>NW_028270173.1:36906928-38222535 GCF_037043375.1 Chiloscyllium plagiosum
GTTGAACTCTACCTGCCACTTTTAAGACCAATTCTGCATCTTGTACAACCTTCGTCTCGATTCACCGCTCCACCATTCTGCGTGTGATCAGCAAACTGAATAATCCATCCTGTTACTTCCTCATCCAAGTCATTTACAAAAATCACAAATAGCAGAGGTACTAGAACCGATCCCTGCAGAACACCACTGGTCACGAAAGTCCAGGCTGCACACGTTCTACCTACCACCACCCTCTGGATTCTGTGGACAGCCAATTCTGTATCCAGATCGCCAGATTTCCCTAAATCCCATACCTCCTTACCTTCTGAACGAGCCTACCGTGGAGAACCTTACCAAATGCATGATTAAATCCATGTACACCAAGTCCCCTGTTCTACCTTCATCAACGTGTTTTGTCACGTCATCAAAAAATTCACTAAGGTTTGTGAGGCATGACCTCCCTCGAGCAAGGCCGTGCTGACTACCTCTAATCAAACTAAACTGTCTCATGGAATCCTCTCCAATAATTTGCTCAACGCTGATATCTGACTGAATGGCCTGTAATTCTCAGGATTGTTTCCATTCCCCTTCTTGAACAAGGGAAAAGTATTTGCCACCCTCCAGTGGGCAGTGAGAACACAAATATCATCTCCAAAAGTGCAACTTTGCCTCCTGTTGAAACCTCGAATATGTCCCATCTGACCCAGGGGATTTATCCATCCTTACATTTATCCACATTTTCTGACATCCTACTTCCTAACATTAACTTGTTCTAGCATATCTAGTCTGTTCAGTTGGAAAAGGGTCAGTGAGTGGCGGTTAATGTATTGCTTACAAAACCTGGAAGGTTTGCGAATGGATCACACCTTTCGGAGAGCAAGCCATCCTAAGATACTTCCCTGAGGGAGAAATCACAGAATATGACAATTTGAGCAATGCTTGCCCATGTTGTTAGGATGTTAACATTTACCAGGACTTGCTGACTTAGACAGCCTTTCAGTAAGTAGGTTCACAAGTGATTAGGAACAAGTGAGATCTGGGTTTAACCTCAGGAACACGCAACAACAGACGAGGCAGGACTGCATATAATATTGATTCATCGAGATCTACAACACAGAAAGCAACTGTGATCTATTGCATTCATACTGGGCAAAATCAGCCTTATAACTTTTCGAATCCTGTCATACAACTCTTCGTTGAAAGCCTTTATGCCTTGAAATTGCAAGTATACATATACATCCGTCATCAATATTATGAATGCTGCAGCCTTCAGTACCTAAATAAGCAGAGAGATCCAAACTCCGACCATCCACTCGGTGAAAAACGCACTTTTTCTGAACCTTCCCCCATTCGATTTCCCTTTGTCATAAGGAGAAAGTTTCTTCCTCTTAGCACAAACATCTTCTCCAAGTGAAAACACTTCTGACACAGCGAGACTTTCTTGATATGCCAATGAATAGTTCAGAATGGAACTTATCACATTCTGCTATTCTCAATATAAAATCGTAGCTGTATTCTGAAATAAATCACCCACCAATTCTCAGTCAAAATTGATCCGGCATAATACATGACAAAAGAGGAGAGATTTGTCACTCAGGACACAATTGCATGGACAGCCAATATCTTCGTCACGTTGTCTCAACCTGTTTCCAGTCACTGTAACTAACACATCAGTCAGCGGAAGAAACTACAGTTCTAATGAGCTTCCTGTCAGGAAGATACATATATGTACATCTGGCAAAAGCATGAGAGCTAATTTGATGGGTTTAGCTTGTAAAGTTCCGATATTGAATGCAGGAGATCTTACATTCGAGGTCTTACGGTACAATTGTAGTATCCCTGTGTTTGAACCCAAATACTTACTCCAGAGGTATGTCTAAATATTTAAATAAAAGGCTGCTTGCACTACAAATCTGAAATAAACACAGAAAATGCTGGGGAAACCTAATAGGTCTGGCAACATCTGTGGAGAGAAAACAGGATCTCCATGATACCTGAAGACTCATATTGGAATCGAAATGTTAATTCTATTTGTCTAACACAAAGTCTGCCAGACCTGTTGATTATCTCTGGCCTTGTCTGCGTTTGTTTTATGTCTGAACAGATTGATTATAAATATCTTAGACCTAAATTAATTAAGTGTTGTGCAAAATATGGTTTTCAAGGTTGCATTAGTTGGAGAGAGTGGATTTTGAAAATTAAGTGGGAGAATATGATGTCATGCTTTTTGGCTAGAATAGAAGGCGGAGGATTATTTTAAAAGGAAAAGGCAGCAGAAAGCTGCAGCTCAGAGCGATTTGCATCTCCTTCTGCAAGGATTACCCCAAAATTAGAATCTAAATTCAATGAATAATAGGAAAGACAATGTACAAAACAAAATGTTGGAGAACCTCAGCAGGTGGGCCAGCATCGAGACAAAGAGAACCGGAGCTTACATTTCATATCCAGTGAGCCTTTCCTGATATTGACTTGAGGCGCAAGGTCAAAACCTTTGAGTCCATGTGATGGAAAATGACAATAGAATATTTAGGTAGTTGCTTTTGTCCAGTATGTACGCAATGGGCTGAGGGGCTTTTCTATGTCATAGCTCTCCATCGCATGGACTCCAAAAGTTTTGATCTTGCACCTCAAGTAAATATCTAAATGCTCTGAGGGTTTCAGCCTCGATCAACTTTGAAGGCAATGAGGTCAGATTCTCACCACCCTTTAATTGAAAGAGTTTTTCCTCGCATCTCATTTAAAATTCCTGCCACATTGTTAAATCTATGGCCCGTTCAAAGTTTGTGAGAAGATTTGTAGCTCGGGTGCTCGTTGTTGTGGTTCTGTTCGCCGACCTGGGAATTTGTGTTGCAGAAGTTTGGTCCCCTGTCTAGGTGACATCTTCAGTGCTTGGGGGCCTCCTGTAAAGCGTTTCTGTGTTGTTTCCTCCGGCATTTATACTGATTTGTCCCAGCCACTTCCGGTTGTCAGTTCCAGCTGTCCGCTGCAGTGACCGGTAAATTGGGTCCTGGTCGATGTGTTTGTAGTGTACATACAATTTAAGGTCTCTATGATCCATGTTGCCTCCCAGGGTCCAGTCGTTTTTTCATTTATTCCTTTGTCTTTTTTCTCGTCCTCCTCAAATGAATCTGCTCACTTATTTTTCGGATTGAATTCCATTTGCCACTGATCAGTCTATCTGACCAGCGCATCTGCATTCTGATGTAATCCAAAATTATTCTGATAATTATGTACCAACTCACGAATTTATTTTCCATTGTGTTCAAAGTTAGTGATGATCCCACCTGTGTACAAGTGCAAATTATTTCTATAAACCGCAGCAAGGGAACCAACGTTGTCCCCTGTGGGCTATCTTGTTCACCATTCATCAGCACACATGTGAAAACAGATGCTCCTGTCGAAAACATTTCCATAAACCAAAACGGCAAGGGAATCAACAGTACCTCCAAGGGAAAACGCTGGGCACAAACTTCAGTTGAAAAAAAAAGACTGAATCGTCACCCTCTGCTTAAAATCAGAATTAGAGTTAGGTTTATTTTCACGTGTACTGAAGTGAATGCTGTGAAAAGTTTACAAATCGCCACTTAATATTTTATCTGAGATATACATGTACCTAGGTCTAGATTGCTAATTAGAAATTCTCAGTGGACAAAATAGAAAAATAACGAAATAGTAATTTCAACTCTACAGATCATAAGAATAGTTTTAAAAAACCAAAGTTGGGAATGACAGTCCTTCAAACTCCATTCTTACCTGAACATTGCCTCTCTTCAAAAGTGGGTATTGAACCTAGACCGCACTGGGCTGCAACTCGAGAGACTTGAGGCTGGAATATTGGATTGATTGCTATACTATCATCTCCAGGCTTGTAGTGTCTGCTGAGACCACGCTGAACCGCCAAGAGACCACCACACTTGAGCAATGAGAAACCTCCGCCATCCCAGTCTGCTGACAGACCACCATGCTGGGCCATCAAGAGACCATCACACCGGGCTGGCAGACTGCCTCGCCGGACTGTGAGGTTACCATGCCATCTTAAAGGACAGCACATTGAGCTGATCATGACCACACCAGGCCAAGTGATTTCCATACTGAGTTCGAGATTCTAGGTCTGCGTTGAGGTCGAGAGTCCAAATCCAAGCTGAAGCAATGAGTTCAGGCGTCGATGAAAAGAAAGAACGAAAAAAATACACACATGAGAGTCGTAAACTCAGAGTTCGCTAGTATGGAACCAAATCCTTCAGACCAACCTGTCCATGCTGACCAGATATCTTAGTTAATCACGTCCAATAGCCAGCCAATGGTCCATATACGTATCGACCGTTCATATTCATGTCCGCATCCAGATGCCTTTTAAATGTTGCAATTGTACCTGCCTTCATTACTTCCTCAGGCAGTTCATTCCATAAATGGTCGATCGCTTTTATATATCTCCCCTCTCAGCTTATACATAGTCCCTCTGGAATAGGACTCTCCATCCTGCGAAAAAGACCTTGGCTAATCACACTATCCGTGCCTGATGGATTAATTAAATTTGTAAGGTCACCCCCCAGCTTTTGACACTCTAGGGAAGATACCCCCAGCCTATCACGAGAGCTCAAATACTCTGACCCGGGAAAAATATTTATAAATATTTTCTTTAATCTTTCAAAAATGCTTCTTTGCTGGAGCAGTGATACCAGAGTTGAACACAAAATTCCAAAATGGCAGGTAGTCGCACCTCAGGTAAAAGATGAAGGCAGATGGTTTACAGTCAGGGGACAGAAAGGGAACCATAGGAAGTGCAGGGATCGCTTATGACCATTCCCCTCAACAAGTACAGTCTTTTAGATAATGTTGGAGGAGATGACTTAACAGGAGTAAGCAACGGGACACAGCTCTCTGGCACAGAGTCTGATCCTGTTGCTCAGAAGGAAAGGGGAAAGAGGAACAGATAATTAATCATTGGACACTCCATATTTAAGGGGACAGATGGGAGGTTCTGTGGGAACGAGAAAGACTCACGGTTGGTGTGTTGCCTCCTAAATGCGAAGGTTCATGATGTTTCTGATCATGTTTTTGTGATACTTGAAGGCGAAGGGGAGCAGCCCCAAGTCACGGTCCACATAGGCACCAATGACATAAGTAGGAAGGGAGATGGGAATTTAATGCTGAAATTCAGGGCGTTTGGGTGGAAGCTGAGAGGTGAAACAGACAGAGGTGTTGGCTCTGATTTGTTTCCCAAGCCACTTGCGAGTGAGGCGAGGAATATTGAGAGAGAAGAGTTGAACACTTGGCTACAGCGACGGTGGAGGGAGGAGGGATTTCGATTCCTGGATAATTGGAGCTCGGTCTGGGGTAATTTGGACCTCTACAAACAGGATTATCTTCAGCTGAATCAGAGAATTACCAATATCCTGGGGAGTGGTGAGGGGCCGAATTTGCCAATGCTCTTCAGGTGGGTTTACATTAATTCAGCAATGGAATGGGAACTGAACTTATCGTTCGAATATCCGAGAGGTTGAGAGTAGTGAAGTCAGAATAAAGATTTCAAGATAGCAAGAAGGCACCGGCAAACAACAAATTTGTTTTGAGGTGCATCTATTTTAATGACAAGAGCATCTGGAACAAGGTGGGTGAACTTACAGCATCAGTTGGCACCTGGGATTTCGATGTTGTGGCCATTTCAGACATGGATATGGCAGTGACAGGAATGGTTATTGCAGGTTCTGGGATTTAGATTTCAGTAAGAAGAGAGAAAATGTTAAAAGAGGGGTTGGTGTGGCATTGTTAGTCAAGAACAGTGTTACAGTTGCATGGAGGATTTTTGAGGCTCGTCTACTGACGTAGAAACACGAAAGGAGAGGTTAACCTGTTGGGAATTTTCCGTAAGCCTCTAAATAGTTTCAGAGATGTGGAGGATAGGATAGCAAAGATGATCCTCGATGGGAGTGTGAGTGACAGCGGAGTTGTTGTGGGGGACTTTAAGGTTCCAAATATTCACTGGGAATACTATAATTCATGTGCCTTAGATGGGTCAGTATTTGTACAATGTGTGCAAGAGGGTCTCCTGACACAGTATGTAGGCAGGCCAACAAGGGGTGAGGCCACATTAGATTTGGTCCAGGGTAATGAACCCGGCCAGGCTTTAGATTTGGAGGTCGATTAGCCCTTTAGAGAAAGTGGGCACCATTCGGTTATGTTTAATTTCGTGATGGAAAGGGAAAGGTATATATTGCAGGGCAAGAGTCATCTCTAGGGGAAAAGAAATTATGACGCGACTAAGCAAGATTTAGGATGCACAGGATGGAGAAGGAAACTGCAAGAGGTGTTTCCAGTTGAAATGTGGAGTTTATTCAAGAACCAGCTATTGCCGGTCCTTGATAAGTGTGTACCTATCAGGCAGGGAGGCAGTTGTTGAGCACAGGAGCTGTGATTAACTAAGGAAATTGAGTCGCTCCTCAAGAGAAATAAGAAGGCTTATGTTACGATGAGATGTGTTAGCTCAGTTAGGGCGCTGGAGAGTTACACGTTAGCCAGGAAAGACATGAAGAGAGAGCTAAGAAGAGCCAGGAGGTGGATAGGATCAAGGAAAACCCCAAGCCTTTATGTCGGTATATCAGGAAAAAAAATGGCGAGAGTAAGATAAGGGCCAATCATGCCTTGTAGTGGGAAGTTGTGTGAGGTGTCAGAGGTGATACAGGGAGTACTAAATGAATACTTTTTGTCAGTACTGACGTTAATAAAAGAAAATGTCGTCAAGGAGAATACTGAAATATAGGCTACAACACTAGATGGGATTAAGGTGCAGAAGGAGTAATTCTGGAAGGTGTAAAAATAGATGAGTCCCCTGTGTGGAAGCGATTTATCCTAGGATTTTCTGGGAAGCCCGGAAGGAGATTGCTGTGTTTTTGGCTTTGATCTTTATGTCGCCATTGTCTTAAGGAAGAGTGTCTGAAGACAGGAGGATAGCAAATGTTGTTCCCTTGTTCAAGAAGGGGAGTAGAGAAAACCCTGGAAATTATAGACCTATGATCATTACTTTAATTGTGAGTAAAGTGTTGGAAATGTTTTTAAGAGATAGGATTTATAATCATCTCGAAAGGAATAAGTTGATTAGGAATAGTCAACACGGTTTGGGAATGGTGTGTCGTGCCTCAAAACACCTTACTGTGTTTTTTGAGAAGGTGATCAAAAAGGTGGATGAGGATTAAAAAGTTGATGCAGTTTATATGGAGGCTTTTACAGAAAATACGGAGGCAATGGATTGAGGATAATTTAGCGGTTTGGATCAGAAATTGGCTAGCTGAAAAAAGACAGAGGATGGTGCTTGAGTGGAAATTTCATCCTGGGGTTCAGTTACCTGTGGAGTATGCAAAGATCTGTTTTGGGTCCACATACGGAGGTATGGCATTGAGGGTGAGTTGGAGGTTTGGATTAGGAATTGGCTGGCTGGAAGAAGATAGAAGGTAGTAGTTGATGGTAAAGGTTCATCATTGAGTGCAGTTACTAGCGGTGTTCCGCAAGGATCTGTTTTGGACCCATTGCTGTTTGTCATTTTTATAAATTACCTGGAGGAGGGGCTAGAAGGTTGGGTGAGCAAGTTCGCGGATGATACGAAAGTTACAGCGGGATTTAGATAAGTTGCAGAGCTGGGCAGAAAGGTGGCAAATGGAGTTCAATGTAGGTAAGTGTGAGGTGATTCACTTTAGTAAGAGTAACAAAAAGACGGGGTACTGGGCTAATGGTCGGATACTTGGTAGTGTGGATGAGCTGAAAGATCTTGGTGTCCATGTGCACAGATCTCTTAAAGTTGCCACCCAGGTAAATAGTGCGGTGAAGAAGGCATATGGCGTACTGGCTTTTATTGGTAGAGGAATTGATTTCCGGAGCCCTGAGGTAAAGTTGCAGTTGTATAAGACTCTGGTGCGACCGCATCTGGAGTACTGTGCGCAGTTTTGGTCGCCATACTATAGGAATGATGTGGAGGCACTGGAACGGGTGCAGAGGAGGATTACCAGGATGTTGTCTGGTATGGTAGGAAGATCGTATGAGGAAAGGCTGAGGCACTTGGGGCTGTTTTCATTGGAGAAAAGAAGGTTTAGGGGTGACTTGATAGAGGCGTACAAGATGATTAGGGGTTTAGATAGGGTTGACCATGAGCGCGTTTTTCCACGTATGGAGTCGGCTATTACGAGGGGGCATAGCATCAAATTAAGGGGTGGTAGGTATTGGACAGATATTAGGGGTTGGTTCTTTACTCAGCGAGTCGTGAGTTCATGAAATGCCCTGCCAGTGGTGGACTCTCCATCTTTATGGGCATCTAAACGGGCATTGGATAGCCGTATGGAGGAGAGTGGGCTAGTGTAGGTTAGGTGGGCTTGGGTCGGCGCAACATCGAGGGCCAAAGGGTCTGTACTGCGCTGTATTTTTCTATCTTTTATGTTCTATGTTGTTTGGCATTTCTATAAATGACATGGATGAGGGCATAGAACGAAGGGTTAGTAAATTTGCGGATGACACTATGGTCGGTACAGTTGTGGATAGTGATGAAGGATGCTGTAGGTTGCAGAGAGTCTTAGATAAGCTGCACAGCTAGGCTGAGAGGTGCAAATGGAGTTTAGTGCAGAAAAGTGTGAGGTTATTCACTTTGGAAGATGTAACATGAATGCAGATTGCTGGGGTAATGGTAAGATTCTTGTTCGTGTAGAGGCGCAGAGTGAACTCGGTGCCCAGGTATATAGATCCTTGAAAGTGGTCACCCAGGTTGATAGGGTTGTTAAGAAAGCTTGTGGTGCGTTGGCATTTATTGGGAGAGCGGTTGAGTTTCGAAACCATGAAATCATGCTGCAGCTGTACAAATCTCTTGTGTCACCACATTTGGAGTATTGCGTACAATTCTGGCTACCACATTATAGGAGTACGTCGAAGCTTTGGAAAGGGTTCAGAGGGGATTGACTAGGATGTTGCCTGGTATGGAGGGAAGGTCTTACGAAGAAAAGATGAGGGACTTGAGGCTGTTTGTGTTAGAGCGAAGCAAGTTGAGAGTTGACTTGATTGAAACATATACGATGATCAGAGGTTTAGATTGTTTGGACAGTGAGATCCTTTTTCCTCGGATAGGGGTGGCTAGTACGAGGGCAGAAATAGTTAAATTGAGGGGTGATAGATGTAGGACAGATGTCAGAGGTAGTTTATTTACTTAGAGTAGTAGGGATATGGAATGCACCGACTGCAGCAATAGTGGAGTCGCCAAACTAAAGGTAATTTAAATGATCGTTGGATGGGCATATGGACGAGAACGGAATAGTGTCGGTTACATGGGTTTTAGACTGTTTCCACAGATCAGTGTAACATCGAAACCTGCACTGCACTGTAATGCTCTATGTTATGTGATCTATATCAACTCCTGTACTGAATGCATTGAACAATAAAGGCGGGTGGATCAAATGTTTTCTTCACCACGCTGTGTAAGTGTAAATTCACCTTCAAGGAACTGTAAATCCACAACACAAGAACTCTTGGTCCGGTAAAAATCCACAGGAGAAAGTGAGGTCTGCAGATGCTGGAGATCAGAGCTGGAAATGCGTTGCTGGAAAAGCGCAGCAGGTCAGGCAGCATCCAGGGAACAGGAGAATCGACGTTTCGGGCATAAGCCCTTCTTCAGGGCTTCCTGAAGAAGGGCTTATGCCCGAATCGTCGACTCTCCTGTTCCCTGGATGCTGCCTGACCTGCTGCGCTTTTCCAAAAATCCACAGGACCCTAGTATAATAATGCAAGTCCTGCCCTGAATTGCCTTGCTGAAATGCAACGACTCAAATTTATCTAAATCCAACTGCGAGTCCCTGACACATCAGCCTATTTAATGAAAGTCCCTTTTTGGTCTGTGATAACTTTCTTGACTGTCGCTGATATTCGAGTCGAGAGTGTGGTGCTGGAAAAGCACAGCAAGTCAAGCAGCATCTGAGAAGGAAGGGAAGTGACGTTTTGTGCATAAGCCCTTCATCAGGAATGATGCTTGTGGGCCACGAGGCTGCGAAATAAGTGGGGTTGGCTGGAAAATAGCTGAGAAAGCAACAGGTAAATGAAGGTGATGGAGAATGTGATCGATCGGGGTTGGGGGGGCGGGGTGGGTTGGAGCAGATGGATGGGAAAAGTAATGGACATTTCAGGAGGTCGGTGCTGAATTGGAAATTTGGGACTGGGATAATGTGCGAGTAGGGGAAATGAAGAAACTGTTGAAATCCACGTTTATCCCGTGTGGTTGCAGAGTCCCAAGTTGGAATATGAGGCGTTCTTCCTCCAGGTGTTGGGTGGTAATGGTTTGGCGATGGAGGAAGCTCAGAACTTGCATGCACTTGACGCAGTGAGAAGGGGAGTTGAAGGTTTCAGCCACGGGGTGTTGTGGCTGGTGGTGTTGGTGGGTGCAGGTGTCCCAGAGATGTTCTCTGAAATGATTGGCAAGAAGGCATCCTGTCTCCCCGATGTAAATGAGACCACATTTTGTGCAATGAATATAGTGGAAGACTTTAGTAGTGTAGCAGGTAAATTTATGACGGATGTGGAAGAATCATTTTTGGCCTTGAACAAAGGTGAGCGGAATGGTTTGGGTGCGGGGTTTGCACTTCCTGCAGTAGCAAGGAAAGTTGCCTGTAATGAGGTGTGGGCAGGTGGGTTTGGACCTGATGAGGGAGTAGCGGAGAGAATGATTTCTCTGGAATACTGATAGAGATGGGGAGGGGAATATATCTCTTGTGGTAGGAACTACTTGGAAGTGGTGGAAGTGTCAGAGGATAATGCTATGCATGCGGAGTTTGTTGGGGTGGAAGGGAAGGATTGGTGGATGGGGTTCAAGAGCGGTGATGTGGGAAGTGGAGGAGATGCACTGGAGGGCATTGTCAACCATGTGCAAAGGGAAATTGCGATCTTGGAAGAAACAGGCCATGTGGGATATTCTAAGGTGAAATTAGTCATCCTGGTAACACATTCGGTGCAGGCAGAGGAAATGGGAACAAGGGATGCCCTTTTTACAGGAGTGGGGTGGGAGGAGGTGAAGTGTAGGTATCTGTGGGAGTTGGAGAGCTTGTAGTAGATATCGTAGTTAGTTAGTCACCAGAGACCGAGATGGAGAGGTCCAGGTAGGGAAAGGAAGTATACAGGTGAATTTGATGACGGGATGGAAAGTGATGTTAAAGTTGATTAACTGTTCAACTGCCTCGTGGAAACACAATGTATCACTGATACAATCATCGAAATAGAAGAGGAAGAGGTAAAGCACGGTGCCAGTGTAAATGCGAAAGATGGACTGTTCCAAGTACCCGGAAAAGAGGTAGGCATAGCTGGTTCCCATTTGTTCCCCTTTGGTTTGGAGGAAGTGGGAGGATTGGAAGGAGAATTTGTTGAGGCAGAGGGCCAGTTCAGCAGGTGGGTGAGGGTGTTGGTGGAAAGGAACGAGATGAGATGGAATGACAGGAAGAAATGGAGGTCTCGGAGACCTTCATTGTGGCAGATTGATGTGCACCTGGACTGTCTCGAGAGTGAAGATGAGCGGTTGGGAAGCAGGGAAATAAAAAAAATTGGAGGAAGTGAAGAGCGTGGGTGGTTTCCCAAATTCTAGATGGGTTCGGGAACTGGATGGTGTCAAGGTAGGCAGAGATGAGTTCAGTGGGACAGGCGCAAGCTGAGACACTGGGTCGACCTGGGAAGTCATTTTGCAAAGTTCTTGTAGGAGACTGAATCAGACGGTGCAAGGTTCATGGACAATGAGGTTGGAGGCTCAGGATGCAAGAGCCCCAGAGTTAATGAGGTTTTGGATGGTTTGGGAGATAATAATTTGGTGATGGGAAGGGAGTTCGTGGTCGAGGAGACAGTAGCAGGAGGTGTCTGTGAGTTGGCACCTGGCTTCATCAGTGTAGAGTTTGGTGCACCAAACTACTACTGCGCCTCCCTTGTCTGTGGGTTTGATACTGTGGTTGGGGTTGGAATGGGGGGAGTGGAGGGCTGTGCATTGTGAGGTGGGAGGTTGCAGTGGGTGGGGAGGATGGACAGGTTGACGCGGTCGATGACATGGAGGCAGTTTGAAATGAAGAGGTCAAGGGCAGGTAAAGGCTAGCACGGGTTGTCCACGTGGATGTGGTGTGTTGGAGGCAGGAGAAAGTGTCCTTGGTGGGTGGGCGGGAGTCTTGATTTAACGAATGAGCCCGGAGGCTGAGGTGATAGTAGAAATGTTCAAGGTCACGGCGAGCATCAAACTCATTAATCTGGGAGCTGAGACCTTTGCTGATGACTAAATGTTCATTCTCAGTGAAGGGGAATGTCGCCTGCACTGCCAGTTTTGGCGTTATCTGGAAACTTACTAACCATTCCTCCTACATTCAAATCCAAATCCTTTATATAAATGATTTTTTAAAAAAGTAAAACCAGGACCAAACTATGTGACACACATCAGGTCACAGATTTCCAGTTTAAAAAATATTGTTCCACCACTACTGTCAGTCTCCAATCGACAACCTCTCCACCTTCATCAATCTTCATTGTCACTTTTTATGAAACCGAGATAGAAAAAGTGAAAAAAGAAAACAAAAAGAAACAAATGGAGCAGACGAGCTTCGCTTGAGGAATCCAAATTCAGCATCGTCTTGGAAGGGTTTGCTTCCTCTCTCTTAGTCAACTGTGGATCAAATTTGCCAAATTTCCCTCGATGCAATGTGCTCTAACATTTACTATCAGTATCCAAAGCAGGAACCTATCAAAATCATGGCCACAGATTCTGTCTGAATTGTTGAATATCACCAACATTATGTGCTTTTCGTGGAAATTTTTAGCGTTCACTGAATTTTGCTCTGATTCCTAGAGAGATCGAAAGATTAAGCAAGAGGAGCCAGACTACCCTGGGCAATTTGTATTACATGCTTGTGTATCCACCTAGATACAAATGGAAGCATATTCGTGCCTGTAAGTAAGTTATGATTCAAAAGGTTTGCTTTCACTTAAATGACTTCAAGAACATATCATTGGCATAGTAGAAGTGGGCGATCGGCCATGATCTCACTGAAGTCAGAGCATCAAGATGGACTGAATGGTCTAATTCTGCTCCAGTGCTTTACGGTCTGAAATAAAAATCCAATATGTAAATACAAATGGCAATTTTTATGCCCATTTACAAACAATTCCGGTGTCTTTAAGTCCATTTCATTTGTTTTTTTCAATCAAGTGTTTCTTTTGGACTTTGTTGTTGTATTGTTGCTGCTTCTTCTCCCTCTGTGAAAGTTTCCTTATTTTTTCAGTTAATTTTAACTGTGCTTTATTATCATTTTGAAGATGACTGTATAGCAGTACATATTCCCACGTAATGAAACTGTGAATCCATTGTCAGAGCAGAGCGAGGTTTGTCCCCACATGATACATTCAGCATTTAGGAGAAAAAATAAGCTTGGATGCTGGAAATGCACAAAAACATTTCACAAATATCCAGTTCGTTTCCTGGGAAACAGTTTGTCTCATCATTTACATTGAACTTTCGTTCATTGAATTGACTAGTTCATAAATGTCAAGATTCTGCAGATTCTAATCAAGCTCAGCTTACCTTCATGCAGTCATTTATTGTTCACTGATAACTAAACTCAAAGCAGCCATGTGTGTAACGGTTTTTATTTAACCTAAATTTGAGGTCAGAACTTAATGTGGTTAAATTCAAATATTCAGTATAGGAATGGATTTAATACATCGGCACCAGTCTGCTCTAATGATTATGAACGAATGGAAAGTCAAGGGAGAAATTTGTCTTTCTTCAACTGTAGCTTTCATAATGATTGGATAATGAATACAAAATGAAGCGAGGTAAATTACTGACAGATATTGCACATACAAGAATCACTAGATTTAGATTTAGGTTTAGATTAGATTACAGTGTGGAAACAGGCCCTTCGGCCCAACAAGTCCACACCGACTTTTATTGTATTATGTGGCATACAATTCTTATCATTCAGACAAAATCAGCGATTAGTGATTGGTCTTAATTTGCATCATGTTGTAAAATGAACATATTTAACTTTACATGAATCTGCCCAATTTTATGTTACATGAACTTTGGGAAACTCTCAAATATATTCCAATAACAAGGATTCATTTAATAAACATTAATCATGATAATTACTTTGGAGATAATTCATATTTGTTTCCATTAACACAGAGATGCCTTTATAATCTGACATGATAAACATATAACCTTAAATTTATCAAGCACATATTAAGCTCAACACAATTTCTACACCTGAACTATTCATAATATGTGAGCAGAGCCTATTTTTTCTTATCTTACAGCTTCAATGTTCTTCCACCGGCAGACGAGAAGATGCTTGAAAGTTATTTTGAAGATTTGATTACACAGTGCAGACCAAGCTGGATTGATGGTTCTGTTAGTATAACAGATCCAATATCCAATGGTCCAGGCTGTGTTGGGGATACAAATTGGACAGAAGGCATTAGTGAGCACCATGAATTATAATAAGATCCTGGTGATGATAAATGACAGCAGTATCAACGGGATGGGCCTGATCACTGTATTTTCCACTGTAACAGTTACCATCTTCTTCTTAGCAATGGTATTGCTCATTTAGAAAATCCCATGAAGAGCTCTGATCCTTTTGTAATTTCTATTCTTGCCACTATGACCTTGATTACTGAAATACAATCACAATCGACACATTTTGAGACGTGTTCATTATCGTGAATCCAGAGAGTGCATCGTACAGCAGAGAGTACTGTTCCCAATTTCATTATCTCTCCATAATTGATTCTTTGAGAGTTCATCCCGATTATTACTTTACCAGGTATTTTGTCCTATTTCGTTTTGATGTGCATCAAATAATTAGAAGTATTGGAGGTTTTGTGACATTTTGGGCCCATGACTTTGCGCATTGCTGGACTGGGAGAAGTAATGCCTTTGTTTGTTTCAGATTCTGTTTTGCCTCCTTCATTTGACTCCTGCTTGCTTGAGATATGCGCACATTTCAACCCATCATGACAACAAAGGGGATTTAGAAGGTGGCTATGGAAATGTTGAAAGCGATGACTGGATCTGAGAAGAACTGTGTATTGCACTCGCCCACAATAACTGTCCAACCGCCAATGGTGAACTGCCAGGCGAGAATTATGGGACCCAATAAAGAGAACAAAGAAAAGTTACAGCCAAGGAACAGGCCCTTTGGCCCTTTAAGCCTTTTCTCATCCAAATCCACCGTTTGAAACAATCGCCCAATTCCTGAGGATCTGTATCCCTCTGCTGGCCATCTACTCATGCACCTGCCCAGACGCACCATAATGAATCTACAGTGCCTGCCTCTACTACCACTGCTGGAAACGCGTTCCATGCACCTACCACGCTCTGTGTAAAGTACTTTCCGCATGTATCCCCCTTTAACTTTTCTCCTTTCACCTTGAACGTGTTACCTCTCGTTATTGAAATCCTAACCCTGGGCAAAAGCTTATCTTTATTCAACCTGTCTCTACCCTTCATGATTGTGCAGAACTCAATCAGGTCCCCTCCCCCCACCCCCGAATCGTGTTTTTTCTAATGATAACAATTCAAACCTACTCAACCTCTTATTGCAGCAAACAACTTCCATACTAGGCAACATCCTCTGGTAAACCTTCTCTGCACTATATCCAATGTGTCCACCACAGTGTGATGTGGCGATCAGAACTGTACCAGTATTCTAAGTGTGACGGAACCAAAGTCTTGTACAAAACTTACAATGACCTGCCTGTTCTTATACTCAATATCATATCCAACGAAGGCAAGCATACCACATGCACTCTTGGCCACTCTATCGATCGCTGCAGCCACCTTCAGGGTACAATTGTCCTGAACTCACAGATCTCTGCGCTCATCAGCTTTTTCCAAGGCTCTTCCGTTCACAATGTAGTTCGCTCGAGAATTAAACCTTTCAAAATGCATTACTTCACATTTGCCCGGATTGAACTCTATCTACCACTTCTCCGTCCGACTCTCCTGTCTTTCTATATTCTCCTGTTTTCTTTGATAGTCCCCAATGCATTTTGTTACTACACCAAACTTCGGGACATAGACAAACTTACTGATCAAATCTCTTTCAGATAATTTGTGCAATCAAAAGCAAAAGTGGCCCCGACATTGATCCCAGCGGAACACCACTGGTCATGTTTCTCCATTTTGAGAAATTCCCTTCAACTACTATTCTCTGTCTCCTGTGACTCAAACAGTTTTTTATCCATCTAGCAAGAACACCCTGCACACCATGTGACTTCACGTTCTCCATTGGTTTGCCATGGGGAAACTTTTCAAATGCTTTACTAAAATCCACGTATATTACATCTTCATGGATCAACTTGCTCAATTCCTCAAATAAATCTCTTCAGTTGGTAAAGCACAATTTACCCCTCAGAAAACCATGTTGCCTATCACTAATAAGCCAATTATTTCCAAAATATGAATAGATTCAATCCCTCAGTACCTTCTCCAGCAACTTTCCCACCGCTGAGGTCAGGCTCACTGATCTGTAATGACCTAAAATATCCCTACTACTCTTCTTGTACAGGGGGACAACATTAGCAACATTCCAGTCGTCTGGCACTTCACCTGTTTTTAAGGATGCTATAAAGGTATTAGTCAGGGCCCCAGCTATTTGCTCTCTCGCCTGCCTCAGGAAACTGGGATAGATCCCATCCACTACTGGGGATTTGCCCACCTCAGAAACCTTAAGCCTACCTAATATATCCTTCTTCCTTCTGTCAACGTGATCCAGAGAGTGGCATGGTGGCTCAGTGGATAGCACTGCTGCCTCAAAGCACCAGGACCCAGGTTCGATTACAGCCTCGGATGACTGTCTGTGTGGAGTTTGCACATTCTCCCTGTGTCTGCGTGAGTTTTCTTTGGGTGCTCCGGTTTCTTCCCACAGTCCAAAGATGCGCAAGTTAGGTAAATTAGGCATGCTAAATTGCCCATAGTGTTAGGGGTATTAGTTAGAGGGAGATGGGTTGTTGTTTGGTGTGTCGGTGTGGACTGGTTGGGCCGAAGGGTCTGTTTCTGTAGGGAATCTAATCTAAACAACTTCTATCTCTAATCTTGACATTCATCATGTCCCTTTCATCACTAAACACTGACACAAAGTAATCATTGAGAATCTCACCCACTTTCTCAGGTTCAACGCACAACATTCCTTCTTTATCATTTAGTGGACCAACCTTTTCTCTAGTTACCCTCTTTCTTCTTATATATGAATAAAATACCCTGAGATTCTTCTTAATTCTGTCACTGAAGTTATTTCTTGACCCTTTTTAGACCACTTGATTCCTCGTTTAAGATTGGTCCTACTCTCCCGGTATTCCACCAAAGCCAGTTCTGCTCTTATCTGTCTGGACCGTACATACGCTTCCCTTTCCTCTTGGCTAGTCGCATGATATCTCCTGTCATCCACGGTTCACGAATCTTTCCATTCCTATCCCATATTTTCAAAGGAACATGCCTATCCTGCACTATCTTCAACCTATGTTTGAAAGCCTCCCACGAATCAAATGTGGAAGTCCCTTCAAATAGCTGCCCCCAATCCACATTTCCCAGCTCCTGCCGAATTTTGATATAGTTGGCCTTAACCCAGTTTTGTACTCTTCCCTTAGAACCAATCTCATCTTTGTCTACGTGCATTCTAACACTTCCAGATTTGTTGTCACTATTCACAAAGAAATCCCCCATTGCAATTTCTATCACCTGGCCTGCCTCATTATCCATCCGAAAATGGATAGCCCCCACGCTGTAACAATCATCATTGCCATTTTATTTGTTCTTTTCACGTGGTCGATGTGGGGCGTGGCCACGCACAATTAACGGTCAAGCTGATGAGGAGGTTTATTTCAGACACATTGGTAACAATGTGATCCATAGGCAGCCAGAACTCATGCATCAATAGACTCAACAGCCAGTACCCGGGCACAATGTACATGGTGCATAGACCCATGGATAACTCCTCAAGAATCAAATCAGCGCAAACTAAGCTGCAAATAAAATAGTTGTTAATAGTCTGTAAATGTCTGTTTACGTTCAGAGAAAGCAGATCTAGAATATTTGCAATAATGGTCACCAAACTTAAAGATCCTGTCACAATCACAATGACAACCATTTAGATTGTTCAATAAAAATCCTCTCTATGAGAAGTGAGCAAGTCTGTTCGGTCGCATGTCTCATTCATCTCAGACTGTTTCGCCATCATTTCTTTGTGATGTACAGCTGGCACTGAAGTGGCCTCGCAAAGAAAGAAACAAACAATAACAGTTTAAGAGTTAAAAATCCATATGTGTTGGAGCTAAAAAAACCTACCGCGATGCTGCCAGATAGTATTTAAAGGAAAAGAAATGTCCTCCAAAAGCTTCAAAACGTTTTCAAGAGCTCTCAGAGATAGAGGTCTACAGCAGAGAAAAGAACAGTGCTTCACTCCATTGAGACTCTGCTCTTCAAAACGTATGACCTCACTGTTCTAATCTAATTTTCCAGCAATGGTGCATAGCCTACTAAACCTTGCAATCATAAGTATACTTCTGATTTTAAAAAAAAATGAACGCTTCTACATCTGACATAACTGCGTGATGACTCAGTGAGTTTTAGAATCCTATCACCCTCTGGATGAAAAATAGATGTTCTTCACATTCCTTTTGTTTAGCAGTGGTTCATAGTACTCCTGTAGACTTGAGACAGGCCTTTCAGCCCAACAAGTGATATCATTGAGGTTGTAAAATCATGTGAGGCAGAGATTATTTGAATAGAAAAAGTCTTTTATCGAGTGTCGAAAATTTCAAAACTAGTGGCCATAATTTAAAGATGAGAAGAGAAAGTTTTAAACGTAAGTGAATGAGAACTATTTTACATGGACAGCCTTTCGTATTTGGAATGAATTGCCAGAGGAAGAGACAGATTCAGGTACAATCACAATATCGAAAAGACATGTAGCTATGCACATGAATAGGAAACGTTTAGAGGGGTATGACAAAACGCTAACAAATCGAATTAGCTTAGTCCAGGAAATCTAATCAGCATGCACGAGTTGGACTGTAGGGTTTGTTTTCGTGCTATATGCATTTATGACTTCGTCCATAACTCTTGTAATTCTGCATTTCTAAATCGTGCCTCGCTCAGTCTTCTGTGCTGCAAGGAAAAAAAACATTTCGGCATTACAGACCTTCACGCTATCTTAGGTACAAAATCGTAGCAATAAATTAGACGAGAAAAGACATAAAAATCTTCAGAAATCAATTCCTTCCTCGTCTGCTCTTGTATCCATTCTGCAGTGAATTCGCTTGACCTCGAGGCTGTGTTTCCAGCAGGCTCTGCTGGCTTTACACCGGATATCGCTAATGACGGCCGAGGAGGGGAGATAGGAAGAAAGAAGAAAGAAAATGTACAGAAAGAGAATAGAAAAGAACGTTGCAAGCTCGAATTTGCGCTGGGAACACAAGTTTTAAGGCAGGATTTTTGGCGGTGTGGAGGAACAGAGGGATCTTGGTCTACTTGTCAATAAAACATGTTGCCACCCAAGTTGAGAGGGTTGTTAAGAAGGCGAATTGTGTATTGACTATCATGAGCTGGGTGTTGATTTTAAGAGATGTGATGTCATTCTGCAAATCCACGAGCGCTGATTAGGCCACACTTGGAATGCTATGTTCAATTATGGTCACTACATTCCAGGGAGGATGTAGAAGCTTTAGCGATGGCACAGTAGAGATTTACCAGGAAGCTGGTATTTCATGAGGGAGATGGGACTTTTCTCAGTCGAGCAAAGAAGGATGAGATGTGACTTGATAAAGGTGTACAAGATAATAAGAGGTACAGGCGGATTGAATGCTAAGAGATTAATTCACAGGGCAGAAATGGCTATCACAAGGGGGCATAAATGTCAGGTGATTGGAGCAAGGTTCAGCGGAAATGTCAAAGATTGGTTGTTTGCACAGAGAGTGGTGGGTGCATGGAATGCGCTGCCAGCGGTGGGAGTACATTCAGATAAATGAGGGATAGTTAAGTTATAAATAGGCACATGGATGATAGTGAATTGAAGGGTATATATGTCACTTAGGATATCAGGTCGGCATGGATGAGTTGAACCAAAAGGTTTGTTTGATGTTGTACATAAGCTTTCTATGTACAATGGGGATGAAAGTGATACTGAATTAGACAGGACAGCTGTATCTGCAAAATTCAGGGCGTCATTGATAAATGCATGTGGGAATGGAAAATACCATAGTACAGTGTTTATTATGAACTATTGAAAGGTGCACCATTATCAGGTGGATGCTAACAATCAGTAGATGTTTTCCTACAATGGTTACTATGTAGAAATAAAACGTTTCGATTCCAGGTGACAGGATCACTGTTGTCACTATCTTGACAGTGAAGAAGAGATATAAATTAGGAAATTGTATTTCAGCCTTTTTTTACTAATTATTTATTAATTTAATAAAAAGGTCTGTGATATTCAATGGTATGTTGTTTTGCTTATGGACATGAAGGGAATATAATTGGAGGTAGGATGAGATGAGAAATTCTTCAACTATTTAAGGATGAAATTTGCATGTTCTGATCAAGGAACGTCTGCATGTTTGTAATATTAAAATTACACCACTCCAGGTTACATTCTAACAGATATATTTGGACGCACTAGCGTTCGGAGCACTGATCCTTCATCAGGTGATTATGGAATTTAAGATCATGCTCACAGAATTTATAACCAAAGGAATCCAGTATTATGGATATATGATACAGTAAACAATCTTAGATAGAAATTTTGATCTTTTATAATGGGATATGCAGGTTTCTATTTTTTGATTTGTAAATCCCAGAACTTCTTTTAAATTATATTCTCAAGACAGCACAGTTTTTTTTCACAATAGGTTTGAAGTTTGTGTCCCAATGTTATGTCAGACTAACAAACCTTCTGTATAGTTTTACAGTTTTAAATGAATTAAAGCAGCTTTTGAGCAAATTAAAACGTAACTGCGAAAACCAAATCGACCCCATAATATGCATGCACACAGGATGGAACATGGCAGCTTCTTAATGACATGGGGAAGACGGCTGTGCCAAATGTCCCGACTGCATGACTAGAGGGTAACTGTGACAAAGAACATGACTGCTCTCAATTTCAGTTGAGATGTGAGACTGTCCAGCTGGTCGTCAATACGAATGGTGGCATCACCTATTATCAGGAACTTGTTATGACCACAACTTCTGTTTTTAAGAAGGAAATGTAAGCGCTCTATACCCACAGCTCTGGCGTAGATGTTTCACAAAGTGCATAAGAATCAACGTTCTGAATTCCTTTCTAAGCAGGCTTTGCATTCCCAAAAACGACTCCTTCGCTCATGTAATACCGTAGATGATTTCATCTGAACGCAGAAGATATCTCAGGTTACATTTGCAAAGTGGGCAGAATCTTATTCTAAAATTAATACAGGATGGATGTTATTGACAACGATTATTTTTAAGTAAATGCAACAAACAAAATGAAAGTGATAGGAGAACCTGTGAGGAATAGCAATTCGTAAAAGTTGTGCTGAAGATTGTTGCAGACTTAACAGTTCCCTTCACATTCCAGTGTAAAGAACTGTGTGATGCAGCACACATTAATAATGGCATGGCAGATTCAGAGAAAGGGAGAGGGAATGCATTGAACGTTATTGGTGTTACTACTGAAGTATTTGTTCAACTGTGCCATTTACTTGTAATTCAATGAGGCACGAAGAATTATTGGCGAGGTATCCACCAAAAAACAAAGGGATACATCAGCATTTTTTGGATCGTAACCTGCTTCTATTCTAACAAGACACCATTAGATAAATTAGGTGTTGCATTATATCAGAGGTGGCAGAATATGAGTTGGATGATCTGGATTCTGAGTCGTCAGGGAACGTATTTCGGCATCTTTCTGTGGCCTATTTCACAAAGGTTCCAAAACTCTGAACTATTAGGTGCATCAAGTGGAATCAGATTTATGATTTCTATTTTGTCTTAGGAATTTAAAGAGTCCTTCCACCTCTATAGCAAAAAATCAAGTGGGAGGAATAAGGAAAATGGTGACAATCCATGAGCTCAAATGGATAGACGGAAGTCTAAATATTAAATTAAGTGAAATTGTCACAACATGACACCAAGAATGAAAGGCGCTCTTTGAAAATTGCACCAGTTGGATTTCTTGACTTAAAAATGTTATGAACATTAATGCATTTAGTTACAAGCTAAAAACAATGACTGAAGATGCTGGAAACCAGATTTTGGATAAGTGGTGCTGGAAGAGCACAGCAGTTCAAGCAGCATCCGAGGAGCAGCAAAATCGACGTTTCGGTCAAAAGCCCGATGAAGATGAAGGGCTTTTGCCCGAAACGTCGATTTTGCTACTCCTCGGATGCTGCCTGAACTGCTCCTCCAGCATCACTAATCCAAAAAAATGCATTTCGAGACAGTTTATAGCATAAAAGGCTGGACGTGAAGAATCACCGGAAATACTAATAGGAGGAAATACAGGGTAAGATACATTTCGAAGTCAGCAATTAAATAATTTATCATCTGCTGGTCCATATTTGTGAAACGACTGGTCATATTCTTAGCGTTGGAGGTAATGCTCATATTAAAAATGAGCGGCATCGTCCCTTTTTAATAGAAACGAAAATTCTCCAGTGGTACAATTCAATTGCATGGAGATTGACATTGATGATTGCCACGAAACAAACAGGTTTATTCATTCTTTTCAATCAGAGCATGGCCAGAATACACGTCTGACCATACCGAATTTTCAACAGCACATATACCATGAAAGACATAGCACACTTTCAGGTTAAACACAGCGAAATTCAACCAAAGTGGCATGGCAGCCTCTGTTGCATTTGGTCATTGACGAAACAAGGGGGTCTGAAAATTTATAGGTTTTGTTGGCTTTTGTTTTCTCTGGGAACTTTACTTGTCCAATCGAGCTTTAACCAATCTCAAAATGTCATTATTTCAGATGAACGGATAGCTGTTTTAAAATAGAGATGAGGAAGCATTACCTCTCTCAACGGCTTGTGAGTCTGCATAATTTACTCGTCAGAGTGCGGTGCAAATCAGGAAATTGCATACACTGAAGGAGGAGATAACTAATTTTTAATAGGTAACAGTTAGAAGCACTGTCAGGATGAGGTCAGCATGCCGCATACAAAATTGCTGAGCTGATCCGAGGGACTGAATTGACTCCTTCTGCTCCGAGTTCTCTTTCTTTTGATGTTCTTCTCATCTCTTTCTGTGAAATTAAATTAGATTTTGATGGCCATTGATGAGTATCCTCTGATTGCATCAATATCTCTTATTTTTATATTGGTTGACACATCTTTTGTATTGGAAGCAAGGGCATCAAACAGTTCATAGCCCGATGGCTAGATAACTGTGTCAAGTTTCGTTTGGTACAATGCCATCATCCACCCAAAGAACAAAGGTAGTCCAATAACATTGATTTAATAATAAGTGTAATATTCATGTAAATCTTGGTTACTGAAAAGACTGCAATTGTCATAGCAAGAGATGCAGATGATATGTCTAAGACAGATAAGGTAGAAATTCTTTACTCTTTTCTCCTGCCCAACAGATTTTTTCCTTAACTCAGATCTCACAAAATAAAAGAAAGGTTGGCCGTTTGCTGTTCTCAGGAAATAGAGTTTTTTCTGCATTCTATTACTGAGGTTGGACATAGAACAGTGCTTATGTTAATTTGTCATTAAACTTACAGATTTCAGCAGATTGTAGACTGATATATTCAGAGATATCCTGCTGCATTGCTGATTCTGACAGATAATGATATGGCAATTTGATGGACTTAATATTTGCTTTCCAGATCCTGATTTTATGCTTAAAGCTTCAACTGCCATTTGCTCGTGAACTATGATTGGCGTAGAGTAACTTTCTGAGAATGTCATGCCTTTCAATATTAGATCTCAGTTGAAAAGACTGAACAGCTGCCATTCAAGTCTCTTGTGCAAGGAGACACTCATTATTGATAAACTGTAAGTATATGACAACACCAAAGGGAAGAGTGTGTCAGAGGGCTTTTTGCCAGATTTCAATCCTAATTGATACAATTGTAAATTCTCCCTATTATAGTTGACTTCAGCTATGTCTTCACGAATGAAGTTAAAAATCACACAATATCAAGTTATAGTTCAAAAGGTTTACCTGGAAGTACTAGCGTTCAGAACGCTGCTCCTTTATCAGGTTTTCGAGGAGTATGAGCTTTAACATCAAGTGTAATCAAGCTAGCTGAGGAATTTGAAAGGTTTGGAATAAATATCAGTTGAATGGCCTACTTACAAAAATGGAGGCCGAGAAGGCAAGGAAGAGGAATGAAGTATCTGAGATGGACGAAGTGAAGACGTGGAAAGGGTGGAAAATTGGAAAACGAAATCAATAAAATCATTAAATCCACAGTTTCTAAAAGGACCACATTATCCCAAACTCACTCATCACTCACAATCTTTTAACTCACTGTCAAATTTACCAGTAGTTGCATCTATCCAGAACCTTTCACAATTCAGGAATTAATTCAGGGTGGATTATAAAATTGCCAAATTAATGTAAGAAGTATAGAATAAGTTTAAGAATGACAGAATGTTCTTTCATTTAGAATAGTGAGTAATTTGGTGCAGCTTTAAAAAAAGGTCCGGACGTGTAATACCATCCCCAAACATAAGAAAAGGAAAAATGGTTTTGGACGAACCAACTTGACAATTCTGATCCTTTTGGTCTTTCTTCTATGATGATCAAGTTACTAGAGATCTTAAGTAGTTTACTTATGAACATAACACAAACAAATCTCAACTGATAAGCCAAAATCAATTTAAGTTAAAAAAAAGTGGAAGGAGCCTACCAAATTTTTTGAAGGTGCAAATATTTTAATAGGTGGAAAAACATTTACGGATATATGAGGATTCTCCCTGTGGGCACCATTCATCACGAGATATGCATTTTTCTGCTTCATCCTATACCAACAATTGTAATTTGTCGTTGCGAATAGGATTGAGGTTGAGTTTGGAAAAGGGTTTGAGTGGGTTTTGGTTGTATTGTTGTTATTACACTGAGCCAGTGTTGTTCCAATTTTAATATCCTGTCACTGTATTTTGAATCGATTTGGTTTTCACAGTGGTCTGTCTGTCAATTATGAACAGACAATGCTGCAAACTTCACTGTAAAAAGGGAACAGAAGTTGTATTAATGGAAGAAATGAATGTAAATATAGCACACCAATCACAATTATATCACACTTATATCACAAATTCAGAGACATTTAACCACACATTGTAATCACCGTAATCCCATAATACTCATTTATAACTTGGAAAGAAAAGGTCCTTTTTTGCATTAACCAAAACATATATTGCATGGCACCGTAAACATCACATCTACAGCACACATCCCAGAGTCACTGTTTCTAACAGCTTGCTTGGATTATGCTGCTTACAACTTCATGATGCGACTGGAACAGCAAATCACTTCTTCATTCAACTATTTCCTTTCTTTTCACTTTTGCTTAACAGTACACAGCAGTATGTAATGGCTTCAGGATTCGTCCCAACACACCTGTACTGGGACTAACACCCATTCTTCCAGGTTTGTGAAGGTTTGTAGCTCACGTTGAGGTTTAAGGTGTAGGTTTGCTCGCTGAGCTGTAGGTTTGATATCCAGACGTTTCATTACCTGGCTAAGTATCATCATCAGTGGCGACCTCCAAGTGAAGCGAAGCTGTTGTCTCCTGCTTTTTATTTCTATGTTTGTCCTGGATGGGGTTCCTGGAGTTTGTGGTGATGTCATTTCCTGTTAGTTTTCTGAGGGGTTGATAGATGGTATCTAGATCTATGTGTTTGTTTATGGCGTTGTGGTTGGAGTGCCAGGCCTCTAGGAATTCTCTGGCATGTCTTTGCTTAACCTGTCCCAGGATAAATGTGTTGTCCCAGTTGAAATGATGTTTCTTTGCCTCCGTGTGTAGAGCTGCGAGGGAAAGAGGGTCGTGTCTTTTTGTGACTAACTGGTGTTCGTGTATCCTGGTGGCTAACTTTCTTCCTGTTTGTCCTACGTAGTGTTCGTGGCAGTCCTTGCATGGAATTTTGTAGACGACGTTGGTTTTGTCCATGGGTTGTACTGGGTCTTTAAAGTTTGTTAGTTTTTGTTTGAGAGTGTTGGTGGGTTTGTGTGCTATTGGATTCCGAAGGATCTTAGTAGTCTGGCTGTCATTTCTGAAACTTCTTTGATGTATGGTAAGGTGGTTAGGGTTTCTGGCTGTGTCCACTGGCACTCCAACCACAACGCCTTAAACAAACACATAGATTTCATGTTGAATATGACAATGGCTCTCCACACGGTGGCACAGTGGTTAGCACTGCTGTCTCGTAGTGTTCGAGACCTGGGTTCAATTCCTGCCTCAGACGCTCTCTCTGTGGAGTTTGCACATTCTCCCCGTGTCTGCGTGGGTTTCCTCCGGGTGCTCCGGTTTCCTCACACAGTCCAAAAAATGTTCAGGTTAGGTGAATTGTTCAAGTTAATTTCCTGTAGTGTTAGATGATCTGAGAAGCTGGAATACGCTGCCTCTTTGATAAGAGAAACTCGCATCACGTTCCATAAAATCTAGCAGTTAGGAGTTATGCTTCGGAGGAGAATGACATTAAGCTTGATGGCTCTTCAATGACTAGCTCAAACAGGATGGACTGAAAGATTATCTTCCCAGTGATGCATTTTGGACAAATTCTATGATTCAATGACCTATTCCCCAAAACACACGCAAAACACATGTGATTGCAAAACGTCAATCATGATGAATTCCCTGAAATTAACAACTCTGAACCCAGCGACCAATTTCAGGAAAGAAAATGGAGATTTAAAACGTTTGAGAAACTGAACAGCTGATATTTCTATAATAGTACCACATGACCACCTCTCCACAATATTTCGCCACTGAAAAGGCTGTGTGGTTTTGATTTTTTTTGTTTTAAATTTGAGGAATCAAATGAGAAAAAAAAAACAAAGCCATTTATAAACCTAAAGATTTGCAATTAAGCTGCATGCTCTGAAAGTGAGAGGTATGATAATTTTGTGAACTTTTTTTGGAGCTGTGTATGTCTGCAATGTGCAGACGGACTGAAGTCGAGCGATAGTTTATAGGTGAAACTGATTGTTGTGGAATCGTGGCTAATCATTAATGCCAGAAATGCTCTGCCTGTGAATAACTGTGTGAACAGTTCACCGGTTGGTGAACAGCTTGGAATGTAAAGAAACAGAGACACGAGTCAGGACACAAGGGAAAACAGCAGGTATCAATCAGCCAAGAACACGGTGTGGCTTTGTGGCTCAGTAGTTAGCATATCTGCCCCGCAGTACCAGGGACCTGAAACCAATTCCAGCCTCGGTTGACTGTATGGAATTTCCACTTGCTCCCCGTTTTTTGAATGGGTTTCTACCAGATGACCAGTTTCCTGCCACGGTCTAAACATGTGCAGGTTGGGGGATCGGTCATGCTGAATTGGCCATATTGGCAGGGATGTGTAGGTTATGTGCATTAGTCGGGGTAAGTATAGGATAATTGCTTTTCAGTATTTATTAAAAATCGTACAATGAAAGGAGAATGCACAGTTCTCCCAGCTCAGGTTTTGGTTTGGTTTTGTCAAACAGTTTTCCACTTGCAGCTGCTCGTCAGGTTTCAGTTGGCAACTCAGAGAAACATCTGCTGGAAAAGAAACAACTCCATGCTGATCCTCTCTTCTCTGTCATCTCTCCTGAAAGAACCTATATTGGATATTTTTTTGTCAAGGGGGTGTTTATGGGGATATTGAAACTATTTAGAACTGTATAATTACGTTGCATTTTGGTGTTGATTGTGTTTTCAAGTTATTGAGAATTTCGGTTTCTTTTGTTCATGTACTGAGCGTTGGGCCAGATACCCCAATCAACACCTTCATAAAACAATGGGAAATTTTCTTCCTTTTTGAAATGTTTTGAGGGAGTCTGGCCTGGTCTGTAACATGCCAGACCGGCTGTTTTTCGTCAGCAATTTCTATTTTCAGATCTCTAGCATCTTCAGTACTTTGTTTTATTTGTTCACAATTAATTCCCTTTATTAATTGTTCCCAACAATCCTTCCTGCTGCAGCAACCTTGCCAGACATACCCCCCACCACCACATATGTCTAACTTCACTTCGTCATTCCATCTCTCCCAATCTTTAACTTCCTCTAGTCTCTGCAGCACATTCCACCACTTTGTCACCCACAGTGTTGTGAGGAAAGGGAACTCTAGGATTTGAATACAATCATAATAATGAAAAGTGGTATCTATCCAAAGTCAGATGGTGCATGATTGGGCGGTAAACCAGCAATTGTGGTTCTCCCCCGCAGCTTTTGTCACTGTCTTTCCAGCTGAGAGATATCAGGAATTAGCTATTGCTAACAGAGCTCGGGGGAGTTCCTGAGCCGCATGTTATAGTTGGCAAACGTGCTGACTCTGAAGTCTGTAATGTGCAGACTGAATGACAAAGGTGATAGATGGCATGTTAGTCACGTGGAATGCTTTATTCTAGTTGATACCAAGGATGTCGAATGTTGGTGAAGCCATGTCCATTCAGGCAGCTGAAGCACATTCCATCATAATTCTAACTTGTCTCCTGTAGGTGATGAACAGGCTTTGGAGAGATAGGAGTTTAATTACTCGCTGCAGGTTACCCAGACTCTGATGTGTTCTTGCAAGCTACAGTATTTGATGGAGAGTCCAAATCAGTGTTGGATTAGTTTGAGCATTTAGCTACCTGGATTCAAAGGTTTTAAACTCTTCCTGATCCGTCCCATCTGCACATCTCTGTCTGTCCCTCTGCATTACTGACTTTGTAGTTGCCTCTCTCGTTCTCTCACCCGCGCATCCTTTAATTTAACGTTGACACTTTAGCTCATTTGGCAAGCTTTGGCTCAGTTGCCTTTGTTTCCCTTTTAATGTTTTTTTCATTGGAGTAATCCATTCTGGATGTTGAATTGAAGATTTATTACTTTAAAGATATTAGATAACTGCACCTTCGGCAACCAAGATCATTAATAGAATGATGAGGAACCATTTCACAACTAGGGTTTTTTCTGCTATTCAAGAAGGTCAGAGCTCATGATCTGCTTGGGGAAATTAATTTTCTTAACTTCGCTTTAAATTCCTCGGTTCTTCTGCTCGATGCCAGTAAAGTAGATACTGTAAGGGTGCCATGGCCAGGATTTATGTTTGTCTCAGGCGAAAGAATTGGCATTGGCAGATTTACAGAAATGAGGGATTGAGTATGCAAAGAGAGCTCTCATCACAATGCCAACTGTGATAGAAAACTGGGACGGACTGAGCCAAGGACCAAACTAGCAGCTAACAAGCTGAGTTATCGAACGTTTCATCTTACATCACCCTGGTCACAGTCTATCATCTCGCAGCACACCCTCCATTACAAGAAAAATTGAAGATAAAAGTAAAAATGTTATGATCCCGTTTCGAAGGCAATTAATGAGACCACATCTTGAATACTTTCAAAAAGTTTCATCTTCTTGTTGTTACGACACCATGATGAACCATTCTTTCAATTAAGTCAAGCTCCCAGAAAACCTCGCCTTCATCGTAATCTGTTAAAATATGAGTGATCGAGAAATCCAAAATTCCAGTACTGAAAGATAATAATATCAATTTATTCCTTAACTCAAAAAGTGAACATTGAACAATATCTATTTTTAACTCGAAGTCCCTTTTTTTCTTTACTGTATATTGTTTGTCTCCAGCTTTATGACAACATACTGTCTCAACAAAAACAAAAGATATTCAAATTATATCAACTTGATTTTAAAACCACACAGTGGCTGTCGTCATCTTATTCTAACTGAAGAGCTCCCTGGGTTCTCTTCTTTCTTTTTTACTGTGAAGATGTTCCATATAAAAAAAGGTCCCTTTGAAAGTGTGTTTTCCTGGCAGTTACTCTGTCAATGTCCGTTACTCTCTGAGACTTACAAAATGCCTACCCCCTTTATACCACAAAGGTATAATATTGGATTATCTCATTGGTTCGGGGTTGGCAAAAAAAAAAAACAATAATAGAAACTCGATTGAGTTATAGTAGCCTGGGGCATAATTTCAACTGATTGGATAAATTCCAATTGCTATCAAAACACCAATAAATAAGGTATCTATTTGAAAACGAACTGAAACATATTTTCAATTTTCCAGCACACTCTGAAACAGCCAGCTAGACATATGAAACGTGATTTTAAGCTCTCAGTGCAAAACAGCATTCACTGTCTCTTAAAGGCAGAGTACCTGTCTTCAACTTCATTACACCTCACTTTCATAATGAAAAGATGCCTCCATTCTTTGTTTTCTAATTCTTAATCCCAATACAATGAAATACATAAGACATTTTTGTAAGTTCATATTAATTTCTGAATACATATTTATATATAATATTGGTAACTGTTCAAACTTTTCTATACCTTATCCCTTAAGTCCGCGATAACACATCTGCTATTACGTTTTTACGACCTACAGCATGTCCAATTTGTAAATTAATTTATGTAACAAAGACTCCAACGAAATTATCTCATATCCTTTTCTTTAATTTGTTCCAAAATTGTTCGAGGATTGTGATTGTGTGCACAACTGTCTCTGGCACCTTGTTCGTCACATGAATATTAAAATTTTGTAAGCCCAGTACCAAACTCAATAATCTTTCCTGGTGGGTGTTGAGTTTCTTTGGAAAGTAGCCAATTTGCCGTTCAGTTCGATCATCATCTTCCTGAAGTAGCACAGCTCCAACTGCTAAATCACTAACATCGATTGCAACTTTGAGGGATTTAAAAAAAAAGATGCAGCTGAAGTTAGTACGGTGGCTAATACTGTTTTTAAATCAAAAATTCCTGCCAGTATTGTTCTGTCTACTAAAATTTTGTGTTATTGTTTAGTGGTGCCATTGCGCTGTTGAAATTTTGAACAAATGTCCAGTACAATCTGCTTAGTCCCAAAATTCGAAGCACTTCTTTCTTTGAGTTTGGTCGTGGAAATTCCTCGATAGCCTTCTTTGTTGCTTTCCTTGGGGTCAACCTTCCATGCTAGGTGTTATGTCCCCAAAAAGTCACCTCTGCCTTCACAAATTCTGTTTTCTTTAAGTTTATAACCAGTTTTGCTTCACTTAATCGTTCACAGAGCTATGCTAACTGTACTATATGACTTTTCAATGACTCATTAAAGATCAATACATAATCCAGATAGACTGGACAGCAAACTGAATAGCAAAAACTTCTTTTGCTTTCTCTGATAAAGTTCCGTGCCAACAACTATGCAGTAAGTCCAAATTTGTGATGTAACTGGCTTATTCAACATTCTCTGTAAAATCCTCCAATCTTGGTATTGGATATGAGCTAGATTTTGTTATTACACTGACATTCCAATAGTCCACACAAAATCATTGAGACCCGTCAGGTTTTGGAACTAACATAATCAGCGAACCCAACTCTCTCTGACTCAGTTCAATAATGTCTTCCTGATGAAGGGCATTTTCCCAAAATGTCGATTCTCCTGCTCTTCTATTGCGGCCTAACCTGCCGTGCTTTCCAGCAGCACACTCTCTTCTCTGATCTCCAGCACCTGAAGTCCTCACTTTCTCCTCGCCGATGATATCTTAGTTGAGTATCGCATCTACTTCCTTCTGGAGCTGTGTGCCTTTGAATAGATTAAGTCTGTAGCAATGTTGTTTTATCAGAACAACATTCCCTACTTCTAGCACAGGCATAATAGCATTAGTCCGCCCAATTGTTTTCCTGCATATGTCCTCATATTGCTGGAACAAACCTTTCAACTGGGTTCTTTGTTCCTGAGTCAGATAGTTCACTTACCTATTCTACTCATCAAGGACTCCCTCATTGTTTAACGTATTTTGAGGCTCATCAAACGATGTGGCATCTGGATTTGATTCCTCACATTCTGTGGCAATAACTTACACCTGTTGATGTAGTTCCCTCACTCTCTTATGATAAGATTTCAACGTATTCACATGACATACCCAACACAGGTTTTTTTTTCCTATCTGACATCTTTACCAGATACAAACATGACTTAACTTTTTCTCAATTTGATAGGGACTACAAAACCTGGCTGTAAAGGCATCTCCGACCTCTATGAATCATACTAATACGTCATCCCCACGGGAAAACGTCCGAATTTCAGAACTGTTATCTGCCAAATGCGTGTCTATGCTGTGCCCTATTCAGGTGCTATTTAGATAATTGACCCACCTGATTTAATCTCTCCCTCACCTCAGATGCATATTTCAAGTATGAGATCTCCGACTTCAGTCTTGTCAACTTCTTTCAATTAATTTTAAGGGACCTCTCACTTCATGTCCGAATATTAAACTCAAAGGGATTGAACTAAGTAGATTCGCTTCGGGAATCTCGAATGGCAAACAATACGAATGAGAACCCTTTATCTCAATCATTCGGATAGCCCTGACAGTACTCTCTTTACATGTTCTTCTTGGTCTGATGCCATCATTCAAAAGCTCCACGCGATTCAGAATGGTACTCATTTAATTTAAATGTGTTGCATGCCTAAGATATCCATCACATCCTTAAATAGCCTAGTAGTGAAGTTAGACTCTGGTCTGATTGAATCTGTCTGGGTAGCACATACCACGTGAAATAAGAAGAAGCTGCTAACTCCACTACCACCTTTTTCACTTAATACTATATAATGGAATTGCCTCCACAAATCTGTAGATACATCCATGCTGGTTGGGAAGCATTGGTTCCAAATTTTAGTGTGAGGATGGGGACATTCACAGTCAAACATAACCCACACGAACGTTTCTTCGTTTGTGGGAATTGGCAACAAAGGTGCTGATTTTATTACTGCCTCTGCGTTAGCTATCACTTGGCATATACGATATGTACTGGAAAAGTTAACCAAGTCCTTGTCATTCTCGGCCAAATGCATTTGTACATTAATCTGAGTCTTCCTCAAACCGAGGTGACCTTCTACTGATGCTCCTGGCAACGTAATCTGGTGCCCTTCTGCCCATTTCTCCTCTATGCTAACCAGTCATGGCCTCCATTTGCATCTTAGGATTCTATTTTTAATGTAATAACGCTCAGGAAAACATTCTGACACCTTTTCTGAGTATACATTAATATATATCTTCAATTGTCTCGTCTTTCTGTTTGAAGTCCATTGGCCTTTCAGGACTAATCACTTCTGCCTGACCCTCACCCTGTTCAGGTTTTTCCTGTACCATTACTTTAAACAGGGTGTCGAGTAACTGAACCTCAATTCCTTCATCATTCTCCTGAGTTTTTGCGTCGTGCTGTGACATATAAAGGAGGATCGTCTCTCTCACTCTCTCTCTCTCTCTCTCTTTCTCTCTCTCTTTCTCTCTCTCTTTCTCTCTCTTTCTCTGTCTCTCTCTCTCTCTCTTTCTCTCTCTCTCACTCACTCTCTATCTCTCTCTTTCTCTTTATCTCTCTCTCACTCTCTCTCTCGTTCTCTCTCTCTCTCTCTCTCTCTCACTCTCTCTCTCTCTCTCTCCCCCTCCCTCCCTCCCTCCGTTGTGGGCAGCAGGTGGCACAGTGGTTAGCATTGCAGCTTCACAGCGCCAAGAGACCCGGATTCAATTCCCGCCAGAGGCGACTGACTGTGTGGAGTTTGCACATTCTCCCCGTGTCTGCGTGGTTTCCTCCGGGTGCTCCGGTTTCCTCCCACAATCCTAAAATGTGCAGATTAGGTGAATTGGCCATGCTAAATTGCCCGTAGTGTTATGTGTAGAAGTAAATGTAGGAGTATGGGTCTGGGTGGTATACGCTTCGGCGGTGTGGACTTGTTGGGCTGAAGGGCCTTTTTCGACACTGTAAGTAATCTAATTTTCTTCTCTTGTAGCTATTCTTCCCCGTTCTTCATCTTCTAACACCATTTTCCTCGATTGTAATTTAGGTTTTTCCAACTGTACTGCACTTATCTGTTTCGCTGACAAACCTAAATGCTTTAATAACCTCGTTACAGTAACTGCTTTACTTTTTGTCCCTGGTTAGAGACAGTTATAACCACTTTGCTGGTTGCAAAAGTATGGCTTCCGTCTGTCTCTCTAAACTTTCTTGGAAAATTTGGGAATTACCTTCAAAACCCAGAACCTCTTTCACAATATTAAGAGCCATTTCACTCACTTTTAATGTAACCAACCACAAATAACCAAAATTAAACAAATTGTCTCACCTACATTTTATCTAAACATCTAGTGCACTAATCGGAAATTGATCAAACCTGGATTCCAGACCGCAAATTGTGATGACACGGCGGTAAACATTCGGTTAATTAAACCAGACTCCCAGAAAACCTCACCTCGCCTGTTATTTGTGAAAATATGAGTGACAGAGAACTCCCAAATTCCACGATTTAAAGAAAGGAAAATCAATTTATTCCTCAACGCTTCAAGTGAACATTTATTTACAACTCTCAGCCCCTTTCTCTTATTTGCTTATTGTCTGCCTCCAAATTTAAAACAATATACTGTAACAATAAAACCAGTTAATAAAGTTACATCATCAGTATTTCAAAACCACATAACAGCTGTCCTCTTCGGTGTCTAACTGCTTCTGGCTGACAATCTCCCTGGGTCCTCTTCTTTCACTGAAAAGATGTTTCATATGAACAAATGTACCTATGATAGAGAGTGTTTTGTTGGCAGTTACGCTGTCGATGGCAGTTACTCTTTGAAACTTTCAAAATGCCTGCCCATTTCTACCCCAAACGTCTCATTGATTCGAGATTGGCATAAACCATAAATTCAACCTCGATTGGGTTTTAATGTCATTGGGATTAATTTAAAACGATTGGTTAAATTCGAATTGTTATCAAAACAGCAACCAACTCACGTATCTACTTCACAGCCAACTATTACCTAGATTACCTAGATTACCTACAGCGTGGAAACAGGCCCTTCCGCCCAACAAGTCCACACCGACCCTCTGAAGAGAAACTCACCCCACTATATTTACCCGTGACTAATCCACCTAACAGTACAGGCAATTTACATGGCCAATTCACCTAACCTGCACATCTTTGGACTGTGGGAAGAAACCGGAATACCCGGAGGAAAGGCACATATTTTCAAATTTAGACTATACCCTGAGACTGTCAGCTAATCATACAACAGTTGATGTAAGTTTTCAATGTAAAATAGCATTCACTCTCTCTTAAAGTTACAGTAGATGCCTTCAACTTCACAACTTTATCGAACAAAGGAATTAACAGCATTGGATGGCTCTTCAAAGGTCATTTAGTAGATTAATATCTGGGACTAATATGTTTTATGAAAGGAAAGTTGAGAGTGAATGTAATTGACTTCATTGGAGTATAGAAGAGTTAGTGGTGACTTCGTCAAACCATGCGAATTCTATGGCTTTGATAAGAATGTGCTAAGCATGTGTTCTCTTGTGAGAGATTCCAGAATTAGAGAATCCAACTTTAACACTAAATGTTAGACTTTTTGGTAAGAGATGGGAGAACTTTTGCCTTCCGAGGATGCTTTGTAGGAAAAAAAAGTGGTAGTGGAGTCATCAATCAGATGTGTTTAAAGTTGTCCGCACCGAACTCAAGCATATACTGCCTAAAGGACACAACCCCATCAGTGTAGACAATGACTCACTGAGCATCAAGCACTAGTACAGCTGATGACCTATCTACCCCCGGTGTGGGACTGCCACAGCGCTGCTGTCGGCATCAAGCTCCTCCATAGCCGACGGCACAGAATTCCCGAGTCCAGGCTGCAAACCTACTGAAGCCAGGAGTCCTCAATTGGCAGTGCCACTGCTGAAGACGATAAAGTATTAACAATGCTCCTGGTTCCCCAAGACGTGAGAAAGTGAAAGAAAAGAGAAATAGATAGATGGAAAGTGAGTAAAAGAGAGGGGGTGGGGGTGGGGGTGGGTTTTGGGAGGCGAGAGAGAAAGTGGAGAAAGGGGGGAAGTATGCAACTTGGTCAAATCCTATGGGCTCAGGCCTTTAACATACCAGCGCTACCAAATACAAATGAAAGAATGAAATTGACGTCCATGCAATTAATTATCGTATGAATTAATGTGAAAGAAATACAAATTATTGACGCAAGTGATTTTATACATTTTTAAATTTATTTTTAAACAAACGTTTTCCAATCCAAGGAACAGAAATGAGAGACAAGGAGAAGAGAAATAATAAGCAAGGAGGAACGACTGCAGTGACTCATTTACACCATCTGCTTCAATGTGAGCTCAGACTCTCCCTTCCAAAATCCCCACTACTCAGGATACCTAACCAGAATCCTCCCTTGCAGTCCCGACTCCACTACCACTGATCGTGTTCTACCTATGGAACCTTGTAGTTATAGGAGGATGAATGTTACTGGAAACATGGGGCTCCCAGCTCTTGTTAAGAAAGTGAAACATTGATGCACATGAAGATTTTACAGCACTCTTGAACTGCTCCCTGAACTTGGATTCAGTGGCAACATAAATAAATGCATATGTGCAGCAATTTAAATCTGCCAAAATGACACCAACGTCTGCAAAGATGTTTAAGGAATCATTGTAATTTCCAGAAATATTTCCTGCAAAGGTACAACATCAGAAGTATATAACAAATAAAAGCCAAAGAAAAATGAAACTGTCTGATATTGTGAAGAATAAAACTGCAGAATTCCTTCTGCTCTCAACCTCTGTGTCACTGTAGTATCCTCCAGTACTCTGATGCCTGAGTCACTTGCGGACACAACTCATCATAAAAATGTGTCTGATTGTGAGGACATTGATGATCAGAATTAAAGCATATGGGATCAATGTTATGAAAATCTTATCAAACCAATCAAATGCCACCCATGCAGGATTTGTGTAATAGCTTGTCTTTTCCTTACAAAACCAAGGAGCACCATCAATGATCTCTTGAGGTTCAAGTATGAAATAGAATTGGGACATTTTTGAAACAGATCAGAATGAATGTGATTGATAGAACTACAACTGCAGTTTTGCCAGAGCAAGACTTCCTTTTCAACTTCTGGCAACAAATGGCGACAAATCGATCAAATGAGAAAATTACAACGAACCAGACAGAACATTCAGTGCCTACGTAAAGAAGGATAAATATAATATTACACACAGGAGTGATCTCTAGAAAAGATACTGGGAAGTAATAAGACAAGAGCTGATGCAATATGATAGAAGAGATGATGCCCAATAGATCTGCTGTTGCCACAGCCAATAGGTAGGACGTGGTGCAAGTGGAGAGGCCACACTTCCTCGAATATAGGATGACAATTGCCCCTACATTCACTGCAAGAGACAGAATGGTGAAACAAAAATGCTTGGAAGTTACTGATTATATATTCCCTGTGACTATTTTTAGGGTTTAATCGGAGGTTAACATTTTCCAAGTCTTGTCATGGTACAGAAATCAGCATCAAACTGCTCAATGGCTGCTTTGCAAATGCGAATTTCTATTTTGTGGTGACTTGACATGATTACTGGAAAAAATGGGGCTATACTGCTGTGTTGGGCTTCTACTAAACAGTGCTGGATTCTGTGTTCTGGGTAAATAATTTAAATTGTAGGATATAATACTTTTAAATGTTTGGGGGACAAGGGAGCATATATGTGCATTGTTCAGTAAGCTAAATGAAAAGGAAACGGTAATGAATCAAGGTAACAATAAAATAATGATCAGAGGACAGCAGGAAATACAAAAAATGAAAACTGAAAAGTCAGTTAAAACAACACTGAATTAAGGAATTTGCAATGCAGGCATGAATTATCAACTTATATATAAATTCATAAGCATAATATGGTAGTTCTAATAGAGTGGTGGCAAAAACAAAAATGCTCAGACTGGACTCTCTGTTTTAGTGATATTAAGGAATGATGGTAGGCTAGAAAATTTTGTTGGGATAGCTCTGTTAATTTAAGGGTATAAAAATTAGCAAGAAAGTAAATTGTATTTTGGAAATTAGAGGGGCTTTTGACAGGAAGACACAATAATTATGGACGATTTCAATTGATATATGAACCAGCTGAACATAATTAATACTAATGCTATTTGTGTATTTGTGCTATCCTTCAAATGTATTTGAAATATCTTTCTAGAGCTGTCCACTGGGAAGTCATCTAGGTAGAAGACTATTTTAGACTGTATCATATATGCAACATAAAATGGGCAGCTAATAATTTTGTTGCAAATGATAATTTAAGAAAGTGTGACCATAACATGAGAAATGTCATATTAAGTGTAAAATCAGAAACCACAGCCTTAAATCTAGACAAATTAAGCTATGAAGATCAGAGGGGAAGATTGGCCATAGTTGATGAGGAAAATGCAATAGAATACCTAATTGTCGACGAACAATGTCTAACATCTGAGGAACTAATACATAACTAAGAATAAAATACATTTTCGCAATGAACAGAAACCCAACAATGGAAGTGTTCTAACTGTTGCCAATGAGGATTGTATCTGTTCAAAAGAAGTGTCATACTAAGTTACCAAACAAAGTTTGCCTAAGGAGTATATGAACAGTGATTTTCTCAAATAATAACAGAGTAAAACAATGAAAAAAAAAGCAAAAACGTAACAATGTACTGCAACTTCTGCACTAAATATTTATAATGGAAATGTTTAGCAAAAACCAACGTGGTTCCATTTCAGTAGAGTCAGGAAATTTATAATGGCATGCAAGGAAATAGTCAAGGAACCAATACAATAATATATGTCTATCTTAGTGGACGAAAGAGCTAAAACACTTCAAGAAATAACGCAGTGACTTGTTCAAAATTTAATTTTAAAAATCATGACAGAAATACAAATTTAAAAAAGATGAATTCATTTATTAAATTAATGTTCTCAGGGTTTGAATCCTCCCATAGCAGACGGTGAATTTGAATTCAATCACATTAAAAAAATCAAAAATCTAATGGTGACCATGAAACTGTTGTCATTTGTTGGAAATAAAAACATCTGGTTCATTCGCTTTCCTTTAGAAAAGAGACTGCTGTCCTCACCTGGTCTGGCCTCCGTTTGAACCCAGACCCAAAACAATTACTTGAGTCTTAATAGTCTTCATTGTAAGCTCCAGGAATTCAAGCTATATTATTAGCATTTCTCTGCATGAGTAAAACAACCATCCTGTTAACGGTACTTACTTCAAGTAAGTTGGCTGTGATTATTGGGGTGACTCAACTTTCAATACTTGAGGTCTAGCTATTCACATTTGACACCACCCATTGGGTAACACCTCAGAAATCACATCCTGCTATTCCCAGATTTATGACAATAGTGGATTCCAGGACTGTGTACCTTTTCATAGCCAGGTACCTCATGAGGCAATCCCCACCCCAGGAACATAACCACATCCCCTCCACTTTCAGGGGCTGTGCATAACCATCCTTCAATATCTGTGTGTACTTTCCAAGAGAATGGAAGCAGTACTTACGTCATGATATATATAAACAATATCTTGCAAGATTTAAAGTTATATATTCAACAAATATAAAATGGCATTCTTCATTTGAGCTTAAAGGTATACTAACATCGGAGATTGAGGGTAGACTGCATAGAGTGAAAGCAAAATGTCAATGCAACTGGAAGCTGACGAAAAAGATTGAGGACAAAGACTGAGGACTGAACAGTAGTGTACAGGAATAATATTTCAATCTGCATTTGATACCTTCAATAGAAAGGAGATAACATTGTGAACAGGAGATATAATTGACCATTTGGAGAAATAAAACAAAAACAGTCAGTGATTCAACTGCATTCATTTGTTTGGGACCTTTGGTGGTGGGAAGGAAGGAGATGAAAGTTCAGGATTTTGTATCTCGTTTATTTGTATAGCAGAACAGGGAGTGGCTCTTTCAAATGATGGGAAAAATGACAAACCAATTTAATTAGATTGAAAGGGCCAAGTCTGAGATAAGGAAGACAAATGGGTGCTATTGAACTTTTATTAGTGAAACAAAAAGCTGCGGAAGACCTTTTTAATGCACCTGATGAGAGCAAGGAAGAGAACCAGGAATGGAAAGAATAATCTCTGAAACATGTGAACGGATGGCACTGGTCAAAACTCATCTTGTATTCCATAATGTTGGATAATAGTTAAGTCTGATATCGCCTTTTCCATGTTTTTTTTTCGAACATTGGTACCTAAATGTTTATTCTGAAAATTGCTCGTAACGCTGCCTCCTTTAACTAGTTTTCCTACTTCGGTTGTTTCCAGGCTGTGAAGAGTTAGCTATGGTGTGTTCCAACGTGGCTGTAGACCCCATTTGCAGACTTACATATTAACTCAGTTTTTGTCAGATATGAATGCACTGATAATGTTGACCTTTCAATCCTTTGCTGCTGGCGTTCTTTGGAAGAAAACAAGAGCACTTCTTGTATCGGTTACACAGATTGTTTGTTCATGGCAATTTTCCCGCCCCTCCAAACCATAGCAGAGTATTGCATAAAGTGCCTCCAACTGCACACTCAATCTCACAAAACGTTTCTCCGTCTATTATACCAATGGCATTTTTCCTGTCACCCAATGTTGCTGAACAATATTTTCGTAATTGTTCCTGCTTTGTGCTTTAGAACGACACTAAATACATAAGACAGATGTTGTTGAGTTTCTCTCGAGGGGGTAATGAGGAATATCATTGCGAGTCAGCAACATTATTAGACAAATTGACTTCTTTGTTTATACTGAAAAGTGCGTCTTCTGGTTTAGCAGGGGCTGAGTTCGGAGGTGATTGCATATCAGCTTAGCTTGAAGTATGCACACCAATATTTGGAAAATTGAGTCATTCGAGAAGTGAACACGTCCACTTGGAAATTCAGCAAATTATATCTTCCGAAAGTTCATCCCATTTGTATATAATAACGTTGGAATCATTTCAGGGTCATGGCTCCAAATCACTGATTTGGGGGCCGAGCGTTTATTGGTTCCTAGTGGTTCTGGCCACACCTGACAATCGTGCAATTGTGCGAGGAATGATATATCTATTGTGTCTCAGAAAGACGTTTTTAAATTAACGTCCACACAGTGCATTGTACAGGGCTCAATCTGCAATGTTTCAATTTGATCTTTTCAGTTTGCAGAAATGAACCAAAAAGGAAAGGGTACCTGGGAAAGCCTGAAAGATTAGCTTCTGACTTGATTCACATGAAGCAAGTCTGAGGGATGGCATTGAGCCGAGATGCACACGAAGTGAGTGGGCCATGGAAGCTGAGGAAGGCAAGCTCTCCAACCGAGAAGATGTGGGATTTGAAAGACCGAAGTGATCAGATCGAATCTGCCTGTAATCCACAAAGGCAGTGAGCTTACTTGTTCAGTGAACATTGAAGTCAAGGCTATATTCTTACTAATTTTCGTTCAATGATGACACAGATCATAAACACATGAGATGAATGAGTTTGTTGCGTTGGTATCAGCCTGAAATATGTGACTGTGAGTTTGTAGATTTGCACGTCACACATGTGTGGCTTCAAGCCATGGATTGGTTTCTGGCTGCAAACGTTTGTTCTCACAACAATGAATAAGCTGGAATCCAATCAACTGAAGCGGACCAGGTTAGACATGTTAACAGAGGCGAGAGCGCTGGAAAAACGTTAGGCATTGCCTTATTTAAATAAATATATTCAATTAGTTTACACTTGGTTCTGCCCTAAATGCAGCTCTTTGGCTGTTATTCATTCAGCGGGGAGACTAAATTCTTGGGACTACATGGACACTCACCTCGAGTCTGCTTGATCCAAAAAAGAGATGATCTAATCAAGTGGATTTGGCTATAACCCTATATAAAAACGACTTGTCCAACTGTGACAACCGCTGTCCACAGTACGCTGCTCACTATGTAAGAGAATTCAGCTGATTATTAACTTGCTTTTATTGGATAACATTGGAAATAATGACCTCCTTCTCCTTTCATTCACCACAATGATCAATTATCTTCATCTCTTAGTTTAGTCACAAATCGTAAAAACAGTTATAACAGGTATTACTAATTAATTGAATAAAATTAAAGGTTGCTTCTAAAATGATAATTCAAAAGGTCTACTCAGTCTTCTCTGACGCAGAAAGCACATCGCATCCCCATAGATTTAAATATGTATATTTGAAAATCACCATCATTACTTTACATGGAGTACTCAGAATATTTTTCTTGTGGTTCTTTTTTTTAGTTTTTAGCACCAACGTCCTTGTACTGGCACAAGAGAAGGTGTTTGAAAGTTTTCTTGAAAGTAGCATTACAGAGTGCAAAGCAGGCTGGATTGACAGTGCTGTTGATGTAAAATATTCAATATCCGATATCCCAAATTTTCCCTGGAAAACAAAAGGAACAGAACGTGCGAATGAGCACCATAACATAGAATGGACTCCAAGTGACAATGAATGCCAGGAGAATAGCCAGAATGGTCCTTGTCACTTTCTTCCTTTGGTTACAGTTACATTCCTCTTCTGAACAGTCTTATAAATTGTTTTATCGATTTTTTGTCTTTCCGTAATCTCTCTGTCTTTCTCGTTATTGCTACTAATGTCTGCAATTAATTCCTGGTGTGGTTCCATTGTCGTTACTGTTTTGTGACGTATTAGCCATCTTTAAATAAGAGAGTTTGCAGTTATCCATCGGAGGGCAGGCATTTCCATTCTCATGGACAGACGCTTCCACGTTTCTGTTTAATGAAATTGTGCTGGAAGAAGTTGACTCACTCCAGACCGCTTCCACTCTTTCACCAAAATGATCAATTATGATTCCATGACTTATTATACCATTTTGCGTTTTCACTTATGGCAGCCCATCAGAAGCATTTGATATGTTCCTCTGACTCGATATCTGTCTCTTACCCACCTCCAGACTGGGAGAAACTGGTTCCTTATTCGATTGAGACCAATTCTTTTTATCCATCTTCATTCGACTTTTGCTAGCACGTGATATTGAAATGTACAAAGTCACCATGATAGTGACTGGGAGATAGAAGGCAGCTATTGAAGTGCCGAAAGTGACAGCAGGATTGGAGAAGAACTGTATATAACATTCTCCTTCACTTACTGTTCTCTGCCCTACGATAAACTGCCAGAAGAGAATGGCAGGAGCCCACAAGAGAAATGACAGCACCCAAGCAGCTGCGATCATCATCCCTGCAACCTTTGGCGTCCTCCTTACGGGGTAGCTAAGGGGTTTGGTCACACAGAAGTAGCGGTCAAAGCTAATGATAAGGAGATTCATGGAAGAGGCATTGGTGACAACGTAATCGATAGTAAGCCATAAATCACACACCACTGGCCCCAGAGGCCAGTCGCCAATGAGACTGTAAATGGTGAATAGATTCATGGTTACACCAACAGTAATATCAGCGCAGGCTAAGCTGAAAATGAAGTAGTTGTTAATAGTTTGCAAATGCCTGTTTATTTTGATGGAAATAATGACGAGAACGTTCTCAACGATGGTTACCACACTTAGAGATCCTGTCACAGTGGCAATGCAAATTACTTCGCCCATTGCGTAAGAACTCCGTCTTTCAGGGTCAAATGACGTTGTCTGGTAACTGAGAGATTCATTCGTTTCTGTCGGTTTTTTCATGAGTTCACCCTGATGGACAGGTAACACTGACGAGGCCCAGATAAAAGAAAAAGAAAAGAAATATTGATTAGGAGCTCGGCTTCAGACATGTTGAAGTTAAAAGTCATCTGGCCACTTATGGATCTTCCAACAGCAAACGAATTCAAATCCAACTGCTCTTGCAAACTTCAATATCTTTGCCAGAAGGATTCGGCTTAAATTAGAAATTCTCTCATCAATCTCTTAGACCAATTAGCTGTAATTAGTTAATCATTAATAGTTTAATTAGTTAATGATTACAGTATAAGTGGTCATGAGTGAAGAAGACTTTCATTCTTTTAGTTCTACAAACTCATGTTAACACTGAACATACAGACAAATGAGGGAAGGGTTGAACATTAACTCGTGTGCCATTGTTCTCCTTCCCTCAGAAAAATAGGAACCATCCATTCCCAAAAAGATTCAGTCAAAGGCAGATGTGAAGCAAAGATCCCCACTGTTTCACATCCAACAGGGTAAGAACAAGCTGACTCCTGACAAGTCAGCAAGATTAAGAACCTTTCCTGGATGCTAATTCCCCAAAGAAGTTCGACAAACCCATCTTGCCACCCCAGATGTAAAGGAATATCATGTCCTGATGGAGGTCCACCAAAGATTGTCATTGAAGAAAGTAATTCAGAAGAGTGCGGTGGTCCACTGTCGGCATGGATTTCCCATCTCCCCACTTCAAGTTAGCAAACTTTTTCACCAAGTTGATTGTGTGCTTTTATTAAGTGTAATGGAGAGCCAATTACGTTGAGGTATTCTCATCAGCAGCAAACCAGAAAGTGAAATAAATGCTGGTGCTTTGAAGTTAAATTAAGTTATCGATGGAAAACAGATAAATTATAGATGCACAGAAAGGTAGATGTTAAAGCACCGATGAAAACAAAAATGCTATCTTTTGAAATTGTGAATAAATAAATTGTGCTTTGAAAGCTATGAAGGTGTCTGTTAATGGCTATAAAATTTATATACTATCAAAAACCCTGTCCTAACTCGTTAAATATTGTCTATCAACTCTGTTTCAACGGGTTTTACTGCTGCAAAATCTGTGCCATTTCTTTTTAAATGCAACCTCCTGCTGGCAATGGCTACACATGTCCTGTGATATTTCCAGCAGAAAACAAATAAGGACTTTTACTTTTGCTTTTCAATCGAGTGTGAAAATTGGATATTAACTCTGCATCATCGGTGAATTTTGATGAACAAATTTTGAGGATGCTTGCCTCCACTGGGGAGTGCATTCCTGAGCAGGATTAATTGACAACAGACTTACTGCTTTGCTGTGTTCACTGGTTTGCTCAAAATGCTTCATAAAGATATGAGGACTTTATGTGAAATTTATGTCACTGAATTCTCAGTATGTGTAGAAACCGAGGAAAAGATTAATAACTGTTCTGAATGCAGGAAGGCTTACACAATTATTGTAAAAAGAAACATTAGGTTAATATTGATATTTCTTTTGACTGAAATGATTTCCTTTCCCTCGCAAATAAATCCAGTAGCTAAATATTTTTAACACAAAACGCCAAATGAACATAATGGCACTTAAAATAGACCCAATTAATTTCACATTTAAAACAATTAGATTATTGAGACATTAGAGCTGGCCAAGTTGTATTTTCCTGACTCCTCACCTTCACCCCACACTTGAGTCACAGAGTGCCTCACATAAAACTCGGCTCCAATCATGTCTCTATCATGCCTGCCCTCTGTGATTGCAATTGATTTTGTTTTCACTTTTTAAAAAAAAATCATTGTTGTTTCAGAGCTGTGAAGTTGAAATTGTGAGCAGAAGATGACCTTTGGACTATGGGTAATAATTTTTATGAAAAAGAATAGAAAACATGCCTTTATTTATTCATGACTCCAGGCCTGGAAATTGTTTGTAGGTTTCTTATTGATCAAAATGTTCTGCAGACTGTTCACCACTCTTCAAGACCATTGTGTTTAAATAGATAAAATAAATTGACTGTTAATCATGTTGGTACATGGAAATTGGTGACAGCCAGTCTGGAAGAAACCGTATGTTCAATCAAGTAGAAGATATTAAGGGACATGCGAGAACTCTTGTGGCAGATGTTCAGTCTGGCAGGGTGTGGTCAGAGTTCGAATTACATTTTGGACAACTTTTTTTTCCCAAAAAGGTTCAGTGTGGCTATGGCTTTTGCAATGTTAATGTGAATGCTTCATTCCTCACATCCTTTATCCCTTCCTGGATGCTTAGAGAATGCAGACCTAAGTAAAAAGTGTTATTGCCTTTATGTAAAATAACTGGTCTTGACTTTGATAGATTTCTTCAGAAAAGCAACCAATAGGCCATCTTTTATGTCTGTAGAACAACAGATCTACAAAAGCGTTTGAGTAATTTTACCAGATTTGTTATTTCCTTTTAACTATCCAATAACAGTGTTTTCATGACGCCATTTTGTGTGAAAGCGCTGAAAATAAAGATTTTGTCTTCAAAACATAGGCCAATTCGATTATTTTGTTGTTTAATTTTGCTCTACTAAAGTTATTGTACGATGTAAAAAATGCTATCTCTGAAGTTGCAGTTGCAAACTGATGTCGAGAACGGATTATTTGTAGTCTGACATTGGTAATTCTTAAAATCTGATTTAGACCTTCTGTGGCCAATTTTGAGCTTGTTTGAAGCTTTCAATTTTACTTTGTTACAAATACAGAGGTAGAAAGGTGGGTTAGATTCGTCTGTCAGTATCTGTAGAGGAATAGTAAGAGCAGAGTGATGATGGTGATCTTAACCTGTATATTAAACATTATTCCTGTTATAATCCTATTTCGTTTTTGCTTGTGCTTCATATGTATTTTGTTATCATTTTAGGCATTCTTCCTTGGAACAGTGCATCACTCCTACATTCCACAAGGAATGAGGATGCATTCTGTTCTGTGATTTCCACTGAAGTCTGCAGATGTGCACACTTCCTCAGTGAGCAAGACCAACCATTTCAGAGAAACGCCAGAATGTACCTTATGCTGATGAAAACCTAAATATGTGCCACTTCAAAAATGAAATGTTACCTTATCTTCCTCGAAGTACTGTCATAAGAACATTAATATTATCCTGATCAGAGGAAGTGCAACTTCCTTTGATATTTCAAGAAGGTACCTCCTGCAGTGCAACAATTCTTCAGTACTGACCCTCCTGCGGTGCAACAATCACTCAGTAGTGACACTCATACAGTGCCTCATTCTCCCAGTACTGACTCTCTCACAGTTCAGAACTCCCTCAGTTCGGATCCTCTGAAATCGCAGCACTCCATAAGTTAGACAGTGCCAGTACTGGGGCAGTGCTGCAATGGGAGAAAGCCAGGACTGAGAGATCTCTGTGCTGTCAGACAGTCAGTACAAAGAGGGTTCCTCAATGTCAGAGGGAAAGTATTAAGTGATCGCCAATCTATCATAAGGATTAATTTTGAGGTTGTGCCAGACTTTGAGAAAGTCAAGGGAAAGTATATACTATTCTGTTGTGAGTCAGCGCTGAGACAGAGTTTCTGACAGATGGTCAGAACTGACGGAATGCTCCACCATCAAACGTTCAGGAATGAGAGTGTTACATTGTCAGACGGATAGCAGAAAGAGTATGCTGCACTGTTTCCCAATCAGCACGAAAACAGCACTGCACTGTCAAAGATTTTTAACTAAGGAAGTTAAACAGTATGCTGCACTGGCCAAAAGGCAGTACTGAGGGAGTTCCCGCATTGTCAGAAAGCTCATAGAGAATGCGTGCTGCACTGGTACAGAGTGTTCAGTGAAGAAGTGCAGCACTCTCAGTATACCAGAACTGAGGGAGTGCTACATTGTCACAGTGTGTCTAAGAAAAGGATGCCACTCCATCTTAAACAGTACTGTGGGATTTCTGCAATGCCGGAAAGCCAGTATTAAGGCAACGGTGCAACATCAGATGGTCAGTACTGGCAGAGTGCGGCACTGTAAGAAGAAAATAATTAAGTGATCGCTGCTGTATGAGAAGGATGAGTACTGGAATAGGGTCTGGAGAGACGACATAATGCATTGTTCGTGAGTCAGCAATGAGACGGAGGCACTACCAGATTATCAGTACTTCTGGAATGCTGCACTCGTAATTATACAGGCTTAAGTGTGCCTCACTATCAGAGGCTTAGCAGATGATGTCTGACAGTGCAGGGTTTCCATACTTTCGATCTCTGACATTGCACCAACCTTAACCCCCCCCCCCCCCCCCCCCCGCCCCCCCACCCCTTCGCACCCATCCCAGTGCTGAGAATGAGATAGAGTGGTACACCCTAAATACATACAGGCTGTGGAAGCTCAAAGTCTCTACTGACACTCTGAAGTGTGGCACTTCCTCATTATTGACCGTTTGACAGTGCAGCACTCTGTCAATACTGACACTCTGACAGTCATGAGCTCTATCTCTCAACTCTCTGACAAAACGCCCCTCCCTCAGAACTGACAATCTGACCATGAGACACTCTTTGACATAGTCCTGAAAATAGGGACTCCCTCAAAAATTAAGCTATGATAATGAACCTCTTGCTCACTACTGGCAGTTTGACAGAAGCAACTACCTCACTACTAATTCACTTGCAGTGTTGCACGCTTTGAAAACTTTCTATTTGTTCTGCATCACTACTGAAAGTGCAATATTCACTCAGTATTATCATTCTGACAGTGCAGCATTCCCACTGTCCTGACCCTCTGACAGTGTTCCCTTTGTAATGGTTCTTGGAAACGCTGACAAAGCCCAGTCCCTCTGACTGAGCCGCTGACCGTGCAATGCTCGCTCAGTATAAACCTTTTGACAGTGCAGTATTCCCTCTAACAGTGAGACAATCTGACAATATTAGTACTAATCATCTTACAGTGTAGCATTCTGTCAGTGCTGACACTCTGACAGTGCAACACTCCCTCATTATTCACCCTCTGACAGTGCAGCACTCCCTGAATAATGACCCTTCCTGAGTAATGACAGTGCCCTCACATTGTCCTGACCTTATATCAGGGCAGCATTTTCTGTCACCTGCCATTCTGAAAATGCAGTACCGTCTCAGTGCTGACTCACTAGCACTGCAAAACTACGTGTCTCCCGACTACCTGACAGTTCGGCACTCCCTCAGTACTGATCATTCAACAGAGTGGCATTTCTTTCATACATTCCCTCTACCAGTGAACCAGTACAGCCCCTCTGGCATTGCAGCACTCTCCCAGTTCTGAGAATCAGATAGATTGGCAAATCCTGATTGTATACACTTTGAGTGCAACTCATGCTATCCACTGACCGTCTACAGTGTACCACTCCCTGATTAATAACTCTCTGACAGTCAGGTAGTCACTCTTCTGACCCTCTAATATTGTGACACTTCCCTCAGTAACGTGCCCATGAGACAATCTCTGACTCAGTCAGTTCCGATATCTGATAACATATCCTTCACTTATTACTGTCTTTCTGAATGTGCACCATTTCCTTCATACTAACTCTCTGATAGTACTGACCATGTGGCAGTGCAGAATTCCCTCAATGTTGACTTTCTGGGATTGCAGCACCTCCGCAGTATTGTTACACTGACTGTGCTGTACTTCTTTTCTGCAATGTCTTTACCAGTGCATCATATATTTTCGACTGACACTCTGACAGTGCAGAGACACCCTCATTACTATCCACCAGACTTGCAGCATTCCCTCAGCTAAGAATCTGACAGTGCAGCATTGCATCAGTGCTGATTTGGTAATAGTACAGCATAGACGATCTACTGTTCGTCTGACAGTGTAACACACTCAGTCCTGATCCATCGACAGTGGATCATTCCATCAGTGCTGATATTCTGTCAGTGCCGCTGTCTCAGTGTTGATTCACAGTAGTGCAGTAGATTAGATTTTATTTAAGATTAGATTACATTACAGTGTGGAAACAGGCCCTTCGGCCCAACAAGTCCACGCCGACCGGCCGAAGCGCAAACCACCCATACCCCTACATTTACCCCTTACCTAACACTACGGACAATTTTAGCATGGCCAATTCACCTGACCTGCACATCTTTGGACTGTGGGAGGAAACCGGAGCACCCGGAGGAAACTCACGCAGACACGGGGAGAACGTGCAAACTCCACACAGTGGGTCGCCTGAGGCGGGAATTGAACCCGGGTCTCAGGCGCTGTGAGGCAGCAGTGCTAACCACTGTGCCACCGTGCCGCCCACTGTGCCACCGTGCCGCACACAAACGTACTCTCTCCTGACCCTCTCGATTGGGGCACTCCATCAGTATTAATCATTCTGAAAAAGGGGCAATCATTTTATACTTTCCCTCTGACATTACAGCACTCCGTCTGTACTGACCATCTGACAGTGCAGCATTTTATCAGTATTGGCTTTCAGTACTGTCCCAGTACTGCGATTCAGATAGAATCCCACATCCATATTACATTCACTCTGACAGTGCAGCAGATACCCATTGCTGAACTCTGATAATGCGGCAGAAACTTTCGACTTACCCTCTGACAGTGAAACACACTCTCACTCTAAGTACTAATCATTTGACCGCGAGCATTCCCTTCGTACTGACAGTGCAACACTGCCTCCATGGTTATTCTCCATCAGTGCAGTCGAGACTCTACTAACCTTCTGACATTGTGGCCCATCCTCAGTTCTGATCGTCTGACTGAGCAGCACAGCTGTAATACTTCCAGCTGACAGTGCAGCGCTCAGTATTGATCCTCTGAAAGCGCTCCTTTAGTATAGGATCTCTGGGAGCATTGCAGCGGTACTGCGAATGAAATAGAGTGGCAAACCCCTATTGTACGCGCTGCAAATCACAGTCTCTGATCCTCTGACAGTGCATTATTCCTTCATAGACATTGAAAGAACTGGGGATGCTGTAAATCAGAAACAAAAAACAGAGGATACTTGCAGTTATATCGTCACTCACTCCCTGTGTGCTAAACGTCTGACTGATTACTCCGTCCGCAGTGATCCTCTGCAGTTTACACATCCCTCAGTACTGAACCTCAGGCTGTGCAGCACACCGTTTCAGCTGTCCCTATGACACTGCGGGACAACCTTAGTACTGACCCTCAGAGAATGGGATACTATGTCATCCTGTTATTACGAATCACCTGACCGTGTAGCAGTTCCTCACTACTGACACTCTGACACTGCAGTATTCACTCAGTACCAATTGTCCAATCGTGCGGCACTCGCTCAGAACTGACCCTTGCACAATGCAGCATTCACTCAATACTTACCATCTGACAGCACTGCGCTCCATCATTACTGATCGTCTGAAAGTGCAGCATTTCTTCATTATTGAAACTCTGACAGTGCAACACACATTCTCGTCTAATCCTCTTAAAGTTCGGCGATCCTTTGAACAGACTTTCTAACAGTGAGACCCCCTGCCATTTCTAGCGTTAACCATCTGACCGTACAGTACTCCCTCACGACTGATCTTCTGTTAGACTAGCACTCCTTTATTAAATGCAGTTTGGCAACACAGTTTGTCCTCAGTCCTGACCTTCTGCCAGTTCAGCACTGCTTCACTGCTTATGCAGTGACAGGAGAAAGTGAGGACTGCAGATGCTGGAGATCAGAGCTGAAAACTGTGTTGCTAGAAAAGCGCAGCAGGTCAGGCAGCATCCAAGGAGCAGGAGAATCAACGTTTCTGGCATAAGCCCTTCTTCAGGAATGAGGAAGGTGTGCCAAGTAGGCTAAGAAAAAAGGTAGGGAGGAAGGACTTGGGGGACGGGCGTTGTGAATGCGATAAGTGGAAGGAGGTTAAGGTGAGGGTGATAGGCCAGAGAGGGGGTGGGGGCGGAGAGGTCGGGAAGAAGCTTGCAGGTCAACAAGGCGGTGCTGAGTCCGAGAGTTGAGACTGAGATAAGGTGGGGGGAGGGGAAATCAGGAAGCTGGAGAAATCTGCATTCATCCCTTGTGGTTGGAGGGTTCCTGGGCGGAAGATGAAGTGAGGGGAGATAGGTATAAGACAGATGTCAGAGGTAGTTTCTTTACTCAGAGAGTAGTAAGGGTATAGAATGCTGTGTCTGCAACGGTAGTAGATTCGTCAAGTTTAAGTGCATTTAAGTCGTCATTGGACAGGCATATGGACGTACATGGCATATTGTAGGTGGAATGGGCTTCAGATTAGTATGACAGGGCGGCGCAACATCGAGGGTCGAAGGGCCGGTACTGCGCTGTAATGTTCTATGTTCTATGTTCTATGAAATAAGTACTCTCTACTGACCTTCTAAATGTGCAGCACTCCCTCCGTACTGATCCTTTGATTATGTGGGACACTCTCAATACTGACCTCTGACAATGCAGGCATCCCTCAGTACTGACCATCTGACAGTGCAGCACTTCCTCCTTACTGACCTGCTGACACAGCAGCACTCCTCCGTGCTGTCTTTCTGACAATATATCATCCTGTGAGTAATGATTTTGACCTCACACTGTACTGTCCTTCTGGCAAGGCAAAATTTCCTCTGTCCTGCCACTCGGAAAGTGCCTGCTTTAGTGTGGACTCACCAACATTGCATCAGTCCCTCACTCCTATCTCTTTCAGAAATTTGCACCGCCAAAGTACTGGTCCTTTCCACAGTGCAGCACTCAGTACTGACTCCGTTAATGCAGTGTTTCCTTCATACTGGGTCTCTGGCATTGCACCAATCTCCCAGTACTGAAAAGTAGACAGAGTGGCACACCTTAACACACACATTGTGGCAACTCACACTATCTACTGACCCTCTGACAGTGCGGCATTCCCTCATTACTCAACCTCTGACAGTCAGGAGCTCTGTTTCCAAAACCTCTGATAGTGCGGCCCTCCCCCAGTATGGCTGCTCTAACCATGAGACATTCTCTGATGCAGTTCTGAAAATCTGACTTCCTCATTAATGAAACTCTGATAATGTACCGCTTGCTCTCTACTGTCTCTTTCACAGACCATACTGTTTCAGTACTGACCCTTTGACAATGCAAAACTCCCTCTCGACTGACCTCCTGACAGAGTGGCATTCCGTCAGTTGTGACCCTTCCTGATTAATGACAGTGCCTTCACACTGTAGTGTCTCTCTGGCAGGCCAGTACTCCCTCTGTCCTGACACTCTGAAAATGCAGTACTGCCTCAGTGCTGACACACCAAAGTGCATTCCCTGCCTCCTGTCTCTCTGGCAGACCGGCACTCCCTCTGTACAGATAGTTCCACAGAGTGACGCTGCATTCATACATTCTCCTAACGGCACTGATTCTCAGATAGTGCAGTGTTTCCTTAATACTTGCTCTATGGCACTGCAGTACTCCCACAGTACAGAGAATTAGTACGGTGGTGAACCCTGATTACGTACACTATAAATGCAACTCATACTCTCTACTGAAACTCTTCAGTATGCCCATCCTTATTAATAGCCCTTTGACAGTCAGGGGGTCTCTCTCCTGATCTTCTAATAGTGTGTCACGTCCCTCAGAACAGTAACCATGAGACAGTCTGAGACTGCGGCTCTTCCTCAGCATTGAGCTATTACAGTGAAGCAAACCCTCTCTACTGTCCCTCTGACAGTGCAAAACTTCCACATTAATGACTACTTGACAGTGTAGCATTCACTCAGTTATGAATCTTTGATAGTGCAGAACTGCCTTTGAGTTGTTTCACAAACGGTGAGGCCCACTGATAATTCGGCACTCCATTAGTACCTATCGTCTAAAAGAGCGAGTGTTCACATCATATTTTACTTCTGACAGTTCATCTTTCCTTGTCTGACAGTGCAGTGTTCCCTCATTGTTTGCTCTCTGGCACTGCAGCACTCCCGCAGCACCAAGCCTCAGATAGATTGGCGCACTTTTATTACAAACACTGATAGTGCAGAACACGCTGTGTACTGACCATTTGAAGTACATCACGCACTCCCTTCTGATCCTCTGACAGTGCAGAGTTGACACAGCACTGACCTTTAATAGTGCAGTACTCCCTCAGTTATGAACCTCTGACTCTGCAGCACAGACTCTGTTAATTCAGTACGCACTCTCTACTAACCCTCTGGCAATGCAGCCCTCTCAGTCCTGAATCATTGACATTTCAGCATTCCGAGGTGCTGAGGATGTAAATGCCTTTGTCTCAGTGCCGATTCACAAATAGTGCACCACCTCTCTCCTGACCCTCACACAGTTTGGCACTCCTTTAGTATTAATCCTTTTTATGGAGCGGCGATCACGCAATATTTTTCCTCTGACAATGCATCACTCATGCTGTACTGATCCTTGATAGTGAAGCGATCCCTCTGGCTTTCGAGCATTCCCGCAGAACTCAGACTCAGATAGTGCGCACCCTGCTTACATATACTCTGGTAATGCAGAACTCTTTCAGTCCTGGCCCTCTGACATTTTGGCGCGACCTCAGTGCTGACCATCTGATAGATGTGGCACTCCCTCAGTACTGACTACCTAACAGTGCAACACATCCTTAGCTCAGAACCTCTGACTCTCAGTCCGAATCATCTGAGCATGTACTCTGTACTGACCCTCAGATATAGTAGTTTACGGTTACTACATACATACTGACAATGCAGCACACACTCTTTGCGGACCCATTGCCCTCTGGGGGCGTGGTGCATCCTCAGTATTGACACTCTGAAAATAAAGCTCTCTATTGACCTGCTGACAGTGTGGCACCCTCCCAGTCCTGATGTATGACAGTGAGACATCATCTCATTCTCTCAGGACTAAAAATCTGACCGTACATCTCTCCCTCAGTACTGAAAATCTGACGGTGCAGCACTCAGTGCTGACGTTCGAGGCATCCCATGCCAGCGGATGCACTTCTTCAACAACTGATGCTCTAGCAGTGCAGCACTCCCTCAGTACTGACTGTCTGACAGTGCAGCAATGCCTCAGGTCTGACTCATTTACAGAGCAGCACGTCGTAACCAGTGACGGTCTGACAGTTCAGTGCTCCCGAAGTTATGATAAGTTGGCAGTGAGATCCTCACTCACTCTCTTTGTATGAACTACCTGCCCATGCAGCACTCCCTCAGAACTGAGTCTCTCATAGATCGGCACTTTCTTAATATTCACCATTGACAGTGTAGTGCTCTATCGGTACTGACATTTGACCATACAGTGCTCGCTTTGTGCTGACATTCTGATCATGCAGCGCTCCCTCATTACTGACCCTCGAACAGTCAGTGTTGTCTCAGTATCTACCAACTGAGAGTGCAGTTATTGCTCGTTAAATATTCTCCTACAGTGTATCACTGTCTCATTAGTGCACCTCCGGCCGTGCAGCACTGCCTCATTACTAAAACTCTGGGAGTGCAGGAACTCATGAGCACTTTCTCAGAGAGCTCAAAGAGCAAATGCTCAGGACTTTCTGCACTCCCAACGACAGTGCAGCACTCTATTCAATTTCTTGAATAGACAGATCATAAGGATATAAAAGTCATTGTAATTTTCTTTTGCATTTGGTGTAGAAAACCACTTACTTCGAATGTTTTTGTCATGATTTCGCAATTTATAATAATGGGAAGTTCAGTTGTGCATAACCTACAATGTTCGTTCAACCAGGGATTATGAGTCAAATAGAATTTCTTCAAGTCATTTCCTGAGAAATGTCCTGATGAATATATCACTGATTTTGACGTCATCCATGTAAGCAAATAACCTGGAATAGTCCCGGTCATTGGCAAAAGATAAGAGTCACCTGTTGCCACCCTCATCTCTTCCTCATTTGCTCAGGCAAAAGCCTATCTTTTATTTCATTGAAGTCCCGAGTTTTATCTTCCATTGTGAACACATCATTTATAGAGACGGTCGGCAGTTCAAGAGACCAGTTTAACAATACAAACTATTGTGAACATCCACACGAAGCTTTTTAAACTATTTACATCGATGTTAAGGAAAATGAGAACAAAATGTTTCTAATAGGAGGCCAAGAAAGTAATGTGCTTTGCCTCTAAATATGGGTAGATATAGTTAACTAATCCAATCAGCTGGAAAAACTACGTCCAAATTAAATATCTGCATAATCGACACGGTGTATGAACTTTCTGACTATTTTTCTCAAGTTGACAAAGAGTTTAAAATTTTGCATATGTAGCAAAGACAAATATAAAAGCTTAAAGCCAATATTTTCTGTAGCTTCGCAACCACTTGGGAAATAAAGATCAATACCTCACATCCTAACTGTGAATCTTCCTGCTGGCACACGATTAACTCCTCCGTTCTAAAGACTAAGTTTGTAAAAATATCCGAAAATAGTTCTTCAAACAGATATACAACCACAAAATCAATCTTACTAATATATCCCAACATATCCCGGGCAACAGTTTGTGAGAATAATGTTAGTGGAGTAGATTTCTGGGGTCGTGTTTTTTAGCAGTCCCTGATTACCCCCGCAGGGATCATTGAGACTTTTCGAACAATCAGTTATCGTTTCATAATCACCGTTACCAAGACGAAATTTTAATTCTAGAGCACGACCATCTATCTTCCTCAGAATTGAAGCAGCATCTGAGGAAGCTGCCTGGCCCTATGAATGATTAGTACAGAGAAATGACTACTCTTCCATTGTGATTAATTTAGTGGTAAAACCAATCGTGTTCACATTAACTATCTGCTTTGTGGAGGCATGATCCATTATCCAAAGGATTTGAAAATGTTAAAAAAAAGTTACCTTCAGCAGCTGTCTATAAATAGTTAAAATTTGTTTCTGTTAGTGCATTTTAGTTGGGAAGTTGAGCAAGATTGATATGGTTCATAGTTAGGATCTTTTTAAAAATTTCTTCAAACAGCAGGAAAAAAAAAGCTCCTTTGCTTTGAATTACTTTCAGATAGTTACAAAACTGTGAATGGAAAAATCAGTTTCCTTGCGTAATAAAACAAAAAAAAAGAATTATATTCCAGTTAGTGAGCCAAATTCAGCGCCGTCCCACACTGGCTGATATTGCCAGTATTGCATAATCACAGTGGTTATGGGTTTGAAACCAAATGTTGATTCACATTCGGTACAATTCCAAAATAAAATGCACTCAGTATGAAATTCCCTCAGTGAATACATTTGTCCTTAATTAATCTGTTCATTGATGCGGTTGTACTCATCTGGAATGGATGGAACTTAAACCCAGTTCTCCTCGCTCAAATGCAGGGACACTAGCATTGCACCTCAGAAAGCCCTCTTCGCCTCACCCCCCTCAATGTGCTGATGATTGGTTCACACACTATTCCACTAAGTGCAGTGACTTGATAGATTTCGAAAGTTCTGAGTTACAAAAAGACTTAGTTTGAGTTATCGGAATGGAATTATATTGACAATGATAATTCAGGACATTTGACTGTACAATGTTTTCCACAGGTCTTTTGTCTAGTCAGTGAGTAACTGTGACAGGAGCACTTTCAAAACAGACAGCAATTCATATGCAGATTTCTGAGACTTTCAAGTCTTTGTCACTTACCAGGGATTCCAATGATAGCAAGAGTCATGTTGTACATTTTCATGACACTGAGAAGTAAGCCCATATTAGTCAGTGTTAATTCAGCTGTCCCATTATGCTGCAGTATCAGAAATAAGGTGGGTGAACTTAAGGCGTGGATTGGTAACGGGGACGACGATGTTGTGGCCATCACGGAAACGTGGATAGAAGAGGGACAGGAATGGTTGTTGGAGGTTGCTGGTTACAGATGTTTCAGTAAGATTAGGGAGGGTGGTAAAAAAGGATGGGGGTGGGGGGTTGCTAATTAGAAATGGTATAACGGCTGCAGAAAGGCAGTTCGAGGGGGATCTGCCTTTGGAGGTAGTATGGGCTGAAGTCAGAAATAGGAAAGGTGCAGTCACCTTGTTGGGTGTTTACTATAGGCCCCCCAATAGCAGCAGAGATGTGGAGAAACAGATTGGGAAACAAATTTTGGAAAGGTGTGCAGAAGCCACAGGGTAGTAGTCATGGGTGATTTCAACTTCCCAAACATTGATTGGAAGCTCTTTCGATCAAGTAGATTGGACGGGGCGGTGTTTGTGCAGTGTGTACAGGAAGCTTTTCGAACTCAGTATGTAGATTGCCCGACCAGAGGGGAGGCCATATTGGATTTGGTACTTGGTAACGAACAGGAAAAGTGATGGGCTTGTTAGTGGGTGAACATTTTGGTGATGGTGACCACAATTCTGTGACTTTCACCTTGGTTATGGAGAGAGATAGGTGCGTGCAACAGGGTCGGTTTTACAATTGGGGGAAGGGTAAATACAATGCTGTAAGACAGGATCTGAGGAGCATAAGTTGGGAGCATAGGCTGTCAGGGAAGGATGTCATGGAAATGTGGAACATTTTCAAGGAACAGATACGACGTGTCCTTGATATGTATGTACCTGTCAGGCAGGAAAGTGATGGTCGTGTGAGGGAGCCTTGGTTGACGAGGGAGGTTGAATGTCTTGTACAGATGAAGAAGAGGGCTTAAATAAGGTTGAGGAAACAAGGTTCAGACAGAGCGTTGAAGGGATACAAAATTGCCAGAAGGGAGCTGAAGAAAGGTATTAGGAGAGCGAAGAGAGGGCATGAAAAATCTTTGGCGGATAGGATCAAGGATAAACCCAAGGCATTTTATGCGTATGTGAGAAACATGAGAATGACGAGAACGAGGGTAGGTCCGATCAAGGACATAGAACATAGAACATAGAAGAATACAGCGCAGTACAGGCCCTTCGGCCCTGGATGTTGCGCCGATCCAAGCACACCTAACCTACATTAGCCCACTATCCTCCATATGCCTATCCAATGCCCGCTTAAATGCCCATAATGAGGGAGAGTCCACCACTGCTCCTGGCAGGGCATTCCATGAACTCACGACTTGCTGAGTAAAGAACCTACCCCTAACATCTGTGCTATACCTACCCCCCCTTAATTTAAAGCTATGCCCCCTTGTAATAGCTGACTCCATACGTGGAAAAAGATTCTCACTGTCGACCCTATTCAAACCCCTAATCATCTTGTCCACCTCTATCAAGTCACCCCTAAACCTTCTTTTCTCCAATGAAAACAACCCCAAGTGCCTCAGCCTTTCCACATACGATCTTTCTACCATACCAGGCAACATCCTGGTAAACCTCCTCTGCATCCGTTCCAGTGCCTCCACATCCTTCCTATAGTATGGCGACCAAAACTGCACACAATACTCCAGATGCGGCCGCACCAGAGTCTTATAGTGGGAGACTGTGTATTGAGTCGGAAGAGATAAGTGAGGTCTTGAATGTGTATTTTTCTTCAGTATTTACAAACGAGAGAGACCGTATTGTTGAAGAGGAGTGTGTGAAATGGACTGGCAAGCAAGAGGAGATATTTGTTAGGAAGGAAGATGTGTTGGATATTTTGAATAACTTGAGGATAGACAAGTCCTCCGGGCTTGACGGGATATATCCTAGGATTATGTGGGAAGCAAGAGAGGAAATTGCAGAGCCGTTGGCAATTATCTTTTCGTCTTCACTGTGTACAGGGGTGGTACCAGGGGACTGGAGAGTGGCGAATGTTGTGCCCCTGTTCAAAAAAGGAAATAGGGATAACCCCGGGAATTACAGGCCAGATAGTCTTACTTCGGTTGTAGGCAAAGTAATGGAAAAAGTACTGAAAGATAGGATTTATGAGTATCTGGAAAGACACGGCTTGATTAGGGACACCAGCACGGATTTGTGAAGGGTAGGTCTTGCCTTACAAGTCTTATTGAATTCTTTGAGGAGATGAGCAGTGGATGAGGGTAGAGCAGTGGATGTAGTATACATGGATTTTAGTAAGGCATTTGATAAGGTTCCCCATGGTCGGCTTATGCGGAAAGTCAGGAGGCATGGGATAGAGGGAAATTTGGGCAGTCGGATAGAAAACTGGCTAACCGGTCGAAGTCAGAGAGTGGTGGTAGATGGTAAATATTCAGCCTGGAGCCCAGTTACAAGTGGAGTTCCGCAGGGATCAGTTCTGGGTCCTCTGCTGTTTGTAATTTTTATTAATGACTTGGAAGAGGGAGTCGAAGGGTGGGTCAGTAAATTTTCAGATGATACGAAGATTGGTGGAGTTGTGGATAGTGAGGAGGGCTGTTGTCGGCTGCAAAGGGACTTAGATATGATGCAGAGCTGGGCTGAGGAGTGGCAGATGGAGTTCAACCCTGCCAATTGTGAGGTTGTCCATTTTGGAAGGACAAATAAGAATGCGGAATACAGGATTAACGGTAGGGTTCTTAGCAAGGTGGAGGAGCAGAGGGATCTTTGATAGTTGCCACTCAGGTGGATTGAGCTCGTAAGAAGGCCGATGGTGTATTAGTGTTCATTAGCAGAGAGATTGAATTCAAGAGTCGTGATGTGATGTTTCAGCTGTACAGGACTTTGGTTAGGCCACATTTGGAGTACTGTGTGCAGTTCTGGTCGCCTCACTTTAGGAAAGATGTGGAAGCTTTGGAGAAGGTGCAGAGAAGATTTACCAGGATGTTGCCTGGAATGGAGAATAGGTCTTACGAGGATAGGTTGAGCGTGCTAGGCCTTTTCTCATTGGAACGGAGAAGGATGAGGGGTGACTTGATAGAGGTTTATAAGATGATCAGAGGAATGGATAGAGTAAACAATCAGAAACTTTTTCCCCCGGGTATAACAGAGTGTTACAAGGGGACATAAATTTAAGGTGAAGGGTGGAAGGTATAGGGGAGATGTCAGGGGTAGGTTGTTTACCCAGAGAGTGGTGGGGGCATGGAATGCGCTGCCTGTGGGAGTGGCAGAGTCAGAATCATTGGCGAACTTTATGTGGCAATTGGATAGGTACATGGATGGGTGCTTAAGCTAGGACAAATGTTCGGCACACCATCGTGGGCTGAAGGGCCTGTTCTGTGCTGTATTGTTCTATGTTCGATGTTCTATGTTCTCGACACTCTCCCTGAATGTAACTCTGAAGGAAGACACAATTGCAGCCTTTAATTTATACCTGTGTGATGTCCACGGGGATATTAAGGTTCTAGCATCTTTCAATGTAGATTTTGTTTGTTTTTGAAAAGGAGACAATAGATATCGATGCACACATCGATGTTAAATTTATGGTGGAATATATTTAGGCCTCAGATTGAAATAAGCAACTGTAAGGATTGAGAAATTTTGTGTGCATTCGATAAGTATTGAAAATAACGAGTGATATTAAGCCAGCAATCATGTCAACGTTTTAAGCACCATCAGGTCTACCTTTAAATCAGCTTAGTGTCACAGTGATAACTCAAATTCGAATTGCCTACACAGAGATGTCATACCATATTCTGGGCTGTGGTTTTCAGTTGAATAACACAACTAGGGGAATCTTCAATCTGCAATTGATCAAGTTAATGCAATGTTCCATTGAATAATTCATGCATTACCACAAACAAATACATTCCCTTAATAAGCTACAGGGTGTTTTAAAAATACTTCTGTGGGATATACGTATCATCAGCAAGGCTATGATCTCTAAACATCCTGACCTACCTTTGAGAAGAGAGTTTTCGAACATAGAACATAGAACATAGAACAGTAAAGCACAGAACAGGCCCTTCAGCCCACGATGTTGTGCCGACCACTGATCCTCATGTATGCACCCTCACATTTCTGTGACCATATGCATAGTCTCTTAAATGTCCCCAATGACCTTGCTTCCACAACTGCTGCTGGCAACGCATTCCATGCTCTCACAACTCTCTGTGTAAAGAACCCGCCTCTGACATCCCCTCTATACTTTCCTCCAAACAGCTTAAAACTATGACCCCTCGTGTTAGTCATTTCTGTCCTGGGAAATAGTCTCTGGCTATCAACTCTATTTATGACTCTCATTATCTTGTATACCTCAATTAGGTCCCCTCTCCTCCTTCTTTTCTCCAATGAAAAAAGTCCGAGCTCAGTCAACCTCTCTTCATAAGATAAGCCCTCTCGTCCAGGTAGCATTCTGGTAAACCTCCTCTGAACGGTCTCCAAAGCCTCCACATCTTCCCTATAATAGGGCGACCAGAACTGGACGCAGTATTCCAAGTGCAATCCAACCAAATTTTTATAGAGCTGCAACAAGATCTCACGACTCTTAAACTCAATCCCCCTGTTAATGAAAGCCAAAACACCATATGCTTTCTTAACAACCCTGTCCACTTGGGTGGCCATTTTAAGGGATCTATGTACCTGCACACCAAGATCCCTCTATTCCTCCACACTGCCAAGAATCCTATCCTTAATCCTGTACTCAGCTTTCAAATTCGACCTTCCAAAATGCATCACCTCGCATTTATCCAGGTTGAACTCCATCTGCCACCTCTCAGCCCATCTCTGCATCCTGTCAATGTCCCGCTGCAGCCTACACCAGCCTTCTATACTGTCAACGACACCTCCAACCTTTGTGTCGTCTGCAAACTCGCTGACCCATCCTTCAATCCCCTCATCCAAGCTATTAATAAAAATTACAAACAGTAGAGGCCCAAGGACAGAGCCCTGTGGAACACCACTCACCACAGACTTCCAGCAGAATATTTTCCTTCTACTAACACTCGCTGTCTTCTGTTGGCCAGCCAATTCTGTATCCAGACAGCTAAATCCCCCTGTATCCCATTCCTCTTGACCTTCTGAATGAGTCTACCATGGGGAACCTTATCAAATGCCTTGCTGAAGTCCATATACACTGCATCTACAGATCGACCCTCATCAACTTTTCTCGTCACATCCTCAAAGAACTCGATAAGGTTTGTGAGGCATGACCTGCCCCTCACAAAGCCGTGTTGACTGCATTTAATCAAGCCATGCTCTTCCAGATGATCATAAATCCTATCCCTCAAAATCCTTTCTAACACCTTGCTGACGACAAACGTGAGACATACTGGTCTGTAATTGCCGGGGATTTCCCTAATTCTTTTCTTGAAGAGAGGAATTGCATTTGCCTTTCTCCAGTCCCTCGGTGCGACTCCAGTGGAGAGCGAGGATGTAAAGATCTTTGCAAGTGGCGAAGCAATTGCATTTCTCGTTTCCCAAAGCAGCCGAGGACAAATCTGGTCCGAGTATGGCGACTTGTCAATCTTAATGTTTGACAAAATTTTCAGCACATCAGCTTCCTCTATCTCTATCCGCCCTAGCATGCACACCTGCTCTTCAAAGGTTTCATTCACTACAAAGTTCGTTTCTTTCGTAAAGTTAGAAGCAAAAAAACTCATTTAGGGCTTCCCCTACCTCCTCCGACTCACACACAAATTCCCTATGCTATCCCTGATCGGCCCTACTCTTTCTTTGTTTTAGGATCAAATTGATTGGAACTCAGTGCACATAATATCGTTGAAAGGGTCCAATAGCGTGAAGTGAGATATCTCAGATTCCAAATGTTTGTGAGTTAGTAAGAACACAGAAACAAATTAAAAAGCATAAGGTCCTAAAGGGCGCACTCTGTATTGTCCACGCATACGTCTATTTTGGGATACTGACTGACCAATTCCTTACACAGCTTGGAACAGTTCAATTACCTCATTGAAAATGATTTGGCACGTTGACCTCGTTTTTCCCCCAGAGATATTAGTAACATAACTTCGCATTAAAGTTACACTAAATGTTTACCTACTGTCTGAAGATGTTGCTCCTTTGATTCAAGGAAGCATACAATGCAAATCGAGGCTACTTCGACCATCTGTTTTCACTAATCCTACAAAGCGCATTCCATATGCGGTAACTCTGCATTTACTATGCTTAACCCACATAGCCTGCACATCTGTCGACACTATGGCTCATTCTAATACAGTAGATTCACCTAATCTACATAGGTTTTAACTGTAGAGGAGACCAGATCACCTGGCGAAGCACAAGAAAATGCAAAGGCCACACAGACATTCGCTCTAGGCTGGATTTCAACTCGAGTCTCTGGCGCTGCGAGGCACCAGTACTAACCACTGAGCCACCGCACCACACCATGACTGCCATGGGTTCAAATCCTGACACCAATCTGTAGACACTTGGATGTGAGAGCCAGATGATCATAGATATTGAAGTCAGGCAGACAATTAAATAGAGTGAATTTCAACATAATTGACATTTAAAAAGAAGCAGCACTTATGGAAAATACACAAACTAAAATGACAGAGAATATGTAGAAGCATGATAGTTGAAGTATCCTTGGAGCAAAAGGCCTATATGAGCAATGAAGCTGCGTGTTGATCACACTGACTTATGATGACAAGAGTTTGCTCTCAATCTTAAGCAATAGTGTATTGTTCCAAGAGAATTCCACCCTTTATCATATCTTTGATTTGGAGACATGGATCTCACCTGAGAAGTTCATCTCATTGACCTATGGACGCTTACTAACACACTTTATTTCTCAGTGTTCATGATTTGCACTTTGGAAATCACCTTTTCTTCGCACTCCTGCCTCTATGTACAGGACAAATATGCGTGACGTCAAGATGGTTAGCAACTGCTGTTTCCCAGCATGATGTCAACTTTTTATTCAATGCCACGTCGAAAATCGTGATTTGGAGATGCCGGTGTTGGACTGGGGTGTACAAAGTTAAAAATTACACAACTCCAGGTTATAGTCCAACAGGTTTAATTGGAAGCACACGAGCTTTCTGAGCGATGGTCCTTCATCAGGTGGTAGTGGAGGGCTCAATCCAAACACACAGAATTTATACCAAAAATTTACAGTGTGATGTAACTGAAATTATACATTGAAAAATTGATTGTCTGTTAGGCCTTGCATCTGTAAGAATACAGTGATAGTTTCACTTCTTTCATGTGTAAATCACAAAACCTTTTTTTTTAAAAAGTTGCAATCTCGGGTTAGCTGTTAACAGTGGTGATAGCTCCGGAAACTAGTGTGCTTCCAATTAAACCTGTTGGACTATAACCTGGTGTTGTGTAATTTTTAACGTTGAAAATCATTCGTGTACCCTTTCTAAGCACTAATGCAAATAAAGGGCAGGGACACACATTTGTCATCTTCTACCTTGGCATTTCGATATGGTAACATGTGGCTGTGAAATTCGTCGTTATTGATTACAATGATAAATGAAATGTAAGGATGCCAAGTCATAATGTCTGCGTCCAAAAATCTCTAAAGGAGGCAGTGTAGGTTTATAGGCTGTTAAACAAATATATTGAATCGTTCACCTCATAAAGGGAGAAACATTTGTAATAACAAAGTCGTCATGCAAATTACTGTTTGGGGCCCAGATGAAGTATGGCATTCAATTCTTGGCAGAAGGTATTAGCTGGAATGTTGCCATGCATGGGAGCCCTCCGTTTAACAAAGCAATTGTACAGTGACTGAATGATTCTTTCCAGTTTTGTGACATTTGTTTAGTGCCAATTTGAATTATGCACTGCCTGATTAAAACAACATGGTGCAACAGTCTCATTACATTTGTTCCTTGACTGATCAAACTTCATCAGTCAACTACTTGAGTAGTAATACCCGCTGATTGTTTATACAAAAAGAAGAAATGCGCGTTTGAGTGATTCAAAGCCAGATTCGTGCACTATTCTATCCTTAAATTGCAAAAACATCAGAGGGACTGAAACTTTGAGATATTAAAGTTTGCAATTAAACGTAAGAAGAATAGTTATAATCTGAAACCAGAAGTCAGAGTGGGAAAAAAAATGCTGTGTAATGATGAGTCTGTCTAAGAGAATAGAAATACCTGGTGGTCCTGATATCATCGACTGTAAGGTAGAGTTTATTCATAGCATTATCGAGTTCCTACAGTGCAAGCCATTAGAATTATTGAGCCTGCATTGACCCTCCAAAGAGCATCCTAACTGCACCAAAACACCTTCCCCACTTCGGTCATCCATTTGGGTTTGTTTTTCAACGTAGCTAATGGATGCTACCTGCAGAACCCTCGGCAGTTTAGGACATTTATTTGCACAACCAATCTACTCAATCTTCAAATATTTGGACTGGGGAGGAAACTGTAGCACGTGGAGAAAGGCCATGTGGCTGCTGTTATAGAAATGTTGTGACCTCATCCAGTTGCATTTAGTGTGCACAGCAAGTCGCACTGTAGAACAGCTTGGTTTATTATGAATGTATTGGATGCCCAGGCAAGTACTACACACTACAAAGGTTACTGCTCATTTGGCGATGATCTTTGCATCTTCACAATCCACTGGTCTAGTACCAGATAATTTGAGGATTGCAAATTTTATTCCCTTTCAAGAAAAGGAATAAGTTAAGCTTGGGTATTACAGGCCAATCAGTGTTATGTCAGTGGTGGTAAAATATTAGACATGATTCTAAGTGACAAGATTTATGTTGGAAAAGCAAACCTTGATTTGAAATATTTAGCATTGCTTTGTGATTGGCAGTCATTGCCTCACAAGCCATACAGCATATGACAAAACACATTGAGAAGGTCAAATGGCGTACATCAATTTTAGCAAGGCGTTTGAAATGGCTCCCATGCTAAGTTGATTCAGAAATAAGGAGACATGGGATACAGGGAAATTTGACTGCCTCGAAACAACATTAGCTGGCCCATAGAAGACAGACAGTATCTGTAGATGGAAGGTATTCAGCCTGGAGCTCAGTGACAAAAAGGTAACAGCAGGGATTTGTTCTGGGAACTCTGCTCTTTGTGGGTTTTATAAATGACTTGGATGAGGAAATGGAAGGGTTGGTTAGTAAGTTTACCGATGAGACGAAGATTGGTAGAATTGTTGATAGTGTGGAGGGCTGTTGTAGCTTGCAACGGGACATTGACAGAATGCAGAGCCGGTCTGTGAATTAGCAGATGGAGTTTTACTTGGAAGCGTATGAAGTGATTCGTTTTCGAAGGTCGAATTTGAATGCAGGTTACAGAGTTAAAGTCATAATTTTTGGCACTGTGGAGGAAGAATGGTATCTTGGCACAATGCCCATTCATCCCTCAAATTTACCACACAATTTGATAATCTTGTTACCGAAGGCGAATGGTGTGTTGGCATTCGTTAGCAGGGTGATTTAGTTTTAGAGCTGCAAGATTATGCTGCAGCTGTAAAAAACCCTGGTTAGATCACACGTCGAAGTTTATATTCAGTTCTGATCCCTTCACTACAGGAAGGATATGGAAGCTTTAGAGAGGGCCTAGTAGAGATTTGCCAGAATTAAACCTGGACGGGAGGGCATGTCTTATGAAGAAAGGTTGAGGGAGATAGGGCTTTCTTATTTGAACGGAGAAGGATGAGAGGTGACTTGATAGTGATGTTAAAGATAATAATGAGAGCCATGGATGGAGTGGATAGCCAGAGACTTTTTACCCGAATGGAAATGGCTGTCGCGATGCATCACAATTTTAATGTGAATGGGAAAAAAAGTTTAGAGGACATGTCAGAAGTGCGTAGTGTGCAGAAAGTGTGGTGGTTGCATGGAATGCACTGCCAGCGTTTGTATAAGAGTCAGATAATTTACATGTATTTAAGTGACTCTTGGATAAGCGCATGAATGACAAAAAATGAAGTATATATCGGGCAGTTTGATGTTAGAGCACGATAAAAGGTTGTCACAAAGTCGACAGCCAAGGTCACTGTGCTGTACTGTACAGTTCTATGTCATGTGTCCTATGTTCTTTGAAGTTGTGCGTTTGATAAGTTTCCTCACGAAAAATTGATTATCAAGCTTCGATCAAATGGAATACAGGGAGAACTAACAACTTGGATACAGAACCGGCTTGAAGGTAGAAGACAGAGAGTGATGATAGAGAGCTGCCTTTCAGACTGGAGGCCTGTGAATAGTGGTGTACGGCAAGAATCGGTGCTAGGTCCACTGTTTTTCAGGATTTATATAAATGATTAGGATGTGATCATAAGAGGTATGTTTTGTAAGTTTGCAGATGACACCAAAATTGGAGGTGTAATGGAGAGAAAACAAGGTTACTTTAGTGTACAATGGGATGTTAGTCAGATGGGCCAATGGGCTGAGGTGCAGCAGACAGAGTTTCTTTTAGATAATTGCAAGGTGCTGCATTTTGGAAAAGCAAATCATAGCAGAACTTGCGCACTTAATGGTAAGGTCCTTGGAATTGTCGCTGAACAAAGAGACCTTGCAGTGCATTTTCGCAGTTAAGAGTAGAGTCGAGGTAGATAGGATAATGAAGAATGCATTTCATATGCCTTCTTTATTGATCAGTCCATTGAGTACAGGATTTGGGGGTCAAGTTGCAATTGAACAGGACATCGGTTCAGCCATGTTTTTGGAATATTTCATGCAACTCTATTCTCCTTCACCTCGGAAGGATGTTATGAAAGTTGAACTGAATTAATAAAGATCTGCAAGGACGTTGCCAGGGTTGGAGAATGTATAAGGAGCTATAAGGAGAGGTTGAATAAGCCGAGATTGTTTTGCCTGGAGCATCTGAGGGTGAGGAGTTTATAAAATCATGAGGGGCATGGATTGAATAAATAGTCAGAGTATTTTCCTTGGCGTGGTGGTGTCCAGAACTAGAGGGTATAGCTTGAGGGTGAGAGGGGAAAGACATAACAAGTACTTAAGGGGTAACTGTTTTGACACAGTGGGTGGTGCATGTCCGGAATGCACTTCTAGAGGAAGTGGTAAGGACTGGTATAATTACAGCATTTAAAAAACATGTGGATGGGTGCATGAACAGGAAATGTTTAGAGGGCAAATGGAACTAGATTAGGTTCGGATATCTGGGCAGCACAGTTGCAGATCTCCACAGTGTGCATGGGATTTATCGCTGCTACTCATGAGGCATTAAAATGACGTAGCATGAACTGGTGGCAGTGACGGTTACCTAGGATCACCTGGAACTAAAAGAAGAACCGAGCTCCAAGATGTGGCGTCTCAGTTGGAGGACGAGTTGGTGGCTGGCTCTGGTTTGGGTTCAGGATTGGTGGTCGCAGGCACAGGACCTGTGTGGTGGTCGTGAGGGCTTCGGTGAAGCACAAGCTGGAGTAAAGGATGTACTCGGTGTGAAGACTTGGAGGCCTACTCCAGGTTAAAAATCGTTCGGTTTTTGGGTTTACCTGAAGGATTAGAGGGTCGTGGCCGCGCAGAATTCATAGCCCAACTTTTACAGGACTTACTCCGTCTTCAGTCTGACCCTGAGTTGGATTGAACCCATCGCACATTGTATGCTAAGCCAGGAAAATGGCGAGTTAACTCGCCCGGTGGTCGTCAGAATGAAACCAATTCAAGTGAGAGATCACGTTTTAAGCCGTGCTGAGATGCTTCTTACTTTGTATATAGTGGAAAGACAGTATTTATTTTGTTGGATTTCACCCAGATTGTGGCTAAGCAGCATATGGCTTTTGTCGAGGTTCAGAAAGAACCTTGTCCTAATATTAAACTTGGCCTTCGTTATTCAGCATTACTATATATTACTTTGCCGAACATCCTAACTCACCGGTTTGATGACCCGGGTCAGGCAATGGACATTGTGAATAAAATCCTTAAAAAGATCGCAGATGTTGGTTGGGCCTAACTAAGCTGATTAGCCATTAGCTTTATGCTCCCACAGTCACAGACTACATTTCCATTCTAGAGATTAAAATGGACGGTGTGCTGTTTTTACCTGGATTAGGTTTTCTTCAAGAAGTACCCATTTTTGTATTGAAACTTTATTTTATTGAAGGGTTGTACTATTAGTGCCAAAGAATTGAGCGTTTAATTAACTCTGTATCGAATATATTTTTATTATGTCTGTATTTTTACTCATTTCTGCTTCACAATTTTTGTATAGTTAACTTTCACATTCTCTGAGGTCGCCATGCCGTTTCCTCGAGCTAAAAAGACAACTTTTTTTTTCGTCTGCTATGGCTGTCAACGGGGGTGGTGCCAGGGGACTGGAGAGTGGCGAATGTTGTGCCCCTATTCAAAAAAGGGAATAGGGATAACCCTGGGAATTACAGGCCAGTTAGTCTTACTTTGGTGGTAGGCAAAGTAATGGAAAGGGTACTATGAGATAGGATTTATGAGTATCTGGAAAGACACTGCTTGATTAGGGACAGTCAGCACGGATTTGTGAGGGGTAGGTCTTGCCTTACAAGTCTTATTGAATTCTTTGAGTAGGTGACCAAGCATGTGGTTGAGGGTAGAGCACTGGATGTAGTGTACATGGATTTTAGTAAGGCATATGATAAGGTTCCCCATGGTAGGCTTATGCGGAAAGTCAGGAGGCATGGGATAGTGGAAAATTTGGCCAGTTGGGTAGAGAACTGGCTAACCGGTCGAAGTCAGAGAGTGGTGGTAGATGGTAAATATTCAGCCTGGAGCCCAGTTACAAATGGAGTTCTGCAGTGATCAGTTCTGGGTCCTCTGCTGTTTGTAATTTTCATTAATAACTTGGAAGAGGAAGTCGAAGGGTGGGTCAGTAAATTTGCAGATGATACGAAGATTGGTGGAGTTGTGGATAGTGAGGAGGGCTGTTGTCGGCTGCAAAGGGACTTAGATATGATATAGAGCTGGGCTGAGGAGTGGCAGACGGAGTTCAACCCTGTCAATTGTGAGGTTGTCCATTTTGGAAGGACAAATTAGATTGCGGAATACAGAGTTAACGGTAGGGTTCTTAGTAAGGTGGGGGAGCAGAGAGATCTTGGGGTCTATGTTCACAGCTCTTTGAAAGTTGCCACTCAGGTGGATAGAGCTTGTAAGAAGGCCGATGGTGTATTAGCGTTCATTAGCAGAGGGATTGAATTCAAAAGTCGTGAGGTGATGTTACATCTGTACAGGACCTTGGTCAGTCCACATTTGGAGTACTGTGTGCAGTTCTGATCGCCTCACTTTAGGAAAGACGTGGAAACTTTGGAGAGGGTACAGGGGAGATTTACCAGGATGTTGCCTGAAATGGAGAATAGGTCATACGAGGATAGGTTGAGAGTGCTAGGACTTTCCTCATTGGAACGGCGAAGGATGAGGGGTGACTTGATAGAGGTTTATAAGATGATCAGAGGAATAGATAGAGTAGACAGTCAGAGATTTTCCCCCGGGTACAACAGAGTATTACAAGGGGACATAAATTTAACGTGAAGGGTAGAAGGTATAGGGGGGATGTCAGGGGTCGGTTCTTTACCCAGAGAGTGGTGGGGGCATGGAATGCGCTGCCTGTCGTAGTGGCAGAGTCAGAATCATTGGTGACCTTTAAGCGGCAATTGGATAGGTGCTGAAGCTCGGACAAATGTTCGACACAACATCGTGGGCCGAAGGGCCTGTTCTGTGCTGTATCGTTCTATGTTCTATAAAGCATGCACCCACCTTAAGCGTGCTCCTGCTGGAAAATTCTATTTGAGAAGACACTGCGATGACGGGGATTGGAGGTTGTTTTGTTTTGATGGGGATTGCTGGGGGGGCGGGGGGGGGGGGCACATGCCTCACTTTTACAAGGTTTACATTTGTTTATTTATTATTGCACATTTGGGGTTTTACCTTTTATTATTACATATGACTCAGTTTAATGCTTCACCACCCTTAGTAGCTGGGGACGTTAAATTTGGCAGTCTAAACTGGAAAGACCTAAACAATCCAATTGAATACAGTAAAGTTTTTCATTATTTACGCCGTCTTAATGCCATATAATGCATTTACAAGAAACCTACTCGAAACGTTAGACAGTCGTACGTTGAAACAAGGTTTAATTGAATATGTGTATTTTTCCTCCATTTCTATCAGATCCAGAGGAGTTACGATTTCTTCGCATAGATCTATTCTTTTCGTCCGTGTTAAAACTATCTCTGACTCGAAAGGCAAATTTATCATTATTACTGGACAAATATTTGATATTGATGTAATCTTTGCAAATGTTTATTCTCCCAACTGGAATGATGAGGCCTTTTTTCAGACGGTTCTTTTCAATGTTACCAGATTTATCTTCACACCAGTTAATCTTGGGAGGAGATTTTAACTGTTGGTTGAATCCTTACTTCCTCTCTTCTGCTGTTCCGAGCGCCTAGTCCAAATCTGCCAAAATAATTCAGATTTTTATGGATGTGTTTAATGTTGTTGGTCACTGGCGGTTCTGTCATCCCGTGAGAAAGGAATTTTGTTTTTCGTATGGCCACCGAAGTTTAACACGCGTTGGTATTTTCCTTGGTGGATGATAGAGTGCTCACATCCATTTTAGTTACAAATTTGATTCAATTGATTTATCAGACCATACATCTGTCTCTGTGAATGTTCACTTTCAGAAGTTTCTTAATACATGCCCATCTTCACTTCACAGAACATGCTCACTCGTACAGGAACAATCTGATAATTTTGTTTCTCAACAAATAGTTTTTTTTTAAAAAGTGAAACCCCAGACGTTGCTGCTTCCTTGATATGGGGAACCCAGACCGCATTCATCGGAGTGAAATATTTTCGTATGCAACATATAAGAATAAACTTAGGAAAGAGAAATTGGCAGGGTAGCATAGCATCTGTCTTAATTAGACTTCCTTATGCAATCTCTAAGTGGCCAGAAGGATATAACAACGCATATTCCTACAGGCCAAATATGCTGTCGTAATGTCACAATACACCACGGAGATTTCACGTTACCCTCTGTCGACATTTTATGAACAAGGAGATAGAACTAACAAACTGTTGGCACGTCAGTTACGCCAAACGTCCATACCCTAACTTTTCCCACAAATAAGACTTTTTCAGATGTCACATCAGACCCATTACAAATCAACAAGACCTTTAAGGAATTTTAAATTTCACTTTATTCATTTAAATTATCTTCTGATGCAGGAGATTTAAAGAGCTTTTTTAAAAATAAGATTAATGTTCCTAAAATTGATCAAAATGTGGCAAAAAAATTGGAACAACTAATCACAGCCATAGATCAAGAGGCTGCGGCTACAAATTGGTAAATGTCCTAGATCCGATGTTATTCTGACCGAATTTTTCAAAACCTTTTGAAACAAGCTGGCTCTGCTTTTGATAGATGTGTTTGTTGAAGCGTTTGGTTCTGCCTCTCTTACTCGAACTTTTACTCAGGCATTAATTTCTATGCTTTTGAAGAAAGGCAGCGCCCCCTAACCACGTGATTCATATCGTCCCATAAGTCTACTAAATGTTTACTTGAAATTATTGCCAAAGCCATTGGCACGACTTTTGGAAGACATATTTCCATCTACCGCACCCTTGGATCAAATAAGATTTATTCACAACAAACACATTTTAAAAATGTTCAGCAGGTATTAATTGTTGTTTACCATTATTCCCCATCTACTCTCCCTCAAACTTTTATATCTTTAGATGCTGAAAAAAGCCTTTGATGGACTAGAATGTAATAATCTTTTTTTTTACTTTTGAGACATTTGGCTTTGAGGGAAAATCTTGGTTCAAACTACTCTATACATCACTGCAGGCATCTCTAAGGATCAATAATATGCATTCTGACTATTTTTACATTTATTATTTCATGAGACAAGGTTGTCCTTTGAGTCAACTGCTGTTTGCCATTGTAATTGAACCTTTGTCTATTGCTCTACGGACTCATCCTGATTTTTCTTGCATTACTAGAAATGGTGTGGAGTAGAAGGTTGCCCTCTATGCAGATGACCTTTGCTATTTTTCTGGAACTTGTATCTCTCCATTTCCAGTGCACGTTTAATTTTAGAATTTTTCAGTAAAGTTTCTGGGCATAAATTGAACCATAGCAACAGTGAAATATTTACTATCAAAAAGTCTGCCAGGGAATACCAGAAGATAACTTCTCGTTTAAAATGGCCAAATCTGTTTTTTTTTATCTTGACGTACACGTGGCAAATACACTAGGTATTTTATACAAGGAAGAGTTTGAACGATTACTAGTTAAAATTAAAAGAGATATCGAAAGATGGTATCTTCTAAATCTGTCTGTTGATGCTAAAATTAATTCCATTAAATGAATATTTTCCATGATTTTCTCATTTATTTCAATGCATACCAATTTTTATATGGAACATAGAACATTACAGCACAGTACTGGCCCTTTGGCTCTCAATGTTGCATCGACCTGAGGAACCAATCTGAAGCCCATCTAATCTACAAGATTCCATTCTCGTCTGTTTGAATATCCAATGAGGATTAAATTGCCCTTAAAGTTGGCGAGTCTACTACTGTTGCAGGCAATGCGTTCCAGGCCCCTACTACACTCTGAGTAAAGAAACTACCTCTGACTTCTGTCCTGCATCTATCACCTCTCAATTTAAGTCAAGTCCCCTCGTGCTAGCTATCACTATCAAAGGTAAAAAGTCTCTCACTGTCCAACCTATTTAATCCTCTGATTATCTTACATGTCTCAATTAAGTCGCCTCTCGACCTTCTTCTCTCTCACAAAAACACCCTCAAATCCCTCAGCCTTTCCTCATAAGATCTTCACTCCATTCCAGGCAACATCCTAGTAAAGTTCCTCTGAAGGCTTTCAAAAGCTTCCACGTTCTTCCTATAATATGGTGACCAGAACTGTATGGAATACTCCAAATGTGGCCATACTAGAGTTTTGTACAACTGCTGAAAATGTGTTGCTGGAAAAGCGCAGCAGGTCAGGCAGCATCCAAGGAACAGGAGAATCGACGTTTCGGGCATAAGCCCTTCTTCAGGAAGTCTCGAAACGTCGATTCTCCTGTTCCTTGGATGCTGCCTGACCTGCTGCGCTTTTCCAGCAACACATTTTCAGCTCTGATCTCCAGCATCTGCAGTCCTCACTTTCTCCTCGAAGATTTTGTACAACTGCAGCATGATCTCATGGTTGAGAAACTCAATACCTCTAGCAATAAAAACTAACACACTATATGCCTTTTTAAGAGCCCTATCAACCTGTGTGCCAACTTTCAAGGATCTGTGTACTTGGTCACCGAGATTTCTCTGACTCATCGACACTGCAAAGAATCTGACAATTAGCTCAAAACTCTGCATTCCTGGTACTCCTGCCAAAGTGAATCGCCTCTCACTTTTCCACATTGAGCTCCATTTGCCACCTCTCAGCACAGCGCTACAGCTTATCTATGTGTCTCTGTAACATACAACATCCTTTGTCACTATCCACAACTCTACCAGCCTTGGTGTCATCCACAAATATACTAACCCATCCTTCTACGGCCTAATCCAGAGCATATATATATATATATATATATATATATATATATATATATATATATATATATATGACAAACAACAGTGGACCCAAAATATATCCTTGCGGTATCCTACTAGTAACTGAACTCCAGGATTTATTTTTCCATCAACCACAACCCTCTGTCCTCTTTTAGCTAGCCATTCTTTGATCGAAATCGCTAAACCCCCTCAATCCCATGCCTTTGCGCAATAAGCTACCGTGGAGAACCTCATGAAATGCCTTACTGAAATCTATATACACCACATCATCCACTCTACCCTCATCTACCTGTTTAGTCACCTTCTCAAATAACTCAATAATGTTTGTGCGGCACGACCTACCCTTCACAGAACTGTGTTGACTATCCATAATGAACGAATTATTCTAGAGATGATTATCAATCCTTTTTCTTTTAACCCATTCCAACACTTTATACACAACCAAAGTACAGCTCACACGTCTATAATTTCCAGAGTTAAATCTACTGCACTTCTTGAACAAGGAAACAACATTTTCCATCCTCCAGTCTTCTGGCACTATTCCTGTAGACAATGACGACATAAAGATCAAAATCAAAGGCTCATCAATGTCCTCCCTGGCTTCCCAGAGAATACTAGGATAAATCCAATCCGGCCTAGAGCCCTTATCAATTTTTGTACTTTCCAGAATTGCTAACCCCTCCTCCTTATGCATCTCAATCCTATCTTGTTTCGTAGTCTGTATATCATTATTCTCTGTATACTGATGGAAAAAAAAATTCATTTAGCGCTTCCCCAATTTTTCTGACTCTACGCACGACTTCCCACTACTTGATTGTCCCTAATCTTACACTAGTCATTCTTTTATTCATGTGCTATCTATCGAAAGCCTTAGTGTTATTCTTGATCCCATCCGCCAATGACTTCTCATCCCCTCCTGACTCTTATTAGCTCTCTCTTTAGATCTTTCCTGCCTAACTGGTAACTCGAAGCGCACGAATGGAGCCATCACATCTCACCTGTTTCTCCCTTTCCTGTTTCGTAAAGGAGATCATCTCAAACTTGACCTTATTTACAGTTTTAAAAGTCTTAGATAACGAAAACGGTTCTTACAGAGGCCTAAGATACTAGGTGGAATAGCACTGCCAAATATTTAGTTTTATCATTGAGCAGCAAACATTAGAAATTTAAACTATTGGCTTCAGTATGAGAACCTTGATGCTGTCCCAAAATGTTAACTTTTGAGACAAATTCCGTGCATTCGGCAACGTTGAAGGCTTTGTTGCGTTCGCCTCCCCTTTCTTCATTCTGTATTTTAAAATGAGTAATGCAATTGTTTTCAAATTTGATTTCAATGTCGGCATCACTTTAGCTTTCAGCGATCTTCTACTAAGGCTCCATTGGCGGCAAATCATATTTTCCCCCATCTTTAGTGGATTGGTTCTGGTTGGGCTAAGTTAGGAATAAAAACTGTGAAAGATTGATATGTTGCTAGCGTTTTGCATCTTTTCAACAATTACGTTTTGCTAAGTTTTTATTTCCTAAAATCCACTTCTTTTGGTCCCTCCAAGTTCGCAGTTTTGATCATAGTTTGTTTCAAGTTTCTCCCGCCCTTCATAATGATTCTGCTTTTGACATTTTTCTAGAATCGCTTTCTTCATTAAAGCGGGACATTTTCAGCTATTTATTTAAACATTCATAAAGATATTCACATTTTCTTGACTCTATTAAAGCAATCCAGGTGGCAGATCTGGAAGAGGTGTTGTATGGGATGAAAATTTACGAAGAGTGTACAGATCTTCTATGTGAGCAAAAATATTGTTTTATTCAATGCAAGATTCTACACCCCACCCTTGCAAAAATATTTGAGGAGGGGCTACCGTCTTGTGATTGGTGTCAACAAACCACGACCAATTATGTGCTCATATTCTGGCTTTGCCCTTTTTTGGACTAATATTTTTGACACCTTACCTAAGGTATCCGGCGAAAGTCTTACTCCTAATGCTATTACTAATTTGTTTGTGCTGTCACCCTTTTTGAACTAATCATTCTTCTAAAAGAAAGACATGGAAGCATTCATTACCCTGTTGGCCAGAAGATTGATGTTGTTAAAATTTAAATTCCAAACTCTGCCTACTTATACACAATGGGTTAGAGATATGTTATACTTGCTTAAATTAGAAACGATTAGATTTGCCTTATCTGGCTTCTCTAACAAATTTACAAAAACCATTCGAACCTTTTCTCTCATATACTAAGGAGGTTTTATTTTTAACTGTTCCAGACTGAGGTATTTTATGTTGTGACGATTTCTTTTCTTCTCGTTATTCTCTTTTTCTTTTGTTTAATGCTTTTATATTACTGCTGGTTTAATTTATTACATTGTGTGCCTTGCATGTGTTTATATTAATCATGATTGCTTTTCACCTTTTTTCTTTATATTTTTTTGTGGAAGGTATGTGCTGTGGGGTGTGTGGTTGGGGTTTTGTTTCCTGTTGTTTACTGCTTGTGATTGCAACTTATTTTGCTATCAGTTATTTTGGTGAAAATGCAGTAAGAAAATAATTTTAAAGCAGGATATCTGGCCGGCATGGACGAGTTTGAAGAAAGGGTCTGTTTCTATATTGGGTAAAAACAATGACTGCAGATGCTGGAAACCAGATTCTTGATTAGTGGTGCTGGAAGAGCAAAGCAGTTCAGGCAGCATCCGAGGGTACTGCTCCTCGGATGCTGCCTGAACCAATTTGCTCTTCCAGCACCACTAATCCAGAATCTGTTTCTATATTGTACATCTTTGTAACTCTACGACTATACGTTTCCTCTGTACAATGTGGACGAAAGTAATGTAGACTGGGACAGAATAGCCTTTGGCTGTATAATTCAGGGCCTCATAGATAATGAGGTGGCATGGTGGCTCAGTGATTAGCACTGCTGCTTCACAGCACCAGGGACCCAGTTTAATTCCGGCCTCAGGTGACTGTCTGTGTGGAGCCTGTGCATTCTCCCTGTGTCTGCACAGGTTTCTTCCAGGTGCTTCGGTTTCCTCCCACAATCCAAAGATGTGCAGGAGAGGTGAATTGGCCATGCAAAATTGCCCATTTTGTTTGGTGCATTAGTCAGAGGGAAATGGGTCTAGGTGTGTTACTCCTCGGAAGGTGGGTGTGGACTTGTTGGGCTGGTGGGCCTGTTTTCACACTGTAGGGAATCTGATCTAAAAGTAATGCATGTGGTGATGGATAGTAGTACATTGTTTATAATTACCTACTGGAATATGCTCCATTATCAGATGCATAATAACAATTAGTATATACTTTCCGACTATGGCCACTATGCAGGAGTAAAACATTTGAATTCACTACGCTATTCATATGTGGTTACCCTTGTCACTACATTCATAGTGAAGAAAAGAAATAAGTTAGAAAATTTTGTTTTAAGCTGTTTAACTCATTATTTATTAATGCAAAAAGCGGTCTGTGATATTCAATGTTATTTTGGTTTTTTGAAAGAAAAACAACTGGAGGCATGATTAGATGAGAAATTCTTCAACGATTAAGATTGAAGATCTTATGTTCTGATCAGGAAATGTCCTTATGTCAAGAATGCGGCAAACTATTTTCACAGGCAGGAGACGAGCTCAATATGTTCATCATTAATCTGTGCCAGGTGTTTGTCATGATGCATCTCATCAAGAATGTCAAGAAAATTGCCATGAGAACACACGATTGCCAGCAGACCATATATTTCATTACGTTGTATTAATGATGGCAGACCAACCTGTTTTGCACATCACAACAAAAACGGCATGTATGAACTTTAGCTGACTAATGAAATGATAGAAGAAAAATAAATAAGTTAGCACCTAGGCAGGAATGCTTTGCATTCCCAGAATCGACTTGTTCGTCCATTATATGGGATAAAGCAAAATTATGTCATTTGAACTCAGAAGGTTACATTGACATCACTTTTCAAAGTGGGAAGAATCTTATCCTAAAAATAATACTAGGTGGAACCTGTAAGCATGATAGATGCCGAGGACATTGACTATTATCTAATAATAAGAAAGAAAGCAACGAACAAAATGAAATTGATATATGGAAGCACCTGAGAGGAATAGTAATTTCTAAAATTAGTGTTGAAGAGTGTTACAGATTTAATAGTTTCCTCGACGTTCCAGTGCAAAGAACTATTTGATGCAACACATATCAATCATGGCATTGCAAGTTCAAAAAAAAAGGAGAGGTAATTACCTGTGTTACGGACTGAGGTATTTCTTTATCCGTGCCATGTTATAATTCAATGAATCATGCAAAAATGATTGGAGGTATCTCCACTGAGAATCAATGAGATACATCAGCATTTTCCTGAGATACATGTTAGATCATAATTTAAATGCATTAATATTCATAATATTTTAAGTCAGCAAATCCAACTGCGAAAATATTCAATGAACGCCTTTGATTTTTGGTGTCATGATGTGACAATTTCACTTAATGTTTAGACTTCTGTCAATCCATTTCAGCTCATGGGTTGTCACAAATTTTTACATTCACCCCACCTGATGCTTTTTAGCTCTTCAGATGAAAGACTCTTGAAATTCATAAGATAAAATAGAAATCAGAAATCCGATTCTACTTGGTGCACGTAATAATTCAGTGTTTTGGAAACATGTATGAAATAGATCACAGAAAAGGCTGAAATATGTTCTCTGAAGATTCAGAATCCAGATCATCGAGCTCACATTCTGCCACGTCTGATATAATGCCACATTTAATTTTCCTAGAATAGAAGTGGATTATGACGTGTATGCTGAAAATAAAAGCATTTGATTGAAAAGGATGAATGATCCTGTTTGTTTCATGAGGATCATTAATGCCATTATCCCTGCAATTGAAGTGTATTCTTCGAGATTTTTTCATTTGTATTAGAAAGGGACTCTGTTTAAGATATTGTAGCTCATTTTTAATAGAAGTGTCATCTCCAGCACTAAGAAAAGGCCCAGTAGTTTAATAGATATGGGCCAGTGGATGATAAATTATTTCGTTGTTGACTTCGAAAGGTATGTTATCCTGTGCTTCCTGCTATTGGTATGTCTGGAGAGTCTCCACGTCCAGCTATTAATTCTATATTTATGCAGACCGTTCCACGCCCCTACTGCGTTTTGAGTAAAGAAACTACCTCTGATATCTGTACTAAATCCAACACCAAGCAATTTAAATCTATGTCCGCTTCGTGTTAGCCTTCAATATCCGAGGTAAAAGGCTTTCACTGTCCACCCTATCTAAACCTCTGCTTATCTTATACGTGATAAAAACAATGACTGCAGATGCTGGAAACCAGAGTCAAGATTAGAGTGGTGCTGGAAAAGCACAGCAGTTCAGGCAGCATCTGAGGAGCAGTTAAATCTACGTTTCGGGCAAAAGCCCTTCATCAGGGCTCGATTAATTCAGCTCACAACCTTCTGCTCTCCATCGAAAGCAGTCTCAGTTCCCCCAGCCTTTCCTCATAAGACGTTTCTTCCATGCCAGTCGACATCCTAATAAATCTCCTCTGAACCCTTTCCAAAACTTCCACATCCTTCCTATAATGTGGTGACCAGAACTGCATGCAATACACCAGGTGCAGCCTTACCAGCGTCTTGTACAGCTGAAGCATGACCTTGTGTCTCCGAAACTCAATCCCCCTTCCAATAAACACCAACGCGCCGTGTGCCTTCTTAGCAGCCCTATCAACCTGGGTGGAAACTTTCAGGGATTTAGGCACCAGGACACTGAGATCTCTCCGTTCATTTACACTGCCAAGAATTTTACCATTACCCCAGTACCATGCATTCCTGTTACTTCTTCTGAAGAGAACTACCTCACATTTTCCGCATTAAATTCCATTTGCCATTCCTCATCCCAGCTCGGCATCTTATCTATGTCCCTTTGTATCCCACAACAATCTTCAGCACTATCCACCACTCGGCTTACCTTAGTTTCATCTGCAAATTTACAAAGCAATCCTTCTACGCCCACCTCCAGGTCATTGATAAAAATGACTAACAGCAGTGGATCCAAAACAAATCCTTGCTGTTAACTGAGCTCCAGGATGAACATTTTCCATCAACCACCAGCCTCTGTCTTCTTTCAGCTACCCAATTTCTGATCCAAACCGCGATAACTCCTTCAAATCCCGAAATTCTACATTTGGTGCAATAGCCTACCGTGTTAAATCTTATCAAACGTCTTACTGAAGATCATATACACCAGATCAATCGCTTAACCCTCATCCACCTATTTTGTCACCTTCTCAAAGAACTTAATAAGTTTTATAAGGCACGATCTATCCTTCACAAAACCGTGTTGGCTATCCTAATCAAATTATTCCTTTCCAGACAATTATAAATCCTATCACTTATAATCTTTTCGAACACCTTACTCACAAGCGAAGTAAGGCTCATTGGCCTATAATGACCAGGATTGTCCCGACCACCTTCTTACAAAAGGGAACAACATTTTCTATCCTCCAGTCTTCTGGCACGACTCCTGTCGACAATGATGACGTAAAAATAGAAGCCAAAGGCTCTGCAATCTCCTCACTGGCTTCCCAGAGAATCCGAGGATACATCCCATCTGGCCCAGGGGTCTTACTTCCTTTCAGATTTTCCAAAATTGCTAAAGCCTCCTCTTTGGCAACAACAATCCCATCTAATCTTCTAGCCTGCATCCCCATATTCTCAGTAACATTGCCCTTTTACAATGTGAATACTCAGATTCCACAAACAACTTTCTGTCGTTATCTTTGCTTTGCTCTAATCTTACAATAGGCATTAATTTATTCCTGATATATCTATGTAAGGCCTCAGGGTTTTCCTTGATCCTATCCGCCAATAACTTCTCATGACTGCTCCTGGCTCTTCTTAGCACTCTCTTTAGATCTTTTCTGGCCAAGGTACAACTCTCAAGCAGCTGAACTGAGCCTTACCGCCTCATTCTCATATAAACATTCGCTTTCCTCTTGACAAGAGCTTCAATTTCTTTCGAAAACCATGGCTCCCTCCATCAACAACTATCACGTTGTCTGATAGGTGTATAGTTATCAAGGACCCGCAGTAGGTGTTCCTTGAATAAGCTCACATTTCAAGTATATCTATCCCCTGGAGTTTCCTTCCCCATTCTATGCATCCTAAATCTTGCCTAATCGCAATATAATTGTCTTTCCCCCTGTTCTTTCTTTCTCCCTGCGGTTAATAGCTCTCCTTGCCCATTGCTATTGCCAACATGACTGAATTGTGGTCACTATTGCCAAAGTGCTCACCTGCTTCCAATTTTAACATGTGGCCTGATTTGTTCGCCAGTACCAAATCCAAATGTCTTTTCCCCTTGTTGGCCTATCTACACACTGTGTCAGAAAACTCTCCTGTACGCATTGAACAAAAACTGACCCATCTAAACTATAGTATTCCCAGTCAATATTGGGGAGGGTGAAGTTCCCCATATACAACTACCCTGTTATTTTCATTCCTATCGAGAATCATCTTTGCAAACCTTTCCTCTACATCCTAGTGGGCGGCACGGTGGCACAGTGGTTAGCACTGCTGCCTGACAGCGCCAGAGACCCGGGTTCAATTTCCGCCTGAGGCGACTGACTGTGTGGAGTTTGCACGTTCTCCCCGTGTCTGCGTGGGTTTCCTTCGGGTGCTCCGATTGCCTCCCACAGTCCAAAGATGTGCAGGCCAGGTGAATTGGCCATGCTAAATTGCCCGTAGTGTTAGGTAAGGTGTAAATGTAGGGGTATGGGTGGGTTTCGCTTCGGCGGGTGGGTGTGGACTTGTTGGGCCGAAGGGCCTGTTTCCACACTGTAATGTAATCAGTAATCTAATCTAATCCCTGGAGCAATTAGTAAACCTGCTGAAATCTCCCAACTGTGTGACCTCTCCTTTCCTGTTTCTAACCTCAGACCAAACTATCTCAATTAATGAGTCTTGCAACGTTTTCTCAGCTACTCTAATGCTAGCCTTGATTAACAATGCCAGACTCCATCCCCTTTACCATGTTCTCTTTTCTGCTGAAACATTTAAATCCCGGAAGCTGCAACAACCATTCCTGTCCATGCTCTCGCCATGTCTCTGAAATAACCACATCACCGAAATCCAAGGTACCAACCAATGCTGCAGGTTCACCCATCTTATTCCAGATGCTCTAACATTAAAGCTTTCACATTTCAAAGAAACATCCTGATTGTTAGTGACCTCTCACGACCATGCAAAACTATCCCTGACCTCACTACCCTCAACCTCCTGTACACTGGAACTATAATTCTGGGTCTCACCCTACTGCTGCATTAGTTTAAACCCGCCACCCTCAAACAGCATTAGGAAATCCACTGGCCCCCTCCCACGATATTGGTACCCCTCTGGTTCAGATGAAGACCATCCTGTTTGTAGATGTCCCACCTTCCATTTGCTCGTACAACATTGATGGCAGTGAGGAACTCTATGGGAACGTGATGTCTTTTAATATTAGATCTCGGTTGGAAAGACTGACGAGCTGCAATTTCTGTCTCTTGTGGAAACAGACACGTTTTGTTAATAAACTCTAAGTATATGAAAGCATCAAAGAGAAGAATGTGTCAGACTGTATTAGTGGATTGCAATCCAAATTGACACAATGGTGAATGTTACCCTAATACAGTTCACTTCATCTGTGTCTTCACAAATGAAGACAGTGCCACTTGAATCATGGAAAACAGGAAATGAAACAATCCCATTTTTCTAATCTGGCCAGAAGTGACAGAGAATGGTCCGCACACATTTAGAGCGGTAAAATGGGGAAAATGAAGAACAATATATGTTAAGAATGACATAATCTTCTTCCATCTGGAATAGTCAGTGATTTGGTGCTGCTTTCAAAAAAGGTCCAGATGTGTACATACACACACACACAAACACACACGCAAATGAAACATGGTTTCGGAATAATCATCTCGGCAATTCTGCACCTATTGGTGTTCCTGCTAAAATGGGCAACTTACTGGAGTTCTTAAGTAGGTTACTTTAGAACATAACATAGTCAAATATCAACTGATTAGCAAAAAATCAACTTGAGTTTCAAAAATGCTCGAAATCTAACAAATTCAATTTTTTTTAAAAAATATGCAAATGTTTTAACACTGAGTAGAACATTCACAGATATATGAGGATTATCGCTGAGGGCGCTGTTCATCACAGTTATGCTGTTTTTCTGATTTATCCAATGACAGCAATTGTCAATTGTCATTGGGAATAGGATTGAGGTTGAGTTTGGAAAAGGGTTTGAATAGAAATTGGTTCCATTGGTGTGAATATACTAAGCCAGTGTTTTCTGATTTATATTATTCGCTTAATGTGTTTTGAAATGACTGGGTTTTAACAGTGTTCTCTCAGTCAACATGAACAGGCAATGCTGCAGATTTCACTGTAATAATTGAACATAAGTTTAATAAGGGAAGAAGTAAATGTGAATCAGAATACACTAAACAAACCATAACACAAATTCAGAGACATTTAACCACTTAGTGTAACCACATTAATCCCATAATATTCATTGACAATTTAAAAAGAAAACTGCTTTTTGTACAGTAGCCGAAACTATTCTTGCATGGTACCAGAAAACTTCAGTTCTACAGTACTCATCCGAGAGTTCATGTTTCTAACAACTTGCGAAGATTTAATCACTTGCCACTTCACGGTGTGGACGGGAATTACAAATCTAACATTCTTGTAATGGCGATTTTTTTTCTCTTGCATTTAACAATACTCAGCTGTATGTAATAGTTTCAGGGTTTGTCCCAACACACCTGCTCTCGAGCTAACACTCAATCTTCACTGATATCAATAAACTCAGGACAGTGCTTTCCAATGTAGAACGATCTATATGCCTGCCATAATAGCACTGACCGAGGAGTACATAGTAACATATCGAGATGTAGATATTTATTGGCCTTTTGCATTTTTTGTAACATTCTCTCTTGGTTTGTTGGTGTGAATCGGACTTTCTTAGCCTGCCTGTTATCCAGCTAAACTGTACTCTCTCTGTGATATTTGGCTCTATATTGTTCTATACAGAAAACGATTTACTTTTCCTGCCAGATAAATTTCATAAAAAGTTGCCAGCCTTATATGACCGTTATGTTCCCAATGTACTTCAAAATATATTAAAACATAGAGCATAGAACACAGAACAATACAGCGCAGAACAGTCCCTTTGGCCCTCGATGTTGCGCCGAACTCTTCTCAGCTCGTCCCCCTACATTATCCCAAAATCATCCATGTGCTTATCTAAGGATTGTTTAAATCTCCCTAATGTGGCTCAGTTGAGTACATTTGCAGATAGGGCACGCCCTTACCACTCTCTGCGTAAAGAACATTCCTCTGACATCTGTCTTAAATCTATCACCTCTCAATTATGCCGTCTCGTAAAAGCTGACGTCATCATCCTAGGAAAAAGTATTCACTGTCTAACCTATCTAATACTCTGTTCATCTTGTATGTTTCTATCAATCCCCCTTTGGCCTTCTTTTTTCCAATGAGAACAGATCAAAGTCTCTCAGTCTTTCCTCATAAGACCTTCCCTCAGAAGAGGCAACATCCTTGTAAGTCTTATCTGCACCCTTTTACAATGCTTCCACATTCTTCCTGTAATGGGGCGACCAGAATTGTACACAATATTCCAAGTGCGGCCGCACCAGCGTTTTGTATAATTGCAGCATGATATTACGGTTCTGGAAATCAATCCCTTTACCAATGAAACCTAACAGACCATATGCCTTCTTAACAGCACTATCCACGTGGGTGGCAACTTTCAGGGATCTATGCACATGGACTCCATGATCCCTCTGCACATCCACACTACCAAGAATTTTTCCATTGACCCAGTACTCTGCCATCCTGTTATTCTTCCCAATGTGCATAACCTCATATTTAGCTGCATTGAACTTCATTTGCCACCTCTCAACCCAATTCTGCAGTTCATCCAAGTCCCCCTGCAACCTGTAACTTTCTACCAAACTGTCAACTACTCCACCGACTTTAGTGTCGTCTGCAAATTTACTAATCCATCCACCTATGCCTGCGTTGAAGTCATTCATAAAAAATGACAAACAGCAGTGGTCCCAAAACAGATCCTTGTGGCACACCACTAGTAACTGGACTCCAGACTGAATATTTTCCATCAACCACCACTCATTGCCTTCTTCCAGAAAGCCAGATTATAATCCAAACTGCTAAATCACCCTCAATTCCATGCATCTGCATTTTCTCCATCAGACTACGATGTGGAACCTTATCAAAGGCTTTACTGAAGTCCATGTATACCACGTCAACTGCCCTACCCTCATCTACATGCTTGGTCACCATCTCAAAAAATTCAGTGATGGGTTTGTGAGACACGACCTGCCCTTGACGAAACCATGTTGACTATCTGAAATCAAACTGTTGCTTGCTCGATGATTATAAATCTTATCTCTTATAATCCTTCCCAAAACCTTTTCTACAATAGAAGTAAAGCTCACTGGTCTATAATTACCTGGGTCATCTCTGATGCCATTCTTGAACAGTGGCACAACAATTGCAATCCTCCAGTCCTCAGATACTAAATCTGTAGATAATGACGACTCAAATATCAAAGCCAACGGCTCTGCTATTTCCTCCCTAATTTCCCAGAGAATCCTCATCCAGATAAATACCATCCAGCCCAGGGGACTTGACTACTTTCACTCCTTCTGGAATTGATAGCACCTGTGTGTAACTAACTTCGATCCTTTCTAGTCTAATATCTCGTACCTCATTCTTCTCCTCCACAGTACTCTCCTTTTCCTAAGTGAACACCGATGAGAAATGTTCATTTAGCACTTCGCCAATCTCTACAGGGTCCATACAAAACTTTCCACTTCTGTCTTTGACTGGCCTTATTCTTACATTAATCACCCTTTTATTCCTCACATAGAAAGCTTTCGGGTTCTCCTTTATTGTATTTGCTAAAGACTCCTCTCTTTGCTCTTCTTAACTCTCTCTTTAAATCCTTCCTAGCTGATCTGTAACTTTCCATCGCCTCATCTGTACCATCTTGCCTCATTAACACATAAGCCTCCTTCTTCGTCTTAACAAGAGATGCAATTTCTGTAGTAAACCACTGTTCCCTTATCTTATCACTTCCTGCCTGACAGAGGCATACCTATCAAGGGCATGCAATATCGGTTCCTTCAGCCATCTTCATATTTCAATTGTCTGCATCCCCTGCATTTTGCTACTCCATTCTATGCATCCTAATTCTTTCCCAATCGCATTATAATTGCCCTTGCCCCATCGATAACTCTTGATCTGTGACATGTACCTATCCCTTTCCAGTGCGAAATTAAACATTACTGAATTATGGCCATTCTTTCCAGAGTGCTCACCTATAACTAAATCAACATTTGGCCTGGTTCATTACAAGCAACAGACCCAGTGTGGCCTCCCGTCTTGGCGGCCCTGCGACATACTGTGTCAGGAAACCCTCCTGTACACATTGGACAAAAACTGATATCTCCAACGTACTAGAGCTATATCATTTCCAGTCAATGTTGGGGAAGTTAAAATCCCCCTTAATGACCATCCTGTTCCTTTCACTCCTACTTAGAATAATTTTGCTAATCCTCTCTTCCACCTCCCTGGAACTCTGCGGAGGCCTATAAAAAACTCGAAGCAGTGTGACCTATTCTTCCTTTTTCTATACTCAGCCCACACTACCTCAGTAGACGAGTCCTCATCAAAAATTCTCTCTGCCACCGTTATACTATCTTTGACTAATAAGGCCACGCCTCTCCCTCTTTTACCACCTTGCCTGTTTTTAATGAAAAATCTATACCCTGGAACCTGCAACATCCATTCATCACCCTACTCCATCCATGTCTCCGAAATGGCCACAACATCGAAGTCCCAGGTACCTATCCATGCTGCAACCTCACCGCCTTATTTCGGATACTACTGGCGTTGAAGTAGGCACATTTCAAGCCAGTTTGCTGTCTGCCAGCACATTCCTGTGACCCTGAAAATTGTCCCTGTCCTTCCTATTCTCATCCTCCTATGCACTGCAACTACATCTCCGGTTCCCACCCAGCTAATTTAAACCCACCCGAATAGCACCAGCAAATTTACCACCCAGGATGTTTGTACCCCTCCGGTTCAAGTGAAGACCGTCCTGTTTGTTCAAGTCTCACCTTCCCCAGAATGAGCCCCAGTTATCCAAACCTTAAACCGTCCCTCCTGCACCATTCTTGTAGCCACGTGTTTAGCTGATATCTCTTCCCATTCCTTGCCTCGCTATCACGTGGCACGGGTAACAATCCAGATATAACAACTCTGCTTGTTTTAGCTCTCAGCTTTTAAATCATCCTGTGGTCTCTAAACCCAAGTATATTCAGTTCCGGTGTTTTGAAAAACCTGCCTTCCAAACCATCACGCAGATCAAAGTGTAACAAGTAGAGCAGTTTTGGTCTTAGTTTTGTGTTTGTGTCCATACAGGGAATCGTTATATTAGTATTGAACAGCAGATAATAAGACTAGTGCTTCGGCATAGCGACTGCTCGGATTAAAGTGTCAGAGATAAATCCTCGTCAACATATCATTTGCTTTGGTTCATGCTTATGCTCTTTCTCTCCTCAATTTCTGATCTACTCTCTCCTTTAAATCTGGCGACATCACTATTTGGCACGAAGAAAAAGAAATCATGACACTTCTGATCTCATAACTTCGAGACATAAAGTAAAAAGGTCGAGAAGTATGGGGATTTAAACGTAAAATAAAGCTGAGGCTAGAAATTGAATCATAATATCAATATGGTGCACGTCCAAGTAGCCAAACGGATACCTCAACCTCCCACTTAAAAGTTTTAATTTTCAATTATCCAATGCATCTGGAACATTTCGCGATCCATCACAACAGTGATAGGTTTAAGACATTTACAAGACGCTAAAGGAGAACTGACGACAGGTGATCTGAAAATTCGTTGGAGAAATTGGTTTCAATGTGAGCCTTACATGAGCAGAGTTACTAGGAGAGAGGATGAAGAGGTTTAAAAGGGGAAGAATAAAGGTTATGACTGAGGGAATCGATTTTCAGCATTCAGATGTTTCCATGACTGAAAGATGTTGTAAAGCACTTCACATACAAGTTACCCAGAGAGAGCAATAGTCCACACAGAGGCCTGCTCACCGAATGCTCGACAAGTGCCTCCTTTCTCAACCATCAGAAATCCTTCCATTAGTTTTCCATAATCTATTTCTTCATTTTCTGACAAGTATGGATACACAATAGACAACTGGAATGCTTCGTGGGGTTTTCAAATTCTCATGCACACAGCAGGATTCAATTTATAAAAACAATGTGCCACTGACCTGGAAAGCTGTGTATGTGATTTTTTTTGCTGGTACCAGTTAGGTGATTAGTATCAGTGATGGCATCAGATTATTTTTTTCTTCTCATTTCTCCCAGTAACTGCCACGGTATTGTCACAACTATGGTTCTGTTACAAGGTTACGATGTCCTTGAGTTATTTTTTCAGAGTAGGGGTAATTGGCCAGACTCAAGCGTGGCTGAAGTTTGAATGGTTCATTGGGGCTTTCTGATTACCCGAACAGATAATAACTCCATAATAATGCTTTCATGTCTTAAAAACAAGCCCAACATAATCAAAGTGGAGTGGCCAGCTAGCTGCATAGGCATCCTTCGTTTAGATCGGAGTTTTTTTTTCAGGTCAGAGCTTTAATCAGTTCAGTTGCAGCACAAGATGTGTGTATTGGGACCGTTGCAAGTACTTTCGGAACAATATCATTAATTCGGGTTTGGATAGGATACGTTTATCCGGTATTCTGTTTTCTGCTCTTTGTGTTTCATTCCGTAATTCTGTAAATAACTTTTGTTTGCTTAAAACTTGGCAACCGACGCAGCTAACTTACTCCTGGAATATCGATTTTACAACTAGCTAAACAAATAACAAAGTTACAGTTGGTCTCCATGCTTAAAAAATGTTTTGCGGGTTCTGGCCGAGTCCATAACAGACTGTGAGCTCTTTGCGAGAATTAAACAACCAGTGGTAGGTGATGGAGTCTTATATTTCCGGTGTTGATTTGGTTGGTTGAAGCAGCGCTCAGATGGCAATGGTTCTTTCAGTCCCAAAGGAGGTTCCTGATGTGGAAAAGGTGACCTTGGGAGTTTAAAAAATGTCAAATAAGACCAAGCTGCAGGGTTTAATAGACAAGCTGGATTTGAATTTATCTCCTAATGTGAGGAAAGACGAGAAGAACATCATCAGTGGCTCAGCATTTAAATTTGATGGAAACACGGTCAGGACCTGTAGACATCGCAAGAATTCAATTGCAAATTGAGCAGCTTGAGTTAGAGGCGAGAGAGAAAGAAAGGGTAGCAGAAAGGAAACAGGTTGAATTTCGAGTAATATCAGAAGAAAACGAACCAAGGGCTTTAACAGAACAGAAAGAAAGAGAACAAAAGGCTCTAGCAGAAGGGAAAGAAGACGAAGAGACTTTGAACTTCAGAAATTGACAATGTAAAAGGGAAGTCAGCATAAATGGATGGAGATAAAGACTGAAAGTAGACTTAGTGAGAATGGGATTTAGGATGGGTAAGCACTTGGTAGTCAAAATCTTGATGAGAAACTGTTACAGTATATTCAAGTAATGCCTCAATTTGATGAGAATTTGTGGAAGCCTTCTTCAAAAAAAAAAGTGGCGAAACAAATGTAGTGGCCGATGACAATGCAGGCTTTGTAGATCAAAGCGAAACTTATAGTTCTAACTACTGAAGTGTTTGCATCACTATCAGAGGAGGTATCTAAGGAGATTGAGGAGGTGAAAAAATCTATCTTAAGTGCATATGAGCTTGTAGGAGAAGCTATAGTCAACGTCCAGGAATCTAAGGAGGGAGCCTGGTCATCCCTATACTGCGTTCGAAAGGATAAAACAATATAATTTTGATACATGGATAAGACCTTAAAAATAGAGCACACCTACGATGCGCTCATACAATTATTTTGGAGGAGTTATTAAAAAAAAAATCACTGACTGCCTATTATGGACTTGGCCAGACCTCTCATAACATTTTTAAGCAGGTAACCCAGGCGATAGTTTTGCAATTTGTATCGGTATGTGTACAGTGAAAAGTCCCCGTAGTAAGTCAACTCGGTTGGCTACCAGGTTTGAAAACAGACAGACATTTGATCACAAAAGTACACAATAAAACACAAAGAACACAATAAATAACCCAACAGAACTCAATCTATCCAAATTCGACTTAATTATGCTGCTCTGAATACACACAGCAGTCCCAATAAGCAAACGCCCTTTCAAATAAAAAGAACAGTTAAAAATGGAACAAATGCTTAAAGGTTGAATTTAGAAGGGTAGAAGAAGAGACAGAGTTTCAGAGCCGGTTTCCACATAGATGAATTGCTAACTATTCCTGTTCTGAACTGACCAGTTAGAGAGCTGAACACTCCCGTTCATTATACAGGTTACTTCTAAACCATGACCACTTTGGACAGAAGTCGAATCTGTTTATATATAATCAGAAAGGCCTCTCAAAATCCTTTAATCTCTGTACCTAACCAGTCTAATAGGAATTGGGTGTGGTTTACGACCCACTGAAAGCAAAAACAAAGGACACAGTATCCTTCAGAAAAGGAGCAGGTTTTAGAAAAGAGGGACCAGCTTTGTGACACATCCCCCCTCCAAAAGACCAATACCAAACGACAGGTCCGTTTAAAAAAAAACCTTCAAAAGCAAACTGGTTGGTCCTCTAAAACAAATATATACACTATACTAACTATACACATGCAAACCTTCACAACTACATGCGAATTCAGGCCATGACACACCAGCCACCAAACGCCCCTGTATCTCATTCGAACGCATAACACACCGGAAAACACGTTTTCTCGACCTGTCACATGCAAAATTATCAAATTGAATGACTGCAACAACAAGCTCCATCGAAACAGTCTGGCAATTTTGTCTTTAATTTTTTCCAAAAATGGCAATGTATTATGATCAGTGTGTACGTTTGTCTCAGATACAATGCTGGTAATACAAGCACTGGAATATTGTAATGCCACAGCAAACTTTAAGTCTGCTTTTCCACCGTTGAATATTTCTGTTGGTGAACGTTAAAATTCCTGGACAAATACTCTTTGGGTCATTCTATTCCCTTGTCATCCTCCTGCAGGAGCATCACAGCGACACCCACATCACTGACATCGATAGCCACCTTCAAAGGCTTCATGTAATCCGGTATGGCTTATACTGGAGCAGTTGTTAATACAGCTTTTAGGATGTCAAGTCCCTTTCCAGAGTCCGCTGTCCACTGAAACATCTTGCCCTTTTTTGACAAGTTAGTGAGTGGAGCAGACATAATCCTAAAGTTAGGCACAAACTTTCGGTAAAATCCACTCAATCCCAGGAATCGTAGTACTGTTCTTTTTTTTCATTGATGGTAAGGGAAATTCCCCAATTCGTTCCGATTTTGTCCATATCTGATAATATGTTCCAGGATGGTGACTTGGGATTTAGCAAATTCACTTTTGCTAGGTTTACCAGCAAGCCTGCCTTCCACATTCAATCGAACAACTCTGATAAATGTTGCAAATGTTCCTTCCATGAGTGACTAAACATCACCAGGTCATCATTATACATCACACATTTGGGTAACCAGGCAATGACCTTATTAGTCAGTTTCTGAAATGTGGCTGATGCATTTATCATATCAAATGGCGAGACTTTGAACTTATATAGTCCATTTGTTGTTACAGCAGCTGAAAATTGCCTTGCTCTTTCTGACAGTCATTGTCCAATTTGATTTGAGAAATGTCCAATTCAGAATGGTATGAGCTTGGTTCTGTCTTCTATATTGTAATTGTTAACACCTTCTTGTCTTGCTTTGCTTCCCTGTCAAAATACTTTTTGAGTATATGCACATGACACACTCTGTGAGATTTCTTCCTGTGTGGAGTCCTTAGTACATAGTTCACCCTACAGAGTTCCTTTCGATTTGAAGGAACAGTCCACTAAACCTTGCTTTTGAAGGCTCACCTGTTCGTGGAAGTAACACAAATACCTTATCCCACAATTACAAAATTGGGAATTTTTGATTTCTTATCCGCTTCCTGTTTTATTGTATGCTGTGACACTTCTAAGTGCCGTCCATCCAACTCTCCAGCTCCGTTCAACCATTCTGTAAAATTTGACACAAAGTTCAAATGGGTGGCCTCTGAATTCTGACTTATTCATTCCTCCGTAATCAATTTTAATGTTCCTCTCACTTCATGCCTAAAACAATTAATTCAAATGGACTGAATTCGTTCAATTCATTCGGTGTATCTCTGATCGAAAAAAGGAAAAACGGAACTTCATTTTCCCAATCATCTGGATAATCCTGACCATAAGTCCTCAACATAGTCTTTATTCTTTGCTGCCATCTGTCTAGCGCTCCCTGCGATTCTGGGTGGTATGCAGTCGATTGGAATTGCTTTCTTCCCAAGTTATCCAAAGCCTCCTTGAATAGTTTCGGTGTGAATTTTGATCCTTAATCTGACTGGATCTCTATTAATAGTCCTTATCTGGCTAAAAAAAGAAATTCTTCAACAACCCTTTTTGCTATGATGTTACATAATGGGATTTCCTATGGAAATCTCGTCAACACATCCATTATTATTAATAAATACTTATTTACACTTTGTGTTTGAGGTAGGGGATCTACACAATCAATAAAGACTCTTGGGAAAGGTCCCTCAAAAACAAAAATAGGTAGTAGTGCAAGTTTATTACTGCCTGTGGTTTTCTGATTAGCTGACATGTCTGACATACCTGGGCATAATTCAACTACATCCTTGTGTCATTCACGGCAGTGGAAATGTCTTTGTATTTTGACATGTGTTTTTCTCACCCCTAAATGACATCCAAATGGAAGCTCATGCGCCACTCGCAGCATGTCCTTTCTTTACCTTACTGGCAAAACAATTTGATGAATCTCTGCTCATTTTTCATCTGCTTGAATGTATGATGGTCTCCACTTCCTCTTTAAGACATCGTTTCTTAAGTAATAACACACAGGAATGCATTCACACTGGTTCTCTGGATATGTCTTTTGATATAACAGTTTTAAATTCTCATCTTTCTGCTTTAACTCAATCAGCTTTGCAGAACAAAAGATAATTGCATGTTTACATTTTTGCTCCTGATCCGTCCCACTTATCTGACCAAAACAAACCTTGATAAAGCCATGTCAGCTTTCTTATCTGTGCCTTTTGGTCTCTCCTGCTTCAGCTTGGTGCCTCTGTGACCTTGTGATCAGACAACCTAGGAAAATTCCTGGATAAACATTCTTCATTTCTTTAGTTGCCTGCGTCTCCATTGAGGAGAAAGTGAGGTCTGCAGATGCTGGAGATCAGAGCTGAAAATGTGTTGCTGGAAAAGCGCAGCAGGTCAGGCAGCATCCAGGGAACAGGAGAATCGACGTTTCGGGCATAAGCCCTTCTTCAGGAATGAGGAAAGTTTGTCCAGCAGCCCTACCTTTTATCTTAGCCTGCTGGACAAACTTCCCTCATTCCTGAAGAAGGGCTTATGCCCGAAACGTCGATTCTCCTGTTCCCTGGATGCTGCCTGACCGGCTGCGCTTTTCCAGCAAAACATTTTCAGCTGCGTCTCCATTGGCTTTTCAACGGGAGTAGGCAGCATGCCTTCCGGTGAATCAGCTATATCATTTGCAAGGACAAATTGAATTCCTGGAGCTGAGAGTTTGTCCAGTAATCCGATCACAAATTCTCCAATCTCCTCTGGTCTCTCTAGACTCACTTCGCATAATTGAGCATGTTTGTCTCACCATGAATTCCTGTTACTAGTACCTTTCCTGGTATAAGTCCATCAGAGGTGCAAAGCTCCTTATCCATCAGCACTACCGACTGAGACGATCATCTGTCCATTAATATTGTAAAATCTTTACCTGCTACTCCTGGCCGATGTGAATACACATTACTTTTGCATGTATATTTTTAAGAAGATCTAGCACTTCCTCCTTAATAAACCTCGGATCATCTTGTACACTCGGAGGCAGTTGTCTAATTCCCTTGTGCTTTTTGTTTCTAGTCCAACGAAACGCCCAGGCTTGGCCGGTTTTCTTACATCTGGCTTTCTCCTAGCCCGCAAACACTGATTTCTTGTGTCCCACTTGATTAAAATGAAAACACCGGAGCTTCATACCTTCTTTGACTCCCACTAGGTTTTCTTTTCGCCTGCGGTAAACTTTCCTTATGATCTTCACTTAAATCTACCCTTTCCTTTCCACGTGATGATTTCTATTTTCCATAATTTCTATTCCTCATGGACTGAAAGTGATTCTGGAAGCCAAACCGTGTTTTATGGACCAGCTCATAATCATCAAGCAGTTCAGCTGCTAACCTTGACGGTTTAACTGTCTGCTCTTGCACGTGAGTTTGCACGACAACAGGCAGTGAATTTTTGCATTCCACCAAAATAACTACCTCTCTAAGGTCATCATAGTTTTGCTGGATTCTTAAAGCTCTTATCCATCTATCGAAAGGACTCTGCTTTATCCTTTCAAACTCATGGTACGTTTGACCAGGGTTCCTCCAACGATTCCTGAAAAGTTAACTATAGGATTCTGGTACAAACTCATACACACTTAAAATGGATTATTTTTCACCTCTGCATACTCCCAGACACCTCCTTTGATAGTGATGTGAATACCTCACTAGCCCAGCGACAAGTTTCATTTGAATCAACAAAACATACCTTCCACTGGCCACTGCATTTGTTTAGCTACGTTTGCAAATGAACTGAAATAGGCTTCCACATCGTTCTCATCAAATGCTTGAACATACAGTTTCTCACTCGGCCTCTCACTACGAGGGGCTTGGTCCTCCTTACTCCCTTCCTCACTAAGCTTACCTTCAACTTTATCGCCAGCTTTTTAAGCTGAATTTCCTTTTGAAGTGTCTGTTTCTGAAGTGCAACCGTTGTCTCTTTTTTCTCTCTGTTCTGCAGCTCTCTCTTTTTCTTTCTCTTCTGTTACGCTCTCTTCGCCTTTCCTCTGCTTTTAATCGTAACTCAAACTGTTTCATTTATTCTGCTCTTTCCTTATTTCTCACCTCTAACTCAAGCTGCTTTATTTGCAATGGAATTCGTGCCATCTCTGCAGATTCTGATGTTTTCTCCAGCAACTTTAACTGCTGAGCTACTGCTCTGATATCTCATTTTCTCAAAGAAGCAAGCATATCCAAACTCAACTGGTCTGCTAATCCCTGCAGCTTAGTCTTATTTACCTTTTGTAAGACTTCCAAATTCACCACTTCCCCGTCCAGAAAACTTCGTAACTGAAAGAGCCATTACTATCCCAAGATTTGTTTACCCAACCAAACCAACACCAGATGTAAAGACACTAGCACCTACCGCTCGCTGTTTAAATTTCTGCAAAGAGCCCCCAATATGTTATGGACGAGGCCAGACCACTCAAAACATTCTAAAGCAGGCAATCCAGACCATCACTCTACAATTTGTTTCCCTAATGTACAGTGAAAATTACCCGATGCAAGTTACCTATGTTGACGACCAGGTTTTAAAATAGGCAAATATTTATTCACAAAATTACACAATGAAACATAAAGAACAGAATAAAGAACCCCTACAGAACTCAGTCTGTCCAAACTAGACTCAAACATATTGTCCGAATAGACACAAGAGTTCAAATAAACAAACCCAGTTTTAAAAAGTTTAAAAAAAGAACAATTGCTTACAGGTTCAAGTTAGAAGGGCAGAAGGAGGGAAGGAGTTTCGCAGCTGGTTTCCACTCAGCTGAACTGGACTGAACTGCTCAGCTAGGGAGCTGACCACTCCCCTTTCATTATGCATGTCACTTCTAAAACATGACCACTTTGGCCTCAAGTTTCACTTGTTTACCTAAAAACAAAAATGCCTCCAATACTGTTTAATCTCTGTACCGAACTGATCTAATCAGAACCGGAAGTATGGAGAATCTATGGTAGGCGTACTGGACAAACTGTCGGCTCCAGGAATACAATTTAGTCTTGCGAATGATATAGCTGATTCACAGTAGATATGCTGCTAACTGTAATTGAAAAAAAACAAACAAACAATGTAGACGCTTGCAGCAGAAGCATTGCACGAGTCTTATTTCGGAATCTTCCATGATTGTGTAGTAAGCAGGTAACAGAGTCACCAGTTGAAGGCGGGCAGATAAAAAAGTAAAGATAAGGAAGCTGGAGTGGCATTAGCAGAGTCTGAGTTCGACCAGTTAGCTGAGATAAAACAGGAGCAAATCAATGATCGTGCAAACATCTTTAGCTGTCTTATTCAATTGAAAGGAAATTGAGTGACTTGAGCTACTTGATGAGGACTCCAGACAGGAAGAAATTTCACAAATCATGGCATGTGCATATGCCGAAAAGGTATTTTGACAGGGAAGGGAAGCAAAAGGAGAAGTTATTAATGATTACAGCATATAAGAAGAACCCAGCTCAGAGGTTTTTTAATTGGATATTTCTCAAATTAAATTGGACAATGACGCAATTCTCAAAAATGAGATAAATTATTGGGTTACATTCCTGAGAAAAATAGAATTGACATGAAAGAGTTATTGCTATCACATGGGGAGATATGCAGAAATAAGCTGGGAAGCATTAATATAATCGTGGTTGAGGTAGAGATAAGAGATACTGTTCTGATTAAGCAACATCCGTATAGGCATAACCTTCTAATGTTGGCACAGGTTCAGAAGGAGATAGAGTGTATGCTTCAAGATGGCATAATCGAAGTGAGTTATAGTGAATGGAGCTCAAAAATAGTCATACTGTCAAAGCCCGATGGTGCCCAACGGTTATGTGTGGACTATCGAAAAGTCAGTCCAGTTACAAAGATTGATGCATATCCGATTCATCATTTGGAAAACTGTATTGAAAAGGTAGGTCAAGAAATTTACTTTTCTCAGTTGGACATGCTCAGAGACTACTGGCAGGTTCCTCTGTCATAAAGAGCAAATGCATTTTCGGCTTTTGTAACGCTAAATCCTTAGTATCATTTTAAAGTGATGCGATTTGGTACGAAAAACGTTCTGCCAACATTTCAGAGACTAAATAATAAGATCATTACCGGATTACCTAACTGTGTTGTGTACATTGATGACCGGTTGATTTTTAGACACCCATGGAAGGAACATTTTCAACATTTTTCGGACTTGTTTGATTGACTTCGGAAGGTAAGCTTGATGGAAAACTAAGCTAAAAGTGAATTTGCCAAAGCCTTAGTCACCTTTCTGGGCCACGTTGTTGGAAATGCGCAAATGGCTCCATGGGATGTGAAAACAAAAGTAATTGGGGAATTTCCCACACCATGGACAACAAGAGCTGTGGTATATTTCCTGGGGTTGACTGGATTTTATCGAATGTTTGTGCCGAACTTTAGCACTGAGGCAGCTCCCCTCACTGAATTACTTACGAAAGGCAAGGCTCTTAAATGGATAGCGATTGTCGGAAAGCATTTGCCATCCTGAAAACTGTGTTAACCACTGCGCCGGTGTTAGCTACACCTGATGACACAAAGCCTTTCAAGATGTCTATCGATGCCAATGGTGTGGGTGTCAGTGCTGGTTTCCTGCATGAAAACGACGAGAACATTGACAGAACTACTGGGTATTTCTCCAGGAAATTTCCAGTACATTCGCAGAAATATTCGATGGTTGAGAAAGAGAGTTTAAGCTTGGTGTTGACATTTAAATATTTCAGTGTTTATGTGACCAGCAACGCATTTGAGACAATCAAATACGCTTATCATAACTCGTTGAAGTGGATAAATTTAAAGGCAAAAAAGCCATATTGTTTAGATGGAGCATGTTATTGCAGCCATTCAATTTGAACATTGTGCATGTGGCAGGTCGAGAAAATGTGATCGCTGATGCATTGTCAAGACTCGACTGAGATACAAATGTGGTTATTTGTGAGAAAACCACAGACTAAATTCGAAAGTAGTTGTGCGTGTTTTCATGGTTTGAGTTAGTGTATGTATATGTGTGTTTAAAGGACTAACTTTTTTGTTGTTTTGGTGTTTTGGAAAAACATTGAAATCATCTGTGGTTGTTGGTAGTTCATTTTATTTTTGGGGGGAAGATGTCACAATACTGGTTCTGTTACAAAGTTACTATGTCCTTGAGGTGTCTTCAGAAAAGGGTAATTGGCCAGGCTCCACCGTGTCTGAAGTTTGCATAGTTCATTAGGGTTTTCTGTTTACCATAACAGATAATACCTCCAGCTTAACACACGAGTCTTTAAAAAATGTTTTAAAAACTTGTATAGTCAAAGGGCAGTGGCTAGCTAACTGCATTGCTAGCCTTCGTTTAGAGTAGAGTTTTTTTTCTCAGTTCAGAACTTTAGTCAGTTCAGTTGCAGCAGTAGATGCTTGAAACAGGCTGCTGATTTCTCTCTCTCTAACTTCAAGCCTATAATCTCTAGTTTGATTGATTGTTTTTTATTACTGTTTCTGCTCAAGGACGTGTGTACTGGGACTGTTGCAGTTATTTTCGGAACAACAACATTAAGTCGGGTTTGGATGGGATAAGTTATCCGGTATTCTATTTTCTGTTCTTTATTTTCATTCCATAATTATGTAAATTCATTTTGTCTGTTTCAAACTTGGCAGACGACCCAGCAACCATACTTCGGGAACATTCATTTTAAACCTAGCTAAACAAATAACAAATTTACAGTCTTGGATACCTGCTTAAAAGTGTTTTGAACGGTCTGGACTCGTCCATAACATTATTCTGCATGTCTATTTGAGAAACCAGACAGAATATACTTCAAGTTTCATCATGAAAAATGCTCTGTGGCTTGGCATAAGCACAAAGTTAAATAATGTAAGGCCATATTTCCAGATGCTGCACAACAGTGAATGTCAAACAAATGTTGAAACAAAATGCCAGATGGAGATAATAGAATCAGCAAATGACAGGTTTTTGAATAAGAGTTTTTTTTAAAGCAACATCATGTAAAAGGAAATAGAAGAGGAGAAGTTGGCGGAAGGAATTCAGAGCTTGCAATTCACGAAGCTGAACTCTGCCTGAATGGCAGAAGAATTAAAATATCTATACTGTTTCCTAATGGATACAATTGTGCATGCGTACATGTATCGGAAATGTCCAAATATAACCAGGCACACAAAGTGAAAGAAGCTGAGAAAGAGAAGAATAAGGGAGACAAGCAGATCTGAAGAAGAATTGCACATGAAACTTTGACTTCCCTCCCTCCTGATGATGCCTGGCTTGCTGTGTTCTTCCAGCCCTCTCCTTGTCGACCTTGTTTTCCACCATCGGCCGTTTTTATTTTGCCTCCAAAGAGAAGAATAAGGCCGACTGGGAGGAGGAAGAGGATATGGTAATCTTCATTCTTATGACTATATTGCAATTATCTTTTGTGCTTCAGAGATGGAAACAATAATTAAATCATCGCCTGGCGATTTACTTAAAAGTTTGGGTGAAGATTTTTAGCTCGGGTTCTCGTTGTTGTGGTTCTGTTCGCCAAGCTGGAAATGTTTGATGCAAACGTTTCGTCTCCTGTCTAGGTGACATCCTCAGTGCTTGGGAGCCTCCTGTGAAGCGCTTCTGCGGTGTTTCCTCCGGCATTTATTGTGGCCTGTCCCTGCCGCTTCCGGTTGTCAGTTTCAGGTGTCTGCTGTAGTGGCCGGTATTTGGGTCCAGGTCGATGTATTTGTTGATGGAGTTTGTGGATGAGTGCCATGCTTCTAGGAATTCCCTGGCTGTTCTTTGTTTGGCTTGCCCTATAATGGTAGTGTTGTCCCAGTCGAGTTCATGTTGCTTGTCGTCTGCGTGTGTGGCTACTAAGGATAGCTGGTGGTGGCGTTTCGTGGCTAGTTGATGTTCATGGATGCGGATCGTTAGCTGTCTTCCTGTTTGTCCTATATAGTGTTTTGTGCAGTCCTTGCATGGTATTTTGCACACTACATTAGTTTTGCTCATGCTGGGTATCGGGTCCTTCCTTCTGGTGAGTTGTTGTCTGAGGGTGGCTGTTGGTTTGTGTGCTGTTATAAGTCCTAGTGGTCGCAGTAATCTGGCTGTCAGTTCTGTAATGCTCCTGATGTATGGTAGTGTGGCTAGTTATTTGGGTTGCGGCATGTCTTTGTTCCGTTGTCTTTCTCTTAGCCATCTGTTGATGAAATTGCGCGGGTATCCGTTTTTGGCGAATACCTTTTACAGGTGTTCCTCTTCCTCTTTTTGCAGTTCTGGTGTGCTGCAGTGTGTTGTGTCCCTTTTGAATAGTGTCTTGATGCATACCCACTATAAACACCACAAAAGCGCTTCACAGGAGGCTCCCAAGCACTGAGGATGTCACCTAGACAGGGGATGAAACATTTGCAACAAAAATTTCCAGCTCGGCGAACAGAACCACAACGATTTACTTAAAAAATGGAGTTCCACCAATGCACTAGAGCGGGGGGCTGCTGATTGTCGCTATAACTCGGAGATCTTAGCGCATGATCAACGGAGCATTATATTTCAAGAGAGCGAGCAGGTTGAGAAGTGAATTAATTAAGGTGTATTAAATGACAAAGAAGACAAAAACATCGAAAAAAAAAAATGAAGGAGCGCTTTTTGCAATTAATGAAGGGATCAACGTGCTGTGGACATGAACTTTAAAGTAATTGATATATTAACGAGAGGAGAAGTGAGATAATGATATCTTTTCCTTTCCTAGAAGTCAGTAAGAACCTGGAAACCAGTGCTTCATAGAGACAAAACCTTTCATTCATGTTGCATAAAATCTAGCATTGAAGAGTTGTGACCAGCACAACTGTATACCCTGTTTAGGAAAATGAAATTAAGCTTGAGGCCAATGCTTCCAAAATCAGACGAGAGAATAAAATAGAGGTACCATCAATCAAGTATCGACAGAAATGACGTGAAACAACAACAAGTAATTGACGCAATTGATTTTATACCTCGATATATTTTCTTTATTTTTAAGAAAATATTTTCCTTTCCAAGGAATAGAAATAAAAGGAAAAAGGAGAGACTGCAGTGACTCCTTTACGCCGTCTTCATCAATGGGAGTTTAGATTTTCCTCTCCAACATCATTACTCCTGTTACCTTCTGAGAATCCTCTCTCGCAGTCCCCACTCTACTACCACTGATCATGTTCTAACAAAGGAATCTTCAGGTTATGTGCGGATGAATGTTACTGGAAATTGGGGCACCCGGTTCTTGTTAAGAAAATGAAAAATTGATGTACATGGATATTTCACAGCACTCTTGAGCTGCTCCCTGAACTTGGACTGAGTGGCACCATAAGTAAATGCATGTGTGCAGCAACTTAACTCCACCAACATGTCGTCAATGTCAGCAAAGACGCTGAAGGAACCATCATTATTTACAGGAATATTTCCTGCAATGGTACAACGTAAGACGTCTATAATAATGAAAAGCCAAAGGAAAATGAAGCAGCCAGATATGGTGAAAAATAAAATTGCTGAATTTCTTCTGCTGTCAATCTCTGAATCACTGCAGTTTTCTCCAGTACTCTGACTCCTGAGGTGCTTACGGAGCCCACTGATCAATAAAACGTGTCTGATTGTGAGCACATTGATGAACAGAATTAAAGCAAATGGGATCAATGGTGTGAAAGTCTTATCAAACCAATCAAATGCCACCCATGCAGGATTTGTGTCATAGCTTGTCTTTTCCTTACAAAACCAAGGAATACCATTAATGATTTTTTGAGGTTCAATTATGAAGTAGAATGGGACATTTTTAAAACAGATCAGAATGGATGTGACTGATATTACGATAACTGCAGTTTTGCCAGTGCAAAACTTTGTTTTCAACTTCTTGCAAGAAATGGCTACAAATCGATCAAATGAGAAAATGACAACAAACCACACAGAACATTCAGTGCCTACATAAAGAAGGATAGTTATGATATTACACACCGGAGTAATCTCTAGAAAAGATACTGGGAAAAAATAAATCATAAGCTGATGCAACAGTATAGAAGAGAAGATGACCAGTAGATCTGTTGTTGCCAGAGCCATCAGGTAGTAAGTTGTGCAAGTGGAGAGGCCACACTTCCTCGATGATAAGATAACAATTGCCACGAAATTGACTGCAAGACAGAGATGAGAAAAAGAACTCGGAATTACTGATTAAACATTTCCTATGCTTTGTTTTATAGGGTTTGATCAGCAGTTAAATTTTTACACTTTTTTTTGCAATACTAAAATCAACGTAAAAATGCTTCCTTTGGATATATTAAAGCAAGGAGTGAATTGTCAATCTGCTTCAGTATGCGAGTGAGGTTGATAGTCTGATTTCACCTTTTTTATTCATTCTTAGCCCTCAGTCAACACAACAGCTCATGCAGGCAACAATGCATTCTGTTACTTTAAAGCAGTTCCATGGCTAGATAACACAATACAGTTGTACGGGGACCTGAATGTATTTCTCCATGCAGCAACCATGATATGGGTGATCTAGTTAAGAGATTTTACATTAGAAGTATTATGAACTGTCACTGACCTAAAAAAGGAAATCTCAACGAGGCAATCCCTTGTGCAATGCCTGAAATTTGCAACAATTAACATTTGATAATTAAGCTAATAATTGTGATGTGTGACTTAAGTGCTACTGTGGGAATTCTGATTTCTTGTTAGTGATGAATGAATGCTACTACTGGAAACAAATGGGGCTGCATTTCTGACATGGATTTCAAATAAAAAGATCTTGCAGTCAGTCCTCTGGCTAAGGCATCTAAATTAGAGATAGAACAGCTTTAACTGAATAGGGGAATAAGTGAACATACAAGTATGGTTCAGTAAGTTAAACGGAAAGGAAACAGTCATAGACCAAGGAAAAGGGAAAATAACATTCAGAGCATAGGAGGAAATACAATGAATGAAAACTGAAATGTATGTTAATAAATATGTCAAAGATAGGGCAACAGTAAAACAAAACTGAATGAAGGCAATTGTTTCTTACACTTGCAATACAGGCTTAAATTGTCAACTTAGATAGAAATTCATTAGCATGATCGAATAGTTATTATAGAGGTGTGGCAAAAAGAAAATGAAAGATTTGACTTTAATATCTGTATTAGTGATGTTCAGGAATGACAGTACGCTGGAAAATAGTTATGGGATATCTCTGTTAATTACGACTGAATACAATATCTAAAAGTTAAATTGTACTTCGGAAATCAGAGGTGCTCGTGACAGGATGACTCAATAATTCTGGAAGATTTCAACTGATATATGAACCAGGTAAAACTAATTAATACTAATCCTATTTGTGCCTGACAAATTCTTCAAATGTTTGTGAAATATTTTCAAGAACTGTACGTTAGAGAAACAAGGAGGCAGTGGACTGCTTTAGATTGTATCTTATGAAGTGGTCTTGCAAAGGATAAGATAGGAAAGAGGGACTATAACATGAGAAAAAAATTATTAAGTTTAAATTTCATTTAAAAATGCATGGCTTTAACTCTAAACAAATTAAACTGTGAAGATCATAGAGGGAAATTGGCCATGGTGGATGAGGAAAATGTAATGGAATGCCTGATGGAAGGCTGGCTTTCATGACCATCTCAGGAACTAATGCACATCCAAATATAAAAATATATTTCCACCATGTACAAAAACCCAGCAAGGAAAATGATCTATCTGTGACTGATGAGGATTGTATCAACTTAAAAGAATAATCAAATTTAACTAAGGTTGCCTGATGAGGATATAGTTTGTGATTTTCTGAAATAATAGTAGAAAATAACAATGGAAAAACTAGCAAATTACATAATATAACCTGTAAATTCTGCTATAAACATTTACATTGGAAATGATTAGCGAAAATTGGCAGAACAGTGGTGGAGTAACTAGCACTGCTGCCTCACAGCATCAGGGACCTGGGTTCGGTTCCAACTTCAGGCGATTGTCTGTGCAGAGCTTTCACATCCTCCCCGTGTTTGCATGGGTTTCCAACCATTGCTCTGATTTCCTCCCACAGTTCAAAGATGTGCAGGTTAGATGAACTGGTCCTGTTAAATTGCCAATAGTGTGAAGGGATGCGTATGTTCGATTTAATAGTCGGGGAAATACATAATGCTTGAGTGCTTTACTCCTTTGAGGGTTGGTGTGGACGTTTTGAGCCCAAGTCCCTGCTTCCATATTGTAAAGATTTTAATCCTAATTCTCTATTTAAAAAAAAACTCACGAGTTTGAATTGTAAGCAGAGTCAGAAGCATTTATAATGGGGTGCAAGAAAATAGTTAATAAACCACTCAAATAATTTGTGTCTACCTTAATGGTGGAAAGCACTCAATCACGTCCAAAAATACTTCAGCATCTCGGTCTAGTTTAAATAAGAAAATCTAAAACATTAGTACCATTTTTTTAAAGCTATTAATCCATATTTTAAAGCAATGCTCTGAAGATTTACGTTTGAACCCTCCCATAGCACATGATGAATTTGAATTCATTCACAAAATGAAATGGAATCAATAATGTAATGGCGACCATGAAACTGTTGTTAGTTACTGGAAAAGCCCATCTGGTTCATGCATGTCCTTTAGGAAAATGAACTATGGTCATCATCTGTTATGGCCATCACGTGATACCAGACCAATAGCAATGTGCTTCCAATTTAATAATCCTCATTGTGATCTCCAGAAATTGAAACTGTATTATTCGTATTTTTCTGCATTATCTAACCAGCCATCCAGTCAACTGTGCTAACTTCAGGAAAGCTGTGATTATTAGGATGACTAAATCTTCAATACTTGAGGTCTAACTATTCACAATTGTCACCTGTTCCTGGGTAGCACCTCAGAAATCATGCCCTCTACTCCCAGATTCATAACAAAAGTGGACGCCAAAGAGTGTGGACTAGCTCACACGCAGATACCTCATGAGACAATGTACCTCGCCAAGAAAAGAAGCACATCCCCTCCACTCTCAGCGGTTCAGTCAATGCCTGAATGCACTGCCAGGAGAAGGAAAGCAGTAATTATGACCTGAAGTTTGCAAAACGAGCCTTGTAAGTTTTAAAGTTATAAAATCAACACAATACAAAATGGAAAACTTCATTTGATCTGAAAGGTATGATGACAGAGACAGAGGGTACTAAGAAGCGGAGGGTAAGAAGGAAAACGTCAGAGCAACAGGAAGCTGAGAATAGAGACCGACGACTGGAAAGAAGTGCTCAAAAAATCTTTCAATCTGTATTTGATGTCTTCAATGGAGAGGAGACATTATTGGCGGTAGGGAATATAGTTGCTTAAATGGGAGAAAAAAATAGTCAGAGCTTCAAATGTATTGATACCTATGGGACCATGGGTCGTGAGAAGGAAGGAGTTGAAAGTCCAGGGTTGCGCCGTGATTGTTTGTACAGCTGGATAGTGAGTGGTTATTGGAAATGATGGAAGAGGTGGGGGAAACAGGGGAAAGCAAGGGAGTCAGATTGTGAGGGGCACATCTGGGATAAGCAAGACAAATGGGTATATTGGTGCTATTGGGTCTTCATTAGCGGAAAGAGCAGCGGGATATGTATTAATGTACCTGGTGAGAACAAAGAAGAGAAGCAGGAATGGAAATAAGAAAATTCAGTAACATGTGAAATGATGGTACTGGCCGAAACTCGACATGCATTCCAGAATATGAAATATTAAATCAGACTGATATTGCCTTTTCTATGTTTTTTTTTCAATATTGGGCCCGAAATACTTACCCTGAAAATTGCTGCGACCGCCACCTCCCTTTATAGGGTTCTAAATTTGGCTTATCCTATGTGTGAAGAGTTAGCTCGGTGTGTGTGCCAAAGTGACTGCGGTGTCCTTTGCAGGCTCAAATTATTTCTTGTAGTTTGGACAAATATAAATGCCCTGATATTGCTGGTCTTTCTATCCTTTGCTGACGATGTTCTTCGCTGTTCGATGAATACAAGACAATTCCTTATGTTTTCAACCCAGATTGTACTTCTTTGTGAAATTTCTCCACCTCTCCCCAACCCAACAGAGTCCAGCTTGCAGTACCTGCAAGTGCACTCTCCCTCTCGCAACCCACTTGCCCTAATTTTTCCGATCGTCCAATGTTGCTGAGCAATCTTTAAGTGATTGCTCCTGCATAGGGCTTTAGAACTACACCAAAATGCAAAAGACAGATGCAAGATTTTGTTCGTGAGTTTCTCTCCTAGGAGGCAATGAGGAATAAAATACAGAGTATGTAACAAGAGTTGACGCATCGGTGTCTTTTTGATGCAGACGTGCACTTCCTGGAGTGAAGCAGGGGCTGAGCTCAGCGGTGAGACTGTGTCATCTTAACTTGAAATATGCACACCAACATTTAGAAATTTCGCATCAGTTGAGAAGTTAACGAGTTCACATGCAAATTCAGTAAACTATAGCTGTGGAAAGCTCATCCCTTTTATATGCTACAACGTAGGGTTTATTTTCTGGATCTTGGCTCCAAATCACTGATTTAGGTCCTGGCTTCTAGTCCTTCCCAGAGGTTCTGGCTACAGCTGACCAACTTGAAATTGTGCGTGGAATGATGTGTCCATTCTGCTTGAGAAAGGCGTTTTTAGATTAAAAGCTATTCAGTGTATTGTACAGGGCTCAGTCTGCATTGTGTCAATTTAATCTTTTTAGTTTGCAGAAACCCGCTGGAATGGGAAGTGTATCTGGGAAAGCCTTAAAGAATAGTCTCTGACCTGGTGCTCCTGTTGCAGATCTGAGGGATGACACTGAACCGAGACACACAGACAATGAACGGGTGATAGTGGGTGAATATGGCAAGCTCTCCAACAGACCAGAAGTGTGGTGGAAAAAAATCGAAGTAGTCAGATTCAACCTGCCTCAAATCCCCAAATTCAGTGACCTCCACTTGTTCTATGAGCACTGAAGTCAAGGCTATATTCTTACTAATTCTGGTTTAATGCTTAAAAACATCATAAACGCATGAGATGCATATGGTTGCTGATTTGCTATCAGCCTGAGATACATGACTGGGTGTTCCAAGATCTTCAGGTGAAATATCTGTGCCTTATGACAGGGATCGTTTTTATTTTTTGCTGCAAACTTTTATTTTCATAACGGTGAATAAGGTAGAATCTAATCAACTGAAGTGGACCTGGTGAGACACCGTAACAGAGGCTACATGCGCTGGAAGTCCGATAGACATTGCACCAAGTAAAGAAATATATTAAAGTATTCAACATTTAGTTCCTCCTTTAAAAACATCTCCTTGGTTGTTACTCATTCAGCGGGGAGGCATGTTCTTTATTTTTAATCACTGGGCCAACATGAAAACCGATATCGAGTCTCATCCAACATAAAGAGATTCTAGTCGAGTGCATTTGGCCATAACTCCATTCAAACACACTTGTCTAACTGTGCCAACTGTTGTCCACCCTACCCTAATCATTTTTTAAAAGAATTCAGCTATTTGTAAACTTGTGTATTTTTACTGGATAATGTTGGAAATGGTAACATTCTTCTCATTTCCTTCACCGCAATGATTAATTGTTTTCCATTAATACTAAACAAACTGACAAGCCACACGAAATCATTATGCAATTTGGATATTGAGCAAGTCAATCTCCCAGCCGAGTCACAAATCGTCAGCAAAAATATATTTATAACAGACATTATGAATTAATTTGATCTTACTAAAGTGTGCTTCCAAAACGACAAGTGTAAATGTCTACTTGAGTCTTTTCTGACAGAATAAACACAATCACATGCACATAGATTTAAATACATATTTGGAAGTCATAATAATCACTTTACAAGGACTGCTCATGACATTTTGCTGATGGTTTCTGCTTTTTTTAACTTTTGGCACCAATTTTCTTGTGCTGGCACAAGATAATATGTTTGAAGGTTTTCTTGAAAGTAGCATTACAAAGTGCGTAACAGGCTGGATTGATTGTGCTGTTGATGTAAAATATCCAATATCCGATGTCCCAAACAGTCTTTGGAACACAGATGGAACAGAAAGTACGAATGAGTACCATGACATTGTATGGACACCACGTGATAATAAATACTAGGAGAATTGCCAAAATGGTCCTAGTTACTTTCTTTTCTCTGCTTACTGTGACCTTTCTCTTCTGAGCAGTGGTATGGATTATTTTACTCGTTGTATTTGTTTTTGTGATCCCTCGATCCTTCCCGTCATTGCTGCTAAGATCTGCAATGGTTTCATGGTAATTACTGTTTTGTGATTGATTAACCATCTTTATATGAAAGAGTCTGTTGTAGTCCATCGTATTACAGACATTTCCGTTCTCACGGATAGACCCTTCCAACTTCCTGTTTAATGAAATCATGCTGAAAGGAGTTGAGGCACTCAAGAACTCCTCCTCTCTTTCACCACAGTGATCGAATATTATTCCATGAATTGTGCCATTTGGCATTTTCAATTGTGGCAGCCCATCAGATGAATCTGATATATTGCTCTGATTTGATTTCAGTATGTTACCCACCTCTGGGCTGGGAGAAACTGGTTCCTTCTTAGATTCAGACTCTTTTGTATCCATCTTTATTCGACTTTTGCTCGCACGTGATATGAACACATATAAAATCACCATGATAGTGACTGGCAGATAGAAGCAAGCTATTGAAGTGCCGAAAGTGACAGCAGGATTAGAGAGGAACTGTATATAACACTCTCCTTCACTGACTGTCCGCTGCCCTACGATGAACTGCCAGAAGAGAATGGCAGGAGCCCACACAAAAAATGACAACACCCAGGCGGCTGCGATCATCATGCCTGCAACCTTTGGTGTCCTCCTCACGGGGTAGCTAAGCGGTTTGGTCACACAGAAGTAGCGGTCAAAGCTGATGATAAGGAGATTCATGGAAGATGCGTTGGTGACAACGTAATCGACTGCAAGCCATAAATCACACACTACTGGACCCAGAGGCCAGTAGCCAAGGAGACTGTAAATGGTGAATAAATTCATCGTTACACCAACAGTGACATCAGCGCAGGCTAAGCTGAAAATGAAGTAGTTGTTAACAGTTTGCAATTGCCTGTTTATTTTGATGGAGATAATGACGAGAACGTTCCCAACGAGGGTTACCACACTCAGAGATCCTGTCACAATCGCAATGAAGATTACTTCGCCTGTTTTGTAAGAACTCCGATTTTGAGTATCAAGCAATGTTGTCCCGTTTCTGAGAGATTCACTCGTTTCTGTTGTTTTTTCTATCAGTTCACTCTGATGTAGAGTTACCACTGATGAAGCCCAAATGAAACACAAAAGAAAAGGAATATTGATTAGGAGCTAGGCTTCACACATGTTGAACTTAAAGCTACCTGACCACTTATGGATCTTCGAATAGAAAGTGCATGCAATTCCAATTGCTCTCACAAACTTCAACATCTTTACCGGAAGGATTTGGTTTAAATTAAGAATGATCTCATCGGTCTCTTTGGCCAATTAGCTGTTAGTTAGTAATTAATTAATCGTTAATAATTTAATTAGCTATTAATTTCCGTGCAAAGGGTAATGATTAAAGAAAACTTTCATTGGTTTGATTCTACGATCTCATGTGAACACTGAATAAACAGACTTCTGAGGGCAGTGTTGAAAAATAATGTTTGTGTCAGTGTATTCCTTCACTTTAAAAAAAAGAATAATCCAATATCAACAAATTTCATTCTAAAGCAGATGTGGGTCAATGATCAACCGTTTCACATCCGAAAGTGTGAGAACAAGGTCAGCTTGTGTCCTGTCAAGTCAGCAGGATTGAAAACGGTTCCTGGATGTTACTTCCCCCCCAAAGATGTTCCCCAACTCATCTGTCACACTAGATTTAAAGGGATGTCATGATGCAGGTCCAACAAAGAATGTCATAGAAGAACACAGCTCAGAAGTGCGAGGTGATCCACCGTGGCATGGATTTCCCATGTCCAAACATTAAATTAGCGGAGCTTTTCACCATGTTGGGGGGGGGGGGGGGGGGGGATGGGGGGGATGTTGTTATAAAGTATGGTCAGTCAGTTACATTTAGTAGTCTCACGGGCAGCAATCCAGGAAGTGAAAAACGCCAACTGCTAGCGCTTTGAAATTAATTTAACGATGGGAGACAAGTAAATTAGAGGTGCCCAGAGACGTAGATGTTAAGGCATGTATGAAAAAAAGTCATTTTTTAAACTGTGAAGAAATATATTGTGCTTTGATCGTCACGAGGATGTCTCTTCGTCAGTATAATTTTAGTGGACCGAAAAACCCCGTCCTTACTCATTAAGCATTCTCTTTCAAAACTGTATCGATGGGTTTAAATGCTGCAAAATCAGTGTTTTTTTTTAGAAAGAATCCGCATTGGATACACAGGTCCTGTGACATTTCAAGGCGAAAAAGTAAGAATTTTTATTTTTAATTTTTCAATCATGTGTGTAAATTGGATGACAACCCTGCGTCTTTGGTCAACTCTGGCAAGCACATTTTGCAAATATCTATAATCATTGGGGAGTGTATTATGGATGGTTGAGTATGTTAAACTCTCTGATCAGGGATAATTGACAACAGGCTGACTACGATGTTGTTGAAATTGTGGTGCTGGAAATGCACAGCAAGTCAAGCAGCATCCGAGGGGCAGGAAAAACCCTTCATTAGGAATTTTCCCCGAAACTTCGATCCTCTTTCTCCTAGGATGCTGCCTGACCTGCTGTGTTTTTTCCAGCACCACCATCTAGACTCTGATCTCCAGCATCTGCAGTCCTCACTTTCTCCTTACTACTATGATGTGTTCACTGGTTTCCTCAGAATAGTTTGTAAAGTTATGAGAACGTTGATTGAAATTTATGTCACCGAATTCTCATTATCATTCGAAAGTGAATAAAATGATCAAAAAATGTTGTGAATGCAGAAAGACATAAACAGTCATTGTAAAAACAATAGGTTAACATTAATGTATATTCTATCAATGTTTTTATATCCTTCTTGAATACGTTCAGGAGCTGACCATTTTCTACTAAAAGCCACGTGACAATAATGGCACCTAAAATATGCACCTTTAAATCAATTTCACATTTAAAATAATGGGATTATTGATGTATTCGAAATGGCAATGTTGTATATGCCTGCCTGCTCAACCTCACCTCAGTACTGAGTCATATTGAGCCTCATGTAAAACTTACCACCAATTATCACTCTGTCATCCCTGCCCTCTGTGGTTGTCATTGTTTTGATTTTCCTTTTTAATCAAATTTGGATCAGAACTGTGAAATTGCAACTGAATTGGAACCAAAGATGACTTTGGACTATGGGTAACAACTTGTATTAAAAAGAAAACAGACCAAGTGAGCCTTTGTTTCTTTTTGAAGCCAGCCTTGGAAATTAATTGTAGGTTGATTATTAATCCAAAAGTGCTGCAGATGTTTCAACAATTTTGAGGAGCATTGTGGTTAAATGCCAAAACAAAATCGGCAGATAATGAGGTTGACATATGTGATTTGGTTCCAGCCACTCTACAAGGAACTCTGTGTTCAAGCATATGAAAGTTATTAAGTGGCAAGAACTCTTGTGGGTGATGGTCATTCTGGCGGGGAGGGCTGGCAGAGTTTAAATTGTATTTTTGTTCTACCTTCATTTTAGAAATCAATCTGGCTGTTGATGTTACAAGGTTAAGTGAAGCTCGCTGCCTAAACTTCTTTATCAGATCTTAGATGCTTACAGAACTTAACACAAAATCTGAGAAACAGGAGAATTGGCGTTTCAGGCATAAGCCGTTCGTCAGGAGGGTTGATGAAAGGCTTATGCCCGAAACGTCGATTCTCCTGCTCCTCGGATGCTGCCGGACCTGCTGCACCTTTCCAGCACCATAATCTCGGCCCCCAGTCCACATTATTGCCTGTTAAGTTCATATTTTGTTCTTGCTCGCGATTAACTGTATTCTGTTACTGTTTTCGGTGTTCTTACATGAAATAGTGCCTCACTACCTCATTCTACAAAAAGGATGATGCATTTTCTTCTGTGATTTTCTCCAAAGTCTGTAGACGTGCACAATTCCTCAGTTAGCAAGCACACCATTTGAGAGAAATGTCCGAAGACCCGATGAATGCAGCTTGATGTTGATTAAAAGGCAATTATGCACCAGTTCACCAGATAGATATCTTTGTGGCATCATTGAAGTACTGTCATAAGAACGTTAATATTGACCTTATCATTCAAAGGGCACCTTTCTTTGATATTTAAAGCAAAAGGCCATCAGCATTGACGGAACGCTCCACTGTCAATGTTTCATGACTGTGTGTCACACTGGCAGATGGACAGTGCATGCTGGACATCTAACAAATCAGCACTGAGGCAATGCTGCACTGTCAGAGATTCTTAATGGAGACGTTGTTACACTGATCGTGGGTCAGTACTGAATGGATCCCTACACTTCCAGAAAGTCAGTAGAGAATTGTACTGCAGTTGTACAGAGTTTGAATTGCAGCACTGTCAGTGTATCAGTCATGAGGAAGTGCTGCATTGTCACAGTGTATGTAAGAAGGGAGAATCACTCCATCTGAACCAGTACTTTGGGAATGCTGCAATGGCAGAAAGCCAGTATTGAGATACCGGTACATTGTCAGATGGTCAGTACTGACGGTGTGCTGCACTGTAACAGGACAATTATACTCTATGATGAGCATTAGAACTGAGGAAGTGCTGCACTGGAAGAGGGTCTGGAAATACGAGATAGTAGGCACTGAGACAGAGGCACTGAAAAATTGTTAGTACTGCCAGAATGCTGCACTGACAATGCTGCAGTGTGCATTTCACAATCGGAATTTCAGCAGATGGTGTGTGCTGCTATTAACTCTCTGACAGTGCAGTGGTTCTATAGTCCTGGCTCTCTGGCATTGCAGCGAACACCACCCCACACGATATCACACCCACCACGCCCCGAGACATGCCCATGACCATCAGACATTCATTGACCTACTCAGTTCTGAAAATTGGACTTCCTCAAAGATGAAACTCTGAAAATACACCTCTCACTCACTACTGATGCTCCGACGTATCAGCACTGCAGTTTTGCACGCCCTCTGTACTGCGGGAATGTGGCAATGCCAGAAAGCCAGTACTGAGGGAACGCTGCACTGTCACATTGTCAGTACTGATGGAATGCTACACTGTCGGACAGTAAGTATGGAGGAATGATTTTCACATCCTGAACGTCAGTACTATGGAAGTGATATATTATAGAGTGTCAGAAAATAATGAGTCAGAGACTGTCATTTGGTATGCTTGCAGTTTTGCACGCCCTCTGCTATCTGTCAATACTAAAATTGCAGCACTCTCTCAGTGTTGTCGGTCTAACAGTGCAGCATTCCATTCGTAAAGAGCATCTGACAGTATTCAATTACTACTGGTACTAAGAAGCGTTGACAATCCCTCAGAATGTATCACTGACAGTGCAGTGCTCATGCAGTATGAACTTTCTAACAGTGCCGTTATCAGTCTGACAGTGAGATAGTCGTTCATTGTTAGTGCCAATTATCGTAGAGTGCAGCAGTCCCTCAGTGCTGACATTATGACAGTACACCACACCCTCATTACTCACCCTCTGACAGTGAATTACTCCCTCACTACTGCACCAGTAACAGCATCTCACTCCCTTAATAATGACCCTAGCTGACTAAAGATAGTGTCCTCACATTGTACTGTCCTTCTGGCAGGCAGTATTCGATCTCATCTGACATTCTGAAAATGCCGGACTGCCCCAGTGCTGATTAACCAACAGTGAAATACTCCCTGCTTCCCGACTTTCTGACAGACTGGCATTCCCTCAGCACTGATCGTTCGACAGAGTAGCACTTTATTTCATTCCCACGAAGAGTGCATTACTCAGTACTGGGTTTCTGGAATTGCAGCAGTCCCCCAGTACTGAGAATCCGATAGATTGGTGAACCATGATTATGTACACTCAGAGTAAATCTCACACTATTTACTGACACTCCACAGTGCGCCAATCCCTGATTAATAACTCTGACAGTCAGGTCGACTCTCTCATGGTCCTCTGATAATGTGCACTTCCCTCAGGATGGTGATCAAATGACAGTCTCTGACTCATTCAGTTCTGACATTCTATAATATATCACTCCTGTAGTACTTACGTTCAGGATGTGAAAAAACATTCCTCCATACTTACTGTCCGACAGTGTAGCATTCTGTCAATACTGGCTTTCTGGCATTGCAACATTCCCGCAGTACTGAGCTTCAGATGGAGTGCACCATTCCTTCTGTACTGACTCTCTGACAGTGTAACAATCCCTCAGTGCTGACCATGTGATAGCCTAGCGTTCCCTCAATACTGGCTTTCTAGCATTGGAGCAACCTTCAATATTAATAAACTGACAGTGCTGCACTTCCTCATGGACAACTCTGTCCCAGTACAGCACAGCTTCTCTACTGGCTGACATTGCAGAGACTCCCTCATTACTGACCGTTGGACACTGCAGCAGTCCCTCAGTTCAACTTCTCTGAGAGTGCTGCATTCCATCAGTGCTGATTCGGTGACAGTACGGCAGAGAAGATATACTGTCCATCTGACAGTGCAACAATCTAAGTCCTGATATATTGACAGTGCAGCATTCCATTAGTGCTGACGATCTGTCAGTGCCACTGTCTCAGTGCAGACTCACATTAGTGCAGTGCTCTCTCGTGACCCTCTCAACGTGGGACACTCCATGGGAACTAATCCTTCTAACTGATCAGCGATCACTGAATACTTTCCTTCAGATATTGAAGCACTTCCCCTGTACTGACCGTGTGACAGTGCAGTGTTCTGTCAGTATTGGCTTTCAATACCATCCAAAGAATGAGCATCAGATCGTGTAGCCAACCCATATGCAGTGCAGTGGATACACACTGCTGAGCTCTGACAGTGCAGCAGATCTTCTTGTCCTATCCTCTGGCACTGAGACACACATCTGCTCTCAGTATTAACCATTTGATGTGCAACACACCCTCAGTAACGCCAGTGCAGCTCTGTCTCCATGCTGACTCTCTAACAGTGCAGCATAGATTCTCCTGACCTTCTGAAAGTGAGAATCTCCCTCAGTTCTGATACTTTAACAGAACTTCCTTCTTAAACATTGAAAGAATTGCAGATGCTGTGAATTAGAAACAAAAACAAAGCTTTCTGTCAGTTATACCGCCACTTTATGCTCTTCGTGGCAAACGTATTATCGTGCAGCACTACATCTGCGCTGATAATCTGCAGTTTAGCCTTCCCTCGGTACTGAGACTCAGGTTGTGTTGAAAACCCTTTCAGCTGTCCCTCTCCCATTCCGACAAGCCTCCAGTGCTGACTCTCTGAGAGTAGGGAACCCAAGTCACCCTGTCTGTACGAATCATCTGACCGAGCAGTCCCTCACTACTGAGCTTCTAACACTGCAGCACTCACACAATACTGACAATGCACTTTTTCCACAGTGCCGACCTTCTGTCAGTGCTGCACTCTCTAACTCCTCCCATATTACTGAGCCTCCGATACAAAAGGGCACCACCAACTGTTTTCCTCTGACACTGCAGCACTGACCACCTCACAGGACTGAACTCATTCAACACTGACCTTCTGGCATTGCAGTACTCCTCTGTGAGTGCAGGACTCCACAGTGCTGACATGCTGAGAGTGCAGCACACCCTCTCTCCTATGCCTCATCAGTGATCCTTTGATAGTACAGCACTTTCTCAGATATGAACCCCTCATACTGAACCACTACCTTAGTGCTGATCCTCTGATAGTGCTACACACAATCTCTACTGGATCTCTGAAAAGGCGACATGCTGTGACTACTTGTTATCTGATAGACCAGCTCTAATTACATATTTTTCGATTGTCAATGCTTCATTCCCCTAGTGCTAACTCTCTGTCAGTGCAGTAGTGCTTCACAACGGACTCTCTGACACTGAAAAACCTTCTGGCATTACAGCGGTCTCACAGTATTGATTGAGAGAGAGAAAGACACACTGACTTTGCAGAAATATTTTCTCAAAGACTTTCTCAAAGTGCAGTACTGTCAGTACGGAGACAGTTGAATACCCCTCTCTACTGACCTTGTCATGATGTGGAATTGCCTCATTACTGATCCTCACTAGACTGAAACTCTGATATTGCATGACACGCTTATTGTTGCAGGTGTAGTTGTGTACCATTCTGTCAGTAGTGCAATGCATTTATACTTTCCATCTGATAGTTCACTGACAGAGCCGAAGAACCTCTCGAAAGACCCACTGGCACTATCTTAGAGATCAACCATTGGCAGCTAGATTGTCACTCACGTTCTTTGTACTAATCAACTGACCGTGCATCAATCCTTCAACACTCATACTCCCCAATAAATTTATCCCTCGTTCCTGAGCCTTTGACTGTGCAGCACACCGTTTTATCTGTTGCTCTGAAAATGTGGCACAGCCTTAGTGCTGACAGAGTATGAAGCTCTTTTTCTCAGTTGTTAAGTGTCATCTGTCCGTTTAACACTTCTTCAGTTCTGATCCACCTACCGCACAGCGTTTCTTCACTACTTACGTTATGAGACTGCCACACAGTCTCAGTACTGACTCTATAATTGCGAAGCACATACTCTATAGTAATCCACTGATTGCGTAGTACGTCCTCAGCAATGACCCGTAAGGCAATGGAGCCCTCCTGAAATACTGATTCCCTGACAGGGCAGCACTCCCTCACTCCTGACCAGCTGACAGAATGGCAATTCCTCTGGACTTACCTTCTATCAATACAGAATCCTTTGAGTTATGACAGCGCCCTCACACGATCCTGTGCTTTTGGCGAGGAAGTATTACCTCTGTGCTGACATTTAGAAAATGCAGCACTCCCTCAGTGTGGCCTCAACAACAGTGCATCACTCCTCACTCCTGACGTTTTGAAATACTGACACTGCCTCAGTACTGGTTATTCCCACGGTGTACTCAAACTGTACTGACATTTTGGGTGTCCAGTATCCCCTCTGTAATCAAACTCTGAAAATGCAGCACTGCCTCAGTGCTGACTCAATACTGGCACTCCATCAGTACTAATCATTCAATACAGTGACGCTGGTTTAGTACATCCCCGAACAATGCAGCACTCAGTACTGACTCTGTGAAATGATTCGGAGATGCCGGTGTTGGACTGGGGTGTACAAAGTTAAAAATCACACAACACCAGGTTATAGTCCAACAGGTTTAATTGGAAGCACACTAGTTTTCGGAGCAACGCTCCTTCATCAGGTGATAGTGATGATGACTATCACTTGATGAAGGAGCGTCGCTCCGAAAGCTAGTGTGCTTCCAATTAAACCTTTTGGACTATAACCTGGTGTTGTGTGATTTTTGACTGTGACATGCAGTGTTTCCTTAGTACTGGTTCTCTGACATTGGAGCACTCTGCCAGTACTGAGAATCAAGTAGTGTGGTGAACCCTTAACACATAAACATTGTGGCAACTCAAACTTTCTACTGATCCTCTGACGGTACAATATTCCCTCATTACTCCACATCTGACAGTGAGGCGCTTTCTCTCCTCAACCTCTGCGACTCACCAGTAAATCAACTCTGACCATAAGACACTGCCTATTGCACTGTTATGAAAATCTGACTTCTTGAGTAATAGAACTCGCTCAGCACTGACTCTTTCATAAATAGACTGTCTCAGTACTGACCCTCTGACAATGCAGTAACCCATCTCTACTGATCTGCGGACAGAGTGGCATTCTCTCAATAATGATGGTCCCTCAGTAATGCCATTGCCATCACACTGTACTGTTATTTTGGCAGGCCAACATCCCCTCTGTCCTCACACTCTGAAAATGCAGCACTGCCTCTGTGGTGATTCACCACTGGCACAGCATCAATACTGATCATTCGAACAGTGATGATGCTTTAGTACATTCCCCGAACAACACAGCTCTTAGCACTGACTCTCTGACAGTGCAGTTTTACCTTAGTACTAGCTCTCTAGCCTTGCAGCATGCCAAAAGGACTGAAGATTAGATAGAATGGCGAACCTTGATAACATACAAAATGAGTGCAATTGACATTCTCTACTGATTCTCTACAGTGCAACATTCCCTGATAGTAGGTAATTTCCATCAGTATTGTGGCCATGAAAAAGTCTATGACTCACTCAGTTCTTAAACTCTGACAGCTCATCATTCGCTCAGAACTGACACTTTAGATGTGCACAATTTCCTCCTTCGTGATCAGCTGGCAGTGTAGCACTCCATCAGAAGTGACCCTCTGTACTGCCCTCTATGAGTGCAGCATACTCCCTGGCTCTGATTCACTAACAGAGCAGCACAATTTCTCTAAAGTCCCTCTGACAGGAGAGCCCTTCCTTACAATTGATCCATTGACAGTTGCATCGTTACTCACTCTGTTTTTAAGAAACACCTGATTGTGTCAGATACCTGTAGACGTATCCCGTTGAAGGCAGAGGATAAGAAAGGTAAGATTTGTGAACCGTGGATGACAGGAGAAATAGTACGACCAACCAAAAGGAAAAGGGAAGCGTACATAAGCTCCAGACAGCTAAGGACAGAATAGACCGTGGGGGAATATCTGAAAAGTAGGACCTGTTTAAACATGGAATCTAGCGGGCTAAAATGGGCCACGAAATAGCTTTAGCGAGCAGAATTAAGGAAAAGGTACTGAGGGATAGGATCTATTTATGTTTAGCAAAAAAAATGGGATTATCAGTTTTGTGCGGGGGATATTGTGCCTTACCAACTTAATAGAGTTATTCGAGGAAGTGACCAAGCTAATATATGAAGGAAGGGCTGGAGATGTCATATACATGGATTTTAGTAAGGCGTTTGATAAGGTTCCCCAAAGTAAACTAATAGAGCAAGTGAAGTCACAAGGTATGCAGGGTGTTCTAGCTAGGTGGATAAAGAACTGGTTGAGTAACTGGAGACAGAGAGTAGTATTTGAAGGGAGTTTCTCGAAATGGAGAAAGGTGACCAGTGGTGTTCCACACGGATCAGTGCTGGGGCCATTGTTGTTTTTTGTGATAAGCATAAATGATCTGGAAGAGGGCACTGTTGGTATGATCACCATGTTTGCAGATGGCACAAAGATTGGTGGAGTCGCAGAAATCATAAGGGAATGTCAAAGAATACAGAAGGATATGGATACACTGGATATTTGGGTGGAGAAGTGGCAGATGGAGTTCAATCTAGGCAAATGTGAGGTGATGCATTTAGGCAAGTCTATTTCTAGAGCGAATTATACAGTGAATATAAGAGCCTTGGGAAAAGTTGATGAGCAGAGAGATCAGGGAATGCAGGTCCATTGTACCCTGAAGTTTGCTGCACAGGTCGTTAGAGTGGTCAAGAAAGCATCTGGTATGTTTGCCTTCATCGGACAGATATTGAGTATTAGTCCTGGCTGTTCATGTTAAAATTGTGCACAATGTTGGTTCGGCAGCATTTAGCATACTGTGTACCGTTCTGGTCGCCCCATTACCAAAAGGGTGTGGCCACTTTGGAGAGGGTGCAGAGAAGGTTTATGACGAATTTACCTGATATGGAATCTGTTGCTATGAAGAGAGGTTGAGTAGGTTCGGTTTGCTTTCATTAGGAAAAAAAGAGATTGAGGAGGGACCTGATTGAGGTTTACAAAATCATGAAGGGTATAGACAGGGTATATAGAGATTAACCTTTTCCCATTGTGAAGGATTCAGTAAAGAGAGGTCACGTTTTCAAGGTGGGAGGTGAAAAGTTTAAGGGGGATACATGCAGCAAATGCTTTGCACAGTGAATGGTGGGTGTCTGGAAATCGTTGCCAGCAGAGGTGTTAGATGTAGGCACGGTAGATTAACTTAAGATGCGACAGGTGCATGAGGAGGTGGGGAGCAGAGGGATGCAGATGCTTAGGAATTGAGCGAGAGGTTTAGACAGTAGATTTGGATCGGTACAAGCTTGGAGGGTCGAAAGCCCTGTTGATGGGCTGTAAATTTTCTTTGTTCTTTGTTCTCTTTGTAACTTCACCACTGATCCTTTGTGTAGCACTCTTTCAGCAAGCCCGTTAGTACTGACCCTCGGTAAGTGCAGTGCTGTTTCACTGCTGACGCACTGACAGTGAGAAACTCTCAGTGCTAGAACAATTGATCCTGCAACACTCTCTTCGCACTGAGCCACCAATACAGAGGTGCATCCTTAACTCAAGTCCTCTGATAGTGAAGCACTCCCTCAGCTGTGACGATCTGACATTGACTTTCTGGCTTTGCAGTACTGTCTCGGTATTTACCCTCTGAGGTGCTGAATTATTTCAGTACTGACACACCATCAGCACTCCCCCGACAGACTGGCACACGTTCTCTCCTGTCCCTCTGGCAGTGCAGTCTTTCCACGTCACTGATCCTTTGATAGTGCAGCACTGTCTCAGTTATGAATCTCTGATAGTGAAGTACTGCCTTCGTGCTGATTCTCTAAAAGTGCACAACACAATCCCTACTGAACCTTTGAAAATGTGGCACTCCGTTACTATTTATCATCCGACAGAGCTGTGATAACTTCATATTATCCTCAGACACTGCACCATTCCGTTAGTATTGACTATCCAACAGTACAGCACTCTCTCATTGCCGGCTCCCTGGCATTGCCGCTATCCTGCAGTACGAGATTGAGTGGCGCACCCTTATTGCATAAACTCTCTTATTGCAGAATTACACGATCTACTCAGTATGGAAAAGTCAGTACGGATCCATTGCTAGTGTAGCATTCCATCAGTGCTGCAGATCCTTCAGTGTCTCTGCCTCACTGCTGACTCAACAACAAGGTCAGTTACCATTCTCCCCGACACTCTGACAGTGTGCATCTCCCTAATTACTGATCTACTGGAGGTCAAACCTTCTTTTCCGAATGAAACTCAAATAATGCATCGCTCTCTTAGTCATGCCGGTACAGATGTGCACCAGTACATCAGTACTGTCCATCTGGCAATGCAGCACTTCCTCCATACTTTCCAGCTGACAGTGCGCTATTCGTCCCATTCTGATATACTGACAGGGCAGCAGAACATCGCTAAAAATCTTCTTACAGTACGTTACTTCTTTAGAACCTAAATTCGCCGACAGACAAACTGTCACTCACTCTCTTTGTACTAAACATCCAATCATGCACCACTCCTTCAGCATTGATCCTCTGCAGTGCATCCATGTCTCGATACTGTGCATCTGGCTGTGCAAAACACTGATTCAACTCTAGCTCTGAAAGTGCGGCACATCCTTCGTACTGACCCTCTGAGAGTGAGACCCTCTGCCACTCTTTTTGTAAGTGTCATCTGATCGTGAAACATTGCCTCAGTACTGATATATGACCTTGTAGCATTCCTTCAGTCCTTACGTTCTGAGAGCGTCTGAGGCCTCAATACTGACTCTCTCATTGTGAAGCATATACCCGCGACTAACCCTCTGATTGTGAGGCACACCCTCAGTGTTGGCCCACTCATTTTGTGGTAATCGCTCAGTACTCACCCTCTGATTGTGTGGCACTCAGACAATACTGACCATCTGGCCAAGCAACTCTACCTCAGTGCTAACTCTCTGACAGTGCGGAACTTCCTCACCAATTACCACCTGACAGAGCAGCACTCTTTCAGCAGAAGCCACTCAGTACTGGCCGTCTGACAGTGCAGATTCCTTTAGTACTAAAAGTCTGACAGTACAGCACACATTATTTTCTAATCCTCTTAAATTATATAATTGCAATACACCGACTTTCTGAAAGTGAGACCATCTGTCATTCCCAGAATTAACGATCTCTGCCTGCAGCACTACCTCAAGACTGATCCTCTGATCGAGTGGCGCTCCTCTGGTAAACACATTCTGACAATGCACTATTCCTCAGGACTTACGTTTTGCTAATGCAGCACTGCTTCACTACTGACACGCTAAAAGTGAGACCCCTCAGTTTTTAAAAAAAACGTCTGACCAAGCAGCACTCCCATAGTACTCTGCCTCTGACTCAGAGGGGCACCCTTAACTCTTGTCCTCTGACAATGTAGCACTCCCTCAGCACTGACACCGCCAACAGTCTGGCACATGCTCTCTTCTATCCCTTTGACAGTGTAGCCTTTTCACATTACTCTCTCTGCTATGAATCTCTTCCAGTGCAGCACACACTCTTTACTGATCATCTGAAAACGCGGCACTCCATTACTACTTATCCTCTGACACAGCAGTGCAAACTTCATGCTTTTCCTCTGACAGTGCATAATTCCTTCAGTAATTAGTGATGGAGGCTAATCCTAGTACTGGCACCCTGACAGTGCAGCACTCTCTCATTGGAGGTATTCCGCAGTACTGAGTAGGAGATAGAGTCGTGCATTCTTATTAGATACACTCTAATATTGACAAAAAATATAGGACCTACTGACATTCTGAGAGTACAGCACTGTCAATATGGAACCATTACCAACGCAGCATTCAGTCAGTGCTACGGATCTCTGTCTCACTGCTGATTCACCGACAGTGCAGTACTGACTCTTCTCTGACCCACTAACAGTGCGGCACTCTCTCATGAAGGATGCTGTGGCAGGCATGCGTTCTTTCAATTGAAACTCTGGTAATTTATCATTCGCTTTTGCTGCCAGTGTAGGTGTGCACCTTTACCTCAGTCGTACACTTCTGGCATTGCAGCACTCCCTTTGCACTTTCCCACTGACTGTGCAATATCTCCTGACTCACTGACAGAGCAGCATACTTTCTCTAAAGACACTGACAGTATGGCACTTCCTTCGAACTGACGAAATGTCAGACAGTCACTCATTCTATTTGTATTAAAGTGTTGATCGTGTACCCCTCCTCCAGTACTAACCCTGTTCAGTTCTGCTATCCCTCGGTACTGAGTCTGTGACTGTGTAACACAGCGTTTCAGCTGTCCCTCTGAAAGTCTAGCATATCCTTAGCACTGACCGTCTGAGAACGGGATCCTCTGTCACTCTTTTAATAAGTATCATCTTACTGTGTAACACTCCCTCAGTACCGACCCTCTAACAGTGCAGTGTTCCTCTAATAACTATGTTATGAGAGTACCGCACAGCCTCAGTGCTGACTCACAAAATGTGAAGCAAATAATCTCTGCTGACCCTCTTATTGTGTGTGCACTATCCCTGTGCTGACACTTTGTACGGCACTCCCTCAATGCTGACCCTCTGATTGTGTGGCCCTCTCTCAATATTGACTCTCTGGCAATGCAGCCCCCCTTGGGTACTGACCATCTGATAGTGAAGAACACTCACACTGCTGAGCACATGACAGAGTGGCAATCCCTCAGTGCTGACGTTTGACAAAACAGCACCTTCTGAGTAATTACAGTATCTTCACATTATACTGTCCTCTGGCAAGCAGAATTCCCTCTGTACTGACAGTCGAAATGCAGCACTGCCTCAGTGTTGACTCATCAACCGTGCACCACTCCCTCTCTCCTGTCTGTTTCAGAGACTGGCACTCCCTCAGTACTGGTCCTCCGACAGAACGGCGCGACTTTAATACATTCCAACAGTGCAGCACTCAGGACAGACTCTCTGACAGTGTCGTGTTACCATAGTACTGGCACTCTGCCGTTTCAGCAGTCTCTAACACTGAGAATAACATAGGAATGTGCATCATTGGCACATGCACGCTCCGGCAACTAACACTCTCTCCTAACTCTCTGATATTGCGGCGTTCCCTTGTTACCGCCGTTCTGACCATGAGAACCTCTCTGACTCCCATAGAAATGAAAATGTTAACACACCTCTCGCTAACTACTGACTCTTTCATGGAACAGTCTGCCGCAGTACGGAACCTCTGACAGTGCTATGCTCCCTCGCGACTGACCTTCTGACAAAGTGACACTCCCTCAATAATGATCGTCCCAGAGTAATGATATTACTCTCACACTATACTGCCTGTCTAATAGGGTCGTGTTTCCTCTGTCCTGACACTCTGAAAAAGCATCACTGTTTCAATGGTGACTCACCAACAGTGCATTCTCTGTCTCCTACCACTCTGATAGAACAACACTCCTTTAGTAATGATAATTCGACACAGTAAAATGGCTTTAATGTATTCCCCTAACAGAGAAGCACTTGTTATTGACTTTCTGACAGTGCAGTGTTGCCTTAGTACTAGCCCTGTGGCGTTGCAGCACTTCACCACTACTGACAATCAGATAGATTGGCGAACTCTGATTACAAACACTCTGAGTACAACTCACGCACTCTGGCGACCCTCTACAATGCGTCACTCCCTGATTAATAAGTCTCTGTCTGTCAGGCGATCTCTGTCTTGATCCTCTGATAGTACAGTGTCTTTGAAACAGTATCTGACTCATTCAGTTTTGAATCTCTCACAATTCATCAGGAGCTCAGTACTGACCCTCTAGATGTGCACCATTCCTTCATAGTGGTTCTCTGGCAGTGCAACATTCCCCTAGTACAGAAAATTAGGCAGGAATTTAAAAAGGAAGTCCTTGAGAGTAGTAATATCTGGATTAGTGCAGGTACTAAGAGCTAGTGAGGGCAGGAATAGGATGATAGAGCAGATGAATGCATGGCTGAGATGTTTGTGTATGGGAGAAGGATTCACGTTGTTGGATTATTGGAATCTCTTTTGGGGTAGAGGTGTCCTGTGCAAGAAGGATGGTTTGCATCTAAATTGGAAGAGGAGTAATATACTGGCAGGAAAATTTGGTGCAGCTGCTCTGGAGGATTTAAACTAGCAAGGTGGGGGTGGGTGGGGGGAGGTGGGACCCAGTGAGATATTGAGGAATGAGGTCAATCTGAGAGTGGTACATTTGAGTGTAGAAGCGAGTCAAAGAGTCAGGACAGGCAGGGAAAGGTAGGACTAATAAATTAAACTGCATTTATTTAAATGCAGGGGGCCTAACAGGGAAGGTAGATGAACTCAGGGAATGGGTAAGAACGTGGGACTAGGATATCATAGCAGTTGAAGAAACATGGCTCAGGGATGGGCAGGAATGGCAGCTTAATGTTCCAGGATACAAATGTTACAGAAAGGTTAGAAATGGGGGCAAGCGAGAAGGTGGAGTGGCGTTTTTGATAAAGAATAGCATTACAGTTTTGCTGAAGGGGGATGTTCCTGGAAAAAACATCAAGGGAAGTAATTTGGGTGGAACTGAGAAATAAGAAAGGGATGATCACCTTATTGGGATTGTATTATAGACCCCCTGATAGTCAGAGGGAAATTGAGAAACAGACTTGTAAGGATTAGTGGTGCTGGAAAAGCACAGCAGTTCAGGCAGCATTCGATGAGCAGTAAAATCGACGTTTCGGGCAGAACCCCTTCATCTGGAATACAGGCAGAGTGTCTGAAGGGTGGAGAGGTAAATGAGAGGAGGTTAGCAAGGTGAGATCTCACGGAATACAGGGCAAACTAGCCATTTGGATACAGAACTGGCTGAAAGGTAGAAGGCAGAGTATAGTGCTAGAGGTTTGTTTTTCATACCGGAGGCCTATGGCCAGTAGAGTGCCACAAGGATCGGTGCTGGGTCCTCCACTTTTTGTTATTTACATAAATGATTGGGATGCGAGCATAAGAGGTACAGTTAGTAAGTTTGCAGACTGCACCAAAAGTCGAGATGTTGTGAAGAGCGAAGAGGGTTACCTCAGATTGCAATGGGATCTTGACCAGATGGGCAAATGGGCTGAGAAGTGGCAGATGGAGTTTAATTCAGATAAATGCGAGGTGCTGCATTTTGGGAAAGCAAATCTTGGCAGGACTTATACATGTAAAATGTTAGGTCCAAGTGGATGTTGCTGAACAAAGAGACCTTGGATTACAGGTTCATTACTTCTTGAAAGTGAAGTCGCTGATAGATAGGACAGTGAATTAGGCCTTTTGTATGTTTTCTTTTATTGGTCAGAATATTGAGTACAGGAGTGGGAAAGTCACGTTGTGGCTATACAGGACGTTGGTTAGGTTGCTGATGGAATATTGCATGAGATTTTGGTTTTCTTCCGATCGGAAAGATGTTGTGAAACTTGAAGGGGTTCACAAAATATTTACAAGGATGTTGCCAGGGTTGGAGGATTTGAGCTATAATGAGAGGCTGAACAGGCTGGGGCTGTTTTCCCTGGAGCACCGGAGACTGACGGGTGACCTAATAGAAGTTTATAAAATTATATTGGGGCATGGATAGGGTAAATAGACAAAGCATTTCCCTGGAGTGGGGGAGTCCAGAACTAGAGGGCATACATTTAAGGTGAGAGGGGAAAGTTATAAAAGAGACCTAAGGGGCAACTTTTTCTCACAGACTGTGTTATGTATATGGAATGAGCTGCCACAGGAAGTGGTAGCGGTTGGTACAATTGCATTTTGGATGGGTATATGAATGGAAAGGGTTTGGAGAGATATGGACCTGGTGCTGGCAGGCGGGACGAGATTGAGTTAGGATACCTGGTCGGCATGGACGGGTTGGATGAAGGGGTTGTTTCCGTGATATCCATCTCTATGACTCCATGACCTCTGTAAAAACGCACATATGAGTGCAGCAGCCCCTCAATCCACATCCTATGACAGCGTGAGAGTCGTTTACCACCGAACCTCTGAGAGTGCAGGAATTTCTAGTCACTTGCTGACTGGCAGTGCAGCATACCCACAGTATGAATACATTTTTTTATTACAAAGTTCCTCAGTACTGACAAGTTGGCAGTGCAGCGCTCCATCAGTACTGGCCGACTGGCAGTTACACTGGCCTTCAATTCTGATCCATTGATAGTCCAGCAGCACTTTAACAATGAAAAATGCTCTTTCTCAGTAATAGATTGCCATTAGTGCCCTCAGTGCTGATCCTCTGATGGTGCAGCATTTCTGACAGCACTCATCCTCTGAGAGGGCAAAACTCTCTCCACACTGACCTCTGAAATGCAGCGCTCCTTCAGTACTGACGCTTGGACAGAATGCCACTCCCTTAATACTTTTCCATGACAATACTCCCTGAATGTTAATGTTCTGACAGTGCTACCTCTCCGACCAATGCCGGATGAGATCTGTAGCTATGCTAATCGCTTCTCAACAGTGTTCCAGCGTCTCTCTCCTCTGCTCTACCTGAGCAGTATTGAAAATGTTCAAACGCACTGCGAATGTACGACACGATCAATACTGATTTATATACTGACCAGAAAGGTCTGGTCCATATAGATCAAGAAAGCAAAGATAACCTAATCAGGTTTATAAATTCTTGAGCTTAAAAATGTGTTGCAGGAAAAGTGCATCTTCAAAGGAGAAGGAGAATTGACGTTTCGGGCATAAGCCCTTCTTCCTGAAAAATCGCTGCGCTTTTCAAGCAACACATTTTTAAGCTCTGATCTCCAGCATCTGCAGTCCTCACTTTCTCCTTATAAATCCTTGAGTGCTTTTGTTATCATCAGCACAGAACTATCTTTCAAGCTATCGTCTCCATCAAATTAATCCATGTGAGAACAACACAGATACATCTGTGAATGCATGCAGAAGCAGCATCTTTGCGAAGAGATGTTGGAACTTTCCACAACTTGCGTCAGCTAGCCCGCACATTAATCTTAAAATGTATTAACACAGTAGATAAAATCCAGTAGTTAGCAATTCTGTGGCATTTTTCACACTTCCTATTCCCTAAAAACTATCCATACTCTACAACTGATGAAATATTTTACAATTTCCTGGATATTTGGTCCTACGATGGCACTGAAGAATTCAAAGCTGGAAATGTGTTGCTGGAAAAGCGCAGCAGGTCAGGCAGCATCCAGGGAACAGGAGAATCGACGTTTCGGGCATAAGCCCTTCTTCAGGAATGGGGAAAGTTGGTCCAGCAGCTTTCCCCATTCCTGAAGAAGGGCTTATGCCCGAAACGTCGATTCTCCTGTTCCCTGGATGCTGCCTGACCTGCTGCGCTTTTCCAGCAACACATTTTCAGCTCTGATCTCCAGCATCTGCAGACCTCACTTTCTCCACTGAAGAATTCAACACCATTTAGGGTAATGGAGTCTGTCTCATTTTCCTTCATTGTCACTCGGACAAAATCCAGAATCTTTCTTTTCAAAAGCACCGTACTTTATAACAGTTCAAACCTGGCAGCTCGCCACCTTATTCCTGAGGACGATTGAGAGTGTGGAATAGATGGTGGTCTCGCCAGTAACACGTACTTGCTGTGAACTGGCTCAGAAGAAACAATTTTTAAAAATAACGTATGGTGAACATAGGTAAGGACGTGATTTATAAATAAGTCGATTGTTGTAATGACTGGTTTGGAATAATAGAGAAAACAAAATGTTCATGTGACGCAGTATAGTGCAGAAATTGCCTTAATGTTATTTCCAATGAATAAAAGTCAATATCATTCTGAAGAACAGCAATATTAAATGGCCTTGATTACCAGTTGTTCAATAGTCCATATTTTGATTTTTGGTTTCCTGAAGAAAAGATCTGTTTTGTTATGCATATTTTAATAAAATTATTATTTAATGGCCTGGACTGACCCCCGTTTCTTGAAACTCATGTTCTTTTTGAGGGTAGGTGCATCTCCCAGAATATGGCAGAAATGTGGACAGGTTACATCTGAATAAATGTTAATGATCAGTGAAGCAAATATTAATCAGTCACAAAGTCTGCAATTCAATAACAGCAGTGCAAAATTCAATTTTTTGAATAGACAGAAAGTTAAAAATATAGAAGTTATTGGAGTTTTCCAGTATGATTGATGTATACAACCATTTACTTCGAATGTATTTGTCAATATATAACACTGGGATGATCAATTATGCATAACCTACAAGGTACACTCAACATGTAATATGAATCAAGTAGAATTTCTTCACTTTGTTTCTTGTGAAACGTCCTCATGAATGCAAGATGAAATGTTTGATAATTGTTTTCAACAAATGAATTATACATATTTAACAGAAAGGGATGAAAACAATGTGAATGTTTCTTGTGCATCAATATTCCAAACGTTTTTGTATATTACCAGCACACACTATATCTTCCCTCTTCTGGCTCTGAAGTGGAACTCTGAAGCAAAAGAAAAACGATGTGAGGAGCCATGGCGAATGCTCAGAACAAAAGGTCTGAGTTTTCAATTTACATAACTAATTTGGATTTTTTTCTGAATTAGCAAATAATCTGGAAAAGCCGGTTTCATTGGTAAGTGTGATAGATTCATCTGTTGCCATCCGAATAGATTCATTATTTGCTCAGACAAAGGCCTATCGTTAATTTCATTGGAGTGCCAATGTTTATCTTCCATTGGGAACACGTCATTTATTGGACACCGCCTGTATTTCAAGAGACCAGTTTAATAGTGCAATCTACTTGAAAATTCACATGAAGCCTTTAAAGTTATATGCACTGATATTAAAGTAAATGAGAGTAAAATGTTTCCAACAGGAGCCCAGAAAATAATCTGCTTAACTTATAAATATGGACGAGTATAGTTAACCAATCGAGGCAGTTGGAAAACCTACAGCTAATTTGAATGTCTGCATTATCGCCACTGAGATTCTGATCATATTCGTCAACCTGACAAAGACGTTTTGAGTTGTGCGTGGGTAGTGAACATAACAATAAAACATAAGAAGTAGGAGTAGGCCATCTGAACCTTCGAGCCTGCAAAGCCATTCAACAAGATCATGTGGATCTTTTCGTGGACTCAGTTCCATTTACCAGCGCCCTACAGTATCCCTTAATTTCTTTGTTCTTCAAAGAATATCTATCTTAGGTTTAAATTTACTGAATTAGCGTTAAGCAATTCCCTAGGTAAGGAATTCTATAGATTTGCAACCCTCTGAGTGAAGCAGTTTCTTCTCAATCCGGTCATAAATCTGCTCCTTTAACCTTGAGGCTAACTTGTGTTGTTCTCGTTTCATCTGTCAATGGAAAAATCCTCTCTATTTCTATCATATTTATTCGCTTCATAAAATTAAATTTTCCATTAGATCCCCCCCTCATTCTTCTGAATTCCAATTAATATAATTCCAGTCGACTTAGTCTATCCTCATAAATCCAAACCTTCATCTCCAGAATCAACTCAATACACCTCCTGCACATGTCCTCGAGAGCCAGTATATCCTTTCTCAAGGAAGGAGACAAAAACTCCACAGCCTCAACAGCTAATTGTTCATTTGCAATGTAACATCCCTGCTTTTAAGGTCAATCCCTTCAGCAATAAAGGACAAAATTGCATTTGCCGTCCGAATTACTTGTTATACTTGTAGACCAATTCTCTGTGATTCATGCATAAGGACACCCAGGTCCCTGTCTGTCGCAGCATGCTGCAACTTTTTACCATTCAAGTAATAATCCTTTTCACCCATACACCTAACAAAATAGATGATTTCACATTCGAAAGCAGGCACAGATGCTTAAAGCCAATATTTCCTGCAGCTTTGCAGCCATTTCGTTCATAAAAATCAGTACCTCACATTCTACCTGTGAATCATCCTGCTGGCAGTCACTTAATTCCTTTGTTCTAAACGCTGTAACAAAGTTTGTAACAAGATCAAAAACAATTTCTTCGAACAAGCATGCAACCACAAAATCTGCCGTAATATAATAATGCAACATTCTAAGCTTTAGGTTGCGAGAATAATGTTGGTGGAGTTGATTTTTGGGATCGTGCGGCAAGATCAGTATTTTTTTAACCTGCTTCTGATTACCCTCGCAGTGATCTATGGGGCCACTTCAGAGTCAACTACATCAGTGTTGGTTGGCAATTACACTTAGCGAAGAGGAGTTTAGGGTAGCAGATCTCCCCAATTCGAGAAAAGCATTTAATTAGATGTTACTTTACCTACAATCAATTCTAGTTTCATAATCACCGTTCACACAACGATATTTTTATTCCGGAGTAACACCAGGCATTTTGTTCAAAATTGAACCAGCATTTCGAGAAAGCTGCCTGAAACTGTGAATCAAAGGTTGTCCAGCAAAATCACTACTATGCCACTGCATGTGATTATTGTTGAAACTAATCTTATCCACACTAACCACCTGATTTGTGTAAATAAGATTCATTATCCAACGGATTTGAAAATGTTCGAAATTGTTGGCCTCCTATTCAGCTGTCCGTAACTAGTTGAAATTTGCTTCTGTTAGTCCATTTTACTGGCGAAGGATAGCAAGGTTGTTAAGTTTTATACTTACAATAAAGTAACAAATTTATTCAATCAGCAAAAAAATTCTCCCTTCCTTATGAATTACGTTCAGACAGTGATAAAACTGTGAATGGATAAATCAGTTTCCTTGAGCATTAAGGCAAAAAAAAATCTAATGAATATTATTTCAGTTAGTGAGCCAGATTTAGTGCAGTCTTACATTGGTTGATATAGCCAGTCGGACATAATCGCTGTGGTTGATTCACTAAACAATTAGTGATTCGCATTCAGTACAACTCCACAGTGACATTCACTAAGTATAAACGCTCCTCAATAAATATATTTGTTTTTAAGTTATCTGTTCATGGATGCAATAAAGGAAATCTGGAATGAATGGAACTTGAACTCAGGTCTCATGGCTCAAAAGCGGGAACATATGTATAAACACAACATCTGTCATTCTGCACCACAGAAAGCCCTCATGGTTGATGCCCTCAATATTCTGATGAAAGATTCACAATATATTACACTAACAGCAGTGACTTAATACACTAAAAAACCTCTGATTAACAAAAAAAAAACAGTTTGAATTGCTGTAATGAAATTAAAACGGCAGTGGTAATTCTGGACATTGGACTGTACAGTATATATCACTGATCTTTTATCTAGAGCAATAAGTAACTGGGATAGTAACAAAGTCAAAACAGACAGCAGTTCATATACGGATTTCTAAGGCTTTCAAGTCTTTGTCACTTACCAGGGATACCAACGATAGCAAGAGTCATGCAATATATTTTCCTGATACTGAGAAACGATTCCATATTACGCTGTGCTAATTAAGCTGACCCATTAAGCTACAGATTCACTTCTTGAATGAAACTCTGAAGAGAGATTGATTTGCAGCCTTAAATTTATATGTGTGTGATCTCCACAGGGACAGTCATGTCAGCATGCTTAGACATAGATTGTTTTTTGAAAAGGAGAAAGTTATCGTTGCAGGCCAATAGTATTAATTTTATAGTGTAAATATATTTAGTCCTCTGAGAGAATTAGGCAACTTTAAGGATGAAACAACTTCGTGCTCACTAGATATGTACTGAGAATAGGGCATGATACCATAGTATGCCAGCGATAATTTAATTCTGCTGTGTTCATTTGGCAATTCAACCTGAAATTCATCTTGATGTTATACCACTTTCTGAGCTGTGGTTCTTAGTTGAATGACACAAGCAGTTTATTTGTGATTGTGGATCTTCAGTCCCCGGTTGATCAAATTCACACAGCTTTCCATTGAGTATATAATGCATTATTGTAAAGCAATACAATCCCTCAAACGAACTGAAGGATGCTTTTAAAATAAAATACTTTTGTGGTATTTAAAATTTTTCAGCATGGCCAGGATATCGAAACATCCTGAAATACCTTTGAGAAGGAAAATTTCGGATCCAACTGATTGGAACTCAGTGCATATAATATTGTTGAAGATGTCCTACAAAGTGAACTGGAATGCATCGCATCCTGATTGTCTGAGAATTGTTGGGAACACAGAAACAAGAAAAAACAAATAAGTGCCTAAAGGGCACGCACAGTGTTGACCACTATGGGTCTGTTTTGGGCTATTGACTCATCACGCCCTTTCAAAGCTTTGATCATTTCATTTATCTCATTGAAACTGATTTGACACATTGATCCAAATTTTCCCAGAGACATTATGTATCCTAACTTCGCATTAAAGCTACTCCACGTGTTTAACTGCAGTCTAAGAATGCGGCTGCTTTGATTCATAGAAAGCATACAGTGCAGATCGAGGCTATATTAACCATCAGTATGCATTAATTCTAAAAAGAGCACCGCACAACGCAATTCTGCTTTTACTATGGCTAGCTCACACGCCTGCACATACCTGGACAATACGATTCGTTTTAACATTGAGAATCAACCTAATCTTTTGTTTGAGGAAACTCACTCACCTGGGAGAAACCCGCACTGAAACAGGCAGAAAATGCAAATTCGAGACAGGCATTTGTTCAGGGCTGGAGTCCAACCCAGGTCTCTGGCACTGTGAGTCATAACTGCTAACCATCGAGCTACCGGGCCACCGCCACAAACCAAAACATGTTTATTTTCCTGGATTCCAACACTGAAACCAATTGGCAAACGTTTGCATGTGGGTGCCACAAGGTCATAGATACCAAAGTTAGGTAGTCAATTATTTATCGTGAATTTCAACACAATTAACATTTATAAAAAGCAGCATTTAGGTAAAATACACTAAGTAAAAAGACAGGAAATGTGTAGAAGCAAGATAATTGAAGCTGTATGTTGATCCCAATGACAAATGACACCATCTTGCTCTCAATGTTACGCAATAGGCCATTCTTCCTTATCGTATCTTCGATTGGAAGAAGGCAGCTGCCCGACAAGGATCTCAACTGAGACATTTATCTCATTGAAATCCGAATACTTGTTAACACACTTTATTTCTCAGTTTTAATGATATGCACGTTGATAATCATCCTTTTCTGAGCACCCATCTCTCTGTTTACAGGACAGGTATGTATGATGACAAGATGGTTATCAACTGTGATATCACAGCGTCAGATCAGCTAGTTATTCAATGTTACGTCGAAAGTCATTCGCCTGCCCTGCTTAAACACTACCACAGATAAAGGGCAGGGATACACCTTTGTTATCTTCCAGTTTGGCATTTCGATAGAGTAACATGACACGTGGCTGTGACATATCCTGTGATTGCACATGTATATCCCATAGAGAGTTTGAATACAGTTATTATGCTGAGGTGGATTTGTACAATGTCTATCAGTTCCTAAGAAGTATAATTGTCATCGTTAAGAAAGCATAATTTCATGGTGTTTCCATGATTTTCAAATTTCAAATATCACGTTGCGATCCGACATCAAAATCATTGATGCAGTTACTATGTAGCTATTGCTCTTTATGACACATTACTAGATACAATTTAAGAAAGACACTTTTTTTGTATTCTACTTTCTGTGAATATGTTCTCAATCCAAAATAGTATATGGATTACTGTTTCATTTACCTTAATTTTTCTTGCAGCTCTTATGTGCAAGCATATCAAAAACCTGTTGAATATTCAAATGCAACACGTCAATTAAACGCCCTTTAAAGATTCTGCCAGCTACATTCGGTCAAAGAAGTATCACAGGTGTGTCCAATATAATTTCCCTCTCATAAGTCCCCATTGATTCTGTCAAATTTGTCCTTAATTTTCGAAGTATCCCAGTGTCACATCACTTCTGGTGAAATATAATATTTTTCCTGATAGCTATAGGAGACTATTTGTGTGGAACTTGCATAGTCTTCTGTGCGTGCATAAATTTCTTTTGGGTGCTATGGTTTTCCTAAAAAGATGTGCAGGTTAGGTGAGATTTGCTGTGCTAAATTGCACAATTATCCAGGAATGTGCATGGATAGGTTGGGATGCTTACTGGAGGTCGGTGCGGACCTTATGGGCCAGAATGATTTTTTTTTACACTGTAGGGATTCGATTCGATAATTCTCTCATTCAAAAGCTAAATGTATCAAAGTGAGAAATCTTTGAAACCGGACGAGGTTACTGAGTAGGATCATCTGCCAAGATCATATTGAATGGCTTACCAGGCTCGAAGATCTAAATGGCTTCCTCCTGTTCCTATTTTCCATGCGTATATTTTAACACTGATGGGATGTTTCAAAATCTCACCAAAGCACCTGATAGACTTTCCATTCAAATTCTAATACTGAACAAAAAATAAAAGAATAATCTATGGATGCTAGAAATCAGAACTGCAATCAAATGTTGCTGTAGAAACTCAGCAGGATAACCATCAAAAATTGGTCAAAAATTACATCTGGTTCATTACTGTTCTGGACAAATGACATCTGTCATAATTACCTGTATTAGGCATTGTAAATGAACCAATAAAGAACAAATGACATAAACATTCTGATGCTTGAGGCTTTGTTGATTTCAGATGTTTCATGAAGTGACTGCTATTGAGAGGACACAATATTGTTCACAACCACTATTGTTAGGAAAGTCAATCCTGGTACAAACAAGAGTGAAATAATGGGATCTGCATGCTCCACTAGCAGAATGTGGAGCTTGTACTTGTTGAGCTAAATTAACAGGACTGTTGTAAGTGAGGTCAGGTTCAGCGACAACATCTTGTGAACTGTCATCTCAGGTACATACCACACGTCATATCATCAGCTGCTGGGGAATGAGATGAGCTGAGAAAGAATTTGGTATAGAGTGTGACAGAATGAAGAAAATTAGGAACAAGAAGAATTGACTTATCCTCCCAAGTTCACTGCAACATTTAATACGATCATCACTGAAATGGAGCTGAAGTCTATTTTCCATATTATGCTCTATCTATTTGTTAGAAGCCAATAACAGTTGGTGATCGTATTAAAAAGTTCGATTTTCTCAACATTGACAGATTGCTTTACGGTGTTTGGAGGAGGGGGGTGCGAGGTGGCAGCAAAGCAGTATTGGCGGTGTTGGCGCTGACATCCAAATGTATAAAAATGCATTTTAGTGTTTAACGGCCAAGTACTTTACATCGAATATTAATTTTCTTTGTCTGTTGCTTTTATTTTCACCACTAGAGTGCTAATAATCTCTGCATTTGCATTGAAAAGAGTATCTGGCATTACAAGCAGCTCAATCATATCATCCTTCAATCTCCAACAAAGACATCAGGGAATTAAACTTTAAGTTTATGCAACCTCCATCCTCTGTCTGCTTAATTGTGCTGTGCCTGAGTCAAGGCCAATCTACCCTTCCTGTGAGGTAATTTCCACAGAGTTGCACAATCACACCAGATGGGGTTTGCCTGAACCTCTGTGCGATTGAAATTTCATGTCTTCCGTTTTGCAAATTCAAATCCTCGACATAAAGATGTTAGATAGATGAAATCACAAGATAAAATAATTGTACAAAAATAGTAGCACACTGAATGAAAACGTGTGGAAAGTTAGATTAAACAGTGATAACGTAATAGAACGATGCATTGGTACAATGAAAAAATGAAATGTGAGAATGCCAAGGCATAAGGGTCTGAGTTCAAAATTCTTTGAAGGAGGAAATGTAGGTTGGTAATTTGTTAAATAATTGAATAGAGCCTCTGGCTTCATAAAGAGAAACGATTTTGTAACAACAAAACCAACCTGTGAATTGTCGTTTGGGCCCAAGATGAAATATGGCATCCAATTCTAGGCAGAAGATATTGACTGGAGTGCTGCCATGGATGGGAGATCTCAGTTAATCATAGGAATTGTGCAGTTGTCGGGTGTTTTCTTTCCAGCTTTGTGAGGTTTATTTTGAATCATGCACTGCTTGAATAAAACAACATGGAAAAAAAATCTAATTGCATTTTCTTTCTTTGACTGATCACACTATATCAGTCAGTTACTTGAGTAGTAATAGCCGTTAAATTTTTATGCAAACGAAAATAAAATCAATAAATCGGCGTTTGAGTCTGTAAAAGCTTGATATGTGTTCTATTCTCTCCGTAATCTCCAGAAACAGCAGAGGGTTGAAACTTTGGGACATGACAGTCTGCAATTAAACGTAAGAAGAATACTAATAATCTGAAATTAGAAGTCAGAATGTAAATGAAGCACACAAGGGAATGATTAATCTGCATAAGAAAATATAAGTGCATGGTGGTGCTGACATCATTGAGACAAAGATGGAGTAAGAAGGAGTTTATTCACGAATCATAGCATCACATAATTCCTACAGTGTAGAGGGCATTAGAAACTTAGAGCTTGCACTGACCTTCAACAAAGCATCTCAACTGGACCAATGCACCCTCCCAATTTGTGCAAACCCTTATGGATTCTATTGTTTTAATGTAGCGAGCACAGCTTACCTGCAGATCCCTGGGCATGGCAGGAAATATATTGCACAACCAATCCACGCAAACTGCACATTTTTGTACTGTAAAAGGACACTAGGGTAGGCGGAGGAAGACCATGCAATCACGGGGAGTATGTGCGTAATCGCACACAGTGACTTAAGGCTGGAATCAAACCCATGTTGATGACAGCTGTGAGGAATGCATTTTTTATAGGTTTCCCAAATGTTTTGAATGAATAGATTAAAACAGAGTCATGGAGTCATACAGCACGGAAACGAGATTTTGTTCCAAACAGAGCATGCCGAACATGATTCGGAACTAAATGTATCCCACCAGTCTCTTCCTGGCTCATATCCCTCCTAACCTTTCCGATCCATATATTTAAGTGTTGTAATTGTACCCACATCCACCACTTCCTCTGTAAGTTCATTCCACACGTGAACCACCCTTTGTGTACAAAGGGCCCCTTTTATTTTTAATCTGTCCCCACTTACTAAAGAAAACATGGCCCGGTCTTGAAATCTCCCATGTTAAGGAAAAGACAACTATGATTAAATCAATCTACAACCCTCATTATTTTATAAACTTCTATAAGATCGTGTCACATACTCCTAAATTTCGGTGATTCAAGTACAAGCCTATCCAACCGTTTATATAACTCAAACGTCCATCCCTGGCTACATCCTGGCAACTCTCATTTGAACCCTCTGCAACTTAATAATATCCCTCCAAAAACTGGGCGACCAGAACTGGACACAATATTCCCGAGGAGACCTCAACTATGTTTCGTGCAGCCTCTACTTTACTTCCCAACACTTATACTGAAAAGACAGAGACAAAGACAGGCGACAAAACGTCTTTTGAACCAGCTCGCCTGGATGTGATGAAATCTTCAAAGAGTTAGGTTCCTCACCCCATTCGTCCCTCTGTTCAACAACACCACACACAAATGGCCACCATTGTTGCTGTATGGTGTACAGAGAATTGCAGCCTTCTAGATTTCCACGTTTTAAACACACAGATTTAAGGAAATTGGTACTGAATTTGGAGAAGAAAATTGATGGTTGGGAGGAGACAATTATTTCCATACTCAATTAGTTACATTGGGAAGAGGACACGCATGATTGAGTGTTTACATAATTTTTAAAAAATGAAACAATAAGATGCTCATTGACAAGCTGTAATTACCAGGCCATGTGAGGAGATGCAAGATTCAGACTTTCATTGACTCTGATGAGTTCGATATTAACAACGAAAAGCTCTAATGTGAATGCCAAAGCCTATTTGTGGAGAGGATCCATCACTGCACGGCTCACCAATGCATCTCTCAAAGCCTCGAAATTCACATTCTGAAAGGAATACAGTCACTGGTCAATCGCACATTGGGGCTTCAAAACATTAAGACAGTGGAATGGGACAACTGGATTCGCCATCTTGCACTGTCTAGAAAAATGTCTGTGATGTGCTTCCTCAGGACGACACAAAGTTCGTGCAGCAGATGGAAGTGATCAATTCCAGAGCCAGAGATCCGAGCAATTCAGGTTTTGGTGCTGATAAAGGGAACCCCAGTGTGACTTTTAGAATGAAACTGCCTGTGTTCCGTAGCCGTGACCGCCAGGACAGGTACAAAGTGGGAGCTAACAGTAATTGTAAACCTTCCATTGCTGCTGTTTTATACAAAAGTTGTGACCTCATCCAGCATTATTTAACAGGCATTGTGGCATTATCCAAACGTGTTTAGAAGCTTGGTTTATTGTGGAGTGTATTGGATGCTCACACTCCAATACTGCCCCCACTTCCATGGCATCAATGGGATCAGATGGCTCTCATGTAGTCGCCCCCAAAACACCCCCACCAATTCCTTCCATTGGTCTTGGTTAATCACTGGATAACACTATCGATGTTGGAGTGTGTCAGAAATCATTCACTCGCAATAATTGACTCACAAACTTCTATCATTAACAGCCATTACCCTTAATTTTACCAAGCTCAGATCAAGCTATATACTAGATTTCAGTCTCTTTAAAGCTGGGTGTTGCTTGTGAAACACTCTATGTGGAGTTGAATCAAATAATATAGAATATAGAACTCAGATCATATGCGTGGCACAGTGGCACAGTTATTAGCACTGCTGTCTCACAGCGCCGTAGACCTGGGCTCAATTCCCGCCTCAGACAATTGTACGTGTGGAGGTTGCACATTCTCCCCGTCTCTGAGATAAATGTAGGAGAATGGGTCTGAGTGGGTTGCTCTTCGGAGGGTCAGTGTGGACTTGGGCCAGAAGGCCTGTTTCCAGACTGTAAGTAATCTAAAAAACCCCCACAGAATAGAGAGCAGTACAGCACAGTAGATACTCCAAGATCAGACCAACCCATATATCCTTCACTGCACTATCGTCCACCTGCCTATGCAAGAGTTGCTTAAATATTCCTAATGTATATGACTCTATTATTCCTACCGATAGTGCATTCCACGCAGTCTTTTTGTCAAGAAACAACCTCTGAGATCGCCTCAAATATTCTTCCAAATAAGTTGAAATTGTGATAGATATTTCCGCCATGGGAATTTTTCTGTCTATCCACTCCATCTGTTACCAGGCAGCACTCTGAAAGCTCGTGCTTCCAAATAGATCTATAGGACTATAACAAGATGCTGTGTAACCTTTGTCCACCCCAATCCTACAAGTTCTGCGTCTCAGCATCTTGTGCACCTCTACTAAATATACTCTCATCCTTCTTCACACCAATAAAAAAAAATCCCGAGCTCACTGAAACTTTCTTGATAAGGCATACCCTCCAGTCCAGGTAACATTCTGTTACATCTCCTCTGTACTGTCTTTAAATCTTCCACATCATTATTTAATGTGATGACAGGAACTGAATACAATATTCCAAGTGTAGTCTAACCATAGTTCGATTGACCTCTAGCATGACTTTGCTTTTCTTAAACCCAATCCACTGTTAAAGAAAGTCAACAGACCATATACCTTCTAAACAACCTTATCAATTTGGATGGCAAATTTGAGTAATCAATGGACATGGATCTGAACATGCCCCGTTGCTCCACACTGCCAAGACTCCTGCTTTTAACTGTTTATTCTGCATTCAAATTCGACCTTACAAAGTGACTCACCTCACACTTATCGAGGTTGAACTCCAACTGTTGCATCTAACGAGTTCTACATCCTGTCAATGTCCCATTGCAACCTACAACAGCCCTTGCCACTATCCAGCAACTTCCTTGACATTGGCAAACGTACTAATCCACCCTTCCAAGCCACCCATGTCATTTATGAAAATCACAAAGTGCAGAGGTTCCAAATACGATCTCTGCAGAACACCACTGGTCACCGTGATCCAGGCTGAATGCTTTACATCTCCCATTTCCCTCTATCATCTATTGGCCAGTCAATTCCGTATCCAAACAGCGAGAGTTCCTTGTATCTCATTTCTCCATACTTTCTGATTCAGCTACCATGGGAAATCTTATCAAAAATTTTGCAAAAGTCCATGTGCACCACACCACTATTCTACTTTAATCAACATGTTTTGTTGCAACCGCAAATAACTGAATAGGGTGTCTGAGGCATGACCTGCCCCTCACGAAGCTATGCTGAATATGTTTAATCAAACAATGATTTCCCAAGTAATTACAAATATTGTCTCTCAGAATCCTCTCCAATATTTTTCTCAACACTGAAGTAAGACTTACGGATCTGAAATACCTCTGATTATCCTGATTCACTTCTTGAACAAGAGAATAAGATTTACCACTCTCCAGTCATCTGGCACTACTCCATTGAGGACACGAAGATCATCACCAAAGGCTTAGCAGTCTCTTCTATCGCTTTGTGCAGTAACCATCTGGCCCAAGATATTTATCTATTTTTTTCCCTTTTTCGAAATTTTCAGCATATTCTTCTTCCTAAAATCAATGTGTTCTCCCATATCAACCAGTTTTAGGCTGTCCACAAAAACATTAAGCACCCTTCCTGCAGTGAATTCTGCAGCAAAATAATTCATTAAGGGTTTCCTCTACTACCTCCGAGTCCAGGCACATGTTCTCTCCATTTTGTTTATCGGTCCTTTCCTCACTTTGGCCATACTCATGTTCCTCACATAAGTGTCAACGTTCTTAGATTTTCCTTAATACAACCCGTTAAACTATTTCATGCCTCCTTCTAGCTCCACTAATTCAATTATTCTGTTCCTTCTTGGCTAACTTGAAAGCTTCTAAATCCCTGTCTGTGTTTGCCTCCTCAGCCAGAAGAAAACTTCCTTCTTCCTATTGACGAGTTGTTCCACATCGCTTGTCACACAACGCTGTTTCTAAATACCATCCATTATTTGTCTGTGTGAGGCAAACCTGTCTACCACTGTCAGCAAGTTTTTTCCTGAATAACCTCCATATTTCCATCGTACATTTCCCTGAAAATATCTGTTTCCAATTTCGGTGCCCCAGTTCATGCCGAAGAGTATTGCAATTCTCCTCCCCCAATTAAATACCTTCCCAAACAATCTGATCCTTTCGCTCTCAATGAGTGTAGTAAAGGTTATGGAATTGCAATCACTATCAGGGAAATGTTCTCCCACCGAGATATCTGACACTTGGCATGGTTTGTTGACAAGCACCAAATTCAAAATGGCCTCCTAACTACTCGGCCTATCTACATATTACATCAGGAACCATTCCAGTACACGCCTGACAACAACTGCTCCATGCAAACTATTTAATCTTTGGAGGTTCCAATCAATACCACCCATGACAACAACCCTGTTACTTCTGCTCCTTTCCAAAATCTGCTTCCCAATCTGCTCCTCCCTGTCTCTGTTGTAATTGGGAGGCCTGTAGAAAACTCCCAGTAAAGAAACAGAACCTTTCCTGCTTCTGACATCCACCCAGACTGAATCTGTTGAGAAACCTGTTCAGAATCATTCCATGTGGAGACAGTTCGTGGTAAATACTCCATGTGAAGTCACTCTGCAGAGAATCTCTCAATGTGAATTGAATGTGAGGTGAACCAGTACATGTCAATTAGCTATGAGTTGGGTCACTCCATCCGGTGTCTATCTGATGTGAGTAAGTCTATGTTGGAGACACTCTGGGGTGAATCGTCTATGTGGAGTTACTCTGATGTGAATCTTTCCACATGCAGGTAATCAGATGTGAACCACTACATGTGAAGACAATCCAATATCGACTGAACTGAATCACTCCATGTGAAGTCGACACAAATCAATCCAGGTTGAGTCATTCTTAGGTGACTCAGCCATGTGGAGATCGTCTGAGGTGAATCACTTTTATGCAGATATTCTGACATAAATCAGTGATCTGGAGCTGCTTTCAGATGTCTCACTGCATCTGGAGACACTCTGATGTGAACGACTCCATGCGGAGACACTCTGAATTGATTCACTTCATGTGGACTTCCTCTGAGATGAAACATTCAACGTGCAGACACTGCCTTAAGTCAAGGCACCTGCAATCACTCAGAGGTTATTTAGTAATTCGTTCCAAGATGAAATACGAAATGTGAAGGGACACTTGATGTAGGTTTGCTCGCTGACCTGGTCTCTGAGGTGAACATCTCCATGTCAAGACACTCTGAGATGCATCACTACACGTGGCGACATTCTAAAAGGAGTATGTAGAGAAATACGGAGGTAAGTAGTTCCAAAGTAAGAAACGCTGAGGTGAGTCATTCCATGTTGAGACACTCTAAGGTGAAGCACTCCAAGTATTCTTCCTGTGATGATATTGTATTCTGAATCACTTTATGTGCAGACATTCTAAGCTGTGACACTTCATTTGTCGACTTCCTGATATGAATCACTCAACTTTGGAGATACTCTGAAATAAATCAATACTCTGACGTGAATCATGCTATGTGGAGTTACTCTGAGGTAAATCATTCAATTTCGAGATACACTGAAGTGAACCAATCCACACGGATTTGAATATATTTATGTCAGGAGTTGCCTGAGGTGAATCACTCCATGCACAATTACTTTGAGGTGAATCATTCAATGGAGACAATCTGAGGAAGTCGCCATGCAAACATGACGACTGAAATCATTTATGTTGGCACATTCCGAGGTGAATCACTCTGCCGTGAATCACTCCAAGTCGTGACACTCCAACGTGAATTACTCGATATGTTGTCAGCCTGGGTGTTTTACTCCACACACATATGTAAGATGCTGCTTGTATAGTGAATCAAATGTGAAAAGTTTTGAGGCGACTCTTTTTGAGGGCAGATATATGAAGAGACGCTGAGAGACAGCAGTGCAAGCGCTGACATGCCAGTGGACATAAGCTGAGGGTAAACACTCTGAAGTGCACATTTCAAGCGCGAAGAAGGCTGGAACAAGATGTTCAACGGCGGGTATCCACAAAGGAGATTCCAGTGGGGAACGATTCAGTCCGAAAGAATGCAGAATTTGAAAGAACAGTAATTCCAGTGGCAGGCATTCCGTTGTGAGACTTGATGAGGTGCGATCTCCATATTCTAACAGAGAAACCGATGGGACACCGTTCCTTGAATGTATCATCGCTGATAAATAGCGTGGTGAAGTAGGCATTTGGCATGCTTGCCTTCACTGGTCAGCGTATTGACTACAGGAGTTGGGACAGCATGTTGCAGCTGAACAGAACATTGGTGAGGTCACATTTGAAATTCTGATTATCCTGCTTTCGCAACGATGTTATTTAACTGGACAGGGTCCTACATTCACAACCAAATAATTTATATAAATGACAAGTAACAGTTAACCCAACATCAAACCTAGCATCACACAGCTGGTTACATGGCTTCAGTCCAACCCAAATGTTGCATTACTCCTCATTGTCTCCTATCATCAAACCATTTTTGTATACAAATTCTCGTTGTCTCTGGATTCTATGTGATCTAACCTTGCTGATTGGTCTTCCGTGGCTTGCTGAAGTTGATAGAGACAGCATCCACTACTCGGCCTTCATGAATCTTGTTTGTCAATTCTTCATAAGACTAGAAAATGAAACTGAAAAGGAAAATAAAAATAAACAAATGGAGCAGACGAGCTCCGACTGCAGAGACCTACTTCAACACCATCTTGGAAAAGTATGCTTTCTGTCTCTTAGTCAACTGTGTATCAAATTTACTAAATTTAATTGAATGCTATTTACTATCACATTTGCTATCAGTATCCAAAGTAGGTCCTTATTGAAATCATAGCCACAGATTCTGTCTGAATTGTCGAATATCACCAACATTATGCGCTTTTCTGGGAAATTTTCAGTTCCTAATGAATTTTGTTGAGGAGTAAAACTCTAGATGTGCTAGAGTCAAAGGCAGCTCGTGACTCACTGAGATGTTGCCAACCAATACTTAAAGGAAAGAAGGCACTGCACAAACATCAAAACGTTTGAGAGAGATCTTAAAATCACAGTCATAGAAGTCTACAGCAGAGAAAAGAACAGCACTTCAGTCCATTGTGTCTGTGCTATTCAAAACCTAGCACCTCACTATTCTAATCAAATTTTCCAGTACTGATGCAGAGCCTTTTACGTCTTGGTATCGTAAGTACAGTTTTAAACATTTTAATACAGGAACACTTCAGCATTTACCGCCATACAGCCAGTGAGTTGCAGACTCATACCATTGTCTTGCTGAAAGTCAATGTTCCACAACTTCCTTCTAAGCCTCCTGCTGCTTGCCATCAACGTTCTGGACTTTTTCTTCCTCTCTGCTGAGGGGAAGAAGTTGAAGTGAGAGGTTGAATATGGTGGAACATTTTTTGACTGGAGCATAGAAGGTTGAAGTGTATAAAATCATGAGAGGCAGTGATTCTTTGAATAACAAAGGTCTGTTCTCGAATTTCTAAGATCTCAAAACTAGAGGACATAATTTAAAGTTGAGAAGAGAATGGCAACTGTTTCACACTGATGGGGTCGGCAGCTGGAATGAATTGCCAGTGGTAGCAGCCGTTGGAGATAAAATTACAACAATGTAAGAGACATGTGGAAACACATCTGAATAGGAAACGTTTAGAAGGGTATGGACAAAATGCAGCCAAATCGGTAATTTAGTCAGTATGTGCAATTTGGTCCGAATGGTCTGCTTCTATGGTCTATAAATCTATGACTTTATCAATGATCCTTATAATTTTGCACAAGGTAATCATGTCTTAACAGAATCATGTACCACTCAGTCTCATCGGCTGCAAGGAAAACAACTCCAACCTATCAAATCGTTCTTCAAAACTAAGACTTTCTAGCTCAGGCAACTTCCTGGTAAATCTCGTCTAGACCATTTTCAGTGGTATTACACACCTCTTATAATATGGATTCCAGAACTGCACACAATAATCTAGCTGTGGTCTAGCCAACGTTTTACGGGTTCAGTAATTTTTGAAAGATCTTAAAGGTTACTATGGTACATTTAAGTGGAAGACAATAGTTGATTTTTTGTTGTTGATGTGAATGAATATTTTAACGAGTTGCCTTGCAAATAAGTCAGGGAGGCTTTTGCTCTTATTCATGGAATTTGGTTAACTTTTATGTTTTTCAAATAATTAACTGTTAAAAGAAAGAAACGTTTTTGATTCTCTTTTTTTTCCTTTCAGTTCATGTACTGAGATGAGAAACTCATGCAACTCCTGAAAATCAAAAACACCGAGCGAAGTGCTGCAAGACACCAGAGTTAGCCCTCCTTTGAAAAGAAAATCAATCCATTAGCCAGTAACATTTGTGACGCAGGATGCAGTTTTATCCTTGAAAGAGACAATATAATCAGAGCTGGCATCATTTAACGTTGTTGATAGTATTTTAAAATCAAATCCCCCGGGATGGGTGGGCTGATACGAATAGGGGCATTCAGTCACATTCAACGCACGTTATGTCATTGAGTAGCTTGTATGATCTATGAATTCTGTGCAAAACGCTAATACAGGAACCGTTTTGCTTACCATGAAACTCAAGTTGAAAATATATTGCAAGATTTAAAATTACACTGAAGTTCATGCTTCAAAATGAAACCTATATGCCTCATTACGGAGATTCATATTTCTAATAGTTAATTTTATACCTATTACCCAATTTGACAAATTTGATTGAAACCTTCTAGAAGTTTATACAATCATGAGAGGCATAGATAGGATAAATAGTAAAAGTCTCTTCCCTGAGGTGGGGGCATCCAGAACTGGAGGGATCGGATTATGGGTCTGAGGGGAAAGATATAAAGAGATCTATAAAGGTGCAACTTTTTCACGCAGAGCGTGGTACGTGCATGGAAGGACCTGCCAGAAGAGTGGTGGAGGCTAGTACGTTTGCAACATTTAAAGGCCTTATGGAGAGGTGTATGAATATGAACGGTTTGGAGGGATATGTGGCTGGGTGCTGGCAGGTCGGCGATTGGGTTGGGATATCTGTTCAGCATGGACTAGTTGGACCGAATGGTCTGTTTCCATGCTACACATCTCTGCGATTCGTCTTCTAAACTGTCCTAACTTTTAACTTCCCTCTGGTGTCGCATATGTTCCGTTCTCTGACAACCCTCATTTACCTTCAACTAGAATTCTAATTTTATACTAGAATTAAGTTCATTGTCACATGTACTCATATCGGTGCAGTTAAAATATTACATAGTCTTCTCTTGCAGAACCATTTTAGGTCTAGAAGTACCGAAGTCAATTCCAAGGGAAATAAATTGTATAAACTGCCACAGTAAATATGGTCAAGCAATGTTCTCTGCCTCATATGTCTATGGTAAATTAACAGTTAACAACAAATTGAACTGCTTCCAGACTTCAGCCTTCTGGAGATAATTTCTCAACAAAACAGAATAAAACTGCGGATGCTGGAAATCAGAAACAAGAGCAGAAAATGCTGAAAAAACTCAGCAGGTCTGGCCGAAACAGCAGGTACAGAAAGTAGAGCTAATATCACCGTTGTTCCCAACGTATGCTGCCTGACTGGCTGAGCTTTTCATGCAGTTTCTGTTTTTGATTCTGATATTTTCTCATCAAACTGTTCATAGGCGTTTCTGTATAGCAGTGGCGCAAAATACAGGAAACGTAGCTCAGAGGTACCACATTATGCCAGGAATGCCCCAGTTCAGTTTCCAGGATGCGAGAGATTGTTGGAACCAAAGGATGGTTCACAGCTGCTGCAACCGAACAGGAGAAATTTCGTGACATTTAAGGAGGAATCAGGATTAGAAATTAAAAAAAGATCCAACATTAAAGACGTTCGAGCCATCGTCGGTATGAAGGGCATCTTGGTACAATAAAAAGGAATAGATTAGAAGAACAAAGAAATGCAAATTTCAGAAATAATATCTGTCCCATCAGCGAAGACAGAGCAAGCGAGTCTGCTGATCTTCCCTGCCCTTGACGAGGCCCAGAGACGATGTAGGCTTTACACTGGATATCGCCAATATCAGCTGATGACCACAAGTAAGAAGAAAGAAATTGTACAGACAGAGAAAAAGAAAAGAAACGAGCTTCGCTCAAGAGTCCTACTCCATCGTAATTTTAATTCTAATCCTGATTCCTCCTTAACTCGGTAATTATGTTTGGAAGTCAGAAACAGGAAAAGGTAAGCTAATTTATTGGGAGTTTTCTACAGACAGCCCAAAAGCAACAGAGACACGGAGGAGCAGACTGGGAGACAGATTTCAGAAAGGGGCAGAAAAAATACATTGTCGTTGTCATGGGTGAGTTCAACTTCCCGAATATTGACCGGAACATCCTTACTGCAAGTAATTTGAATGGAGAAAATTTGAAGACAGGTCGACAAGAGGGCAGTCCATATTGGGTTTGGTGCTTTGCAACAAAACTTGTCAGGTGTCAGATCTCTCTGTAAGCGAGCATTTTGGTGATAGTGATCACAACCCATTGGCCATGTATCCTATTAGAGAGGGACAGCAGCAGATGAAGTGGGAGAATATTTAGTTAATGGAGCGTGAATTACCATATTATTAGGCAGGAACTGTGCAGCACAGATTGGGGGCAGGGATGAGTTAGGGCTCTAGAAGTTTACAACGTAGTCGAGGAAAGGACTGAAGAATGTGCTAAGTGGAGTTAGAAGGGGGCATGTAAAAAAAGGCTTAGCTTGTAGGATTAAGAAAATCCCGGAGGCGGTCTACACTTACGTGAGGAAAATGAGTATAACCAGAGAGCGAGGAGAGTGCTTCATGAATAATGGAGGATACTGTGCCTGGAGTCTGAGGACTTCGGGGACGTCCTTAATGAATATTTGTTTCAGTATTCACTGGTGAGAGTGACCTTGTCGTTTGTGAGAACAAGGTGAAAGAGACTGATACACTCAAAACCATTGATTTTAAGAAAGAAGATGTGGTGCCAATTTTGAAAAGCCTGAGTACAGATAAAACCCCGGCGACAGAAGAGACGTACACACATTTACAATGGGAAGCGAGGAAATGCGTTACTACGCCTTTGGTGATAATCTTTGCTTTCTCACTGTCCACTGGATTAGTTCCAGGTGATTGGAGCATGGCAAATTTTATTGACTTGTTCAGCCAAGGGAATAAGCATTGGAAATGACAGGTGAGTCAGTCTTATGTCGGTGGTGGACAAATTATTGGAAGAATTCTGAGAGAGAGGCATTATGATTATTTGGAAGAACATTGGTTGATTAGAGAAAGTTAGCTTGGCTTTGTGAGGGTCATTTCATGCTTCAAAAGTCTTACTGAGTTCTTTGAAGATGTGACAAAACGCATTGATGAACATAGAGGACTGGATGTGATGTATATGGATTTTAGCAAGATTGTTGATAAGGTTCCTCATGGTAGACTCATTCAGAAAGGGAGGAGACATGGGATACTGGGAAATTTGGCTGTCTGAATGCAGAATCCGTTTGCCCAAGGGAAACAGCATTTATCAGTAAATGGAAAGCATTCAGCCTGGATTTCCGTGACTATTGTTGCCTGTCGAGATCTGTTCTGGGATCTTGGATTTTTTTTTATTTTTGCAAATGACATGAATGAGGAAGTTGGAGAGTGGTTTTGTAAGTTTGCCAATGACACGAAGAATTTTGGAGTTGTGGATAGTCTGGATGGCTTTTTCATGTTGAAACGAGACATTGACAGGATGCAGCCCTGGGTTGAGATGTGGCAGATGGAGTTCAAACACTGAAAAGAATGAAGTGATTCATTTTGGAAGTTCGCATTTGAATGCAGATTGCACGGTTAAAGACAGGATTCTTGGCAGTGTGGAGGAACAGAATGATCTTGAGGTGCACGTCCACAGAACACTCAAAGTTGCCACCCATGTTGACGGGGTTGTTAAGAAGGTGCGTGGTGTGTTTGCTTTCATTAGCAGGCGCTTGGGTTTCAGAGCAGCGAGGTTATGCTGCAACCTTATAAACATTTGATTAGAGTGGTGCTGGAAAAGCACAGCAGCTTAGGCAGCACCCGAGGAGAAGGAAAATCGACGTTTCGGGCAAAAGCCCTTCATTAGGAATGGAGGTTGGATTATTTTTGGAAAATTTTGTTCAGTTCTGGTCACTTATTGTAAGGAGGATGTGGAAGATTTAAGGAGGGTACATAGGAGATTTACCAGGCTGCTGCCTGATTTGAAGCCCATGTCTTATGAAGAAATGTTAGCAAACAGGAGCTTTTCTTATCGGAGTAAAAAAGGATTAGAGCTGATTTCATGGACATGTTCGAGATGGTGAGAGGCATGGATAGAGTGGATAGCCAGAAAACATTACCCAGCATGGAAATGGCTATTATATGGGGAATGATTTAAAGTGATTGAGGGAAGATTTAGCAGACATGTAACCCGTAGATTCATTATGCAGAGAGTGTTGGATGCGTGGAATGGACTACAAGCAGGGGTAGTAGAGACAGACATATTAGAATTTTTGAAGGCACATGGATGATCTTAAAATATTTGGTATGTATGTTGGTTTGACTTTCCACTTAGCTGAAAGTTTGGCAAAGCATACAGGCCTGCCTTGTGCTCTGCTTTTCGATGTTGTATATTCTTGAATATTTTCTCTGGGCGATAGTTATGAAAGTGATGGTGAACTGGACAGAAAACCTTGTGGCTATATAATTCAGAGCCTCATCATTAATACATATGTGGACGGAATATAGAGTCATACAATGTTTATAATGAACTACTGGAATGTTCACCATTATTGGGTGGATAATAATAATCAGTAGATGCTTTGCTGCTGTGGACACAACGTAGAAGCAAACATTCACAGTCATTACACTTTCCATGTGATAGGATCACAGTTGTAACGACATTGGCAGTGAACAAGTCACGTAAATTAGGAAATTGCATTTTAGGCTGTTTTACTAATCATTTATTAATGCAAAAGAAAAGAGATATTCAGTGATATTTTGATACGCTCATTGCCATAAGGCAATAGAATTATAGCCATGATTAAATTAGAAATTCTTCAACTATTAAAGGCTGAATCTTGTATGTTCTGTTCAAAGAACGTGCGTATGTTAATAATGTAGAAGAAGAATAGCTCAATGCATCCATTGTTAATTTGTGCCAGGGTTCTGTCATGACTCCCCTTCAACAACAGGTTCAAGAAAAGTGACATGACAATGCATTATTGAAAACAGAATTTACCATGTTGGATCAATGATTACAAACTGTCTGTTTCCAACTTGTTTAGCACATCACAACAAAAAACAAATGCATGCAGGAACGTTGGCTGACGAATGCAATGGATAAAGAAAAATAAATAAATTCGCACATCGGCAGGAGGTGTTATGCCAATGATTCTCACCTGAATCCTTTGTGTTTGGGTGAATATTAGCGAAGTTTTCACAATTTATAACTGCCAATAACCAACGTTCCAATGTATAGAGCACGAAAATCTACAGTTTATTGTTGTCATTGCTTGGAAGGACAAACTAATTGGGGAAAGATCCTATCTGGCATGTTGCTGAGAATTCATTAATGTAGTTTTCATTGGATAGTACATTCAAGAGGACGGAGCAACTTTGTGCAAGGAGCAGCATCATCGCACCTCCTTCCCCCCTTACAAATGGACCATCAATATCCAAAGATAACTTCATTTTAAGATACCTCCACTCCAACACACATATACATTACATTGACAACAGTCATGCAAAATTTCTGATTCAATTTGCTTGACTTCTGCCACCGATTGCCTCCGTTTCTCAGCCAACTATCGACAATGTGCTGGCAATCATGTTTGCTTGTCTGGCCACGTGCACAATTTTCAAAACTGAACACTAAACTCGACGTTTCCAGATCAATGTTGAATGTTTCTGCTGATGAATGTTCAGTTTTCTGGAGAAATATCCGATTTATCTTTCTATCTTCTCATCATCCTCCTGCAAGAACACAGCACTGTGAGTGGCTTTGACTAATTACGTGTGGCTAATACTTGGACAGGGACTTACACAGATTTCAGGCTGTCAAATGCTTGTGGCAGTCCAGTGTTCACTGAAACTTCTTTCCTTTATTTAGCAATTCAGTGAATGGAGTGGCCACAGTGCTAAAATATGGTACAAATGTTCGATAAAATACAGTCGACCCTAGGAATTGCAGTATTGCTCTGTTTGTTGGTACTCCCTAATTAATTTTGGTTTTGTATTCTGTGGGGCCATTTGAGCATGTCCTATAAAATGGCCTGGGAAGCTCACTTAGGCTTTGCGAAATTGACTTTTAGCCAGGTTTATCACCAAGCCTGCCACCTGAAGGCAATTTAACAAGTCTGACACATGTTTCAAGTGTTCCTTCCATTTGTGACAAAAAACAATCGCCCGCTCATCAATGCCAACTGCACAACTAGGTAATTCGAAATTGACTTTAGCATAAAACTTGCAATCCTCCAAAATCTATTACTTGGAATTACCTGGTCTGCAGATTAATGGGAATGACCATCATTAATTCTACACTAATTCACTTCAAGCTTCCGTGATCAGCATGCTGGGAACAAAATTAGAGAGGTCATTGAGGAATACCACTTGCAAGTTCTCTGCAAGCCAAAGACCATTTTGAATAAGGCTTCATTCCTTCCTTGTCATTAATCCGATTCACATTGCTCTCTTCATAATGTGTGCCTTTACACTCCGTGGATTGTACCTGTTCAATTTGGGATATCAATGGCACTTCCTACAGGACAAATGGTGATGGCAAATGACGTTCAGTTCCAATGAGTGGAAGAAAAAAAATGGTCAGGATGGACTTGTATTATTGGTATTTAGAAAGAAGACATGTGTCCAAATTGCTGTTAAACGTTTGATCACTTTGAATGGCGTTGCAGGTTTCAATTTATTAATATGTAAATCTCATTTATATATTAATGAGTTAAAACTTGCAACCCCATACTAAGTGATGAAAGTCTTCGCATCAGTGGTATGACACTTCAATCTTTTTCTATAAATTCTGTATTCTATGAACCTGCCCCACGAGCGATCTGCCAAAGGAGCATCGCTCAAAAAGTCTGTTCTTCCAAGGAAATCTGCTGCAATATAATCTGATGTTGGATGAATATTTAAAAAAAAAAATTCTACCCCAGTCCTATACTAACACCTCTACATCATTTCATCATCAAAGTCTCAACAACAAATTCGCAAATATGTTTTCTCGTCCTGCCATGTTTATTTTTCAAATTGAATGTCTGCAATAATCATCTGAATTAAACAGGAATTCTGGAAGCTTTGTCCATATTCTGTTAGTCTTGACCTCAGTTCCTCCAAAGTCTTTAAAAGGTATGATTGGTAGATGCAAATCACTCGGACACATAACTGGCAATACAGAAGCTGAAATGTCTTACCAGCAACACTAAACATAACGTTTTCTTCTCAATTGTTTAATGTTCCTGTTGATGGTATTCAGTCTTCTGAAAAAAAAACTCAATGCGTCTTTCTAAATTCTTGTCCTCTTCTAATAATACACCATCGACACTCACATATCACTCACATCGATAGCCATCTTGAATGGCTTTGCATACTTATGTGGCTAATACTGGGGCAGTGCATATCAAAGCTTTCGTCCATGTTCGTTTTTTGCACTTCTTCAGTAAATCAGTCAGTTGAGGAAGCACGCTACTAAAACTCAATACAAATTTCCAATAAAATTCACTCGATCCCAGAAATCGGATGACTGCTCTCTTCGTCAATGATATGGGGAAATTCCTCAATAATCTTTCTTTTCAGGTGCTGTGTGGCCTCTGAAGGCTCAGATGATTCCAAGAGCAGTTCCCAGAGCGAGCTCTGCAGTTGCACTCCTTTTTAAAATATCTTTTGGATATTTTTGTTTTCGTTCTGGAACGTTTGCAGGTGTGACCAACTAGGGAGATAAACTTAGTAGCTTGAAACAAGAGTCAATCATTTAGATGGAATGCCACTGTCAGTTTCTTTCTATAACAGGACTCTGTGCCTGTGCAGACTCACTATTACATTTAACATGTCATTAGCACTTGCTGTGTGTGCACTGCATCTATTGTGTAAGATTTGAGATTTCAGAGTTTGACTTGACAAGTGTATCCAACATCCCTTGCTGCTTGGCTAAGTTAGCAACCCATTTGTGTTTAAGCAGCCACAGACTGTTACACGATACTTTTGTTTCGAGTGTGCTCGTACAAATAAAAGTGTGCTACCAGGCAGAGCAATACCAGAACACTAATGATGGCGGTAAAGGAACTAATTATACTGGCTTTGATAAAGTGTCTTCATACTTAAAATTATCATTGAATGAACATTTCAACCCCTGCAGCATTTCTTTTTGTAAGTACTTTTTTTTCTTCGTCTGAAACATCGAATGACATCACGGGAAATGGAGACTGCACAGGAAAATATGACCATCCAAGGCCAGGACTGATGACGAAGTCTGACTTCCCCGAATGGTCTAAATTTAATGCTGTGTTTTTCGAGTATAGTCCTGAGACCTGAACAAGTGGAAGTGGAATAGTATCTTTGGCTGCTGTTCCTCATCTCGTAGCATAGAGGTCTCTGATTACAATTCTCAAAGCAAAACGTCGGTTTCCATATCTGCCCACACTGAGTGTCTTTCTAGATACACAGAGCTTCCTGGTGTTATAGCACTGATTTGAAGTCTAGAGATACTGTTTTAAATCACAGACTGAAAACGATTAGTCTCACTTCAGAATCATTCTTGGCTTTTTTTTCTCTCTATTAAATGGTTTAACTGGATATCTCACAGCTGCTCCCTGATAATTGATTGAATCACACCATAAATAAATACATTTGTGTAGAACTTAATTCCAGGAACATAAATGCAACTTGTTCAAAAATATACGAAGTATTATTATATTCATGATTAAGTTCTGTTGAGGTGAAATATTGAAATTTGACAACACATGAATGCCATAGAAGTATGAAACTGCCAGATAAGTTGAAGAGCAGAATCAACGACTTCATTCTACTTTCGATCTCTGGGTCCCTTTCAACTTTTTGTTTATTTGGACCGCTCACTACCCTCCGAAGTTGACTGGTTACTAAAATATGTCTCAAAGTAAGAGCTTTGAGTAGAAGAATGAAAGAATACTGGAGCAGTTGGGTTATAACCTCTTGGACCTATATCTCAATGTAAGAACATTGAGCAGAATAATTACAGCATATGGGAGCAATGGGGTTCAGGCCTCTTGAACCTATTAGAATGCCATGCAGTCAGGATCAGTGTAGTGGCTTGGCTTGAAATGAGAGAACCATGGAACATTTTCAATTACCTTTACGGCTTCAATATTGAAAAAAAGAAGGCAATGTATATCAATCAGAGGAAAATGCAGGTTGTACCGAGAACTAAAACTGCAGTTTTCTTGATGAAATAGTTTGCTTTTAGGTTTTGGCAGCATATTGCCACAAACTGATCAGAGGAGAAAGTGATGCTGAACCAGACAGAACATTCTGATGTTGCATCTAGCAGGACAAATGTAGCACTGCACACAAAGGTGATACTTATAAAAAACAGTGGGAAATGATATAAAATTTTCTGATTCAGTACGACTGCAGTGCTAATTAACAGCAGGTCTGATGTTGCCCTGGCCATAAGGTACCAAATGGTGCAGGAGAAAAGCCACGTTCTCGTGCACAGGCTCGCAATTGATGTTAAATTAACTGTAAGTTTTAGATAGAATTATATTTCAACCATTCTCAATTTCTAGTGGTCTGACATTAACTTTTTAAAGTGAAAAAACTAAACTAAACTGAAGAACATGGAGGCTTAACAGATGCAAAAGTCCGGTGTCATCTGAATTCATCGCATCACAGGTTTGGTTCAATGGGCATTATACCTGTAAAGTGGAGGAGAGTGAATGGGCAGAAGATGAAATGGAAATGCACGATTCACTGGTGACTCCAAAGGGGAAAGTGCATATTGTGTGAACAGAGGAGAATTGGATCAAAAATCAGAGCTTGACAACACTATGATATAGCAGGCGATGGCATTCTGGTGTTATCACTGGACTATTGATCCAATAAATGGACAATGGTTCGAACCCCGTCATAGCAGATGGTGGAATTTGAATTCAATAAATATCTGGAACTAAGAATGTAATTGCAACTATAAATCCGTTGCCAGTTGGCAGAAAGCAAAAAAAAGCATCTGATTTACTAACGTCCTACAGGAAGGAATTTTGTCTTCCTGACCTTGACAATCCGACATGTGACTCCAGATCCACAGCAATGCAGTTGAATCTCAACTGCCCTCTGAGTAATTATTACTGAGCAATAAATGCTACCTAGCCAGCGACACCCTAATTCTGTTACATAATTTGAAACACAAATAAAATAAATGGTCCAAAATGGCCTCTGTCTGCATAGACTTTGCATACGTTTTCTAGATGAAGCAAAGAGACAAAGAACCAATGTAACACATCCTGATGTCTGCCATTTTGTATGAGTGCAACAATTATACATTGGCTTTGCACAGTCTGAGGCCAGAGAGATCCCATGCTGATATCTGTGAAGCTCAGATGTGGGAGTGGGGCGGAGGGTATGTTGGAGCAGCCTAGGGTAGACTATGGAATAGTGGTATTAACGCTGGTGTGTTAATATAAAGGTAATGTTCTGTAGACGCAGATTCACGTGACCACCATGGCAGATGGTCAAAATTAAACTGAATTCAAACACAAACTCAGAAATAAGAATTTAATGACGATGTGTGAATTCATTGTTGATTGTAGAAAACCCTTTGTCCACGGAGAGGTTTCAAAAAGGATTTAATGGAACGTTGCAGGGAATTGAGTTTTTGAGATGGATAAATAACCTGGAAAGATTGGGTTATTTTTTTTTTCTCTGGCGCATAGGAGATTCAGGGTGACCTTATTGAGGTTTAGGAAATCATGAGGAAAATAGAGTGACGAGGGGGAAAGAGTTCAAATCTTGGAGGGCATATTTCGAAGGCGAGAGGAAAAGATTTAAAAGGAGAGGGGTGGGTCATGAATGGAATGAAATGCCACAAACGTGGTGGATGTCGAGTTACACTGTTTGAAATATATTTGGATCAGTTTACTAATAGGAAAGCTTTGGAGGTATATGGGCCAAGCATAGGTAAGTGGGACTCATTTTGTTTGGGAGCATTGTCAGCGTGGACTGATTGTTCAACGCACTGTTTCCATGCTGTATGACCCCATGACTCTACATACCTCAGGAATGGAAAATGGTATTCTTCCCTGGTCTGAACTTCACTGAAGCCAGATAAACAAAGAAAAAGAACAATGAAAGTCTACAGTCTAGAAATGGCCCTTCGGCCCTCAAAGCCTGAGCTGATCCAAACGTAATGTCTAACCTGTCGGTCAATTCCTAAGCATCTGTGTCCCTCTGGTCCCCACCTACTCATGCATCTGTCCAGACGCATCTTAAATGAATCTACCGTGCCTGTCTCTACCACCTCTGTTGGCAACGTGTTCGAGACGCTCACTATCCTCTGGGCGAAGTAGTTACCGCGTGTATCCCTCTTAAACTTTCCACCTCTCACCTGGAAAGCGTGGCCTCTCGTTATCGAATCCTTCACCCTGGAAAAAAGCTTGGCTCTATCCACCCTGTCTATACCCTTCATGATTTTGTAAACCTCAATCAGGTCACCCCTCAATCTCCTTTTTTCTAATGAAAATAAACATAACCTACTCAACCTCTCTTCATAGGTAGCACCTTCCATAACAGGAAACATCCTCATAAACCTTATCTGCACCTTCCCCAATGCGTCCACATCATTATGGTAATGTGGCGACCAGAACTGTACACAATATTCTAAATGTGGCAAAACCAATGTCGTGTATAATTCTAACATGACTTGCCAGCTCTTATACAAAATACCCCGCCCAATGAAGGCAAGCGTACTCTCTGCCTTCTGGACCACTCTATCCACCTGTGCAGCAACCTTCAGGAAAAATGGACCTGCACTCCTACATCTCTGTCCATCTACTTTTCACAAGGCTCTTCCATTCATTGTATAATTCTCTCTCAAATTAATCTTGCTTAAATGCATCACCTCACATTTGTCTGGATTGAAATCTGTCTGTCACTTCTCCATCCAACTTTCCAGTCTATCTATATCCTCCTGTATTCTTTGACAGTCTCTTATGTTTTCTGCTACTCCGCCAATCTTCGTGTCATCTGCAAACTTGCTGATTATACCAACAGCGCCCTCTTCCAAATAATTTATGTATATTACAAACAACAGTGACCCCAACACTCACCCCTGTGGAACACTACTAGTCACCTTTCTCCATTTCGAGAAACTCCCTGCAACTACTACTCTCTGTCTCCTGTTGCTCAATCAGTTCTTTATCCACCTGGCTAGAACACCTTGCGCATCATGTGACTTCACTTTATCCATTAGTCTATCATGGGGAAACTTATCAAACGCCTTACCAAAGTCAAAGTATATGACGTCAGCAGCCCTTCTTTCATCTAACAACTTGGTCACTTCCTCGAATAACTCCATTGAATTGGTAAGGCACGATCTCCCCTCCCCCCCACAAGACCGTGATGCCTATCACTGCATAGACCATTCTTTTCCAAATATAAAAGGATCCTATCCCTCAGTTCCCTCTCCAACAACTTTCCCACCACTGTCGTCCGGCTCACTGGTCTGTAGTTACCTGGAAGATCCCTACTAACCTTCTTGTGCAGGGAGACAAGATGAGCAACCTTCCATTCCTCCAGCACCTCGCCTGCATTTAAGGACGCCACAAAGATATCTATCAGGGCCCCAGCTATTTCTTCTCTCGCCTCCTCAGCAACCTGGGATAGGTCCCAACCGGTCCTGGGGATTTGTCCACCATAATAACCTCTAGCCTACCCAAGCATCTTCCCTACTTATGTCAACGTGATCCAGACTAATCAAACTTATATTTCTAATCTCAATGAACACTGATGCAAAGTAATCATTCACAATCTCACCCATTCTCTCAGGTTCGACACACAGTCTTCCTTCATTATCCTATGGTGGACCAATCCTTTCTCTAGTTACCTGCTTCCTTCTTATGTAAGAATCAAATGCTTTGAGATTCTCCTTAATTCTGCTTTCTGAAGCTATTTCATGATCCCTTTTAGCCCGCTTGATTCTTCGCTTAAGACTTGTCCTACTCTTCTGATATTCCTCCAGGGCCCGTTCTGTTCTTAGCTGCCTAGAATTTCTGGACGCTCCCTTTTCCTCTTGGCTAGTCGTAAAATTTCTCATGTCATCCATGCTTCACGAATCTTGCCTTTCCTATCCTTTGCCTTCAAAGGGACATACCTATCCTGTACTATCTTTAACGTATCTTTGAAAGCCTCCCACACATCAAATGTGGACTTCCTTTCAAATAGCTGTGTCCAATCCACACTTTCGAGCTCCTGCCTAATTTTGGCATAATTGGACTTGGCCCAGTTTAGTAATATTCCCTTAGGACCACTCTCATCTTAATCTATGAGTATTCTAAAACTTACAGAATTGGGCTCATTGTTTACAACTTCTATCACCTGTCCTGGTTCGTTCCCCAGTACCAGGTCCAATTTGGCCCCTTCCCTCGTCGGACTATTGACATACTGCTCTAGAAAACTCTCCTGGACGCTTCTTACAATATCTACCCCATTCAGACCTCTGAAGCTAATTTATCCCAGTCAACGTTGGGAAGATTAAAATCTCCCATCACCACTACACTGTTGTCTCCATATTTTTCCATGATATGTTTACCTATTTGTTATTCTACCTCATGCTCACTGTTGGGAGGCCTGTAATACAGCCCAAACAATATGATTGCAACCTTCATACTTCTCAGCTCCACCCATAATGACTCACTACCGAAGATCTCCATAGTGTCCTCTTTTAACACAATTGTGATATCATCCCTGCACTAACCCCCTCTCCCCCAACTTACCTCCCTCCCTCTTCTGTCTGAAGCTTCTATACCCTGGAACATTTAGTTGCCAATCATAATGCCCTTCCTTCAACCAAGTCTCTGTGATTGCAATAACGTCATACTCCCAAGAACGAATTCAAGTGTTAAGTTCATCTGCCTTACGCACAATACTCCTTGCATTAAAGTAGATGCATTTCAGGCCACCAGTTCTGTTGCTGTCCTCTGCTCTCCACCTACTCTTCCATTTATTAATGCTATCTTCATGATTCTTACAGTCTCCAGTCACCATCTCGCTGCCTACTTGTTTTCTCTTCTGGTTCTCAGTCCCCTGCCCCATTATTTTAAAACCTCCCCAGCAGCAGTAGCAAACTCTCCCCCAAGGACATTGGTTCTGGTCTGGTTCAGACGTAGACCGACCATTTTGTAATTGTCCAACCTTCCCCATCACCGGTCCCAATGTCCAACAAATCTGAACCCCTCCATCCTACACCATCTCTCAAGCCACGTGTTCATCCTGCCTTTTTTTCCATTTCTACGCTGGCTAGCAAGTAGCACTGGTAGTAATCCTGAGGTCACTACCTTTGATATCCTCCTCTTTAACGTCCCTCCTAGCTCCCTGAATTCTTCTTTCAGGACCTCATCTCGTTTTTTTTACTTACATCGTTGGTGCCTATATGCACCAAAACATCAATGTGTTTGACTCTTCAGTTCTCTGTAGGCCTTTTGGGATGAGCGAGAAATACTGGCAAAGTCAGTGGCATCCTCATCTCTGCATGCAAATATTGTTAAAACATTCACTGAGCTCAATCATCTATGGAACAGCAGGAGAATCATTTGAAAATGCGAAAGCTGCAATATAAACTGATTTTCTATCTGTTCAGGACAGAATATCGTTGTCATTTATGTCAAAAGCAGTGCGTGAATTTATCATTATGAAAAGCCAAGGGTGAAATAACTTTTTAACCTGAAAACACCCAAAGCAAGTATGCAAAACTATGTCACTGCTCTGCAAACAAGTACCGAATAAACTTATGCCAAGGAATTTAAAGTAAGGACAGCTGAACTGGAATGCACAAGGGATTCAAGATCAGTGCATGGACCCCTCCATAAACAAAATTGCTCCCCAAAGTGCTCTGCTGGATGAGTGCTCACACACTGAAGTAAAGAGAATTCCTCTTTGAGACAGATGTCTGTGTTAGATGCTCTGATGCAGTTTCCTGACAGGGATGAATAGCTCTCATTGCTCAAACTCGAAAACGCCAGTAGTTGCCGAGCAAAAAGAGACATACCCCATGAAAAGGAAGAAATTTCGTCCTGCATGCTAAATCAAAGAACGTACCATGCATTGTCGTGCCTTTAAATAGTTTGCCTTATCTGCTGGGAAATTGTCTCCAATCTTCTGAGATATATGACACCAAGACATTTAAATACACAGAAACTAAATTGACAGAAAATATTACAGCTACCAGAAGAACTTTAGAACCAAAGACTAAAAATTAATCAAATGACAAGCAGAATGCTGACTCTGTTATGTGACATCGACTCTGGATCTGATCTTCAATATATACCCATTAGAACAGAAGCGTCGGGAGCAGTTCATTTCCCTTACCTTATGTTTTGATGAATCCGTGGCTTGAAGAGGTGTGTTTTGTCCTGGTTTAATTTGAAGAGAAATCTGTGGACAGGTACGGAGCAGAGTATGAGAAAATAACGAATTTGTGAAGCTTTTTCTTAACATTAGAACAATGGAAACTGTGTGAGCGAATATGGTCAAGCTTGCACAGGCCCGGATTTCAGTGAGCTTTTGGCAGTTATTGCTGGGATCTCAACACGTTTGGAAGGCAGTGCATCTGTCCTGGCAACCGAATTTCTTCTTTGAGTATTCTCACGGAAATATCTTTTGATGCTCTTTCCACTTGGATTGCAGAACTACAATCCATTATATGTTTACTGAATTTACCTTTTTGTCAAGTGTGTGTTTGTGCAATGTTATTCTTTTGGAACAGTTACAGTTTTGGAATAAAATAATCTATTATTCTGTTAGGTTTTCCACGAAACTGAAGTTATTCAAAATTTGTTTTTTCTTATTGCCTTTTAACTATTATTTTGAAAAAAATCGTGCTTCGATAAACTCGAATAGTTTGACAAATCGAATTGTATCTGGAGCACAGCACCTCACATTATACTTAGAATCATGAAAATTAGTGTCGAGACTACCTTCGAATTCTCTTGTGAGGGGTTTGTTCAGATCCACAACAAACTGACGGCTCTTGTGAGGATAAAAAATTGTATTTACAGGTCAAATTTAGAATTATTATACCTAAAGGCAGTGTGATAATTTCTATTGTCTTTTATTTGGGAAGTTGAATTCGATTAGTTTAAACAGGTTACATAGCAATGACTCTTTCAGTCACGACAAGTTTTCTGGTGGGGCTGTCGGCATGGTGAGCAAGGCAAAGCATTTGTACTTTTCCAAAGAATTGATTTGGGTTTGCGTGTGTCTGCAAAAATAGAAAATAAATGCGGCAATTGCAGAGCATTTGCAATTGCTCTGAATGAGATCAGAATCTTTGTAATAGATAAAATTCAATTGCAAACGAAGCAGCTTAAATTCGAAACAATGATGAGGGAAAACGTCAAGGATAGAATTGCGCTGGTAGAACAAAAAGAAATAGAAAAATAAATTAAAAAGCTTGACTTACGATTGAAAGCAGAAGAAAAGCAAAATTAGACAGAATTCCAAATTCAGAAATTGGCAATTACTGAGGAATGTTGACTTAAAGGGATGAAGGTGTAAGGTAGACTTAGTAAGGAGGACAGTGTGGAAAGAAACCCCATCTTATCCAAAGGACTGATGAGGATTTGTTTTAAAATGTTTCAGTGTTGTCCATTTCAATGAGAAAGATGTAGAAGCCTATTTCGTCTCATTTTGGAAAGTGGCTGAACAAATGAAATGAATGGTGACCATTTGGGTGTTTATCATCCAAATAAAACTGGTAAGTAGATTTCGAAAGGTATCAGATGAGGCATCTCGGAATTAAAATGAATTGAAAATGCCATATTGAGTAAGTATGAGTAAGTGCAAGATCCTTGCAGACAACTTGTCAGGGATCAAAAAAAGGGATGCCTGGTCAAATGTACATTTATTTTGAAAGACCAAGCAAAGAAATGTTAATAGGTGGGTAGGAGAATTGAAAATAAATTAAATCCAAATCAAATTTTGAAGTAGTTCAAAAATTCATTTCCTGATGTAGTGAGAAAACATGTGGAATAGCAGAGATTTAAAACTGCAAGATTAGCAGGGGAAACAGTGGGCACATTAGAGGGCAGCAAGTTGACACAGTGGTTAGGACTGCCACCTCAAAGTGCCAGGGAATAAAGCAACTGTGTGGAGTTTGTATATTCTCCCCGTGTCTGCGTAAGTTTCCTCCAGGTGCTCCGGTTTCCTCCCACAGTCCAAAAATATGCAGGTTTGGTGAATTGGCCATGCTAAATTGGCGGCACGGTGGCACTGATGCCTCACAGCGCCAGAGGCCCAGGATCAATTCCCGCCTCCGGCAACTGTCTGTGTGGAGTTTGCACATTCTCCCCGTGTCTGCGTGGGTTTCCTTTGGGTCCTCCGGTTACCTCCCACAGTCCAAGATTAAATGGGCAGGTTAGGTGAATTGGCCACGCTAAATTGCCCGTAGTGTAAGGTGAAGGCAGAAGAGGGATGGGTCTGGGTGGGCTACTCTTTGGAGGGTCGGTGTGGACTTGTGGGGCCGAAGGGCCTGTTTCCCCAGTGTAAGTATTCTTATCTTATCTAAACGGATGATGATTCTAGTTTGTTTCATAAATATCAGTCTGTGGGGGATAGACATGGTGGAAAAGAGAAATACGCAGGTGGTAAGGCAAAAGAAGGTTTCATCACAGATAGTAAAGATAGATTACCACAGGGTAAACAGGAAACCAAAGAAAGGGAAAGAGAAATATGGAGAAAAAAAATCAGGTGTTTTCACTGCAATAATTTAGGCCACATGAACTGGCAGTATTGGTGGTGCAGAATAAGTTCTGGGAACAGGAATGAGATAAATCATGAGAAACCAATGTGTTTTGTAAGGGAAAGCTCAGCGAAGGCTAAGAATCTGCAAAGGAATGTGCTACCTGATCAGGGATTAGTTAGAAGGAAATACTAGACCTCGTTAAATAATTTATTTGCGAGGTTATGGTTTGCTCATGTATACCAGGAGGAGCAAATAAAGAAATTAAAACTTTAGCAATACGGGTACCTGTTTCTTGATGGCGAAAGGTGAATAGATAAGTAACTTAGAAGAAGTATTGCTAGAAAAGATGGTTACATGTGAATTTATGGTAAGAGAAGTGTTTCATTATATAAAGTGAGGTTGCAGAGTCCACTGATAAGTGGTGAAGTGGTAGTAGGAGTAATAAAGAAATTCTGGGTTCTAGGAATCCAATTTAACCTTTGTGATGATACAGTGAATCACAGGTGGAAGTGATACCTACGTGGTTGAAAAGAAAATGGAAAATCAGGCAACAGAGATATTCGAGAAAGTACATCCTGGGACTTTTACCTGACTGTGTGATATCAAAGTAAAAACAAAAGGCGGAGCTTGAAGCAAGATGAGAAATCAAAGAATAAAAATACGGAAGTTGAAGTAACATTTTGAGATACCATGATTGATCAAATTGTTCAATGAGGAAAAAAAAAGATGAACGATTGGAGGACAAAATGGATTTTTTTAACTTATGAGAACGTAACTGATTTACCATAGAGAGATGAAAAACTGAAACAGTAGCATCAAAATGCATGCACAGAAGAATATGAGTGTATCTCAATACGTTACTATCATGACATTGACCTGTTGACCGAAATCATCATGTATTCACGTGGATGAGAATTGGACAAGTTCGTCAAGTTGTATTTCCAGTGGTCACTAAAAGGAAGTGTTACTGATGGAACATAAATTACTAATCAAAAGTTATTTAGGACTAAGGAAAGCTTACACAAGACTACAAAAATGTTTTTACTGGTCTGGACAGCATTATGAATGTGGTTGAACTCTAGCAGACATGTTATACTTTCAAATGATTGGAAAAACCTGAGGCAGCAATAAAGCCACCTCGCTTAATACTGATTAACATATTTGGGAAAAGTGTAACAAGTGTTATAATTGATTGTGTGGGACCCCGACATAAAACAAAATGTCGGAATTAGTATTTGTTGATCGCAGTAGCTGTGTTCAATAGATTTCCAGAGTCATTCCATTGCACAGTATCATGGCTAAAACAATTGTAAAGAGTTGTTTTACACGCTATATGAACTACCAACAGAGATCCAATCCGATCAAAGGTCAAATTGAAATCAAATCTACTCAGGAAATTTAGAGATGGCTGAGGAATAAGACATTTCAAATCCATTGCATTGTGGAGACTGGAAGCCTACTCGCAGAGCGCTTCAGAGAACATCTCCAGGATACCCGCAGCAATCAACTCCACCGCCCAATGGCTGAACCTTTCAACTGCCCCTCCCACTCTGCCGAGGACATGCAGGTCCCTGGGCTTCCTCCATCGCCACTCACTTACCTCCCGAAGCCTAGAGGAAGAATACTTCACCTTCTCCCTCGGGACCTTTCAACGCCATGACATCAATGTGGACTTCACCAGATTCCTCATTTCCCCTCCCCCCACCTTACCCCAATTCCAACCTGACAGCTCAGCACCGTCCGCATGACCTGTCCCATCTGTTAATCTTCCTGCTCACCTATCAGTTCCACACTTCTCTCTGACCTATCACTTTTACCCCCACCTCCATCCAATTGTTGCACTCTCATCTGCCTTCCCCAGCCGCACGCCTCTCTCATTTATCTCTCCACCACCGAGGTTCCCACCCTTATTGCTGATGAAGGGATTTTGCCCGAAACGTCAAATTGCCTGCTCTTCGGATGATGCCTGACCTGCTGCGCTTTTCCAGCACCACTCTAATCTTGATTCTTTTCTCCAGCGTCTGCAGTATGCACTTTCGCCTACTTCAAATCCACTGCCTATTATTGAGTTTCACAGGGGGCCATAGAGCAGCGGTATCAAATTTGAAAGAACATGTTGAGGGCTTACATATTGACTATCCAGAGTATTGTGGTAATTGGATTCCATAAAGGAATTTCCACCTGATTTCTAGTTGAATATGAGCAGAGAGGGATCTGGGTGCTCTTGCGCATTTCAATTCAAAGTTGACTTTCAGGCTTAACAAGAAAGTAGAAATGCAAACATAATATCGACCATTATTGGTAGGGGTGCAGACGTTTAATTACAGGGAAGTCTTGTTACAATCAACGCAGAAAGTGAGCATAAATTAGCCCTGTCAGTAAATCAAAAGCAGCCAATAAGGTTTTCCATCATCAGTTGACGAGTTACAAAGAAAGTAGTGGGAGGTCTGATCAGTCAGTTCAAGGGGCTGATGACAGAAGTTAGTCAGCGGAATGCCCTCAGAGAGATTACGGTCCTGTGCATCGATCATTGACGACGCTGAACTGGATCAATTGTTCTCTCTGAGCTCAGTTGGCTGAAAGGTTGATGTGCAAGGCAAGTTAGCGCCAACAGCAGGATAATTAATTGGTTCAGAATACAAATGTAATTCTGACCAAACTTTGACCAGGGCCGGTGTAAGGTACTCGACAGATCTGCTGAAAATACGTTTCTCATGCTGGGGCTGCACTGCAGAATGGAACGGACAGGAGTCTCTAATATACTGAGCGCAGGTGAGGCACATTATCCTGATGTGCTGTGTTCTGCACGTGAAACCAGCAGCTGGAACATGTGTCGGATCAAACAACAGAAATAGATGGGAAACTCTGTCAGCATGCTTGCAGAGAAAGCAGAGTTAATGCTTCGGGTCCAGTGAGCCTTCCTCAGAATGACGTACTTAATACAGAGATAGTTGAAGGTAAAAAGTGATCATTTGAGAAATTGGACATCTGAAAAGAAATAACTGCATTTGTACATTATTGCTTTGATTCACATCGGATATTGTCAGCCTGATGGGACATCATTAGTACCGATTCCTTCAGAGGAAAGCTGGGAGCAGCAGACAATCGTGATTCATCTGTCAATGGTATTTAGGCCAGAAGTAGATTTGCTTTATTCTGACAGACTACACCTTTACCAATTTCACTTCATACACTCGAAATAAGAGCTCAACTTTTGGAATTTTCCCAGGACTTGCCTGTAATCGACGCTCTGCTTGCAAGCCAACGATGAAGTGTGGATTAGAAGGGGTTATTATTTGTAAAGTGAGTATTAGGGGCACTGTGACATATGGTATTTAGATGCATGCAGCAGGACTGGTAAGCTGTATGGCCTGCTGGATAAAGGGAACCAACAGTAAGAGAATAGCACTGCATGTGCTAAGCAGGTTCAGATAAGAATTATCAACCTTTGTGGTTGTCTTGTCATTAACTTGCTGATGACGAGCAGATACGGTTTGATAATGTTTGCCTGGTTATACAATAGGCTTTCAAGTAAAAAGTTGAAATGGTATTCATTTTAAAAATACATAAAAGATAATTTGTAACTTCACCATCTGCATCCAAAACTCGCAATAGAATTCAATTCGATCACATTCCCTACGGTGTGGAAATAGGCCCTTTGGCCCAAGCAGTCCACACTGACCCTCTGAAGAGTGAACCACCAGATCCATTTCCCTCTGACCAATGCACCTAACACTATGGGCAATTTAGAATAGACAATTCATCTGAACTGCACATCTTTGGACTATGAGAGGAAACCAGAGCATCCAGAGGAAACACACATAGACACAGGGAGAATGTGCAAACTCCACACAGACAGTCACCAGAGACGAGAATTGAACCTTGGACCCTGGTTCTGTTTGGCAGCCGTGCTAACCACTGAGCCACAGTGCCGCCCAATTTGCAGCGACTCTCTGAGTATCCCACCCACCCACTGCCCTCCATTTACCCCTTACTCATGCACACAACCTACACACATCCCTGAATACTATGGGCAATTTAGCTTGAAAACTCACCCTATCTGTACATTTTTCGATTGTGGGAGGAAACCTGAGGAGCCAGAGGAGAATGTACAAACTCCACACACAGACAGTCGCCCCAGGATGGAATCGAACTCGGATCCCTGGCGCTGTGAGGCAGCAGTGCAAACCACTGAGCCACCATATCGCTTTTCAAGATAAAAATAATTCAAGGAAAATCAGGTGTTCAAAATTTATTTATGGCATCAATGTGACCCTTGTCGATTGACATTTGTTCATTGTTACCCTTTCATGACGGAAATCATTCATCGAAAGAGATAAACAGTTATCAGGAGATTGGAGAAAATGGGGTTGAACAATATATGATCTAATGGCAGGGCAGACTCCGTGGGCTGGATAATCTAAATTTGACCTCTACCTTACGATCTTGCTCTTGCCAAGACAGAGTTACGTGTGACTATAGAGCATAGAAATGTGTTTGACTCTTTGTTTTTGTTTATTTACAGGACAACTAAGGATGTGCCAGAATTTGAGGACATTAAGGAGAGAACGTTAAATCATTTTGACCATTGGTCTATGTATGAGAATCATTTCAGACTAAACAATCAACTCACAGCAGCCCTGCAATAGAAGAATACAGCGCAATTGAGCATATTGTTTTAAAAGCTGGTTGTGCTGTTGAGCATTTCGCCTGTGACTCCTAATGTTTAACTATTCTTGATAAAGAAGCCATGTTATACACTTTAAACATCTTAATATAGTTACAATTCACAGAAGCGCCGCAACAGTTCTCTTGTGCAACGTCTACCTCTCATTTCTGGGACAGACGACTTCAAATCGCTCAAAGGTTAAAATGCCTTTGAGCCAAAAAGAACCCTCTGTAGTTGCGTAACACTGAATAGCACAGACATTGCATGAGGGATGGAGTAAACAAACCTATATTGTTTGTGGTAGACCTTGGGAATCGGCCTCATTTTCTAGTCAATAAAACCAGCAATGCCATCTTTAAAGTACTGAAATTTGCATTACAATGGGCTCCATTGAAGGATAAATATAATAAACTAAACTAGTTTTAGAATGTTCGTTATACAGCAACCTAGAAAATAAATTGTTGTTGGGAATCAGAGTCACACTGTAGAAAATTATCTCAGAATCACAGAGTTCAAAAACACAAATGTTGCCACTCAAATTTCCGAGTTTGCACCAGCAAAACAAAATTTGAAAGGTGATAACTGCAAGTATTATTCCTCGATATTTCTGGTTATCATTGAGTATAGGTTTGTTAAATATTGCATATTTTTATTTATCAAAATCCCCTCCCTCCTGGAATATATCTTTGTACCATAATGACAGATTTCTATTTTGATTTTTTTTTAATCTGAAGGACAAATTGACAGTCGTGAGAAAGGCTGAAAATTATAACGTATTACTTATTGAATGGATGTTTGCATAATAATCAAGTCAGCAGAAATAAAAGCAACATCATATCCAAAATGAAATAAGTCCACTGAATATACATGATTAAATGCTTCTACTGAGCAATGAGATGCCTTGAAGAGGGGCCATTTTGGTACTAATAATTGGACTATGTCTGTTTACCAGGAATAGCGGTTGTAGCAAGAGAAGAGTAAATCCTTTCGAAACCAACAATAAACCAATGAAGTCTCCACTGGTCTATTCTTACGGACTCGTGGACCTTATTTATTCTCCCTCTGACTGGAAGGGACTGAAAATAAGTAAGATGAGTCGATTCGAAAAAGAGGCAGTGAACCCTCCAGGGGCATAAATTGGGTCCAGTTGTGACTTGTATTAATCGCAGTCACTGAACAAATAGGTTCAGTTGACCCCTTTCCAAACATTGAGTGCATTATCAAAACGCACTTATATTTCCATATCCTTGTATATCACTGATTGGTTAAGCTGATAATTTTTATTATTTCCATTTGACATGAACTGTATTCATTATCTTAGCCATTTAAGAAGGCTAATAAGAGTAAATTACACTGCCGTGTTTTTAAATCCAGAATGTGTTATGGAAAGATGTCAACTTTTCTCTTTAAATGAAATTACGGAATGATGTGATCGTATAGATGATATTTGGCATTGGTAATGTGGTCATGAATAAAATACTTCTTAATTCCAGACTTACTTGAATAAAATTTGACAATCTACTATTACCCTACGACTTTGGGTTATTGCTCCACTGCCATAACCATGAAGACATGTCTATGCTTGACATGACATAACGCTCCACCTCATTTCCCTAAATTCCCACCTTTCTCTGTAATTAATCATTTCCCTGACATGATTCATGGACAGTATCACAAACTGCCATTTCCTGAAGTACTCACAAGTGTTAAAGTCCTTAAATAAAAAATCAAAATTCCAAAGCCGCATGATTTTCAAATGGTTCTTATATTGCATGAATTTTTACCTAACAAGTTCCATTATTTATTAAACGAGTTTTGTGAGGAATTGTAACTCAGGTTTAGGTTTTGGATGTATGATTGCTCGCTGAAGTTGAAGTTTCATTTCCAGACGTTTCATCACTCTAGTAGATAACATCTTCAATGGGCCTCGGGCAAAGAACTGCTGAAAGTTCCTGTTTCCTGCGGTGGTGTTATTTCCTCTGGTGAATTTGTTCCTTTTCTCATCGGTTGGTAGATGGGATCTAACTCAGTATGTTTGTTGTTAGAGTTCTGGTTGGAATGCTATGCTTCTAGGAATTCTCGTGCATGTCTTTGTTTGGCTTGACCTCAGATGCAAGTGTTGTCCCAGTCGAATTGGTGTCCTTCCGAGCGAGAGAGGGGCATGTCTTTTTCTGGTTAGTTGAAATACATATATCCTGGTGGAAGGTTTTCTGCCTGTTTGTCCAATGCAGAGTTTGTTACAGTCCTTGCACGGTATTTTGTAAATGACATTAGTTTTGCTTGTGGCCTGTATAGGATATTTCAAGTTTATTAGTTGCTGTTTTAGTGTGTTGTTGGTTTTTAGGGCTACCATGATGCCAAGGGGTTTGAGTAGTCTGGCAGCCATTTCCGAGATGTCATCGATGTAGGGGAGAGTGGATAGGGTTTCTGGACGTGTTTTGTCTGTTTATTTGGAATTGTTTCTGAGAAATCGGCTTACTGTGTTCATTGGGTGCCTATTCTTTTTGGATGCACGGTATAGGTGATTTTCCTCTGTTCTGCGTAGTTCCTCTGTACTGCCGCCTGTGTTGGCTCGTTGAAATAATGTTCTGATGCAGCTTCGTTTGTCGATGTTTGTGTTATTGCTTCTGCAGTTCAATATTTGGCCGTATGTGTTGTTTTCCTGAAGATGCTTGTTTGAAGTTCCTTATTGCCTTTTCGCTCTACTGTGACATCTGGGAAGGACAGTTTCTTGTTATTTTCCTCCTCTTTAGTTAATTTTATGCCAGTAAGGATATTATTGGTTTTCTTGAAGGTTTCCTCTCATTTATTTCGTCTAGTGATTACAAAGGTGTCATCCAACCCAAGTTTGGGTTGGATGATTGGCAAAGCTGTTTGTTCAAGTCTCTGCATTACTGCCTCTGCTAAGAACCCTGATACATGAGATCCCACGTGTGTTCCGTTGGTTTGTCTGTAGGTTTTGTTGTTCAAGGTGAAGTATGTGGTAAGGCAGCTTGATGATACTGTTCTTGTTGATGATGGTAAGTCTCTTTGGCTTTTCTAATAGTAGTCAGTGTTTCCTTAGCCAGGTTAATGCTGATTGATTTAATCCACATTAAAAGAGACCATGATTTCATCCTCTTCAATCCTTGTGTTTTTGATGGTCTTCAGGAATTCTTGGGTGGAGTGGATGGGCTGGCGTGTGTTTTTACTTTGTGCGTTTGTTATTGGTCTACCTCCTTGGCCAATCTGTAAGTTGGTGTTCCAGGTAGTGAGACTATGGGTCTGGGTGTGTGTGTGCGTGTGTGTGTGGTGGGGGGGGGGGGGGGGGGGTACTCCTGGTTTGTGAATTTTAGGTAATTTGTAGAAGCATGGTGTGTTAGATCCATCTGGTTTCATTTTTCGTAATTCGGTCTTCACATTTTCTACAGATGTCTGAAGATTTTTTGAGTCGGGTTGTGATTTGGTTCTCTACTTGTGGTGTCGGATCTATCGCCACTTGCTGACAAGTGTTGGTATCCGTAAGTAATGCACATTACCAACCCAAAGAACCCCAAAGATATAAATAGAAAACAGGAATTATCAGAGGTGCCTCAGTCGAGGCCCACAGAAGATGTTATCTAGTAAGGTGATGAAACATCTGGAAAGAACCTTCAAGCCCAACGAGCAAACCTACATCCATTATTTGGTAAAGTTAATAGTTCATCACTGCAGCTTAACAATTAAACTCAACAATGCAAATAAAACCTTACAAATTGCAGCATCTGCTGAAGCATGTCCAATATTATTGGCCTGGTCAAGAACATAGTGTTAGTATCACGTTCAGATCAGTCTTCATGTTTTTTTAAGGAATAGTATATTTCGTAAACTTTCCAAAGATTTTATGAAGAGGAAATAAGTTGATTGATAAAAGTAATGCTGCTGTTACGAAATTCATAGAATTACAAAATACATTTCACAAGTACCACAACACAGACGAGTGAGAAATATAGAACTCATCAAGTAAAATAGGAAGTAGAAAAGTGGAGACAACATTAGCTGATGGATAGGACACTGAGATTAATGTATAATGATTTTTTTTCAAGTGAAATGAATGCATGTAGTACATTTCTACATGGCTCAGATTTGGGGCGCTTGTGTTTCCCAACAAATCTAAATGATTTAACCTTCGGTGTTCAGGGTAAATTTGCAGCTCATACACAAAATGTCATCGCATATACTGCGAGGGAACTGTGTAGAAAATTTAAAAGTCAATGAAAGTTATCAGAGAGAGCAGTAAGTTGGCAAATGACATCCAAAACAGAGGAAAGTGATAAACTACGTTGTGGTAGAAGTGGTATAGACAGATCGATTATAATATGTAATAATACTCTAAAGTAATGGAGCTCATCATTGGATGAAACGTATCCACAAACCGCACATAGAGATAAAAAATATATTTTGATGTGCTCTTTGATTCATAAATCTTTAATCAGTAAAATCGGTCAGCCATTGACTTCAGAATTTAAAGAAACACCAAGGAATAAGGGGAAATGTTTGAAGGTGAATATCAATCTTATTTTCTTTTACAATATATATATGCAAATATTCTATGATAAGCATTTTTAACTGTAACCAGTAAAAAACATATGAATGATGTATTTGTATTTATTTTCTGAGTAGATTTTTTGCAAACATTTTGTTCATTTTCTTATACATTTTACAATGCAGTGCGTTTATTGTGGTCGTAATAATACTGATAGTATGATTAATAAAACATCTTGCTTGAGGAACTCGTATTAATCTAGAAATTGTTACATATCAATCAATGCTGTAGTTACCTACAGCCAAAAATAAGTTTATGTATGTTTTCCAAGGATATAACTGAATTGCAAAGACCGAATAACAGGTTTCTAATTTTTCAGGCGTTTCACAAATCCTGAATGCCATCATTATTTCAATAAATTAAACTAAATTCGCGAGGTTTGAGAAGATTTGTAGTTCAGGTTGCGGTTTTGGTTGTAGATTTGTTCGCTGAGCTGCAGGGTTTATTTCCTGCTTTCTTTTTATATGTTTGTGTTTCTTTGGGTTGGTGATGTCATTTCTTGTGGTGATGTTTTTCCTGTGGTGAAGTCATATCCTGTTCCTTTTCTCAGGGGGTGGTAGCTGGGGTCTAAATCAATGTGATTGTATAACAGAGTTTTATTCCGTGTCCATTTGTTATTTAGTCAAAGTAAGCTTGTGAGAGTTCACTAATGATCTGAATGTAGTACAAAGACACAGGTCATGCGCCATGACCAATCAAAGGAAAGAGAATTTTTTGACTTTTTCCAGTAGCATATTCTTTGAATCTGACCAGCAGCACAGAACACGCAGCGTCTTCCTTTATAATGATTCGTCCTAATAAAGGTGAGGGGCGAGATTTTCTTTACTGTGAGGCAAAATTAACCTTAGTTTGCTATGCAAAATCATTAGTACAAACTGGTCTTCCGTCTAAATATACAGACGTTGATGTTTGGCTTTTATTCTCAGTAGATTATTCAGTTTCCTAAATTGATCAAGTAGAGAGCAATATTTCTTCAAGGAAAAAAAATGCAATGTATATTTCAGTATGAGTGAGAGTCGAACAAATTCATGCATCACCAAATGTATACCTATGTATACTTCCATGTATGTGAAATATGAATTTGTTCGAATCTTCCACACACATATCTGTATACATGTGTTTGCGTGTGTATGTGTATATTATATATATAAATATATGTATATACACATATGTATGCACATGTAAAATGCTTTCACCTCTCATATATTCAATGAAAGTGTTCACTTAAATTTCGGTTATAACTTTACTCGTTATATCTCTTTTTCACAGGTAACAAAGTGACAACTCTGAACTTAACTCAAGAAAAGCACAGTTTCTCGAAATGTGTGACATATTACACAATGGCCATGTTCGTGGTAGAACTTCACTTTTTCTTATTATCGACTTAATAATGGGCATCTTCAATTTTATCATTGGAAACAATTTGTTTTGCTGTACTTCGTCCCCACGTGTAATATCCAAGTTGTCCTGCTTCATGCTGCCTCAGATTGTTCTGTCTCATTCACATTCCTGATAAAGGACTTTTGCCAGAAGTGTCGATTTTCCTGCTCCTCGATGCTGCCTGACCTGCTGTGCTTTTCCAGTACCACTCTAATCTTGATCTTATCTGGTTCACAGTCTTGTTCAGTTTTGATCGATTTGTGGCAAGTAATGCTAATGGATTAGCGCAGAAATTTGAGTGTTCACTCGTTTTGCACCACGAAATAGTACATAGAAAATGGAACAATACAGCGCAGAGAAGGCCTTTCGGCCCTCCACGTTACAGCGCCCTGTGAGCTTATCTAAGCTCATTCCCCTACACTATCCGTTCATCATCCATGTGCTTCTCCAAGGATTGATTTAGTCTCCCCGCAGTCGGTGAGTTAATTACAATGTTATGGATTAACTACAAATATTATTGATTCACGAAACTGGTTAAGACTTATGTTCCTTCACTACCTTCTTGCCCCAGGTGTCCCAATCATTCTGATTTTGATGCGAAATTCATTGATCATAAGGCATATATTAATGCCAGTAGAAAGGGCAGGATCGTAAAAATGGTGAGATGTCCAGAAACTCAGAGGTGGAAATCAAAATGAAATCAATTATTTTACTGTTTGGTATCTCTGGGAATTTTACACTTTTATGATCAACATGGTTCGTATATTCCACTGGTTCAGAATTTGTTTCTGAGAGTACAAAGCTGCATGGATGCTTATTTTGTTGGAGAAATAGGATTAATGCTGCAGCTCCTCATTTTTTGCAGTAACACGTATATTTTCTTGCGTATTCAGAAAAAAAATATCAGAGTCCATTTGAAGAATCTGATTCACTTTGCTCGAATCCTTAAATTGTAAGGTGAGGAACAAAACCATTTGCCGCAGCACGTTGTGTTCTACAATCGGAACTGTGCAAGATAGTTCAAATTGAGAAGGTAGTAACAACTTAAAGAGTGATCTAATTAATGAGCCATCAGAGGATAGAATAGGTTAGGATAGGATATGAATTATATTAATACCAAACAGTATACCCTTTTATCATAAAGAAATTTTGGAAGTGACTTCTTACTTGGAAGGATTATTAGTTAATTGAAACTGGAAAACCATCAAACGGAACTTAAAAGAATGGAATCTACAATAGTTGGATATTTGCGCAAGGAACGTCTTTACAATAGAGAAATGTATTTCTCTTGCAACAAAATAGGGACTGTTAAATTGCAAATTAAGATTATCACGCTAACTTTGGAATGCAGTAAATCAAATAGACCACCCCCATGAATAAATGTATAACAAGAGGACATCAGAATTCGAGTAATCAAGAAATCCATTATGATATTAAAACAAAGGTATTGTGAATGTGAAACCTGTTGCCATGTTTAAACGCTGTATCAAATAATGTTGACGCGCTCAAATGAAGATAACTAGGTATATGGGACTGGAGGGAGTGGACGCTCAGTATCAGAGATTGAGATGTGGAAAAATGTGAGGTCCCTCAAATGGGACAAAGTGCCCGCATGGGTTAGTTGAGTCTGACCGTCTATTTGCATTGTGTATCAAAAGTAGAAATCACCATCGGCTGAATATCCATATTTCTTGCTCTCGTGGCTGTTTAACCTCAGGATCATCAGAGGCAAGAGGCAAGGTTGGGACTTTAGGCCTTTATAGTAACCTCACACAGAGAGGAAATAAACATATTGGCATCATTCACCATTGCAAACAAGCTACGAAACCAACTAAACTAACCAGGCTCTCAAAAGTTTGCTTACATTCATAAATAGTGTCTAACATTAATGCAATAAATCTCAAAAAATATTACTATGTTCTGCATTAATTAAATAAATTGAAATATCCCCAATTTAAATTCCTTCTACCAATATCTTTGAAAATTGAAACAGAAGACATCTGTTACAATAATTGCAGAAGTTACAAGTTTAACTGACTGCAAGAAAACTGAAACAGCACATTTGAAATTTGGCTATCATTTCACACCTGACTCAAATAATTTGCATACCTCAAGGATCCAACGCAAATATAATTTGCATGTCAACTTCTCAGCTATGCCAACAAAACAAGGCCAACCTATATTCCGAGGACATCTATTTTCTGTGTTACTTCTTATTAATAGCTTCAATTTTCTCTTATTGACCCCACTGTACGATAGGACTGTCTTAAAATGTCGATGACAGAATGAAATTGGGTAACTGTAATGTTTCTCAAAGCAATTCTTAAAAAGAGTGTTTTTAATTGTCAGGTTTTCTTCAAGCAAAAAGTTTAGATGACTAATCACTGGCAAAATAAACAGTTGCCAAAGCAGGGAAGAGCTCTGACGTGAAAAGTGGCCAGCATTTTAAGTACACTGCATATGAATTAGATGTTTCTGGTTCAATTATTAACTCCGAGAGATTTTAAAGAAAATAATTCACAGTTGACTTATTGTAGTATTGTTCATTCCATTTGATTAGCAATTCAGAGGGCCAAAATATAATCTGAGAACATACATCCTTATTTCGGCTGTTAGAAGTTGCAATGAATTAACAGCATCTTGAATTGGAATCTGTTTTAAATGATAATAATTGTGGTATATGTTATCGATCATTTAAAGAAAACAATCAATTTCAACAATGCTTCTCTTCGAAGTCAAGGGGTCATTTTTACTTAGAGTGATTTGCATATAATGACATGGCAAATGAGACTGACACTTGACTGGCTTCTTAAAATACCATGCCAATCTTTTAGTTGAAGTTTATTTCGAAATGGGAGTACCTGCTGACTTTACTACGACGTCGACATCCCATGAGCAATAAAACACACAAAAAAGAAGAGCTTGGCAAATAATCCAGTGGCGTTTTCTTATATAAGGTCCAGGGCATATTCTGTGCCTGTACAGCCTGTTATCTTGCTGGAACAATCAATAGTTCGCATCTAACGGCAAATCACTCTTCATTCATCTCATTAATTCAGTGAAAATAGCTGTCATATCTATCAGGTCAATAGACAATAGACAATAGTTGCAGGAGTAGGCCATTCTGCTCTTCGAGCCTGTACCACCATTCAATATGATCCTGGCTGATCATCCTTAATCAGTATCCTGTTCCTGCCTTATCTCCATAATCTGTGATTCCACTATCCTTGAGAGCTCTATCCAACTCTTTCTTAAATTAATCCAGAGACTGCACCGCCACTGCCCTCTGGGGCAGAGCATTCCACGCAGCCATCACTCTCTCGGTGAAGAAGTTTCTCCTCATCTCTGTCCTCAATAGTCTACCCCGTATTTTTAATCTGTGTCCTCTGGTTCGGCACTCACCCATCAGTGGAAAACGGGACTTGAATTCAGCATTCCTGGGTTGAGATATGGAGCTGGCCTCTCAAAATGCCACAGACTCCCCGGTGGCGAATTGAACCCCAGTCTCCCGCGTGACAGGTGGGGATACTAACCACGATACGACCGAGGATTGGTCGAATTGTAGAGGCAAATATCAAGTAGCTAATAGAACTGATATTCCGCATCTGCTGTATTCAAGGAAAACGGGTTCTTGACTGATTGTTTCCTGAAGACGGGAAGAAAAACTGAATGAGCTAAGGAGGTAAGCAGCCTGAGTTTCTAAAACACGTTTCCGGATTAAACCAATTAACAATAATGGACATTAGAAAGTTAGTAAAGGACATAGAATACAGAGATAATTACAGGTTCCAGTGAACCTAGGAGGGATAGAAAGAGTCAACAACAAAAAAGGGTGACAATGAGAGAAAAATAACAACGGTTAGTCTAATTGACAGATAGAGTTTAACTTGGATACGTCTGAAACTTTCTAATTTCGTTGGAGGACTAGAGGCAACTTTTAAAAAAAAATATATACGTTGAGGGAAAATTCAAAATATTTCGATGTAGAGGGAATTGGGTGTCCATAAACATGAGCTGCAAAAAGCTTCTAAGCAGATACATCAGCTAAAAAGGAGGGAGAATGGCATTTTGTCATTTTTGCAAAACAAATAGTGCATAGAAGTAGGGAAGCGCTGTTCCAAATTGTAAACGACTGTTGTTAGATTACATCTGGTATATAATGACCAGTTTTGGCCCTTTTTATTGAGGACAATATAACTGCATTGGTGGCAGGTCTTTGGGGGATCAGTAGATTCATTTTAGAGATGAAATACCTGTCTAAAGAGGAGAGATTGATCAGTTTGGCCTCTGCTTCCTGTAGTTTAAAATAATGATTTAATTGAGGTATTTAAGATGCAAAAGGGGATTGACGAATTGACATAGAAAGGATGTTTCCCCTTCTGGAAAATCAAGAACGAGGGGTCGCTGTTTTTGGAGAATGGCTAAGAACTCAAAAACTATAAAACAGAATAGCACCAAATAATATGTCACACTGTTCTGAATATTAAGATCTCAATTTCACGTTCAAGAGGACAACAGATGCAACACAAAAAAAAGATGTAAGACAGAATTTCTGTTTGGTAAATTTTTGAAGATTTAATAGGAGTTGACAGGAAAGCGGATTTGAGTTCGAAATGAGATCATCCATAATGATATTAAATAGTACAGGCGGTTTGAGGAGCTTTGTACTTAACCTCTGCTCCGACACCTTTATTCCAAGAATTAAATTTAATTTAAGGAAAATTAATTCAAGGGAAGAAGAAGGTCAGGAACCACTACTTAAACGGAAATTGATTAGGATCATAGAGTTGTTTCCCACTTGTTTATGCGCATTTAATGTGTGATACATTAAAAAAAATCTCGGATTGAATCTGCAATGTATTTTGACATAGCTCACTAAAGATGTGAAATATAAATGCAATAAGTAATGACAAGAATGTTTAAGGACAGAGGCTGTTAAAATGTACAATAACATGTTGATGAACATTAACGCAGAGAGATGTAATCAATGCAGGTGTATTTTTTTTAAAACATTGTTTCTTGATGATATACCCGAAATGGAACCATTGGAAGTCAGCAACAGGATAACAATTTGTGAATGTGATAGTTGGTAGACAAATTACAGATTCTCACCATCACCAATCCTTTGTAGAAATCAAGGGGAGTTAAGAGAGGAGATTGGAAGGCTGTATACTTTCTCATGACCCGACATGAGACAGAAAAGAAAGGTACATTATGAACAGAGGAGAGGCCAGTATTTTGTTTAGATTGTGGACTGAAGATACGAAGAAAATCATGCACATTCGCCACAGTTTTATGACAAGATTAATGGATAGCTTTAAAACTGTAATATAATACAACCGATATACAAAGTTATATTGTAAAAGAAAGACCATTAAGCTGAAGAAATGTAATCCTATGATACTTCGTCAAACATTCCGCAGTGAACATTGAACATCAACTGAGATGAAAACATCTAAGAGGGATGTTTCAGCAACCCCACAAATTTTGAGTAACTGTTGCTCATCAAATCCTATCAGCACTTTTCAAGACTTTCTAGTTTTTCATTCTTGAAGACTCAGCTTAGAAACTCAAATATGGATTCTCTCAATGATCTTTACTGTTTCTATGTTTGTTAGCTCGCTCCACGAATTTAGACTGTACAGCACTGCACTATAGAAACTCCATACCAGTAACAACTCACATGCATAATTTCAATGTTTCACAGATAACCAGCTCAACAAAGCTGACATCCTTGCATTTATCTAAACATAAATTGGGTTCAGTTACAGAGTATAAATGATGATTGGTTCTTCACCATCACTGCCTGCTTTATGAACAATTCAGGCCATTGCGTTTATTTTGTTATCCCCCAAATATATTATTTCTGAACCTTAACATCAACATATACCTCCAGTCTCCAGGTTCTCTAGGCTCCATCTCATTAGGTTTAGTAGCCTTCAGAGCAGCATCTTTTAAAGTTGCAAGTGCTCAGTTATGCCCCTCGGTAACTTGACAGTTTCTAAACCAGATGGGAGGCAGACTCATCTCTGATTGCCTCTACCTAATTTAATAAACATAATCATTAAGAGAGGAAATTAAAATTCTCTTATTAATCCGACCATTGTTTCTAAGCAGACTTGATTGTGTATAATATTTCTGAAACACCACGTTGCAAACTTGGAACTGTCTTCTACTTGAATGTTAAAATAACAGTTTATTACTGATAAATACAATAAATAACTGGTACAAGAAAAAAAATACTACATCACAACATCAAAAGACAGCAAATCATCTCAAAAATGTTTTGGCCTGGATAATAATTATGTTGCATCCTGCTGAGAAAAGTCTGATATTTCTGCTAAGTTTCATTTAAATTCGTGCAAGTTATATTGCTTAAAATTTCCGTGCATTTCTATTGTTTCTCATTGAAGAAGTATTGCAGAATAGCAGAGTTTCTTTTCGGATTTTTATCATTACTTGGAAAATATTCAACATTTGGAGGATTAGTAAAAAAGGAGTGCTTTGGCGTTGGAGGATGATGACTTAAGGAGAGCTGCATCTGTGGTGGTTAGGAAATAAACGAAGCTGCACTGCAGGAGTGTCTGCACTCAGGGAATTCTTCTCCCTCAGAGAGCAGATTGATGTGGGCACATTGCACCAGCAGGTTGGCAATCCTGATGAGATGCTGTTGCATAGTTATAGAAAACTCCCCTCAGCCCATCAAGTCTGTATCAACATACATATCACGAAAAAAACAATAATTCAAATTTTTGGACTTGGTTCATACCCTGAAAGGTTATGATATTTCAAGTGCTCTTACTAATCTATTTTTAAAGCTTCTAACGTTTCAGCCTCCATTACTTTACCAGGTTGTGTATTTTATATTTCCAGCAATCTCTGAGTGATTTTTTTTTTCTCAAGCAATTCCCTTAAATTCCTCACCCTTACCCGAAGATCATATCTGCTCGTGATTGACTCGTTAACAATGGAAACAATTGTTCCCTCCCCGCCCTAACCATATCCTTCATAAAGTTATACATCCCCATCATATCTCCCCCAACCTTGTCCAGTGGAAAGTAAACAATTCAAGTCTATTTCGTCACTCCATAACGCTCACGGAGATCAAGTCAGGTGACATCCTGGTGAATTAAATTAAAATCGAAATTACTGTGGATGTTTAAAATCAGAAACATAAAATAGAAATTGATGGAAAAGCGAAGAACTGAAGAAAGGTCACTGGACATGAAATATTAACGCTGATTTCTATCCTGAGATGCTGCCAGACGTTCTGAGCATTATCAGTAATTTCTGTCTTTTTGATGCAGTTGAATCTCCCCTGTACCCCATCGCGCTGTTCCATTCTTCGTGCAATGAGGTGATCAGAACTACACATGGTACCATCTTTCTGTACAATTTCAAATTTATCTGCTTGCTCTTATACTGTATGCCACGACTAAATAAAGCAAGTATTCTATATTCCTTCCTAACTGTCCTATTCATGTGCTTTGTTGACTATCGGAATCTATGGATAATTATCCCTATATCCCTCTGCTCTTCTGAGCTACCCAGTATCTTGTCATTCATTCAGTACTCCCTCAACTTACTTCTTCTTCCAAATTGCATCACCTCACACTTATAAGGTGTAAATACCAACTGTAAATACTCAGTCCTGTAATGAAACCATATATATCTTTGCGTAATATGCAACCATGTGCATTACTAACCATCTAGAAATCCTTGTGCCATCTGTATATTTGCTGAATACTCCCCACATATTTTTTCTCATACGTCAATTATACATCTAACAGACAATAATATGTCAATACTAATTATTGTGGGACTCCGTTGGGCGTTATCCAGTAATCAGACATTAGCAGCCAGCATCCCACCACTGTCTTTTGAGTACTTTCACAAAGCCAGTAACTAAACCATCTCGTCATGTTTCCCTGATTTCGATAAACTTTAACTTTCTCAATCAGTCTCCCATGTACACATTGTAAAATATTTTGTTAAAATCCATTTAAAAAAATCAACTGAACTTCCCTCATTCAAGACATCACCACATTCTCATAAAATTCTGACAAAGTCCTGCAGACTCTTCCTAATGAACTCATGCTTTCATTTATGATGCATCTGGACAGATCCTTGCATGGGCAGGGAGCAAAGCAATATAGACCCTTAAAAAATAAGTGACAGGTTTAGATAGAGGATCTGGAGTGGCGCCGGGTTGGAGTTCCTGTGACATAATTTTCTTTGTTCTTTTGTCTCTTTACAAATAGCTAGCAATTCCCACTTTTAGGAATTTCTCCAATAGCTTCCCTACCACTGTCGTAAATATCTGTAATTTCATGTTACGTCGCTACCATCGTGCAAAGTGGAAACAAATGAGAAATCGTTTCGTCCTCTGGTACTTACTCCGTGGCCAGAACGGAACTGAAAAAAAAGTCAGAGACCCTGAAATTACTGGTCTTTCCTCATACAGCATTGCAAGCGGGCATCAGAGCCGCCCTGCTTTTGCCACGGGACTATGCCTACATCAGGAAACGATAAGAATTCATTTTTGTGTTTTAAACAGCAGTCGCAGCTTTTAACCCACAAAACTCAGCAGCTGCCGGTCCGCCCACGTGACCGGGAGATAGGAGACAGAGGACAGATAGAATCCACACTAGACCAACACTACCCATGACTCATGGACCAAAACTCCGGAATTAATTAAATATGGAAACCCATCTCCTAATCACATCAAGAGACTGACTGAAACACACCCATACCCATTGATACGGAGCCACCCTGACACAAAGGACAGGCATCCACCAAACAGGAACGGACAGACCAATACACACCAACACCCCAAGGGAACAAAGGGGGGGTGCTAGCCCCTGCCCTCACAGAAAGAGACAAGCAGATAATACCCGGACCCGTTTTACATAAACCAATTAGCGTGCCCTGCAACTCTTCTGGGACGGCAGGAAACATTCTATTTGCACCTACTCCAGTGAGAATGGGGAACTATCATCCTATTCATCCTCAAATTCCACACATCCTGACAACTAAAAGTATATAATATGTAGCTGCGAGCGGGAACAGCAGAGCAGCCGAGATTCGGACCTCGGTTGGTCTCCGCCGGCGTTACTGTAACAATAAACGTTACCGATTGTTGAACCGCACCCTGGGCTCGGACTGATATCATTTCATCCGCGCTAACAATCGGGCTTGGCACTTGCAGGAATACAGATGGCATCGGACGCGTTGAAGGCAACACTGTGGCGGTAGAAGTTGTCATGCATTTCAGGGAAGGAAGGCACTAGTCGTAGGGCGAGGAGGAGAGCAGGGAGGAGAGCGGTGCACCCGTGAAGCATGATCTGTGGGAAGAGAGGGAGAGAGGCACCCTTACCAAGGGTGTAGGGTTAGTATGTGTAGGAGCAGGTCTCCCTGGAACCGGTCCACCCGTTGCACTGTAAGGAGAAAGAGGAGTGGTTAGAGTCAAGTCGTGGGGGGGGGGGGGGGGGAGTGTCTGTCCGGTCGGGGCTTAAGGGTAGGGCTTAAGCTGGGACCAGTGTTTCCACCTGCCCTTTCCCTTCATGTCGACACAGGCGCACGTGTCGCTGGTGAGGATGATTTCGTGCGGTCCCAGCCACCGGGGGGCGAAGCTGGGCCGATCGGGGGCGGCCTTGACCAGGACTTTGTCCCCAACGCCGGGAAGGGGTTGGGCGGGCAGATGCGGTTTCAGTTTTGCCTGGTCCCTAATGTTCTGCTTGTCGCGCGCAGTTTGTCTAAGGGCCCGCAGCTGCGTGTCCAGCTGCCTGATATAGCGCATCATCCTGTCCGTCGGGGGGGCATGTTTTCCCCCCAGACCATGACGTTCTCTGGTAGTCGCATGGCCCTCCCGGTCATGAGCTCGAAGGGAGTGAGGTCAGTGGAACGGGCTGGGGTGGCCATTAAGCGCATCAGTATCATACTCTTTTACTTCTCGCATAAAAGTCTCCCAGTGCCCCGCAAGGGACTTCACTGCTGGCCGTTATCTGAACCTGTGAACAGAGTGAGTTTGCAGTCGTGTAACGGTAGAATACTCTTTAATAGTGTGTGTGAGTGATCCTTCGCGGGTGGGCGATTGGGGTCGCGGAACACTAGTAAAAGTGTGCGTGATTATTATTGTCATTTGTTGTCAATGTGCTACTGTGACTGACGGACTATCCTTGGACCGACGACTTTAGGTACGAGACCCCGACAGATTGACCCCCCTGTGTAAAAACCAACCAAACAAGCCTTCCTGGTTGACCTCTGCAGTGGGAGTTAGGGGACCCCATTGTACGTTGAGCCCAGTTATAGCGCCGTCCTTGCGTACGCGGTAGAGGCAGGGAGGTCTACATGCGCTACAAGAAGGGAAGTCCTCCAAACCAGTCCGAGACGCGGGGCCTTTGGGCCAACCGGCGGTTATACACTCTACCCATTGACCTCGCGGTCCCGAGGTATTGGCCTCTGTAGGATCAGGCGCGATTAGGTCTGAATTCACGCCCCCCAACCTTGCACTCGGGCCCCTGGTTCACGCCCAGTGTTTGTGGGGTACACAGGCCGCTGAACGTCACGCGGTGAGAGAGAGGAAACCCGGGGTTGCACGCTCAGGAATAGACACGCGCTCAGGAATAGTCTGTAACTATTTCCCCCCCCCCCCTGCCCAGGTTGACCCGCGGGGCTAGGGTTCGACTTACAGGGGGTGGGGTCCCCGACTGGGAGATTAATAAGCCAGTGCCAGCGACATCCCTTAGCACGCCTGCTAGCTTTACTTTAAATTAGCTTCTGTTAAGTTACACCCGCTGTGCCTCTACCATGGGTAGCAGCGCGGCCGAAGACCTAGATTGGGGACCAGAGGGTTCCCTTACCCATTTTATAGCCGACAAGAATAAGACACTCATTAAGGCTATGCTTCGCTCAGGCTGGGAACCCACTGACCCGCAGGATGTACAGCGCGAGTGGTGGGCCCGCCAGAAGAAAGATAGGTACGAGAAACTTGCATCCTGGTGCTGCAGGCACACGTCAGGCTTGCTGGCAAGGTTCAGCTTTATGTCCAAGACAAGAAGCAGCAGGACACGGAGCATCTAGAAGCCCAGGCGCTTGCTGCCCGTACGGTTTTACCGACCTTAACTGACGCACCCAGCGCCCCGCCGTCCCCCACCTGGGACTGGGAGGGGCTCACGGACAATCACGTGCAGCCCCGGTAAAAGTTGAATATACCCCCGGGGGGGGGGGGCGGGGGGGGGGAGAGGGCACGGGCCACGACCCTTGCCCATAACCCCTGGTTTAAAATGGCCTACGTCTCCCTGACCCCGGGCGACACCGTGAAAGTTCTGGACAGGCTCCCCACCCTTAAGCCCCGGCACAATAACGCTGAATTTTGGCACAGGCTTAGGGAGATGCAGTTCTGCCACAACCTTCACAATAGGGACGTGGCCGGCCTGGTTCAGACCAAACTCCCGGAGAACCTGTGGTCCAGGCTCCGGCCCGCGCACCAGGCCGGGTCCTGGCGTGCTGACCTCAGTGACAACCGTCGCGAACAGGAGGTTGCCCTCACTGACTTCAAGGCTGATGTCAGCGAGGTGCTCGGCCATACACTGGTCGACTGGAACGCCATTGTGGGTATCACTCAGAAGCCTGGGAAGGGCGCCCAGGAATATGGGGTCTGCAAGTTTGAGGCATTCCGAGCACACAGCGGGGTTCCCGACGCTGATAGGCAGAACCCCGCATTCATTCAATTATACAAAGATGATCTGAGCCCCGCACACCAGGCAGTCCTACAGACGGGCCTGGTGCCCAATGTCACCTTTGCGGAGCTTGAGAACTGGGCCATGTCCCTTGACAACCGAGCGGCGCCCGCCGTTGTTGCTGTTTCGATGGTCGGATCGGACATTTGCTTCCACTGCAAACAGCCGGGACACCGAAAAGCCCAATGCCCGCTCTCTTTCCGAAGTCCCTGGGGCCAAAAGAGGGGCCGGCCACCCTCACAGCAGCACTCTTCACGCCCCCACGACCAGGAACGCCCCAGACAAGGGGTTGACAGCGACCCCAGATCCCACAAGACCCACAGCCCAAGCCTGAAACCCACCACCCCCGACTGGGATCAACTCAGTCGGGGCCAGCTGCTCAAGCTTTTACAGGTGCTCGCTCGATGCAAAGACTGAGTAGCATCGGCCCCCATCCCGGGAGCCAAGCCCCGTATCTGCGTTTCCGCATCGCTAGGGGGCCACCAATGCAAGATTTTGATTGATACGGGGGCGTCGGTCTCCCTCACCGACCTCGACCTTCCCTCAACCCACCACTCTATTTCCATTAAAGGGGTTGGGGGGAGCTCGGTTATTGCACGCCGAAGCGAGGCTGTCCTCTTAGAGGTAGACAACATTTTACTCCCCGTACATTTCTGGGTTTGCCCAAACTCGGAGGGGACGATCATGGGTATCGACCACCTGGGCGAGCTGGGTGCGGTGGTGGATGCGTTCCACCATTGCCTCCTGTGGCCATCACGCAAAATTCACAAGAGCTCCCACGAGGGGAGATGGGTGCCCACTAAATCGGTCGCTACACTTGCACCCAGTGTGGCCATCGCCCGGGACTGGGCCAAGGACGGTGCCTTCGGAGCCATCTGCCAACTAGTCACGAGGTGTGGGCCACGAGCAAGCAGGACTGCGGCCTCGTCCGTTCTCCTCCTGCGAGGATACCCGGGCCCATACACGCCCCACCCCAATAATTCCCGATTAAACCTGAGGCGCTGCGCGCCACTGAGGCAATCGTTGCCCAACTCACCCGTCACGGCGTCCTGCGCCCGACAGTGTCCACCACCAACTCCCCTGTATGGCCAGTCCGGAAGCCGGATGGCAGCTACAGGCTCACCATCGACTACACTGCACTCAATAGGGTCACCCCCAAAGAACACCCTATCATAGCCAGCCAGACCACCATCTTTAATGGCCTCGAACCCTCACATCAGATATTTACGGTCCTGGACGTGGCAAATGGCTTTTGGTCCATTCCCCTGCACCGTGACTCACAGGACAAGTTTGCCTTCACGCTGTGGGACAGGCAGTACACATGGAACCGCCTGCCACAGGGCTTCCACAATAGCCCTAACATTTCCACAGGGTTATGAGCCAGACCCTGGAGGAGTGCGACCTCTCCCTCTTCTCGAGCACCCTCCTACAATATGTAGACGACCTTTTGATCATGTCCGCGGACGTGCGAAAACACCTGGGGTCCCTGGCCGCCATCCTGCGGACACTCGCCCGGGCAGGATTCAAGATAAGCCCCAAGAAGGCTCAGGTCGGACTGGCTAAAGTCCACTACCTGGGACACGACATCAGCCAGGGGAGCAAGACCTTACCCGCCGACCGCAAGTCGGCCATTGCCGACATGCCGCGGCCAGACACAGTCAGGGGAATCTGCCGTGTCTTGGGGCTTTTTAACTACTGCCGCCCCTTCATTGCACATTTCGCCACTATCGCCGAACCCATTCAGCGCCTGGTGAAGGGGGGCAGGCCGGGAGCGAAGAGGGTGGTATGGGGACCCGAACAGGACGACGCTTAATCTATGTTAAAGTCCCATCTCCTCAGCACTCCGGCCCTGGGCCTCCCCGACCTATCCAAGCCCTTCCACATCTTCTACGGACTCGAGGGGGGTTTTTACAGCGCTGTTATCAGGCAAACCTCAGGCGACCACATGAGACCAGTAGGTTACTACTCCACAAAGGAGTCCCCAGTCGTGAAGGGCATGCACCGCTGCGTGGTGGCGCTGGATTGCGCCGCATGGGCGGTCCGGGTGTGTGAGCTGGTCACTATGCCTGGACAGATAATACTACACACTAGACACACGATAGTTGAACTCCTGAACACGGGCCGCCTCCGGACGGTCTCGGATGCCCACAGGGCAACTTAGGAGGCGGTTCTCCTCCCCCAGGACCAGTCCATACAGATCGTTAGGGACACTTTGCCAAAACCCGCCGACGGGATTATCATGGTGGGGGAACCCCACCATTGCCAGGCCGCCATCGACTCGGCGGAGGGGGACTGTGTGACCAAAAGCCCGGTCCCTGATCCCGACCTGACATTGTATGTGGACGGCTCACGTAGGCTTGTCGAGGGGTCCTACCAAACGGGATGGGCGGTGGTCGACCATACCGGGACCACCCGAGCACAGGGAACGATGGGGGGGGCGACACCTCCGCCCAGGTCGCGGATTTGGTCGCCCTCACCGCCGCACTCTGCTTGGGAGCAGGCAAGCGGGTAAACATCTTTACCGACAGCCAGTACGCTTTCAGGGTAGTCCATGATTACATGGCAGCATGGAGCCGCCGGGGCTTTATCACGGCCAGCGGTGGTCAGATTAAACATGAAAATGCGGTCCGCGACCTGGTGGTGGCTGCACATCTCCCCCTGCTCGCTGCGGTGATAAAAATCAAAGCGCACCAGCGGGCCAAACCGCTGAACAGCTTGGGAATCATTGGGCCGACCTGACCGCCAAGGCCGCCGCGGGCGCAGCGCTACCGCCCGCACATGCAGCACCCGCTACTGAGGTCCGGGACGTGAATGTCCTGGACGTCCAGAATTGCCCGTAGCCCGGTGAGTTAGAGGACTGGCTGGTAAAGGGCGCAGCCCGCGGCCCCGATGGGGTGTGGCGGCACGGCGACAGAGTCGTGGCACCCGCGGCTATCAGAACGACCTTGTTGCCATTACACCACGAGCCGGACCATGTGGGCCGTGACGGTACACTTGCTAGTCTCCAGACTGGCAGGTGGTGGCCCGCGACGTGGCCAAACACTGCCGCCGATGCGTTGTCTGTGCCCAGCACAACCCAGGGCGGCCCCTGCGCATTCCCCTGGCGCACCAGCCACGGCCAAAGTGGTCCTGGGAGAACCTCGAAATTGATTTCACAGGACCCCTACCCCACAGCCGTGGCAAGAAGTATTGCCTGGTGATCGTTGACCATTTCACGCGCTGGGTAGAAGGCTTCCCTACACGGGACTGTACATCCGCCACCGTGGCCAGAGTGCTGGCCTTCGACATCTTCCCTCGCTGGGTGGTCCCCCTCCAGATTGACTCAGATCAGGACACGCACTTCACCAGATGCGCAATGAAACTGGCCTGCCACCTCCTAGGCATCAGACAGCGTTTCCACATCCCGTTCCATCCCCAGAGCGCCGAGATGGTCGAGCGCATGAACCGGACCCTCAAAGCGGCGATCGTGAAGGCGATCGGCGAAACAGTGCAGGGCTGGGTGGATGTTCTGCCCTGCATACTGATGTGCTTAAGGGCCACCCCAGGCAGCTCCACTGGCCTCACTCCCTTCGAACCCATGACGGGGAGGACCATGCGACTACCAGAGAATGTCATGGTCGGGGGGGTGGAAAACAAGGCCCCACTGTGGGACAGGATGACGCGCTATATCAGGCAGCTGGACACGCAGCTGCGGGCCCTCAGACAAACTGCGCACGACCAGCAGGACATAAGGGACCAGGCAAAACTGAAACCGCATCTGCCCGCCCAACCCCTTCCCGGCGTTGGGGACAAAGTCCTGGTCAGGGCCGCCCCTGACTGGCCCAGCTTCGCCCCCCGTGGCTGGGACCGCACGAAATCATCCTCACCAGCGACACGTGCGCCTGTGTCGACATGAAGGGAAAGGGCAGGTGGAAACGCTGGTCCCAGCTTAAGCCCGATCCTTAAGCCCCGACTGGACAGACACTCCCTCCCCCCTTGACTTGACTCTAACTGCCCCTCTTTCTCCTTATAGTGCAACGGGTGGACCGGTTCCAGGGAGACCTGCTCCTACACACACTAACCGTACACCCTTGTTAAGGGTGCCTCTCTCCCTCTCTTCCCACAGATCCTGCTTCACGGGTGCACCGCTCTCCTCCCTGCTCTCCTCCTCGCCCTCCGACTAGCGCCTTCCTTCCCCGAAATACATGACAACTTCTATCGCTACGGTTTTGCCTTCAATGCGTCCGACGCCATCTGTATTGCTGCAAGGGCCAAGCCCGATTGTTAGCGCGGTGAAATGATATCAGTCCGAGCCCAGAATGCGGTTCAACAATCGGAAACGTTTATTGCTACAGTAACGCCGGCGGAGACCAACCGAGGTCCGAATCTCAGCTGCTCTGCTGTTCCCGCGCGCAGCTACATATTTTCAGTTGTCAGGATGTGTGGAATTTGAGGATGAATAGGACGATAGTTCCCCATCATCACTGGAGTAGTTGCAAATAGAATGTTTCCTGCCGTCCCAGGAGAGTTGCAGGGCACGCACAATAGGGTGCTAATTGGTTTATGTAAAACGGGTCCGGGTATTATCTGCTTCTCTTTCTCTGTGAGGGCCTTTGTTCCCTTGGGGTGTTGGTGTGTATTGGTCTGTCCGTTCCTGTCTGGTGGATGCCTGTCCTTTGTGTCAGGGTGGCTCTGTATCAATGGGTATGGGTGTGTTTCAGTCAGTCTCTTGATGTGATTCGGAGATGGGTTTCCATATTTAATTAATTCCGGAGTTTTGGTCCATGAGTCATGGGTAGTGTTGGTCTAGTGTGGATGCTATCTGTCCTCTGTCTCCTATCTCCCGGTCACGTGGGCGGACCGGCAGCTGCTGCGTTTTGTGGGTTAAAAGCTGCGACTGCTGTTTAAAACACAAAAATGAATTCTTATCGTTTCCTGATGTAGGCATAGTCCCGTGGCAAAAGCAGGGCGGCTCTGATGCCCGCTTGCGGCATCATGACACTCAATTCATCTGGGTGAGGATGTTTTTTTGCTTTTAAGTCCGTCAGAACCTCTAATTCCTCCTCATTTCCTGTGTCGAACTGTGCAGGTTGCCCACAATCGTTTTTCCAAACTTCATACTTATGTTTTCATATTCTAGAGCAATGACTGAAAATAAGTTGTCGTTTTACACTGTTAAAATATCCTGAGTCTTCATATACAGATCGTCCCTTGCTCCCTAAAGTATCCTAGTCTTTCCATGATGAAGTTTTTTCCTTTCCTGTGTTTATAAAATATCTTTAAATTCTCGCTGATCTTGTTCGTATGACATTTTTTTCATGCCCACTTGTTCCTTGTCTAATACCTTTTGTTAACTTCCCTCTTGCATTTATGATATTCATCAAGAACGCAACAGATTTGCTCCCTTTTCCCCATCCAGTCCCGAACTGTCCCAAGTATCCAGAGTTCCCTGAATTTATTACACCTGCATTTTACTCTGAAAGGTACCTGTTAAATCTGTAATCTCCCCTGCTGTGTTTTTAACGCACACCACCACCACGCCTACAACTGCTCTGCTAAAGAAAAACCTAAAATGAATTGTTCGCAGTCAGCTTTGTTTTGATCCTGCTTTATTTTAATACAATTTGTCTTCCCCTCATATAAAGCCATCTCTAATTGCAATCTCCAAACTTGTACCCTCTATGTTTGGAAATTTCACGTCTAGTTAGTGATACAATGTCAGAGGGGAAGTATTGAGGCAGTGCTAAACTGCCCCCTTTTGGAATTATATGCATACCTTTTGCGACCATGGTCCTCTCCAAAACATGGTTTAAGAGACAATCTGCTGAATAATCTTTTGTGTTCAAGCCAAATTATCTTTCTCTCTAATCATCGCAAAGACAGCCAATCTGATCATAACTACATTGATTTTATTTGGCGCTTTATCTGTCACCACACTGGATGAATTGCTTACTCACTAAAGTACCGAAACAGTTCAATTTTCAATACAATTTTTCCTCCATGATGTTGCATATTGTGGCGTTATCAATTCTGCACATTTTTAAATGTTGAGTAACAAAAGGAATGCATTTTTAACAGCAAAGGCTTTAATGAAGATTATTCTCATTAAAAAGCTTGTAATGCAACATTTCTTTTCTTATAAGACACCACCATCAGCCACATTATTATTGTGTTTATATTTAGTGCAATTTTCATAAAACATACTGATTATAAATTAACAACAAAGGAGTGCAGATGCTGGAAATTTGAAACAAGAATAGAAAAATCTCAACCGGTCTGTCAGCGTCTATGGAGAGAAAGCGAGCGGATATTTCGAGTTTAGTGTTGCATATTGCAAAGACATTGAATTGTTGTGGTATTGTCTTTAAAATAACATGTTAGACGTCGCTTGTGAACTGCATATTTTCCACAGACGGTTACTGTGGAAATATTTCCTCGCAGTCTCAAAGGTGAAACTCACAATTTATTTCCCATTAATTGGTGATTACTGGGCTTTGTGGGATTTTGTTCTAGTAAATTTCCATCAACTCTTCTTGCTGCACCACCTTCAACGATCCCGTCTTTGTGCCATTCCGCGATGGCATAAAAGTGAAAGTATTCTATGATTACCACTTATATATTCACGAAGCCTACAGTTGATTCTGACAGACATAAACCGAAGACAATGATTTTTTTTTTTTGCAATGTCACTCATCTAAATTACTCTTCGTACAGAAGGTGTTATTTCCGTGCATATTACTAGTACTATGATAAGCGACCTATGGCACAATTGCACCTTAATACAAAGCCAATGCCAGAAAATGAAAGATCAACAATTTTAGGAGCAGATGAATGTATTCTTTATATGGTTTTCTGGACAAAACTAAAATTAAGATTTCAGTTTTGTAACTATAACTTCGTAGTAATTCTTTTCTTTTCAAATTTGAAAACAGCACCTCTGAACTCTGCAAATTCAGAAGACAGAATGTGGAAATCATTGGAGATAAATGTCCCACTTATAACCTTTCCAGGTTGTTTGATAATGAAGTTGGGATTTCTTCTAATACGATCAAAGTCGTCTTCATCGCGATTATGACAGAATCTTTAAGTCCAATGACTATCCTTGGAATTATCCTGGTCATTGTTTCTATTAAAATTAACAGACAGTTACAAACTATTAACAATTACTTAATTTGTGTTTAGCCTGTGCTGATTTGTTTATTGCTTTATTCGACATGAACCAATATACTATTTACACTGTAATTAGCTTTTGGTCTTTGGGCCCAGTGTTTTGTGATTTGTGACTCGCTCTCGATTATGTTGCCAGTAATGTCTCTGGTATGAATCTCCTTGTGATTAGCTTTGACTGATACTTCTGTGTGACAAAACCTTTCAGGTATTCAATGAAAAGAATGACCAAAATGACAGGGATGATGATTGCAGCTGCTTGGCTGCTCTCATTTCTCTTTTGGGCTCCTGCCATTTACTTCTGGCAGTTTGTCGTCAGGCTACAGACAGTCCAAGAGGGTGAATGCTATGTTCAGTTATTTTTATTCCAACTTTTACAGTTTGTAATTCTGTCATCGCTTCCTGTCTTCCTGTTACTATAATGGCAATTTTATTCGTGAAAATATCTCGTGCCAGTAAGAGTCGAATCACGAAAAATAAAGTAGGATCTGGACAGATGAAAGACAGAGTTTACTCTGGAATATCCCAACCATTACACGGTAAAATAATAAAGTCGAATGACGACACTATGCCAAAAGCTGCGTATCACTTTCCACATGTCAGAAGGCAAGATGATGAAATGAATGTCAATATAACAACTGACAATTACAGACCAGAGGGGAAGGGGGACAAGAATGAGTCACTTTGCCTTGGTGTTCTTTCATCGAACAAGAAAGGAAAACATGGGTCCAAAATGATTATTCTACACAAAATGATTTGAGAACTAACAACTCCAATCACTCTTTTATAAAAATACTAATAAACTTTGAAAAGAACGATGTTAGTAACAGAAGGGCCAAAATGGCGCCATGAGTTTTCAGGAAGAAAGTGAATGAAAAGGAGATCAAAGAATCGCATCGGAGCGTGAAAATGCCCAAGACCAAAGTAAAAAGACAAATAGTTGCAAGCCGAGGATAGACGTTGACAAGAACAGTCTTGGCTATCCTTTTGGCATTTGTCATCACGTGGAGCCCCTACTTTGTCGTGGTGCTCATTAGCACGTTCTGTTCCATCTGTATCCCCAACGCACTGTGGGCTATTGGATACTGGCTTGATTACATCAACAATACTATCAATCCAGCTTGTTACGCACTTTGTAACGCTACTTTGAAGAAAACCTTCACATATCTTCTGTTGTGTCAGGACAAAAGGAGAACTTGTGCCATAAGATTAAAGAAAGCTCAATCAACGTTTTTATATGGACATATTGATAAGGGATTGATTCATCAGGTAATTTAAAAATAAAGTGATTCATGCATGTTAAAGAAAATAGGCGTTTAATTTCAGTATATCACAACTATGCCTGAATTATTTACAATGGATGCATAATGTCGATCTAAACAAGGGGAAGGTGGATTGAAATAATTGTATGGGCCATTGAACAGGAAGATAAATTTGCATATAGCATAAAATATTATATTAAGGCACGTTCACTTCTACAAAATTCCTATTAATGATGCGTAATAATTTGCACAATGAACGTAAATTAACAGTTCAGCAAATCATACGGTGAAGATCTTAGTTCTGGTGAATGCATCTTCTGGATATCATTTTTCGACTTCTGAGTGATTTTTTGTTGTTGTTCCTGGCTTTTCACTGAAAGCAAAGAAAAGAAATACGTAGAAGTAAAATAACTTGCATTTTCACCGCTTTTTAAAAATTTATTACATTGCTATGGGCCATTTAATTGCAATGAAGTTTCTCCAAGTTGTTTCTCATAATTATCAACACTGAAATCTGCTATCAAAGATTTCAGGGGGTAACGACCTTAATTTCTGTGTTCGCTGAAAAAAGAAAGGTGGCTTGATGCAAATTGTACCTAATTAGAATGCATAGAAATATTGTAGAACTCTGTTGCTAACACATGCCCCAGCGTATTGGAATATTTGTAGTTACTGATTTTTCAGGTAAATTTAGATCCTTTTGAATGTTAGAGTTACATACAAACAGAACATTGATTGGTACAGCACAGGACAGGACCCTTCGTCCAACAATGTTGTGTCGAACAAGGCGCTAAATAAAACTGATACTTTCTGCCTGCCCTTGGTCAATAGCCCTCTACACTTACATATTCATATGTTTATCTTAATTGCTCTTATCAGATCTGCCGCCACCGTCATTCCACCAGTTATTTCCAGTCTTTTGCCACTCTCTGTGTAAAAAAAAAGCTCCTTACATCTCCTTTGAAATGTACTCCACTCACCTTAAATACATGCCACTGGTATTAGATTTTTCAACACTAGGTAAAAAGAGATTTTGGCAGTCAACCCTACCTATGGATTTCATAACTTCATAGATTTCTATCATGTCTCCCTTAGCCTCTGGTGCTTCAGAGAAACCGACCAGAAATTTTCTAAACTCTTATTATAGCTGGTAACTTTATCCTAGATATTCTTTTTAATGTCACGTTTGGAAAATAAACTGTTATAAAGTTTTTTTAACTCACTGTCGGCCTCTCCTTTTGAATGGAGGAAATTTACAATTAAAGAATCTAATAGGAGCATCCATGAATGAATGAAGTTTTGTAAAATTGAAAATGATGCATCAATATTTCCTCAGTACTGCTTCATTGGCTCGAGCATGAGGTCCGTCAGAACTGAAACAGTTGTCAACTCACAGTTATTAGAAACAAAATTTCCCACTGCTACGTTTTTAGTGATAGTTATTTTTCTAAGCTCTTCCATCAATTTCTTTTATTATTGTGCTACTGACTCTGGTAAACTATTATCCATCGTTCAATGTGAAGATCAATGTTAATTTTCAGTCTGTATAAAAATATGTAGAACCATATTGGTGGCAAATGAAACTCTGAAAATTCTTCAAGGGAAAAGGAAGGATTCAACCAAAAAAGTTAGCCTTACAATATACAAATTATGCTCCAGAAGGACTTTGAGTGCGAGCAGCAGCTAAGGTAAGACAGTTTGTTTTAAAATTACTTACCGGTAGCGGGCAGCGGTGTTTTTTTTTCTCTTCACAGAAAGAGCGGGAGCAGCAGGGGGAAGTGACGAAGACCAGAGGGGCAGCCGGAAAGGAAAGCAGTGAGTATAAATACTCACCCTTCGACGCCAACGGTCACTTTGAGTGCGAGCAGCAGCTAAGGTAAGACAGTTTGTTTTAAAATTACTTACCGGTAGCGGGCAGCGGTGTTTTTTTCTCTTCACAGAAAGAGCGGGAGCAGCAGGGGGAAGTGACGAAAACCAGAGGGGCAGCCGGGAAGGAAAGCTGTGAGTATAAATACTCACCCTTCGACGCCAACGGTCACTTTGAGTGCGAGCAGCAGCTAAGGTAAGACAGTTTGTTTTAAAATTACTTACCGGTAGCGGGCAGCGGTGTTTTTTTCTCTTCACAGAAAGAGCGGGAGCAGCAGGGGGAAGTGACGAAAACCAGAGGGGCAGCCGGGAAGGAAAGCTGTGAGTATAAATACTCACCCTTCGACGCCAACGGTCACTTTGATTGCGAGCAGCAGCTAAGGTAAGACAGTTTGTTTTAAAATTACTTACCGGTAGCGGGCAGCGGTGGTTATTTTCTCTTCACAGAAAGAGTGGGAGCAGCAGGGGGAAGTGACGAAGACCAGAGGGGCAGCCGGGTAGGTTTTTTTTCCCTATAAAAGAGCGCAGGAGAAGAACCCGAGGCACTACAGAGTTGGTGTCTCCCACCCGCCCTCCTCCTCTAACCTAAATAATAAGACCCGTTGTGGTAAGTAGGTAAGTGCTGCATTTTGCTTGTTGTATTCTTTAGACCCAGTTTTTTTTTAAAAAAAAGGTTACTTTCAGAGGGATGGCAGTGAAGGCAGTGCACTGTTCCTCTTGCAACATGTTTGAGGTGAGGGATGCCATGGACGTCCCTGCTGATTACACTTGCAGAAGTGCACCCATCTCCAGCTCCTCCAAGACCGTGTTAGGGAACTGGAGCTGGAGTTGGATGAACTTAGGATCATTCGGGAGGCAGAGGGGGTCATAGATCGGAGCTTTAGGGAAGTAGTAACTCCAAAGATGGCAGAGAGATGGGTGATAGTGAGGGGGACTGGGAGGAAGTAGCCAGTGCAGGGACCCCCTGCGGCTGTTCCCCTCAAGAACAAGTATACCATTTTGGATACTTGTGTGGGGGGACGACTTACCAGGGGTAAGTAACGGGGCACAGGCCTCTGGCACGGAGCCTGTCCCCGTTACTCAGAAGGGAAGGGTGGAGAAGAGCAGAGCAATAGTAATTGGGGACTTGATAGTTCGGGGCACAGATAGGCGGTTTTGTGGGAACGAGAGAGACTCACGTTTGGTATGTTGCCTCCCAGGTGCAAGGGTACGTGATGTCTCTGATCCTTAAGGGGGAGGGGGAGCAGCCTGAAGTCGTGGTCCACATTGGCACCAATGACATAGGTAGGAGGAGCGCTGAGGATGTTAGGCAGGCTTTCAGGGAGCGAGGTTGGAAGCTCAAAGTTAGAACGAACAGAGTTGTTGTCTCTGGTTTGTTACCCGTGCCACGTGATAGAGAGTCGAGAAATAGGGAGAGAGAACAGTTAAATGCGTGGCTACAGGGATGGTGCAGGAGGGAGGGATTCCGGTATTTGGATAACTGGGGTTCTGTCTGGGGAAGGTGGGACCTCTATAAACAGGATGGTCTGCACCTGAACCTGAGGGGCACCAGTATCCTTGGTGGGAGGTTTGCTAGTGCTCTTGGGGGGGTTTAAACTAACTCTGCAGGGGCATGGGAACCCAGACTGTAGCTTTAGGGTGCAGGACCTGGAGTGTAGGGAGGTAAGGAACATGGCATCAATTTCAAAGGAGGGTGCCTGTAAACAGGAAAGTGGCTTGAAGTGTTTATACTTCAATGCAAGAAGTATACGAAATAAGGTAGGTGAACTTGCAGCGTGGGTTGGTACCTGGGACTTCGATGTTGTGGCTATTACGGAGACATGGGTAGAACAGTGACAACATTAGCTGTTGCAGGTTCCAGGGTTTAAATGTTTTAGTAGGGTCAGAGGTGGGGGTAAAAGAGGGGGAGGCGTGGCATTGCTTGTCAAAGATAGTAATACAGCTGTGGAAAGGACGATGGATGAAGACTCGCCATCTGAGGTAGTTTGGGCTGAGGTTAGGAATAGGAAAGGTGAGATCACCTTGTTAGGAGTTTTCTACAGGCCTCCTAATAGTCCCAGAAACGTAGAAGAAAGGATTGGGAGGATGATTCAAGAGAAGAGTGAAAGTAATAGGGTGGTTGTTATGGGGGATTTTAACTTTCCTGATATTGATTGGGGAAGCTATAGCTCAAGTTCGTTAGATGGGTCAGTGTTTGTCCAATGTGTGCAGGAGGGTTTCCTGACACAATATGTAGATAGGCCAACAAGAGGTGAGGCCATACTGGATTTGGTTCTGGGTAATGAACCAGGCTAGGTGTTAGAATTAGAGGTAGGTGAGCACTTTGGGGACAGTGACCACAATTCGGTGACTTTCACTCTAGTCATGGAGAGGGATAAGTGTGCACTACAGGGCAAGAGTTATAGCTGGGGGCAGGGAAATTATGATGCGGTGAGGCATGACTTAGGATGTGTGGCCTGGAAAAGTAAGCTTCAAGGCAAGGGTGTAATTGATATGTGGAGCTTTTTCATAGAGCAACTATTGAGTGTCCTTGATAAGTATGTACCCGTCAGGCAGGGAGGAAAGGGTCGTGTGAGGGAGCCGTGGTTTAATAAGGAATTGGAATCCCTTGTTAAATGGAAGAGGGCAGCCTATGTAAAGATGAGGCGTGAAGGTTCAATTGTGGCGATTGAGTTATAAGGTAGCCAGGAAGAACCTGAAGAGAGAGCTAACCGCAGCAAGGAGGGGACATGAAAGGTCCTTAGTTGGTAGGATTAGGGAAAACCCTAAGGCTTTCTATAGGTATGTCAGGAATAAAAGAATGACTAGGATAGGAATAGGTCCAGTCAATGATAGTAGTGGGAAGTTGCGTGTGGAGGCTGAAGAGATTGGGGAGACACTGAATGAATACTTTTCGTCAGTATTCAATCAGGAACAGGACATTGTTGTCAATGTGAATACTGAGTCAGAATTAAGTAGAATGGATGGCTTTGAGGTATGTAGAGAAGAGGTGTTGGAAATTCTGGAAAGGGTGAAAATAGATAAGTCCCCTGGGCCTGATGGCATTTATCCTAGGATTCACTGGGAAGCAAGGGAGGAGATTGCAGAGCCACTGGCCTTGATTTTTATGTCCTCGTTGTCGACAGGAGTATTGCCAGAAGATCGGAGGCTATCAAATGTGGTTCCCTTGTTCAAGAAGGGGAGTAGGGATAACCCTAGTAACTACAGGCCGGTGAGTCTCACTTCTGTTGTGGGCAAAATCTAAGAGAATTGTAAGGGATAGGATTTATGAACATCTGGATAGGAATAATGTGATCAAGGATAGTCAGCATGGTTTTGTGAAGGGCAGGTCGTGCCTCACAAACCTTATTGAATTTTTTGAGAATGTGACTAAGGAGGTGGACGAGGGGAAAGCAGTAGATGTGGTGTATATGGATTTTAGTTAGGCGTTTGAAAAGGTTCCCCATGGTAGACTACTGCAAAAAATACGGAGGTATAGCATTGAGGGTGAGTTGGAGGTTTGGATTAGGAGTTGACTGGCTGGAAGAAGACAAAGGGTAGTAGTTGTTGGCGAAGGTTCATCTTGGAGTGCCGTAACTAGCAGTGTTCCGCAAGGATCTGTTTTGGGACCATTGCTGCTTGTAATTTTTATAAATGACCTGGAGGAGGGGTTAGAAGGTTGGGTGAGCAAGTTTGCGGATGATACGAAAGTCGGAGGAGTTGTCGACAGTGAGGAAGGATGTGTCAGGTTACAGCGGGATATAGATAAGCTGCAGAACTGGGCAGAAAGGTGGCAAATGGAGTTCAATGTAGCTAAGTGTGAGGTGATTCACTTTGGTCAGAGTAACAAAAAGATCGGCTCATGGTCGGATACTTGGTAGTGTGGATGAGCAGAGGGATCTTGGTATCCATGTACACAGATCTTTGAAAGTTGCCACCCAGGTAAATAGTGCGGTGAAGAATGCATATGGCGTACTGGCTTTTATTGGTAGAGGAATTGAGTTCCGGAGTACTGAGGTCATGTTGCAGTTGTATAAGACACTGGTGCGGCCGCATCTGGAGTATTGTGTGCAGTGTTGGTCGCCATACTATAGGAAGGATGTGGAGGCACTGGAACTGGTGCAGAGGAGGTTTACCAGGATGTTGCCTGGTATGGTAGAAAGATCGTATGAGGAAAGGCTGAGGCACTTGGGGTTGTTTTCATTGGAGAAAAGAAGTTTTAAGGGTGACTTGATAGAGGTGTACAAGATGATTAGGGGTTTAGATAGGGTCGACAGTGAGAATCTTTTTCCCATATGGAGTCGGCTATTACAAGGGGGCATAGCTTTAAATTAAGGGGGGTAGGTATAGGACAGATGTTAGGGGTAGGTTCTTTACTCAGCGAGTCGTGAGTTCATGGAATGCCCTGCCAGTAGCAGTGGTGGAGTCTCCCTCTTTATGGGCATTTAAGCGGGCATTGGATAGGCATATGGAGGATAGTGGGCTAGTGTAGGTTAGGTGGGCTTGGATTGGCGCAACATCGAGGGCCGAAGGGCCTGTACTGCGCTGTATTCTTCTGTTCTATGTTCTAAGGTATGAATCACCTCACATTTGAGGGACGTACCTGTGCAGTTTATTTCGATGTTGTTCTATTGCATAGTGATCCATCAGAATAGTAAATGGGACAGTCGATAAATTACTTTAAAAATACAGTTGATGAGATAGGAAAATAAAGTTAGTCACAATTAAATCCAAAAACAAATCAGGAATTGTTCTATGACATGTTGTAGGACAAAGACAAGTGATGGCAAGGGCAATGAAAATAAACTAATCTCATCGAATTTTCAGTCCAGAATACTGAACTAACAAAATGGAGACACTGCAAAAGTGTTTGGACCTTTCTATAAATATATGTCGAATATTAGCAGGATAACTCGTTCTTTAAGAAATTTGTTAAAGAAAAAGATGATAATGTTATCTCCAGGATGTGAGGCAGAATAAGAGAAGTTTGAGGTAATCCTATTTAAGGGTTCAGTGCTGTACATCTCAAATTATCCTGTTGTTTCAAAATGGTGATTTTTTTTCTTCGTGACTTGAGAATATGTATCGTCTTCTTTCAGGATTACAACTGGGGAATAGAAAACCTGTTATTGCAAATCTCTAGAAAAATAATTCAGAATTACAATATGTACTGTAATATAGAAATTGAAAGTTAAGGAACCATTTGGTTCATGAACACTTTGAAGTCTTTACCCAAACAATAAGAAGTAAAAACAAATTGAAATCAATTATAATTCACTGGCTTCATCAAAAATTATAAACATGAAATGTGGCACTATTTAGATGTAGACTGTTGTGTATGAATTTAAAAATAACATCTCAAAACTCTATGATAATGATTTAATGGACACGGCAATAAGCCATTGAGGTAGACTAGAAACTTATATAAAAACATTTTGTTTTGCAAGAAGATTGTCTTGGCATGGGAACAGGATTTTTTGCAGGGAATGGTCAAGTGATATTGACCACAATGCACAGAAGAATATTAATGAAAAGTGCCTTAAAAAGGCAACACAGCATCTTGCTCCAATTATAACGTACTACTAATATTGGGAACTGGTCACAGTATATTGAACTTCAGCTTCAAATCCGCTTTTGTAAACAGTGCTATGGAATTTGAGATTGAGTTTCAGATGGCAGGCAAAAAAAGTCGTGAGACGTTCTTTTGAATCTTTCTTAAGTCATAGAGTCATATCACTCTAGCCTAGCAATGTCTTGGCAACTTTGGCAACTCTCTTAGCCCTGGCAATCCGCCAGCCCAGCCAATAACTTTGTAATTTATTTTCTGATCCCTATCAGGTTTCGCAGCATTATTGCTACAGCAGAGAGATCAGATTTAAATGCAGTTAACCAAACGTGCTCCAATCATCGTCCTGTGACGTCAAACCATAATCTCCCAACTCCTACAGTCAATGCACTGGTCCCGAAAGCGAAGCATTCCAAACGACCCATTCACTACCCTGTCTAACACAACTCTACTTTAAAGGAAATATGAACCTGGACTCCAAGGTCTATGTTCACCAACACTCCCCTGGAATTTACCATTGAATGTTTAACTCATGGTCTGATTTGCCTTTCCAAAATGCAGCACCTCATATTTATCTCAATTAAAAACAATCTGCCACTGCCCAGGCCATTGGCCCATCTGATGAAGCTCCCATTTTACTCTGAGTTAACGTCCTTACTTGTCCACTACATCACGAATTTTGTTTTCATTGGCAGACTTACTAACCATATCGCCGACGTTCACATAGAAAACATTTCTATAAATGACACAAAGCACTGGAGCATTCAGATATCCTTATGGCATGCCGCTGATCATAGGCATAAATTCTGAAAGCCAACGTCCACCATCTCATACCTTCGAGACAGTTCTTTATCCAAATGACGAATTCTCCTTTTAATCCATGTGAACTAACCTCGCTAACCCGTTTACCTTGCAGGACCTCGTTAAACAACTTACTGAAGACCTTACAGTTCACCGCACTGCCTTCATCAATGCTCTATATTACATCTTGAAAATACTGAATTAAGTTAGTGAGGAACGTTTTCAACAGCAAAACCACGTTTACTACTGCTAATCAGTCCTAGCATTTCCAAATACATGTTAATCCGGTCCCTGAGGATCTCTTCCAAATACTTACTGAACACTGATGTCAGGCTCACATTTCGACAGTTCCCTAGCTTTTCTTTATCAATTTCCTTAAATAGTGGCAGTACATTAGAAATCCTCAAATCTTCTGGCATGTAACATGTGGCTTCTGATTGTGCAAATACCTCAGCAAGGGGCCTACGTTTCCACAGAGATCTGGAGAAAACCTGATGATGTCCCTGTGTTTATACAGCTTTATGCATTTTACATAGTATAACAATTTATCCTTTTTAATATGGGTATTTTTCTAGATTTCACTATAAAGTTCCACGTTCGCCAGTCTCTATATCTTTGCCACAGTAAACACTGACGAAAAGCATTCATTTTTACTGCCCCAATCTCCTGCGAATGCACGCATGCAGGTGGCCTTGCTGATCATTAAGAGGCCCTATTCTCTCACGCGTTATCATTTTGTCCTTAATATATTTGTAGAATCCCTTTGTATTCTCCTTATCCCCATTTATCAAAGCTATCGCGTTTCCCTTTATTTCCGTTCTGAATTCCCTCTTAAGTATACTTCTACTTCCTTGATATTCTTCTCAGGGTTCACTTGATTGCTGCTGTCTATGCCTGATATGTGCGTACTGCATTTTGGTAAGCAAAACCTCAATTTGTCTAGTCAGCCAGCATTCCCTACACCTCCCAGCACTTCCTTTCACACGAACTGGAAAATATCCCTGGACTCACGTTATCGAATTTTTGAAAGTTTCCAACTTTTAAGCCATCCATTTCCCTGCTCCCTCTCCCCAATCAACTCTTGAAACTTCTTCCCTAATAGTGTCAAAACTAATCTTCTGCTAATTTAAATCTTTAACTTTTGTATCTGATCTACTAAAACGAATAGAAATATGATCACTTACCCCAATGACTTACACCTCAGTTACCTGCCCTGCCTTATTTCCCAAGAGCAGGTTAAGATTTGCACCTTCACTACTCGTACATAAACATATTTAATCAGAAAAAAATTATTGTGTACAAATTCCACTCCATCCAAGTCTATTACACTATGAGAGTTCCCGTTCATGTTTGAGGAATTGAAACCCCCGACCATTACCACGCCATTATTCTTAGTGATAACTGAGATCTTAATCCTAATGATGAGATCATACACTTCTTATTTCTTAATTCCACCCAAATAACCTGTCTAAACATACTCCCAGGAATATCCTCACTCAGTACAGATGGCATGATACTCCTAATCAAAAACTCCATTACAACTCCTCTTTTGCTAGCTTTTCTATACTTACTATTGCATTTATACATTCCAGTCCCATCCACTGTTCTGTAATCGCTATTATTTCGCATTCATGTGTTACCATGCCATGATTTCATCTCCCTTACCTGTTAGCCTCTTGCACTAAAATACATGTAGTTTAATTTATCAGTTCCACGTCGCCCTCTACTTTGTTCCTGCTTGTCCTGACTGTTTGATCCGCTGCTTCTTTCAACTACACCACCACAGACGTTTCCGTTTTCTCATTATCTCCCGTGGCTGCCTCCATCTTACTATTTTAAATCGTGCAAAGTAGCACTATCAAACATTCCCACCAATATATTAGACACATCAAATTCAGGTGCAATCCATACAGGGTTTTTTCCAATTCAATTCTTCCTAAGAAAAGATTCCAATGATATCATAATGTGAATCTTTCATCGCTATGCCATCACATCAGCCAAGCATTCATCTGCTCTCTCCTCCTATTCGTACTCACACGAGCTCTGGGCAGTGGTGCTAATCCGGATTTCACTACACTCGAGGACCTACTTTTAACATTACAGTCTAAATTCCTATATTTCGGCGTCAGAATCATTTCCTTTTCTCGATCTATGTCATTACTTGCAGTATCTATAACCTCATGCTGGTCCCTCACTCTTTTGAAAATATTCTGCATCCAGTTTGAGATATCCTTGCTCCTTGCACCAGGGAGGGCAGTATGCTATTAAACTTTTTCATTAACTTGCAATAGCCGGAAATAATTTTAGAATTTATAATTACCGAAGGTAGACTAAGATAATGAATTTGCTTTATTTCGATGCCCATGTGTGGTCTGGTATTCATTCTGATCACATCTTCAAGAACCTGCTTAGTGCTAAACGTGGCATTGCAAGCAGGGTTCCAGCAAAATGTTAAAAAACGAAGTACCCATTCTTCAGTTATATCACAGTCTTATGTTCCCAATCATGCCAATATTTCTTCTGCCTTACCTGCTGGGGCTCTCAGAAGTAGAAGACACACTCCATAAATAACAAATTCTAATCACTGGGCTATAAAGCTTGCACGGCCATTGTGAGGAGTCTGTTCATTGGCAATGAATGTACCTGACTGCAGGGGGCGCTGCTGCGGACAACCCTGTGAAGAGCAGTAAGTGACGTTACAACGTTGTAAGGACAATTAGCAGATGTCAAAGAAGGCAAAGCTAACACTCGCGTGATGGAGGGTTGTGCAGTAAGACGAAACTCAGGAAACGTCAGCAAGTGAAAACAAAATGTAGGACGAAATGAAGAGTGGTTGACATACTGAATGCATGAAGAAGTAAGCCAGACTTTGAATGTATAACAAACAATGTTATGTGTTAACTTTCGAGGAAGATGCAAGCTGTACCAAAGGGTGATAGACAGTGAACTAGTTGATTGTCATGTGCAGATCGTGACCTTTTCAACATTTTAAACTTAGCCAAGCACAACACTTACAAGTTCATAGAGACAGGCTTCTGAGATTTGGTGACCACGGGCAGGACTTGACTGAAAATACCTGGTAGGGTGACCAACACAGTAATAAATCTAACCAAACAGGAAACCAAACACCTAAATATAGCCAAAGTTATGGTGGCTGCACCAGTGTTATTCTGACCAACTTAGAATTACTAAAAGGAGTGCTGGAATCGCAGACACTCGTACCATGACTGTGAAAGTATTGATAATGTAACTCCCATTGCAAGTAAAGGATAAGCAAAAAAAGGAAAAAACATAACAGTTTTAAATGAGTTTAGGGTCAGAGAGGGAGCAACTTTTGTGTCTGACCGAAAAAAAAATTAATCTTTCTTTAAAACGCCAACCTATCTTTGATATATTTAGTTGCAGGCAAGAGTCCTGGATAAATGGCTAATTTAAGTAATTTAATAATTGAAATATCATGCTTGGAATTTCATTTTGTGGCCAAATTGAACTTCCAAATATTGTATGAGAATATATGTGAATCTTTAATTTCGCAGGACCCAATTTGCTCATGCTTATTGATGTGAATTGACGCTCTTAAATAAACAGATAATTTAAAGTGTGGAAAACATAGTTCTCTTTGAAGAGATTGTATTTTCTAAAATCTCAGAAAATCATCGATAAAATTGTCTTTTCGATCACTATCACAAAAATCAATATATTTCAGACAGAATAGACAACAACTGGTACTGACAACATGAAAGGCAAAGAAAGAAACTTTGAGAATGTCGAGGACAGATTTTCCCCTCTTGTTCAGTTTTTACGTTACGACATGAAGTTTATATGTGATGTCACCCAGAATTAGAAACCTGTGAACAAATGATGAGGACTCTACAGGCAAGAATTCCCTTCCACCAAGGAATGAAAGAAGCCCTCTGTGGAAATTAGGTTGTATTGATCGAGCATTCATGCGGTAGTTACAATAATAGCATGTTTCACATTTGACTAAAATCAATACATACTGTAAAAAGAGGAATTTCGAAACGATCATGGTTTCATACTTTCAAATATTATTTCATTGAAAAATGTTTGAAACATTCCTCTTTTCATCTATTAATCAAAACAAGTTGCTGTGACAACAATATGCTTTAGCTTGCTCTCATACATGAATAATTTTTTTTGGAACACATCAATTTTCATGTCAGAATTTCCAATAAAATGCTTTATCTGTATATTTGCATGTGTTTTTGGAGCGCAGTCTGAAAAAAAAACAACAAGACAACAGGTTTCTTTATCACAAGGTAAAATCAAAATTGCTAGTTGGAAATTATCGGAAGATTTTGACAATTCTTTTATTTTGTTTAACCTGCAAACTTGAAAGGAAGGCTTGACAGCACATGGTAATTTGGGTCCGCCCGTCTTCAGACCAAGAGAGTTAACATTTTCTGCAGACTTTTATTCAACTAACTTTAAAATATTTCACACTCCTGTTTTGATGAGATATACGGTTTTCGACCTGATAAACTCCTCATTTCAAAATGTATAAATGTGTTTAACATTACTAGTGTCTCGTTCTTCCAGAGCCACAGTGGTTTTTGTCTTTCTTTTCTGTCTTTGAACAGATTTCGAAATATAGTGAGGGAGCTGAATGTCTTGTGTAGACTAAATATTAAGGTCAGGAGAACCAGGTAACACTTGAATTTTTCAATAAGAGCACTGCTTAAAGCTACCATACCTGGATATAATTGTTTGAAAAATTCGGATGGATAAAGTTACTTGACACAATTGCTGGTTGAAGAAAAACAATCAATTGGCAGGCGACATTTCAGCAAATTGCACATAGCTTTCTTTAAGAAAGAAATAAACAGTCAAAATTTGCTTTGATAGCCCACTTGAATGGCTTTGTGTAATCAGTATTGGCTAACACTAGAGTACTAATTAACACAGTTTTCATACTGCCAAATGCCTTCTGGCATTTCAACGTCCACTGAGCCTTTTAATGGACATTCTGTCAAAGGACAAACCACGCTGACAAATTTGGTGCGATAAATAACTCACTCCCAGGAATCTCAGTACTTATATTTTTATTGACTGAATTGGAAACTCCCCCAAAGCATCCGTTTTAACATATCGTTAGTCCATCTATTTATGTCGAATGAAACTGTCAAGGAACATGACTTGGGCTTGTCCAAACTCACTTTTAATCAGTTTTATCATGAAGCCTATTTTCTGAAGACGATTGAACAATCCTGATAGGTATTAAAAATGTTCTTTCCATGTGTGAATCAAGATCACACAGGTCATCGGACCACATAAAAAGACAATCCCGAAATGATATTTTCAGTTAGTCTTTGAAATATGCCTGTCGCATTTTTAGGACCAAATTGTGTAATTTTAAGCTATTGTCAAGAAAGTTGACGTTTATTTCGCTCTGCAGATAAAGGTACCTGCCAGTGGCATTTGAGTAAATCCATTTCACAAATATCAATATTTTAAAGACGGGTTATCAGACGCTCATTTGTTTCCACAAAAGCTGCCGGACATGATGAGTTTTCTCAGCAATTCTTGTTTCATTTGTTGTGTCTGATCTGCAACATTCACAGTTTATTTCAGTGACTACGAAAGATAAGTTATCAATCCAAACGATTCAATACAGTATTCCAGCTCTCCAGAAGGCACTGAATTTGAATTTGGAACAGCACTGATTCTGCTAAACTCCAGGTTCGATTTGGTTTTGGAACCACCACTGTGAGTGATCTCGATCCTCTGTAACTGACGTCAATCTATATTGTCTTTGATCGTGCATTCAATCTCTTTTTTGAACCTGTGCAAACTTAAGAGGGTTAAGTCTATAAAGATGTTGTTTAATTCGAACAGCATCTCCTATTTCGGCCGATCTGCAATCATGTTTGTATTTCCTCGAATATTACCACGATTTTCGGGGTGATTGCAATAAATCTTTCTGTTCATTTCGATGTTCCTCTGGAAGTTGATTTAGTAATTAATCCCATGTTTTATAGATCTTCCTCATGGTCCAGTGTAATATGAAGAATATCGAATTTAAATTTATGTGGTTTTGGTTCTTTACTCCAAGCTGTAACTAGTATCACATTTTCATTTCTGGATATCGTTCCCTCTATAGCCTTTCAGCATATTCACATGACACACACTGTGACATTTCTCTCGATCTCATCTTCTTTTTTAGTAATTCACCTGAATCAATTTATTTCATATTTGATAAGGCACGCTGAAAATTTACTTTATATGTTCTCCAAATACTGGTGGCATTACCTCAAGAAAAAAAGAACTACATGTTTAAAAATTAAGTTGTCTGCTTCATGCTTCATCTTATGCTGTGTTACTTTCAAATGGTGTCTCTTCAATTCACCTTCTCGAATTAACTTGCCCTGAAATTTGCCACGTTGTCCAAACATACTGTATCTGAACTCTGACATATCTTGCTTTCTAAGTTAATTTCAATGGTCCTCTCTCATTTTGTCCGTAAAGTAATTCAAATGACTGAATTTCGTTGATTCAAGAGCTTCACCTCTAATTGCAAAAAGTACAAATTGAATTCCTTTATCCCAATCATTTGTATTCTCATGGTTGTTAACTCAGTGGTCTTGAAAGTTTGATGACGCATTTCTAAAGATCCTGGCAATTCTGAATGGTACACATTTAATTTCTATCATTTTATTCCAAAGCTATCCATAAGTTGCCTTGAAAAATGTTGACGTATTATTTGAGTCTTGGTTTGATTGTATCTCTATAGTTGGTCCGTATATAGTAAAATTTTAAAAAAGAATGTAATGGTTTTGGTTTGAAATTTTCATGATATTTTCATATTAGCTGATACGTACGATGCATTTATGAAGTTCAGGCCAATAGAATATTTGTGGATTTTCTTACTCCTAAATGACATACTAGTAAGACCACATAGGCTACTCCTGACACCTCCTTTCTAGAAAATACTAGCCATATGACTTGAAGTTTCATTAATTTTTCATCGCCTGAACATGTAATGATCCACATTTACTTATGTCATATTTAAAAATGTTTCTTACGCTTTCGTGTCATTACTTTCCACTACTGTGGAAATACATGATAGTGAACAGTCAGTCAACAAAAAAAAAGCTTCGTAGATGCAGAAGATTACTGCTACAAGTGAGGCAGTTAAAGAGACTAAGAAATCTAATGCCTTGTCTTCAAAGTCATCATAAAAAGTTAGAAATTTCAGCAAAAATGTAAAATTCTTCAATTTTGCTATCTTTTAAACGCGGGATAAAGATCTCAAAGAAATTCGATGCTCATCAATTTTTGGTTTTCACCTTCACCACTCATTTTAAACCTAAGTGAAATTTTCTATCTAAACACTAACCAGTCGACCAATTCTATTATTTTTCAGATGTGACTGCATCATCCTACAAAAGGCTTGAAAATATTCCTCGCCGCCGGCTGACCACGTCTCTATTGATATACATTCAGTTCAAAACCTGAGACCTGGAGATACAAAAAGTCCAAAAAGAAATGTCTGGAGATGTGTTTACTCTGGCAGAAACTTTCATCGAGGAAGCAAGAATTATGAGCTGCTCTATTATTCTTAATCTGTTCAGAGTGTATACCGAAATATTCATTTCATGTTAATGTTAAGTTATGTTGACATCTCCTTTATTGCCTTTACAGCAGTTGTGCTTTGTTTATAAACATTGGAAAAAATATAAAATTAGTCTCCTAACAGATATGTATCAAATGACGAGGTTGTTCTGTGGCGGGATTAGAATCAATTCCTGAAACTGAGAAGGTGAAAAAAACGGCAAAAAAGGGAAAAGGGAACAGTTTGACGTCTCTGCCCCTATACTCCCGACTCTGCTAATTACTTAAATCTGGTAGTCAATTTCAAGTTTCATTCCACTGCGAACTAACAACAAGTTAATTTTTTTTTGGCCTTAAGTCAGCGGACTTTCACAGAATGCCTTTGGGCGAGAGCGTACAGGAACACAAAAAGGCCATTCAGTTCATTGAGTGTGCGCTGACATTCGATCATGGTTAACAGGCTTAATAAACCATTGCTGAAGATTGGCAACCACGGACTTTTCACTGAAGATTGAAAGAGAAAATATTAAATCAAAACTGTCAAGCGTTTCTGGATTAATAAATTCACATTCAAATGGGTGAGGAACAAACCATAATGATAAGTTGGATAGATCTGTTGATGTGTGTTACGGCAGAGATAAAGTATTAATCAAGAAGCTTTGCTGTAATCGCAAGCCACGTTTTACTTCATAAAAGGCAATCTTACATGACAATAACATGAATCATAGACAATGAGTCTGGCAAGGGGCAACATAAAAATATAATTAGAACAGAAAATGTACTCAGGATGAATCAAAAGAGAGATAACACAGGACGAAATTGGTAGAGTCACCATCATCGAGCGTTGTAAGTTCTTTTATGGGATACAAATCACCTCTCTGCAAAACCAGTAGGACCAGGATTGACACCTATAATGCACGATGAAATTCTAGACAATGATTCACAACAGTTAGTACTCAAATTAAGAGATCTCAACACATGATATTGATTCAGTCCCAGTGTTTCTACAATATGAATGTCAACAAGTCATCAGATCTTGGAAATATATAACACTTTCGAGTCAGAAACAAAACAAAATTCTGAAGGCAGTAGCTTTGTACATCACACGTATGGTAAATGCATTCTATAGAAGTTCCCACGATTCAGAAACTATTCCACAATTTTAACACACTTTGTGAAGGCTTTGAAATCCATTGAGACCAAACAGACGAAAATGGGCCTGAATTTTAATGTAATGAAAGTAGAGTTAAGGATTTAGTGTTGTTAACCATGGACCAAAGGAGATTGGTAGGACAGCAGATGGAGATGTGTCTGTTTCTGAGTGATTCAGGCAATGTTGGCAAAAAAAAAACAAACAGTTATAACAATTATTAAATGGCATTTGAAAGAAAGGACATTATTATATGTTCCAGGCCAGCGATGGAAGACCAGCCAGGCTAGGTTTTCGACTTGAAACAGGCATTACTTTTGGTATTTTCTGAACAATCTATTCACCTGTGTTATTAAAAACGTGTATAGCAGGTGGGACTTGAACCCAGGTCTGTTCACATAAACGTAGGGCAGTATCCTATGCAAAACTAGTAATAATTAATTGCGATTTAACATATCTGAAAGTCATGGAAGAGGAGATAATGAAAGATTTGCAAGTAGAAATTAAGGCGACAGAAGTGAGTTAAGCTTTCAAGGCTAAAATAATATAACAATTAAAGAAGATGTATTAGTATACTTCGCTCACTGTCGACAGAGATGCTATAGCCTGAATGGCTCCTTATGTGATGCAATCAATCTGTGATTCTATCATAGGGCTTATGGTAAAGGTTGAAAACTAAAATCATAAGGGAATTCGACATCAATCAAATAAGTATCTGTGAGCTGGAATGCTTTGTAATTAGGAGTAAGATGGCGAAAATATCATGGATTTTGAGTTGATGACAAGTACTGTGTAAGGTATTGGAAATGATAAATAATGTCTGATTAACTATACTACACAACGAATAGGTGAGTAAAGGAATGACTGAGAATGAAAATTGTTGTTTTGCACTTGGTTCTAATGAGGGCAGTCCGATAACAAATTTTTGCTGAAAATGCAACCATAAAAACGAAGACAAATCCTTGTGCAGTTGATAAATTTGATATAGAGTTAAAGTTAGTTATTGAAGCCTTCAGATTAAAAGGAAAGGATCCACATGCCTTAATCTACAAAGGTTCCAAGGAAATATTCTTCCAGGATTTTTCTGCAGTTGTATTTAGGAAAAAGAAGACTTTTAATGAAGCCAAGAGAAGACTGAGCAACCTTAGCTCCAATATTCGGTGAGTTGGTGCGTCACTCTCTGTATAACGGAACGACACGTTTTTTGACTCTCCAGAATAAGTGAAAATCTTTCTGGACATGATGAAATGTATTGGATAACTGAAAGGACGTGGATGGTAGTGCTTATTTTTTTTCTTTCCTCTTCTTTTTTGTTTGTTTACGAGGAGATGGTGAACATCATCTTTGATATTAATGATTGATGATGTATATTTGGGAATGGGTGGAGTGTTTACGTTTAATCTACGTGCTAAGATAATTTAATTTTCTCTTTCTGTTTGGACTGAGTCTGGGATGCGACTAAAGCTGGAAGGAGGTATGAAAGTCTTTCTGAGATATGTCAGTGCCCCACGTGGGCAGGGATAGAGCCTATTACCATGTGCTTTGCATTTGTTTTTAATTTCTTTATATAGATGTATCTATTAGTATGCTAGATGTTGTAGTTTTAGTTTATGTATTTTGACATTTTGCCAATCAGTTTTTGTATATGCTCAGCAGCAGATAAATCGGATTCTTCCTTTTTGGAGACCGAATTATATTCTAGAGGGTGGTGGCTAATTCTGTCCTCAAATGGTGTATCTGGAATGTTAGAGGAAGCGATTTACCAATTAAAACGGAAAAGGTGCTTTCCAGTCTCTGAAAGGGAAGGTGGAAAATTCCGTTTTGCAGGAGACTCTCCTCAATAATAAAGAACATTTGAAATTACAACATGGTGGGTTTGATCGAGGCTATGTGTCTCCAGGAAGAATTAACAACATGTTAAATATAAGTATAGACGGTTTGTCATTCCTAACTATCATTGCACGGAAAAGAGTATGGTATCCTGAATGTGTATTGTCCCCCTGTGCACCCTCTGAAATTTATGGTAGATGCTACCACAAAACTGGTGGCTCTTATAACGCGGCAGCTTATTATAGGGGGAGACTTTAATTTCGTTACGGACTCCACGGTGAATCGAAAGCCGAGAGGACCCTCAACACGTTCTCCACAGTCTAAACAGCAGGTGGACTGAGGTGCAGAATTGGGATTGGTGGATGCTTGGAGGCGTCCCTACCCATTGACAGGGACATTACATTCTTTTCTAAACAGCATTAATGTCACACTAGGATTGATCATTTTTAGCCCCTGAATTATCCTTGGATTTGGTAACATCTTGTGTAGTAGTAGTTATCACTATTTTGGAAGATGCTGCACTCTATTTAGAGATTGAGTTAAGGATAGGGTAGCAGGCTCTGGACTTTTCCAAATGGACCCCTTTATTGTTAGGGATAACAACATCATTGAATATTTTCGTAATGAATTCAAGTTATGTCTATCCATCAATTCAGATACAGCCAACAAGCCATCTATTCATTCATAGATGGCAAAGAATTATGCCAGGTGATAATCATTTCCTACTCGGCTAGTCAGAAACCACCGAAGGGGAATAACAACGCCTGCTTCATGCATGGTTAAAGACTGCTGATGAGGTGCATTTTGATAAGCTATCATTGGTTCAGTTGAAAGGGGTTCCGTCTCTTCGATCCACCTTGAATACTATGCTTACACAAACGGCAAGGAAGGAGCTCTCCTTTTTTGAAACAGCGACTATTTTAACATGCTGACAAGTCACGCAGGTATGTAACGTATCTTGGTAAGGTACAGAATGCCCCCTCACCCATTACCTTGACCAGGGTTGGGATAGGGACAGTTAATTTGTGACTTAAAAAAACATCAGTGCAGCATTTCAGAAATGCTATTTTGTGCTGTATCAGTCTGAGCGTTGTGAGGATAGACTGGCTAAGATGGAGTCTTTCTTTAAGAACTTCGATCTTCCTTGTGTCACTCCTGAAAGAACATCTTTTTCTTAATGCCCTTCTTAACAGTCTAGGAAGAATGGGAGATTGTGACACAGCTGCGGAGAAGGAAGAGGCCTGACCGTGAAGTTCTCTGCAGTGGGTTTTATAAGGAATTGGTAAGTATACTTTCAGGACCAATGTTGAACACGTTTAGCCATGATAGTCTTGCACCTTCTCTGTGAGAGGCTAATATTTCGATCATTCTTAAGAAGGGGAAGACTCCAGACGAATGTGCCTGTTATATGCTCATATCACTTCTGAACTCAGATTTCAAAATTGTGTTCAAGGTTCTCGCGTTAAAGTTGGAAACTGTCCTGCCTTCCATTGTTAGGGACAATCAGACTGGTTTTATAAAAGTCCGTGGATCCTTTAAAACAGTTAGGAGGTTGCTGAATATGTTTCAAGCTTGTTAGCAACATTCGGTTCAGGCATTTGTGCTCTCCTTAGACACAGAAAACGCATTTGATCTGTTTGAGTGGCCATGCATTTTATGACGTGCTTGAGTGATCTGGGTGGAGGTTTTTATTAAGTGGGTGAGGGCCTTTTATGCTGATCATCTGGCGGCAGTTCTCACTAATGGTGGGAATTATAGCAATTTTAATATTTGTAGGGGCAGTCGACAAGGTTGCCTTTCGCCATTACTTTTTGCCTTGCAGATTGAGCTTCTGGCAGAGGCAATCTCTGGGGATCCTAATATAGACGATCGAAAATTAGAATCTAAGTCGCATAAGGTCTTTTTATACGTAGATGTCGTTCTGTTTTTTTTTTCTACCGGATCCACAGCTTTCTGTATGCCACCTTATACAAAGTGTGAACTCATTTGACTCCGTTCAGGCTAGAGTATCAATTTCTCAAAATCAGAGGCTGTGCCAATGGAGGTATTTTAGGTGAATATCTGAGGTGGATGATGAACTACGTTTCCCATTCAAACCGTCACAGGAGAATTTTTCTTATTTCAGCATCATTATTACTCATGTTTTTAATTGGCTGTTTAAGGCCAATTTTGCTCACTTACTTGATAGGATTAAGCAAGATTTTCAGCAATGGGAAGTGTTTCCATTATCCTGGCTCGGCCCGGTATTTCAAAACAAAATAAATTATCTCCCCCGTTTGTTCTATCCTATATGGATGCTTCCTCTGATTTTTCAAAGATCTATATCACAGAGACTTAATGGACGGTTTAGCTCTTTTATTTGGCAACGTAGGTGGCTTCTTATCAAGTTGTCTAAACTACAGTTGCTTCATGAGTTGGGGCAAGGGGATTTCTCGGATATTAGAAGATACCAATTAAGATTTCTTGTATCATTTGTTAGTGAATGAGTCTGCAAAGAATCGGCATCAATATGGCTAGATATTGAGACCTCCGAGAGGAAATGCCCCGTAGCAGCCTTTAATTCTTAGATAACATGAAGATGTTCATGGAATATTGCTGTAACCCGATTGTTATTAATACTGTTAATGCATGGAGGATAATGCGACAGAGGGAGGATAATATGTCCAAAACTCAATTTTATAAACCTGTAGTGGATATGCGGGTTTTCAAATGGGTGTAAAGGACCCCGAATTTAAGCTCTGGGCAATTAGGGGAATCGCCTGTTTCGGAAAATTTTTTGAAGGTGAAATAATTATGTCCTTTGACCAAAATATTCGTAAATATTGTCCAGCTAGCAAGTACCTTTTTTGCTTTTTTTTATTCATGTCAGGGATTTTATTCAGAAAGGGACCATGCTCTTGAATAAGCACTGCAGATCTATTATGTAGAAGGGGTTACTATCTGTGAAAGATGTTATCTCTATGAGCATGTTGTATCATATGATTGGGGAGAAGTGATCCTTCAGAAGACATGGAGTGGCTTTTGCCGAGTTTGGGAGAGCGACTTAGCTGTGTAGAATTCTATGGAAGCATGGGGAGACATTTGCAAGAATGCGAGGCAGACCTCGATTTGCAATTAGACACATGCCATGTCGCTAAAGATTTTGCATAGGGTCCATCTGGCCCAGAACGTCTCTAAAAGTTTCATTTAGAAGCTTCCCATTTTTATCCTCAGTGTAAGGTGAACATAGATGCTCTCTATCTTTGTTTATGGTCTTGTCACAGGGTCCATACGTATTGGAATATTTTGGCGGGGGTTATAGACTGGGTCTTGAGGGCTGAGGTTAAGATGATCCCTATCTCTCTCGTCCTGGGCCTACCCAATATACCCTGTTTGGATGGTCATGGGAGAAAAGAAATGTTTAATATCCTAACTTTCTGCACGAGGAAAAATATTTTAATTTGTTGGGTTTCTGAAACCTCTCCACCCGATTTGTCTGTTTTGCACATGGGTATAGTTGTGCTTTGCTTGTATTATTGTTGCTGTTGTGTTGTTTTTTTTTCCTGGGTTTTATTTTGGTTGTTAACTTTATATAGAAGAATGTGTGCTGGCGTTGTAATTTATCTTCCTTTTTTGATTTTTTTAAATGACAGAAACGTTTAATAATAATAAAAAAACTAGAGATAAGAAAGAAGTTCCTTACAGTACCCGAAATTGAGGAAATTAGTCTCTTTTCTGTCGGTAATCCACATTTATTATTGTTTATGCATAACTGGTCATATGGACAGCTTAACATGTATATAATCATTCTTTTGACACGTGTAAGAGTTAAATGTGCTGTGAGAATTAAATCGGGTTCTATGTTCACAGTAAAATGATAGGAGCATCATTCTACAGCTGATCGTTAAGCAACATATTTGGTAATGTTATTGGACCTCTTCACAAAAGAGTTGGGAATCATAAAATAACACCTTCTTGGAGACAGCAGAAGGGAGAAACATGCATAGCCTTCAAACAGATAAGAGATTCCGAAAACAGCATCAGAGCTTGAGCCAGGTTATTAGAAATAAATTGTCCCTGCTTTGCTTCAGGAATTTTTTTTTTAGTTGGGACAGCACGTATTTCCTTCCTACTTGAATAAGATGCAGCCAAGGTTTGCATTTAAATGGGAAACGGGTTGAATGTTTGCTGTTCTTATTCTGTTCCAACTACAATATGACAAAATCGCCCTGTCTTTGCGTGAATAAACAATCATTCACCTGCACTCAGGAGTCCTACAGTTGAGTATTAGAAGGAACCAAAAACAATTTGCTATCGTTGTAGAAAAATAATTTTGAAATAGAAAAGCAGAGCTGAAGAAGAAGTGAATATAATGCATTTATCATCAAAATATAATGCAACAGGGCAAATCAATGACTGTCACGGTGAATATCAAATGATTGCAAGACGTACTAAACAAAGAAGTTCTGAAGTGCTCAGTTCATATCCGTGCTCGTGCCCTATCCATATTTGTGCCAACATACACGAGTTGCAACTTTTGGCATCGGCATGGAATAGGAGACAAAAATAAAGAGCTGTGAGAATGAGTAAACACTTGAGAAGTTAAAGCATGAAGTAAAAGTTTCCCCATATTTCGGTAAAACTAAACAGTCTGAGGCAAAACCGTTCTTTGAATACTGTCATTGACAAAATCGGGAGTTGTTCGTAAATGTCACCAGTGCAAAACCATCAAAATGTTACAAGACAGTAAAAATATGTTTTCAAATAGTGCTTTATTACTGTGCGAAATTCGGTTCTTCACAGAAACAGGTAAATAATCTAATGTTTGACGTACCTTGGACCTGAGCTCCAAATTCTGAATTTATTTTGAAGAATGCAGGTAAGTAAAAGAAGTATGAGAACTATTTTGGTCTAATTGTTTCCTTTTAAAAAAAAACCGTTGGTCTTTCTATGAAACATAAAGTTTTTGAGACAATTGCGATGCTTGAACAAAGATAAACAAAAAGCAATAAACACTCGAATACCTGAAATTATACAGAAATTTTTGCAAGCGCGTTTTTTTCTACAAACTAATGCTTTTAATTTGTGACATCATGCCACTTTGTGAATTAGGGCCACCCGTTCTTATAGCCACAGAAAATTAACTCTATACTTTTTGGTGTTACACTATTTTTTGTTTTCTTCTTAATTTTGCCAAACGTTCGTCATAATGCTAAAAATCTGTTTTCAGACATAACATAATCTACAGATATGTGACAACATTGTGAATCCATTAGGCGACACAGCAAGTATTTTTTTTAATTTTGCAAGAGTCACCAGATATCGATTTTGTTGTGTGGCGTGAAAAAACAACAATGCACAGCGGTGTTGCAAGTAGAAACTGCTAATAGGCCAACAAAATATAGTCGGTAAATTACAGGGCAAATATAAACCACGAAATTGAGGGTTCGTGCAACAAGAATTCTGAAGTAATCTAGATTACTTCAATCAACGTATAGAATTCGACAGTGTGTTGGGATCGAGATCTTGAAACATTTCGGAAATTCTTTTGAAGTTTGCTTATAAGCCATGCAGAAAAATGTGTTGCTGGAAATGCGCAGCAGGTCAGGCAGCATCAAAGGAGCAGGAGAATCAACGTTTCGGGCATAAGTCCTTATTCAGGAATGAGGAGGGTGTGCCAAGCAGGCTAAGATAAAATGTAGGGAGGAGGGACTTGTGGGAGGGGCGTTGGGAATGCAATAGGTGGAATGAGGATAAGGTGAGAGTGATAGGCCGGAGAGGGGTTGAGGGCGTGGAGGTCGGGAAGAAGATTGCAGGTCAAGAAGGCAGTGCTGAGTCCGAGGGTTGAGACTGAGCGAAGGTGGGGGGGGAGGAGAAATGAGGAAGGTGGAGAAATCTGTATTCATCCCTTGTGGTTGGAGGGTTCCTAAGCGAAAGATGAGGCGCTCGTCCTCCAGGCGTCGTGTTGCCATGGTCTGGCGATGGAGGAGGCCAAGGACCTGCATGTCCTTGGCGGAGTAGGAGGGTGAGTTAAAGTGTTCAGCCACGGGGCGTTTGGGTTGGTTGGTGCAGGTGTCCCAGAGGTGTTCTCTGAAATGTTCCGCAAGTAGGCAGCCTGTCTCCCCAATGTATAGGAGGCCACATCGGGTGCAGCGGATGCAGTAAATGATGTGTGTGGAGGTGCAGGTGAATTTGTGACGAATATAGAAGGATCTCTTCCGGCCTTAGAGGGAAGTGAGGGGGGAGGTGTGGGCGCAAGTTTTGCATTTCTTGCGGTTGCAGGGAAAGGTGCCGTGAGTGGAGGTTGGGTTGGTGGGGGGGTATGGACCTGACCAGGGAGTTGCGGAGGGAGTGGTCTTTCTGGAACGCTGACAGGGGAGGGGAGGGGAATATATCCTTGGTGGTGGGGTCTGTTGGGAGGTGGCGGAAATGATGAAGGATGATACTGGAGGTTGGTGTGCTGGTCGGTGAAGACCAGTGGAGTTCTGTCCTGGTGGCGATTGAAGGGGCGTGGTTCAAGGGCGGAGGAGCGGGAAGTGGAGGAGATGCGATGGATAGCATCGTCAATCACGTCTGAGGGGAAATTGCGGGCTTTGAAGAAGGCGGCCATCTGGGTTTTTTGGCCTTGGAATTGGTCTTCCTGGGAGCAGATGCGGCGGAGGCGAAGGAATTGGGAGTATGGGATGGCGTTTTTACAGGGGGCAGGGTGGGACGAGGTGTAATCTAGGTAGCTGTGGGAGTCAGTCGGTTTCTAATATTAATCCATGTTGAGTCGGTCGTCCGAGATAGAAATGGAGAGGTCTAGGAAGGGGAGGGAGGAGTCTGAGACGGTCCAGGTAAATTTGAGGTCGGGGCGGAAGGTGTTAGTAAAATCTTTAGATCCAACACGATATAATGCAAAATTACAAATCAAAAATCTTAATCTAAAAGAAACGTGAAGGAATAGTGACAATAGCACATCAAAAATGTTCTTTAGGAGTTGTTTTAAGAAGGGTTACTTCACTGAAGGTAATTCATTCAAGCAGAGGAAACTACTAAGTAAGAGGGCAGGCTTCTCGTGGAATATGGGCAATGGCAGAAAAGTATATTGATGGAGCAGATGTGCAGAAAATTTGTGGTCCAGTTTTGGAAATAAACTGGAGAATTGAACTGAAAAGAATGAGAACCATTTTCATTCTGTCAGTGATCCCTCGTATTATCAATTCTGATGGACGTCTGCGGAAAAGGCATTATATGTATTATTGAAAAAATCAGAACATTTGGGTTATTTTCACTTTTCCTTTATTCATTAATGATTCGATTAATTGCTTTAAATGGATATTTCAGCGCATTCCTCAACTGCTCCCTGAATTTACATTGGGTGACTACATAAATAAACGTGTTTGTACAACAACTTAAATCCACTAACATAAATCCGAATTGTTCAAATATATACAAAGAATCATTATAGTACAAAGGATTCGCTCCTGCAATGTTATAATACAATACATTTATTACAAATAAGAGCCAAAGCAATATGAAGCTACCAGATATAGTGAAGAGTAAAACTATAGATTTATTCCTATTATTCATTTCTGTGTCAGGGTTTGTCTGAATCTTGCTGTGAGACTTTAGTCGCTTATGGACTCGACTAGCAACTAATATGTGTCTGACTGTAAGACCATTCAGTAAAATAATTAAAACAAATGGGAGCAAAGGTGTTAAAACAGTTTCAAACCATTCCAATACAATCCATCCAGGATCAGTATAATAACTTGAAATTTCATTACAAAACCAATAAATATTATCAGTTATTTCCAAATGTTCGAATTTGAAGAAGAATGCTATGTCTTTTAAACAGTGAAGAATGCAAGTTGTTGCTAGTATTATTGTCGCAGTTTTCTCTGTGCAATATTTCGTTCGCAGTCTTTGGCAACAAATGGCAACAAAACGATCAATAGAGAAAGTTACAGTGAACCAGACAGAACAGTCAGTGGCTGCATACATCAAGACAAATGTAAAACTACACACAGGTGTGATTTCCAGAAAAGATCCAGGAAAATAGTAAGGACCGATCTGCCACAGTATGTCTGCAGCGATGATGACGATTAGGTCTGCTGTTGCCATTGCAATTAAGTAACGAGTGGTGCAAATGGAGAGGCCGCACCTTCCACGGGACAAAATCGCAATTGCTATTGTATTAACTATAAGAGAAAGAAAGGAAGAGAGAGAGGGTTTTTTTTAGTCTTAAGTCATCATGGATTGTAGGCGTTGCTGCAGAATTATCATGAATTACACAGCTGAATCAGACATGTAGAGCAGGATTCAGACATAAAGTTAAGATAAATAATATCACTAAACAAATTACGACTAAAAGATCTTCACGTGTCGGTGGAATGGAATCTGAGGAGTGGAGCAAATAATAGTAAAACTAAATATTTTTGACAATGCGATCTCTGTCTAACTCATTTTAAATATGTGGATTTTCTGGAAATATGGCAGCTGAGTGCAACTGACAATGGATGCATTTTGTTTGTAACCACATTCAAAGCTCGTCTTGTGGATCAAAACCTGAAAGTGCTTCACCTCCATTGATCATGACTGCCAAATTCGAAATTGCGTCCAAATAAATCTCCACCGAACCAGGAACAAGGCTTCATAAAATCTGACAGTGCCCATCTCAACTGAGTTCCAGGTCTGGCCACATATCTCTAGCAGAATGTCAGGAGACCCCAATGAGCGATTAAGATCGAAGTCTGGTAACCAGTGTGACTTCCAGGTAAGTAGACTGTCACAGCCAACAAAGACAGACTGCAGATGACACAGGTCAAAGAATTTGCATAATCCATGGTTCCACCTTGCATAGACTCATTCGGACTTGTTAAAACCAAGCTTTGTGGCAACAGAAAAATGCTGCAAATGCAGCAAATATAACAAAAAAACAACAATGAATACACTCATCATATTGATGAGTATTAGGGGAACAGAGCAACAATGTTAACTGTTCACGTCCATGAACTTGCATCCAAAATTAAAGACATTAACAATTTACGGTTTTTGATAATAATAGAAGGACATGAAAGTATGGAGTGATATTGAACATAACACAGGTCACTTTTACGTATCCAATAAAATGCAAAATTCACAAAGTGTAGATACATATGATGGAATCATTACAAACATTGTAAGTCAATTGTCATATGGAACCTGCACAACAGATTTACTGGGTAATGTGGCTGTGCTTAGCAAGATCGACAGTGTACTGGGATCTGAAGAAGGACACAACGACTCTATTTATTGTTTCTCAAATTTGATGAATGTGTGAGCTCGTGTATGTAAGAAAGAGACACTCAGAGAAAGACAAAGTGATAAATAGATAGATTGATAGATAGAAAGATAGATAGATAGATAGACAGGCAGACAGACAAACAGACACAGACAGATAGACAGACAGATAGATAGACAGACAGATAGATAGACAGACAGATAGATAGACAGATAGATAGATAGATAGATAGATAGATAGATAGATAGATAGATAGATAGATAGATAGATAGATAGATAGATAGATAGATAGATAGATAGATAGATAGATAGATAGATAGATAGATAGATAGATAGATAGATAGATAGATAGATAGATAGATAGATAGATAGATAGAGAGAGAAAGAGAGAGAGAGAGAGAGAGAGAGTGAGAAGCAGTGAAATTGAAAGACCAAAGGGATCAAGCGAGGAAATATACATGCATACTTCATTTATCATCATTTTTTTTACTGTTAATTCATGCAATATGAATGTAAATGTTTCCATCTTAATCTTCATGAATAAAAGATATTGGTAAGCTGAAATCTTAAACTGCAGCAGTGCTTGGATCCCAGATACAGCAATGGAGATGTTAAGATAGATGGATAAGGACTATATGCAAAAATCCTGAACGGATAGCGCTGTACTTCCAAGTAATGATGGTGCAAGAAATGGCAGGTGTTACTTTTTCATGCATCTGCTCTCTTTGCACTTCAAGCTGTTGGATTTGTAAGATGGTAAGGAAGGACCATTGTGAATTGCTTCATTGAACTGCATCGATGATATGCACGCTATCAAACATGTTTTTTTGTTAAGTTTTAGAATGGGCAAGCAGTGGATAAATTGCCATTTTCTGGGATTTTTTATTCAATATATTTAAGAAGCTTGCAGTTGATGTACCATGTTGCCATGATTTTGCCCATTATTTGTTTGTGGAAAAGTTATTTAGGAAACAGGTGATGAGTGCCTCGGTGAATAATCTCTGGCATGTTGCTTTTCTTGTCACCCTAGTCTATCTTAGATTGTGAGTTCCTTTCTTGTAAAACATAACTGCAAAGATGTTCGTTGTGCATGTGTCATTAAAAGTAAATAGGTGGTGGTTAAATTACGTCTTGTGAGATTTGGCCAATGCCAAGCTTGTCTGGCTTGAATGTTACTTGCCAACTCAATTCTGGACAGATGTATTCCAAAGATGGGTCACTGGATGCTAACCATTAATTCTGACTTCTCAGCACAGATACGGCGAGAACAGCTACGTTTCTTCAGCAATTTTTGTTTATGTGTGTTTCATGTATTTCACGGTGTGATGTGCATCGCCACTACGGCTTCATTATCTCAGGAATTCCAAGGGTTACAGAACATCGTGCAAACGTCAATGACATTTCCTAATTCGGATCTTCTCATTGTGGGATTGTCCAAATGATGTAAATGTCGATGATTGATCCTAAATTAATAATACGAGAATTACCTCAATAGAAATCTTTAACTTAACAACCGCAATCCTCGTTACTTGAATAATTAGTGGAGCATTTCTCCCTAATTTCCATTGACTCCTGATTTGAAAGGGCCCCTGGATGCAATGCTATGGGGAGATGACCTGGAATACTCTCTAGGATGGTAATGCCCTTTTATAATGATTGCTAGAGTATGGACTCAGAAACCCAGATGATTTTCTGCAGATCTAGATTCCAATCGAATCATGGCAGTTAAATTAATGGTAACTAAAAACAAAAGTTGAATTATAGATATACAGATGACCATGAAGAAACTGCAGATTTTTTTTTTTTTTGGGGGGGGGGGGGGCGTGAGGAAGAAAACGAGAAAGCGCCTGATTCATGAATGTTCTGTGTTCTTCTTTCAGGAAAGGTCATATTTGATACTCACATGATTAGGCTGACATATGATTCCAGAAACAGAGAAATCTAAACTGTCCTCTGAAATCATCTCCAAAAGGATACAGTGCAGTGACTGCTACAAGGTCTCAACAGAGAAATGAGACAGAATGGAACATCAGTTTTTGATCTCGGCACCAGAAACAAAACTTTCCAGCCCTGCAAAGTCATCCTTACAAACTGTGAGGGCTAGTGTCAAAGTCAGTAAAGCTGTCTCAAAGATGTGTCAAGTATCAAACTGACACAATCAGACTCGTGGAATTATACCCCACAGACAGTATCCCAGAACGAGGCCCTTTGAGTAGGCACAGACCCTGTCAAGAACAGTCACATCCAGATCCTAACCTCTCTCCATAACCTCATATTTGTCATGCTAATACACTTAAGTTGCACATTCGTAGGCAATACAATGTAGTCTAAGATAACCAGTCTACATAACCTGGAGAAATTTGAACGGTGGGAGGAAACTGGAGCACTGTGCGTGCACATTGAATCTCCACACAGCTGGAATCGAACATATGTGCTTTAGTCTGTGAGGAAGCAAGGCTAACTGCTGCACCAACATGCTGATATGCCACGTCTCTTCAGCAGGATAGACCCACAAGAGATGCCAGCTGAGGGGTACGCAGTCACAAGGGAATCGACCTGGGAGTCCTAAACATTGACTCTGGATCCCATGATACCTCATAACATCAGATTAAACAAGCGAAATAAAACTTCTGACCGATTACCACATTATCCACTAGATGATCAATTAGTACTCCTCCATAATGAACGACACTTGAGTAAAGAAGTGATAGTAGCAAGGATGCAAAATGTGTTCGAGTGTGAAGTTCAATATCCACGACCAAGAGAGACACAGCAGCAAAACAACTGAATGACCAGCAGAAGCCAGGTGATACAGGTGCGATAATTGATCTTTAGCAGGTATTGAGAGAATAAACAGAGAGGGGGGGGGAAACACACTTTACCGTTTCCTCACCAATCCGCCTGCTGGAAATGAATATGTCCTTTTCAGGGTGGGTAAGAGTGACAACCACATAGTCCTGGTCGAATCAAAGTCTCGCATTCACAATGCAAAACTTTTCCAAAATGTGACGAATTTTGAACAGATCTACCATTTCAAGTTCGGGCAACGATGAGGTATGTGGGACATCATCAGCAAAAGAGCTGTACTCTAGCAGGACGTGCAAACTCATGTTTAAGTATAACTCACTGTCAAGCATTAGCTTCAAGACAGGTAATGAACCCTTGTTCAACGAGAATGCGACAGGCATACCTAAAAATGATGCAGTGTCAACCTGGAGACACTGGCAAACAGGAATGCTCGCTTGAGAAATAGCAGAAGAAGCTAATGATATGCACATAAAAGTGAGAGCACAACCAACGTACCCAATCTATGTTCAGCACTTCTGTTACATCCTGTTGTGAATGATGTGAACAATCGAACAACCCACTGAAGGAGTAAACTTTACAAATATCCCAATACTGAATTAAGGAACAGAACAATAGAAAGATGCAAAAGACAAAGAAAAGAATTCGAAACATTCTTCAGCCTGAATTGTTGAGTGAATGATGCATCTTGACCTCTTCCAGTTTACTGAGCATCACAGATCCTAAATTTCTGCCACTTCAAATCACTCTATGTGATGTAAAGAAATGGATAGACTGAATACATACTGCAAAGGCAATGCAACTCGATAACATTCTGCTGTTCGCACTTAAGACGTACTCCTGAATTTGCTGCACTACAAACCAAGCTGATCCAGTAGAACTACAATTCTCTCATTTAACTGACAACGGAGAAAATTATCCAGGCGTGCCCTGCTTTCAAAAAGAAATGGAGCACAAAGCAAAACCACCAATTCCTGCTTCATTGCTTTTCTCTCAATCATCACTAATAAGCTAATATAATTTGTCATCAATAGTGCTCTCAAACAGTACCTTTTCAGCAACAATCTGTTCACTAACACCCAGGATGGGAATCCCCCAGGGCCATTCAGATCCTAACGTCATCATATCCATGTTCAAACATGCGAAAAGGAGCTGACTTGCAGATGTGTGGTGAGAGTGACAACCGCTGACACCAAGGCTGCCTTTAACTGAATACGGCTTTGAGGACCCCTCACAAAACTGATGCCAATGCTAATCAGGTGGCAAAACGTCTACTGGATGGAAACACACGTGGAACATCGGTTAATTTTTGTGGCTGTTGGTAGTCAGTCATCTCAGGCTCTAAGATATCGCTGCAAAAGTCCACAAGGTAGTGTCCTTGCCACAACAATCTTCAGTTGTTTCATCACTGACTTTCTCATCATCATAAGGTCAGAAGAGGAATGATCACCAACGATTGAATCATGCTCGGCACCATTTGTTAACCCTCGTACAGGAGTAGTTCATATTCAAATGCAATAAGATTTTGACAATATCGAAGTTTAGGCTGACAAGTGACATGTAATATTCGCACTGCACACTGAATCTGCCAAAATCAGCATCTTGGTAGGGGTGGAGGAGGAAGGTGGAGGTGCACTACTGACCAGAAATTCAACAGGAGTCGACAAAAAAACCTGCAAGAACAGTCAATGACTATGAATGCTGCTGCGAATACCTCTCCTTCTGACTCCACAAATCCTTTGCACTATCTGAAAGTGAAAAGTCAGTAATGAGAAGGAATTCTCCACTCTTGCTGTGATGAGTACAGCTCCTTGGCGACATCCAGGTCAAAGCAGCCTGCTTAGTTCGCTCCACATTCAAAAGCATTAATTACCTCCATGATCGATGCTCAATTGCAGTAGTGTGTATTATACTCAAGGTACACCCCAAAAATTCATCAAAGATCCTTAGACAGCGTCTTCCGATTCCATGAACTCTACTAACAACAGAAAAAGCCAAAAGATATAATCTGTAAAGTGTCTCAAGCCACACACCATCGGGCCATGGAAATATATTATTGTTACTTCAGTATTGCTGGGTCATATCCTGGAAATCTACCTCTAATAATATTTTGGATCAACCTACACAGAGTGACTGCAGATGTTCATGAAGTTAGCTCACCACTTCTTTCAGAGCAACGAGAAACGGAAAATAAATGTTTCTCAGATAGAATACTTATGTCCAAAAGAGAATAAATGGAAAAAAAGAAACAAAATCCCGGTTGGACGTCAAGCACAGAAAATTTCATTTGAACCGAAGGTTAATGAGATTCGATAATGTCAGCCACTGTGTTGTTTCAAAAGAAAACGCTTGGCGTGCCTTATAAGTTATTGACTACTAATGAACTACACTGTTCATAATACTGTGCAACACTTCGTACTGACCAAGAGTCATCGTAGATCAATAAGTAGACTGGATATACATGGACAACGTCCCAATTTTCAGGACGTTACAAATCTGCAAGAACTGCTTCATTAGGGGCATCACAAAATTCAGTGCATAAGTCTTCTTGCTAAAATGTGGTTAGCTGCAGAAATTTAACTGTGTTCAGTGTATTCAATCGCATCCTAATTTTGTGAAGAGTGGATAGAATTGTAATCTGCTTGCCAACATTTACGTTTGTGTCGAGAGAGTGAGACAGAAATGGATAACACAATGAGAACTGTTGGGTGCAAGTGCAGGAAGAATATGCTTTAGTTGTGCGTTTTGTCTTGCACAATTATATATTGACTATAGTATGGAGCAAGGATATTCAATCATCGAGTCCGTACCAACCCTCCCAACTTTATTCAAGCCAGACGTCTCCATTAACCATCCAAACCTGCATTTACCACAGGCAAAACACTTAATTTGGACATTCGTTGACATTACGGGACAATTTAGCACTGTCAATCCATGCAACTTGCACAGATATGGACCATGGGTGGAAACCAGGGCACTTGTCAGAAACACGTTCGACATGGGGGAACGTGTACTTGCATACAGACAATCACATAAGGCTTAATCGAACATGGTCGTCTGCTGTTGAGAGGCCTCAACATTATGTTAGCTGTCTTTAATTCATTATTAAGAGTGTACACATGTATGCAGTCTTATCCTTCAGTTAATTATTCAATTGTTCATTGACTTCAGTTATGAATGGCTGTAAAACGTAGATCTGGTCTTTTCTTTAGATAACTTAGCACAGGCTGTTTAATATTGTTTATAAATTATTTCTTATTGCAGTCTAGATTTGTATGTCCAAATGGTCCAAACTCCTCGGCATGAATGAGAACACAATTGAATCATTAGCAGTTTTGAAAGAATATACATTATGAAAATGGGTACTAAGCCCAGACGTGATAATTGTCCTTAGTAATGAATTGTCAGTTCAGAAGATATCAGCGTTTAGCTGGGCTCTCAAATTAGTGATAGTCAGTTCAAAATTGCTAATTATAACTACAGGAAGATATAAGCATTTTTAACTGAAAAAAGAGGTTTTTTGAACCGCTTTCAATTTGAACAGTTCAAATAATTATTTAATGATGAGTTGTGGGGGGGGGGAGTAAAAAGTGTCAGCATCAATAGAGGCAATGATCAGGCTGTGAATTCAACATCGTTTTAAACAATTTAGCAAATATTTATTTCAGCCACGATTACTTGCATGACCATTGCAGCTATTTCAATAGATAACACATTATACCAGTGAATAATTCGTTTCATGATTCAATCTTTAGCACTGTTAACCTAGTTGAAAGTGATATCTCAAAATCTGCACCTGTATTCTTCAGTTCAAAAAAACGTTTCCTGGAAGCTGCATTCTGGATTGAACTGAGGACAACATTAAGATTGATTGCATCTTTACAGACTCTTAATCATATAGGTTCACTGATCCATTAAACAGTAATACATCACGAAAATGCGATTTATTTTCTCGTGTCATATGCCAAACTCTATTCCCTGCAAGACAGAGTTCATTAAAAACACAACACAAGTAGCCTACAAATGTCTTTCTGCGAACAAAAAGTATTTTTGATTGCTGAAGTAAGTTTGCTCACAGCATTAGAATACCTTATGGTCCAGTTGAGCTGGTATGAGTAATAGTGTATTCCTGGTCTTGACAAGTTAGTAAATGACAAGAATCTCTTTCAATTGATGAAGTTCGTGAAATTTTGCTAAATGCAATTTTGTATAGATTTTCCAATCATCTTCAAACCATATTCATTTATTCATGTCACAGACTTACAAGACAGCAGTAAGAGAGCAGATGAGATTGCATGATTAAAAAAAAATCCACTGAGTGGAGATCAGTTACCTTGAAATATGATATAAAATGATTACTTTTTTGTTCCACTGCAAAAGGTCAGTCATAGAGAATAAAGTGCTCCAATGACAGATTCTTCCAGTAATACCTGTCGTCTGATTCTACTCTGCATACTAAACCATGACAATTGATAAATAAGGTACCTCTGCGCAATACAAACGTATTTATTTGGTTAATTAGATTAGATTCCATGCAGCGTGGAAACAGGACCTTCTGCCCAACCAATCCACACCCACTCTCTCAAGAGGAACCCACGCAGACCCATTTCCCTCTGACTAATGTATCTAACACTATGTGCAATTCAGCATGAATAATTCACCTGAACCACCCACGCAGACACGGAGAGAATGCGCAAACCCCACACAGACAGTCACCCAAGACTGGAATCGAACCTGAGACCCTAGCCGTGTGAGGCAGCTGTGCTAACCACTGAGCCACTATGCCGCCCTAACGAATCTGGATTCCACCATCGGCCATCGTGGGATTTGAACCCAGGTTCCTGGGACACTTGTTGAGCTGCTGGCAATAATAACATTAGGCCATCGCCCCCCTAATGATGTGTGGATATTTTAGTGAGAGCAAATTTCGGGTTTTCAACTTACTGAACAAAAAATCTGGACGGTGTCTTCATAACAATTTCACCATTTGTTGAAACATTAATGTTCATTGGAACATGTCGTTGTTTATACCTGGATATACACAACATTAGTTGCTATTGTTGCATATCAAAACCACTAATGAAAGCCACAACAGAATAATACATTTTCCAAATGCTGTAAAATGATCCCTTGATTTCTTGTGAATATTTTGTTTCATGTCCTGTTGCAGCCAATCTCTCGGAGTCAAGTTCTGAAGTACATTACAGTTAAATTATTCATTGTGTGATATCAAAAAGGAAGTTAACGTTGCTGAACTTCATTATTAACCGAAGTAGAAACGTAAAATAATTATATCAGGTGTTAAAATGCCATGTTAATATAGAATACTTGAAGATGAGATTTATTTGGAAATTTATTTGGAAAACCTGCACCTTTATCCTACAGTTCTAAATAGGTTTCCTGAAACTCTCATGCCAGACTGAACTCATGACGACATTTATTTTGATTGCATGCGTAGAGAATCTGAATTCTAATTAATCGTTGGTCGTTCAAACATTAATATATTACAAAAAATGATTGTCACGTGTCATATAACAAAATTACTACTCACACGAACGTACGAGAAGAAAACACGCACAATGCACCCATTTAGTTTAGCGACATAGTATTTTCAGTCGCTGTAAGAAACACAGTTCACAGTATCAGTATAATCCTGTTAAGTTGTTATAACCAACAGTGAATTCCCGCTGTTTACAAGTTAATATTACTTAATAAGTTACATTATGGTGAAGTTCAAGAACGTTTGTGAAATGTAAATTATTACAAATTTTCACAACAGAAACATCTTCAAGACTTAGCCAATAATTATTGTCATAACTTTGCAAAATGAGATAAAGAAAGAGCTAATGAGTGTACCAACGAGAGATGCCCTCTGAATGCAGATGAGTTACGTTGCCAAAATGCAATAACATGATTTTTTTGTTCCACTGCATGAAGTGAAACGTGTTTAGAAAACTGCTAAATGACAGGTTCTTCCAGCAATATCCGTTGTCTAATTCTACTGCAGATGCAAGTTCACAAAAATCAATTAGTTGATAAATTCGTTACCTCTCTGCTGATTTTATTTCTTTGTGAAAATCACAGAAAATACTTTAACAGGAATCTTTGGATCATACACAAAACAATAATATTCGTTGTCACATACCAGGAACACCGATTATGGCCAGAATGGTATAGTATATTTTCGTGATGCTGTAAAATGATCCCATGCTTTCAGCTAAAGATTTCCTTTCCCGTCCTGACACAGCAAATCCTTGGAATTGAACTCGGATGCAGGTAACGTTTAAATTATACGTTGTGCGATGTCACTGAGAGCATTAATGTCGCAAGAATGTTCAACTTCATTACTAACAAAAGTAAAAACTTAAAGTGATTATGTTAGCTGTTTAAATTCCCAGTTGAGATAGAATATGTTTAAAGCTTAGATTTAAATAGATATTCCAGAGGGCCAAGGGCGTGCTGTAATATTGAGTAACTCATGAGTTTGAAATCCCCTGTTCTACGAGTAATGGTTTTAATTATTGACACGTGATCAGTTCTTGCTCTGAATCACACAATATGCAAGTGCGATTTCATTGCATCTTCTTCGAGAAATTATATTTCGAATTGCTATCACAAGTGTTCTGCGCTATTAGATCTAGCTCGCATTTCAAATATGTCAATTCTGTTACATAATGTAAGTAGAGACATTATATTATTAAACTAATACAGTTGGTCAGACAAATTCAACAATTCAAAGACTTTAAATAGTTCAGAATAGCATCATCCCTTTGACTGAGACAGAAATGCAAAATGAAACGTTACATCAAACAACACAGTGGCGTAAATATATAAGTGATGACGACAAAACTCGCGCCAAAGGAATTCTTACTCCTCCACCTCTCGCCTTCAAACAACTGCCAAACCCCGAATAGACCATCGTTCACAGCAACCTCGTGTTCAGGACAACATCCACCACAGAAAGACACAGCCCTGGCACGGCAATGTCTGCAAAATCACCAACATGAATACTGCCAGAACCTTTCATAGCATCAGACACCACATAATCGGAACATAATAATATGAGTTGGCCAATCTTATTTCTTTCACACAATGCGGGCAATGACACTATGAGGCATGATATATTGGTGAGAACATGTAGACGCTATGACAGTGGATGAATGGACACTGTGTAACAACTGGGCGGCACGGTGGTCGTGGGCGGCACGGTGGCCCAGTGGTTAGCACTGCTGCCTCACAGCGCCTGTAGACCCGGGTTCAATTCCCGACTCAGGCGACTGACTGTGTGGAGTTTGCACATTCTCCCCGTGTCTGCGTGGGTTTCCTCCGGGTGCTCCGGTTTCCTCCCACAGTCCAAAGATGTGCGGGTTAGGTGAATTGGCCATGCTAAATTGCCCGTAGTGTTAGGTTAAAGGGGTAAAGTAGGGGTATGGGTGGGTTGCGCTTCGGCGGGTCGGTGTGGACTTGTTGGGCCGAAGGGCCTGTTTCCACACTGTAAGTAATCTAATCTAATCTAATCTAATCAAACTGCTAAATAAGTAAGTTTCCTCCCCGATGGGCAACAGTTCAGCAGTCAAGGACATTCGGCCTCTGGTCTTCAGGAAAGCGTCCTTCAAAGCGTGTTTTGAGATAGATAGAGAAGCAATATCACCGAGCAGAAACTTAAGGCAAAGTTCTGCAGCCATGAATGCGCCTTACCCTTTATATTGAGTCATGTCACGTTACATTCAATGTCGCCATACTATTCTGTAACTGTGAGATGTCCTTTACTGTTCTGCTTTGACTAAATAACCTTCATAACTTGATATAGTCTCTGTACATCAATTAGATGGACAGTTTTGTGTTATTTATTATTTTGGTTAGACCCTTGGCATTGAACTTTTATACCTACCGTGACTTTCCTAGTAAAGGTCCAACAGGTTTATTTGTAAGTACAAGCTTTCATCAAATACCTTGTTGGGCAGGACCATTTAGAATTTAGAGTAAATGAGTAAAGTGTCATACAACTGATACCATGTATGAAAACAAACCTCGATTGCTGCAACAGAAATCGTTAATGACTTAAAATTGAAATGCAAATTTCAACTGATTAATATGTAGCTTAAACTTATTTCAAGTCACATTACCGAGATAATTTAAAGTTTTGTTTTAAAGAAAAAGTGGCATCTCAGAAATGCATTAAGTGTCTGAGGTTAACGTCTGTCTCTATTCAAAACTCAAGTCAGACTGGTTCTATTTCAAAAGTAGGAATTTATAAAATGGCACATGGGTTGACTGCCGACGAATTGTTTGCTTTTTGAACAAAACAGAAAGCATCTGCAATACAAATATGCAAATTAAAATTCACTCCATATACTTATGCCTGTGTCTATACGAGGGACAGAGAGAGAAAACATGTGTTGGGGGTGGGCCAGCAGTGTGCAAGACTGTCTATGTGCACGTTTGTGCATGGTTGATGAAGTGCCATCACTTGGAAGTGCCGGTGTGGGACTGGAGTGGACAAAGTTAAAAATCGCACAACTGTCCGGTTATAGTCCAATGGGTTTATTTGGAAGCACTGGCCTTTGGATTGCCAAATGTACAACCGGTTGTTATCACCACCACGTGGTGAAGGAGCGGCGCAAATAAAAGCTAATGCTTCCAAATTAACCTGTCAGACGGCAAACTGGTGTTGTGTGATTTTTATCCTGGTGGGGTACATGGAATGTGACAGAATATATGCCTGCGTGAGGATGCGTGAGTCACTGTGAGTGCTTACGTGTTATGTGCCTCAGAGGGAGTGTGTGTATGAGAGGCGGTCTGACTGTGTGCGTGAATGTGATCTTGTGTAAGAGTATGCGTGTTGTGTGCGTTAATGTTAGCTTGCGTGTGGGAGTGTGTGAGAGAGTGTTGAGTATAGTGTGATCACCTATATTGTGACATGAAGCGAGGATCCTTATTGAACGTACCCTCATGTGTACCGAAATTCGCTATCAGCCTCTGTTCGATGACTCTGTGTTGCTGCGAATTCTGAAGTCCGACCGGCAGGACGGTCAACTGAAGATACGAGGCCGAAAGCCTTTAACTGCTGAAGGTTTTTCCTGATTGCAACGAAACATTACTGTCAGATGATTCTTGCATCATGTCCGTTCATCCATGGGAATTGCATCTGCCGCATGCATGGCATATACTCATACGATTCGAACAATGTTTTTCATCTCACACCGTAGGATTATAGCTTGATGTTGTGCGTGTATTTTTTCAAAACTATATCCACCCCAGTCCAACACCAGCACGTCCATATCATGTTCTTTTCGCCATTTGTTTTATGTCCACCACAATGCTATTTTTATGTTAGTTTTTTTGTCATTATTTCGTTGTCTCAATTAATACGATTTGAGGTCATGCCAACACTTGTTTTTCATCTTTTGCCACTTTATTCACACCGTTAGACACTATTGATCACTTGCAGAAACTTGTTATTCAACCTGTCAACAAACCGCTCACAGCATTGTGTGATATTTTCTTCTCTCTGCTTTAAATTGTGTGATCGCGTTCTTCTCTTTACTTCACCTGATGAAGGCAAAACACTTCGAAAGCTTGTAATTTGGAATACACCAGTTGGATGATATTCTAGTGTAATGTGACTTCAAAGAATTTAGGCAGACACGGAGTCACAAACTATTTAAGACTTAATTATTCAATGGTAGCGACCTGCAAAGTAATTGTTTTGCATCAATATTTGCCATTCAGTAGATGATGGTGAGCTAACCGCTTCAGCAGCTTCAGTATATCTGGTGCAATTATTTTCATGATTATATACGACTAACACAAATGAACAGTTATGTTTTTGAAATCGGGTAATAACTGCACCAATCGAAGGACAGTTTACTCTTGGAAAATGTGCAACTTTTGGAGACTTCTTGAAATAATTTAACAGGCATGCAAAAGACGATTCTGCAAGCCCATGATAAATGCATTGTAGATTGACAGAGATATACAGCATGGCATCAGACCCTTCGGTCCAACTTGTCAATGCCAATCAGATATCCTAAACAAACCCAGTTCCATTGATCACCATTTGACCCTTGTCCGTGTTAACCGTTCCATTGTCGCAGCCTCCACGATATCCTCTGACAGCTCAATTTATTACACGCACCACACTCTCTGAAAAAACTGCCACTTAGGACTCTCTTAAATCTTTCCCCTACACCTTAAAATTAAGCAATCTAGATTTTAACTCTGCTAAAATTAGGACAAGACTGTGGTTATTCATTCTATTTATGTCCCATATAACTAAGTAAACCTCTATCGGCTCAATGTTAGCCTCTGATTATACAGGGAAAATAACCCCAGTCTATTACAACTCTCCCTATAGCTCAAACTCCATAACAATGAAAACATCCCTACAAATATTTTCTGAAACCTTTCAAGTTTGAGAACGTCAGCCCGACGGCAGCGAGACCAGAACTGCACGCCATATTCCACCTGTGGCCTAACCAATGCCCTGTAGAGCCGCAACATGAGCTGCTAATTCCTATCCTCATTGCTTTGAACAATAAAGGCAAGCATACCAAACACCTTTTTCTCTATCTGAACGAAGTGCGAATCCACTTTTAAGGAAATACAATCTGCTGCAGTTCAAGGTCTCAGCAATACAACCCAGGAACTTGGCATTAAGTCTTCACCCCTGCCCTGATTTGCCTTTCAAAAACGTAACATCGCACGTTCATCAAAATTAAGCTCCATGTGCCACTCCAAATCCAATTGGCCCATTTGATCAAGCTCCTGTAGTATTCTGAGGTAAGTTTCATCACTGTACTCTGCATCAGCAAGTTTGGTGTCATTTGCAAACTTGCTAAATGTACCCTCTATGCTCGCATTCAAATCATTTATATACGATATGAAGTTGAAGGCATGCACTGTGCATTTAAGAGTGAGTGGATATAGTTTTGCACTCAGAGCTTACAAGCACATGTCATGTGACTGACTAGCATTCTCAGAATGTACTGGAAAATTGAAAATATGTAACATTTGCCTGTAAACTAGATACCTGAGTGGTTTCAACCACAATTCGAATTTAACTAATCAGTTTAAAATTATGCTCTGGGATACTAAAACTCAATCTGTTTTGAATTTATTGATCTTGCCAACCTCGGACCAATTAGACAACCTGTTGTTGAGCGTGTAAAGAATCGAACATTTGGACAGTTAGACAGAGAAACTAACTGCCATCGGCAAAGTAACTACCAGCAAAATATTCTCTATCAAAGGTCCCTTTTTCATACGAAACATCTTTTCAGTAAAAGAGAGAAGATGACCCAAGGAGGTCTCAGCCGAAAGCATGAAGACACCAGAGACAGCAGTCGCTGTGTCGTTTTGAAATTCAGTTAATGCAATTTAATACGGGTTGTTATGACAAAGGTATATTGTTATAGAATTGGAGGCACACAACAAGCATTTAAGATAAAGACGTGATAAAGTTCTATATAGTTTTTGTTTAATGTTCACCTTTAGAGTTAAGGAATAAATTGACATTTTTCACTCTAAATAGTGGATTTTGGGAGTTCTTTGTCACTCATATTTTAACAGATTAAGAGTGGCGTGGTAAGCATTTCTGGGTGTTTGGTTTAATTAGCAGATAGTTTCACTGCCGTGTCGTAACAAACAGATAAAGAAAAACACTTGATCCAGCACCGACCATTGTAGCACATCGCTGGTTGCAAGACTCCAATCTGAAATGCCACACACCAGCACCACCCTCTGTCTTCTACCTTCGAGCCAGTTCATGCCAAAAGAGCTTGTTCTTCCTCTATTATGTGTGATCCAACCTTGGTGAGCAGTCTACCATGAGGAACCTAGTCGAATGTCTTACTGAAGTCCATACAAATTTCTTCCACTGCTTTGACCTCACCAATCCTACTCATTGCATTTTCACAAATCTTAACTGAATCTTACAGTAGGAATTCATTGTTTTCCAATAGGATGACTCAACGGTTTTAGAAATTTCTTCTGACCTGAATGCATTTTCCCAGTTGAAGACTGACCACTTTATGCAAGTTCAGATTAATACTGATATAATACTGTTGTACTTTCTTCCCTGAAAGTGATAACTAAGTGAATAATAAGCTAGGACGGGAAAATCCAATTAAACATTCAAGGTAGCTTTGAAGCGAATACTTTGGGGCATTAATATGGATAGCCATGCCTATGAATTCTAGGTTAGAATGACGCTTGCTGATGCCACAAGCAATCTGGTAGAAAATGATCGAGAATGCCACTTGTTCCTCTGTTCAGGTTCCCCTAAATCTCCTGATACCTTGAAATCGTATTGATAGATTTAGACTACATTTACCTGCACTGGTGTTAGTCAGAGAAGAGTAGATTTAGATTTTTCCTATTTTATTTTTTCCCATGCGGTTCCCTCTTAGCTTCAAGTCCATCCAAAACTCCATCATATCCATCCACTCTTCTCATTTCATCATTGCTTATTCTCTCAGATGTGAGGATTCCCCTTCCACTCAGCAACCAATTTATTGTCCCTTAATATTTTAACACAGGATGAAAGGTGCTGGAATACTATGAGCAATTTCTTTGGCACAACATGACCTTATTTAGATCTCTAAAAGTGAGTAAAGCCCATTCAGCATCTTGATTCTTGTTCTAATTGGACTTCAACATTCCCTTTCTTCTCGAACAAAGGTGTGTGTGTGTGTGTGTGTGTGTGTGTGTGTGTGTGTGTGTGTGTGTGTGTGTGTGTGTGTGTGTGTGTGTGTGTGTGTGTGTGTGTGTGTGTGTGTGTGTGTGTGTGTGTGTGTGTTGCACGTGCGCGCCTGTTGATCTGTCATAAGAGATATGTAGAGTTCAAACTAGCATAATGATTGGTAAGATGGCCATTTAAGCACTCGGTAACATTTGGATAGTCTGGTTCACTGTCTTTATAGGGCTGCTTATTTCTAGATTGGTCTATTTCTCTATATGGAGTGATGCTGTGAACTGACTATTAAGGAAAAAACTGCAGTATGTGTAATTGCAAACAATTTCAAACCAAGCACGAGAACGAAGTGATTATGTGAGGTCCTCACAACGCAGCTGTTGCAACACTAGAAGTAGATGCAGATAACTCACGACAAATCTTAATATCACTATCCTCCCACTTTACTGCCCTATATTGTTGTGTTATATATGATGCCACTGTGATTGCAATAAAAATGAAAGATACTTAATTAAAACGATATTTGATGGAGAGGCATTTCATGTATTCAAACATCTTGAATGAATATGACTTTACATGAAAGTTCGCTAGTTCAGTACTTATTCCAACCCAGTTAGGACTGGTGGACCAATTGCTTTCCTTATCTCACTCATCTACCAACCTCATGTTTGAACTTAAAACGTGAAGTGATATTGCCATTAATCAACTGAATACAGATCAGCATCAAAACAAATGAACCAACCTACTGAACATTTCAAACAATAAAAGAGTTTATTCGAAAAAAAAGCTTAGATTAGATTAGATTACTTTACAGTGTGGAAACAGGCCCTTCGGCCCAACAAGTCCACACCGACCCGCCGAAGCGTAAACCACCCATACCCCTACATTTACCCCTTACCTAACACCACGGACAATTTAGCATGGCCAATTCACCTGACCTGCACATCTTTGTGACTGTGGGAGGAAACCGGGGCAAACCCACGCAGACACGGGGAGAATGTGCAAACTCCACACAGTCGCCTGAGGCGGGAATTGAACCCGGGTCTCTGGCGCCCACTGTGCCACCGTGCCGCCCACGCTCAAGAAAAGTTTGTTTAGAAGAACGGTTTAAAATAATCATATGTAGTCAAGTTCTACTCTTAAAAAACCTAACCCACATAAACACAATCCCTCCAATGTTGGAGGAAAAAATAACAATAACTGCAGAGTGTTATCTTCGAAATTACTCAGTCAAATAACACTCTCATTTAAAAAAAAGCACAAATTTCACACAATGCTAGTCTGTAGCTGAATTCATTTTCCAGACCAGTTTCTGGCACTGGACTGTTGGAACAGTGATGACAAGGCTGAAATCGTTTTGGGATCGAGCAGTTGAGAGAAAAGATTTCCATGGTGCAGTGGTAATACCCTCATCACTGAGACAGGGCTCATGCTCGCGTTTTACCTGTTTCAGGGGAGTATAATAATATCGCTCAACGGTGATAAGAACGTAGATTTTGATTTATCTTTTTCTGCACAGCAAAAAGTAAATTAAGAGTATTTTTTTTCTATAAATACGATCACCCAGTTGTATTTCGACACAAACTTTGATAAGCAGTTGCAAAAAAGAGACAAGTGGACAGTTAGTTTACCTTGTGGCAAATTGTTTGTCTCTTTTCAAAAGCAATGTTTTGTTTAGCAGACACCAACTGGCTCTCAATATTCGTCTCAATGCCTCTGTCGAACGACGTGGTTTTTTGAAACTCTTTTGATTAGGTAGCCAGTGTATTTTCTTTGCAGTGTGCTCTTTGCGAAATTGTTCAAGATAATATTAGTCCAGTCAAATATATTGCATGCATGTATTTTTTAGAAAATAAACGTCTTCATAACATGGTACACTGGTTGACTTATCTCTTTTCCCAAAATTGCTCACCAGCCTTAGAATTTTTTTACGATGATATGCATATTGCTTCTTCTGACAGTGCAAGACTTCAGGAATGATAAACAGAACATTTCAATGTATCTTGTGTTCCCACGTCAGACATGGCAGACTAGTTACAAAATAAACTAGTTACAAAATAAATTTAAGCAGAGACCTCAGTCACTAATTTAGATGACACGCTGATTACACAAGACCAATATTTTCTATTTCCCACAAAGGTTTGGTAGTGTTCGCTGATAATGATGGAGGGGAATTCACGCAAAACTCCCAGTCTCAGCTTGGTATTTCTTTTTGTACCAGTAACTGCATAGCTGTTCCAATTAACAATATGATCAATCACAAGTACTGTTGCATTGATGGTCGAACATGATACACGAGTGTATTTTTGGATTTTAGTGTATTCTTTAATACTTTTAAGAAGGTCCTTGCCTTGCATTATGGTAGTTATTTTAAAATAAATTGCTTGGACATGTAATGATGTGCCTGGAACACAGAGTTACCCAATTACGTAACTGAAAGAAAAATGGGATGTTAAGATGTTCCCATACATTTTTGCTACAGTTATTAAAGTTACAGACCAATCTCCTCACAATATTCTCGATGTGTATTTAATACAAAAGACCTATGATGTACGTTGCGATTTTCAAACAAATCCTTCTGTAGATGTAGGGTCGTTGCCCTTGCACCACAAGAGCCATCCTGGTGCAATTATATTCTTAAAGCAATTGCCTATCATCAGTTCAACACAGATTGTGATCCATTTCGTTGTACTTGTGAACGTTGATTGTTTCAATGTTTGAGGCGTGGCTGCGACTCTAATTGATTATATAAACTCGAAGGACACCATGTAGGATTATAGTTAGGACTGTTAATCAAGAGAGCTACGCAGTGTTCTGTGGACCCAGGTTCAAATACAGGCAATTTAGATAGCCGCATTTGAATTCAGTCTAAAAAACAGAAGCAAACTGGAATTGAGATTCTGTTGACGTCTATGAATCTATTGTCGACTTTTGGGAAAACACATCTGGTTCACTAAAGTCCAAGAGAGAAGGAAGTGGCCATTCTCGCCTGATCTGGCCGACATGTGACTGCAGAGTCACAGCAATGTAGTTGGCCCTCAACTGCCCTCTGGTAAATTAGTGGTGGGAATACTGTTAGGTTAGCCCGCAACGCCCCCATTCTGTGAATGAATATATAAACAAAAATTAGGAAGTTGTGTTAATATTTATGATAAACGCAATGCCAGACTTTGAAGGGGATACTCAGTAAATCTCACCATAACTTGTTCTCAGCGACAACGAAAGGATATTCGAGAAGGATGCAGAACTGTTCTAGGATCAACCATAAATTCAATTTTAAATGAATATTGTCACGTTTTCAGGGAATCGCTGGTGAGTCGGATTGTTGGTCCTATTTTAAGGTCCGGCAAAGATTCATGGAGTCTTACTGACAGAAATATCAACGAGGAGTCTTGAAGTATGTGTTCAGTAGTAGAAGCGACATTTTATTCAGAGCTCTTCTTCCACATATGTGGGAGAGGTCACAGTCAATCAGAAAATGGATTTCACGCAGGACATCAGACACCCGGGTTCAATTCCCGCCGCAGGTAACTGTCTGTGTAGAGTTTCGAAATTCTCCCCGTGTCTGGGTGGATTTCCTCCAGGTGTTCCGGTTTCTTCCCACAGTCCAAAGATGTGCAGGTTAGATGAATTGGCCGCGCTAAATTGTGCGTAGTGTTAGGTGAAGGGGTAAAAGCAGGGTAATGGGTCTGGGTGCATTGCTCTTTGGAGGGTCGGTGTGGACTTGTTGGGCTGAATGGCCTGTTTCCACTCTGAAAGTAATCTAAAAAAAGAAACAAAATCTAAAAAAACTGATCACCCTCTTAATATAGCTCAGGTGACCAGAGAGGTTACCAGAGAGGTGACCAGACTTCTGCAGATGAATACATAATTTCTTTAACTTTTCCATTACAATAAATGCACGCAAAATTGATTGAATTGTTACCGGTACGAAGGTGTGCTGCTCCATTAAGACAGCTCAAAATATAGTTAGGACTGTTAGACACAGCACCAAGTGTTCTGTAAAAAGTAAGAATGGAACGATGTCGAAACCAATCGTGAGCTGTGTTGCTATGGAACAACAACAAATTCAAATTCGGCCACTGATTTGCTGAAGAAAAACACAAAGTTTCAATGGACAAAACAATGCCATGAGGCATTCAACAATTTGAAAGCAATAGGAAACACCAAACCAGTTTTAGCTCCACGAGATTTTTCGAAACCTTTTCAAGTAGAAATCGATTCCAGTCTCGCAGGATATGGACCTGTACTGCTACGGGGAGATGAGGATGGGATTAATCTTATTTTGGTTACATTTCAAAGAAACTCATCATACACCAGAAGAAATAACCTATGACCAAAAAAGAACTATTCACTTTGCTACCGGCTTTAAACATTTCAATGTGTATGTCATGAATAATGTTTCAAAGACGTTTGCGTACAGGAATCACAATCCTCTTACATCTTGGAACGCATTAAAGGCAAGAATATGAGACGATTTCATTGGAGTCTGATAGTACAGATTTTTAATTTACATTTCGCACATGTTGTGGTTCGCAAGAACGTAATCACAATGTGCTCTGGCGGATTTAAAGGATAAAGCATAGATAAGATTCATATCTATTCACTGTTATATTTACTTGGGAAGAAGTAAATATGGACGCAGATTAAAATGAAATGTATGTCTTGGTATTGTGATCAAGTAATAGAAAAATAATATAGACACATTTTCATTGTGATGGTTCGTTTCTTTTCTGAAGAGGGAGGTGTTATTAATGTGTGCTGTACCTTTAAGAGAATTGAAAAACTAGCAAGGGCTGACTGACACAGTAAAAATTGTTCTGAACAAAGTAAGAATGTAACACTTGTTTGAAACCAATACTGCGGCTTTGTTGCTATGGAAGAAAACCAAATGCAAATTCGGCCAAACAGTTTAAATTATCCCCGATATGCCAAAATCAAATGAGTAGTATTATCAAATAGTATTTTGATAATATTAAAACCAATGAAACGATCCGAAGATTTGGTGTGTAAAACAGGACATTTTGAACAGCCAGAGGAAGAACTACCCAAAGACTAACGACTGTACACTGCTATTTGAAGAATTCTCGGAAAGTTACTTGTCTGTGGAAGGAGTTTGCACATCAGAACATCGAAATCGATCTGGGAAGAACCTAAAGAGGAAACTATGCAAAGGAGAGTTGACAAGGGTAACCAGTATCGAAACGTGATTTCCTTTTTTTTGGAAATCTTAATTGGGATTTTTTTTAACGAAGTAGTATTTTAGAGTGGCCGTAACAGACATCCTTAAGAGAAAGGAATTGCTAATACTTATTGGTTTTAATATTCACTGTAGCACTTAAATAGTAAATTTGTTAATTTTTACTCTGGGATAGTTCTTTCTCTCTCGAATTTTAACAGATTACAGTATGCAGCGAATGTTTCCTGTGATGCTGGTTTAAATTAGCAGAGGAATTTATCCCGTGCCAAAACAGTCAGTCAAATCGACATATCCAATCCAGTGGAGGCACAACCAATGATGGATAACTGAATGGACAGCCTTACTTTCCATCATAATCTCATGATGTTTACCAGATTCCTCCATTATCTGTCTTGGGATTTTGCAATGCTCCTGATTATTATAAATTTTCCCAGACATTTGCCAGCTAAAAGTCTTTAATTACCAATAAAATGAATACTTATATATCACGAATAAAACTTCAAAATTCAGTACTAACTTGAATATATAATTTCAGGAATGACATTAATTTCTATCAATTGTTACAAAGTCTTCCAAATTAACTCTTACTACAATTCTGTGTCACAGCTAAAAAATTGAGAATGACCCCGACCACCCCACCGCCCATGCTCCCCTCCCCACCCCCCCAACCCCTCTCTCACACACACACACTCACACACTTGAGCCTGAGAGAGCCGGTGGGCGGCACGGTGACACAGTGGTTAGCACTGCTGCCTCACAGCGCCAGAGACCTGGGTTCAATTCCCGCCTCAGGTGACTGACTGTCTGGAGTTTGCACATTCTCCCCGTGTCTGCGTGGGTTTCCTCCGGGTGCTCCGGTTTCCTCCCACAGTCCAAAAATGTGCAGGTCAGGTGAATTGGCCATGCTAAATTGCCCTTAGTGTTAGGTGCAGGGGTAAATGTAGGGGAATGGGTCTGGGTGGGTTGCGCTTCGGCGGGTCGATGTGGACTTGTTGGGCCGAAGGGCCTGTTTCCACACTGTAAAGTAATCTAATCAAACAGTCGTTGAGACTTGGAATTGGAGTGCAGAAACCTTTCTATTTACATGTGGTAATTGACCTCGCTTTTCATTTTAAAATAAATCTTTACTTTTCTTCTACTCTAGGGTTTTCTATTACTGCTGCGTATAAACTAATGTGGCAGGTGTTGGGAATCAAATGAGAAGGGCAGTGGAAAGTACGGAGATTGTAACTGAAGCATGCAAGGAAATAGATAATTAAGGCAAATGACGAATGATGATAGTAGGCAGTGACCAGATGATGAGTGCAAAGGGACTAGTGGTCCAAGGTGCATTTGTTTTAATGCAAGAAGTGAAGTTGATAAGGTAGATGAATTTTGGTCTTGAATTTGAACCTGGGAGTATGATGCTTTTGCTAATATTAACACTGGATTGAGTTAAGTGCTTAATTGGTAAATAAATATCCCAGGGTACTGGTTCTTCAGGTGGGATAGAGAGGGAGGTAAAAGTGGTGAATAATTTGTATACCAATCAGAGAGGATATCACAGTTGTGCTGAAGGACAGCACTTTGGAGTACTCGGGAACTGAGGCAGTATGGGCAAAACTCAGAAATATGAGGGTGCGGTCACAATGTTGGTGGGGGGGGTAACCACAGACCTTCCAACAGTGACTGTCAGATAGATGTACAAAAGTGTGGACAGAGTATGGAAAAATGGAAGAACAGAAAGGTGATGGTTGTAAGAAATTTTAATTTTCCTAACATTGACTAGTATTCACTCAGTGTTCGATGCCTAGATAGAGCAGAATAGGTAAGGAGCGTCGAGGAGTGTTTGTAGAGCAGTGTATACATAGTCTAACGCAGGGAGGAGTCATACCAGACCTGGTGTTGGGGAATGAAACCGCGTAAGAGGTTGAAGTTTCGGTAAGGGATTACTTTGAGAAAAGTGACAACAATTCCATAAGTTCTATAACACTCGTGGACAAAGAAGAGAGTAGACCTAAATGAAAAAATATTAAATTGGGGAAGGCCAACTGTACCAAAATTCAGCAGGAGCTGGTGAATGTAGATTGGGAGCAGTGCTTGAAGGATAGTCTACACTTGAAAGGTGGGAGTCATTTAAAGAGAGATGGATTCGAGTGGAGGAGAGACATGTTACTGTGAACATGAGGAATAGAAATGGCAAGATTAGGGTACCAAGGATGATCAATGAAATTATCATACAAGCTAAGATGAAAAAGGAAGCATTCATAAGGTCGAGGCGACTGAAGGCAGGCAAAGCTTTGAAAGAACATCGGGAATGTTGGAGCAATCTGAAACGAGCAATTAAGAGAGCTAAAAGGGGCCATGCAATATATCTAGCAAACAGGGTTAAGGAAAATGCCAAAGTCTTTAATCATATGTAAGGAGCAGGAGGGTAAATAGAGAAAGGGCTATCCCACTCAAGGACATGGGAGGAAAGTTATGTTTAGAATGAAAGAAAATGCATGAGATTCTTAATGAATAGTTTGCAAAGATATTCAACGAGGAGAGAGATATGACAGAAGCTGAGGTTAGGGATAGATGTTTGATTACTCTATGTCGAGACGGCATAAGGAGGGTGGAAGTGTTGGACAGTCTAAAATACATTAAAGTGAACAAGTTCCCACGTCCTGATGGCATCTAAGCCTGGTAGCTGAGGAAAGTGAGAGTGGAAATAGCTGGTGTTTGAACAGATATATTTGAAGCATCTCTGGACATGGGTGAGCTCCCAAACGTCTGGAAATGTCCCCTTCTTTAGGAAGTGTCGCAGGACAATCCAGGAATTTATGGACCTAAGAGTTTGACGTCAGTGGTAGGAAGCTGCTGGAGTACATAGTGAGAGGTAAGATCTTTTCATATTTGAAAGAAAATTGCCTTATCAGTGATGCAAAACATGTTTTCGTGCAGGGCAGATTATGTCTTACCAACCTAATAGAATTATTTGTGAAAGTGACATAGTTGATTGGTGAAGGAAGGAATGTAGATGTTACATACAAGGACTTCCTTAAGGTGCTTGATAATGTTCCGCATGACAGGCTGAAGTGCTGTTGCATGGGGTCCAGGGATACTGACTAGATAGATTTTTAAAAATAGGTGGACAACAAGAGACAGATTAGTAGTGGAAGGGATTTTCTCAAAATGCAGTAGTCTGACCAATGGTGTTCTACATGGTTCCTTGCAGTAAACTATGCAGTTTGTGATATGCATAAATGGTCTGGAGGAAGGTGTAGGTGGTCTGATGATCAAGTTTGCAGATGACACTAAGATTGGTGAAGTAGCATATAGTTGAGTGGACTATCAGAGAATAAAATATAATATAGATAGATTGGAGAGTTGGGCAGAGAAATGGCAGATGCAGTTCAATCCGTGCAAATGCGAGTTGATGCGATTTGGAAGATCCAATTCAAGAGCAGCCTATACAGTAAATGGAAATATCCTGGTGAACCTTGATGTCCAGAGATCTGGGTGTTCAGGTCCATGATACCCTGAAATCCTGAAATTGACAATGCATACTGATGACGAAAGGAGACATAAACCAATAAAGGATCAAATTAATATCAGAATTATCAAAGAAATTCATGGATTGCTTAGGGAAAATGAAATCAAATGCCTTCGATGCAGAAATGCAGGGACAATTAGAATAATGAGATCAAATTTTAAAGACTTTGTTAAGAACTCATTGTCAAAACTATCTGGAGGATTGGGACAAAGGATTTCAATTTAGCGAGGCATTCACTTCGGGAGCAGCGCTGAGTGGGAGTGAACAGAGAGCAGCCTTAAAAGGCAAATGATGTTTAAAAATTAGCTCGCAGTTTTGGAGCTTTCACTTCGGGATAGAATCTGATTGGGAGTGAATGAGCCCATCCAGCGAAAGTTGAAGTTTCTGATTCGAAAATGTTTCGACTGAGGATAATCTGAAAAATGCTGCTGCAGGAGGGCTGTGAATTGATTGACTAATACGAAGTCTCCTAAATTTCAACCAATGTTAAATATAATCTCGTAAAATTATTGTTTACAATCTGCATTCATATTGAGAAAATAAGCAGAAACATAAAAACAGTTGAGTAAGAGAAAAGACTTGCAAACCTATTTAACTAAAATAAGGGTGGAGGATCAGTTGACGTGTTGTTGCTACATGATGTCGGAACTGATGAAACCCCTTCTGATTCCAATGACCATTCCTGTCGTAAATGTTGGCTGCTCAATGAACTCTGGTTTAGAGTCGATGTGCTGGAGGCTGATTTGTATTCATTGCGACATATCAGGATGGTTGAGAGTTTTCTGGACGCTATGTTTCAGAACACAGTTACATCACTTACACTTGCAAACTCGAATTCAACCAATAGTCAGGGACAGTACAGTGCGGCTGTCAGTGAGGCAATTGGAGGGATCCAAGTGGTACAGTTGCAGAAGTCTCAGCCACTAGCCTTCTACAACTGGTTCAAGACTTTAACATACTGTGTGAATGAGAATGGGGACTGCAGGTAGGATGAAAAAACTCACGACAGCATTGACTGGCATGAAGCTATTCAGGTTGGGGAGAGAAGAAAAAAATTGTTGTAAATGGGGATAGTATAGTTAGAGGGATAGACACTGTTCTCTGTGTTCAGGATTGAGAGTCCTGAAAGTTATGTTGCCTGCTTGGTGCTTAGGTTCACGATACCTCATCTGGACTGAAGAGGAACTTGGAGCGGGAGGGTAACTACCAAGAAGTCGTGGTCCTTCTACGTATCAGTGGCAATCATAAAACTAGGTCAGAGGTTCTGCTAAGGGACTCTGCCAAGTCAGGAGCTAAATTAAAAATCGGAACAATAATCTCTGTATTAGTACCTGATCCAAGAGCTAATTGACATAGAGTCAATAAGATTAAGAAGGTAAATGTGTTCAAAGTTTGTGAGAAGATTCGTAGATCGGGTGCTCGTTGCTGTGGTTCTGTTCGCCGAGCTGGAAGTTTTTGTTGCAAACGTTTCGTCCCCTGTCTAGGTGATATCCTCAGTGCTTGGGAGCCTCCTGTGAAGCGCTTGGGTGGTGTTTCCTCCGACATTTATAGTGGCCTGTCCCTGCCGCTTCCGGTTGTCAGTTTCAGCTGTCCGCTGTAGTGGCCGGTATATTGGGTCCAGGTGTATGTGTTTGTTGATGGAGTTTGTGGATGAGTGCCATGCTTCTAGGAATTCCCTGGCTGTTCTTTGTTTGGCTTGCCCTATAATGGTAGTGTTGTCCCAGTCAAATTCATGTTGCTTGTCATCTGCGTGTGTGGCTACTAGGGATAGCTGGTCGTGTCGTTTCGTGGCTAGTTGATGTTCGTGGATGCGGATCGTTAGCTGTCTTCCTGTTTGTCCTATATAGTGTTTTGTGCTGTCCTTGCATGGGATTTTGTACACGCCATTAGTTTTGCTCATGCTGGGTATCGGGTCCTTCATTCTGGTGAGTTGTTGTCTGAGAGTGGCTGCTGGTTTGTGTGCTGTTATAAGTCCTAGTGGTCGCAGTAGTCTGGCTGCCATTTCAGAGATGTTCTTGATGTGTGGTCGTGTGGCTAGTCCTTTGGGTTGCGGAATGTCCTCGTTCCGTTGGCTTTCCCTTAGGCATCTGTTGATGAAATTGCAAGGATATCCGTTTTTGGCGAATACCTTGTATAGGTGTTCCTCTTCCTCTTTTTGCAGTTCTGGTGTGCTGCAGTGTGTTGTGGCCCTTTTGAATAGTGTCTTGATGCAACTTCGTTTGTGTGTATTGGGGTGGTTGCTTTCATAGTTCAGGACTTGGTCTGTGTGTGTGGCTTTCCTGTGTACCTTAGTGGTGAATTCTCCGTTTGGTGTTCTCTGTATCCTCACGTCTAGGAATGGGAGTTGGTTGTCCTTTTCTTCCTCTCTCGTGAATCGGATTCCTGTGAGTGTGGAGTTGATGATCCGGTGTGTATTCTCTATTTCCGTGTTTTCAATGATTTCAAAAGTGTCATCAACGTATCTGACCCAGAATTTGGGTTGAATTTGTGATAAGACTGTTTGTTCTAACCTATGCATTACTGCTTCTGCGATGAGTCCCGAGATCGGTGAGCCCATGGGTGTTCCATTGATTTGTTCTTATATGTGGTTGTTGAATGTGAAGTGTGTTCTGAGGCACAAGTCCAGTAGTTTAAGTATGCCGTCTTTGTTGATGACTTCAACATCCTGTTGTCTGTTATGTCTGTTCAGCAGGTTGGCTATTGTTTCTCTGGCTAGGGCTTTGTCAATAGAGGTGTACAGTGCCGTTACGTCGAATGAGACCATGGTTTCTTCCTTGTCTATGTGTATATTTCTGATGATGTCCAAGAATTCCTGTGTTGATTGTATCGAGTGTTTGGATCCGCTGATCAGGTGTTTCAGTTTCTGCTGTAGTTCTTTAGCCAGTTTATGTGATGGTGTCCCTGGTAGTCTGAGTGGGATGTCTGGTTTGTGCACTTTAGGTAGTCCATAGAATCTGGGGGTGTTGTTGCTTTCAGGTTTCATTCTTTGTAGGTCCGACCTGGTTATCTGTCCGTTTTTTTGTAGATTCCTCAGTGTGTTGTTTATCCTATTGGTGATCTGTGGGGTGTGGTCAAACTCCCTCTTTTGGTAGTTGTTGGTATCTGCAAGTAGTTGTTGTGCGTTTTGGATGACCGTCATTCTGCCTTTGTCTGCTGGTAGTATGATTATGTTCTTATCGTTTCTTAGTGATTTTAGTGCTTTCCTCTCCTTGGTGTTGAGGTTATGTGTTTGTCTTTTCCTTGTTATCAGGGGTACGATACTTTGTCTCACTGCTTGTTGTGTCTCTTCTGTCAGTCCATTGTTCCTGAGTGTGCATTCTAGTGCTGCGAGGAAGTCTGCTGTCTTGGCGTCCCTGTGGTTGTAGTTGAGTCCCTTGGCCTGTATTGATCTTTCCGTGTCTGTGAGCTGTCTGTGAGAAAGAAAGGAAGAAGAAGGGAAAAGTTTAAATATGAGGGTAAGCTAGCCAGAAAAAAAGAAGACTGTAGGAAATTCTTTAGTTAGATAAAGGGCAAACAGGGAAAGACTCAACACTGGAAAATCACAATGGAGAGACAATAGTGGGGAGCATGGAATTGGCTAAGGAACTGAAAACATATTCTGTGACAGCATTCACGGTGAAAGATACGAGTAACATCGCCAAAAAAAAAAACAAAAGAGTGTAAGGGTGAAGCTATGTATGGTCACCATCACCAAGGAGAATGTGATCGAAAGCCAGAATTGCATGAAGATGAATATATCATCTGGAACAGATGGACTATATCCCAGCGTTCTAAGGGAGGTAGCTGAAGAAACAATGGAAACATTAGTGGGTTTTTTTAAAGGAATTTCTCGAGTCAGGGAGGGTCCAAGTTTGCTGGAAAATCATAAACATGACACACTAATTTTAAAAAGGTTTAAGACAAAATACATTAAATTTTGGAACTATCAAAATAAACTCCAATTTGCTTAAGATGTTGGAATCCATGGTGAAGAATGAAATTGCTGAATACTTGGAAGTGTTTGCTGAAATAGGGAAAAGTCAGTATCGTTTTATCAAGGGTAGATCATGCCTGAGAAAACTGTTGCAATTATTGGAGGAAGTAACAAGCATATTCGATCAATGAGAAGCAATGGCTTTTATCTATGTGGACTTCAATAAGGCCTTTGACAAGTTGCCTCCAAGGAGGCAGCTGAAGAAGTTAAGGGTCCATAGTGCTAGAGATATAGTGCGAGCATCCGTAGAAGCTTGGGTCTCAGGCAGAAAGCACAGATTGGGATTAAGACCGTCGTTCCTAGGATGGCGTCAGTAAAATATGTCGTGATCCACAAGGCTCAATGTTAGCACCATTAATTTTCACTTTGTACATTATAGAAATAGATGAAGGAAACTAAGTTATTCTCGCTAGGTTTGCAGATGATAAAAGATAGGTCGATGGAAAGGTTAGGGTTCAGCAGTTGGAGGGCTGAAGAAGCATTTGGACACCTTAGAAGAGTGAGCAAAGAAAACGTCAGCTGGAGTAAAACGATGGAATGTGTGAGTTATGCATTTTTCTTTAGCCAGAAGAGCAGCATTGTGTATTTCCTAAATGGGAAGAAAATTAAGAAGTCTGAAGTGCAATGAGACTTGGGAGTTCTAGCCTCGGATTCTCTGAAGGTAAACTTACAAGTTGAGTTAATAGTTAGGAATGTGCATGCAAAGCTGGCATTTATTTTACGATGACTTGAATATGAAAACAGAGAATTACCTCTGAGGATCGATCAGGCTCTTGTCAGACCACATGTGAAGTATTATGCACAGTATTGTTCAAATATCTCAGCAGGGATGTAGTGACCCCACAGCATGTTCCGAGTAGTTTCACAAGAATGATCCCAACACTGAGAGGTTCCACATATACGGAGCAGTGAAGGACTCTTGGTCTTTACTTGGTGAAGCTTAGAAGGGCGGTGGAGCTGGAGGGGGGACTTAATTGAAACATACAGAGAAGCTATTTCACCTAGAGAGAGGTTAATCTATTGAATTTATTGCCATAAAAGGCTGTGGAGGCGAAGTCATTGAGAATATTTAAGACTGAAAGAGATAGGTTCTTTATTGTCAATGGGATCAAGTGTTACATGAAAAACGCGGGAGAATGGGTTGCAAAATCTTTCAGCCTCAATTGAATGGCAGAGCAGATTCTACGGTCTGAATAGGCTAAAGTTTGTTCCTATGCTTTATATTCTTACAGACTTCTAGTTATATGGAATTATTTGTAGTTTTTTTTTTAAAATTCAGGAATATTCCAAATGTATCTTCTGAATTCAATCCATTTCAATTAGTTTTTTGGACAGGAAGTAAGAGAACCACTCAAATTAAGTAATGAGTAATTGGTAAGACAGAGTTCAGAGAAAATACATTTGGACTGCGTTTCAAATGCTAAGGAAATATAGAGCGGGCGAGTTGTTTGGCCAGCATTTAGCGTTTGCATAGTGTTAAGACACGGGATAAACTGCCATGCTTATTTTAACCCAGCAACACAGAAAAGATTTATCCCGTGCACTAATCTGTGAAATTTTGATAGGGCAAGAACCAGTTAAAGTAAAAGTAAGAACTTTATTTCTTGAAGTATAAAAGAGGACAATTAACTAACGTCTATTTACAACTCCTTCCTCTAAACTTTCTTTTAATTTCTCTTCTATATAACTAGTCCAATAAAACTGCTGATTATGATTTATAAAACAAAACGTATCTCAAAACCAAGTGGCTTTCCGTTCTTCTCCATATTCCTCTCTTCTTTTATTTTTCATGGGGATTCTGCTTCGCAGGTTACTGATCAATAAAGGTACTTTTAAGAGAGCTATTCTCTGGGCAGTTTGCAGATGCTGACTTGGCAATTCTCCTCTGAACTGTCCAATCCTCCGTGGCTTTATAGCCCCAAATCATCGGATTGTGTCATTGGCAATTAAGATTGTCAATATACTGAATTCAAACTTGATTGGAATTTCGCATTTTCTGGGTGTAATGTAAACTGATGGGCCGAATTCGAAATTATTATTGTCTGATAACAACACAGCCAGTGCTACCTGTTCTGAACAGAATGTTACATTTTAAATTCTCCAGCAGTCGGTGCGATTGCCAAGTCTTTCATCTCTTAAAGGTACGATATATCTCCACTCCTTCATAAAACTAGCATATGATGAAACATATGTTAAACTAGCATATGATAAAACCTCCGCAATTCGGCTTTTTACCCTTAGTGGATGTAATAGGTTAGCTTTACTTCGAGTCGTAGATGAACCCTTAAAAGCAAGTTTAGATGAGCATTATCAAACCAAAAGAAAATTTACTGGGGTGTATTATTTGATATGAATGCCAGATCAACAAAAAATCACAGAAAGTGTGGTTTTATGAGCTCAGAAATTATTTTGATAAGAAAGGAAAACAAAGAGAGAAACTGATACTTGGTACGATACAGACTGCAGAAAAAATGTCCAGATAGTTATGAGTTGGACATTCCTCAAATTAAATTTGTCAATGAGAAATTTCTCAAAAATTAGAATAAATATTGAGTGAATTTCCAGATGAATATCGAAATGACCTGAAAGTGTAATTACAATCAGATGGGGAGATCTGTGAAAATAAGATGGTAAATATTCGCAGAATTCTGTATGATGCAGTGGTGGGAATTGCTGTGCCAATTAAGCAACATAGAATTAACCTCTAAAATTAGCAGAATACCGATTGCATATTTAAGGGCAACAAAATCCAAGTCTGTTGCGGCGAGTGGGACTCACCAATAGTAATGGTGTCAAAACCAAATGTTACGCAAAAGTAATCTGTGGACTATCACAAAGTCAATGCAGTTCCAAAATCTGACTCATATCCGATTCCAAATTTGGAAGAATGTATTGAATAGTATAACAAGCAACTTTCATTTCAAATTTAGAACTAAGCAAATAATATTCTAAAATATATTTGTCCGAAAGATTGAAGACAATCTGTTGGGTCAAATGGTCTGTTTCCACACTGTCTGGATTCTATGATTCATTTGAAGAACATTTGCGGCATCTGTCAGCGCTGTTTGATCAATTCAGAAGATGGGACTGGCGAGTTATCTTGCTAAAATGAGTTCATGAAAGCCAAAGTCAAATTTCGAGGCCATGTTAATGGACACGGGCAGATGAACCCACGGAATGTGAAAACGAAGAATATTGGTGAGTTTCCTACATGATCGAAAATAATGTAATGTTCGGATTCTTGGGATTGAGTGTATTTATATCATAAAATTGCGAATGTTCGAAGTGCAGTTGTGCTACTAATTTACTTATTGAAGAAGTATAGAAACTTTCAATGGATGAAAAATGGTCAGAAATCATTTGACAGCGTGAAGGCTGTATTAACCATTTCTCAATAATGACATAAAGCCTTTCAAGGTGCCAATCGATGCAAGTGATGCACAGGTGGATGTTGTAAGCTTGCAAGAAGACACTGAGAACATAAAAAATACCTACTTGGTACTTGTCCAGAAATTGAATAATCATCAACAGAAGTATTCCACTATGCAGAAGAGACTTTGAATTTGGACACATCGGTGTTACAATATTTCAATATTTACTTTGCCAACAGTATAGCTGAGAGAAGTGTATATATTGATCATAACTCTGTTGGAGGAATTTAGGGATAAACATTTCCGATTATTTATTTGGAGTTTACTATTGTAACCGTTCAATCAGATGAGTGAACTTAATTTCTGACGTTTAGCCCCAACTTTGATTAAGGGAGATGGAGATATGGTAGCGACATTAAATAAAAGCTGACTGACATACCGTGTGATAGGCAATGACTGTGTGCTTAGAATCAATGTTATATTTGAGTTGTAGTGTGCTAATGGTGTAATATCGAAGATTTTACAAATGTAATCTTCTTTGTATATTGAATGTTCTTTTTTTAGGGACAGTTGTAGCAATATTACGGTTTTGTGAGATCACTTTGTTCTGGTTCTTTTTGGAAGAGAAGTATTATGGTAGAGGTGCAGAGCAAATAATATTCTGAAATATATTTGTCCGAAAGATTGAAGACAATTTCGGATTTCATAATACCGAATGAAATATACCAATTTTGAGGCATTCCATTTGATATAAAAATGTGCCAACTATATTTAAAAGGTGAACCAACAAAGTAATTTCTGGATTACCCAAATGTGCGCTGTTAATTATTGCAACTAGAATAAACAGCTACTTTACCTTTTCTTAAGTTTTAAGCAGCCTGTAAAAATGTGGTTAAACTCCCACATTTTTCATTCAGCAGATGCTGTTCGTATCTTTGAAATGTGGAAGGTATTTTACCTTCTCTCCGTTACAGCCACAAGCTGAGTGTTTTCTGTCTGCTACAGAAATTCCATGTGAGACAGTTTTTTTTCCCGAATTTCACTTTCTATCAAGCGTATTGGGTGTAGCTATATTGGAACAGTTTTTTAAAGTAATAATTGCTTTATGTATTATTCTTTTAAGTTTTCCAGTATTGCAATTCATTCCAGTAATCGAATTGCATGTGGGCCACAATACTATATATTTCCCTTTAAAATAAGAGAAATGATCGGGTCTAGACGATCTTTTGAATATTTGCAGGGCATTTTTTTCCGGACTATTCAATAGCAACCTTCAGCAAAATATTTATCAAACGCAATTGATGTTTTAAATGCATATGTCCATGTTTCAAAAAAACTTAAAACGTCAATTTCCAATTCTGATTTGTAATTAGATGACTATCGAGCTTTAGCTTTTCTGCGATCTTAGGAATGACTCGAACTTCTTATGGCTGAGTATTTTCTACCGTAAATGTAGGTGAACTTGGAGGAGCATGCATTCCTTGATTAACCGTCAGTTATTTTTTGCATTTCTTCCTGTACATCAAAGGCCTTTTCCAGTGTTTTAAGGCAAGTAGTTATTTTATTATCCAGGTGCTACATGTTTTACAGCGTAGGATTGAACTTTCCAAAAGTTTGTTAACAGCTCTTTTATCTTCTTATTTTCTGTGTTCAGCAATTAAATACACATCTATGCAGTTCAGACGAGCTTAAGCTGTTGTATTCCTAACTGAAGTTTACCTTTGTGAAACTGCTTGAAAGTATATCAAATTCAAACTCAACTCTTCCATCTCATAAGTCTAACACTTCAAGTTTAGCTTTTGTAACCGTTCTGCCTCTATTCTCTGTTAACATGTCGATTAAATTATAGAATTCTCCAAAACAACTTCCTCCATTTGGTTGAGAATTATTAAGAACGTGTGTAACTATTATCTAAGACTCTTCCTTCCGAAGTTGTGAATGTCGAGATTAATGTAAAATCTACATCGATGGTATCTAAGTTCAAACACACAATTAGTTTTTCTTTCAGAATTAATTATTTTCCTCCCTGATTCTTGTGCAGTAGGTAGTTTTAGTTTGTTATTTGGAAGTTCGCTTGCCCTCAATTTCTAACGAGCTATTTTGTCTTTAAACGTCCCTGAATAAATCTCTGCTTCATCATACTCAGTATCAACGATATGGTTAGCCATTAATTTGTGATATATTTCATAATTGATCCCGCTAGAAATTAGCATTAAACTTCTGCATTGTTGCTTCTCTACCGTGGTGGTAGTAGTTGCATGCTTATGTTCCTTATCCTTAGTCAGACTCGTCCACCAAAAAGGTTACTTCGTTTTTATTTTCATTTTTCCAGTTTCCATGTCGGTACAAATCCCCCATCTGCATGTTCGCAAATACATTGAGCTATCATTCATCTACAAACATGATGATTCCCAATCAATGTCAATAACAGATCAGATAGGTGGAACATAGAAGAGAATGTACCGAAACATGCAAGTATTGCTAGCTCTACTAACCTGATTGAATTACAGAAGAGAGATGAGGAGTGAAAAAAGTTTTATCAAAATGCATTTACTGAAAAAGAAAGTGAATGTTTTCCTGTGTGTTGTTACTTGACAAATGATGTCTTAATGAGGAAATGGAGACCATCACATATTGAAGCAGATGAGACATGAGAAGAGATTTATCAAATTGTTTTGCCAGTAGGGTATAAAAATGAAGTACTGCGAGTGGTGCATGAGCTACCCGTTGGATGTCTTTTAGGGGTGAGGAAAACACTGGATGAAATACAAAGACATTTTTACTGGCCTGGACTACGTTGTCGTTGCATTTTGCCAAACACGTCGAATATATCAGCTAATCAGAAAACCACAGGCAGTAATAAAACATACACCTTTAATACCTATCCCAGCATTAAAGGAACCTTTCACAAGGGTCTTGCTTGATACTGTAGGTCGCCGACCTCAAAGAAAAAGTGGAAAGCGTATTCATTAACAATAATGAAGTGTTGACAAGATTTTCAGAGGCAAACCCAATAAACAACATCATAGATAAAAGTGTTGTAAAAAAAAATATTGCTTTTACGAGATTGGACTACCAATAGAGATCCAGTTAGAGCAAGGATCCAACTTCACATTCAAACTATTCAAAGAGTTGATGATAATTTGGGAATAAAGTAATTCAACTCGACTGCGAACCATACAGGATCACAGGAATCGCGAGAGAGATTACATCAAACACTTAGCATGTTGAGGAATTACGGTCAGGATTTTCCAGATGATTGGAAAAGGAGAATTCCGGTTTTACTTTTTACTATCAGAGATATATCGAATAACTCGACTAAATTCAGTGCATTTGAATTACGTTTTGGGCATGACGAAAGAGAACCGCTAAAATTGACGAAGGAGACTGTAATAAGTCAGAATTCAGAGACCACCCAGTTAGACGATGTGTCAAATTTTAGCAAACGATGAACTAGAGCTAGAGAGTTGGCTGGACAAAATTTCAAAGTATCACGGAGAACAATGAAACAGGAAGCGGATAAGAAATCCCAAAATCACAATTTTGCAATTGGGGCCAAGTTATTGGTGTTATTTCCAGTAACAGGCGCGCCTTTGAAAGCAAGGCTTTCTGGACTTTATCAAATTGAAAAGAAATTGAGTGAAGTGAACTACTTGATAGATTCCAGACAGGAAGAAATCTCACAGAGTGTGTCATGTGAATATACTCAAAAGGTATTTTGATAAGGAAGAAAAGCACGAGGAGAAGGTGTTAATGATTACAGAACAAAAGAACGAACTCAATCCAGAGGATTCTGAACTGGACATTCTTCAAATTTGGACAATGACGAAGTTTGTCAAAATTTGGGATGAATTATTGAGTCAACTTCCAGAAAAAAATCGAAATGATCTGAAAGAATTATTTCTATCACATGGGCAGATATGCAGAAATGAACTGGGCAGTATTAACCTAATTGTGCATGATGGATATGTACGAGTTCCTGTTCCCATTAAGCAACATCCTTATAGACATAGCCCTCGAAGGGTTGGCACAGGTTCAGAAGGAGATGCAGCACATGTTCCAAGATGGCATAATGGAAGTGAGTTACAGTGACTGGAATGCACCCATTGTCATTGTGCCAAAGACAGATAGCAAACAGTGGTTATGTGTGTATTATCGCAGAATCAACGACATGACAAAGATTGATGCATATCCAATTTCACGGTTGGAGGATTGTGTTGACAAAGTGTGTCAAGAACTTACATTTCTAAGTTGGACTTGCTCAGAGGCTAATTGCAAGTACCACTGTCAGAGGTAGCAAAGGCAATTCCAGCTTGATTCATGCCAAATGCACTATATCAGTTCAATGTAATGGCATTTCGTATGAAAAACGCTCTAGCCAAATTTTAGAGACAAATTAATAAAGTCATTGTCGGATTACTAAACTGTTGATGTGTTGATGACCTGGTGATTTTTACTCATTCATGGAAGTAACATTTACTGAATTTATCGGACTTGCTCAATAGAAGTCAGAAGGCATGCTTGGTGGCAAACCAACTAAAAGTGAATTTACCAAAACCCAAGTCACTTTCCTGGTCTATGTTATTGGATATGGGCAAATGGCAACACGGAATGCAAAAATGAAACGAATTGGGGAATTACCCACACTGTTGATAAAGAAAGCAATACTACAGTTCCAGAGATTGAGTAGATTTTGCCAAAAATTTGATGCGATCTTTAGCAGTGTGGCTGCTCCATTCATCGAATTGTTAAAACAGGCAAGAGGTTTCAGAAGACAGAGAACTGTCAAAAGGCATTTGACAGTTTAAAAACTGTGTTAACTACTGCCTCAGCATTAGCATCATCGAATTACACGAAGCCTTTCATGGTGGCGATCAATAACAGTGATGTATCAGTGCAGTGCTCCTGCAAGAGGATGATAAGGGAATTCAAAGATCCATCGGGTATTTATCCAGGAAGTTGAATGTTCATCAACAGAAATATTCAACGGTGGAGAAAGAGACTTTAAGCTTGGTGTTGGCATTGCAACTTTTCAGTATCTGTACTACCAGCAATGCATCTGGGACTATCAGATACACTGATCACAACATATTTACATCTGTGTAAAATGTTAAGGACAAAAGTGCCAGACTGTATAGATGAAGATTGTTGCTGCATCCATTCATTTTGACAATTATGCATGTGGCAGGTCGCAAAACCATTGTAGCCGATGCGTTATCGAGATTCAAATAAGACATGGAGACACTCAGTCTCCATGTGGGTTTGCCGTGGCCTGCATTTGCACGTGGTTGTGAATGTTTGCAAGTTTATAGTTTGTCACGTGTGTATGTGTGTTTAAACTACTAACCGGGGTTTTGAAGTGTTAAAAATGCAGCCAATTTTTTGTATTGATGGTTCATTTTTTAAAGGGGAGAGGCGCCACAATGCTCGGCCTTTTCTCTTTTTTGAAGCAATTCCTTGGCTCAAGGAGACTCTGTCCTTGATTTTTGTTTTCAGAGTGGCAATTCCAGGTTAAAATCTGATCAGTCTCGTTTGGTGCAAAGATGGAAAAGATTTTGAGAGTTATTTTGTTTACAAGTAAAGTAATGAGACTTCAGGCCAAAGTGGTCATGTTTTAGAAGTGAAGTGAATACTAAAGGTGCCGTGGTCAGCTCTTTAGCTGAGCTGACCTGAGTTGATCAGTTTCAGATCAATTCGAACAGGGAAGTTCAACAGGGAGCTGTGTGGAAACTCTCTTTTCTGTCCTTTAACTTCAACCTGGAAGGATGTGTTCCATTTATACCGGGGTTTAAAGGGAGTTTGTTATTTGGACTGTTGTGTATATTCTGAAAAGCATAATTAAATGGATGGGGCTGGGAGGAGGTGGAGGGCGTTCGTGTTGTCTCGAACATATGTGGGGAATTCCTGGACTGGGGGGAATAGGACAGTATCGAGGTAGGTGAAGATGAGTTTGGTGGGGCAGGAGCATGCTGAGACAATGGGTCGGGGGATCGTCAGGCTTGTGGATCTTGGGAAGGAGGCAGAATCGGGCGGTGCGGGGTTCCTGGACTATGAGGTGGGAAGCTGTGGGTGGGATCTCCTGAGGTCATAAGGTTGTGTATGGTCTGGGAGATGACAGTTTTGAGATGGGGGAATGGGGTCATGGTCGAGGGGACGGTCGGAGGAGGTCTCTTCGAGTTGGCGACTGGCTTCAGTGGTGTAGAGGTCAGTGTGTCAACCTACCACTGCAGCCCCTTTATCAAGTCGTTTCTTCATTATTTTAGTGGTTAGTACCCCGCCTGCCATGCGGGCGACCAGGGTTCAATTCCATGGCGGGGAGTTCATCATTGATACTTAAATGGCTAGGTTGAGTACTATAGTGGCTCTTTATTCTGTACTTGTACTTTAGTGAATTATTTTTTGCCTGTTTTATAATCTTGTGATCTACAAATATATCGTACTCTGGGTAATGTCCACTGTACGCTTAGCGAAACAAATTGCAAAGTTAGATCTAGGGCTGCCTACTTAGGAATGTTTTGAGTGGTCTGGCCTCATGCATAACAATTTCCACCAGCAGAATTGTGAATTTTTGATTTCTTGTCTGTTTCCTGTTTCATTAAATGCTACTTTGAAATGCTGTATTGCAAACTCACTCGGTCTATGTGATATCTTCCTGAAAGTTCACACATTTGTGTACTCTGAATTCTGACTTATCAATTTCCCCTCAATAAATTTCACTGGCTGTCTAACGTCATGCTGAAAAACTAATTCAGATGAATCGAATTTGTTTGATTCCTTTGGTGCAATACAAATTGCAAAATGTACAAATGTAATGAGTTTATCCTCATTCTTTGGATAGACTTTACTATCGAGCCTCAACCTTAAACAAGGTTTTTAAAGTTTGATGTCACCGTTACAATGCTTCCTATCTATCTGGATGATATGCATTCGTTTTGAATTGTTTTATTCCGAAGCTATCCATAACTTTCTTGTATAATTTTGATGTAAAATTTGGACAATTGTCTGTTTACATTTCTATAAGTAGTTCATATGTAGTGGAAAAAAAAGAACTCTATTACATTTCCTTTAGCTGTGATAATGCATAATTCAATGTCCTCTGGAAGGCAAGTGAACACAGTATTATATTAAATGAATGCTGATTTCCATTTTTTAGTTTAAATACAGATCATACGTAATCAATTAAGACCCTATAAAACCATTTTAAGATGCAGGAATGGGTATTAAAATGTTGCTTTTGTCACTGTCTGAGGTTTTCAAATTATCTAGTATGTCCTGCAAAATATAGCTACATCTTTCTGCATTCCAGGCCAAGGGAAAAAAAAAACTTTCCATTTTGATCTCACTCACAAATGACCTCCTAATTGAAATTCATGTGCTACCCACAGTACGTTCTTTCTGTAATCCACCTGTAACACAACTTGATGAATATCGATCCATAATTTTCATCTTCCTGAATATGTGATAGCCTCTATTTCCTCAACAAGACTTTCGTTTTCTCACAGCAAGATTTTGGGATGCAATCAGATTCTTCTGCTGCATGCGCTTTTCCATACAAGTAATTCCATCTTTCCTCTTTCTGTAGTGAAGCAGATAATTTATCTGATTGAAAGTCATCCACCTTGTCCTCCATCTCTTCTTGTTTTATCAGTGACATGAGATCAAACATGTTCTCTGAGATTTGTACTTCAAATTCCTTGTCTGCATTTTAAATTTTTTCTTTCCACTTCAACCTCTAGCTTTTTGACCTTTCTCCGACACAACCTAGGAAAATCTTAGGATATACTCCCTGTAATACCTCAGTTTCGTGATTTTTCACTGGCCTTTCAATGACAGTCGGCAGCAATCTCAACTGTGACCGGTCTATTTCATTCACACGGACAAACTATATTCCACGAGCAGAGAGTTACTAAAGTACACCGACCACCACTTTTCCACTTTTCAACGGAAACTCTGATCTCACTTCACAAAATGGAACACTTCTAGTCCCACATTTATTCCACACATTGCCAATTTTTTTCTGGCAATTTACCTGTTGACTTACGTATCGCCTTATCTCTCAACATCAACGATTGGCAGACACCCTTATCTCTTAAAATTGCAACTACTTTGTATTCTCCTCCTGGAAAATCCGTATAAACCTTATCTTCACAATTACATCATTTAATAAAAAACGTGGCACTTCTTTTCCCCAACGAACGATGTCCAAATTGTACATTCTGGTGTAGCATTTTAGATTCTACTGTTCCCTCTTTAACAAATTTGAGTGCCTTGACCTGTTTTCCACGTTCATCTTCCCAGTGCAGTGAATTCACCTGAGCTTTTACACCTCTCTGCCCCTCATAGGTTTCCTTTTTATCCTGTGTTAAATTATATTCCTTTTCATGTGAGATTTTATTTTCCCTTACCACCTGAGATTTTCACTTTCCCCAATTACCATCCCTTACAGACTGCAGTTAATGTTGCAAACCAAATTTTGATTTATGAACCAACTCATAATCATTCCCCATTTCAGCTGTTGATCTTGCAATTTTAAATCTCTGCTTGCCCACATGAATCTTCACAACTTTACTAATTTATGAACTCCTCCAAACCAATTATGTCTCTAAAAGCGTCATACTTTGAGGTTTTTTCAATGCCCTTATCCACTTATGAACAGTACTTTGTTGGATCCTTTCAATATCAATGTAGTTTCAAACAGGGTCTCTCTTCTGATTCCTGAAACGTTGCCTGTAGGTTTCAGGTATTAGCTCATATGTACTTAAGATGGCAATTTCACCTCAGTATCCTTCACAGATATCTCCTCCACCAGCAATGGAAATACCACAGAAGCACTGCGTACCAATTTGATTTGGATGAGCAAAACCAGGTGGTTATCAGCCACTTCATTTGTTTAACCACTTTCTCAAAATAAACCAAAAATAAGACTCCTACATCATTCTCGCCGGATTTGGGCAATATTTGGATATATTTAACCGGATCCTCATCAAGTCTTTAGCTACGATGGGTTTGCTCATCATCATATCCTTCTCAATAAGCCTACTTTCTACTACCATGTCAGCCCTTTTGACTTGACTCGCCTCTCTAATTGCAAACTTGGAAACTTCTAATTTTGTCTCTCCCTCCTCTGCTCAGGTTTACATCATAATACAAACTGTTTCATTTCTGACTCTCTCAGGGCTATTCCTCGTTTATTTTTTCCTCTATTTCATGCTGCTTCAATTGCAGTTGAATGTTTGCCAGTTCCAAAGATTCCAATCCCATTTCTGGCAGCTTTTAACGTCGATGTAGTGCTGCAATTATTTCCCCTTTTCTTACACAACCCAGCAACAACAATTCACTTTGCCTGCCAATTCTGACAGTTCCACCTTGCACCATTTTTGTAAAACTCCCAAAGTCACTTCTTCCATCGCCAGAAAATTCATGTTGAACAAAATAAATATTATTACACACGACACACCATGTTCAAACCAACCAAATTCAAAATGCGAAACCAAAGACACTAACACATATCCTTCGTGGACTTTGAGTCCAATAACCCTACAATCAATTTTAAATTCTAGATTTCTATACTGACAAGAGTCCTCGATTCGTTGTGGACCAAACCAGAGTCCTTCAATACATTTTAACAAGGTAGTCCAGACCCGAAATGATTCGTAAATTAAAAGAAGATGTGATGTTCTCTGTTCCAAACTCGATGCAATTGGTCAAACTTCTCGACCAATGTATTTAAACACTGTAGTTAAAATACAAATAAAATAATGCAGAATTTGGAATCACGGATTTATTAGAAAAGGTAACCGAATACTAAATACAGTAAACATTACAAATTAAGAGTTCCAATATGATAACATTCCATAATCTCATGCCGAGGAAAAAAAAAAACAGAAATTGCCTCACTCGTTCACAAGTGTAGCAGCGAGCAGGCATTCATTGAGCTTCAAAGTCTTTTGAGCCCCCAAAGGCTTCTGCTTGAAACGAAACCAAAATAAAAACATAGTAAACACCCAGAAATTCTGGTCTGTGAGTCTGGCCATACCCAAGTAGCTACGATTGCCTACTTTCTTGGAGACAGCTCAGCTTCTCCTTTCAACTTCGCTTAAACAAAAGGGCAATATCGCGTCTTAAAGAGACAGAATCGCTCCAAAAATCTCCACAGCCCTTTCTTTCTTTAAGACCCATGTTAAGACCGGTCTTTCCAGCCAGGTTTTGGATCACCCGTCCGAATATATGTTTAACTTTATGTCAAGTTAAACTGGTGTCATGCACCTCGGAATGTTTTACTCAACTTAGTATGTTCTACAACTGAAAATTAAAACAGAAGCAATAGGATGGCCAGGACGAAACTTCACACGTGAGACTGCGCCACTGTTCAGTAAGACCATAGCAGACAACCTAACATTAAATCATTCCGTCTTTGCTTAATTTCCTTTGCAAATTTCCACAATTTGTAAGTTGGGAGGGATCAAGGTTTGGTTTTTCAGGAGAATCATGATGCTGCAAGGTTTGAAGATGAGGGAAGGACAGTTACCGTTACAGTATCAGCTGATCAGAGGATCAGGAGAAATCTCAGATACAGCCATCGCAGCAGACACCAAGTTCAGGCATTAGATCTGTCCACTCCTTTGTCACTTTGGCTGCAGTTAATCAGGTTGCTTGCACTTCCTCTGCGCTTGTCCAAACACAAATGTGCTATCCGCCAGACCAGCAGTAGCAGACTGAACACAGTGGAATGAATTGTCGACGGACTTCATAAAATGTATTCAAACCCAAAACATCGACTGCGCTTATCTAAACACAAGTGTGCTATCTGCCACACCAGTGATAGTAGACTGATCACTGTGGAATGAAATGTGGATGGACTTCACAAAATGTCTCCAAACCTAAAATGCCGACTGACTGAAAATTTTAGCCACTGCAGTAATGCTTGTATTCTTTGGATGAGGACATTTCTCCCAGAAACACAAAAGGACATCACGGGAATTAGAGATTGCAAAAGGGGTGGAGGCATATGATCACAGTCATAGAGTCATACAGCATGGAAACGGGTTCTTTGGTCTAACCAGTCCGCGCCCAACATTATCCCAAAACTAATCTAATATAATTTGCCTGTGGTTAACACATATTGCTCCAAACCTTTACTATTCATGACATTATTCAAACGTCTTTTAAAGGTTGAAACTAACTGCAACGTTCATTTTCGCTGGAGGTTCATTCCACGTGCCAACTGATCTCTGTAAAAAAGAAGTTGCCTTTTTATTTTTTCTTCCTTTCACGTAAAAAAGCCCCCTAATTTTGAACGCCCCTTCCCTACTCGCTTTATCATGATTTGGAGATGCCGGTGTTGGACTGGGGTGTACAATGTTAAAAATCACACAACACCAGATTATAGTCCAACAGGTTTAATTGAAAGCACACTAGCTTTCGGAGCTTCTGATGAAGAAGCGTCACTCCGAAAGCTAGTGTACTTCCAATTGCTTTATCATGCCCTTCATGATGTTAATGCCCTTAACCTTCTGTATTTCAGTTTAAAAAAATCTCAGCTTTTCCAGCCTATTCATATAACTCAAACCCTCCATTCCTGGCAGCAACGGGAACTCTTTTCTGAACTGTCTCCAGATTAATAATATTCATTCTATAACAGGGCAACAAGTGCTGTGCACAATACTCTAGGAGAAGCCTCACCAATATCCTGTACAACTTCGGCATCACCTCCCAACACTTTAACACAATCGTCGGCACAATGAAGGCAAGTCTGCCAAAGTGTGCATTGATAACCACGCTGTCGTCGTGTGACACAGAAGTCAAAGAATTATGCATCTGACCACAGGTCTCTGTAGAAGGTTGAAGAGGCTGAATGGTCTTAACTTGCCTCTGTGCTCTTTTGCACAGATGTCAGGAGCTGAGACTTGAACCAGTGTGGCTACTTACCACCTTCCTGTCTCAAAGGGGTGTCTCAGGTCTATTCTCAAATACCCCACTTGCCACTACTGAAGGTAATTCAGGAAGAACAATGCTTCCTCATATTTTGCATTCATTTGAAGCCTGGAGATAGAAATTACAATCACAGTTAGCAATTAATGGGCTTCACGTGTGGAATTTTCTCAGTATGTATCCATTCATTAATTAATGTAACTGGATATCACACAACACTGTTTTTTTCAGAGCTGTTTCTGAACTCGGATTGAGTGACACCATAAATAAATGCATTTGTGCAGCAACTTAATTCCACCAATATAACTACAAATTGTTCAAAATCACAAGAAGACTCATTGTAATATTTAGGGTTATTTCCAGTAATTACATAATTTAAGAAGTTGACAACGTACAAATCCATAAAGTATGTAATTGCCAGATAAGTTGAAGAGTAAAATCATAGACATCATTCTACTTTCCATCTGTGGCTCCTTATTATTCACTCCTTTGCTCTGAACACTCAGTCCCTTCCAAATTTCACAAGTCATTGAATAAATCTGACTGTCAGAGCATTGAGGAGAAGAATTGAAGCAAATAGGAGCAATGAGTTGAAGACACCTTGAACACGTTCAAATGTCACCCAACTAGGATCAGTGTAGTAGCTTGCCTTCAAATATTGTGTTTTTTTAGCATTTGGCAGCATGTTGCCACAAATCGATTGAAGGAGAAAATGAGGGCAAACCAGATGGAACATTGAGAGGCTGCAAAATTCAGGACAAAGGTAAAAAGCACACAGGGGTAATAATCAGAAAAGATAGTGGGTAATAATATGTAATGATATGATTCATAATGACTGCAGTGCCAACGAATAGACCACAAGGTAGCAAGTAGTGCAGGGAGAGAGGCCACACTTTCCATGGGACAAAATCAAAATTGCTGTTAAATCAACTGTAGCAGAGAGAATGAAAATATCTGGAAATTACAAATTCATCATTTCTGGGAGTTAGAAATTAAATTTAAAAAGCAATAATACTAAACTAAACCAAACATAGAAATAAAGGCGAAAATCTGGCATCATGCGTCGCAATTTCGACTTATTACAATTTATATCTTCAAAGTAGAGAAGATGAATTGGGTAGAAACTGAAATGGAAATGCCCAATTCAGTAGTGACTAGTCAAGGGAGATTGCCGGGTGTATTCTGTGAATGGTGGAGCATTCGGTGAGGAATCAAAGGCTGAAATCTCAAGGGAGATCTGTGAAAGGCACAGCAAAATTCAATGTTCAAAATGGCCGGTGTCTGCAGGGAAATGATACACAAATTTCAGATGAAGCAGAGAAAAAAAAAGGCCCATGCAACACATCGTGATGTCCACCATTTTGTGCAACTGCAACAAGTTGTGCATTAGCATTTCATAAACAAGTACCATGTTACTAAATGAAGGGATGTTACTTTATCAAACAGTTAGGTTGTGAATAACATTATGAGCTTTGACTATTAAAATAATTTAACTTTATTCAGTACCCTCCTTTCTTGACTGATTTACTGGGAAGATATAGAAAAGAACATGTTATAAAGAATGACATGAACACAGAGAAATTCTGAGTGTTGATGTAAACATTTTGAAAAGCTTAGTGCCGGTAATTGATTAAATCTAATGAACGCAGCTTTTACCATGGAATGTAAGTGGGATTTTTTCATAATTCGTTGCTAAGTGCCAATGGCTGGAAAAATATTGTGATAGAGTCGTAATTTCAAACGTCATGATGAAAATATTTAAGGTATTTATCAACCACATGCACTTGACCGTATTCCCAAACTAAAGACAGCTCAGGATAAGAATACCATGGAGCTCGAGATGTTTAGGAGAGAGTGTGTCAGAATAGAACGAAGGAAAATTAGACTCTTCTGATGCGTTTGTACTATACAACAAACAATAAAACAGAAGATGAGATGAAAGTGGACTAAAGATGGGACGGGATGCAAAGGTGACAAGAAAACAATCTTCTGTGCAAGCCTGTCCCCTCTTAATATGGGAAGTGGATATACCATGTAAAATTTGAAGTTACTGTGTTTCTTGGTATTAACTGAAAATTGAAATAAATTGTTCTGCAGTTATCTCATTAAATTAGTCTCAGGATTAAATGTTACCATGACACTCCCAAGCTCAAAACTTGCTCAAAACCCCAAGTCCCATTTCCCTATCTCCGTGCTGCAAAACATCTTCCTGGCCACAAGGTATAACATGTGCCATTTTGTCAGACCTCATATTCTAGCGATTCTGCACTGAAAAGTTAATGGATAAATATACTCTTAACTACCGCTTAATTTCTTCCTAATATTGAGAAACAAAGCCCTAAATACTTTATAAAAGCTATTGAACAGTATGCTTGATATGTAATGAATATTATAAATATTAATAGTGAATTAAATCTGCTAGAAAATTCAAAACATTATAAGCTGTCCATGGATTGAAAGGATCAACAATATCTCTTTCTGGAACAAACTAATTCCTGAAATCACTGCAACAAGGAGAAACTGTTATATGGGAATTAAAAGCAACATGCAAATTGAAGGTCCTTGGGAAAAACAAGAGTCTCTATTCGAGTGGTGCTGAAAAAGCACAGCAGGCCAGGCAGCATCCGAGGATCAGGAAACTCGACGTTTCGGGCAAAAACCCTTCATCAGGAATGGAGGCAAGGTGCCTGCAAAGTGGAGACATAAATGAGAGGGGCGCGGGTGTGGGGAGAAAGTAGCATAGAGTACAATAGCTGAATGGGGTTGGGGATGGAGGTGATAGGTCAGAGAGAAGGGTGGGGGAAGGTAGCAAATAATACAATAGGTGAATGGGAGTGGGGATGAAAGTGATAGGTAAAAGATGAGGGTGGAGTGGATAGGTGGAAAGGACGATAGGCAGGTAGGATAGGTCTTTGGAACGGTGCTGAGCTGGAAGTTTGCAACTGGGGTGAGGTGGGGAAGGGGAAATGAGGAAACTGGTGAAGTTCACATTGATGCCCTGGGGTTGAAGTGTTCCGAGGCGGATCATGAGGCGTTCTTCCTCCAGGCGTCAGGTAGTGCAGGAGTCGAGGTGGAGGATGCCCAGGATCTGCATGTCCTCGGCTGAGTGAGTAGGGTAATTGAAATGTTGGACCACAGGGCAGTGGGATTGATTTGTGCGGATGTCCTAGAGATGTTCCCTAAAGCACTCTGCTGGGAGGCGTCCAGTCTCAAAATGTCGAGGAGACCACATCGGGAGCAACAGATACAATAAATCTCCAGGATTCATCCACTGACTGCTGAAAGGATATCCTGAAAAAACGGCGTGAATTTGAGGAAAACTGACTTTTGAAAGGCAGTCAATGTTGAAAATGTAACAAATAACAGAAATCTTCTTCTGATTCGAAAGTAAATGACAGATTTGATTATACCAGAAGTCTAATCAATGTTTTCGATGAATGAACCAAAAGGATCATCAATCATGTCATCTCTGATATATTCACAAGGCACACAGTCTTGCAATAATGCAGCTTGCAGATACTTCTGCAGCAGAACTTTGAAGAAATGCATAGCACAGGGTTGGAAACTTGGAAACATCCAGACACAGCCGTTGTTTGGAAACATAATTGAATTCCACCATAAATTCCTTAATAGTTGATAAAGTTCGAGGCTCAGCTTGCTTCCCGGAAGGTCTTAGACTCTTATTTACATGCGACCAAGTTTAAATAATTGCTGCAGTTTTCGATTGTCATGCCGAACTACTGGCAGCCTGGGTGAACACACAACTGTAATTGTATAAATCGTGAATAAAATACATTAATAACCCGTTGTTATGTCAATTTTCTGAATATAATTTGCTTCTATAAGGTTTGTAAATAAATAACATTTTTTTGGAAAAAAAAGCTTCCTGAAACAGAACGACAGTTGTTTTAAAACATACATAGTTACAGAGGACATAAAAATTCAAACAAACCACAAAGTTTCATTTCTAAAGAAGCATATTTATTATAAGCCTGTAGTCAATCCTGAGAGAAAGTGAGGACTGCCAATGCCGGAAATCAGAATCGAAAAGTGTGGTGCAAGAAATGCACAGCAGGTCAGGCAGAATCCGAGAAGCAGGACAGTGCACGTTTTGGGCATAAGTCCAAAAAACATGCCAGTAATACAATCAGAAATGTTATTAACTATTCAATAACGTATGTATTTATTTCGCATAGTCTAATGTGTTTCATGAAGAATCACAGCTGAACTTTTCCATCATTTGAGTGTTTCCTTGACGAGAGAAATCTCACTGGATTTGTCGAGAAATGGGTATAGATTACATGTAGAAATTCTGATTTAGAATGATTTGGTTTCTGTCAAACATTGATCATTTACAGAACAGGACAATTTAATAGCTAAAGCCTAACATTTAACTCATGTGATAACAGAAATAAAACGAAAATGCATTCATTATTCTATTGATTTCATTACCTTACGGACAATGGGCCTAAACAGTGACAAAACAAATAATGTGCTTCGAATAACTAAGATCAGGTCACCATATATGTATTTTGAATACAGTAGCAGTGCTGTTCTGCTGTTTACCTGTTAGTAGATAGTTGACATCAGTTAATGTTGATGTAGTGATATAATAACAATATCAATAAACTTCACATTCAGTTCATATTGCACAATAATGTTGAAGAACAGCAAAATGACTCCTCTAAGCCACAATCTTGAACTACAAAGGCAGATTTAGTTACTCGCGAGATCAATCGTGTAATGTTGTAAAAATGCTATATTATCAGATATTTCCAGAAATGCATTACCTCTGAGAGTTGCCTGCAAAGATGTCTGATTCAACTGTACACAATATTCGATAGCAAACAATTTCCAAACCTTGCCATCTGCCACATAGTGATACATGGGCAGCAGCTCCATGAGAACAGTAATGCTTGCAAGTTCCTCTAGATTCCACTTGTATCAATGTTGGCATTCCTTCTCTGTCCTTTGGACAAAATCATACAAATCCCTAACAGCATCATGAGTGCATCAGCATCACAGTAGGTGATGGTCTGGCAGGTCAGTTGGCAGGTCTGATAGGCTGACCGGCCAATTTTTACTTCTTTGTTCCTATTTCTGCCAATCCTCCACAATCTTTGACTACTAAAGATATAGAGACAAACGGATTTATAAATGTATCTTTATAGCATTTGCACATCATTTATACGTTTTTCACAAAATTATTCATTAGATGGTTTTGGCGATTCACATTGCACCATTGAAGCGCATATTGCTGACCTTCAGGTCATTTGAGTCTGCTCTGTAAATCACTGCGATCATTGTTAATCATGTAATACTCAACTCCACCGTCCTGCCTTATTCTCATGAGTTCTGATTCACTTAATGATCTATCTCTACCCGGAATATACTCAACCGCCCAGCCTCAACGTCCTGGGCAGCAAAGAATTCGATTCTTCTCAAAGAAGAATCCTCCTCACTTTTGCATTAAATGGATAACTTCTTAGTGTGGGATTAAACACTCTGATCCATAGACTTTTCCCAAAAAGGGAAATTACCTGTCTCTATCATCCCTGTCAAGCATCCTTATAACCTTATACATTTCAATAAGGTGTCCCTTCGTTCAGATGCATGTCAGAAAAAGATCTAACAGATTGGTGCAGCAGATTTGAGAGGGTTAAAACAGCTTCCACTTCCAGTTTATCCCCTGCTCCCTTCTGTCTCGAACTAAATCAAATATTGTTAGAAAATTGAGACTAAACAGAGAATTCTGAACTAACTGTTCAGATCTGAAAGCACACTGGAAGACAGAAAACATAGCTTACGTTTCAGGCCCGCAATTATTTCTTATTCAGAATTCTAAAGAAGACTCGAGCCAGTCTCAGAAAGAAAGCTTGTTTCTCTCTCTGCCTTCTCTCTCCTCAGATAGTGACAGGCCCGCTGAGTTTCTCCAGCATTACCTTCTTTTCTTGCAGTTTTCCACCCAAACTTTGCTTTACTTGCGTGTTTCCCTGATTTTTTTTCTGAGTATCTCTTTTACCTTCTGTATAAAACTTGTAAAAATTCAGTTCAATTCCAAACCTCCCCACTCACAGAAACTGATGATACAGCTGCACTCATATTTATAATTTTATAACTATGCGGCAGTTTGCTTTGGCTGCAAATGATTTGTTTGCATTCTGCCAGAGTCTCGCAGCGAAGACTGATTTTATTCTGATCGGGTTCCTGATATCTTCTTTCAGATCATTTTGCCACTATCGTTTTGAACCAGAATGGGCTTTAATAAAAATTTTAGATAGCATACAGGGGAATATCCAAGTGTGAAATAACTAAGTCATCTTAATTTTGTTTCAGACTTTTGAAACTGGTGGCAATGGTGGGGCTGTTTGTGCTATCCCTGCGCGATATGAAGGCCCTTCCAGAGAAATGTGTGAATTTATTTAAATCCCACATATCCCCAATAATGGGGTTACTCTTCGGGGGTCTGAGGCCAGATTTGCCCAAAGGCTTTATTTTGGAGCCCATTCACTAGTGCGGACGAACTGTTTAAAACTACTGTGAACAAAATGTAGGCTTTGCAGTGCAGGACAGCAAAAACCCTTAAAATCATTCACCAGTAGCACAGTGTGATTGCCTTATCTTCCAGAAACCCAGCCAATGTGTTATGTAACAAATCTGTCTGTAGTAACTACAGAACATTTTCATGATGACCGAAATGATATTCATGGGAAGACTTCACATGTTGCGCAATTATTTATCCAGGGACAGTTTAACAGTGTGTTTGAACCAGGCGGTCGCCCACCACTAGATAAATGGTTGCAGACAAAGTATTCCTGAGCTTTGACCGTGAATGAACTCCTCCTTACCAATACATTTCCTGCAGGCTCTGTGGAGTTATTTTAGCATTAGTCTCATTCAGACCTGGGTTGTCGCAAAAATGAGTAATCAAATGAGTCTTCTCATTACCTACAGTGCAGATTGTAAAATGGACAATATTATCTTGTCAGAAGAGGAGTGAAACATTCCAAACGGTGATGCCCTGCCACATATCATCATTGTTAAACATCAACACTTCACACTACGACGAGAATGAGTACTGCTATCCACAAGATTTCCAGGCAGAGCAAATTCTGATATTTCTGAAGTTCAGAGGTCGAGAGACTAATTTAGAGGAGACGATGGCCTCGAGGTACCACTGCTAGTCTATTAATGAAACTACCAAGCTAATGCTCTGGGGACCCGATTTTAAGTCCTATCATGGCCTGATGGTAAAAAAAAAGATCCATTCAAATGGATACCAAGATCTTTGCTTTTGTCCACATGTTTTCAATACAGATACAGTGAGAAGTTCTGTTCAGTTCAGTGTTGCCTCTCTCTCTGGTGCATCCTAAAACAAAGAAAATAAAGCAAAACACAGAATATTGCTACAGAAAAATTAAAACGTGAAGATTACCTTACCGTCCTAATGATCTTTGAAGCATTTTCCGCTTCCAGCTCAACCATGGATCTAGGTTCTTCCACATCATTCTTTTATTCCACGTGACAAAATCAATTGCTGCAATGTAATCGTGTGTTGCTGCACAGCCAGTATAATAAAGACTCTCCATAGACTCAATCAACGCTGCCACTGTCACGAGTTCTGCTGGGCGGACCTCACTGATACAGTTATGACCGAGGCCGTATGTCCTGCGCTGAGTCCACCACCGCCACCGCCACCTCCTCCTCCTCCTACAAAACCAGGCTCCGGTCGAGATGCACAAACGGAGCCTTGGCTCTGTCTGTTGGTCTGAATTGAGGATAAATCTGGTACCTGCATCTGTACTCACTTGTAAGTTAGAACAGGTAAGGATGAAGAGGTAAGTTTGCGTTTCTTCCAATAATTAACAGTCAATAATGAGTTCATAGTCATCATTAGACTCTTCACTTCTGATACGTTTGGAAGTTCAACTGCAAGAGAAAAGTACACAGTAGATTGGTAGAACCTCGTGACCAATGGTATACAGAGGGATCTTGGGATGCAAATTCATCGCTCCCTGAAAGTGACAACACAATTGGATAAGACAGTCAAGAATAAATATGGCATGCCTCCCATCTTCAGTGGGAGCATTGTTTGTAGGGAATTCATATTACAGCTATATGAGACTTAATATGAGAAATATTTGGGGTGTTGTGTGCAGTCCAGTCATCACATTATAAGAAGGATATGGAGGCTCTGTTGAACGTGAAAAAGAGGTTTATCAGTATCTTGCCTGTTTTAGCTATAAGGAGAAGTTGAACCAACTTGGATTGTTTTCACTACAGCGACAGAGCTGGGGCAAAGTGAATGGGTGCGACGATGACAGAAATATTTAATATATGAGAAGAATGGGTATAGTGAATATTCAGAGTTTTTTTTTTGCCAAGGTGGAAATGCCAAATATTTGGTGGCACAGGTTCAAGATCAGCGAGAAATGTTTAAAGGAGATTTTTAAGAATTGTGTCAAATGAGAAAGTCGTACGTGCCTGCGATGTACTGTCAGAAGAGTGTTTCGAAGCACAAATGTTATCATATTTGTGTGACATGTAGACAGGCACACAACCAACCGGAGAATGGAGGGATACGGGACATGTGCAGCCAGACGGGATGACTTTAAAATGGCACAAAGTTCGGCCCAGAAATAGAGTAATAGAGATGTACAGTGTAGAAATATTTTGATCCAAATCTTTCCACGACGACCAGTTATCATACTTTAATTTAGCTTCATTTTCCAGCATTTAGCCCACATCACTTTAAACCCTTCCTTTTCATATACCCATACAAATATTTTTTAAATGTAATTATATCTGCTGTTGCATCGAGCAGTCTGGTAGTATGCTGTTCTGCCCTACATATCCATTTAGATGACTGAATGGATTGTTGGGTTGCTCCAGTTAACTGGGTTCATTGGTATGGAAAATTATGGAAAAGTGCTGAAGTGGGAGAGGGCGCAGCAGATATTACAAAGCTTTCCGGGCAAATAATTGGAAGGAGATTGTTGAAAGGGTCGGTTGTCTAACATCAAGCACAGCAGATAAGGGCAGAACTTTGAGAAATTGAGGAAGTGTGCCGTCAACACGGGACTGGGTGTGTTTTATTTAAGTACACATTGAATACGAAGCAAGCTCTGTAAGTTTTTTTTAACGCAGATTGGAATTGGGAAGTATGATATTGTGGGGTATGACAGAGGTGTGTCTGGAAGGGAACTAATAATACAATGCTACAAGTCTCATTAAATAAGAACAGGTCGATCGATAGAAGTGATTGTATTGCCTTGTTAGCAATAAAGCAAAATTAATCCTCAGCCCACTGATGCAAGAGGAGCATCAGACACTGAGGAATGACCGTAACAAGATGTGCAAACTAATGAGGAACTTGGATAGATGAATAGTTAATATCTTTAACTCAGGTTACAGAAATATAAAACTTGACTGCATAGGTTTAAAGTCAGAGGGAAAGATTTTTTTTCAAAAAGGAACTTCTAACGGGTGATGTTCTCAAACAAAACGTACTGCATATAAGAAATAAGTTGCCAAAAGAAGTGGTAGACGTGGTTCCAATACAGCATTTAACAGACATTTGGACAGGCACATGGATATTATGTTTGATTTATTTGATCATTCTCACATGCTAAATGCATGGGTAGGGTTCTTAGTGTGGTGGAGGAACAGAGGGATCTTGGGGTCTATGTTCATAGGTCTTTGAAAGTTGCCACTCAGGTGGATATGCTAAGCTATAGTGAAATATGTTGTCTTACGTGCTTCACAGGGAGACCTGCTATACAAGTGCATCAGGGTAAAATAAGAGTCTGCAGAATACAGTATTACAGCTGCTAAAACGGTGCAGATGGGGATCAACGTTAGAATTTAAGTGTTCCATTCAAACATCTGATAACAGGAGGATTTTTTTTTTTATTGGATGTGTCGTATGTGTATTCAAACGTTCATGTGTTCTACGTGATGCCAGTTGCCATACCACTTGTGATGCATACTTTCTATGGTGAATCTATTTTTAAAAAAATGTGAGAGTCTTTCTGGACGTGCCGGTTTCCTTTCACTCCAGAGGATGTAGAGTGTTGTTGTACTTTGTTGACTATCGCATCAACATGGGTGAACCATGACAGATTATTGGTGACTGTCACTCCAAGGAACATAACAGTGCAGACATTTCCAAACACAGCACCATGAATGTAGACTGGGCTGTGCCCTCTCATCTGCCTTCGAGTCAGTGACCTACTTCTTCATGTTGCTGCTGGTGACTTAGAGATTGTTGTTTTTTCACTATACAGCTAAGCAATCTATCTCTTTTGTGTACAATAGTAGTGTCATCGCCAAACCTCTAAATGGAATTGGTGGGTAATTTAGCCACACAATCGTGAATGCGTAAGGAATAGAACAGGGAATAGGGATAACCCCGGGAATTACAGGCCAGTTAGTCTTACTTCGGTGGTAGGTAAAGTAATGGAAAGGGTACTGAGGGATAGGATTTATGAGTATCTGGAAAGGCACTGCTTGATTAGGGACAGCCAGCACGGATTTGTGAAGAGCCGGTCTTGCCTTACAAGTCTGATTGAATTCTTTGAGGAGGTGACCAAGCATGTGGATGAGGGTCGAGTAGTGGATATAGTATATATGGATTTTAGTAAGGCATTTGATCAGGTTCCCCATGGTAGGCTTATGCGGAAAGTCAGGAGGCATGGGATAGAGGGAAATTTGGCCAAGTGGATAGAAAACTGGCAAACCGGTCGAAGTCAGAGAGTGGTAGTAGATGGTAAATATTCAGCCTGGAGCCCAGTTACAAGTGGAGTTCTGCAGGGATCAGTTCTGGGTCCTCTGCTTTTCGTACTTTTTATTAATGACTTGGATGAGGGAGTCGAAGGGTGAGTCAGTAAATTTGCAGATGATACGAAGATTGGTGGAGTTTGGATTGGATAGTGAGAAGGACTCTTGTCGACTGCAAAGGGACTTGGATATGATGCAGAGCTGGGCTGAGGAGTGACAGATGGAGTTCAACCCTGCCAAGTGTGAGGTTGTCCATTTTGGAAAGACAAATAAGAATGCGGAATACAGGGTTAAGGGTAGGGTTCTTAGTGTGGTGGAGGAACAGAGGGATCTTGGGGTCTATGTTCATAGGTCTTTGAAAGTTGCCACTCAGGTGGATAGAGCTTGTAAGAAGGTCTATGGTGTTTTAGCGTTCATTAGCAGAGGGATTGAATTCAAGAGTCGTAAAGTGATGTTGCAACTGTACAGGACTTTGGTTAGGCCACATTTGGAGTACTGTGTGCAGTTCTGGTCGGCTCACTTTAGGAAAGATGTGGAAGCTTTGGAGAGGGTGCAGGAGGGTGCAGGATTTACCAGGATGTTGCCTGGAATGGAGAATAGGTCGTACGAGGATAGGTTGAGAGTGTTAGGCCTTTTCTCATTGGAACGGCGAAGGATGAGGGGTGACTTGATAGAGGTGTATAAGATGATCAGAGGAATAGATAGAGTAGACAGTCAGAAACTTTTTCCCCGGGTACAACAGAGTGTTACAAGAGAACATAAATTTAAGGTGAAGGGTAGAAGGTATAGGGGAGATGTCAGGGGTGGGTTCTTTACCCAGAGAGTGGTGGGGGCATGGAATGCACTGCCTGTGGGAGTGGTAGAGTCAGAATCTTTGGTGACCTTTAAGCGGCAATTGGATAGGTACATGGATGGATGCTTAAGCTAGGACAAATGTTTGGCACAAATTCGTGGGCCGAAGGGCCTGTTCTGTTCTGTATTGTTCTATGTTCTATGGGCACGACTGTTGAGAATTATTCTAAATGATATGTTGTCAATTATCCTTTCTGGTTCAGGTTTGTTGGTTAGAACATCAGAAATCCAGTTACAGAATAGGGAAGGAAACATAGGTCCCAAAGTTTGGAGGTCCCCTTTTGTGCCGTCATGGTGATGAAGACGGATGTGTAGTCAATAAGTCGGAATGTTACGTCGGTATCCTGTTGTACAAATGTTCCAGGCAAGAGTTTATGTTCATGGTGATAGCATCTGTCGTGGATATGTTGTTGCAGTAGGCAGATTGCAAGTGATCAGGTCAATCTGTGGTTCATTCGAGCCAACCTGTCGAACCTCTTCACAGTTATGAACGTCAGAGTCGCCGGGTGATAGTCATTGAGGCTGCATGAGTTTTCTTTGGTATTGAGATGGTGCTGGTCTTCTTGAAACAGGTTGCGATGAAGAGAGGTAGAAGATGACTGCAATAATTCCCGGGAGCCCACCCATGCAAGATCTGAATGCAAGGCCAGGGACTCCATCCGGTTGGGTTGCTTTCTGTGTGTTCACTTCCACGAAGGTCGATCTAATGTGTACTGTGGTGAATGAGAGTAGACGTGCATCCGAGGCTTTTGAGACAGGTGACATCTTATCACCGTCCCTCTGTTTACAGTGAACAAAGAATGCATTGATCTCATCAGTTAAGGATGTGTATATTCCAAGATCCATTTGGCTTGTGCTTTGTACCTTGTTATGTCATGCCAGTGTTGTAACAAATGTCGAATATTCACGTCAAAGAGTCATAGAGTCAGAGAAAGGTACAGCACAGAAACAGACCATTCAGTCCAACCTGTCCATGCTGATCCAGACAAGCTAAATTAATCTCGCCCCATTTGCCAGCATTTGGCCGCTATCCCTGCAATCCCTTCAGATTTGTATACCTTTGTCTTTCAAATGTCATTGTACGAGCCTCCACCACGTCCTCTAGCAACTAATTCCACACACACAGCAACATCTGAGTGACAAGTTTGCCCCTTATGTCCCTTTCAAATCGTTTCCCTCTCATCCTAAACCTATAGTTCGAGACTCTTCAACCCCAGGGAAAAGGCCTTATCTATTCAACCTATCCAGGCCCTTCATGATTTTATGAACGTTTATGTCATTTTCAACCTCCGACTGTCCACGGAAAAACAGCCCCAACTTATACAGCCATTCACTTTATCACAAACCCTCCAACCCTGGAAACATCCTTGTAAATCTTTTCTGAACCCTTTCAAGTTTCGTAATATCTGTAAGTAATCTAATCTAATCTTTACTGAAGGAAGGAGACAAGATTATTCTGGAAATCAACTTTGTTTGATATCGCCTCTTGCTGTTCATGACTGCCTTGTGAAGGGCTTTACTTGATCCCCTATTGTAGATCAGGTTTGTCTGACTTGAAAACCTCTGACCTGGATTTCTGCAGGATTGGATCTGTCGATCCATCGATGGTTTCTACTCAGTGAATATTCGTATTAACCTCTTCAACATCTCGTCATATACGTACACACTTAATAATGAACTCTGTAAAACAATGACATACTCAATCAGGTTGGTCGTTGTTTCTCCAATATGATCCAGTCCACTCGCTATAAGGAGTCCGGTAGATTCCTCAGACCAAACACTGCTCTACTTTTGGAAATGGGTCCTCATGCTTTAATTACTGCTTCTAAGCCAGATGCATAATTACAGCAATGTGATCAGATTTCTCAAAATGCGAAAGAGGGCTGGAGCTAGAGTTTTTTTTTGTGACTATGCAGCAATAATCATGGATGCTTAGACCACTGGTGGGGCAGGTGGCTTGTTTGTGGTATTTACATAGTGCATTGTTGAGTTTGTCCTCGTTGAAGTCGTCAACGACAATGAACAGGATGTCGGAGTTCTTCTCTCTCTAGATTTTTTGCACCATTGTTCACTACATCAAGTGCAATCTTCACTTCCGCGTGGAGTGGGATGCAGACTGCTGTCAGGCAAGCAGAGGTGAACTCACGTGAACAAATTTGCAAAGGCAATTTACTTCAAGATTTCTATGTTCCGGGAAGCAGTAACTCGCCAGGGTCACCACGTTTGTGCATTAGGAGGTATTGATAACGAGGAAGACCCATTGCTTCTTAAATTGCACGAGAAAATCGAGCAGTCCATTCAGTGTACTGAGACAGGCACAGAGAGATATAGCAGAAGTGAGCTGTGTATCTGTCAAAAAGAGGACACTGCAGCCCCCCAATTCCCGTTGGAAGGTTAATCACGGAAAGGTTTAGGTAAATTTAGCTCAACCAGAGACAAATGGTGGTAGTTGAGCTTAGGAAAACTGGTGGGCATTGATGAGTTGTACTGAAAGCTCCTTTCCTTGCTGCATGACTCTATGACTCTAAATCGAAGTACAAACACTCTATCTGAGGAAATACACTCGAAAGGCAGCTACCTTGAGGTCCTGAAAGAGAGGACAAGAACATTGTGGTCTTTATGTCAGAACATTGAAGGAGAGAGAGAAAGACAGACCTAATGTTTTGAGTGATATTGTCAAGGGAGTATGGCCAAAACTAAGTATGATGAGCAGTGTAATAGAGAATCAACAAGGAGTTTAAAATGCACCCAGAAGAAATGGAGCACTTTCAACGAAGTAACAGTGAACATTCTATTATTTCTGGGTGAGCGAGAGAGTTAGGGTTGGTCGTTTAACTTATTCTCAGTTACTAACGTGTAAGTGGGTGCCAGATAATAGAGTACTTCTAAAGCAGCATAGTTTGCATTTGATGAACGCCTTTAACGAAGTAATGTCACTGAAGGTACTTCCCAGTGGTAGAAACACAGACTAAAAACATGGTAATCTGTGCATCACATTGCCACAGTGTCAAGATCTTTAACGCTATCTGTATCTGCATCCGTAAAGAGTCTTATTTCAAACTGAATGAATGGGAATATATGAGATATATGTTTAACCACAGTCACCAGCAACAAAAGCAGAAAGAGTGCCAGAGTGCACCATAGAATATTGGAGATATAAAGAACAGGGAGAGCTCCTTTGGCCAATTGCATCAACAGTGGTCAATAGCAAACGCCAAGCTACTTGAATCCTATAATCCTGGTCTTGATCCACAGCATTGTATGCTTTGGTATCATAAGTGTTAATCCAATCCCTTCTTCAATGATGTGATGGCTTCTGCATCTACCACTATTAAAGGTAGTGAGTTCCAAATTCCACCCCCTGGGTCGGTGAAATAAGGTTTTCCTCACATGTCCTTTAAACGTTCTGTTACTTCCCTTATATCTCTGTCCCTGATTAGGGACCCTCCATCAAGGAGTAAAATTTCTTCCTTGGCCTCAATCATCTGGTCGAAATGAAATCTCATCTGACAGTATACATTCCTTTTCATAAAATAATGAATACGAGAGCTTCGAATGTTTTATAACCACTAACATTCGGCTATTCTCAATTTAAACAATGGACCTTTATCCTCGAGCAGAGCTCCCACAAATTCGGAGGCACACGAACATATTCCAGAGTTTAAATGAGCCATCCTAATACAAATCGACTTAGGAGGGATTTAACAAACAAAACAATATCATGTACTGATAGCCAATGCCTTGATCAAGTTGTTTCCCTCCCTTCCCCTATCAGCATTCCGTAAAGACCACTCCCTCCGTGACTCCCTCGTCAGATTTACACCCCCCACCAACCCAACCTCCACTTCCGGCACCTTCCCCTGCAACCTCAGGAGGTGCAAGACTTGCGCCCACACCTCCCCCCTCACCTCCCTCCAAGGCCCCAAAGGAAACTTCCATAGCCGCCACAGAGTCACCTGCACGTCCACACACATCATCTATTGCATCCTCTGCACCCGATGTGGCCTCCTCTATATTGGGGAGACAGGCCGCCTATTTGCGGAGCGTTTCAGAGAACACCTCTGGGACACCCGGACCAACCAACTCAACCATCCTGTGGCTCAAAACTTCAACTCCTCCTCCCACTTCTCCAAGGATATGCAGGTCTTTGGACTCCTTAATCGCCAGACCACAACAACACGACTGTTGGAGGAAGAGCACCTCATCTTCTGCCTAGGAAACCTCCAACCACAAGGGATGAACTCGGATTTCACCAGTTTCCTCATTTCCCCTCCCCCACCCTGTCTCAGTCAAATCCATCGAATTCAGCACCGCCTTCCTAACCTGCAATCTTCTTCCTGACCTCTCCGCCCCCACCCCAGTCTGACCTATCACCCTCACCTTGACCTCTTTCCACCTATCACATTTCTGACGCCCCTCCCCCAAGACCCTCCTCCCTACCTTTTATCTTAGCCTGCTGGACAAACTTTCCTCATTCCTGAAGAAGGGATTATGCCCGAAACGTCGATTCTCCTGTTCCCTGGATGCTGCCTGACCTGCTGCGCTTTTCCAGAAACACATTTTCAGCTTGATCAAGTTGTGTTAACCTGTTCCCATTCCGTGTCACCGACACATCAGTCAGAGGTGGAAATTCCAGTCCGAATGAGTTTCATGTAAGACTGCTACGTACAAACACAGCCTGTAAAAATATAAAACCCGATTTAAGTTGTTTAGCTCTTAATGTTCCAATATTGTAAACAGGAGATTTTAAATTATGGGTCTTGTGGAATTGTGGTAGTGTCCTTGCCTTTGTGGCAAATGATTTGCTCCAGAAGTATGTCTGATAATAGAAATAAAATGAAAATGCTGCTGAATCTGGAAGTCTGAAACAAATACAGAAAGTGCTGGAGAAACTCAACAGGTCCAACAGCAGCTAAGGAGAGAAACACAGAGACTCGATGACTCCAGAATATTTATATTGGACTCGAACTGTTTTCTGTGTCCACAAAAGCTGCCAGCCTACTTGTTATCGTGGACCTTTTCCCTGTTCAATTTTATTTTTCAATTACGTGTATCTTAAATATGTTACAAGTACATTAATTTAGTGTTGTGTAAGACTTTTAACAGTTTTCAACTTTGCATTACTTTGAGAAGTTGGGTTTTGCAAATTAAAAGGGAAAATATCATGCGAATCATTTTTGTAAATTAGAAGAGATGAATGCCATTTTATTGAGGTAAAAAGCAGCAGCCAACTGCCGTTCAGAGTGACTCAGATATCCTTCTGCATGAATGACAAATTGTTAGTATTCAAATTCATTGGGCAACAGTGAAGGCAAATGGAATACACACAACCAAAAATATTGCTATCGGAACTCAGCAGGTCTGGCAGGATCTTCAGACAAAAACAATCAACGTTTCAAGTCCAGTGATCTTTCTACAGAGTCTCATATAATCATGCAGTGATAGAGATTTACAGCACAGTAAAATGCCTTTCAGCACATTGCGGTAACAATTGCCAAAACAGCCATGAAATTGTTCCAATCCAATATTCCTACACTGAGCCCAGAGCCTTGTATGAATGACATCTCAAAGGAATACCTAAATACTTCTTCAATATTCTTAGTGTTTCAGCCTCTATCACCCTTATAAACAGTTTGGCCCACGTTCCCAAAACCCCCCAGAAGAAAAAAAAACTATTTCCTACCATCTCCTCTAAAAAGAAAGCTGCTCCTTGTCTTAAATAAATGACACCCCAATTGTTGACCGGCCGCCAAAGGGAAAGTGACTTCTCAGCAGCCCTATCTATTCTCTTCATAATCTCTATTATCTTCCTTATTAATCTCCTCTGATCCTAAGAAGATAACCCCAATTTTTCCAAATCCTCCGCATTCATAAACTCTCCAGAGGAGGCAAAATGCTGGCAGACCTCCTTTGCACCCTCACAAGTGAATTGCAGACATGAACACAAATCTCCTGCTGCGACCTCACCACAGTCTTACACAGTTCAGCATCTCCTCCCTGCTGTTAAGTGAACAAGCAACCACACCATATGCCTTCTTCACCACTTCATCCACCTATTCGAATACCTTCCTAACGGAGCAGGGTATGCATATACACATTTAGTTCCCTCTGAAACTTGGTTCCCTGTGGTTGTAGTTGAGTCCCTTGGCCAGTATTGTTCTTTCCGTGCCTGTGAGCTGTCTGTGGGAGAGGTTTTTAAACCAGGTGTGTTAAACGCTCAGACAACAACTCACCAGAACGAAGGACCCGATACCCAACATGAGCAAAACTAATGTAGTGTAACAATACCATGCAAGGATTGCACAAAACACTATATAGGACAAACAGGAAGACAGCTAACAATCCGCATACATGAACATCAACTAGCCACGAAACGACACGACCAGCTCTCCTTAGTAGCCACACACGCAGACAACAAGCAACATGAATTCGACTGGAACAACACTACTATCATAGGGTAAGCCAGACAGAGAACAGCCAGGGAATTCCTAGAGGCATGGCATTCATCCAGAAACTCCATCAACAAACACATCGACCTGGACCCAATATACCAACCACGACAGTGGACAGCTGAAACTGACAACCGATGAAACAGGAAGCAATCAAGAAACCAAAACTTCGCAATTTTGTTAGTGGAGATAAAAAACTCGTGTAATTTCCAGGATAGGTAAATCTTTAGAAGCAAGCTTTAGTGAACCTTATCAAATCGTAAGGCGAATAAGTGAGGAGAATACTTTGTCAAGAACACTAGTCAGAAAGAAATCTCTCGGAGTATTTGATGTGAATATGCTCAAAAGATGTTATGATAGGAAAAGAAAACAAAAGGAGAATGAGTTAACCTCTTCAACACTGAGTGTATAATTGTGTTCAGATGAGACTGATTTAGATAATTCTCAATTTAAATTGGGCGATGTAGATTTTCTCAAAAACTTGGATGAATTCCTGATTTATCTATCAGAGCAAAACTGAAATGGCCTGAAAAAAAATGACAATCACATCGTCAGATATGTGGGAATAAGCTGGGAATTATTAACGTAATTACAAATAATCTAGATATAGAAAATAGCGCTTCAATTAAGCAATATCCTTAAAGAGTAAATCCTGCGAAGTTGGCACAGATTGAAAAAGAGATTGAACACACCTTAAAGACAACTTAACTAAAATGAATTACACCAACAAAAATGGTGCCAAAACAAATGGTACCCAACAATTATGAATGGACTATCGCAAATTCAATGCATTTGGAAATCTTATTCATATGCTATTTCTCATTTGGACAAGTGAATCGAGAAGGTGGGACAAGTGACATATATTCCTACTTTGGACTTCCTCGCAGGCTGCTGGTTCGTATTTTTTTCAGAAAGATGAAAGGGAATTTCAGCTGTCCTAAAACCGAACGGACAGTGCCATGTTAAAGTCATGATATTTGGTATGAAAAATGTGTGAACATCTTTCTAAGGCTTACTAACATTTTTTTTTTCTGTATTATCCAATTGTATGATGTACATCAAAGATCTGGGTGATATTTATTTTCGCTTTTAAAGAACATTTGCAACAGCTGTCAGAATTATTCAAACAACTTCACAAGACGGGCTTAGTGATATAATTGGCTGCATTAATATCATAAAAATCCAAGGCATGTAACTGGACCGTTTTATTAGACATGGATAAATGGTCCCATAGGATATGAAAATAAAGTTTACTGAGGTGGTTCCCATACTATCGATGAAGAGGGAAGTACTACGCTTCCTGGAATGGATATTTACATTTTCAGAAGTACGTACTGAACATTAGCCGTGCTTTTGCTATACTGACTGACTTACTGAAGAACTATAGAAAATTTCATTGAACAGAAAACTGCCAGAAGGCTTTGACAGCCTGAAGGAAATGTTGACCCCTATCAAGTATTAACCACAGCTAATTACCAAGGATATGCGAGTGATGATGGTGTCGGTGCTCTACCTTAGTAAAATGTGACGAGGAGATAAAAAAATACCTCTTGGACATTTTCCCGGTATTTGAATAATCATCAACAGAAATATTCCACATTTGAGAAGAAGACCTTAAGATTGATGTTTCAGTTGCAGTATTTATAGTCCCAGTAATATGTCTGACACAATTGCATATACTGATCACAATTCATTAAAGTGTTACGAGAAATGTAAGGAGAAAAAGTCCAAGCCATTGAGGTGAAAATTATTATTGCAGCTATTCAATTTTAAAATTATACAAGTAGCAGGACGAGATAACCTATTTGCAGATGTCTTGTCACAATTTTGATGAAGGAAGACATCGGCCTTTGGTAGCAAGAAATGAGACTTACTGAATTAGACTCTATCATTGAACGTTTGAAACCCTACAGTCAATCTAATGTGTTTGCATTTTAATGTACGGTTAGCATAAGACAAAGTGGTTTTACAAAGGAAGTCATCATTGTGTATTGATGATTTTTAAAAATTAAATGTGGCAGCAGACACAATACTGTTGCTTTTCAAAGTAGTGTTTGTCCTGTTGTCTTTTAGAGAGATGCGGGTCCGCTGTTGGAGATGGGTGGTTGGGGGTTGCATTGTGGTGGGAGAGCTGGCGGCACATGTGATGAGCAGTGTTTGAGAAGATACATAACTTGTGAGGTTAGAATAATAGAAGCAGACTGCGTATGTGTTGCCAAGTTCACCCCGATCCAATTTCCTTCGTTAGCTTTCAGCAGTTGCTGTTGGAGTGTCAGGAGGTTTGGAAGGCAATTAATATTTTCCCTCTTTAAGACACTGTCTGAAATTTTTCTCAGAACTGTTTTTGATGTTCTTTCCTCTGTGATTGGAGAACTGCATATGAGGAAATCTGCTTTCTGAACTTGCCTTTGTGCCAACAGTGTATTTATTGGATATTATTCTATGTGTCTCCGTTACTGATGGCAGTAAAATAATCGATTATTGTGTTGATTTTCCAATTCGTTTCAGTTAAAGTTCACCTATGTTTTGTTAATTTTAAGTATAGTGTTAGAATAGCTACTGCTGCACGATGGCTCAGTGGTTAGCACTGCTTCATCACAACCATATTCATTTCCACCCTTGGGTGTCTGTCCGCATAGAGTTTTCATGTTCTCCCCATATCTGCGTGGGTTTCCTCCCGCAGTTCAAATTCATGCAGGTTTGGTGGACTGGCTATGCGAAGTTGCCTGTAATGTCCATGGGAGGTCGCCATAGAAACTGCAGAGCTCTAACGTATAGATTTGGTTCTGAGTGAAATTTTCATCAGATGGTCTGTGTAAGCTCGATTCAGCAGAACAGCCTACTTTCATAGGATTCTATGAATTGTTGTTCGTTTAATATCGTGTACTTTAACAAATGGAATTTCATCTTAAATACAGCATCCCATATCCACCATTAAAATAACAATGGTTCGGGTCTAGACTGAGATCTTGTTGTATTTTGTGGGTTTTCTTCTTTCGTATCCATAATATTGTTCATAGGTTTCAAAGCAACATGCAACATTATTAACAGAGCTGAACCTTTCAAGATTTTCGGTAAATTGACTGTCTATCAGAGCTCACTCTTTCTATGATGACATGTACTTTACTGATTGATGTCTTCACTTCTGGCAAGTTTGGGAATTTAACTGCAAGAGGAAAGAAAACAGTAAATCGATGGAACTTTTGGTGCATTGTTATATGGAGGGAACTCGGGGCACACATCCATCACTGCCTGAAAATGACAACAGAATCACATAAGATGTTCAAGAAGATATTTCACGTGCTTGCCTTCTTCATTCAGGAGATTGAGTGTACACAAAGTCATGTTGCAGTTACGTCAGACTTCAATTAAGTAACATTTGGACGGTTGCATGGAGTTCTGGACACCACAGAAGAGGAAGGATTTGGAGCTTCGGATCCTGAGAAAAAAAGAGGTTAACTAGGATCTTGGGTGTATCGGAATTAGCACTAAGGAGACATTTGGATTGATTTGAGTCTGACAAAAAGATATAGGTTATAACAAGAACGGGCTACGTAGACTTTCAGAGTTTTATTTTCCAGGGTGGAAATATTAAACAAAAGGACGTGAGGGGGGATGATCCTTGTGCGTTTTTTAAGGTGAGATGAGAAAAGTTGAAAGCAGATGTGTACTTAAAAAATAATAATTTAATAAGTGCCTCACAACAAAAATGGTGAAAGCAGATATGATAAGAACATTTAAGTGTGTTTGCACGGATTCATTTTTAAAAGGAAATATAGCAGTATTGCCCATGTGCAGGCAGATGTAATTAAATTGGTATTATCTTCTGCCTCGCCATGGTGGACCTGTTCCTGAGTTGTACTGTTTTACACATCTATGTTAAAAGGCCAAAACATATTGCCAGCTGGTTGCAGCTAGTTGTTTCAGCTGCATGTGAAATTATGGAAAATGTTGATGTGAGGGTTGGCTTAGCAGAGATTAGAACATTTTCAAGAATTAGTAATAGGACAGAGCATGTGGAACGGGTGAGCATCTAATGTCAGAGACAGCAGGCAAAGGCACGATTTTGTGGAGGTGGGCAGTCAAAATAGAGTGTGGTACTTAAGAGTAAGCATTATACGAAATTTGGTAAATGAGCCTGTAGGACACATTAGAATTTGTGGGTATTATCCAGATGTGGCTGCAAGGCTACCTGGGCTCTGAAATAAGTATCAAATTTATTCAGAAAAAAAGGCAGATGGGCAGAGGAGACGTGAATACCTTGTTAGTGATAGATAGATTTAAATCTAAAGCAACAGACGATACGGAGTAGTTAGGCATAGAATTTGAACAATCGAGTTGATGAAACTGAAAAGAAAGGAGACGCTGATGGGAGTTCTGTGCAGCCCTGTTAACAGCCGTCATGATGTGATGAAGAAAATGAATCAGGTGAGAGAAAAATCATGCATTAAAGACATTATTGTAATAAGTAAGGGGATGGTTAATAAGCAGGTGGACTGGGATAATCACGTTGATCCACAAGAAAGCAGTATTTAAAATCTCTTAGTTTTCTTTTGAAGCAACTTGTGGTGGAGCCGGTTGGGATACAGGCAATTCGGGAATTTCTGATGTGTAATGAGGCAGACTTGTTTAGGAGGTGAAGATGAAGGTGACCCCTTGGGGACAGTGACCATAATAAGATTGAATTATAGAGTGAATATTGGATAACATGTAACGATATACAGTTCAATAAAGGCAATGCAAAGATATGAAGGAGGAGTTGGCCAGAGTTAATTGGAAGTGGAGCTTAGCAGAAAAAATGCTGGAGCTTCAATGACAAGATTTTCTGGGAATAATTCAGAAGGCACAGTGGAAATTCGCCCTAAGGAGGAATAAATACATAAGGCGAGGGCGCGACATTTGTGGCTGATGAGAGAATTCAGGAAGCATAGAAACAAAATATTAAGCACAATGTGTGGTTACCAATGCTAGGATCACTTTAAAAACCAGCAGAGGGCAATAAGAAAACAAAACAAATGTTCTGGGGGTATGTGGGCGGTCGAAATATGCAGATAAATATTCTCCTGGAGAATTGGGTTCACGCTCAGGAAAAAGTTGGCTTTGCGCTGATGTGAGTTTCCACCTGAACTCTGGTGGTGGCTGCATTCTTTCCAACAATTAGAGACATAGGGAGTGACTTATTCTTGTAGTGCAGGCAAGGGATCAAAAATAGGAAGTTGCTGATAACCAAAGTTCCGAGTAAAAGCCAAAGCTCTGCTTGTATGTTAGACCTTCTTTCATTGATCCTGTCTCTAGATGATTTTCGCTTACTGAATGTCTCCTTCAGTCTCCCTTGTAAACTCTTTGATTCATGCCTCCTCTGATTTTTCTCCTTGTTGATTGTTTTCTGTCTCTCGCTTATTATCACACTGGCGATCTCTCACTTGTGTTCTCTCTGATCTACAATCCCTTTGTATTCTCAGTTGGTTTTCCTTCCCATTGGGTCTCTTTCTCTCTCTGATCCTTTTTTTCTCTGATTTTCTCTCTGAATCTAATCCAATCTCTCTCTCCCTCTCTGATTTATTTTCTCTTTCTGATTTTCACTCTTTATACCTTTGATCCTCTTTCTCCGATTCTCTCTCTTTCTGTCTATCTGACTCTCACATTCCCACTTTCTGATTCTGTCTTTTGCTCTCTCTATTTCTTTCTTTTTGTTCCTGTATAAATCACTTTCGGATTGCTATGCTCTGATTCTCACTTTGTCTGTCTAACGCATTCTCAGATTTTAAATTTTTGTGATGTCTTATTGATTCTATCTCTGTCTCTTTTTTTTGCGTTGTCTGAATCATTCACACTGTTCACACATCTGAAGTCTAACTTCAGGCTGCTGATGGGCACGTCACTTAGATTCTACAGGATCATCGCTGTTGTTATGAATGTCACATACAGCAAGAAAGGTAGGAAATAGAGAGGAAATGTTAGCTTTGAATCATGGATTCCGGGTGATAGAAATGTCCAGGCCCAGGAACTGGACGATAGGTGTTGTGAAAGTGTTCAGGGTGGGCAAGCAAGCTCTGTGTTACCAGAAAGATCTTTGGATTATCGGATGCAAGCTCAGAGTGTGGGTTAATCACATTTTGTTTTGGAAACTGATATGTGATTCAAGAGAAAGACACACAGAGAAAAGGAAGAGCAAACACGGTCTTCTAAATGGCAAACCAATCATAAAATGTCCTCTTGGTCTCTGTGAAACTGTATGAGTCAAAAGTCATCCTACGTCTGACACACTCAAATGATCACTTCTCTCTCGTGTTCTATTCTCTGTGTATGTTAATAACTATTTTCTCTTTATATAAAGCTGGTTGGAAATTTCACAGTCCACCTTCTCAACATTACCACTTGCCTTCCAATTTTCTCGTGGAAAGACAGATGTGAGGTATTCATCTTCAAACGAAGATTTCCCCCTTGGTCCCTCAAGCGCAGTACTCCTTCCATCGTTATTCTCTTCCACATGATACTCTTGCAGAATATATTGGAATTGTCCCTGCTTTTGCCTGTCAGTGTTTTGTCATGCACTCTCATTGCTATCATAATTGCTTTCTTGACGTCCCTCTGTACATCCTGCCCTATACTTTGACCTCCGACGTTCTGGCGTCTTCGTGCCTCTTTTGCAACTTTATTTTCCCTTTTTAATGCTGCCAACAGCATGACCAATCAACTGCACCACTCTGTGGCCCAACATTTCAACTTCCCCTCCCAATCTTCCAAGGACATGCAAGTCCTAGGCCTTCTCCACCGCCGCTCTCTTACCACCCGACGCCTGGAGGAAGAAAGCCTCATATTCCGCCTCGGAACACTTCAACCTCATGGCATCAATGTGAATTTCACCAGTTTCCTCATTTCCACTTCCCCCCCTCACCCCAGCTCCAACCTTCCAGCTCAGCACCGTCCCCATGACCTATCCTTCCTGCTTACCTTCCTTTCCACCTATCGACTCCACCCTCCTCTCTGATCTATCATCTCCATCCCCACATCCATTCACCTATTGTACTCTATGTTACTTTCTCCCCATCCCCACCCTCTCTTATTTATCTCTCCACTTTGCAGGCACCATGCCTCTATTCGTGATGAAGGACTTTTGCCTGAAACGTCGATTTTCCTGTACCTCGGATATTGCCTGACCTGCTGTGCTTTTCCAGCACCACTCTAATCTAGACCCCACCAAAATATTCATAAGACAACTACTTTCTCTGAAGTTATTGCTCCTATATTTCACTCGAAACGGATAGATTGGGCCTGTTCTACCCACAATGCCTTTCAGAGCGCCATCCACTGTACTGGCTCTCCATTGAATAAAATCATGTGTGATTCGACATTCCTGACCTTCACTTTGTTACCCTATACCCATCAGCTTGATTCCCCGACTGATCAGGACTCTAGCTATCTCAGCCTTAAATTTTCACATGGATTGTGCCAGTCATAAAGACTCATGGCCCTCTGAATGCTGGGGCTATTTTCTCTGGAGCGTCAGAGGCTGAGAGATGACCTGGTAGAGGTTTATATAATCATGAGAGGCATAGATAGTATAAATAACCAATGCGATTTCCCCAGGGTAAGGGAGTCCATAACGAGAGGGAATAAGTTGTAGGCAAGAAGGGGAAATTAAAGAGTCTGAAGGGTCAGCGTTTCACTCAGAAATTGTTGCTGATGGAATGAATTGGCAGAGGAAGTGGTGGTACCTGGGGCAATTACAACATTTATAATTTGGAGATGCTCGTGTTGGACTAGGGTTTACAAAGTTAAAAATCACACAACGCCAGGTCCTAGCCCAACAGGTTTATTTGGAAGCAATGGCTTTCGGCGTACTGCTCTTTGACAACCACCTGATGAAGGAACAATGCTACGAACGCTAGTGCTTCCAAATAAACTTGTTGGACTATAACCTGTTGTTGTGTGATTTTTTAAAACATTTATAAGTTATCTGAACGGGTTCATGGGTAGACAAGTCTTTGATGAATATGGCCCAAAAGCAGCCAAGTAGCACTACATTAATTTAGAATACCTGGTCGACATGAATGACTTGAACCGAAGGTTCGCTTTCTGTGTTGTTTTGCGTTATGACTCGATGACTTTAAGAACAGTTTCTCAACATCTCAATCTTAAATCGGGTCACCTTTTTTCTGAGATTATGGCTTCCGGTTCCAGACTCGGCAATCGGGGGAAGCATTTTCTCAGCATTTGCCTGTAAAAATCCTATATATTTAAGTGAGATTAACTTTCATCCTTCTAGAATCCAATGTGTAGATTTCTGCCTTGTTTACCCTTTGCCCTTAAGATAATTCCTGCAACCTAGGAATCATCCTCGTGAATCTTCTCTGAATTGCCCCCACTGTAACAATATCTTTCCAAAAATATCAGGTACAGAAATTGTTCACAGAATTTCAAAAGTGGTCTCAATAGCATCCTGCACATTTGGAATAAACCTTTTATACACTTTCCTAATCTGAAAAAAGGTCCCACATTCCATTCGCCTCCCTGATTACCTGCTGCGACTATATGTTTCATTTTTGTGTTTCCTGCAAAAGCTGCACAAGTCCTTTTGTCTTGTAGCGTCCTGCAGCTTTTTAAAAAAGCTTCTTATTTGTTGTCTTCTCATTTCTGAGATGAACTATTTCACATTTTGCATTATACTCCATTTGCCAACTTCTTTCCCACTTACTTAAACTATCAATATCTCTCTGTAAACACGTTGTACCCTTCGCACATCCCGCCTTCCCATTATTTATGTCTCTCCTTTCATCTAAAAGTTTGGCTGCAGAACACTCGCTTCCGTTTTTTCAAGTAATTAACATATATTGCAGAGATATTTCGCTCCCAGCACTGATACCTTTAGAACCTCACTCGATACTATTGCCAACTTGAAAAATAACTCCTTCTCCAAAATGCTGTTTCCTGCCCAGTAACAATTAACTAATTAAGAGTCAATGATGACTGTGCGGATTGTCTGATCCTCTCAGTTATTGACTTACACTAGGCCCATCTGTTTCCTAGTGCCATTTCGGGAGGAAATCTAGTACAATATTTCAACTTACCATATGCACACCCACATGCCTTCAAAATTTAGAGATGAGCAATAATTGCTGATCTCACCAGCGATTCATTTGTTATATGAATGTAAAATGAACTCTCAGGTACTTTACAAACTCCAGGAATTTTTGAAAAATTCCAAACAATGCAACCCCTATCTTTGTAGCTCCCTTTTAAAGATATTAGGATGTAAGCCACCAGAGTCAGTTTATGTTTGTGGAGTGAGTCTAACAGTGTTTGCTGGTTTTTGGTGAGGTGGTCTGAGGGGGATTGTTGGTCTTTGTACACTGGGTTTGAGAAGTTTTGTTGGAGTTTGGAGAATGAGTCTGAGGTGCTTTGCTTTTGCTTGGGTAATGTGTCTGAAAGTTTTTGTAAAAGATTCGAGAGCGAGTCTGATGAGTTTTTTTGTGGCTGTCAGGGTTGGTCTGATGAGTTTTGCTAATGATTGCAGAGTTTTTTGTTTGCATTTTACTCCTGTATGGGACGTATTACTCAGGTCCTCTCCTGGTGTTTGCAAGTGGGTCTGAGGAATTTTTCTGGTGTTTGGTAGTAGGTATGAGGGAGCATTCTGGTGTATGCACATATGGGTGTTGTTTCTGATGTTCAGAGATATACTGGGTTGTGCTTTAAATTTGTGTGGTACTGCTTGAGAAAGTGCTGAGCCCCCTGCACCATATGCTTGTCTTGGCCATTCACCACATACTCAAGAAATAGCGAGTCTTCAGTTTATGAAATGAACTAAAGAAGTTCAGATGTCAGTATAGTGGAAGTCACAATTGCATTGACGTGATAGTGAACAACTGACACCAAATCCATATCTCTCACGCAAAAAACTGTCAAATACCATGCACTCAGTATTAACTTACTTACTGACACTGCAGTCTGCCAACATTATCACTGCCCTCGTGCAAACATTGACAAAAAGGCTTAACTTCAGAAGTGAGAATGACTGTCTTTAACATCAAGGCAATATTTGACGAGTGTGCAATAAGGAGGCTGAGCAACAATTGATTGTTCGGAATCAACTATCCTACAGAACGCCGGACGCTACACTGCAATTTTGAAGGACTAATCCATCTAAACTACACATCTTTGTACAGTGTTTTGAAATCCAATCAACTGGTGGAAACGCATCCAAACACGGTGAGAGCCTGCATTCTCCACACAGAAAGTCAACCAAGGGTGGAATCTAACGTGGTCCCTGGCACAGTGAGGCAGCAGTGCTAGCCACTGAGAAAAAGTGCAAAATGATTTCTTCTTTTTGTTACGATGCCATTTAAACTATTGAATCTGGGACTGACCCTCAAATCAGTATAATACACCCCCATGCCCTATGCCCGTAAACCTGTACAATGTGTCCAACACCCAACTATCTTCAGTTGCTTTGTTAATGAACTTCTGTCCATTTTATTGTCAGGCGTGGGAATGTTTGACAATGATTACACAATATTCAGTATTGTTCACCAAACCTCTGACTTGGCCAAAGAATCCTTCAATAGCACGAACTATTCCTGCGGTCTTCATTGTTTGAAAAGCTAAAGGGAAGTGGGTAAATGGGAACATTATAACCTGCAAACACACTTCCAAGCCATGTGCCACGTTAATTTGGTTTCTGATCACTGATCCATCATGGTCTCTCGGTTAACCTTCTGAAGTTGCTTTCCTAACAGGATTCTGGTTGTGCATACAGTACATGGACTGTGTATTGGAGGGAGTGAAAACAGTGACTGGTAGAAAGTGGAAGCTTTTTTTGGGAAGGTCCACGCTTTACTGTGTTGAGAGCAATGCTATTATACACTCTATGATAGAGGAAATAGAGAGGGCTTTAACCGAAACAGTGGAGGTGAAAGATCAAGTTTGGTCAGCAAAATAGTAACATGACAAATGAAGATAACAGAATGATATGAAGGGATAGAGCGAATAAATCCATGAAGACACCAGCAATTGAGAATTAGTTTTTAAAGAGAGCACTACTACTGTCTCTGTATCTGAATGCAGATAGGATACTTAACAATGTAAGCAAACTTTGAAGTAAATGATTATCATCACATAATATTTAATTAGAATAACTTAAAATCGATTTTCCTAGTATTTACTCTACAGCCTTAGATTTCATTAGAAGCGAGTAGAGCAGGACTTAAATTGTCGACATTCTGTCGTATTGGAATTTTTTTAAAAAAAGAGGTCGCAATACCCAAAATTAGCATCAACAATTTATTTGGTGCCAAATGCAGCTTATTCTGAATATGTTGTTTCCGAAAAAATGAAAGCTTAGAAAGAACACTAAGCTAACTCTCTGCAACGTGGCTCAGTGGTTATACTACTGCTTTATAGCACCATGAAATCGCGTTCGAATCCAGGCAACTGTTTGTATGGAGATTACACATTCTCCCCTTTTCTGCGTAGGTTTGTTCCCACAGTGCAAATATGTACAGGTTAGTTGAACTGGCCATGCTAATTTGTGTGTAGTGTTCAGGGGTGTGTAGGTTAGGTGCATTAATCAGGGGTAAGTGTCGGGGAATGGCCTGGGTGGGTTACTGTTTGGAGAGTCTGTGTGGACTTGTTGGGCTGAAGGGTCTGTTTCCATACTGTCAGAATCCTATGAAAACGGATAAAGGCTACAATCAACTGAAGTCTAGAAAGACAGTAACTTGCCTATTGGTCAAAACGGTTCTACTAGACACACCTTAAATTAAACTACTAAAGTGGCTGCACAGAGGCCGGCACCCCGTTACCAGGTGATCTTTTCTTTTCACATGCACTGTAAATGGCGTTTGACCAGATAGCTTGACGCCAGTGCCCAGTGTGAAGAGACTCCTGTTTATATCCGTCAGCCAGGCTTCCTGAGTTGCTGAGGTTAACAGCCTGAATCAGGGATCTCATAATCAAAAAGATCCACCCTGTCTAATTCTTTACAATCCCTCACACTAAGTCCAAGGGTGTCAGCTTGTAGTTTTCTTGTAGCTTCTCATTGGACCTTTTTTGTTGGTAGATCTGGTTTCTCCAAATGTGATTTGAACACTTATACCATCTCTTGTGCTCGTTGTGTCTAGGGAGAAATTCTTTTGCTTTTTCAGATTGTAATGACATCAAAGATACATCCATGTCGGACTGTGATGCTCCTTTGTTACTAGATGGGCAATGAAAACTCACAGTTTCTGGCAGCCGTTATGGCTGTTCTGAGGGCCAGACATATTTTGCTTCTGTCCCATTTGTGAGATAACACTTTACTTGTGACACCCATATTTATCCAGGACTTCCCCACCCCTCCAAAGTCTGTATGTCACAGGGCCCAACTTCACCTCTTACTCATGAAGCACAATTTCCATGGTTTTGGCACCAAGCTACATCATTGTTGTAACCTGAATCTTTTGCTTAGCGGAGGTATATGGCCGGCACGAGCAATCCTTATTTCATTTCACGCTTCCCCCACCACTCACCCTATCGAAGATCCAGGAATAACCTGGAGCAGAGTCTTCTCCTCATTACTAACTTTGAAGAAACTATTAGTGCAGTTGTGTGAGTGGTGTTTGGATAACGAAACAGTAACAAGGACTTTTTAATCTCAAGTGAAGCTTTAGGCTGTTTTTATTTAAGCCCACCTTCAAGGTTTGGACTGCTGTTTCTAACAGAATGTTAGAACTTGGATGGTATAAATTCATCTAAACATGATGAATGCCATTCGATATCAGGAAATACTTGAAATCCCTGTTGGTGAAAGAGGTCTAACCGTCAGTCAACAATTATTCTGGAAGTCCACGTATCATGAACAATGCTCACTACTTATTAATCTTCATTCCATACTTTTGATGAATGAACTTTCTGCATATTCAAACAATTTGAATGGGCATATGCAATAACTAAGAACATTAAGCCCATTCACAGGCTGGCATAGTCGAGGTGTAGCAAACTCTGGGTTTTTTTCCAACCACTCCAACAAATATGGTGAAGCTGTTGAATGTACGTTCTGTCCTCCTTGGTAGCCTGGACACTGCCTCACCACTGCAGCCACGTCAGCATCCAATCCTAGCGACCACGCACACCTTGATGCTAAGATTTTAATTTTGGAAACACGCAGATGAGCCTGAAGGAGCTCTGTTCGAACCTGGCGACGACCTTTTGTCAGAACATTAACTCTTATTTCTTATTATAATAGGCCGACCTCTGCAGTCTTCTATTCTTCAGCGGGGGAAAACAACACAATATTTCTGGTTGTGACGGCTCATTTGATTCCTGCACCATTGCCAGCTCTTTTTTCTTCAAGGCCAGGATATTTTTGTGTTCAAGCCGATATACTCAGTGGACAGAAAGGTTGTCGAGAAAGCTTAAAACCACAATGAACTCTTCCAGAGGAAGCAGCACCGGTGTATCTGCCGATAAAAGTCACAAAACCTGCATTTGCTGTTTCGCCCATTGAATAATGTTCCAATTTGTAACTGCGTACATTGAGAATGATGGCTCCCTATTGGGTTTGGCCAGAAGATATGAGTGACTTGGCCTTGTCTCCTTTATGTACTCCCAAAGGGGGTTTGTAGTCAGGTAATGTTTTAAAGTTACATCGTAAAGACATTGATGGATTTCCTCACAGAAACTGTAATTGCCGAACCTTCCTTCTCCATTACCACATGTATGCATTGTACATTATTCAATGCCAGGGAAGCATATGCCCTCGGGTGTTCTACTCTATTATGAGACCGAAATGCCAAAAAATATCCTGATACCATACAGTTAATATGAGGAAGCTACTTTTTCACTTTCTGAAAGGCTATTTCTTGGCCGATGTGGTCATTTTAGTAACAGGTGTAACTGAGTCATGATAAACGGTTACATATAGATTTCCAAAAATACTTATTCAACACAAGGAAAATCCGAAACTCTAGTACGAACGTTGGAGCCGGGGCACATTTGGTCGCCTTCACTTTGCCTTACAACGTGTGTAACCAGGTGTTGTCGATTCAGTAACCCAGGTCGGTCGCTTGTTGTGCATGAAAGATGCAATTTTTCCTTCGAAGGTATACGCCCGCCTACATAATCATTATGTCTAAGTTCTTCAAGTGTTCTTTATTGGTCTTCCCAACTATTAGCACACCATTCAGATAACTGACAATCTGGAGTCATCATAGAAAATGTTCTACATCATCCGCTGGAAAAGGATGCAGACTGATGATAAACAAAATGGCAGTCTTCTATGTTGGTACAAAGTCTTATGGGTATTAATTGTGGTATACTTCTGGTTATACAAATCTTGTCAGAATTGTAAGGCAACATGTTTTATATCCTGCGTCCTAAAGCACAGAGTGTTCCGCTCCCCCGCCACTACTGCTAGTTTCCCATTCAAGTTCTCGATACAATGCATTGAATGTTTATACAGCTGCTAGACGAGTTTTACTGTTTGTTTAAAATCCCCACAGAGGTTAACCGATTCTTCAGGCTTTGCCTATGGGCCTATGTGTTTCGCAAATGTACTGGTTTCGTGAATTCTTTGCTTTACAGCCTTCAAATTACTGTCACTACTTTTTCACGCAGGTCAAATGAAACTTGGCCAGCCTCAGAGTACTGCAAAATTGACTCCTGCTCAAAATGTAAGATAGTCCTGAAGCAATTCTGGGTGCTCTATTTAGTTAGGGCTTCAGTTAGGCTGCAATGTTCTAAACGAAAAATGTGTCGCTAAAGAAGATTACAAACCAATTATGGCCCACCAAGGTTAAGAATGAGCCCACTACAACCAGTGATAACAGCAAAATTACTTCTAATCGGTGTCCAGAACAGAAGTCATACCCTTAATCTGTAAAGGTTTTTCATTATATGTTCTTAGTTTGGCTGGAACATTATGCACAGGATTGGAGTTCAAAGCAAATCTTATTAAAGGCTCATTATACAACCATTGACAAAGTTGTGCGGGTATCAAACTCCTTGAGAACTGGATGGCAATGTAAACAGACATTCATGTTTATGTAATAATAATTTATATTAGCTCTGATTTGAATGTTGCTTCGCAATCTAACTCTTCCAAATCACATATAGATGGATTTTGCAGGTTGGGCATTATTGCAGACATTGCAGGACTCCGTATTGCCTCGAGTCCGCATATTGGAAGCAACTACAATGGCTTGCCAATCGTATCCCAAAGAACATTTTAGTCACTTTCCCAAGACTTGGCTTTCTTTAAGTGTTATACTGCGGTTTGACCTCGGGCATTTCTGCTTAGGTTATGTTCTGCATGAGGATTGGCTATTGTCCACAGTCAAGTGGTGCACCGCACGCTCAGTTGGATATGCGAGGTGCCCACTTGCATTGGCATATCCTAAAGCTCACATGCACCACTTGCCACATTTTCTAATGACAAAGCTAGTTGCCGTGTCTGTTTGAAGTCCAGTTGGACTTCAGTTCGTAGGTGCTTATGAACGGTTATGTCATTGGTCGCATATAGCAAGCAGTCACTCAGCATCTCATTCTAGGTTAACCAAAAATCTCGTGGCTCGATCAGTCACCTTCAAAAACTAAAAAAAATCATGTTACGAATTCCATGGCTTTCAAACCGCCGAATAAAATCGATAGTGTCTCAGAATTAGAGATGGCTTGCACTCGTAATACTTCTTAATTAAATCTGACAACTCTTGAAAGGTTATAGCATCTGGCGCCTCAGAGAAAGCCAGGCTTCTAATCACCGGAATTGCCATGGTATCGCAAGCAGCCAGGAGATTTAACCTCTGATTCTTCTCTGCATCAACGTCAGGAGAAAAAAAAACTCATGTAATTTTGCACATACTAGGCCCTGTCTTCGATGGCAGAATTGAAAGAGTCAAGCTTCCAATATCTTACCTCAACTCAAAGACGACTGTTGAGAGCGAATTATCTTCAGCACCGTTCTGTCCTACTCTTCTCACCACTGAAATAACTACACAGATGCCAATATTCCATCACCAACTCACCTTTATTTACACGTGAACTGTATGTGGTTTTTGACCAGCCAACACAGAGCCAGACCATACAGTGAGGAGGGTCTTTGAGACTCCAATTGATATCAGTCAGCCAGCACTCCACGATTGGCCTAGATTATCAGCCTCTATGAGAAATCTTATATACTACAGTATCCATCTGCCCAATTTCTTTCTAATCTCTAAATAACACCTAAAAGTAGAAAAGAACAGTAAGTATCATTCCATCTTGGAAAGCCCAGCATTTACTTCTTGCACATGCGTTATTGGCTGTGGTGATATGATTTCAACATCGAGGAATATTGACATGCAACATGTCAAACATGATGTGCCTCCTGTGCTTTCCAATCCTAGAATCATAGAATTACCCAGAACATAAGACCCCTTTGAATCTTCAAATTTGCAGAGATAAAAAAAACTACTCTTAAACGAATCCAAGTACTTGACATGTAGCCTTCCATTACGGACAGGAGGCAGCAATGGAAGCCTGAAGGGGCTGGGCCCGTTATGAATGAGAATAACCACACTGAGGTTAGGCCAAATCAGCCTGGGAGAAACAACGAAGGGATCAAGAATGGAGTAGATTCAGGACAGAGCGGAATATTGTTGGATACATTTTCTCATTAACCAGGCCTAGTAGGCAGCAGTGATCTTCGAACAGTCTTCACCAGGCAGGTGGAAGATCAATTCAAGGGCAAGCATGAAAACCCGGGTAAGAGTTCTCGAAATTTCAATTAGAGAACAGATTGCTGTTCCCACCACATTAATGAGACTGAAGCATTCCGTGCGAACAGCCATTTGTCTTCCAGTATCAGTGAACTATACCTAATTGTTGAGATGTTATACTTTCTTTATTTAATTAACTGTGATATCAAGTATAAAACATTCTTTTTAAACTCAACTAGCTGTCAGAAAATTGTAAAATATCCTTGTTTGCTGTTGGATAAGGCTGCAGATAACAGAAATTGATAAGAGGCTTTGCAATGGGCTGATAAGTGAATGGAATTCAGTAACTACTGTTTCTGCCAAACAAAACACACATTAAACCGAAACATTCAGAATTGATCCCAAACCTGGATAATTCCAAATAAGGCATAAATTTGGTCAAAACGTTCATGATTGGGTACATGCATGAACCATTGCAAAATAAGGTATATGCTTGGCATAGAGACCTATACATAAAGTAAAACGGAAAATCCTGGATTATTCAGCAGAACTTCGAAGATTCGCGTTGCAAGAATTTTCCAAAGTCAGGAGGTGTGGTGGAGACGTCAAGCAGAGTTTTTGCCTGGCTAGCTGCCAACTCTCCCGAGTAATAACTTTTTAATGTTAGTTTCAGAAATCAAGCAATGCAAGATTCATTGTTAAAATGAGTTAAAATTTATGTATCTAATAAATTAATTGTGTTTTACAGATCTCCAAGAGTCTCCAATCTATCTTTGTCTAAGTCTACACTGTTGTCTCTCAGGGATAGGCAACATCACCTGACGGTAATCATAAACCACTAAAGCATCACCATTATGGAGAAACAGCCGTGTAATGGGAAGGATTCTCTGAATATTAAGTTGTACGTGGCATTCAAGAAGAAATTAAGCTAGGTAAGGTTTCAGGAAAAGCGCATTAAAATATGGATGCATTTGACAAAGAGTTGCAGATCAGGTGATCAGAGAATTGTAGAACCGACTCGGATGGTGTTCATGTATATTATGGGAAATTGAAGTGGTGTTTTACAGAGCCTTCGACATTAAGCACAACGTCGGATGAAATATGCAAACACAACAAAAGTTATAAGGAGGCAAGTGTGAACCTGAATGAAGTGCACAAGATGGAGGGGCATGGACACTTTGTAGTTCATGTTGCAGTTTGGTATACAGTGCTTCTCCTGAGCATAAAATATACCCTTAATTATCGCTCCCTGAACCTGTTTGAACTCTACTCTTATCAGAATTCCCGATCATTCAATTGAGTCAACTTCAATGCCAACGTAGTTGCCCTTATTTATGTTAAACAAACTTGATTCATTTCTTGGAATAACATATTCTGTAACGAGAGAGCAAGTTACCCAAAGCTTGTTATTTTGTAACATTACAGGATTAATGAATGACCACCGAGAATACCCGCCCCTTGCCCCTACGCAGTAGCAACTACAATGTGATTGTATTTTGCTCTAGCTTTAAAGAGAGAAGGCCGAGTTTGTTTAACGAAAATAAGGACAACTGTTTGGGCATGGAAGTAGACCAACTTAAATGAAATGGAATTCTTGTAAGAGGACAGTTCAAGCAGGTGCAGGGAGCAATTATTAAAGGCATATGTTATGCTCTCGAACAGCACCGTATACCATCTGCAACATGAATTGCAAGGTGTCCATGTCCCTCCACCTTGTCCACATTAATAAGGTCCACTTTTAGCATTCTCTGCTCCAAAGGAAACCATGAAAATATCTCCAACTTCTCTTCATATCTAAAGTGCTCCAACTGAAGCAACGTATGGTGAATCTCCTTTGCACAGTCTCCAGTGTCATTATCTCTTTTATTTTACCCTAAGTTCAGTGATCGCAATTGCATAGAGTTTTCCAGCTTTGCCCAGCTAAAGTCCTGTACAGCTCCAACATGACCTCGCTATTCTCACATTCTATATCACGAGGTCGGCGAGTGCAAGTTCGGAAATGGCAGGAGAGTGCATGACCATTTGCTGAAATAAAGTGCGACAGAAGATCAGGAAATCCAGGACTCCTTGGAGTTGTCTTAGAGATATGCAATTTCAGGTACCAATTTCGTAAATATAACGATTCAGGACTGTATGACTCGAGGGAAGTTCACAGCACCGTGATACCTGAGGTTACTCTGTGAAAAGACAGAGAGCCCGATGGGCAGACATGCATTTATAGTTTTGTCTCTATTGCTGCAGAGACCAAGTCAGACATGGACGTTTGCTTCCTGGCTGGAAAGGTTCGAACGTAAAACAACGGCTGGACAGAAAGGAAGGTGACATAACAATGATTGTGGTTTTTGTGAGAATAGACGACACAGGGTGGGGCATTTTCTGAGCTTGTAGGAGCAGTTTAGGGGAGTAGATTGAAATGCAAAGCCTCCATGGTATTAGAGACATACTAAATGAAAGTCATACAGCAGGGAAACAGTCCCTTCATCCTTGTCAATCAGATTTCCGAAAATAATCTCTGTACCACGTGCTTCACCATTTAGGCAAAGGCAGATCAGAGAGGTAAATGTGATGAATGGCGGAGAAAGTAAAGGTTTAGATTTTAGTGAAATTTTGATCACTTTCGGGAAAGGAGATAGTGGTTCAGAAGAAGAGGGCTCTTTTATAAATCACCTAATGAGGGCCGGATGCATGGGCTAGTATATTTGCGCATGACACTTCGGTCAGTAGAGTTGTGGATAGTGCCGAAGGTTGGTGGAGGTTGGTGCCGAAGGTTGGTGGAGATAAACTGCAGAGCTGGTCTGACAGGTGAAAAATGCAGTTTAATGTGGAGAAGCGTGAGGTGGTTCACTTTGGAAGGAGTAACAGGAGTGCAGCGTACTGGACTAATGGTAAGATTCTTGGTAGTGTAGATGAGCAGAGAGATCTCGGTGTCCATGTACATAGATCCCTGAAAGTTGCCACTGAGTTTGATAGGGTTATTGAGAAGGCATACAGTGTGTTTACTTTTATTAGTAGAGGGATTGAGTTTTGGAACCATGACGTTATGCTGCAAGTGGACAAAACTCTGGTGCGGCTGCACTTGGGGTATTGCATATAGTTCTGGTCATCACTTTATAGGAAGGATGTGAAAGCATTGGCAAATGTTTAAAGGAGATTATCGAGGATGTTGTCTGGAATGGAAGGAAGATTTTACGAGGAAAGGCTGAGTCATATAAGATAATCAGAAAGTTAGATATGGAGGACAGTGAGAGCCTCTTTCCTCGGTTCGTAATGGGCAACAAGAGGGCACATAGCTTTAAATTAATGGGTGATAGAGATAGGACAGGTACCAGAAGTAGTCTCTTTAATCAGAGAGTAGTAGGGACGTGGAATGCACTGCCTGCAACAGTAGTGGACTCGACAACGTTAAGAGCATTTAAATGTTCTTTAAATAAACATATGGACGAAAATGGGATCATGTAGGTTAGGTGGGATTCGGATTGCTTTCACAGGTCGGCACAACGTCGAGGTCCGAAAGGTCTTACTGCGGTCCAATGTTCTATGTCCTACGTTTCTTCTGAGCAGTAAAAGTTCCTGGCTGACAGAGCAAATAAACTGTTTTTTTCTTGATTTAAACTCATGAGGCAAGGGAGAGTATTGAATAATGGGCCTAATTTGGAAACAGCAGAAAGCGAAAAAAGAGAGAAAATTGGGGTGGAATAGACAAACTAAGGGAAAACTTGAGCGTTGACAGTGAACAAAGAAATGATCGTGTTTGAGCTGGCAAGACAGAGATATGCACAGGAAATGCATTCAGGATAGTGAAGAGAATCCATGCAAAGTAAGCAGAAATGACTCTTGGTGAATATCTCATGACAGTTTTGACAGAAATGTGGCTCAAACCAGAATAGGATTGGATGCTTAACTTTGACAGTTTATAATGTTTAAAGTCCAGAGTGGGTAAGAAACGAGGAAGTGCAATAGTTTTGGTCAATGATAATATCATTTCCCTTCAAAATGATCTAGTTACTAAATTCCAGTCTACATGGATAGAAATGAGAAGCAGGACGTGATCAGTACACTTTGCAGGGTATTTATTATAGACCACCAAACAGTGGGAAGGAAGCCAAGAGATCATTTGTCAGCAGACTGAAATCGACCGGATAGGTGTAATCATGTAATCATAGAATCCCTACAATGTGGAAACAGGCCATTCCAATTAACAAGTCCACACAGACAAACCAAAGAGTAACCCACCTAGATCCATTCCCTTACAGTATCATTCTACTTCCATCCCGACCAATAATCCTAACGCACACATATCTGAACACTATGGATAACTGGGAATGGCCAATTCACATAAACTGCATGTAGTTCGTACGGTTATGTACATTAATGTTTTCAATTATCTGAGAGTGGATTTGGAGGAAAAGTAGAATGTTGGACATGGAAGGGGGAGATTCATGTAAATCTTGATGGAGACGTTTTAAAAACAGTATATTTCCAGTCCTATCGGGGGGAGCTATGTTAGATCTGGCCAAGCAAATAAGGCAGAGAATTGGAGAACATCGAAGTAAGGGAGCATTTTGGAAATAGTGATCATAACATATTAAGGCTCATCAGCTATTTGGACAGAAGGGACTGTTTTTATATTGCATGCTTCTATGAATCCATAATAGATTAGTTCCATAGGGAACAAACGGGGTAAGCTGCTCAGTGAAGCAAAGTATATTATAACGGTAAGAAATTAACATTTTACTTTTGTCCTCATTAAATTAGAAGATGGTGACAGTGGTCTATTGAAAACATAGGTGTTGAGCAACTGATTAGTGTAGTGATAGATTAGTAAGAGGTGCTAAAAGGGTGGCAGAATTCCAGATGAACAAGTTGGAAGGCTATCTAGGTTCCTCCTAGTTTGCTGAGAGAGTTTCGGGAATATATTACGGAGTTGATGACAGAAAATTTCCAGGTTTCTCTAAACGCAGAATAATTAATGGGGAAATTGAGAATTGCAAACGTGGCACTTGTTTAAGAAAAGGGAAAAGGACAATTAGGAAACCAGCGACCTTCCATCTTGACTTCCAGAGTGGGAAAAATAAAGGAGGCGATAGTACAGGACAAGATTGATATGCACTTAAAAGAAAAAATAATTTAATACTCGACTGTCAAAATGGGTTTGGCCACGTTGTAAATTTATTTGAGATATTTCTCAAGGTCACACATGAAGCGGATATTGTTTGTATCGTGGATGTTGTGCATCTGAAGTTTCATAAAACCTTTGATATCGTGCGACATTGCAGCAAATTAGAAAAGCTGAGTTCGAATTTTCTTTGTCAACATAGATTAGAAATTTTCACAAAGCCAGGAACAGAAGATTTGTACTGATGGATATTTCTCAGAGTGGAGAAAATTTGAAAATAATGTTACTCACAGATTGTTGTGGGGACCATTGTTTTTTTCTATCTGTGCAGGTGATTTGGACGTATTCTTTGGTGGCAAAATCTCAAAATTTGCACATGACTCTATGATACTGAGAATCGATACATGGTGAGGATGATATTGAGCGATTTAAGAAGCACATTGACAATTTGGCCAAAAAAAAAGTAACCTGACCGACAAATTTAAAAGCAGAGAAAGGTGATGTTGTATACTTTAGTCCATGGTCTGTGTAGCGACTCATTCCTTGGTAAAGATAGACAAAAACTAGCCATGTCACCTCTTGTCACTTCTCTATACCAGCATGTTTTGAAGGAAAATTAATGTCCATTTAAACATTCAGGTCAGGTGCCCAAAGGCAGGAGATTTGAAAATACTACACCTTTATTCAAAATAATGTGCAAGCCTGAATTGTCGTCGAAATTTCAGGCCACCATATAAAAAAGGATTCATCAAAATACAGGAGAGTATGCAGACAAATTGACTGGGGTGTTTACCAGAAATGCATGATGTTCATACCAGGAAAAACAGAGAAAAGTTTAGTCATTTAGTGTTTAAAACATGGAGATCGAGCACTGACCTCTTGGACGACTTGGAAGATTTTCGATGCTCTGAGGCATTGGAGATGGAGTGAACGTTACCTCCTTTGGAGAAGCGAATAACTAGAAACTGTGAGAGATTGATCAAAAGTACAATATGGAATTGGAATGAGCCTTCTGAATCAAGAGAGTAATAAGTATGTGGAAATCGCTACAACATTGATGTTGATAATTTGGGAGTATTTAAATACATAGATCATAACAGCGCACTACAGGACCTTCAGCCTTCGATGTTGCGCCAACTGATGTCCATCCAACATAAACTATTTCATTTTAATCTATATGTTTCTAAAAATATAATTTCAATGTCCTTAATGTTGGTGAGTCTACTATTGTTGCAGGCAGGGCATTCCACGCTACCACTATTCTCTTAGTAAATATATTACCTGCGACATCTGTCCTACATCCTATCAATTTAAAGCTATGGCCCTCGTGCTGGCCATCACCATCAGAGGGAAACAAAGTCTCATTGCCCACCCTTTCCAACCCTCTAATCTTATACGTCTCAATTAAGTCACTTCTCAACTTGCTTCTCTCTAACGGAAACAGCCTCAATTCCCTCAGACTTTCCTCATAAGACCTACCCTACATACAAGGCAATTAGCTAGTAAATTTCCTCTGAACCCTTTTGAAAGCTTCCACATATTTTTCCCTAAGATGGTGACCAGAACTGCACGTAATACTCCAAGTGGTGTGCGCCGCAGTAGAGGTTTGTGCAGCTGTAACATGACCTCATGGTTCCGAAACGCAATCCCTCTATCAATAAAAGACAATGCACCATAAACCTTATAAATAACCCTATCGAACTGGGTGGCAACTTGCAGACATCTATTTACTTGAACACCAAGATCTCGCTGCTCATCTACACTAGCAAGAATCTTACCATAGCCCAGTACACTTTATTCCTGTTTATCCTTCCAAAGTGAATCACCTTACACTGTTCGGCATTAAACTCTATTTACCACCTCTAAACCCAGCTCTGCAGCTTATCTATGTCCCTCTGTAACCTGCAACATTCTTCGATCCTATCCACAATTACACCGACCTTAGTGCTATGCACAAATTTACGAACCCAACCTCATCCAGATCATTTGTAAAAGAAGTGGCCTTAAAGCAAATATTGCAGTACAAACTTAATAACTGACCTCCAGGATGAACACTTCCCATCAATCACCACCCTCTATCGTCTTTGGGCTAACCAATTTCTGAGACAAACTGCTATATTACCCTGAATCCCATGCTTCCATATTTGGTGAAATAGCACACCATGGGGAACATTATCAAACGCTTTTCTGAAACCCGTATACACAACATGAACAATTGTACCCACAACCATCTGTTTGGTCATCCTCTGAGAGAACTCAGTAAGATTTGTGAGGAACAATCAACCATTCACAAAACCGTGCTGACTATCCCTAATCAACTTATCCCTTTCCAGATGATGATAAATCCTATCTATTATAACCACATCTAACATTTTACTCACAACCGAAGTAAGGCTCACTGGTCTTTAATTACCAGGTTTCAATGTACTCGCTTTGTTGACCAACGGGGCAACATTTTTTATCTGGCACTTTTCCTGTAGACAATGACGACATAACGCCAAAACGACATAAGGCTCTGCAAACTCTTCCCTTGCTTCCCAGAGAATCCTAGAATAAATCCTATCTGCCCAGGGACCGTTCGATATTCACACTTTACATAAATGCTAACACCTCATCCAATCTTGTCTAGTCGCCTCTATCTCAGCTTTCTCCTCGACAAAAATCATTTTCCAGTATGAATACCGATTTTTTTTTATTTTGCGCTTCACCTATCTTCCTCTGACTCCACACACTACTTCCCACTACTGTCTGTGATTGGCCCTAATCTTACTCGAGTCATTCTTTCATTACTAACATACTTATAGAAAGCATTAGGGTATTTTGTTGGTCCTCGCTGCCAACGACATCTCATGTCACCTCCTGGTTCCTCTTTGCTCCCTCTTTCGGTCCTTCCTGGCTATCTTGTAACTCTCAATTGCCTTGACTAAGCCTTCATGTCTCATCCTGAGATATGCCTTCTTCTCTTGACATGAGATTCAGTATCTTTTAATAAACCACAGCTAACTCGCTCTGCCACTTCCGCACTGCCTGACAGGTACATACTTATCAAGGATATGCAGTTGCTCTTCCTTGAATGAACTCTGCATTTCAAAAGTGCAGTTTCCTTCCCCACCGCATGCATCCTACATCTTGCCAAATCGCAAGTTAATTACCTATTCCTCAGCTATGAGTCTTGCCCTGCGGTATATACCTATCCCCTTCCGTCGCTAAAGTACACATAGCCAAATTGTGGTCTCTATCATCAAAGTGTTGACCTAACTCCAAAGCGAACACCTGGCCTGGTTCTTTGTCCAATACCAAATTCAATGTGGCCCCACCCTTTTTTGCCTCTCTACGTACTGTTTCAGGAAGTCCTCATTCACACATTGGACAAAAACTGACCAATCTAAATTATTTGAACGATGGTATTTCCAATCGATAGTTGGAAAATTAAAGCCCCCATAACAACTACCCTGTGCATATCAGTCATCTCCCGAATCATCTTTGCTATCCTTTCCACTACATTTCTGGAACTGTTCTGAACCTAAGGAAAAATCCCAACAGGGTAACCTCTCCTTTCCTGCTTCTAACCTCAACCCATACTACCTCAGTCGAAGTGTCCTCAAATGTCCTTTCTGCCACCGTAATACTGCCGTTGACTAAAAATACCAAACATCCTCCATCTTTACCACCTTCCCTTTTCTTATAGCAACATCTAAATCTCGGAACCTGGACCTGCGATTCCTAACCAGTCGGAGCTGGACAAGAAGAACAACAAGGAGGAAATAAAGATGACATTTTAAAGAGATGTGATGCAAATAGACTACAGTATCAAGAGGAACATAAACGTCAGCAAGGACTAGTTGGCAAAAATGTCGTTCTGTGTGTTGTGCATCCTAAATATTCCTGATTTTCTCTCTTTCTCTGATCTTGTCTGATTGTCTCCTTCTATGTTTCAATGTTTCAGTTTCTGTTGCCCTAACACTCTAATTCTGTCATTTGTAATGCTTGTTTTGCTTCCATTCCCAGATTTATTCATTTATTGAGAACGGGTCTGAGATCTCACTCGTGAGTTCATATTTTATGATGGATCACACTGGGGATCCTTGGGCTGTTCAACTCTCTCATTGCTGTGACAGTCCAACTACAGTGAAGCCCGGAGTCCAGTCAACAGCTGAGTATATGCAAGTAGTTGGATAGATTTGACGTTGGGCAGGAGGGTGAGGCATGAAGGACAGTTAAGAAGGTGCTCTTGTACGATCCTAAGCTTTCAGGCTGCAAAATAAAGAGACTTGACCTGACATGCACAGTTAGGATACTCGGAATCTAGCACAGATGGGTAATGGAGGAATCTGAGTATAACCTCCAGCACATCACTGGGTGTTCAGGATAGAAGTTCTACGGCAGAGTACCTAGAGTTGGTGGAGGTGTAGTGCACAAATGAGTCAGTTAGTGGGTGACAAAAGTGGGAAGTGGCAAATGATTCCGGGAATGGAGGAAAAAGTGTGTTTATTGGAAGTTATGCAAATCAGGTTATCGGTTGGGCAATGTCTTGAGTTTTACTGTAACGTCCCATGGATGTGAACTACTACTCAAGTACACTCGAAGAGTATTTGGGTTTGGATTCAGAGGCTCAGGGTACGGGGGTTTGTCCTAAGGTGCCATCAAAATCTCAAATTTCATGGAAGGAGGCAAGCCACTATGGGAGTGAGGATGTCAGGGTTAAGCATGATGGTTCAGTGTGATAGAGGATTCGCATCTGCCTTTTACTTGTGAGCTCTAGATCTCCTCTCTGTGGTGATATTCTCAATTATTTGGGCAGTGTGAAGGGAGGATTAGCAAGAGTGTTCCAAATACTATGGTGAATTATAACTTACATTTCACGTAGCACATCCTTTCCAGCAATGGCAACAGATAATCTGTTTGAGGAACAGACAGCGTCCTTTACAATATCTGTTATACGGACTGAATGGTCGAAAAATAACGACCTTTTGTATATGAACTGGGGGTGACAACCAACCATGAAGATTGAGTACTCTTCTAATTGCTTTTTGCCACTTGGTAAGCTTCCATAGGCAGCTTCTACAATTACTTGCAAGGGAGTCAGTCTTCAGATAAGTTTTAGCAACGATTGCGAAGGTAAAGAGATGTTTCAATACGAATAATATGGCTGTTAGCAAATATTTCTTTTGTGTTTCTTCAAGCAATAGCTCTAACGTTCAATTTCCCATGACAATATCAAGTCGTCACTTAAAGCCCTCAATTATTTTCCTTCATAATACGGAAAACTTGCATGAGATTTACTTCTTTAACATCAAGAAACAAACTTCATCTCCCTCAACTTTTCAAAGACGTCCAACTCCGTTGCTCTCAGATGCAATAAACTACTAACCCAAATAAAAAAAAATTGAAAGACTGGGTTTACGAATTTATGAATGACAAAATATGAAAGACTGGCACGATAGGTTATTCATAAGCAAGATATGGAAGAGGAAGGAAGTGTGTGGCAGATTTTCTTGGAGTATGAACACTGATTATGTTCACTTGGAAAATGAACGTCAACGTTTAGTTTCTCCTTACAATTACTGTTTGATCTGTTCCGCATTTTGGAAATTTTTAGCTATTGCTTTCATCAATGTCTTTGCTTTGTCTTCAAAAGATAAGCCAACAATTATTGTCTGGTCGAATTACACTCCAATTGCATATATTATGGAAATTATGTCTTATAAATTTCGGTGAAACCTCTAATATTTTTCTTCTTTATAGAAACCTCGGTGAAGGTGCCAATTTTGCAAAATTCTTCCTTTCATAATATAAATAGTTTGATATGTTACAAAGATTTGGGGTCTTTGTTATGATATTTAATACTGAAGTTGTTGAGCTTAATCTGTCAATTAGTAGCATTCACAAATTTGTCGTATTAATTTACAATTCATTCTAAACATCATTTTCCTGTTCATTAGTGGGATGTGGGCAATGTTGGCTGGGGTCAGCATGTATGTCCAATTCGTAGATACCCTCAATAAAGTGATGTCTTCATGTCTACTTGAACCATTATAGTTCAAGTGTGTATTTATGTACACACTCAATATCCTTCACCCAGGCATGGTGACCCAGAACCGAGAAACGCTCATTTTATGTTATTTTTAAACTCAATTATACAGATTGCAGTCATATTGGACCCAAGAGAATTGGGGGGAGGGGTGTGCGGAAAGAGAAACATTGGCCCATAGATAACTCAAAAAATAGTGAAGCAGGTCTCAGAAGCTAATAAGAGCCTAATCCTCTTCTTAAGGCTTTTGATTATATCTGAAATATACTTTCCACAGCTGATTGTGAATATCCCATGTAGGACAATAACGCAAACCATAAGAACATACAATAGAAAATAATTTGTTTCCTGATAGAAGTTTTTTTAGTGATAAAATCATTGAAAAGGAGTCGAAGATAAATGACAGAAACAAGGCTCAGGGATGGGCAGGACTGGCAGCTTAATGTTACAGGATACAAATGCTACACGAAGGACAGAATGGGAGGCACCCGACGAGGGGGAAAGACGTTTTTGATAAGTGATATCATTACAACTGTGCTGAAGGAGGATATTCCTGGAAATACATCCAGGGAAGCTATTTGGGTGGAACTGAGAAATAAGAAAGGGATGGTCACCTTATACGGTTTGTATTATAGACTTCCAAATAGTCTGAGAGAAATTGAGAAACAAACTTGTAAGGAGATCTCAGCTATCTGTAAGAAAAATAGGGTAGTTAATGAAGGGGATTTTTGCTTTCCAAACATCGACTGGGACTGCCATTGTGTTAAGGGATTAGATGAGAGAAATTTGTTATGTGTGTACAAGAACATTTTCTGATTCAGAATGTGGATGTAACTACGAGAGAAGGTGCAAAACTTGACCTACTCTTGGGAAGTAAGGCAGGGCAGGTGACTGAGGTGTCAATGGAGGAACACTTTGGGGCCAGCGACTATAACTCTATTAGATTTTAAATGGTGATGCAAAAGAATAGACCAGATCTAAAAGTTGAAGTTCTAAATTGGAGAAAGGCCAATTATGACGGTATTAGGCAAGAAATTTCCAAAACTGATTGGGTCAGTTGTTCGTAGGTCAAGAGACGGCTGGAAAATGGGAAACCTTCAGAAATGAAATAAAGAGAATCCAGGGAAAGTATATTCCTATTAGGGTGATAGGAAAGGCTGGTAGGCATAGGAAATGCTTGATTACCAAAGAAATAGAGGATTTGGTTAAGAAAAAGAAGGAAGCATGTGTAATGTATAGACAGGATAGATAGAGTCAGTGCTTAGAATAGTATTAAGAAGGAAATCAGGAGCGCAAAAAGGGGACATGAGATAGCTTTGGCAAATCGAAATAAGGAGAATCCAAATTACAAATGCATTCAGCATAAACGGGTAACTAGGGAGAGAATAGGGCCCCTTAAAGACCAGCAAGGCGGCCTATGTGTGGAGCTGCAGAAAATGAGGGAGAAACTAAACGATTATTTTGCATCAGTATTTCCCGAGGAAAAGGATATGGAAGATTTAGACTGTAGGGAAATAAATGGTGACATATTGCAAAATGTCCATATTACAGAGGAGGAAGTGCTGGATGTCTTGATACGCATAAAGGTAGATAAATCCTCAGAATCTGATCAGGTGTACCGGAGAACTCGTGGGAAGCTTGATAAGTGATTGCTGGGCCTCTTACTGTGATATTTGTATCATCGATAGTCACATGTGAGATGCCGGACGACTGGAAGTTGGCTATCGTGGTGCCACTGTTTAACAAGGTTGGTAAGGACAAGTCAGGGAACTATAGACCAGTGAGCCTGACGTCGGTAGTGGACAAGTTGTTGGAGGGAATCCCGAGGTACAGGATGTACATGCATTTGGAAAGGCAAGGACTGATTAGGGTTATCCACATGGCTTTATGCATGGGAAATCATGTCTCACAAACTTGATTGAGTTTTTTGAAGAAGTAACAAAGAGGATTGATGAGGGCAGAACAGTACATGTGATCTATATGGACTTCAGTAAGAGGTTCGGCAAGGTTCCCCATGGGATACTGATTACCAAGGTTAGATACAACGAGAACTAGCCATTTGGCTATAGAACTGGCTCAAAGGTAGAAGACAGAGGATGATGGTGGAGCGTTGTTTTACAGACTGGAGTCCTGTGACCAGTGGAGTGCCACAAGGATCGGTGCTGGGCCCTCTACGCTTTGTCATTCACATAAATTATTTGGATGCGAGCATAAAAGGTACAGTTAGTAAGTTTGCTGATGACACCAAAAATTGGAGGTGTAGTGGACAGCGAAGATGGTTACCTCAGATTACAACAGGATCTTGACCGGATGGGCCAATGGCTGAGAAGTGGCAGATGGAATTTAATTCAGATAAATGTGAGGTGTTGCCTTTTGGGAAAGCAAATCTTAGCAGCACTTAGATGCTAAATGGTAAGGTCCTAGGGAGTGTTGCTGAACAAGGAGACCTTGGAATGCAGTTTCATAGTCCCTTGAAAGTGGAGTCGCAGGTTCATAGGATAGTGAAGAAGGCTTTTGATATGCTTCCTTTTATTTGTCAGAGAATTGAGTATAGCAGTTGGGAGGTCATGTTGTGGCTGTACAGGACATTGGTTAGGCCACTGTTGGAGTATCGCATGCAATTCTGGTCTCCTTCCAATTGGATAAATGTCATGAAACTTGAAAGGGTTCAGAAACGATTTACAAGCACGTTGCCAGGGTTAGAGAATTTGAGCCATAGGGAGTGGCTGAACAGGCTGGGGCTGTTTTCCCTGGAGTTTTGGAGGCAGTGCGGTGACCTTATAGATGTTTACAAAATTATGAAGGGCATGGATAAGGTAAATATACAAAGTCTTTTCCCTGTGGTCGGGGTCTCCAGGACTAGAAGTCGTAGGTCTAGGGTGAGAGGAGAAAGATATAAAAGAGATCTAAGGGGCAATATTTTCACGCAGATGGTGGAACCTGCATGGAATGAGCTGCCAGAGGAAGTGATGGAGGCTGGTACAATTGCAACATTTAAGCAGCATTTGGATGGATATGTGAATAGGGAGGGTTTGCAGAAAATGGGAAGAGTGCGGCAGGTGGCACTAGATTCGGTTGGGATATATAGTCGGCATGAACGGGTTGGACCGAAGAGTCTGTTTCCATGCTGTACATCTCTATGAATCTATGATTCTATGATCCCAATCCCATATTTCACTCAACTCGCTACTTATCACTTTTCACTACATCGTAAAGCTTACTTAAACCACTTTTTATCCTACTCCACCGAATTCCCACCTGGGTTATAATTCCAGATGATCTCTGTCTTTCTTTCACCCTGGTGACATCTTGACATGCTGACCACGCAACCATCATTGTAATTCCTCCAATAACATATCAACTCATCCGCCTGTCACCCGAAACAACATTCTCCACTATCACACTGATCTCACCCCCCAAACCCAGATCGGAAATTATCTTACCCATCGACATTGGTGAAGCTGGTTTAAAATGAAATCGGAAGTTGGCCAACACTTAGCCAGGAAAAGTTGGAGACATTTTTGCTGGTCCTCAGTTGACTCAGTGCCCAACACAAATATATTGAGACCTTGCAAGTGTCTCAGGCGCTGTGTTTATTAATTATTCGAATAATTGATGTTACAGGATGTTTTAGAGCACTTTTAAATTGCTCTCTGAACATGGACTGGGTCACCCCATAAATAAATGCGTTTGTACAGCAGTTTAAATTTAGAGTCATAGTTGCAATATGTGCAAATACACATAAAGAATGATTGTAGTATTTCGGATGCATTCCAGTAATGATATACAACAAGAATTCCACAACATATAAGAGCCACAGGATTATGAAGCTGCCAGATATGGTGAAAAGTAAGATCGCTGACTTTCTTCTACTTTCTATCTCTGGGTCACTGTGATTTTTACCTTTCATTTGGCTCCTGAGCCCCTTACGAACTCGACTTGTCACAAATATGTGTCTGACTGTAAGAGCATTGAATAAGAGAATAAAAACATATGGGAGCAAAGGGGTTAACACCTTATCAAGCCAATTGTACCCCACCCAACCTGGATCGGTATAATAGCTTGGCTTTACATGGCAAAACAAAGGAATATTGTCTATTACCTCTTCTGGTTCAATTGTAAAGTACCACGGGATGTTTTTTAAGCACAGCAAAATGCAGGTTATTGCAAGAACCAGATTGACTGTTCTCACTGAGCAATATTTTCTTTTCAGCTTCTGGCAACAGATGGCTACAAATCGATCAAAGGAGAAAGTGACAGTGAACCAAACAGAACAGTCTGTGGCTACATAACAAAGTACGAAATTAACACTACACACAGGAGTGAAGTCCAGAAATGACCCTGAAAAATAATAATACCTTATCTTCTCAAGTATTACAGCAGTAATAATGACAAATAGATCCACAGTTGCCATGGCAACGAGGTAGTACGTCGTGCATTTCGAAAGGCCACACTTTCCTCGGGACAGGATTAAAACTGCAACTAAATTAACTGCAAGAGATAGAAAGGCGAAACATAAGATGGTAGTTGCTGATGAAATATTTATCTGTGACTGGATCCATGTAGCTAAAGCAAGATTTCACCACAGACAGATTTGTTGTGAAAATAAGAAGATAGAAACAATTTTTAAAAGACAGTTTGTCCTGTTTTTTTTTTGTTCGCGTATGCTAGATGCTAAACATATCACACACAATCTTTTCTTCTTTCAGGAATAAATCTTCACACGAAGTACATTTCACACTGAAAAGAAAACAAACAGTGCTGTGGAGGGTGTCAGTCTCCGCAGAACGTATGCCAATATCATGAGAAATCGGGTATGAATTTTCTGCTGTTATTATACATTTTTTAAAAGATAGGGCAGCGTTTTCCCCCTGCAGCTGCATTCCAATCATTGTGCAACTTATTTGCATTCTTTGTTTATGCACCATAAAATCATGATCAATCTCTACACTTCCTTCGCTTTTTATTTTCAAGACTCAGGTTTTGGACGAGATCTTTCTTTCCTCAAACAAATTTGACGTTCTATACCGTACGAACTAACAGAAAGAAGAACGAAACAACATTTCTTGTTTTTAAAAGGACAAAATGAAAAATAGGCAAGTTATCATCAAAGTATTTCCAACTTAGTTGTACCACTCTTAAAGTACCGAATGCTGTATTTTGTCGCTATATTTTAACAAGAGCATTGAAGGACGATACCAGAAGTGGATATGCCTAAATATTGAGAAAGGACTTCCTGGCCGATTCTGCATGCTCTGATGAATAAGAATCCTAGGGTGGTAACAAAATGATGCCTTTAACATTACTTTTCTTTCGACAATATCGATAGAAATTTAAACCATGAGGGGAGACCAATTTAAGTCACTTTTCCCTAAAATGCAATAGTGGTTAGCACTGTTGCGTCAAAGGGGCAGGGACATGAGTTCAATGCCACCCTTGGGGGCCACAGTCTGTGTGGAACTTGCACGTTCTCGCCGTTTCTGTTTGCGTTTTCACCAGGTGCTCCAGTTTCCTGCCACATTCCAGAAATGTGAAGGACAGATGACTTAGTAATGGAAAATGCGGATTTATAATCCGAAAACGGGATGGGCCTGAGTGAGGTTCTGTTCAGATGGCCTGTGAGAACGCCAATGTCTTGCTTCCACGCTGTAGGGATTCAATGATTAAGAAAAAAATACAACCACTCTCGATGGAAGGTTGAGGATGCAGAATTTGCAACTGCAAGGCAGAGTTGAACCAAGTAAATTATTTATTTTCACATGTGTTTTGTAACAGGGAAAGATATTGTTGCACTAATCATTACAAACACAGATAAGGAGAAACTAAAAGTACGAGAGGAAACAAATAGAGATGATGTTACTTGAATGAGACGAAGCATGATAGAAGAATTAAACATTAGTCATCCTAGTTTGCCAGATTGGCACGTTTCTGCTCCTATGTCATTGCAATCATTATTTGTCAATTAATCACTTATAAGCAAAGATTTTCAATGAGCTACAAGAAATTGAATTGATCGCCACATAATAATATTGGGTCATCGAGAAAAAGTAATCTGACACCAGAAACAACGTGTTCATTATAGAAACAGCTTGCTTAATTCCGAATATTACCCTAAATAGATACAATCTACAGGTGCCGACACTCCCAAGAACGGAATTATCAAGTCTCAGAACAATCTCGTTGTTGAAAATACTCACAATATTATATTCCCTTGTAAAGTTGCCTGCACTGCTTATTGATTCAGCTGAATTCAATATTCGTCCAAGCAGTAAGACTATATAATTCAATTACGCCCTGACTTGCAATCATGTCTGTTAACTGTTGAGATGATGGGATTCGACCACACAGGGAATTCAGCACTTTTATGGAGGAGAACATAAACATAAAGCTTGCTTGTTTCTGGGAAATCACGTTCAGATTACCACGTAGCTTTGCTAGACACAGACTAAAACCAGTAACCATATAGCGCACAGTTTTACTTAATTTCAATAGTCGTAGTTCTTTACCAGGTACACCGATGACAGCAAGAATGGTGTAGTATATTTTGCTGATGCTATGAAAAAATTCCATAATTTTCTCTGCAATGTGGTCTGTTCTTTCGCTATTGTCAAGTTATCTCTACAATGCAGAGTCTTCAATTTATACTATGAATGATCTCCACAGGGATACTGAGAGTGCAGCTGTTCAAATTAGCTTTGGTAAAAATGAACAAACAGGTTATCACAACCTCGTTGTAATGGATAACATTTAGAACAGAGGGAGTATTTGAAAATGGACCGCACATTTCGATTACATAAATTAAAATATGGAAATTGTGTTTTTATAGAAATTGTGTGCGGCTTTGAAAGCATGTGTGATTTTATTATTTTCTGGTGAACATTTACTAATATTCATTTATTAGTAAAATTGCAGATGGGAGGCACTTCCTCTGCTTTCTGCGATATTTTCCAAACCAACGTGGTTCAAGATTTTTTTTTTTTGCATATTTCTGGACCATAGAACTCGAACAAATGACTCTTGGCTCAGAGGTAGGTACAGAACCACTGTAGTAAATGAATGCCGATGCGTTGTTCAATTTTGGCCATTCAATTCAAGTACTTTGTCTGACGAAGCATCAAACCAAAGGGTATCAAAAATTCCAAGAGCTCCAAAAAGGAATAAATTTGTTGCATTGATATTAGTTTAGGTAAAATGATAGGAATTAGTATAAGATTATCAGGAAATACTTACTGCTTGAAATGAAATGTGGTTTCTTGCCTCGAGTGTATTTTTTTCTTGTAATGAATCAGCTGCCATCTTGGACACTCCAGTAGAGGGTTGAGGGTAGAAAATGTGGCAATAGTGAATACAAAACCTAAAAGTACCATACGCATTGTATTTTTGTAAGAAACTGCTTAAAATATGTGTAACATCGAAACATGTGTGATGTCTTAAAGGTGAACATTCCTCACTGAATCTGTGTAGCACAACTTGTTTACTTTATTCTGAACATTCATTATCCCATTTCAATCATTAACATATCAATAATGATGATTTTTTTTCATTGTTTTAGGAATTTACATGGAAGTGGAAAGAAATGAAAAAAAAATGCTTCCAATATTGATTGATTTTAATTTGACATAATAACCGGCAAAATTAATACATGACTAATGTGAGCAATTATACGTAATTTGTGAACACCATCATTGTTATGGATAAAGTATTAAAATCTTGCACTTTTTGTATATTGTTGCAAAAATATTCTTGCACTAGCACAAGAGGTTTTCTTAAAATTGACATTACAGAGTGCAGAGCAGACTGGGTTGACCGTACTGTTGATGTAACAGAGCCAATTTCCAAATGTCTAGTCTGTGCCCCGGACACAGATTGGACAGAAGGTGCTGATTAGCACCATGACATTGTATGGAGCCAGTTTATGATAAATGCTAAACGAATAGTGAGTATTTCTCACGAGGTACAGCTGCCTTCTTCGTTGGGACAGACAAATTGTTCAAGTTTAGGTTGCAAAAATCTGCTTGGAAATTTCTGCCATTTCTATTCTTGCCCCTGACACCAGCCACGTGTTCTACTGCATTGTCACTGTCGACAACGTTTCCAGATTTACCACATGTTTGGAAGCAATGTTATGTGGCCATGTCATTTGTCCTCTCTCCAATAATTCCATGCTCCACCTGATTTCGTGTGCTATGCTGAGGGAGGTTGAATCATTGGAAAGGTTATTCTCCTTTCCTTGGCTGTGGTTATAAATTGTTATTTCACCAGTATGCATTTTGACCTGAGGCAATGCATCAGTCGCATTTGACGTATTTTTTTCCCAGCTTTATTATTTTCCCCTCTGCAAAATATGGGAAAGAAGGGTGCTTGTGTGGTTTAGGGATATTTATAACATCCTTCATTCGGCTTTTGCTAGCATGATATATGTGGACGTACAGAATTATCATTATGAGAACAGTAAGGTAGGAATTAGCTATGGCAGTGCCAAAGGTGACAGCTGGATTTTAGGAGAAGTGTGTAAAACATTCAATCTCGCAAACTGTCCTTTCTCCAACAGCAAACTGCCAAAAGAGAACAACAGGAGCCCAAAGCATAACCGAAAACACCCAAGCAGCGACAATCATTATCACTGCCATCGTGGATGTTCTTTTTGTGGGGTAGCTAAGGGATTGGTTCACGCAGACGTAGTGGTCAAAACATGTGATAAAGAGGTTCATCCCAGAGACAGTACCAACAACGTAATCTCGAGCAATCCATAAATCATGTACCACAGGGCCCATTGGCCAGTAACCGACTAAAATGTAAACTGTGCATAGATTCATAGTGAATGCATCCACAATTACATCAGCACAGGATAGGCTGAAAATAAAGTACATAGAACATAGAACATAGAAAAATACAGCGCAGTACAGGCCCTTTGGCCCTCGATGTTGCGCCGATCCAAGCCCACCTAACCTACACTAGCCCACTATCTGCCATATGCCTATCGCATTCCCCTTTTAAATGCCCATAAAGAGGGAGAGTCCACCACTGCTACTGGCAGGGCATTCCATGAACTCACGACTCGCTGAGTAAAGAATCTACCCCTAACATCTGTCCTATACCTACCACCCCTTAATTTAAAGCTATGCCCCCCTCGTAATAGCTGACTCCATACGTGGAGAAAGATTGTCATGGTCAACCCTATGTAAACCCCTAATCATCTTGTACACTTCTATCAAGTCACCCCCTAATCCTTCTTTTCTCCAATGAAAACAGCCCCAAGTGCATCAGCCTTTCCTCATACGATCTTCCTACCATATCAGGCAACATCCTGGTAAACCTCCTCTGCACCCGTTCCAGTGCCTCCACATTCTTCCTATAGGATGGCGACCAAAACTGCACACAATACTCCAGATGTGGCCGCACCAGAGTCTTATACAACTGCAACATGACCTCAGGGCTCCGGAATTCAATTCCTCGACCAATAAAAGCCAGTGCGCCATATGCCTTCTTCACCGCACTATTTACCTGGGTGGCAACTTTCAGAGATCTGTATACATGGACACCAAGATCCCTCTGCTCATCCACACTACCAAGTATCCGACCAGTAGCCCAGTACCCTGTCTTTTTGTTTTTCTTAAAGTAGTTGTTAATGGTTTGTAAATGGCTGTTCACTTTAATCGAGACCATGACCAGAATATTTCCAATAATTGTCATCAAATTTACGATCCTGTCACAATCAGACTATAGACAATTTGGAGCATTGTGTCAGAATTTCTTCCCTCAGCATAAATTAGCCCTGTCAGGTTACTAAGAAAAGGGTTTGCCACTGTTTAGTCCTTTTCATTTCGCTCTCGAGTGTAGTTTGTCCTGTACAGGCCTAAGAGAAAAGCAGAAAATAGATCAGGATTAGGAAACAGACCTCAGATATTTAAATGTTAAAAGGTAATTTCATGCTATTTAACGATGAGCAGAGAGGGGCCAGGGTCTTCTTGTATTTTTTAACATAAATGTTGACATGCAGGCTCAGCAAAAAAGTAGAAATGTAAATTTAATATTGATCATTTCTGGTAAGGGTTCTGAAGTATAAAAACACGTAAGTCTTGTTACAACAACGCAGAGACTGGGCATAAATTACTCATGTCCGGATACCAAGGGCAGCCAATAACGTTTCCATCATCAGTTGACGATCTGCTGAGAAAGTAGTGGGACATCTGGTCAGTCAGAAGGATGCTCATGGAGAGACTTATAGTCCTGTGCATGGATCATTGATGAGGCTGAACTGGATCAATTGTACTCTCTGAGCTAATTTGGCTGAAAGTTTGATATGCAATGCAAGTTAGCGCCAACAGCAGGGCAATTAATTCTGCAAACAAACATGAAGCTCCATGCTTGCCTCTCACCTAAAGCATGGTGACCCTCACCTTCCTTCTCTGAGAAGAGAGCAGCACACTAGGACTTTGGCAACGTTAAGATGAACTCTCATGACTTCATTTCTTGATGTGGAGGTGTTGGTGCTGGACTGGGGTCAAATTACAAAGGAGCAGTGCTCTGAAAGCTAGTACTTCCAAATAAACCTGTTGGACTATAACCTGATGTTGTGTAAATTTCAACTTCATTTTCTGGGTGTGGATGGACATCGTTTAATAGGCACTCCCTTTTGCACGCAACGTTTTGTTCATTCTGCAGGACAGCTCTTTCACTAATGTTGCTTCATATGGTGAGGCTGAAGCTGCTTGAATGATGGAAACTTGGCTTTTATTATTCGGATACTGCATATCGCATTCCATGGTGTATTGTCCCCAGTACTCATCTGAAGGGCATTTCATACCAACTGTTTCTAAAGTCCAGTATTTTTCCTTGCATTCCCAACAAAGATCAATGTCAGCACTGATGACGTCCTTAGCTGTCAATGGAAACAGAGCCACTGTGATTGCATTCCTAACGGGATGCAAGGAGATACAAGGTGACCAGAAATGATGTCAATCCAAAGACTCTTGAGGATCACCACGGAGACTGATGAGCACTCAGCGCAGGTACAGCTTCCTATCTGCAGTATCAGATCCAATGGAAAGCTAGTAATTTTACCTCAGTCTCCATTTCCTGAATATGAACTAGCTGCAATGTTGACAATGCATTCGTATTTCTGGGAATATTGTGATTAAAGTGAATCGAGCTTAATGTGGGAGCAGATGGAGCGGAAGGCCATTCACTCTAAGAGGTTGTGAATGTCACAACCTTTTTACTGTGCAATGTGATTTGTTCCTAAAGGGGAACAATAGAAAGACAAAGTGTGATATCTCATTTTCGCACGCTCAAATGCACCAGGACAAGCGACCGATGGCAATCCATGCAAGGTCATTGAATTCACTTTATTTTTGTGGCGAGATTAGTGCTGCAGTGTCGGAAGTTGGATTCGGAAACAATGTACCTTTCACAACTTGCTGCATGCCATTGACTACACTTTTATGGTTTGAATGCAAGGCACGTCACAATATTTTTCAATATCAAATGGATGGACGATGACCCTTACCATTTCCTGGAGATATGAGCCACTACTCTGGTTGCTAGGTCGACTCCAGAATCCTGTAACACCCCTCACGTATCTGGCCCATTTGAGATGACTTGCAAGACTTGTTAATGATTGGCAAGTAGAGGAGCGTTGTGACCACAGCTTTTGCCATCCTCATGAGGAAATATGAACGGGTTCATAACATAGATGTAATGCCCACAAACTTCAACCAGGTCCAGCGTGAGGTACTCGACGGAAGTGTTGAAAATGCGAGTCTCATGGACAAAGAGAAGAATTGGAGCGGACGGAGCTTCCAATTTGTCATGTATAACATGTTTTAACCATGTATATCACATTATCCATGTGCTCTGTATACGTGAAGCAAGCAGCTGGAACATGTGTCGGATCAAACAACAGAAATACATGGGTAACTCTGGCAGCATGTTTGGAGAGAAAGCAGAGGTAATAGTTGGGGTCCAGTGAATCTTCCTCATAATGATGCAATTGATGCTGAGAAAGCAGAAGAGAGAAAGTGATCATTTGAGAAATTGGACAGCTGGGAAGAAATAAATGTCTTTGTACATTACTGTTTTGATTCACATCAGGTATTACCAGACTGAAGAAAATCAATCATCGAAGATCAATGGTTATCCGGAGGAGGGAGAAGAATGGGGTTGAAAAGTGTATGATCTAATGTCACAGCAGACTCCGTGGGCTGAATAATTTAAATTTCACCTCTACCTTACGATCTTGCTCTTGCCGAGTCAGTGTTACATGTGACTTTAGAGCATAGAAATGTGTTTGATTCTTAATTTTCCTTTACTTGCAGAACAATTAAGGATGTGCCAGAACTTGTGGACATTAAGGAGAGAACATGAATTAATTTTGATCATTACCCAGGTGTCAGAATCATTCCAGACGAAATGAGCAACTCACAGCAACCCTGCAAATGAGCATGTTTTAAAAGCTGGTTTTGTTGTTTAGCATTTCGCCTGTGTCTCTGAATAATTAACGGTATTTATAAAGAAGACGCGTGATATGTTTTAAACATCTCAGTGTAGTTACAATTCACAGAAACACCATTACAGTTCTCTTGTGCAATATCTACCTCGCATTTCTGGGACAGACGACTGCAAATCGCTCAAAGGTGCAAGTGCCGTTGAACAAAAAGGATCCATCTCTGATTGTGTAACACTGAATAGCATGGTCATTGCATTTTGGTTGGAGTAAACAAAACAATATTGTTTGCTGCAGACCATTGAAATAGGCCACATTTTCGAGTCAATAATAGCAGCAATACAGGTTTTCAGGTACTGAAATTTGCATTGCAATGGGCTCCATTGAAGGATAAATAAATAAATCTAGTTTTAGACATGATCGTTATACAGCCATCTAGGAAACAAATTGTTGTTGGGAATCAGAGTCACAAAGCAGAAAGTTTTCTTAGGGTCACACAGTTAAAGAACACAATGGTGCCATTCAAATTATCGAGTTTGCAACAGCAATAAAAAAATCTGCAAAATGATAACTGGTTTGTGAGTATTATTCCACAATATTTCAGTTTATCTCTGTGTATAGGCTTGTTAAACTTTGCATATTTTCATGTATCATCATCCCCTCCCTCCCCGAGTATATATTTGTATTGTAATCACAGATTGCTATTTTAATATTCTTTTAATCTGAAGGACAAAGTGACAGATATTAAAAAGGTTAAAATTTGCAACGTGTTATTCTTGGGATGGAACTTTGTATAATAATCAAATCAGCATAAATAAAAAAAAAACAACAACATTATAGACAAAATAAAATAAGCTTACTGAATACTCATGGTTAAATGCTTCGACTGAGTAATGAGATATCATGAAGCGATGCCATTTTAGCACTAATAATTGAACTATGGATAATTAGCAGGATCAGCAGTTGTAGGAAGGGGAGAAGGGTAAATCCTTTCTAAATCAACAATCAACCAACTCAGTCTCCACTTGTCCATTCCTATGGACTCATGATCCTTGTCTTTTTTTTTTCTCCTTCTGACAGGAAGAGAATGAAAATAAGGAAAAGGAGTCGATTCTAAAAAGAAGCTGTGAAACTTCCTGTGACATAATTTGGATCCAAGTTAAATTGTATTAGTCGTAGTCACTGAACAAATGGGTTCAGTTGACCCCTTTCCAAACAATGAGTGCATTATCAAAACATATTCATATTTCCATGTCCTTGTACATCAGTCGTTGTTTAAGCTGATAATTTTTATAATGTCAAGTTGATATTAACGGTATTCATTATCTTGGCCATTGAAGAAGGTTTGTAAGCGTCAATTACACTGCTGTGTTTTTAAACCCAGAATGTATCATGCAAAGATGTCAAACTTTCTTAATGAAATTACGGAAAGACATGATCATATTGATGATATTCGTCATTGGTAAGGTGGTCACGAAGACAATAGCTCTTAATTCCAGATTTATTTGAATCAAATTTGACAACCTACCATTACACTTCGACTTTGGATTAATACTCCACTGCCATAATCATCTGACATGGCTTTCCTCGGTGATTGGCAAGACAGAAACCTCCTCCACACACCTTAAAATTTCCACCTTTCTCCATGGTTAACAATTCCCCAGACATGTATCAAGGAAATCACAAACTGCTGTATATGGAAGTGCTCACAAATGTTAAAGTTCATAAAGAAAAAAAAGTCAAAATTCCAAAACCACATGATTTTCAAATGTTTGATAGATTGCATAAATGTGTACCTAACATGAATCATTAGGTATTAAAGTTAATTATTTCATCACTACAGGGTAACAATTCAACTCAACATTGCAATCTCTATAAATTCAAGATCTCTCTTTAACTATAAATTACACACAAAGATAAGCAGGGAATGAAAAATAAAAACACGGGCGAGGGGAAAAGTGGAGAAAATGTCATTTGCAGAGTCTCCTTTCACAAAAGTTCGAATGGCTCTTGCTGATCTCATGGTTTCCTTTCAAATGCCCTTTGCTAAATGTTTCAATTGATTTTGAAGTGTATCTTGTTGACTACTTTATTCATAACTGGTTTTGGATTTACACAACAAAACGTTACAAATTGCGGCATCTGCTGAAGCATGTGCAATATTATTGGCATGCTCAAGAACATAGTATTAATACCAGTTTCAGATCAATCTTCATGTTTTCTCAAAGGAATAGTATGTTTATTTAATTTTCCAAAAATTTTATGAAGAGGAACTAAGTAGATTCATAAGAGTAACACTGCTTGTACTGTATTCATAGAACTACAAAATGCATTTCACTCAGTGCCACAACACAGACGAGTGAGAAATATAAAGCTCATCAAATAAAATAGAAAACAGTGAATTGGAGACAACATTAGCTAACGGATAGCGTACTGGCATTAATGGTTAATGGATAATTTTTCAAGTGAAATGAATACGTGTAGTACGTTTCTACATGGGTCAGAGTTGGGGTGCTTGAGTTGCCCATCAAACATTAATGATTTATACTTCGGTGCACAGGGTTAATTTTCAGCTCATACAAAACTTGCATTCAGATATTGCGAGGGAACTGTCTTGAAATTTAAAAGGTCAGTGAAAGATTTCGGAGTCGACACGTATTTGGCAAATGACATACAAACAGAGGAAAGTGAGGAACTACATTGTCGTAGAAGTGACGTGGATAGATAGATAACTTATAATAACTAATACTACTCTAAAGGAATGGACTGTGTCCTTTGTTGAAACAAGAACGCAAACATTACAAAGAGATATAAATTATATTTTGACGTGCACGTTGACTCATCAAGCTTGAATCAGTGTAATGGATCTGAAATTGACTTCGGAATTTATGAAAATAATGAGGAATATGGGAGAATGTTTGAAGGTGATTATCATTTGTAGTTTCTGTTTAAATGTGCATACGCAAATATTCTATGGTAATCAATGTTAACTGTGAGCAGTCAAAAAATATGAGTTACGTATTTGTATTTACTTTCTGGATAGACATTTTACAAATATTTTGCTCATTTTCTTACACATTTTAGTATGCAGTGTTGTTATATTGGTTTATATAATACTGATTGTATGATTAGTAAGAATTCTTGCTTGAGGAACTCGTATTAAGCTAGAAATGATTACAGATTAATCCATGCTATAGTTACTTGCAGACAAAACTTATTTTGTGAATGTTTTCCAAGGATATAACTGAAATCCAAAGACTGAATAGCAGGTGTTTCGTTTTTCAGGCGTTTCAATAAATCCTGGATGTCAAATATTATTTCAATAAAATCAACCAAGTTCCTGAATTTCTGAGAAAGTGAATCGCTAATGTATTTTGGAAATATAAATTCACGTTTACAAAGTCAAAAGAAAATAAAATGCATCTTGTTTGCATATCTGATTGATTCCTTCCACGATGCTGTCCCATGGAAATTTTTGTCGAGCGTACGTTTTAAGTAGAATGTTAATTTGTTTGAGTTACTTGTATGATTGCTAAAATAGTGAGATATTAATATTAAGAAGAAATGGCTAGGTAACAGAATAAGACAAGTTTCTCTATCACATGTGCTGATGCCATTCATTTCCACTTCCACTCATAAACGCATTCCTTACCTGATCATAACATTTCCTTTCTCATCTATTTAGAGATTAGCTCATTGTAAATACTTCATTTTAATCTACTCGTACGATCTTTAAAGATTCCTTTCATATTTGCTATATTTCTGTATAATAAGAAAATCTGTTCCGAATGACTCTATGGCAATTTAGATTTGATTTTTCTCCTCAGTTTATCCAACCACTATTTCTATTTGTTCTCGAACAATCTCAAAGATAGAATTTAATGCATTTTTAAAAAAATAATTTCTTTTGCGTATGTTCTTTTTCTGATTGAACATACTCCTTCAAAGTTCTCCGTATTCTGTCGGGCATTTTAATAACATCGCTCAGTTTTCTGTTTTCTTTAGCACAGTCCTCAATATCTTAATTTAATTTATATGTTGCTCTGAGAAAACCCTTCTAACTTTATAGATTTATTTTTGACCATTCCTGCTCTTTTTTTCATCAACTTCTGCTCCTTTCAATCAAAGGGTTTTCTTCCCTTTTCTTTATCCATTTTTAATTTTTTTTTTCCTTTATTCTTCCCACACCCTGCAGTTGATGGCATTAAACATGAATTCAGTTTCTTCCCTCTTTTTCTTTTTGCTTTCTTCTGCTGCTGTGACACCACTTTTCTCTATTTCATGTATTTCCATTCTAACGTATTATTATCTTTGTTTACTTCTTATGTCCGTGTATATCTGTTAATTCCTCACCATCACCCCTCATTTCATAGACATTTGTGGATTTCTCATTAAATCTACCTACTTCTATCTTTACGATATAAGGAAGGTAAATAGTGAAGCATATGAAAAATCTTCAGTAAGGATATTGCCAACTCTTACAAATTCTCCTCATATTTCTCATTTTCTCCTTGGCATGATTTCAACAGGATATCAAATCTTCTTTGTAATTTGTCCAACACTACAGCAATCCTATCTGGCTAACAAAATATGTGGACAGATTACCCACCCTGATTGCGAAGTGACAAATATCATCTCATCCCACAAGTGCAATGCAAGTGGCAGTGTAATTACTCTACTGGATAATAAAGTAGTTTTCATTTAAGAAAAATTGTCAAGTGCACTCAAGATAAAATGACAGAAGTACAGTAAAAATGAGGCAATGTTCCCTCAAAGGGCGCCATGTCAGGTATGAAGGAAACTTGGTACAAGTCTTAGCTAAAAGTGGCAACAAAGAGAAAAAAATATAAAATAACGCGTTAATGTTTTTCTTGGTATAAGTAGAAAAAATACATTTGGAAGTTAAAATTACAGTCCTTTGTTGTAGTAAGTGGAGAATTAAGGGAATAAATGTAAAAGTTCAAAAGTCTTTCTGAAAAGGGCTAGGTCTCCTCCGCTTTGGCCCACTCTCTAGTCATCTCACACACACATTTCGAAGCTGAAGATGCAGGACAGACATCCCTCACCGAAATTTCAGGATCACTCTAACGCTGGGTTCAGGATCATAGTCGCTTCTATGCACCAGACCTCCAACCAACATTGCTCTGGGGCTATAGCTGCTCCATGTACCAACATCTAATTTCCACTGCTCTAGACCAACAGCTGCTGCCTCACTCCCCGCAATTCTTTCACCGCTTCTCATTGCTTCGTCGGTCAATGAGATTATGACAGACCTAATAATTCTCAGTTCAGTTATTCTGTCTTTTCCACATTTCATGTTTTTTTTGATTACTGATTCGAAGTCTGTCTATCTCAGCCTTGACTATAGCTAGCGATTTAGCCTCAGCAGAACTTAACAGAAATTAATTCAACATATTCACTAGCCTCTGAGAAAAAAACCCTCATTGCAAACTTAAATTATTAAATCTTTATTTTTAAATTATGATCTTTATCCAAGTCTCTCGCAAACATGCAAAAAAAGCCTACCAGAATCTCAAACCCCCTTAAAATTGTATTCTTACAATTAAGTCTTAACTAGATTCCCTACTGTGTAAAAACATTCTATTTGGCCACCAAGTGCATAACGTCATCCTGAAGAGTGACCCACCCAAACCCAATTCCCTGTGAAAAGTAAATCAAGCGCTATGGGCAATTTAACATGGCCAACCAACTTGCTTGCACGTCTTTGGATTGTTGGAAGAAACCAAAACACCTGGATGAAACCCATGCAGACATGGGAAGCATATGCAAACTCGACACAGAGAGTCACCCGAGCTGGAATTAAACATCGGTCCTTTACGCTGGGAGGCTACAGTCCGAACCACTGCCGCCAGTCTTATCGTTCGCAATGACAACCATTACAATCCCAACCTATTCAACCTCTCAAACACCAAAAGTGCTTCATTCTTCAGATCAAAGTGGTGAATCCTCTGTGTACAGCTTCCAACGTTATTATGGCTTTCCTTAGAGAAGCACAAACTCTTTTTGACCAGAAACATAACACGTCAGTATTTAAATATTCTAATGATAAAGGTTGGTCAATGCTTGGAATTTTGCAACAAGGAATTTGACCAAACGACCCCCCCAAAGTCAGTGCAAATTCTACAGGGCACATTTCAAGAGTAATTGGAATACTGTCTAATTTCATAGATATATGCAGTTAATAAAAGAACGTGAGAGGATTCAGACCATGAAGTTAAAGTCCACATGCTGAATTAGTACATTATTTGCCTCTTGAAAAAGAAAACACCACTCTCTCATCAAAAATACAGGAAGAGCATCTAATTAAATCAACGTGCAGATTTCAAACTGAATTATTTAGAATATATTAACGACTTTGACACCAGTTGGATTCGTCAAGTAACAAAAGACAGAACCGCCAAACTGGACATACATGCAAGGAAACCACACGATCTTGATGCATGATTTAATGCTTAAATACCGGTACATGCACAACTGCTCAAGGCAGCATTGGCAAGAGTGAGCACAGCACAGTACTTTTGCCACTGAAGTTCCCTGTTAACACTGTAACAATAAAGAACTATGGTGCATCGCCATGCAAAGATAGAAGAACTGGTCAGAACTTATGTGTAGTTCTGATCGTCACAAAATAGGAAAAATCTGAAGGCTTTGGAGAGCGTGCAATACAGTATTACCAGTATATTAGCATTAGGACACACGTGAAATGATTTCAATACAGCGTCAGAGACTGAGCGGCAACCTAATAGAAGTGAGTAAAATTATGAGAGGCATACATGGGCTAGATAGTCGGAGTCTTTCGCCAAGGGTGCAAATGGCAAATATGAAGGGCGTAGGTTTAAGGTGAGGGGAAAAGGAAAAAGGGAGCTGAAGAAAGGCAGGTAGATGCCTTGAACGTGTCACCGGGGGAGGAATTGGAAGCGGATATGTTCGCAAAGTTTAAGAGACATTTAGACAGGCACATGAACATGAAGTGAATAGCAGAATACAGACCATGTGTAGGCAGATAATATTAGTTTAGAATGGCATCATGCTCGGCATAGTCATGGTGGGTCAAAAGGTATGCTCCTGTGCTGCACTGTACAATATTCTAAGTTTAGGGTTTATCATTAAACATAATAGATTTTCAGCAGATTGAATAGAACAGGAGTCATCCATAAGATGTTGTGAACCAGCTGCAGCTTTCAAGTTTCGTAGCCCACTTCAGTGATCAGCTATCTAAGGTACTAACTCGGACTCATCCACAAGCACAATAGAGATTGTCACGATTTCAAGGATCAGGTGTAAAAAGTACTTCAGAATTAAGTGTCAACATGGTGGACATGAAATGTGTGTGATATGCAGCTGGAAGTAGTAATGCAAACAACTGTTCTTATTAAAGTTTTGCAGTCCTAACTAACGTGGTCATAATTGTAATAGCCAGTTAAAAACATAATTGAAAGGGAGCTTCCAAATAAATGGCTCAAAGTCAACACCTCTGCTTATGGATTACTTGAGACAAGTGTTAAGACTGCAGTTTGGTTTGAGTGAAGTTAAGAGATCAAGTTGCATTCATTTTTGGAAAGATGAGTGCCAAATTTTCTGATACAATGTTGTTGGGAGAAATATCAAAGAAGAATCTTAGGTTCAGCTTTCCTTACCACAAGCAATCATTATTCAGAGTCTATTATCACATTTGTGGGACATGCCAGAGAATACCCAAATGGAGCATTCATGAGGGAAGCAGTTTCCCTCTTAATAAAGCTCAGATCGGAAGTCAATGACGCTCTGAGTTCTCCAGCGAAATATAGCTCCTTTATAGCTTTTTCCTTGCAATAATTATATGCAACATTGATATCATTGTTAGCCATATAGCCCTGATCTACACATCTAATCTGGCAAATACTCAGTGACGGACAACTCTGTTGACAGCCCTAGGTCTTTTCATAACCTTGTAATGATTCCCAGATACCTCCATGACCTATCTTTGGGCTTGTACAATGCTTTAATCAGTTTCATGCCTTTCAGATATTTGCAAACTACACCATATTATTTACCAATAAACTAAATAGTTGTTTTTAACTAAGAACTCTTCCAAATTCTGCACTAACGTTAGTATGCCAGATTTTGAAAGATTAATTTCTGTGAAGTGCTATAAAGTCTTTAAAATCAGCTCTAATGTTATTTTCCTATGACACAACTAACAAATTGAGAATAATCCTTCACTCACTTGAGACTGAGGGATCAAACAACAATCCTTTTGACTTGCAACTGTAGTTTTCGACCACGATTAGTTACACAGTATAAGTGGATTTTAACTAAGGTTTTATTTTGTACGAAAGCTTTACACTCTCCACTGTAAACATTTCCATTAATAAATACGACTTCTTAATAAACCATCTGTTAGAATTCCATTGATCAGAAGGAAATTCAAACTTTTTGATAAATTTGCCAAACCATTAAACTGAACTTGTGCAGATCACACAATAACTAAGCAACAGAACCAGATTTTTATTCTGTGCTTTTAAATCGGTTTTTGGCACTCTTCCCTTGACTTTCAGATGAATTATTTTGTTCGAGTTACCTACATTAGCAATCATGTTTGTTAATCTTTTATTGGCTGTGACCTCTCGTTTTAAACCTGGCTTTTTGGAGGTCGCGTTTACAATATTTATTACTTTATCTCCCCTAAATATGTATTGGACCTCTGTTGCAAATTAACATTTGCACAAGAATACAACTAACCTTTTCAAATTAATTTGTTGTTTGCCCTTCTAATTCTAAAATTACGTGAACATTTCAGAATACTGTAAGCCAGTCTTTCCTTCTATGTTTTACTAAACATCAGACTTGGGATTGTGGCAAGCTTGGCCTGAGAAACCTAACCCTAATTAGAATTTTTGGAAGTTAAGAACGGCCTGTTTAAAATAGACCAATTAGCTTCACTAATGTTTATTCCTACGAAGAACCTCACCTTATTCAGTATATCTATGTGAAGTCTAATCTGGCTGTGAACATCTGTTGTATGTAGCTCTCACACGCATTTGTTCATTTTAGTGTCAGTTAATAAAAAAGCCCCAAGAGACCATCGTTAAAAGTGAATCATGGGGCGCTAAAATGTGCAGTAAACTCTGGTCACTGATAATTTCTAACAAATTGCTGCACCCTACAACAATGACAGTTGCTATAATTTTGTCAAAATACCGTGGTCCCTTTTGTCGCAGAGAAGTCACTGCCAATGTATGTGTGATCAAAACGTTAATAAGCCCATTGTCAATGAATATGGGTTAAATGAAGCCAGAGGCAGCAGTGGCTATCAGCTATCATGTCAGATCCAGTTGCCCAACTCACAGGGAAGTATCTTGTCAATCCCAAATCTCCAAGTAATACAGTTATATGGCCTGAAGTAATCAGGCACAGGCTGATTTGCAGAAACGCCTCTCTCTGAGGGAGGAATTTGTCTAAGTTCAATCATATGTGTGATTGAAGTATTGAGACAGTGTTGAAGAACAAGAACAGATACAGTAATTGTAACCCATTATCGGGGACTTGCACCATTAGGCATCATGAAGAATGCTTTAAGCATGATTTCGCTCTCAGATTGTAAATCTACAAATTGAATTCCACAGAATGAAAAATCGTCTTCTCTTTATTCCAGCTATACCCACTGAAGTCATGTCATTTTAATATACTGGACCTGAAAGTAAATGTTTAACCTATAACTACATGTTGCTAAAGTCAACGTTTTATCAAAAAACATTAACATTTCTGGAGATTGTTGATCTTGCATTAAATAGAATACGAATAATCACTTTTATATTGAAATATTCTCTGTGTAGCTGAACTAGCATTATCATAAAGCAAGTGAAATAGTTCTGGATGGTGACGTACCCGCTGTCCCCACCCCTCACACCCTACAACAGTATCCATTGCCAATATGATGCTGGAAGATGTTAATTAGTTCAATGCATATGATCCACAACCCTGCACTTCACAGTGAAATCTCCACACATTGGAAAACCTGCCAGCGTATCTTGTGTAACATCAGCCTGGCTGAGCACTTGAAAGTGTGCAATGAATGCATTCATTTTCGGGTAGAGATCTAAACTACCTAGATTAAACAAGGTAAAAGGTGAACAATTTCCACTACTGAATGTCTCAGACATGTCCTTAACATTTCTTATCAGTACAATGTCACACACTCACAAGCACTGCAATTTGGGAATTACAACGCTTTACAATCAAAGATAAGTTGATGAAAATGATGCAATGTGTGAAAAACCTTCCTATTGCGTGAAATCACGTGTGGTTATAAACTGGTTAAGACCAAAAAGGCACTGCATGAATACCATCAAGGGAGATACGAAGATGACAGATATAGATAGATACGTGGGAGACAGCAAAATCAATAACTTTTGGAGTGGCCTTACCGGAGATGAGGAGATGCCAGAAAGAAGCTGTGTGATAAAAGAATATCGAGGAATTTCAGGCCAGCAAATCCTGTAACTACTCAAATTATTCATTTCTTCTCTGCAGCAAATGTGAGAGAGGCAAGAGTAGCGTACCTGCTTCTTACCATGTGATTTTTATCACACAGTTGCAAACACTTATTCAACGAGACAAAAGTTCATCCATGAATAAACTGTTCTGGTATAGTGAAGCTTGGTGGGCACTCAAGAACATATACGTTCGACATTTCCTGCATGTTGACATATATGCTATAACAACAGGGGTTTTGATAGAACGGGGTTAAATGTATTTGTTTCTTCCAGCAACTGTAACTCTCCACGGAACCAAATTGTGTCACTTGAGATTTTCTCTCTTCTATTATTAATGGAATCCATTCAATATGTTTTATCCCTCAGAGTCAGCAGCAGCATCTCTGGCACTAACATGTATCAGTGGCTTCACATGCATGGGCCAGTCGCAGACACGAAATTTTTTTGTTGACCTTAAAGAGATATACTATCCTCTGTTTGCTGCTATCTGCATTCCTGGTAATTATTCAATATGCTATAAGCGATGCACCCCTACATTACTTTTCTCAATATTTTACTCAGTTGTTGACGTATTTATGGTGAAGTTCTTCGAAAACAGTGTGGATTCAATTGCACTTGATTTCATTATTGCACTAATCACTCCGAAGTCGGAGTTTAAAATCTTCTATTTAAACATCTGTTCTCCCCTTTGGCTTCTTCTGAAAATTACATGCTTTGCTGAGTCAGAGTGGAAGTCAGAAATCCAAATCGAATCGTTGCATATAACTACCGCCTCATTTTCATAAATATTTGCAATAGTTTAGTTAAAGCAAATTTAAAGCTTTATGGAGAACAGCTGAAAAAGATAATTCTGGAAGTGCAAATGTACTTCGGACACTACACTGCAAGCTCTTCATTGTCGTTGTTGTGTGTTGACATCTGTTCTGGCCTTGCTTGTAAGACTTTTATCTGCTTTGGAACTTGTAAAATCACATGCCATCGTGTTTGCGGACTCCAGTCACAGTTAACAACATGAAATGATTAAATACGACCTTAATTAGCTAGTGATAACATTGTGCAGTGATTGATGTTGATTACTTTCATATCTCCATTACAGTATCCTTGGATATGGACTTCTGGCACAGTCTTTTCTTCTTACATTGGCGATCTCTTAATAATGCCTTATCATCACATCATGGTCATCTTCCACATTGACAGCTACAGATTTTAAGTTTCATTAATGCTAGCACGTTTTCCCTAGAAAATAAGTATTTCTTAACAACATTGCCTTTGAGGGTGATGACATTATTTGCATGAATGCTGGAAGCCCTGATCATTTAGTCATCGTATGTATAATTTGTAAAGGCGTCTCAGTCTTTCAGTAAAGTTATGAAGATACTAACCTTGTAAGAAAGCACTTTTTTGTCGAAATAACAGATTTTTATTCCATGTCCATTTTTTCTTTGTCAAAGTCAGCTTCGGAAATATCACTAATGATCCGAATGTAGTAGCAATACAGAAGTCATGAGTCATGACCAATCAAAGGAAACAGAATTTCTTGACATGTATCACAAATTATATATTCATATGCATGGAATATATGAATTTGTTCGACACCTCCACACATACCGGCATGCATGTGTTTTCGTGTGTATGTGTTGTATGCGTGTGTGCGTTTGTGTGTGTGTGTGTGTGTGTATGTGTGTGTATCATGCTTACATTTCCAAAATACTCAATGAAAGTTGTCAATTGTAACTTCACTCTGTCTATCTGGTTCTCACTCTTAACATAGTGTCAATTATGACTTTAACACGGAGAAAGCAATTCCTCCAAACGTGTTAGCACATTATGCACTGGCCATGTCAGTGGCAGAAATTCTTTTTGTTCTTATCGACTTAATAGTGAGGCATCTTCCAATTTATTATTGGAAACAGATTGCTTTGCTGTACTTCATTTCCACTCGTAATATCCATGTTGTCCTTCTTCATGCTGGCTCAGATTGTTCTGTCTGGTTCACATTCCTAATGAAGGGCTTTTGCCTGTAACATCGATTTTCCTGCTCCTCGGATGCTGCTTGATCTGCCATGCTTTTCCAGCGCCGTCCTAATCTTGACCCTATCTGGTTCACAGTCATGTTCACTTGTGATCGATTCGTGGCTACTTGTTGCCAAGATCTGAACAGCAAACATTGCACAAAAAAGATTGTAAGCATCGCTGTCGGAACGGTGACGGCACTCAGCTGCCTAAACAAACTTAACGTGGCAAATAATGCTGATGGATCAGCGCAGAATTTTGTTCACTTGTTTTGCAGCACGAGATAGAACATAGAACATAGAACAATGCAGCGCAGTACAGGCCCTTCTGTCCTTGATGTTGCACCGCCCTGTGAACTAATCTAAGCTCACCCCCTTACACTATTCATCATCATCAATGTGCTTATCCAAGGGTTGTTTTAAATTCTTAGATGTGGCTGATTTAACTACATTGTTAATGATTAACTACAAATGTTCATGTTTCACGAGTCTGGTTAAGACTTATGCTCCTTCACTACTTTCTTGCCCCAGGTGTCCCAATCACTCTGATTCTGCTGCTAAATTCATTGACCATAAAGCATATATTACTGTGCAACAGAAAAAGCAAGAGACTCCAGGATAGTAAAAATGGTGAGATGTTCAGAAACTCAGATATGGAAAACCAAAAGAAGTCAATCATTTTGCTGTTTGGTATCTCTGTGAATTTTATGCTTTTATGTTCAACATAGTTCGTAAATTCCAGCTGGTTCAGAATGTGTTACTTTGGGTGCAAAGCTATATGGATACCTTATTTTATTGGAGAAATAGGATTAATGCTGCAGCTCCTCAGATTCTGCAGTAACACTTGTACTTTTACTGTGAATCAGAAAAGAAAAACAAGAGAGCAGCTGAAGAATCTAATCAAGTTCTCTTTGCTCGAGTCCTTAAATTGAAAGTTAAGGAAGAAAAACATTTATCGCAGCACATTATGTTCAATCTACTGATCTACAATCGGAACTGTCCAAGATAGTTCACATTTAGAAGGTAACAACAACTTAATGAATTATATAAATAAAGAGGCATAATAGGCACATAACTGATAAGATATGAATTAAGTTAATGCCAAGCAGTATGTCCTTTTAACATAAAGAAACAACGAAAGTGACTTCGAACTTAGAAGGCTTACTACTTCATCGAGACTGGAAAACATTCAAAGAGAACTTAACAGAATGGCATCTCCGATAGTTGGATATCTGCATAAGGAAAGTCTTGACAAGAGAGAAATGCATTTCTCTTGCAACAAAGAAAGGAGACTATTAAATTGCAAATTAGGGTTATCATGGTTATTTTGGCATGCAGTAGATGCAAAGAGACCTCCCCTACCACAACCTGTAGAAAATGCACACCAAGAGGACATCAGAATAAGAGTCATCAGGAAATCCATTATGGTATTAAAACAAAGGTATTGCATCAAAACAGTAGTGCGAATGTGAATTCTCTTGATATGGATAGAGGCTGTATCAAATAATGTTGATGTGTTTCAGATGAAGATGACTCGGGCACATGAGACTGGAGGGAATGGACGCTCAGTATCAGAGATTGAAATGTGGAAAGATATGTGGTCACTCAAATGGGACAATGTGCCCATGTGGGTTAGTTGAGTTGGATCATCTATTTGCATTGTGTATCAAAAGTAGAAATCACCATTGGCTGAATATCCATATTTCTTGCGCTGGTTGCAATTGAACCAAAGGATCATCACAGGGAAGAGACAAAGTGAGGAAGGGAAAGCCTTTTGTAGTAACCTCGCACAGCAAGGAAATAAATCTATTGGCATCATTTTCCATTGCAATCAAGCCACCGAACTAACTAAGCTAACCATCCACAATACTGCAAAAGCTCGCTTACATTCAATACATAGCGTCTAACATTAATGCAATAAATCTCAGAAAAAGTATGTTCTCCATTAATTAAATAAATCCTAATAGCACCCATTTAAATTCCTTCTGTGAATATATTTTAAAGTTGAAAGAGAAGATATCTCTTAAAATAATTGCCGAAGTTACAAATTTAACTGACTGCAAGATATCTGCAACAGCACGTGTGTTTCGACTGCCATTTCACACCCGACTCAAATAATTTGCATAACTCAAGGATCCAATATGTCAAATTCACAGCTGTGCCTGACAACAAGACCAACATATTTCTAGGACAACTATTTTCTATATTATTCCCCATTAACAGCTTCAATTTTCTCTCATGGACCCCACTGTACGATAGGACTACCTTAAAATGTCAATAAAACTCCACGCCAGCGCTGATTCACATGCATAATTTCAATATTTTACAGATAACCAGTTCAACAAAACTAGTATCTTTGCATTCATCTAAACATAAATTTCCGCTGCAGAATACAAATTTTGATTGGCTTCTTCACCGTCACTGTCTGCTTCATTGAACAATTAATGCCAAGGAATTTCTTTTGTTCTCCCACAAATACATTATTTCTAAACCTTAACATCAACGCATACCTCCTCTTTATGGTTCTCTCGGTTCCATCTCGTTAGGTTTTGAAGAATTCACACCAGCAACATTTTAATTTGGAACAACTTTTATGCCACTTGGTAACTTGACAGTTTGCAAACCAGATGGGGGGCAGCTTCACCTCAGATTGCCTCTGCCTAAATTCATAACCGTGTCTGGACAGTAATCATTAAAAGACAAAATTGAAAACCTCTTATTAATCAGACCATTGTTTCTAGGCAGACTTGTTTGTAAGTAACATTTCTGAAAAGTCACGTGCAAACTTGGAACTCTCTTCTACTTGAATGTTAAAATGTCGGTTGTTTGTCGATAAGTACATTAAATAATAGGTACAAGAACGAAATATTACATCACAACATTAAGGGTCAGTACATAATCTAAATATTGTTTCGAACTGGCTGATAATTATGTTGCATCATGCGGAGAAAAGTCTGATATTTTTGTTAGGTTTCACTTTAATTCGTGCTACGTTGCATTGCATAAAATTTCCGTGCATTTCTATTGTCCAATACTGCTACTCATTGATGAAGAATTGCAGCCTAGCAGAGTGGGTTTTTTTTCCCTGATTTTAATAATTATTGGGAAAACACTCAACGTTTGGAGGATTAGTAACAATAGATTGTTTGGTTTCGGAGGATAATGCCATAAGAAGATCTCCATCTGTGGTGGTTAGCAAATAAATGAAGCTATATTGCAGGAGTGTCTGCGCTCAGGGAATTCTTCTCTCTCAGAGGGGAAATCAATGAGGGTGCATCACACCAGCAGGTTGGCAATGCTGAGGAGGTGCTGCTGCACAGACACAGAAAAGTCGCTTCAGCCCATCAAGTCTGCACCAACGTACATATCACTGAAAGCACAGTAATCCCAATCTTGCACTTGTTATAAAGAAGAAAGAGCAAAGAAAATTTACAGCCCAGGAACAGGCCCTTTGGCCCTCCAAGCCTGACCCGATCTAAATGTACTGTTTAAACCTGTCGATCAATTCCTCAGCATTTATATCCCTCTGCTCCCCACCTACTCATGCATCTGTCCAGATGTATCTTAACTGAATCTACGTGTCTGCCTCTGCCACCTCTGTTGGCAACGTGTTCCAAACGCCCACCACCCTCTGTGTGAAGTACTTACCACGTGAATCACCCTCACACTTTCCACCTCTCACTTTGAAAGCACCTCTCGTAATTGAATTCTTCACCTTGGAAAAAAGCTTGTCTCTATAAACCCTTCAGGTTTTGGAAACCTCAATCAGGTCCCCCCTCAATCTCCATTGTTCTAGTGAAAATAAACCTAACCTAATCAACCTCTCTCCATAGCTAGCACCTTCCATACGAGGCAACATCATTGCAAACCTTTTCTGCATCCCCTCCAAAGCGTTCAAATCCTTTTGGTAATGTGGCGCCCAGAACTGTGCACAGTTTCTAAACGTGGCCGTGCAACTTCAACAAGACTTTCCAGCATTTATACTCAATAGCCCGTCCAAAGAATGCAAGCATACCAAATGCCTTCTTGATCACTTTATCCACCTGTGCAGCAACCTTCAGGGTACAATGGACCTACACTCCCAGATCTCTCTGCCCATCAACTTTTCCCAAGGCTCTTCTATTCATTGCATAATTCCCTCGAGAAATAGACTTGCCTAATGCATCACCTCACATTTGTCTGGACTGAAAGCCATCTGCCACTTTTACACCCAACTCTCCAGCCTATCTATTTCCTCCTCTATTCTCTGACAGTCCCTTATGCTCTCTGCTACTCCACCAATTTTCGTGTGAAGATATCTGTCAGGGCCCCAGCTATTTCCTCTCTCGCCTCCCTCAGCAACCTGGGAAAAATCCCATCCGGTCCTGGGGATTTGTCCACGTTAATAACCTCGAGCATTGCCAACTCATCTTCCCTACTTATGCCAACGTGATCCAGACTAATCAAATTTCTATCTCTAATCTCAAGATTCATCATATTCCTCTCCTCATGAACACTGATGCAAAGTAATCATTCAGAATCTCACCCATTCTCTCAGGTTCGGCACACAGCCTTCCTTCATTATCTTTTAGTGGACCAATCCTTTCCATAGTTACTCGCTTGCTTCTTATATAAAAATAAAATGTTTTGGGATTTTCCCTAATTCTGCTTCTCAAAGCCATTTCATATATTTAAAGCTTCTAACGTTTCAGCCTCCATTACTTTCCCAGGTTTTGTGTTACAGATTTCCACTGATCTCGGAATGACGTTTTTTTCTCAAGCTACTCCTCGAAATTACTCCCCATTTCACGAAGATCATGTCCACCCTTAATAGACACCTTAAAAAGGGAAAAAAGCTGCTCCCTACACATCCTAACTATATCCTTCACAATATTATACATCTCCATAATATAAGTACCCCAACATTCTCTGGTGGAAAGTAAACAACTCAAGCCTATCTCGACCCTCCTTATCGCTCAATAATTGCATGTCATGTGACATCCTGGTGAACCGAAATAAAAATCGAAATTACTGTGGATTCTGGAAATCAGAAACAAAAATTAGAAATTGACGGAACAGTTCAGAACTGAGGAAAGGTTACTGGGCCTGAAATGTTAACTCTGATTTCCATCCTGAGATGCTGCCAGACTTTCTTAGCATTACCAGCAATTTCTGTCTTTTTGATACTGGTGAATCTCCTCTGTTCCCCCTTGCACACTATTCCATCCTTCTTGTAATGAGATGATCAAAACTACACAAGGTAACAACATTCTGTACAATTCCAACTTTAAATGCTTACTCCTAGACTGTATGCCTCGTTAAATTAAAGCAAGTATTCTATATGCTTCCCTGGCTGTCCTATTCATGTGCTCTGCTGACTAGTATAATTTATCAATCACCCTCAGTTCCTCTTAGCTACCCAGTAACTTGCCATTTATTAAGTGGCTCATCTTATTTCTTCTTCCAAACTGCATCACCACAGACTTGTGAGGTGTAAATACCTCCTGTAACTACTCATTCCCATAATCAAACCGTTTAAATCTTCATGTAATATGCAATCAAGTTCACTATTAACCACCTACAAATCCTTGTGTCATCTACAAATTTCCTGAATACTCCCTACACGTTTTCAACTATGTCATTTACGCATATAACAGACCATAACGTGCCAGAACTAATTATTATGGGATACCGCTGGCGTTATTCAATAGTCAGACATTATTAGCCAGCATCCCACCACGGTCTTTTGTGTACTTTCAAAAAGCCAGTAGCTCATCCATCTCGTCATGTTTCCCTGGCCTTCACGTGCTTTAACTTTCTCAAACAGTCTCCCTTGTACACCTTGTTAAATGCTTTGTTAAAATCCATGTAAAATATGTCAACTGCACTTCCCTCAGTCAACACATCATAAAATGCTATCAAAGCCATGCTGACTATTTCTAATGAACTCATGTTTTCATTTAAGATGCATCTAGGCAGATGTTTGAATGGGCAGGGAGCAAAGTGATATAGACCCTTAGAAACTGGGTGACAGGTTTAGATAGAGGATCCGGATCAGTGTCAGCTTGGAGGACCGAATGGCCGAATCGCCGAATGGTTCTTTGTTCTTTGTTCCCTTTCCAAATAGCTCGCAATTCCCACTTTAAGGAATTTCTCCAATAGCTTCCCTACGACTGAGTAACTATCAGTAGTTCATGATGCATTTCTACTGTCTTTCTTTAAAAATGGAAACACATGAGAAGTCACCTCGTCCTCTGGTACTACCTCCTTGGCCAGAATGGAACCGAAAAAAATGACAGAGACCCTGAAATTACTAGCCTTCCCTCATACAGCGTCCGGGCACTCAATTAATCTGGGTGCGGATATTTGTTTGCCTTTAAGTCCGTTGGAACATCTAATCCCTCTCCATTTCCTATGTCGAACTGTGCAGGTTCCCCACAGTCGCTTTCCCAAATTCATACTTATGTTTTCATATTGTAGAGCAAGGACTGAAAATAAGTTTCCTTTTAACATCGTTCAAATACCCCGAGTCTTCAAATACAGATCGTCCCTTGCTCCATAATATATCCTACTCATTCCCTGCTAAATTTCTTACCTTTAATATATTAATAAAATATCTTAAAATTCCCGCTGAACGTTTTCGTAAGTCCTTTTCTCATGCCCACTTTTTGCTTGTCTGATAGCTTTACTAAGTTCCCTCTGCACTTTCGATATTCGTCAGGGACACAACTGAATTGCTCCTTTTAAACTTCCTAAAAGCCTTTCTCGTCTACCACATCCTATCGTGAATGGTCTCTGTATTAATTATGCCCACATTTTGCTCTAAAAGGTACCTGTTGGACCTGCAATCTCCCCTGCCATGCTTTTAACCCACACCACTACCACCCCCACAACTGCTCTGCTCAAGGCAAACCCAAAAGGTGCTGTTCAGCCAACTTTGATTAGATCCTGCTTTATTTTAATACGGTATGCCTCCCCCACATATAAAGCCATCTCTCATTGCAATCTCCCTCTACATTTGTACGCTCTACATTTGGTAATGTCACGTCTAATTCGTGATACAATTTCAGAGGGGAAGTAGTGAGGCTCCGCTAAACTGTTGGTGATGCCAATTTTTTGAATTATACGCATACCTTTTGTCATTATCGTCCTCTCCAAAACATGGTTTCAGAGACGATCTGTTGAATAATCCTTTGTGTTCAAGCCAACATACCTCTCCCTCTCTCTCTAAGCATCGCAAAGAGAGCCAATCTGATCATAACTACATTGATTTTGTTTGGCGCTTTGTCTGTCGCCACACTGGATGAATTTTTTACTCACTGAAGTAAGGAAACTGTTCAATTTTCAGCACAGTTGTTCCTCCATGACGTTAAATATTGTAGCGTTAACCATTCTGTTCGCTTCTAAATGTTGAGTAACAAAAGGAATGCGTTTTTTGCAGTAATAGCTTCAATGGAGATTATTCTCATTCTAAAGCTTGTAATGCAACACTTCTTTTCTTTTGAGACACCAACATCAACCACGTTATTATTGTTGGTAATATTCTGGTCATTGTTTCTACTAAAATTAACAGATAGTTACAAACTATTAACAATTACTTTATTTTGCGTTTAGCCTGTGCTGATTAGTTTATTGATGTATTCTCCATGAACCTATACACTATTTACACAGTGATTGGCTATTGGCCTTTGGGTTCAGTGCAATGTGATTTATGGCTCGCTCTAGATTATGTTGCCAGTAATGCCTCTGGTATGAATCTCCTTGTGATTAGCTTTGACCGATACTTCTGTGTGACAAAGACTCTCAGTTATCCAATGAAAAGAACGACCAAAATGGCAAGGATGATGAATGCAGCTGCTTGGCTGCTCTCATTTCTCTTGTGGGGTCCTGCCATTTTCTTTTGGCAGTTTGTCGTAGGGGAACGGACAGTCCAAGAGGGTGAATGTTATGTGCAGTTATTCTCTATTCCAGCTCTTACCTTTTGCACTTCTGTCATCGCTTTCTATCTTCCTGTTACTATAATGGTAATTTTATATGTGAAAATATCTCGTACCAGTAACAGTCCAATCATGAAAAATAAAGTAGAATCTGGACAAATGAAAGACAGTGTTTTCCATGGAATATCCCAACTAGTACAGGATAAAATAATAAAGTTGAATGATTACACTAGCGCAAAAGCTAAGTATCAGTTTCCACATATCAAAAGACAAGATGATGAAATGAATGTAAACATAACAACTGACAATTATACACAAGAGGGGAAGGGGCAGCAGAATGAGTCATTTTGACTTGGGGTTCTTTCATTGAACAAGAATTGAAAAATGGGGGGAAAATGATTATTCTACTCAAAATGGTTTCAGAACTAACAACTCCAAACACGCTTTCATAAATATACTTGGAAAATTTGAAAAGAGAAATATTGGTAACAGTAGGGCCAAAATGGCGCCACGAGTTTTCGGGAAGAAAATGAATGAAACGCCGATAAAAGACTCGTATAGGACCGTGAAAATTCGAAAGACGAAAGTTAAGAAGCCAAATACAGTTGCAACCCGAGGGGAGAAGGTGACAAGAACAGTCTCGCCTATCCTTTTGGTATTTATCATCGCGTGGAGCCCATACTTTATTATCGTGCTCATTAGCACGTTCTGTTCCATCTGCATCCCCAACGAACTGTGGACTATTGGATACTGGCTTGCTTACATCGACAGTACTATCAATCCACCTTGATACAAATTTTGTAACGCTACATTCAAGGAAACCTTCAAGTATCTTCTGCTGTGTCAGTACAAAAAGAGCACTTGTACCACAAGATAAGAAAAAGCTCCAACAACACGTTTATATGAACATGTTGATAATGGATTGATTCACCAGATAATTTAAAAATAAAATGATACATGTACATTAAATAAAGTAGTCGTTCACCTTCAGTAGATCACAACCACGCCTGAATTACCTACAATAGATGCATAATGTCTGATCTAAATGAAGGAAAGTTGTATCGCAATGATTGTATGCATCATTGAACAGGAAGATCAATTTGTATAAAATGTAGCATAAAATATGATAGTACAGCATGTTCACGTCTACAAAATTCCTGTTTATGGAACGTAATAATTTGTGCACTCAGCGTAAAGTAACAGTGCAGCAAATCATACGATGAAGATCTTAGTTCTTATGAAAGCACCTTCTGGAATCGTGCTTAGACTTTTCAATGTATTTTGTTGTTGCGGGCATGTCAATAAAAAAACAAAGAAATAAATACGTAGATGAAAAATAACATTCACTTTCACCGTAGATTTGTTTTTTTTTATTATTTATGGCATTGCAAAGGACCATTTAATTGCAATGAAGGTCCTCAAAAATGTTTCTCATATTTATCAGCACTGAAATTCACTGTCAATTGTTTCGAGGGTTATAACAGTCTTAATTTATGAGTTCAATTAAAAAAAAGACCTCAATGCCTTGATGCAAATTGTACCTAATGAGAGTCATCGGTACTTTGTATATCTCTGTTGCTAACACATACGCCAATGTACTGGAAAATCTGTAGTTGCCTGAGCTCTGTCAAAGTTTTCTAAATCCATGTTTCTGATGTGTTGTGATCTCTTCCCATCTATGAGGCTTGTTCGTAGTCTTGCTTAGTTGACCAAGTCAGTGCAGAACAGCGACAGGTATCGTTTCATTTTAGAATAACTATGTGATCATAAAAAAGGAAAAGTGCGTGCTCTAAAGATAGTTTAAATTCACGAAACATTTCTATGTAAGAATAGAAATGCACGAAAAAAAGGGAGAAGAAAAGACGTTCTAAACATTCAGAGAACGACTTAATGGAATTAATTCAAAAGAAAGACTTTTTAAAATCAGAGCTGATGTTCCATTTGTTCAATATTTTCATATTTTTGTCGGAGGTTTTTGAATTAATTTCTGCACCATCCGACGACCCTGTAGTAAATCACGACTTGAAATTGAGATCCCTTTGCATGTTAGAATTTCATACAAACAGAACATTGATTGGTACAGCAAAGGACAGGGCCCTTCGGCCCACAATGTTGTGCTAAATGACGCCAAATGAAACTGATAGTTTCTGCCTGCCCTTGGTCAATAGTGCTCCACCCTTACACATTCATATGTTTGCCTTAATTGCTCTTATCAGATCTGCCTCCACCATCATTCCTAGCAGTTATTTCCAGGCTTTCAGCGTTTTCTATGTAAAAGAAACGCTCTTCATGTCTCATTTGAAGTTTACACCTTTCACCTTAAATACATGTCCCTGGTATTAGATATTTCAAATCTGGGGGGAAAAAAAAGAAAAAAGACATTTTGACAGTCAACCCTATTTATGCATTTCATAACTTCAGAGACTTCATAGTTATCTATCAAATCTCCCCTTCGCCTCTGCTGCTTCAAAGAAACCAACCAAAGATTTTCTAAATTCTCTTTATTGGTTGTAACCTCTATTCTCAGCAGCATTCTGGTAAACCTCTACTGCAAGCTTTCCATAACCTCCATATACATCTTGCAATGTGGCGACCAGAATTGAATCAACTATTCGAAGTGTGGCTTCACCAAAGTCTTATAAAGATGCAGCATGGCAACCTCACTCTTGTATTCAATTTTCTTACCAATGAAGACAAAGCTGCTTAACTATTGTATATACTTGTGTGGCCACTTTCAGGGAGCTGTGGACTTGAGCCGCTAGGTTCTTCTGAACATCAATGCTGTGCAAAGTGCTAATTTTCGTCAACATTTCATCTCCCAAAGTGCAGCACCTTACACTGACCCAGACTAAACTCTATCTGATATTTCTCCACCTGTATCTGCAACGGATCTATCTCCTGTTGTATCATTTGAAAACATTGTATAGAATCCACAACACCACTGCTCTTGCATCTTCTGCAAACTTGCTAAGGTACCTTTCTAACATTTTCATATAAGGCATTTATATGTATTACAAACAGCAGAGGTCCTAGCAGGGATCCATGAAGAACAGAAGACGACTCGCAGTCATCCAGCCTGAAAAACATTATTCCATCAGTACACTCTGTCTTCCATGGGCAAGCCAATTCTGAATAGAAGCGGCAAAATCAGCTTGAATCCCTGCGTAATAATGTTCTGGATATGCCTACCATGAAGAACCTTGTCGAAAGCCTTACTAAAATCCATGTAAAAAGCATGCCCAGTTCAACCGTCATCGATTACCTTCGTCACCTCCTCGAAAAATTAAATGAAGTTAATTGGACATGACGTACTCTGCACAAAGTCATGATGACTCTCCCTAATCGGGCCATGTTTTTCAAATATGCATAGATCTTATCACTAAGAATACTGTCCCATGGCTTCCCAAACACGAATGTGATGCTCTCTGCTCTACTATTTCTTGGATTATTCCTATTTCTCTTCTTGAGCAGAGGAACAACATTACTTACTCAGCAGTCCTGTTGGATCCCTCGAGTGGCTAGTGAATATACAATCAACGAATACATACTCTCCGCCCTGGAGAGTAATACACCTTAATGCATTCAAGAGATCCTACACCTTCTTCATTGATCTCAAAATGCACGACTATATTAGTGTGCTACACACAAATCTCACTACCTTCCATATCATTATACTAGGTGAATCCCGATGTAAAGTATTCATTTATGATCTCACACACATCCTGTCACTTCGAACACGAGGTCCCTCGTTTACTCTTGAGTCGGTCTTAGGTCTTCCTAGTTATCCTCTTGTTCTTAATGGATCTACTATTCTGCAACCTCTATTTATTTTTTGTGCTTCTTTCCTTATTCTTCCTTAGAAAATGGAACCGTTTTCAAATTTCTCACCCTGTACAACATTTCCATATCTTTAAACACTGAACGAATCTATCTGTAGGTTGTTACACCAGACATATGACATCTTCACCATGTACTTTGCAGCATATCTCAGTTTCGGTAGCACATTCAGCTAACAAAGCTCCTATCCCCTGATGTACATCGTCTCCTTAAATGGTAGACAATTAAGGACCCATCAATAATCCCTGTGGGGCATCACTCAACTTATCCTGACAATACGAAAGCACTGTTAATGTCAAATCTCCACTTCCTCTAAGCTGCCATAAGGTCTGCGTATGTCAAAGAGTGATGGATGGATTTTATTGTCCAAAGGAACTTTTGTTGCGGCACCTTTAAACACTTTCTCAAATTTCAGTATAACACCTGAATCAGCTTATCTTTATTTGCAGCATGTCCCAAAGCCACAAAGAAATTCAGTACATTTGACAAATATGATTTCTCTTCAAGAAATAATCCTGTCTATTGTTGGTTAACTTGACGTTTTGCAAGTGCACACTTGTTGCTTCCTGATTAGTACCTACGTTATTTTCCTTGTGAAGGGCTTCTGCCTGAACTTACGATTTTCTTGCTCCTCGGATGCTGCCTGACCTAATATGCTTTTCCAGCACCACACTTTTGACTCTGATTTCAAGCATCTGCAGCCTTCACTTTTTCCGAGATAATTTTCGGATGTCAAGTTTTAAAAAATGGACTGTCATTAGATACTTGCTCTCGGTAGGAGGAAATTCACAATCAAAGAATCTAATAGAGTAAACATGAATGAAAGAAGTTTTGTAAAATTCAAATTGATGCTTTGGCTTTTCACAATACTGTTTCTTTGACCAAGCATGAGGTCCATCAGAACCGAAGCAGTGGTCATCACACAGTTATTAGAAACAAAATCACCCGCTGCTACGTCTCGAGTGATAGTCATTTTTCTAAGTTCCTCCACAAATTTATTTTGCTGATGTGCTTCTGTTTCTGTTAAAATGCGAGCCATCGTTCATCGTGAAGACCAATGTTCAACGTTAGTCTGTATACAAATACGCAGGACCATATAAGATAGCACATGAGTCTCTGGAAGTTCTTCAAGGGAAAAGGAACGATTCAACCGAAAAAGCGCTCAAGCATGACATGTTAATGTCTTTGTGAATGGAAATGTGAACGTGAATGTCTGGAAGCCATATAATGTAGTTGGGAGGTTATGTATTTATTTTATTCACTAATGGGATGAGGGCAGCGTTGGGCAGGCCAGCATTTATTGCTCAGCCCTAATTTCCCAGAGGGCAATTAGGTTTCAACCACGTGTAGTCCAGACCTGGCAATGACGGCAATTTCCTTCCCTAAAGGGCATTAATGAATGGGATGGGCTTTTCTAACAGTCGATAAGTGATTCACAATTATCGTTAGACTCTTAATTCCAGATTTTGCTGAGTGCAAATTCCAACATTTGCTGTGGAAATGTTTTGAACCTGGGTCTGCAGACTTGGGTCTCTGGATTAACATTCTAGTGATAATACCACTAGGCCATTACATTCCCCTAATTGTATTATAAATGAACCTGTTCTTGGAAGAAGAGTCAGTAGGTTAGGTAAACGTATTAGGAAAGGGTATTAGCATATCATATTGGATTTAGGAGGAAAAAGTAGAATCGAATGATGAGAAGATGGCACACAAAAAAAGAGATGTGGAATTAGAGATATTTCGACTGGCTCATACAAAAGAAAATACTGAGACAATCAGATACGGTATTCTCATTTTTTAGAGTTAGATCTGGGGATATGTGGCAACATGAGGATCTGTTAAGACGACTGTGAAATTGGTAATTGTCCCGTGGAGATATGGTTGGCTATACTCATTAGTTCGATATGATGTTGACGTACGTGAGTCAGGATTGATAAAATACCATCTGTATTGGTTGATCTAACAAAGAAAGCACAGTGGCCAACAAAGTTTCAGCACGTGCTGCAAAACTACTTGAATAACAATAGTCAAAACTGATGGAGAATAGAGGTAATGTGAGTTCCGAAATGAAAAAGGTCGCTTCAATCCTGTGTGGAGTATAAAACTAACAATACAATTACAATGACAGATAGGTACGTGTTCCATCACGAGCAGAACGTTGATAACGCTTCATTGTTTTCCAATTTGGTCGAATGAAGAGGTACTAACAATCGCCATTGACTTCAAGTGCTAAAGGAATATTCCACTTTTGTACACGAAATGGAAGTTACCAATGTCTAGTAATGTAAGGTTGGCCAATAATATACCAATTATGCTCCAGAACATATGAATCAAGTCATATTTGAGGAATATAACTGTGCAATTTATTTAGACGTTGTTCTATTACATTGTGACTCGTGAGAAGAGGATATGAGACAGTCAATAAAGTTTATAAAAATACAGTTGATGAGATAGGATAGCAGGTAAACCACAGTTTAATCCAGAAAGCCATCAGAAATTGCTTTATGACATGTTGCAGAACAAAGGCAAGTGACGGTGCAGATAATGAAAAGAAAATAATCTTATCCAATTTTCAGTCCAGAATACTGAACTAACAAAAAAGTGATATTGCAAAAATATGTGGACCTTTTTAGAAATCTGTGCCTAATATTATCAGGGTAACTCGATCCTTAAGAAATTTGCTAAAGAGAAAGGATATGTGTTATCTTCAGAATGTGAGACAGGATTAGAGAAGATTGAGGCAATCCCATTTAACGGTTTAGTGTTGTCCATCTCAAATTATCCTGTTGTTTCAAAATGTTGATTTTTGTTAGTGACTTGAGAATATGTAGCACCTTCTTGCAGGATTACGACTGGGAAATATAAAAAAGCGCTATTCCAAATCTGGAGGAAAATAATTCAGAATTTAAAAATGTACTATAATACAAAAATTGAAAGTTTAGGAACTATTAGTTCGTGAAGACTTTGACGTATTTACTCCAAATAATAAGAAGTAAAAACAAATTGAAATCAACGATAATTCACTGGTTTCATCAAAAAGTTTAAACGTGAAATGTGATGGTGTTTAGACGTAGACCGTTGTATATAAATTTAAAAATGATATCTCAGAATTATATGATGATAGTTTGGTGGACATGGCAATAAGCAATTTTCGAAGCATGAAAAATTACATGATAGCATTCTGTTTTGAAAGAAGATTTACTTAGCATGGGAGCAGGCTGATTTACAGGGTATGGTCGATTTGGTTTTGACCACAAAGCAGATGAATTCTTAGGAAACGTGCTGTGAAAAGGCAGTACAGCATATTGCACCAATTACAACATACTACTAACCTTGGGTACTTCTCACATTATATTGGACTTCAACTTCAAATCCAGCTTCGTAAACAGTGCCTTGGAATTTGAGACTGAGTTCCAAGTGACAGACAGAAAGTCGTGAGACTTACTTTTTGAATCTTTCTCAAGTCAGAGTCTTATAACTCGAGCCTTACAATGTCCTAGCAACGCTGGCAACCCTCTTAGCGCTGGCAACATTCCAGCCCTGGCAATATCTTTGTAAATCTTTTCTGAACCCTATCAAGTTTTGCAGCATTATTGCTACAGCATAAAGGCGAGATTTAAATGCAGTATGCCAAAAGTGGCCCAACCAACGTCCTGTAAAGTCAAAACATAACCTCCCAACTCCTACAGTCAATGCACTAGACACTGAAGGGAAGCATAACAAACACCTCCTTCACTGTTTAACTACAAATCTAAAGGAAATATGAATCTGCACTCCAAAGTCTCTATGTTCACCAACACTCAACTGGAATTTACCATTAAATGTTTAACGCATGGTCTGATTTGCCTTTCCAAAATGCAGCTCCTCATATTTATCTAAATTAAAATCTATCTGCCACTCCCCGGCCCATCAGCTCATCGGGTCAAGGTCCCAGTTTACTCTGAGTTAACTTCCTTACTTGTCCACTACATCACCAATTTTGTATTTAGTAGCAGACTTACTATACATACCGCCGAGGTTATTGTGGTTTTCTTTTTCACCCCAGTTCAGAATTTCCGTGGTAAAGTTAAACTTTTAAAACATGACTTCAAAACAGTCAGGGTTGTTCTCCTCGACTTCTTTGGTTGTTCTGAACCAATAGTAAGTAGTGGTGCAAGGATATTGGACTCAGGACTCATTAACGATCTTTAGTGCAGGACCTGGCTTTGTGTTCTCACCTCCTGCTGTATGCACTTCAGTGTAAGTTTAATTGGTTGACCACAATGATATATCTGTTTTCTTAGGAGGAGAGTTAGATCAGTTCGTGTATGTAGTTGTTGGAGTTTATGATAATAAGAGGCAAACATTTTGAAACATTTATTATTATAATGAGCTTGACATGATAGATGTGGTGATATTGATTCTTTATCTGGATCAGTCTCTGTCCAGCGCGAATATTCTTCGAGATTGAGTTTCCTCTATTCAAGACATATCTCCGGAAGAATTTCATCTTTGACCAGGTGGAGAAATATCTGATTTTTTTTCAATGTAGAGGGCAGTTAACGTAGTGGTAGTCAAATGAGATTTTAATAGATTTTTAATCTGTAAAATAATTCAGGGTAATGAAAATATGGTAGTGATATGACATTGAAAATCATCAGTCTAGCCATGATTTCGGCATATAGCAGAGAACTAATTCTGCTCCTACCTCTCGTAGTCTTACGATTCAGGCATGGAACTATCATTGAAACTCAAGGGTAAATTCTGAGATTTCTTTTATTACTGCAGGTTATTTTATTTTGTTGTAATTGTTTGCCATTAATGTGATTTATTCATTATCAGCCCAAGCCTGGATATGATCAAACCTTGGTACTTATGCATATGGGCAGCATCAGATAACAATTGAGGTGAACTTGGTGCATGATCAACATTTTCAACTTCCTTGCCCTCTGATCGTTGTGGATTGAATGTCATTACTTACGATCGAATGAATATTATCCTCATTCTTTGTCAGAAACATGCCATTTGTTTATATCTTTTTAAAACATTTTTTTCTTTTCCCCTTTCCAATGAATGGAAATACAATATGCAAACTTTTGAAAAGTCGGTGTCTATTAGAAATTCATTTTTAAAATTCTCTCATTTTTCACATTACATTTAAACAATAATCTTGCAGAAACATGTAATACATTTTTCCCCCTGTGTCGCCAATGAGGCAATCCATATTACCCGAATTATGCAGAATATCCACTGTAACAACATTCTTAATTTGATGGAATTTATTGACAGCAAATCTATCAAGGATCGTTTTTGTTACCAGGGTTTAATAAAATCGAAATAGAATGTTGATTATTCCGACTTGAACTGTTTTTAAGAAAAGAAATTCAAAATGGTCTTTGAAATGTAACAATTGACGACCAAGAAAAGGATTTGTTGAACAAAACCTGAAAAGCGAACTGTGTTCTGCAATCAAAGAATCGGATCGAAACCTAAACTTAATAGGAATGGACAGCTTCGAGGAGATATCTTGATACATTTCTTAAATCATATTTCGTCAGTGTCCTGCATTGTTAATTGTAAAACTAAAGGATGTAATTCATGAAACTAAATTAAGATGTCTGTGTTTTCTTTTGCTTTTGAAAATTTAAAAGGCTCTGTTTCGTTTACCTTTTGTTTTGAATTTGGAAACATGAATGGTGACATAATTACTTCCGTCCTTCTTTTTCAAAAGTAGATAAATACGTCCAAACAGGAGAGAGTCCTTTATGGTAGTATTTGACTTTCAGATGTCACTAATTGTCTTTTGGTCAAGTGCCGAATCTACATTAGTTTCACCATCCATAGATATATGTACATTACAAGAATAATTTAACTGGCCCAAACAAAGTTGTGAGCCACATCCCAGAATACCATATGACAGCAATGATACATATTTTTTAATTGAAGATGTAATTGCTCAATGAACTCAATATATTAAAGATTTTTTTTTCTTTTCAGGAGCAAGAGACAAATGGCTCTGGCGTTATTTTATTTTATCAACACAATTTTCAGAAGTCTCAATTAATTACTTACTTAATTAATAAGATCGAAATTGTTCAGTCCTTTGTGGTTTTGTCAGTCATTTTCAGCCTTTAACGTTTTCTATCAGAAAATGCAATTCATTCAGTTCTTCTAATGTTTGATTTACTACAAAAACAAAGTCACGTGGAATGATGTTGTAAACTCGGTGTCTCCATGGAGTTCCAGACTGGATATAAGTTTCTCCATCATCTGTCAAATAAGTGTTCAACACACTGAGATTGATTGGAGAAAAAAACAGAGAAGACAAACCAAATGCTGAAATATGGAATCATTTTACAGCTTCAGAAAAATATATTACACAATTCTTGCCGTCATTGGTGCTCCTGGTAAGTGTTCATGATCAAAAACCTTATAAAGTTATAAGCGAGTTGTCTTTGCTTGGTAAGTAAATGAAACAAATGTATAATATCGTTTTGTCCTTACTTTGTTTTGTCAGTCAATGTTCAATGACATCAGAGAAATGCTTTAACGGCTGATTGAAGCTTTTACTGATGCACATGCTTCTTTTTCGCAATGCAATTCTGCCTCCACTTGAACTTCGTCAGCAGAAACGAATGTTAACAAATGACTTAAATGTTAAGTCCAGGGTGCTGTTCTAAATAATATAAGCAGCTGAATAGTTAGTAACTTACTTTCTTTTCTGAGGATAGTTGCTGTAATCACCTCTTTTTAAATGATTGATTCATTCCCAAAACCGTTGACGCCTAAATATTTGGCGATGAATGGTGTTTTACTTTTAAAATGAAATGCTTATTGACAGAATTAAAGTTAAACTTTTTTTTGTTTGATAAGTACGAGCTCCAATCATGTTCACTGTATACACGAATAGCCTGACCAGAATAATAACACAAAATAACCCCAGTTCTGATGATATCTGCAATGCCTCCCAAGCCACATCATTCTGGATTCCTCTTCTAATTTGGAATGCAGAATGAAAACGTGGTAGACTATTGCAGTAAAAATGGCCCTGCACACTTCAAGTTAAGCTATACTTTACGTTCTCATTCACTTATGGAATGTGGGCATCGACGATTGTTCAGTATTTCTCCGCCATCCCTCGATGCATTTGAAAACGGGGTGGTGTGCTACCTTTTAAAACTCCTGCAATCGATGTGCTGTAGTAAGATGCAGGATGTTCACGCATTGGCACTAACGAAAACGGCGATACATAATCACTGTAAGCTTTGGGTGATAATTTCAGGTGGTGGTGCTCACATGCATTTTCTACCATTGTCGTTCTAAATTAAAATATTGGTGAGTGTTAAAGGTGTTCCTCACGTTTCAAACAATTTTCTGCAGTGCAATTTGTAGGTAGTATCCCCTGATGATATTGATCGGAGTAAATACACTTAATGGTATGGCATTGGGTAGTGTTGTGGAACAGATGCACCAAAGAGTGCAGGTACACAATTCTATGAAGTTTACATCACATGCGTAGTTAAAAAGGTGTTTGGCGTGCTTGCCTTCATTGTTTAGTCCTTTAACTGGTGGATATAGAAATACACGTTGAGTTTGTCCAGGACATTGGTGAGACTTCGTTTAGGTCTAGTTCTAGTCTTCCAATTATAAGAAGGATAGTTTTAAGCTGGCGAGACTTTCCGAAGAGATTTACCAGGGCATTGCCAGTGTGGACGCTCTGAGTTATGAAGAAAGAAAGGATAGGTTGTGAACTTTATTTTAATTGAGATGTATTAGGTTGCGAGGTGACCTTAAAGAAGTTTAACAAATAATGTGTGGTTAAGATAGAGTTAATGGTCGTTGTGTTTTCCTTAAGATGCCGGATTTCAAGAGAAGGGGGCACATAGTTCAGGTGAGAGGCGAAAGATTTAGAAAAAAATAGGGGCATGCTTTGTTTTTACACAGAGTGAGGCTCACGTGTCGAATAAACTTCCTGAGGAAGTGGTGAATGAAGTTAAAATTACAACATACAAAAGACATTTGGGTAAAACGTGAATTTGAAAGGTATAGCTGGATATGGCAGGTGGGGTGAGTTTGGATTGGGATTGTGATCGGCATGCATTAGTTAAACAGAACGGCTATTTCTGTGTTGCGTGTCTCTGTGATTTTATGACTCTACGGGCAAACATTTCATTATGTTGTGAATAGTTTGAAATACTAAGAATTTTATGCAATTCCAGTGAACACTCTGATGTCATAATTAAAAATAATGCGAACGTTCATGTTCATGGAACTTCAGATGATTAGGCCAAACACATAATGACCTCTCCTGAAATCAAATATTTTCTTGCTGTAAGGATCAAGTCTACAATATAATCACGAGACGGATCTCCCTCAAATCACAAATTGTCAAGCCGTTAATTGATGTGATTTTACCTTTTGATTGCTCTGTTGCTAACACTCACCATCTGTTTGCTCTTGTCAAGTGGTAACTGATGGGATAGTAACAGGCTGTGTTTGGAGTTCGTTTGCCCTTTGTTAAGTGGACATAACTGAACAATTTGCCAATTTGATTTGTCTAGCAATGTTGGAAGAGCTTGCATAATCACCGATTTAATTTTGTAGAAATGTCTTTCAGTACCTGTATGAACAGTACAGATGTTATGGCGGAAGTTAGCTATGCAATGGGCAATTTCTTTCAACATTGAAATAAAACAAAACTAAACACAACAGTGTCGTGCAAAGTGAATGAATTAGTTAAATTCTAGAATTTATGATGTCAGGAGGAAAGCAAGGTTGTTCGAGAACTCGTCACTGGGTGTGGTTCCAAGTTCATATCTGTCCTTAAATTATGAGGCTTAGTTAAACTTAAAGATTTACACATAGAGTAAACAAAACTTCTTCAAACACTCTCTCAAGATGATCCAGTAATTTTTACAATTCACCAAAGCTACCTTCTTACCTTTACAGTGTCACTGAAACATGCCTGAATAAATTTAATGCCCTGAAAATGAACGATTCGTTTCAAGTTTTAATCCCGTAAAATCTCTGCTGAAGTGCCTTCAATTCATTTTTAGCCTTCCTCAAACGACCAGACAGAAACAGTAGTCAATACTTGAAATGTGATCTCGACAATATCTTTGCAACTGAAGCGAATTATTCCTCCATTCAATTCAATTTCACCCAAAAGAGAAAATAACATTCCATTATTCTTCTTCATTATGTTTTGCAGACATGTATTAACTAATTCACCAATTGCCCTGGAACACCTAAACTCTCTGCAGCTTAGATTTCTGCAATAATCCTCCAATTTTGTACCAATATCATAGTTAAAAAGTGAACAAGGGCGATTTTTTAATCGAAATTTCAGTCCGCATGCCAGAAATGCACTGATTCAATTAATTGATATATCTCATCTTCAAATGTCTAATTACATCATCAAAACATTTTTGCAAACCTATTCTGGATTCTCAAGCTTTGGTAGTTATCATGCCTTCTTTATCATCATCAAATTCATTCGGGTAAAATTTCGAATCTCATGCTTGGACTCCTACGAGACTCCAATCATTACAACGTGTCAAGCAGCCAAATAAATCATCATGTATACTACTCATTTTCTGTCAACTAGCTAATCATTTATCTACGTGAATGTGCTACTCAATACACAGCGATATTTTTTCATTCAAGCAGATTATTTATTTATTTTCCACAATAATATTTGAAGTTCTGTGCATCACATAATCTTTTGAAATGAAAGTAAAATATATCAACGCGGTTGCAATTTATTGACCGTGTTTGCAATTCCTTCAAACATTGCAATAGGTTCATTGAATATTATTTCAGCTTCACAAAAACCACTCTTGATAATTACCTTGCTTCTTTTTTTTTTCAAATACCAAGGCATGAATTTTTAATCATCAACCCTAATCCGATGGGATATTTTAAAATAATTGACCTAGCATGTTGCTTTCTATCTCTCTCCAGTTCTAAGTTCATATACGCACATTTTAAATGTGAATGATCTTTCCTGAATTGAGGGAATTTTGTAAAATGAGCAGAAATATTATATAATCTCAAGAGAAAACCCTTTATAAATGCTACAAAATATGTTCATTTTTAAAATGAAGCTTGTCAGGCCGAAGATCCAAGTGTCTGCTTCGTAATACCTCCCCGAGATTGAAACTTCCATTCTCAATTGTAAAAGCAGACGCAGAAACTTAAAAAAAAAACAATTTTTTCCCCATTATATTCAAATCAGCGCTATTCCATGGCTGACATCTATTTTCCGATAGTCGGAGGTGGAAAAAAAGCTTGACTCCCTCATTAATAATAAATTGGTAACGATTTATTCATTGAACAATTGTCTCCTGGTAGAAATTCCAAAGCTGAATACGTCTTTGCAGGAATAAAATCCTGCATATCTCCAATTTAAGTGACATAGTTAAGCATAACAGTGATTGAAATATGAGGAACACGAAACATCGGAAATGGGTGAAATATTTAAGGTACAATATTTAAAATATGTCCACACCTTCATAGACACTGTGCAATTGCTTAACAATCAGACAATGAAAAAAAAGAACATACTTAATTGCGACAGTGTCAAGCAAACCTGGAATAAAAAGCTGTGACAAAATGTGACAAGGCCTCAGACTGCAGGAGATTTGAATCACCAGTAGATCTACGTTAATACTTCGTTTTAGAAAGCATTAATAACTTCTAGGATAAAATCTCTGACTGGCCAGTGACCTAAGACAGGCGACTCCCTGGAAGACAAATATTGGAGTCAAGAAGGGAATATTAATTCAGCACTTCCGAAGTTCTTGAAACTTGGATGAATGATAGAGATAGAAGCACACTGATCATAGCAAAATGATGCAGAAAATTTATCACTTCCTGGGAGGGAATTGAAGTGTTCTGCTAGTAGGTTCGTCAGGATATAGACGGATATCTGCCAACGACAGCAAACTTCTAGACGGCTGCTAAGTCTTCCCAACATCATGTCTCTGGAAATCTGGTTTGCAATACCATGGTAGTTTGTTCCAGTGTAAATCTTGCATAAGGACATGGAGGCTTTCATTCCTATGAAATTGCTGCAGGTGCTGTGAAAATGAAACAAAGAAAATTACTGATCATCTATGCAGGTCTGCCAGAAAATGTTCAGGAAGAAAAAAAAGAAATGGAAGACTGACTCCAGTGTGAGCTTTTTTCAATGTCATATCTCATGCGAGTTGCAATCATACACAAAATACAGTAGATAGGTTCTCATACTGAATGGGGACAACTAGGAACCAAGTTTATTATCAAAAAAGCAAAATCTCATAAATCATTGCTTCTGAAATTTTGCGTGAAGAACCGACAGATTCCTAGTTTGCAAATAAGTATAAAGAGATTAATGTGTGTGTCAGATGTTCTTTTAGTGTGAGTAGCTTTGTCATCATGCTGAACGCATCATCATGACCTGGGAAACTGAGGCTTCAATACTTCAGATATTCTTCATATGATGAGTGTTATTTTGAGCTGTAGAGTAGGTAACAGAGAAAACTTCCATTAAGAGAGCGAGTTCAAGCAAGCAAATGACAAGAATTATGATTAAACAAGCAAGCAAGGTTTTCGACAGAGTTGCAATTCAATGAAGCTAAACAGGTGAAACGGGAAGGGAAACAAAAAGCATGTGTACAAGCGAGGCTTCAGATAAGGCCAGATATTCAACATTTTTATTTCTTTAAAAAGCTAAAATTCTAAATTTCCTGGCACATCGTGATCATGAATAAGATGTTGATCAGAATGTGCAAACAGCAAGAATATGTAAGCGCTCATAACAATTTCAGATTGTGGTTGCATGGTAATCAATGCTGGATCCTTAAGACTACAGGTTATCAAAAAATCTTGAATAAACAAAAACGATAGAAATAATACTGGAATTGTCACTTGTTGAAATGCACCATTTTTCTGAGATAGCTAGAATAGAGATCGTAGATTTTAGTTGGAAATGCGATGTAAAATCAAAATGTCACTCATCAGCTTATTTTATATGCAGCTAAACAGCAAATGCATGGTAAGCCAAATTTTAATGGATGGGATCACTGATGCAGATTCAAAAATGTCCAAAAATGATCATGTGTGATGTTAAGAGACCACCAGATTTATTGAACTAGGTTGACACAGTTTATCTAAAAAAAATCGTTGGCAAAACATATATGGAACAACTACCATGAGAAGTTATTTCCACAATAACAATGTATTGTTTTGTTGCTGGTAGCATACAGTGAGATAGAATTAATCCGTAACCTCTTTGTCAAGGGGATTCTAAGTGCCACCTAAAACATATAAGGAACAACTACCGTGAGAAGTTATTTCCACAGTAACAATGTATTGTTTTGTTGCTGGTATTATACAGTGAGATAAATTAATCCGTAACCTCTTTGTCAAGGGGATTCTAAGTGCCACCTATCATGATATAATATTTTTTTTTCTTCATTAAAGGCAAAGCATGTTTTTTTGTAAGAGTAATAACTTAAATGCAAAAAAAAGAGATTAGAAGTCCATGGAGATCGAATGGCTAACATGAACTGCCAAACCTAATTTAACTGTAAGGTAATAGAGATCGCATGGCAGACATTTAACTGAACTGAACAATAATTAATCAGTGACAATATGAAAGATTTTTCTTTGTGGGAATGATCAGCGAATACTAATTACGCAAGATTGGCAGAGTAACGCACATTTAAAAAAACAGTAAAATGCTGTTAAGATTAGCTTCAAGTCGAAAAGGTTGAACGAATGTTACAAAAGAATAAAAAAAAGATGGAATATATTTAGAATTCGAAGAAACGTCGCTGAGATGGGACAAACAGATAATTGCATCTATCCTAATAATTCGAATGGAAAAAGAAATATGAAGAGAACCTTGATTCTATACAAGTTGAGACTGAGAATTTAATTAAGGAAAATCTGTAAATGGTGAAAAATGCAGAGGCGTGGGAAAGGTCTTCGCGAGATGGCCATCTTCATTGAAAATGTGTTGCAGGGTGTGAAGAACATGGCGTAGTTTTCCGACTCCTGGGAAGTACTGGAAAACTAAGGGCACTCTATGGGTTAATGCTCCGAAAATAAACAAAGCCAACACACCAGTACGTATCAACATGGATACAACAATTACACATGGGGATGCCTCCTACCAAATATGTGGCAGGTACTCATGTTACTCAGCCAATGTTGTCTATCTCATACGCTGCAGGCAATGATGTCCTGATGCATAGTACATTGATGAAATCAAGCAGAGCCTACAGTAATGGATGAATGGATACTGTACAAAATTCAACAAACATGAGTGTTCCTTCCCAGTCAGAGAACACTTCACCAGTCTTGGACATTCGACCTCAGTCCTTTAGATGACTATCCTCCAAGGCAGACTTCGGGACAGACAATTGTGAAAAGTGGCCGAGCAGAAGCTGATAACCGAGTTGGGTACCCATGGGTATGGCTTCAACTGGGACTCTGGGTTCATGCCACCCTACAGGGGACCCCACTGCACTACACACACACACGCATACACACACGCGCACACACACAAACACTCATACACACACACACACACAGAATCACACACACACAGATTCACACATACTCACAAAACTGCAAACATATACACTCACACAAACCCTCTCACACACAAGCTCTCTCTCATACGCTCACACATACACACCCACTCTCTTTCCCGCACCCTTTACAGACTTTTACCCTTTTACACGCACACTCACACACGTACATATACACACACTCACATACACTCATACACACCCACCCCTCGCACATACACACAAACTCACACACACACATAAGTTTGCTGGGTGAATTTGTAATTGCAAAATTACATTTTATGTTGGTCAAAAACTGAATGTATCCATGCATGATTCTGCAAATCCCTTTATTTGAATCGAATAAGTCTGAACATTGGGGAACAGAGGACGTCACGGGGACCTCACCCAAATGCATTATTTGGGTGAACACGGCACCTATTGTAAATGTTCACTTGAGAATGCACATTTAAGGAAGTTCTGGGAATTACATATGAAAGAACTGAGACCAGAATGTCCATTCTAAAAGATGAGAGACTTAACAACAAATAATCCAGGTCTCTTTCAATATATAATTACAGTTATATCACACTGTAAACCATTGATTGATATTCGGTGTCCTATGATCTTATACGTCACAACCTGCTAATAAAGGAGCAGTGCTCCAAAAGCTCGTACTTCAAAACAAACCTGTTGGACTATAAACTGGTGTTATGTGATTTTTAACTCTTTCTCATGTTGGTACCACAGCCGTTAAAATTAAAAAGAAACATTTTAATGAACACTCATATTTATTGATGTGTCTCTCTATCTGTCTATCTATCGATCAATCGATTATCTACATACCTATCTAGCAATCTAATGTCTACAACATTCTGATGTAGCTGGTCAACACAGATAATGCTTCCATTCTAATTTAGAGTCGTCATTTTTTTTTTTCTCTTGCAGTTAACTTAGTGGCCATTATCATATTGTCCCGAGGAAAATGTGGCCTCTCCACATGGACTACTCGATACCTCGTGGCCATGGCAACGGCTGATCTCCTTGTCATTCTGACTGCAGTCATACTATATCGGATCAGTTTTTATTATTTCCCAAGATCCTTCCTGGAAATGACCACAATGTGCACTCTTATATATGTCCTACTTTATGTCTCTGTAAACTGTTCTGTGTGGTTCACTGTCACATTTTCCTTTGATAGATTTGTGGCTATTTGTTGCCAGAAGCTGAGGACAAAATATTGTACAGAGAAAAATGCAGCTGTGGTCCTAACCACAACATGCATTGTGCTTTGTTTAAAATGTATTCCTATGTACTTCCGCTTTGAACCTGGTGAAATAATTGACAATGCTCCATGGTACTGCAATGAAAAGTCAATGTATTATACACACCCAGCATGGGTGACTTACGAATGGTTCGAAACTGTATCAACACCTTTGATCCCCTATGCTTTAATTTTGATCCTCAACACTCTGACGGTTCGGTATATATTAATAACCAGTCGCATCCGTTATGCACTAAGGGCTAAGAATAATGGAGAGAAATGCAGTGATCCAGAGATGGATAGCAGAAGAAGGTCTGTGGTTTTGCTCTTCACCATATCAGGGAGCTTTATTCTTCTCTGGCTATTATATGTTGCAAACTTCTTTTATGATGCAATTTCAGGAATTACTCCTGAATCCTACAATAATTCTTTATATACCTTTGAACAAGTTGCAGTTATGCTCGTGGACTTAAGTTGTTGCACAAATGCATTTATTTATGGGGTTACTCAGTCCAAGTTCAGGGAACAACTTAAAAGAATAGTGAAATATCCGATTCATCAAATTTTCAATGCATTAGTTTAAAAAATAAAATAACACATTTGAGAGCAGCATTGATAAGCTTGCATGTTTCAACTGAATATTTGTCATACTTAGCTACAGATTTCCCTCAACTGATAGATCCCAGGAATTTCTGGACATGCATATTAACACCAGTGCTGGGTCAGACTAGAGAAATGATATGAATCTTCTTTTTTTATTTAGAATATTCTTTTTTCTACTTCAAACTAAGTTCTTCTGGAACAAATTAGCTCAATCATCTGGCGAACCAATACATTTGTATTGTAAGGCACTTCACAATTCCAGGCAGGCAGAGCTAAGGTGAACAATATTGCAATGACATGCAGAACCGCAACAGATCAGGTTGTCCAAGACTTTGTGCCAATGTTTACGTTGTTCACGGAATTCTTCGGTTTTTTTCAGCTTTTCAGCATACACTTTCGTTCCCTTTTCATTTGTGTACTTGCTAGTTTCTTTAAATACATCTAATATATTTGCCATATTGCCTCATATTTGCAGTGAGGTCTATTATAACTAATCTTCTAAATTCCATTCTTCTAAATAACCAATCTTCATTTAATTTTTTGACGGAATTTGTCATCAGCTTTTTTACATTTCCACAAACGTAGCATTTGATCCCCTCAGAGGTGGAAGTATACTCACTGATTAGATTAGATTCGCTACGGTGTGGAAACAGGTACTTCGGTCCAACAGGTCCAAACAGACCCTCCAAAGCGTAACCAATCCAGACCCATTTCCCTTTGACTAATGCACCTAACACTATGGACAATTTAGCATGGCCAATTCAGCAGACCTGCACATCTTTGGACTTTGGGAGGAAACCAGAGAACCTGGAGGAAACCAATGCAGACACGGGGAGAATGCGCAAACTCCACACAGACAGTTTCTGATGGCTGGAATCGAACCTGGGACCCTTGCTGTGAGGCAACAGTGTTAACCACTGAGCCATCGTGCCATCCACAAACCCTTGTGGAGAATGTGGGCATTCAGCTTCTAGAATCTGCTTCTATCTAATCTGTTACCTTCATAAATATATATGTTTCCAACAGAGCCGCCACACCTCCAATTCTTATCTTCTCCAATGAATATAGTCTCTGTGTACAAAATCTTCCAGACAAACTAACTCCCTCAATCGTGGAATCAACCTTGTGACCTCCTCTGCACGATAGCCTCCCCAACAACCCCAGCGCCAGTGCATCTTTTCTCCAGTAGAGAACAAAGTGGTACTCAGTACTCCATGTACTGCTTCACCAGAAACCTGTACAGTTGCAGCATAACCTCCTTCTAGCATTAAATAGCGATATTCCAATCGTTTTCGTAAATAACTGTTATACCTACGTACCCAAAATGGATGATCTCACATTTACTAATCTGCACTCCATCTGCCAGGCCCTTGCCCACGAACTGAACCTATTTATGTACTTCTGCAGACTTCAAGTGGCCTGTCTACACATTGCTCTAACACCTGTTTAATTTCATCTGTAAACTTTGACACACTATACTTGGTCCCCCACTCTTAATCGTCTAAGTAAATTGTGAACAATAACATTTACAATGAATACGGTCAGAGATAGATCACCAATCAGAAATATACCCCTTTATCCTCACTTGCTGCTCGCTAAACAATCTTCTACCCGTGCTAATACAGTATCTGATATCGCGTGCACATTTATCATATGCAACAGGCATTTATGTGGCACATTGTTGAAAGCCTTCTGGAAATCCAGAGACAGCAGATCCAGCACACAGATTCACGCCAACCGCAATGTCCTCAAAAAATTCCATTAAATTATTTAAACATGACTTGATTTCATAAACCCATATAGTACTTGCCCGATGGAAAAATGTCTATCCAGGTCTCACTATTTCTTCCTGGATTATACAATAAAAACATTTTCCCCACTACAGAAGTTAAGCTAACATGCCTATAGTTGCCCATCTTTGGTCTACCACCTTTTTAAAACATTGGTGATACATCTGTTCTTTTACAATCTACGAGAATCGCCCCAGATTCCAACGAATTTTGATAAATAACTACAAGGGCATTTGTCTTTGCCCTGTCATTTCTTTTCGTACCCTGTGATGCATTTCACTAGTGCCAGAAGACTTGTCTATCTTTGTTAGATTAGCCAATACTATCTCCTTAGTGATAATCATCGTTTCAGGCTTATCACCTCGTTGTTATCAATCAATTGCATGTTATTTGTGTCTTCCATTCGAAAGACGACACAAAATACTTGTTCGACGCCTCATGGCTTTTCGTTGATCTGTAAAGTTTTCCCAAGCAGATACTTTCCTAATAAACTTTGCCACTTAGTATGCATTTACTTTCAATTTGATACCATCCGTTATTACTTGAGTTATGCATGGCTGATAATCCCTTTTCCAATTTTCCTGTCTTTTCACTTTATATATACTTTTATTAAACAATGTAAAAAGTTGCTTTAAAGTCCTCCACTGTTACTCAATTGCTCCACCTTATAGTTTTTTTTCTTCCAGTCTATTTTAGCCAACGTCGCTATCATCCCTTTGTTGTCTCCTTTGTTTAAACAAAAAACACAATCATTGGGTTTTACTTTCTCATCCTCCATGTATATTTTAAATTCAACCATACTGTGATTACTCTACCGACAGGATCCCTAATTAGGAGATCAACAATTAGTCCTGTCTCATTACACAGGACCGGATCTAAGATAGTTTGCTCTCTCATGGTTTCCATTACAAACTGTTCGAAGAAACTATCTCAGATACATTCTACGAACTCCTCCTCAAGGCTTCATTGACCAAAGTGGATTTAGTAATCAATGTGCTAATGAAAATGTCCCATGATAAATGCCGTACTATTTTTATATGCATCAGTTATTTCTATCCTTATTTCCCATTTCACCGCCATGTCATTATTTGGTGGCCCTTGACAACGCCCATCAGTGACCTTTACCTCTTCCTATTTCTAACTCAGGCCCTGTCACTCTTAAATATCAGAGCTATTACACATCGCTTTTCTTCCTGTTAGTCCTTCCGAATTGTCTGATAACCATGGATATTTAACTCACAGTGGGGACCCCCCTGCAATCATGTCTCTCTCATGCCAGTGAATCATATCCTTTTGCAATAATTCATGGTTGGAACTCATTCATCTTGCTTTGATTGCGGTCAACATTCAGGTAACGTACTTTTATGTTACTTTGTACATCTTCTCTTTCAATCGTAACAGCCTCATTAGAAGCAAATTTGAATTTGAACATTTACTTTTTTGTCGCTCCCTAATATCCACTCACTTAGTGCTACATTGCTCAGCTCCTTTTTGCTTTTAATTTCCAATTCTAATTCCCTTTTTTTGTGTTGAGCACTCACCAACTCGCGCTAACCTCGAGCCCTCTCGCTTCCTCCAAATCCTCGGTTCCCATTCCCATGCCAAACCAGTTCAACAGTGCTACAAAACTACCCGCAAGTTTTCAAATATTTTCAGAGTTTAAGCATCCATAATAGGATTGCAAATGAAATGTGCTCTATCTCGTTCCATGAAGCAAAATACATATTCTGAACGATTCAAATTTTGTTCTGACAACCACTGACACTTGCAATATCTCAGATTAATTTGAATCAATCTTAAACTTCTGAGCATTATCCCTTAGGTCATAATTTATCTCGGAGTTATCAGAGAAACCTCTACCTAGCAAGGCTTCCCATGCTCAGATTCTGAAATATTCCTTTTTGCATCTGTATCCTCTGATCCCGACAACTGACGATCACTCATCAATATAGTCATTCACAAAATAAAATGCAGATCTCATACATTAAAGACAAATCATCTCTCTCTCTCTAGTTAACCACGAAAGAAACAACTCAAAAGAAAAAAAACGGGTTTTCAGATTCGAAGTTAAAGAAAATAAAAAAGCCTTTGAGTAAAATGGATCATGATAGTTGTTTTTTTTCTAAATGGTTTATTGGATTTCTCTCTTATCTTTTATTATGTAAGTTAACCAACATTGCATTTGGTTTCATTCTCCTCTGTTTTCTTATCAAGCAGGTCACTGTAATTTAATATGCATGGAAATTTACTGCAAAAATTCTCCACTGTAACAAAATAAATATTTTCACACATTTCTTTGAAATCTTATTGGACTTCTTGGCAACGACATCATTCGTATGAATTTGTTCACATCAAAAATAAAAAAAACAATCTACTGAATCAAAATCGTTCATAATGCTCAAATGTTCAAACCGCGTAAAATTCACATATTATTCTCCACAATAATGAGGCCCTGCCCATCAAGTCTTTCGAGAGATATTCCCATATATTTGTAATCATTCTCATTAATTTTCTCTGCAGCCTTAATTTCATTTTGTTTTCCATAAAATACATTGAAAATAAGTAAAGACAATGATTTATTTGTGATTAAATCATGGTAAACTGAATAGTTAGAAAAACATCCACAAATCGATTCCTATAGAACGTGGGCGTGGGTTTTACATTTTGTACTTTTGCTATTCTGTATTTCACCGTTTCATGATTGGGTCTTATATATTTTGTTCCGTTGCTCCACTTAAAAATTGTCATGTTCTCAATAAAAGTGACTTATTTTTCCTTCCACCCAATATTTAAGGTGTACAAATCTCTCTGTGCACAACTTTATTGGACTATATTTGCTCTTGCAACATGATGCTAACACTATGGAAAGCCTCTTTAGTTCTCTGCATGAGAACAATTGCAATTAATTAATGTATCATCCTTGTGTCTATAAATTTATTTGTGCGCTAACTTTCCAGTCCATAACACATCCTTTCATTTTCATTAATGTGTTTGGACGATATTTTCTTGGTTTGATTAATTTCCTTGTTAGGTAAATTTCATAGTCTTTCGTTTCACAATAGTCATTTTGTCAGTGGCCATTCTCTTCTATTATCATACATTCTCCAATGTACTCATTGCGCACATTTGCCCAAGTGAAAATTCTCACCTGATTATTCAGTCTATCTAACACCAGAGGTTTGATTATAACACCATTACCCCAGTCCTAGAAACAACGTCATTCTTTAGGCAGGATATAAAAAGGATTTACAAATGCAAGTGCATTTTATGTTGTGTTTGAGATCTAAAGGCAAACAATAGACAGAGTAGAGAAAAGCCTGTAGTCCAATTTAAATGTGAGACTCTCAGCATCCTTTGAACAGTTAAATTGGTAATGTGAGACACGAAATAAATGTTCACCCTGTGGCAGATTCCGTTGAAACTGAAAGTTTGAAGGTTTGTTTTTGTGTCATAAGTTGTACTTTTTTTACCACGAGCAAATATCTACCATTTGTTTCAGTGCTAAGGTTCTGCACTTTCATTGCCCAATCGAATGTGTAGAAGATCTGATCTTAGTTTCCAGTCTGTTTGTTTGTCGCTGTTTTGCTGTTAAGTTACTGGTGACCTTGATAATGTTCTGGGAGAACTGTTGCCTTTCTATCTGTATGACTCGTTTCTTGGTGACCATGACAGTTGTGAATTTATTGGTCATCTTCACAGCAGTCATATTTATGATAATCCATTCTGACTATTTGCCAATATTCTTAGATGTTAGATCCAAGTATGGTGCTCCTTTCCTTATTTATGTCTCCATCTTATCTGCTGTCCAGTTTACTATCACTTTCTAGTTTGATGAATTATAGAGTCACACAGATGTAGAGCATGCTCCAACTGGTCCATGCTGACTAGATATCATAAATTAATCTAGTTCCATTTGGCATCTTTTGGTCAGCATCCCTTTAAAACCTCCCTATTCACATGCCCTACCAGATGCCTTTTAAATTTTGAAATTGTAATCCCTCCATAACGTCCTCTGGCAGGTCATTCCATTCACATACCAAGCTCTGCGTGAAAAATGTGCCTCTTGTGTCCCTTTTAAATCTTTTCCCTCTGAAGTTAAATATATTGCCTTCTCGCTTTGGACTCCCCTAACTTGGGGAAAAGGGCTTGGCTATTAGCCCTATTCATGCCCCTAACAATTGTTTAAACCTCTGCAAGGTCAGCCTCCGCCTCTCCAGGCACACAGCCCCACCTTATTCAACCTCTCCCTATCGCTCAAACCCTCCAGCTCTGGCAAAATCCTTGTAAATTCTTTCTGAACTCTTTAATGTTTCAGTACATTCTTGCCTCAGCAAGGAGACGGGAATTGGATGAAGTATTCAAAGATGGCCTAAACAATGTCCTGTGCAGACGCAACACGACATCCCAACTCCTACATTCAATCCACGGACCAAACAAGACAAGCAATTCTTTACGATCCTGTCTACCTGCGACTGCACATTCAAAGAATTATGAACCTGCACTACGAAGGTCTCTTTGTTCACGAACACTTCAGAGGACATTACCATTAAGTGAATGTGTCTTGCCCCAATTTATCCTTCAGAAATTCATCAACAAAGATTTCTATAAATTGGACTCTATCTGCCACTCATTGAACCAATGGCCCAACTGATCAAGACCACGTTCTACTCTGAAGTAATCTCCTTCACTGTTCACTACACCTCCAACGTTGGTGTCATCTGCAAACATACAATCATACGTCCTACACTCACCTTAAAATCACTTGTATCAATGATTAAAAGCAGTGGACATAGCACCATTCTTTGTTGCACAACACTAGTCACAAGTCTATAGTCTGCGAAGTTAACCTCCACTACATCACCCTGTCTTCTATCTTCAAGCCAGTTATGTATTTAAATAGCTAGTGTTCGCTATATTCTATTTGATCTAACATTGCTAACTTGTCTACAATGAGGAAACTTGGTTAACGACTCACTGAAGTCCATGTAGATTGTGTCCACCGCACTACCCTGTTTAATCATCTCATTATTAAAAACTCAATGAAGCTTTTGAGACACATTTTCCAACACACAAAGCCATGTTGATTAAGACTAATCAGCCATGCCTTTCCACATAGATATAAATCCTATCCCCCAGGATTTATGCCCACTGATATATAACTTCCTGGCTTTTCCTTCACATTTTTCTGAAAAAGTGGCACCACTTTAGTCAACCGTCAGTCTTCTGCCACATCACCTGTGGCTATTGATGATACATATATTTCAGCAACGTTTCCAGCAATCACTTCCCTGGCTTCCTACATATTCGTGTGCATATCTGACTAGGTAACTAGAATGTATTCACCTTTATACATTTTTAGGACGTTCTACAACTCCTCCTCGGTAAAATAGACATTTTCCAACATGTTGCGATTTATTTTTCCAATTTCTTGAACTTCCTTGTGCTTCACCGCATTAAACAATGATGCATCTCTCCCATCTCATGCGGTTCCACACATGTGAGACCTCGCTGATATTTAAGGTATCCCTATTCTCCCTCTAGTTACTTTTTTTCCCCTTTAAATATAGGATGAATCCATTTGGAATCTCCTGAAACCATATTTGCCAAAGTTTTATCATGTTACATTTCCTCCTCCCAATTTCCCTTTTTGCTACACTTCCACTGCATTTTTACTTTTCTAGGGCTTCACCACGTCGGCTGTCTATACCTGACATATGCTTCCTTCTCATTCTTGACCAAAACCTCAATTTGTCTAATATCATACAACCCATTTATCTACCAGACTTGCCCTTAACCCCAACAGGGACATACTGTGTCATGTCTTTGGTCTTATTTTGAAGGCTTCCCATTTGACAGATGTCCCAATGCCTGTGAACATCGGTGGACAATCAATTTTTGAAAGTCCGTGCCTAATACCTCTTGCCTAATTTTATCGCTATCAGTCGTCAGAAATTGAAAGCAGAATATTATATCAAAAAAGAGCAAGTGTGATATTAACAACAACTTGTATTCTGCTTTTTTTAAAGAATGCTGTGATCGACTTTACAGTTGAAGCTGGGCGGGTAATTCACAATGTGTTCCCCTTGGTTTTGCAAATTCAAACCAACCTATAATACGAATGCAGATCGTGTTGCTTTTTGACAGCTTGCACAAGACATTAAATCCATTAATTCATATGTTCTGTTGCCCAACGCCCTGAAAGACAAACACAATTTCGTGACCAGTGGAGGCTGTAAGGGCCTGACATGGGGAGAAAGACAGGTAATTTTAATGATAAAGAAAGGGATAATACAATAAAATCTGTGATTTCAAAATTCACCATCGCTGACATTTTCTTTTAATTCGATAGCTTTTAAATGTTATCGATTTCTTATGTTAAGAAGTTGCAGAAAATAATCCTGAGTACACTGAAAACATTTAATATTTATTTTGTCAAACCGGATCAATATCAGTGAGTTTATGTTGCTGCAGAAATGAATTTATTTATCGGGTGAAATATTCCAAGTTCAAAGTGCAGTTCAAAAGCGCGTTGAAAGTCCCAGTTACATCACTTGTTGAATTAATTAAGCGACATTTCGGTTCAAAACTATCTCAAGTCAGGTGATTCTAGTAAGTGGATTTAAAATCTGTCTAGACATAAACGTCACAGGAATGATGTGAGGAATTGTGCAAAACCTGAAAAAGGCGGTAATGAAGGGCGTTATTAACATTTGTAGAACTCAGAGGGAAATATAATTAGATTTCTATATTTTCCTTCCAGCGAGGACCATTAGTTTATTGCATTCAGCTGCGTGACGATGATTGATTTCTGCAATGAAATCAAATAAGTCATTGACAAATCTCAGAGCAATCATTCCCATACGAGTAGGCAGCTACAATTTTTGCATTACTTTCACTGACAAGATTTCACACACTATTTAAACGGAAATTGACTATTTAGAATATATTCTCATAATTCAAGTGAATATCCTTCTTTTTAACATCAGATTCCAACATCAACGTTTTCTTTTAACTCCTTTGCTTGTATTGTTTCCCTTTGATTGGCATTAGTTCTTTACCTCAGCTTGATCCTGCACTACCTTATTTCACATTTTTATCGTTACAAGAATGTGGTCCTGATTTTGTTCGTAATTGCAGTTATTTGTGATTGTTTCGACCAAATTAAAGATAATTGAAACGATTAGATTTTAGTTGAAGGGAAACTACCTTTAGCTAATTCACATTCAGTACTTGTGGGAACACATGTGTAGTGAACGTAAGAGAGCCTGTGCATGTACCTTTTTGGATATCGAAGTGCTTGAGACAGCGTGCAGCTTTAGAAGACCTCATTAATATTTATTTTTCTTCTACTGTTGCTCAGATACGTGAGTTGAAGTTGCTATGGCTGGCCGTGTCTGCTGAAAATTGAACTGCAGAGCATCATGGTATTTCAGTTAACATGTTAATATCGAGATGAAATTGATTGCCAGAAGAGATAGTGTGCATGGAGAGTCTGTCTGATTGGTAACGTATGATGTGTAGAGTTCACAGTTGTCTATGTCAGAGCCTCAGGTTTTATAACTTCTATTAACGCCTCAGTTAATGGCAATACAGTTATTGTAGCTAGTTTTGCGGTGGTAGAAATTATAACGAGGAAATCAAGCCGTGACAATGATGGGTGTAGATAAGGTTACAGGCTGGAATGGGGAATAACGACAGATGAAAATAAAGCTGCACTCTAGGATGGGGAATAATGACGAAGTACTTTAAAAAGAAAGGGCTATCTTTCTTTTTAAAGTACTATCTTTCTGGGAGAGCAAAAGTGCAAAAACATCAGTTATGAGGGAGTGACACCTCTTCATTTTCAAAGGATCATTCTTTGGATCAACCTCTAGCTATCTATCTATCTGTCTATCCATTGCCAGAAAGCTTGTTTCTTTTTTTTTCCTAAAAGTTGTTCTTTTGCTCAAGGATGCTGTGTCCTTTTTTTTCAGAGGCAGCATAAACCATTCTCGGTGCCGAATAATCCTGTTTTTGATAGACATTAAAGGGTATTGAGAGGCCTTTTTATTGTACTACGAACAGATGAGACTTCACGCCAAAGTGGTCATGTTATAGAAGTGACCTGTAAAATGAAAGGGGAGTGGTCAACTCTCCAACTGAGCTGTTTAGTTCAGTCCAAAAGTGGTTCAGCAGTGGTCTGTGTGAACAGGTTATCTCTCTTTCTGTCTTTCTAACTTCAACCTCTAAACATCTGTTCCAGCTGCCTGCTTAGGAATGTTGTGAGTGGTCTGACCTGGCCCATTACCTACCTACCTACCTACCTACCTACCTACCTATCTATCTATCTATCTATCTATCTATCTATCTATCTATCTATCTATCTATCTATCTATCTATCTATCTATCTATCTATCTATCTATCTATCTATCTATCTATCTATCTATCTATCTATCTATCTATCTATCTATCTATCTATCTATCTATCTATCTATCTATCTATCTATCTATCTATCTATCTATCTATCTATCTATCTATCTATCTATCTATCTATCTATCTATCTATCACTCACATGTACCCATGCACGTGCTTCAAATTCAATCTTTAAAACGAGCATATGCAAGCACAAGTAAATGAATTAAGAACAGGAATGGGCCCTAGCATCGTGCACCACTTGATAAATATATTGTGTTTGCACCACTAAACAGTTCGTCAAACAACGTAGTGGAACCGAACGCTAAAGGTGTACATGTCATTGGCTGATCAATTTTATTTTATTTTAATGGCCATTCCGAAGTTATCAGCAACAAATGAATTTTTTTTTCCATTGCGTATATTTCCAGAAATGTCGATTAAGGACTGTATTTACTGAATGTTAGTCATTTGGAACTTGAAGGTCAACATTTTGGATGTTTCGAAAAACCTAAAAATGAAAACGTAAAGAAATCCCCATTTGTTGCTGAAGTAAATCACACAATGTTTAATGCTGTTTCCTAAGTTTTAAACGCAGTCTTGACTGTATTATAAATGCGTTGTGAGATTTTTTTTTCTCTCTATCGTAGTCAGAGAGAATGTTTCCGGAAGTGACATAATTATGTTGCATTCTCCTGCATTAGGCGAGTGACGAAGAAGGCCTAGCCTCCCCAAATTTCAACAGAGCCGAGTCATATAGTGAAAGGATAAACTGATCTATTTTGGACACACGGGACCAGTAATCAGGAATATGTCTAGGAACCCCCGGTATATAAGGCATGAGGATGACAAAAGAGAAGTCCAAAAAGTTACCTCTCGCTGAATGATCTGTCCCCAGTTTTAAATAAGTAAACCACCTTCCTCTAAATGATCCCTGAGCATTTTCAAAGTCCCTTCTAATTTTATAATCTTACTGTCATATCAAGTTGACCTCGCATCACAAACCCACCTCTCAACAATTACACTGACTTACACTCTTCTAAATTTAAAGACTCAAGCCAACTAACACAGCATCTCAGAATTGTTTCATTCTGAACTATAGAATTTCAACTGCACAGCCAAACCACATCTAGAGCCCTGATCTCACTCTCCTGTGCTAAACCGAACCACTCTTGCAACTTTGCAGCATTTAACCCCTCACACTGCCTTGAATCACACGGTTTATCCAAGTGGTTCCTTTGGATTCATTAAAATATAGTGACTAGAATGCTCAATAAAAACAAATTATTAAAATATTGACATTTGTTGATTAGTAATTGTAGTAGAAGAGGAAAGAAATGAACATGTATTGAGTAATAATAAAAGATGGAAAATGAAGGAAAACAAAACAATACGCCTTATGCCCTCCTGGAAGGTTCAACCGATGACTGATCTGGAAACTTCAGTTCTTCCTAACACCATTTGTGATTCGAGCATAAGGTTTAGCCGCACTCTTGGAATGATGTACTTTCTCGCTTATACGGTTTCAAAACAGACAGTACAAAAACAACTACACGACAGAAATAAGCTTCCGGTAAAGTCTTCGGCCCATCGAAGGAATAGTCACATGACTATTTTGACGCCATGTAGCTTGTCGACTGTCTACAACAATTTTAGCCCTTCAGCTCATCCAAGGTAATGTATTTTTTCATGCAGCTATCAAATATCATCATGAACGTTTAACCAATCTAGTACAATCCCAGCAGATGCACATGCGAACATGGTGTTAGAAGCATTTGTTCCTTGTCACCCCTAATGCATTTTATCATCTCTTAAAAATGATACCTTACCACAAATTCATATTTTACTTATTTTACCGAACTCTAATCACAAAATTACTTTTGCCCATAAAATTGAATCACAACATCCCCCTGGCCCTCACAAAAAAGGATGATTCTGTTTTAGGGCATCGTTTCCAGAAGAGACTAGCAGTACACCAGAAACATATTTCACGGATTTGGATCTCAATCTTTGATGCCCTGGAATACATGTACTTGCCATGACTACAGAAACTTAGTTTTGCTGCTCTAGCAGCGCAGATGGGGTGGCACGGTGGCTTAGTTGTTAGCACGTTAGTGTCTCACGTTCGATTCTGGCCTCGGGCAGCTATCTGTGTGGAGGTCGCATGTTCTGCGTGGGTTTGCTTCGGTTTCCACCCACAATCCAAAGCTGCGCAGGTTCGGTGAAGTGTCTGTAGTGTTAGGGGAATGGGTCTGGGTGGGTTGCACTTCAGTGGCTTGGTGTAGATTTTTTGGGCAGAAGGGCCTGCTTCCACACTGTATGTAATCTAATCATCATGATGGTCAGGAAACAAAAAAATAACAGATCATGTGCAATTCTTAAACGTTCTAGTAGCATATATATTTAGTATTATTAATAAATCTTATTTTTTTTCTCTCAGCAGAATCCAGCAGAGAGTAAGCAAAACATCCAATAATATCATATCGGCATTGGTGATTTACCCACAAAAGCTAACAGCTCCCAAGTACAAACAAAGGTTCTGTAGCTACTGGCTCTAAAAGATGCATAGAACCTACCTGTGTTTTGCTCAGAGCATAACTCGGCAAATAATATTCAGATATATTCAACATATACATAGACACATATGCCCGAATTTTGATGATGCAATGTGAACTTACCTTGTGAAGTCGATTACAAAAAAAAGAAAAGAAAACACATAATATGGAAATGAGACGCAAGTCAAAAAGATAAATTGCTGGAGAAACTACGCAGATCTAGCAAAATCCATGAAGCGAAAACAGAATTTGGATTCCAGTAATCCACCTTCGAAATTACTTACAAGAGTTAGAGTAATGCATTATTTTGTTTGTATATATTAGTCTGAGGGGTTCAACTTATTTGATGCATGTGTGACAGGCAGAAAACATTTCAGATGCTGAAAGAACTTTAGGATACATTGTCAAAATATATGTGTGTGAATCACTGACTTGATTGTTCACAATACAAGAGAGGAGTCAAAATTCCAAGAACGCCTTTATTCAGCCTCAAAGGACAAACAAAGTTTTAACCGCTATTAAATAATACACATAAGGAAAGCAAAGTGAATTACTCAGGGCGACAGTGTCGATACATGGATCAAATCTAAATTGAATTCTGAGCAACATTGCTGGAAGACAACAGATTCCAATTTTAATTCGTAAATTCTGGAAGCCATTGTTAACTCATTTAGGTACTTCTCCTCAGTTTCCCTCTTGGATGCTATCCCGTGACAATGACATTATTTGTCTGTTATAGTATGTTTACACACTTTTGGACAAAGGGAATGGCTTAGCTAATGTAACAATTTTTATGTTCCCACGGATATCCGACAGGGTATGAACTATCATATATGCAACCTTAAAATTTATTTCAGAGACCTGCATGGCATGAAGAGATACATGCACAAGTTTAGTCAAACAATTATTTTTAATGTGGAAATATCACTCGATGCAAACAACTCTAAAAGGAAAGGTGCGACTTGTATTATCTTCATTGTGGAATGGTATGTATTAAACACAAGAGTTGACTCTAAGTTTATAAGCTTTTGCATTTCGTCAACTAATCACTTTGTTTCATGAGGCTTTACTTGATGATGCTGAATCAATTTCCATCAACGTTCCCAACTGATCTTTAAATTTATTTCAGCACTTCCAATTTGTGAAAGATCTGGACGTATGTAAATGTTACCCGACATTCACAAAACCAAGCGCCAGAGCAAGGGCAGTCTCCAATTTAAAAAGAATCTAAGCATGGCTCCTCGCCATTTCAGGACTTTAACATTGATAACTATCCCAATATCAATACCTTGGTGATAACAATGCATTAGAATCTAATTACCTACTGTGATGTCAAGAGCACATAATCAGCAGCGAAGAAGTCACAGGCTGATTTCCAAATTATTTCTACCATTTGCAAGGCTCAAATCAGGATTATGATTAGATCTCCTACAGTGTTGAAACAGGCCCTGCGGCCCAACAAGTCCACACCGACTCTGCGAAGAGTTACTCACCCAGACCCATTTCCCTCTGACTAACACTGTGGGCAATTTACCATGGTCAATCACCTTACCTGCACATGTTTAGACCGTGGGAGGAGACCAGAGCACCCAAAGCAGCACGGGCAGAATGTGAAAACTCCACACAGACAGTCGCCTGAGTTTGGAATCGTACCTGGGACTTTGGTGCTGTGAGGCAGCAGCGCTAAACACTGAGCCACTGTGCGGCACTTAATAAAAGTGGTGCGCTTCCGACCTAAAACGTTTCATTGCATGTCGTGTGGGTACCACTACTATGCTGGAATAGAAGAGTTGTCAGATTTTTTTGAAACAGTAATGAATGAGTGTCACTGCCGTTACAGTTCAAAATGTTGAATAGCTTGGAGAGGATCTTGAAGATCGTCGTTTTCATTTAACTGAAACACCTCTTTCTCCGATGTTGCCCTTGAAAATTCCTCAATGGTGTTCGTCTTTGCATTCTGTGGTGTTACCATTCAATGACCGATGATATGTCCCAAGAACGTCACCTCTGCTTTTACGAATTCAGTTTTATTTTAGTTTCTAAACTAGCTTTCTTGTAGTCATTCAAAGAGCAACATGGTATTGCAAACTGTGCCGTGTTATTTTGTCAAGACTTACTAAAGAACACCACATAGATTGCAGTACATACTATGCACTACATAGTTGACAGTTTGTCAACCCAGTTAGAAATCTTTTCATGAGACTTTGGAATGTGGTGGGTCCGTTCTTCATTCCAAAGGGCATCACTTTAAACTAATGTAGCCCATTTGGAGTTACAAATGCAGGATTTTAATTCCCTGTCACTGATAAAGTTACCCGCCAGTAAATACGCATTAAATCCAACTTGGTGATGGAACTAGGTAGTCCAACTTTCTCGATACAGTCTTCCATTCCAGAAATTGGTTATGAGTCAGATTTTGTAACGGTGTTGACGTTCTGATAATCCACGCAGAATCGTTGATGCTCATCCAGTTTATGAACTGACTGTCCGCGTAATCCACCCGCTTTGGCTTGGTTCGATGACGTCCTTGTCGGGCAGAGCTCCCACCTCCATCTGAAACTGTCTGGCTTTGAAATGATTAAGCTGATAAAGGTGTTGTTTTATCGGAGAAGTATTCCATGAGACTACTTCATGTACATTCCCATCAGTCCTCCTCATCTGTTTCTTACATATGTCATAAACTGCAGTAATAGTTTCCTATGCTTCTGACACAGATAGCTTAATAATCTTTCCCATTCCTCAAGGACTTCTTCATTTTATGACCTATATTGACACACCACAAAATTCACATCATTTGGAGTTGATTCCTCATTCTGCGGGGCAGTAACTAACAAGTGTTTCTCCCGTTCTTCCTCTCTCGTATAATACAGTTTCACCATGTTCACATGACATAATTGATACCTTTTTTCTGTCTGGCATTATTACGCGATATTTCACCTGTATCATTTGTTTTTGTCTCAATTTGATAGGGACCACGAAACCACCTGGCTTTGAATGGATCTCCTCCCACTGGTAACAATACGAATACGTTATCCCATCGGGAAAATGTCTCAGAGAGTTTATCTGCCACCTGCTTCATTCTACACTGTGCCCTCTTTATATGTTGTTTAGCTAACTCACCTACGCTATTTAATCTCTCACTCAGCTCCGATGCATAATCTAAAAGTGAGGTCTCCAACTTCGGTTCTTCATTTTTTCTTTAATTAATTTCAAAGGGCTCTCACTTCATGACCGAATATTAAGCCAAAGGAAGTGAACTGAGTAGATTCGTTTGGGGTATCTCTCATGGCAAAAACTATGAATTGGATACCTTTATCCCAATCATTCGGGTAGTCAAGACAATATGCTCTGTACATCGTTTTCATGGTCTGCTGCCACATTTCTAAGGCTCCCTGGGACTGAGGATGATACACACTGGATTTAAAATAAGTTATCCATAAACTCCTTAAACAGCCTAGCAGTAAAGTTTGTCCTTTGGTCCGACTGAATCTGTCTGGGCAGCCCATACCCTGTGATGAAATCTACAAACCCCTCTTCTCCACTTTTTGCCTTGATACTCCAGAATGGAATTGCCTCTAGAAATCTGACAGACACACTCATTATGCTGACAAAGTATTGTTTGCCAATTCTAGTTCTCGGGAGTAAGTCAACACAATCAATTATAATCCGCATGAAATATTCTTCAAATGTGGAAATTGGCAACAATGGTGCTGCTGGTTTTATTACCGCCTGTGGCATACCTACCATTTGACAAGTATGACATGTACAGCAAATGTTCACCACATCCATGTGCATTGTAGGCCAATAAAAAAATGTTTATGTTACTTAGCCTGAGTCTTTCATACCCCTAGGTGACCTCGTATACGTAGTAAATGTGCCACATGCAACACCTCCTGTCTGTATGCTAACAGCAACGCAATCTGGTGCACTTCGTCCTATTTCTCCTCTGCACTAACCTGCCGTGTCTGCTTTTCCGTCTTAGGAGTCTATCTCTCAGAACCCTCCAGAATATCCTGTGCTTTCTTTTCAGAATATACATTTGCATATTTATTTTTTATTATCTTTTCTTGCTGTTGCAAGTATATTCGCAACACTTCTGTCTGACACTCTGTTTGTTCAGGCTTTTCCTCCACCATTATGGGCGGCACGGTGGCACAGTGGTTAGCACTGCTGCCTCGCAGCGCCAGAGATCCGGGTTCAATTCCCGCCTCAGGCGACTGACTGTGTGGAGTTTGCACGTTCTCCCCGTGTCTGCGTGGGTTTCCTCCGGGTGCTCCGGTTTCCTCCCATAGTCCAAAGATGTGCAGGTCAGGTGAATTGGCCATGCTAAATTGCCCGTAGTGTTGGGTAAGGGGTAAATGTAGGGGTATGGGTGGGTTACGCTTCGGCGGGTCGGTGTGGACTTGTTGGGCCGAAGGGCCTGTTTCCACACTGTAAAGTAATCTAATCTAATCTAATCTAATTATGTCAAACCGGGCATCCGCCAACTGAAACTCAACTCCACCTTTCTCTTTACTTTTCACTTCATGCTGTGACTTATGACAGTGGGATCTGGTTACCACACAGTCTGGGAAAATATCACGACACTTATTTTTTAAAGCCTCAATTTAGAACATAGAACATTCCAGCGCAGTACAGGCCCTTCTGCCCTCGATGTTGTGCCGACCTGTCTTAACAATCTGAAGCCCATCTAACCTGCACTATCCCATGTACGTACATATGCTTGTCCAATGATGACTTAAATGTACTTAAAGTTGGTGAATCTACTACCGTTGCAGGCAAAGCATTCCATTCCCTTCCAACTCTCTGAGGAAAGAAACTACCTCAGACATCTGTCCTATATCTATCACCCCTCAACTTAAAGCTATGCCCTCTCATGCTCGCCGTCACCATTCTTGGAAACAGGTTCTCTCTGTCTAACTATGTAACCCCCGATTATCTTATATGTCTCTATTAAGTCACGTCTCAACCTTGTTCTCTCTCACAAAAACTGCCTCAAGTCCCTCAGCCTTTCCTCGTAAGACCGTCCCTCCATACCAGGTAACATCCTAGTAAATCTCCTCTGCACCCTTTCCAAAGCTTCCACATCCTTTTTATAATGCGGTGACCAGAACTGTACACAATACTCCAAGTGCGGCCACACAAGAGTTTTGTACAGTTATAGCATAACCTCATGGTTCTGGAACTCGATCCCTGTATTAATGAAAACTAAAACATTGTATGCCTTCTTAACAGCCCTGTTAACTTGGGTGGCAACTTTCAAGGATCTGTGTACCTGGACACCGAGATCTCTCTGCTCATCAACACTACCAAGAACATTACCATTAGCCCAGTACTTTGCACTCCGGTTACTCCGACCAAAGTGAGTCACCTCACACTTGTCCGCATTAAACTCCATTTGCCACCTCTCAGCTCAGATCTGCAGCTTATCTATGTCTCTCTGTCACCTACAACATCCTTCATTGCTATCCACAACTCCACTGACCTTAGTTTCGTCTGCAAATTTACTAACCCACCCTTCTACGCTCCCATACAGGTCGTTTATAAAAATGACGAACAGCAGTGGACCCAACACCGACCCTTGAGGGACACCACTGGTAACTGGACTCCAGGATGAACATTTCCCATCAACCATCACCCTCTGTTTTCTTTCAGCAAGGCAATTACTGACCCAAACAGCTATATCTCCCACAATCCCAATCCTCCGCATTTTGTACAATAGCCTACTGGAGGGAACCTTATCGAACACCTTGCTGAAATCCACATACACCACTTCAACCGGTTTACACTCAACTACCTCTTTGGTCACCTTCTCAAAGAACTCAGTACGGCTTGTGAGGCACTACCTACCCTTCACAAAACCGTGTTGACTATCTCTGATCAAATTATTCTTTTCTAGATGATTATAAATCCTATCTCCTATAACACTTTCCAACACTTTACCAACAACTGAAGTAAGGCTCACTGGTCTATAATTACCAGGATTGTCTCTACTCCCCTTCTTGAACAGGAGAACCACATTTGCTATCCCCCAGTCTTCTGGCACTTTTCCTGTAGACAATGACGATTTGAAGACCAATGCCAAAGGCTCGGCGATCTCCACCCTGGCTTCCCAGAGGATCCTAGGATAAACCCCATCCAGCCCAGGGGACTTATCTGTTTTCAAACTCTGCAGGATTTCTAATACCTCTTCCTTGTGAAACTCAATCACACCTAGTCTAGTAGCCTGTAGCTCAGTAATCTCCTCGACAACATTGTCGTTTTCTAGAGTGAGTAATGTCGAAAACTATTCATTTTGTGCTTCCCCTATCTCATCTGACTCCACACCCAACTTCCCACTACTCTTCCTGATTGACCCTAATCTTACTCTTGTCATTCTTTTATTCCTTAAATACCTATAGGAAGTCTGAGGGTTTACCCTGATCCTATCCGCCAACAACTTTTCATGTCTCCTCCTGGCTCTTCTGAGCGCTCTCTGTAGGCCTTTCCTGGCTACTTTGTAACCCTCAAGCGCCCTAACTGAGCTTTCACATCTCATGGTAACATAAGCCTTCTTCGTTGTTGTTCTGTTCGCCGAGCTGGAAGTTTTTGTTGCAAACGTTTCGTCCCCTGGCTAGGCGACATCATCAGTGCTTGGGAGCCTCCTGCGAAGCGCTTCTTTGATGTTTCCTCCGGTGTTTGTAGTGGTCTGTCCCTGCCGCTTCCGGTTGTCAGTTTCAGCTGTCCGCTGTAGTGGTTGGTATATTGGGTCCAGGTCGATGTGTTTGTTGATGGAGTTTGTGGATGAATGCCATGCCTCTAGGAATTCCCTGGCTGTTCTCTGTCTGGCTTGCCCTATGATGGTAGTGTTGTCCCAGTCGAATTCATGTTGCTTGTTGTCTGCGTGTGTGGCTAATGTAGCGTACAAAATACCATGCAAGGACTGCACAAAACACTATATAGGACAAACAGGAAGACAGCTAACAATCCGCATATATGAACATCAACTAGCCACGAAACGACACGACCAGCTATCCTTAGTAGCCACACATGCAGACAACAAGCAACATGAATTCGACTGGGACAACACTACTATCATAGGGCAAGCCAGACAGAGAACAGCCAGGGAATTCCTAGAGGCATGGCATTCATCCACAAACTCCATCAACAAACACATCGACCTGGACCCAATATACCAACCACTACAGCGGACAGCTGAAACTGACAACCGGAAGCGGCAGGGACAGACCACTATAAACACCGGAGGAAACATCAAAGAAGCGCTTCGCAGGAGGCTCCCAAGCACTGATGATGTCGCCTAGCCAGCGGACGAAACGTTTGCAACAAAAACTTCCAGCTCGGCGAACAGAATCACAACAACGAGCACCCGAGCTACAAATCTTCGCACAAACTTTGAATAAGCCTTCTTCTTCCTCTTGACAAGAAATTCCACTTCCTTCATAAACCACGGCTCATGCGCTCTAGAGCTTCCTCCCTGCCTGACAGGTACATACTTATCTAGGACACACAGTAGCTTTTCCTTGAATTAGCTGCACATTTCTAATGTGCCTATCCTTTGCAGTTTCTTTCCCCATCCTCTGCTTCCTAAATATTGCCTAATCGCATCGTAATTGCCTTTCCACCAGCTGTAACTCTTGCCCAGTGGTATACACCTATCCCTTTCTATCACTAAAGTAAACAGAACAGAATTGTGATCGCTATCACCAAAGTGCTCACCTACTTCCAAGTCTAACACCTGGCCGGGTTCATTACCAAATCTAATGTGGCTACGCCCCTTGTTGGCCTGTCTACATACTGTGTCAGGAAGCCCTCCTGCATATACAGGACAAAAAACTGGCCCATCAATCGAACTCGTACTCTAGTGTTCCCATCAATATTTGGATAGTTTAAGACCCCATGACAACTATTCTGTCTCTCTCACTCCTCTCGAGAATCATCTTTGCTATCCTTTCCTCTACATCTCTGGAACTATTTGGAGGCATATAGAAATCTCCCAACAGAGTGACCTCTCCTTTCCTGTTTCTAACTTCAACCCATATACCTCAGGTGACCTGTCACCAAGCATCCTTTCTGAAACAGTAGACTCCTTGACCAACAATGCCACACCTCCACCTCTTTTACCATCTTTTCTGTTCTTACTAAAACATCTACATCCTAGAACCTGCAACAACCATTCCTCTCCCTGCTCTAACCATGTCTCCGAAATGGCCACAACATCGAAGTCCCAGGTACCAATCCATGTTGCAAGTTCACCCACCTTATTCCGGATGCTCCTGGCGTTGATGTAGATATACTTCAAACCAACTTCTTGCTTGCTGGTGCCATCTTGCGTCCTTTAAACTTGATTTTGGACCTCCCTACTCTCAACCTCTTCTGTACTCGAACAATACTTTTGGTTCCCATCCCCCTGCTGGATTACTTTAAACCCACCCCAATAGCCTTAGCGAATTTCCCACCCAGTTTATTGGTACCCCTCTGGTTCAGATGATGATCATCCTGCTTGTAGGAGTCCTACCTACCACAGAAAGAGCCCCAATTATCAAAGAATCGAAAACCCTCCCTCTTGCACCATCCCTGTAGCCAAGTGTTCATCTCCTCTCTCTCCCTATTCCTTGCCTCACTAGCACGAGGCACGGGCAACAAACCAGAGACAACAACTCTGTTCGTCTTAGCTCTAAGCTTCTATCTTAGCTCCCTAAATTTCTGCCTTAAATCCCCATCTCTCTTCCTACCTATGTCGTTGGTGCCTATGTGGACCACAACTTGGGGCTGCTCCCCCTCCCCCTTAAGGATTCAAAAAATACAATCAGAGACATCATGAACCCTGGCACCTGGGAGGCGACACACCAATCGTAAGTCTCTCTCGTCCCCACAGAACCTCCGAACTGTCCCCCTAACTATGGAGTCAACAATGCTCTGCTACGCTTCCCCTTTCAGTTCTGAGCAGCAGGGACAGACTCTGTGGCAGAGCCCTGTACCTCATTGCCTTCCCCTGGTAAGTCCCCCGCCACCCCCCCACCCCCCACAACAGTATCCAAAACAGTATACTCATTGTTGAGGGGAGTGGCCACAGGGGATCCCTGCACTGCCTGCCGTTTCCCTTTCCGTCCCCTGACTGTAAACCATTTGCCTTTTTCTTGTACCTTAAGAGTGACTGCTTCCCTGTAATTCCTCTCAGTAAGCCCCTCTGCCTCCCGAATGATCCCAATTTCATCCAGCTCCAGTTCCCTAAAGCGGTTTTCAAGGAGCTTGAGTTGGGTGCACTTCCCGCAGATGTAGTTAGCAGGGACACTCGTGGTGACCCTTACCTCCCACATTCTGCAGGAGGAACATTCAACTGCCCTAATCTCCATTCCCCCTATTCTAAGTTCCCAAAGAGACTGTTGAAAAAATAAGGAATAAAGAAAAACTCGCTACCTTACCAATCTGGCACATAGGTCCTTTTTTTTGGTTCGAGAAGGATGGGTGGGAGAGACTACACGAGTAGTGTTGGGGTAACGCATCTACACAAATATATTACTTCCCAGAAGTCCTTCGCTCCTCCCTCGCACCTCTCTGCAAATGGAGGCCCGACTCCCGAGGTAAATCCCTTTTAATGCGGAAAACCTCACCCTTCCCAGCATCCCTCGCTTCACCACTCCTTCTCTCCTTGCATCTCTGGCAAAATGGAGGCCTGACTCCCGAGGTAAGTCCCTTTAAATACGGGAAAACTCACACGTCCCGGCAGCCCTCGCTTCAGCACTCCTTCTCTCCTCGCCGCTCTGGCAGAATTTCTTGGTCTTCCCTGGACTTCTCCACAACAAGGGGTGACACTCCCACCTTGGATCTTGCCAAGTCATTCCCAGAAATAAACTGAATTCCTGGAACTACCACTTTAAATCATTCCCATTGTAACTTCCCAGTCTTGAGGTGGCACTCAAAACTGATCTTACATAGGGGAATGCTAAATTTCTGTACATCTTTCCCACAAATTACCATGCTCTTGCGTAACAGATCAGAAAGAGTGCATATTCGCTTATCCCTTACTATCAGCGTCTGGTTAGATTCTGTATCTCTCAAAATTATAACTCCTTGTCTTTCTTCCTCTTTTTTTTCTGAATAAATTTACCCACAAAGGCGAATTCTTTGCAGAGATCAGGCACTGACTCTATACCCAGCTCCTGCCAAACTGTGCACTCTCCTGCACTTCATGGGTCTCCTTTAATACTTTCACTGATGTCACTGGCTTTGCTTCTTTTAACACATGTTTTCCCACAGTGCCTGTCTTTAACGGCCATCACTGCGACTATACGTGGCCAACCTTCTGGCAATGGAAACACTTTTTTTCCACCCTACTCTTCAGAAACCACCGGCACTGTAATTTTCTGTGTTCCACTCCATTTCACTGAAGACACCTAAGGTTTTTCTCCTCCTTTCCAACCGTTTGTGCTTTTTATTTACCAGTGGTAAATTCTTACCAGTGCTCTCTACTCTTGATTTCGTATTTTAGGATTTCACTTTCATCCAACTTCTATCCCTGAAAGGATGAAATTCTGGCCAGAAGATTGTCATATGCTCCAACATGTACTCATCTGCTAATTCATCTGCCGTTCTGACTTCCTGAAATTTCTGTTACTCCATGTGAGTTGTGTCTATCTCCAGAAGTGAGTTTTCAAACTCCTCCAGCAGAGTAATCTCTCTTAGATCCTCAAAGGTCTTATCTATTTTCAAAGCACGCACCCACCGATCAAAATAATTATGTTTAATTCATTAAAAGTCAACATAAGTCTGACCTGGTTCCTTTTTTGTTTTTTTGAAACGAAGTTTTTTATGCTTCTGGTACCAATTCATAAGTATTAAAATAGCCTTCACAGTTTTCATAGTCTCTTGACACCTCATCCAACAGTGTGACAAAACATCAATAGTTCTGCCTTGCAATTTAGTCTGAACATGTAATACCCATAAATCCTCTCAACACTCCATCTGCCTAGTTAATTTGTCAAATGAAACAAAGCAGGTTTCAACATCGTTCTCATTAAAGTGTGGCAAAATTTTGATATATTTTTCTATCAGTATTTTCTCTTTTAATCTCCATCCTGTTCATTGACTTTGCTGACTAAGTAGCAACTTCTCAAGTTGTAATTCTCTCTTTTTTCCTCAGCTAAGAACATTCTCTCTATCCTTTTACTCTCTCTCTCTCTTTATCTCTATTCTCTCTGTTTTTGTCTCTCCATTTTTTCTGTCTCTCTTTGCTCAGCCAAGAAACTTTTCTCAATGTTGTGGTTCTGTTCGCCGAGCTGGAAGTTTTTGTTGCAAACGTTTCGTCCGCTGGCGAGGCGACATCATCAGTGCTTGGGAGCCTTCTGCGAAGCGCTTCTTTGATGTTTCCTCCGGTGTTTATAGTGGTCTGTCCCTGCCGCTTCCGGTTGTCAGTTTCAGCTGTCCGCTGTGGTGGTTGGTATATTGGGTCCAGGTCGATGTGTTTGCTGATGGGGTTTGTGGATCAATGCCATGCCTCTAGGAATTCCCTGGCTGTTCTCTGTCTGGCTTGCCCTATGATAGTAGTGTTGTCCCAGTCGAATTCATGTTGCTTGTTGTCTGCGTGTGTGGCTACTAAGGATAGTTGGTCGTGTCGTTTCGTGGCTAGTTGATGTTCATGTATGCGGATTGTTAGCTGTCTTCCTGTTTGTCCTATATAGTGTTTAGTGCAGTCCTTGCATGGTATTTTGTACACTACATTCGTCTTGCTCATGTTGGGTATCGGGTCCTTCGTTCTGGTTAGTTGTTGTCTGAGCGTGGCTGTTGGTTTGTGTGCCGTTATGAGTCCTAGGGGTCGCAGTAGTCTGGCAGTCAGTTCCGAGATGCTCCTGATGTATGGTAGTGTGGCTAGTCATTTTGGTTGGGGTAGGTCCTCGTTCCGAGGTCTTTCTCTTAGGCATCTGCTGATGAAGTTGCGCGGGTATCTGTTTTTGGCGAATACCTTGTATAGGTGTTCCTCTTCTTCTTTTTGCAGTCCTGGTGTACTGCAGTGTGTTGTGGCCCTTTTGAATAGTGTCCTAATGCAGCTTCGTTTGTGTGTGTTGGGGTGGTTACTTTCATAGTTTAGGACTTGGTCTGTGTGTGTGGCTTTCCTGTATACTCTTGTAGTGAATTCTCCGTCTGGTGTTCTGTGTACCATCACGTCTAGGAATGGGAGTTGGCTATCCTTTTCTTCTTCTCTCGTGAATCGGATTCCTGTGAGTGTGGCGTTGATGTTCCGGTGTGTTTTTTCTATTTCCGTGTTTTTAATGATTACAAACGTGTCATCGACATATCTGACCCAGAGTTTGGATTGAATTTGTGGTAGGACTGTTTGTTCTAACCTTTGCATAACTGCCTCTGCTATGAGTCCCGTGATTTGTGATCCCATGGGTGTTCCGTTGATTTGTTCGTATATCTGGTTGTTGAATGTGAAGTGTGTTGTGAGGCACAAGTCCAGTAGTTTAAGTATGCCATCTTTGTTGATAGGTTCAGCGTCCTGTTTTCTGTTCTGTATGTCCAGTAGGTTGGCTATTGTTTCTCTGGCTAGGGTTTGTCAATCGAAGTGAACAGTGCCGTCACGTCGAATGATATCATGGTTTCTTCTTTGTCTATGTGTACATTTCTGATGATGTCCAAGAATTCCTGTGTTGATTGTATAGAGTGTTTGGATCCGCTGACCAGGTGTTTCAGTTTCTGTTGTAGTTCTTTGGCCAGTTTGTATGATGGTGTCCCTGGTAGTGATACTATGGCTCTGAGTGGGATGTCTGGTTTGTGTACTTTAGGTAATCCATAGAATCCATAGAACAAGCAGTGGTGAGCACTGCTGCCTCACAGAGCCAGAGACCCGGGTTCAATTCCCGACTCAGGCGACTGACTGTGTGGAGTTTGCACATTCTCCCCGTGTCTGCGTGGGTTTCCTCCGGGTGCTCTGGTTTCCTCCCACAGTCCAAAGATGTGCAGGTCAGGTGAATTGGCCATGCTAAATTGCCTGTAGTGTTAGGTAAAGGGGTAAATGTACGGGAATGGGTGGGTTACGCTTCGGCGGGTCGGTGTGGACTTGTTGGGCCGAAGGGCCTGTTTCCACACTGTAAGTAATCTAATCTAATCTAAACTAGCCACGAAACGACACGACCAGCTATCCTTAGTAGCCACACACGCAGACAACAAGCAACATGAATTCGACTGGGACAACACTACTATCATAGGGCAAGCCAGACAGAGAACAGCCAGGGAATTCCTAGAGGCATGGCATTGATCCACAAACTCCATCAGCAAACATATCGACCTGGACCCAATATACCAACCACTACAGCGGACAGCTGAAACTGACAACCGGAAGCGGCAGGGACAGACCACTATAAACACCGGAGGAAACATCAAAGAAGCGCTTTGCATAGGCTCCCAAGCACTGATGATGTCGCCTAGCCAGCGGATGAAACCTTTCCAACAAAAACTTCCAGCTCGGCGAACAGAACCACAACAACGAGCACCCGAGCTACAAATCTTCACCCAAGCTTTGAACTTTTCTCAATATTTTTTTCTCTCTTCCTTTATTCCCTTCCTCTTTCTCTCTCCGTGACTTTCTCTTTTATCTCTCTCCTTCTCCTTTCTCTGCCCCCTCTCTTTCTTTCTCTCTCTCTCTCTCTCTGTTTGTTTCCTACCTCCAATCTTATCAGTTGTAATTCATTTTTACCACCTCTATTGCACCTATCTATTTCTCTGACACACCAAAGTGTTTGAGTAACTCCCTCACAATTTCAATTTTACTTTTGTCCTTGTTTAAACCAGATCAAACTTATTTGTTAATTTTGACATTTCCAGGCAACCAGCTAATTTAGCTTTCGACCAAGTGTTACATTGTTGCCATCTTGAGACAATTGGTGCTGTCAGGTAGCTCTTCCATTTTTTTAACTCTCTTAAAGGTACAGTACACCCCACATCTTCATAACAGGAGAGAAAGATGTCGACAATTTGGCCTTTCGCATCTGCTCTCTCCTTCTATGTGGTCATGGTTGATGTGGTAATCCCGAAATCCACTTCCCCACCTTACTGCCACATTCCTTATCTCTGACTGACTGAACAATCTGCCTCACTCAGCTTGGAAGTAGGTAAAGGCACAACCTTGTTTTCTTTAAAATCAATTTAACCTCAAATCACATCATCCTCTCATCATCTTTTTTGACCTTTGTATAGGTTTGTGTCACTCCATCACAACCGGCAACCATTCTAATTCTTCCGACGCTTTCCTATGCAATCAAAGAAACTGTAACATTTTCTGCATTCACCGCACTTCCTTTCATAATATGTGTGCCCGAAGAAGGTTAAGTGTTTACGCTTCTTTTCCTTTAACAATTGTATGAGCAAAGCATTAATTTTGAAAGCGATTCTTTGAATAATTATTGGTCTGAATCATTAAATTTATTTTTTTCACAGTAGATGCTGGCTAACCTGTTTATTATTAACAATCTTCACTTAAGAAACGATTAACGAGTATTTGATTAAGTCTTGCTATTGCAAATTTCTCAAAAGCGTTCATCAGATCATTTATGGTTGACATTTATTTTTGGATGTGGGGTTTTCCTCATTGCCTTGGGTCTTTGGAAATACATTTTAAACAATTGAAACTGAAAGTTGGAGGCCTCACTACGTTTAGTTAAGACAAATATTAGTGACTCCTTGACAATGACCACTAAATGCGAAAGTGTAGTTGGGTGTTGATTGGTGCTGTAACTTTCTTTTATATTCAAGTGTGTACTGAAACTAAAGGTTACACATAGACCATTTTCTTGCCTTTTTTCTCCTACAGATAAAGTAATCACACTTAGCATCCTGTCGCCAGCAAAGTGTGGTCTCTCCACCTGCATAATTCGCTATCTCGTGGCCATCGTAGCAGCGGATCAACCAGTCATTGTTACTAAAGACTTACTATATCAGTTGGACTCTTATTAATCCCCATTATCCATCTGGAACATTATTCCGTATATAGCATAACGTTTACAATTTTGCACGTAGCCACAGAATGCTCCATCTTTTTTAATATAACTTTCCTCTTTGATCGATTTGCAGTTATATTTACCAGAACCTGAAAAGAAAATATTGTAACCCGAAAACTGATCCAGTCGTACTGCTCTAATAAATTCCTCTTTGTTATATTCCTCTTTGTTATAGATTTAAATCTGAAATGATAATCGTGGTCGGTCATGTTCACAAAGAACTTTGTGGTCAGATCAAGAAAGAGAATTACAGTGACTCAGAGATAGAGAGCAGTAGAAAATCTATCATTTTACTTTTAGCTGTATTTGGCAAATTCATAATTCTGTGGTATTTGCACGTTATATATTTTCTTATTTTATTATAACGTTTCTGGAAGTAACCCTGTGTATTTCAAAGATGCAGTAAACATATATGCAGATGTTGGAATTATACTGGTACATTTAAGTTCTTGTACAACTGCAATTACAGGGCATCCACTGTATCCGTGGAATTGTTTTGCACAGTTTCAATTACATGCAGTTTCCTCCAGCTGGAACCCCAATAGTAGGAACGTTACAACACCAGGAATGAAGAGGCTGTTGGAAAGGTACATTTTTCCCCATTAAAAAGAATGGGGCCCCTCCTATCCGTGGTTTTGCGTTTCCGAGGTAGGTCCTGGAATGAAATCCTTGCGAGTACTGTGATGCTACTGTATTTATAGCGTCAATCTGTCCAAGCTCAGTCAGCACATGAAAGGTACATTGAAATACTCAGTTAAATCTGTTACTGGATCAATTAATATTAATGGAAGTGGGTTGCATTGATTTGAGGCATTTGACAGCGAACATGGGCAGTTGTTGTGAATCTGAAAATATCTCCAGTGCAGTTAGAGTGGCCAATGGGGACAACAAACAAGTGAAACAATGAGAATCAGATGTTTGATACTAGAATATAAGTGCATTTAAACATACAAATAAAGTTTAATTTCAGTTAACCACTACCCCATAAACCCTTCACTGCATGATGAATATTAGCACTCCTCAATTACACAAATAATTTTCGCTCAACAGTCTCTTAATCCATTAAGCAGTCCCGCTTTTTGTCTTTCATTGGGGCTCAAACAACATTATAAACAATACAATTTAAGGAGGATTGAATGGCAGGAGGTGTAGCAAATTCCCCAAAAGGGCTCATTTAACGGTGAGTTATTCACATTACCTCAGAAAGAAAATACAAGCTGTGAGAAGACAATAAAAACATGACTACGTTTTCTTCCCTGAATATTAATTCTAAGTGTACCTGTCAGCACACACCCAAAGTACAAGCAAACAAATGGGGGATTCATTTTTACAAAATCTGAGAAATATAAGTACGGTGTTGGAAGAAATTGAGTCAAGCTGATAGAGCAATCAAGCAAAACAAAACATCTAGAGGGACCAAAAGGAATCCACTATCTTGATGTTTCTTAATATGCGGTTATCTAGAAAATGCTAATCAGATAAACTTTGCAAAGACTTTCATATTTTTTCATCTAACATGAAATCAGCTTACGTTACCGACAATTCAGTCGGTCAGAAAAAGGGTTATCATGGAGCTAGGTTCAACTTTTACTGTTAATAAATGAATGGTCACGTACAAACTGACAGACAGAAAAATTCAATAAGATGCTTCTAAAGCAATGGGACCAAGGAGCAGCTGATATTTTCTAAACCTCCTGTTTGTCAAAGCTGCCTAATAGACCTTATTTTCTACCATCAACGATTAGATTATGGAATAAATATTGACGAGTATCAAGGGTAGATTACACTACTGTGTCTTTCCCAAAGTTTGCGATTGGATATTTGACCTCTGCTTCAGAGGCATGACCTTGCTGTACTTATCTATTCACATCCTTCAGACAACCACAATCAAAACACCAAACCGAGCAGCTGCTGGAGGATACTTCCAGCATATTTTATTACAAGTGATGAGTCGAGGCAAATCCGCAATGTGAGATATAAGGACTGGAAGACAACTATTACTTGAATATTAGATGTCAATAGTGTCGGGAATCAGTAAGCTTCAAATGGTTAGGAAAGAGAGAGTCTATCCAGAGTCTGAATAAATGCGTAGTATGGGGAATTTTAAGGCAATATGGGAATTCATTGCAAAGTGGAAGAAAAGCTTTTTGCTTGCTTTTTTGGATTATAGTTAATAAGGATTTTTCACACGTTGAATTGAAGCTCTGTATCAGGAAACCAGCGCAAAATAGTGACATCACAGGTAAACTATAAATTCGTTAGTTGGTGAAAAATATTAATTTAATTTATATTATATTATAGGTTACATTCAGTTTGTGTGTCAATGCAGAAACAATGACAGACTGAAACTTAAAAGAGCACGACGAAATTTTCAAATGTAAAGATAAGAGTTAAGTCAATAAAATAATGATGTTGGGAGAGGTAATACGTTTCAAATGCTGATGTGGAAGCTGGGGGACCCTATTGTCTGACCATATCTACAGGAAGTGTTGGTTGTTTGAGAAACTCCATCTCATACTTGATTAGGTAGATTGTGATGTTCAAACACTGGGACAAAGTAGGGAAGGGACAGTTACCTGGACGTGTTGTTTCTGGGGGGCAGTCACACTTCTCAGGAAATGTATCTCAAATTCCGACAGTGGGCATGGACAGAAAGCTGTGACTATGTGTGAGGCATGTAAAGGTTGTAGTACCCTCAGCCCTCCAGCCTGTCTAACCAACTTTGAGATTTCTGTTCGCTCTGTAATTGAGAATAGAGGCTGTAGAAAGGATGAACAAACTGACCGAAGTACCATGATATATTGAACCATTCCACAGGGGGTAGAATATAAAAAATATATTTGAAATTTGGAAACTACAGTCAGGGGTTGAGACACTGTTCTCTGGCCAGAATCGAGAGTTATGAAAGTGAATTGCCTGCCTGGAGCCACATTCCAGGACATCTTAGCTGGGCAGCAAAGGAACCGCGAGTTGGGGAGGAAATATATAGCCACGTTAGTGAAAACAATATAAGTAGGAAAAAGATAGATATTCTGTTGAGGGAATATGATCAACTTACGGTTAATTATTTTTATAAGTATTAAAAATGTAATAATGTTTTGATCACTGCCAGAGCTAAAAGCAAATTAGCAGATGGTCAACAAGATAATGTGTTAACTGAGTGACTGAAAGGTCGTTGTGGGAGGAATGCATTTGAATTCATATGAAATTGGCCTCAGCATTGGAGAAGAAGGAAGCTGTTCCGACAGAGTAAACTCTGTATGAATCATGATGAGAATTGAGTCCTGGCCAAACACTTAATTATGGTTGTGAATAGGGCTCAAAGCTAAATAGTATGTGAGATTGTGTGGGTTCCTTTGCAAGGAAATATATTGAACAACTTAAGTGAAGGTCATGAGGAAGCTGGTACAGAATGCTCAGCAGAGGTTAATTTATCGATAACAAGTAATCTGGCAGAGAATATGGAGATAGTCAGAAATCTAATTTCAGGCACAGCAGATAAGAGGACAGCATTGAAAATGATCAAAAGTGTGGAGCTGCAAAAGTACAGCACGTCAGGCAAAATCTGAGGAGCAGAGTTTGTGTTTCAGGCATAAACCCTTAATCAGGGATTGGCACAGTCCGAATGATGAGCTTACATCTGTAATGTTGACTCTCCTGCTCCTCGGATAATGCCTGACCTGCTGTGATTTTACAGCTCCACACATTTTGACTCTGATCTCCAGCATCTGCAGTCCTCCCTTTTGCCAATTTTGAAAAGACGGTAGTCACCTTTGAAGGTGTTTTAATTAAATGCATGTTGTGTATGAAGCAAGGTAGATGACTATATAGCACAGAACGAAATTAACACGTACAATAGGATGTACATCATAAAGACATAGCTCAAGGGGAACAAGGCAAGAATCTAAATATCCAAATAAAAGTTATTGCAGCTGTCCAATGCTCAACTGACAAAATTGCTTTTTCTGTTTTGTTTTTCAAAATAACACCAGATAGTTGAAGAAAATCATAGCTAATGCAAGATTGCGTATAACTCAAGTCATTGCCTTCACAGACAGATAACAAACTGCCTCTGAAAATTATACAAGAGTAGAAGTAAAATGGGGTTAGAATGCAAAGAGTAAGAATCTTGCTTTCTGTTAAGGGTAGCTCCATTGCAAATTGTCTGAAGCAAACTTTCCTATTTTTCTATGAAATGGAAAGTTAAAGCTTTACCCACTTTTGATGAGTTCTTTAAAATAATTATATTTGCAAATAGAGTATGTGTATGTATACACACACACACACACACACACACACACACACACACACACACACACACACACACACACACACACACACACACACACACACACACACACACACACACACACACACACACACACACACACACACACACACACACACACACACACACTTGTATTTAATCAGCCTTGGACAGAGAGACTGGTTTCAAAAGTACCCTTGGATAACCTTAATAAGAGGTCAATACCAGTTGGCATGAAGTTTATATTTTGTGCAGGTTAGAAGAAGAAGTCTCTCAACACCCAAGACTTCTTAGGCAATTGGAAATACAGAGGCAACTCAATTATCCAAACGAGATTAGCTGAACACTATTTCGTTCAGATAGTTGATGATTCGGTTAATTGATTTCTTCTGGACCGCGGAGTTCTTTGTAAAGTCTGCTCCCGTTCAGGAGACTAGGCAAAAACACACTGCACGCGAGACCAAGCCCACAGCCCGACGCACACCTCCTGCCTCATCAATCCCATCCAATGTCACCCCACCAGCCAACCCCACCCCCTGGCTCGCCCCCAAACCCGCACACTACCCGCCCCAAACACCGCCCACACGCAGCCCACCCACCACCAAACCTGTTCCCTTCCCATCCTCCAAACCCATTCAGGCACACCCCAGTCCCCGTTCGCGCGCCTCGTGCTGTCTGCCCCCACCCTGCCTGCTCCCCAACCCCGTCACCACTTCCCATGCTCCAACCTTGTCTGCTCCCACTCTGCCGCAAACCCCGTCCACCCCCACTCCCGCCCACAACCAACACCATACCCCCTTTCCGCCACCAAAATCCGCCCAACCCCAACCCAGTACTGCCGTTCCTGCCCCCATTCAACCGCTAACCCCGGCCCCCCATTCTCTCCCATCCGCCCACCCCCAAATCTCTCATTCCCTTCTGCTCCCCAACTCTGTATGCTCCCACGCCGCAGCTCGTTTTTAATCATTGAATCTATAAACAAACAGTATTCAAACAGCTCTTTGACAGAATGTTTCTATTGGGACCTTGACATCCACTTCAGATAATCCAATATTCGGATAATTCTTATGTAGACAATCAATGTTCCTCTGTACGTACATCAATTTGGGTGTGCTAAGAACGTAAATGCAAAGAAACAACTACCATTAAGGGACGCAACTGAATTCCCTTTAAGTAAATAGATACCAGCAGAAGAGAGACACTGTAACTCCATCAGCAGGGAGATTAGAAAAAGAAAATAAAACATATAAACAAGATAACCCCATACGTGGATCAAGAGAATAATTACATAGCAAAATGTGCAGAGAAATCAGGGTCATTATGACTTTTCTGAGTCCCAAATGACAAGAGATCATGCCCAGGAGAAACTTTAAGAAATCAAACAAGTATCTCTTAGTGACTTGTTAGCCTGCTAACGTGATTGAATTTCATTCATATCAATTGAATTTGAATGGGTGCTAACTTATTTCTTCAAGAGAAATGGTATGGAAAATATCTCACGTAATGACAATAAGGCAGAAAAATCCAACTTTTTTTTAAAAACAATCATCTTACATTATCCAAATTGAAGAACTTGTAAATGTTACCTGCTAGATTGAGAGACTGTGTTCGTTCGATCGATTAAAGTCGAGTAAGAAGGAAGCTTCTCCCGAAATTGTCAGTTTTGTCACATAATCGTAACATGCAGCATAACTATGTATAACTTCATAAGTAGCTTTGGTTTGGAGCTGATACTATAAACATTAAATCAATTGTTAGAAAGTTGCATTCTTTCTAATCTTCTGTACTACGAATAGCAAGGAATATTAATCACAAAACAGAACCTGAAAAGTCATTAGAAATAAATCAATAAACAATATAGCTGGCAAATGTCTGGTAAAAGGGATGAAATGGTTAATATTGAAATGTGGTTACTCAGATGTAATGTAAGACCTCAATGACTGTTGATAGCTGGTCTGGCAAAGAGCAAGACGCATTGAGAAGACGGAGTGTTGATCAAGAATTGTCTATCATTTATCGTCCATTCATAGCATTGAGTGAGTAGGTCAGAGGCGATGGGACAATCACTGATGAATGCATACTTTAAGATTTTGCCATTTTAACACAATATGTATAAGTATCTGTCGTTTACTCGGGAAGGTAGAGTGTCCTTGCGGCATTTGCTTCGTGGTCATGGCAAGGAGATCTGAATTAAGATCGATTGTGCTGCTGAAATGGAACTCAAGACATGCCTTTAACATCCCTCTCCACCAACATAACCTGTCAAAAGGACAGGCAGATAGGCAGAGAAAGTGCCTTGACAGTAAAAAAAACATATAAAATTATATCAATAACAATCCCGAGTCAGAAGGCAGAAAGTCTGCGTAGGTAGTGTTGAGAAACTGCAAAGGGGAAAAGGCAATTGTGATATTATAAACTTCAGAGCTTTAACAACTTCAGAAACTTTTCACAAAGATACAATGTTACAGCCTCACCTACCACCACCCCACTGGTCCTCATCTACCACCCTACCAACCTCCAGATACATCGTATCATCCTTCATCATTTCCGCCACCTCCAAAAAGACCCCACCACCAAGGATATATTTCCCTAACCACCCAGATCAGCGTTCCGGAAAGACCACTCCCTCCGCGACTCCCTCGTCAGATCCACACCCCCCACCAACCCAACCCCCACTCCCGGCACCTTCCCCTGCAACCGCAAGAAATGCAAAACTTGCGCCCACACCTCCCACCTCACATCCCTCCAAGACGCCAAAGGATCCTTCCATATCCGTTACAAATTCACATGCACCTCCACACACATCATTTACTGCATCTGCTGCACCCGATATGGCCTCCTATACATTGGGAGACAGGACGCCAACTTGCGGAATGTTTCAGAGAACTCCTCTGGGACACCCGCACCAACCAACCCAACCGCCCCGTGGCTGAACACTTTAACTCCCCCTCCCACTCCGCCAAGGACATGCAGGTCCTTGGCCTCCTCCATCACCAGACCATAGCAACATGACGGCTGGAGGAAGAGCCCCTCATCTTCCGCCTAGGAACTCTCCAACCACAAGGAATGAATGTAGATTTCTCCAGCTTTCTCATTTCCCCTCCCCCACCTTTTCTCAGTCCCAACCCTCAGACTCAGCACCGCCTTCTTGACCTGCAGTCTTCTTCCCGACCTCTCCACCCCCACCCCTCTCCGGCCTATCACCCTCACCTTAACCTCCTTCCACCTATCGTATTTCCAACGCCCCTCCCCCAAGTCTCTCCTCCCTACCTTTTATCTTAGCTTGCTTGGCACACACTTCTCATTCCTGAAGAAGGACTTATGCCCGAAACACCGATTCTCCTGTTCCTTTGATGCTGCCTGACCTGCTGCGCTTTTCCAGCATCACATTTTTAAGCTGTAATCTCCAGCATCTGCAGTCCTCACTTTCTCCTAGAAGAAACGACACGATGGTTGTCTCTCATCAGCTGTTAGGGGTCAAGGAAAAGCTGTTACTTTAAAATTCAGAGCAGTTAGCTATGACTGAGAAAATAAGGAATCGATGCTACGTTAACAAAGCTATTTTGGCACACGCTTCATAAATAGGTGCCACACGCGATAAATGACTGTCCTGTTGAAGAATTTAATGATTGAATCATTGTAAACCTATGTCTTTATGGATATTAAAACAAAGAAGTTGCTTTGATAAGGAAGCAAGCTAAAGTCTCAAGGATTCCATAAGAGTAATCAATATTTCAGATGGAAAGCTATATCAAAGGAATTATCAAGAAGATCACAAAATGGACGCAAAAACAATCCCATAAAGTTCACCCAGCAGAACCACACACTGCACAAGGATGCATCTCTGGGCACATTTAGTCTCAAATATTATTGATTGGAATCGTAGCTAAATGTCACTGTTCATCGATTAATAGCCAAGTTGAACTGTGAGAGTCAAAATGCTTAATTGAGGTGTCTAGCAAAGAAGAATGGAAAGCAACAATGACAGACGTTTCTGATGGTGATTCGGAAGGCACAGCAGAAATTAGATAAGGCAACCTGGCTGACAAGGGAAGGATCAGTACATGAACAATGTGGATGGACGGGCAGCGAGGTAAGGAAAGTGAAATATGAGGAATAGTGAGCTGGTAACATAAAAGGAGTTTGCAGGAATATTTTATTAGCTATGTAAAAGGTAATGAAGAGACAAAAGGGTCATTAAACTCGCGAGAAAATGAGTTTGAGGTACAAGGAATTCGGGACACATGATTAGTTGAGGAGCTGCTAGATACTCTGCATCAGTGTTCACTGTAGGATACAGCAGCAACATCACAAAACTTCAGAACAATCAGGGTAGAAATGAACAGAGGCATCATCAATAAGGAGAGAGTGCTGCAGAAATTGCAAGTTCTGAAATTGAATACATTATGCTAACCAAATGGAATACTCTCCAGAGATCTGAAACAGATGGCTGAGGAGAACGTAAATGCATTGCTGGTGATTATTCAGGAATCTCTGGAGTGAGGGAGGTCCCAAAACTTGAGAAAATGGCTAAGGTACCAGAATTGTTTAAAAGTGATGGAGCAGGAGAAATGAAACTATAGACCAGTTCGTTTTACCTCTTTAGTTAGTTAGATTGAGAGGCCATTATTAAGTATGGTATTGTCGTGTACTTGGAAGTGCCTGGTAAAATAGGACTGAGTCATCATGGCTTCTTTGTTAGAAATCTTTGAAGTGGTGACGAGCAAGGTAGAAAATGGAGAAATAGTGGACACTATTTATTTGGATTTCTGTAAGACTATTGACATTGTGTTGCATAAAAAGATGGAAAGTATGGGAAGAACCAATGGTGGCAGCGGCAAGGTAAGGACTATCAAAAGAAAAAATGTTTCATTCGCAGAAAGCACAGAGGACAGAATAATGAGTCCTCTCCAAAATGGAAGTTTGTAAGTAGTGTTGATCCACATTAATCTGGGTTGGTACAATAATTATTAACCTCCTAAAATAAATAATGTGAGCTATAGTTCTGAGTGTATTGTTACTAAATTTGTAGACGATAGAAAGGTAGCTAGAGGGACAGGTAGTGTTGAGGAAGCGGGAAGGCTACAGAAGGATTTGGATATGCGATGCAAATGATCAAATGAATGTTAAATTCAAAGGAATGTGGCAAAGTTTGAGACTATGCATTTTGGTAGGAAGAATAGAAGCAAAGACTATTTTATAAACCGGGTTAAAATTTGGAAATTTGAAAGGCAAGAATCTAGGGACTCCTATTAAGATTTTAGTTCGTGGTTAGGAAGGCAAACACAATGTTATAATTCATTTCAAGAGGGCTGGAATCCAAGAACAGCGATCTACTGCTTAGGTAGTATAAGACACTAGACAGTCTGTCTTTGGAATATTGTTCACAATAATGAGGGATGTGGATTGTAACAGTTGAATGCATTTAACAGAGAAATAGAAAGGTTCTTGACTGGCAATGGGAGCAACGATTAAAGAAAGAAAGCAGGAGAATGTGATGTAAATCATACCAGTCTCGGTGAAATGGCTGAATTGACTTGACTGGCAGAACAAACTAATGGTTCTCCTAAATCTTATATTTAATGGCAAAAGATGTGAGTATGCGATAGCATTACAATGAAGTCAAAGTTTCTCACAAAAGCAAACGAAAGCATGGTGATCAAAATATGGCCTGATTTAAATAATGCATAAACAAATGGTCACACTTGTGGAAACACATCTTGAATGGCTGTGTAGCATTGACAACAAGTAGAAAGTTATTTATCTGCATGAAGTACAAAATTGAAGAAAGTACTACACCTGTACAGCGCAGAGTTGGAAAGGGTATAAGCTTTGAGAGACCAGTGTAAGAATAGGGTCATAAGAATAAGGTCACCTTCTGTGAAACAGTGATGATGAAAGTCTCTTGCTTTCTGTATCAAACATGAGGAACTTGATACGAAAACAGTGCAGTGTGAATATACTCCACCTAAACAGACCTCAGTAAATCACATTAAATTAGGGATAAGCAATAAATGCATGTTGTGCCAGGACCATTGGCATTAGAGGTGATTGATATCACATTCCCAAGGAGAAGCTGGAAATGAAGAATATCTTCCGGCCGGACTACACTTCCAAAGCAATGATCATTATGAGCCTGTACTGAAAACTCTCTGAGACCGCGAATCAACAACAATAAAACAATTTTAAAAATGCCTAAACAAATTACACCTGTTCATTCTCCTCCACTGTTTACCCACACATTTTATCCGTTTCTCTCTCGCTCTCGCTGCCTCCCCCCACCCCTACCACACTCTCTCTCTGTCTCCCTGTCTCTCTCTAACTGCCTAGATCTCTGGTGTTAAGACACAACCCAGCTTTCTGCCTTCTGAACACTGCAGCTTGGGAGAAAAATGAACATGCATTCACAGAGTACACTTCACAAGGGTGCAAGAGTGAATATGAAATTCGGGGGGACATGTTATTGAATTCCACATGTGCACAACAGCAATCGAATTGACACCGTCTCATGGATATGCACATGGTCGCTGTTATCATGCAGTGCAATGATACGAGGAACATAACCCTTTTGTGTTCCATGTCATGATCCTAGTGTTAGACAATCACAATAGACAGGTAAAACTCTCAAAATGGCGAAATGTAATGCCCGAAGCGAAACTAAAACAGGTATTCCAGTAACAAAGATGAGATGATACAGTTTCCAGTCAAAAATATCGTCAAAATTAAGTCACAGAATTAGTTGTGCATTCACTTAATTTATTTACTTTTTTTCTATCTAAATCTCATGACCCTGAGATTTCTCCAAATGTCGATTTGCTACGATTGTTGACGAAATAATCTCGAACAAACACGGAGTAAAATAAAAATGATTTCTAAAACTCCCTCCGTGGACATGTTGAAGCCTTATCTCATCCAAGTCTCGAAGGAGATGTTATACTTTTAGACTAATGGACAGCAGATTTAAAACAAAGCGGAGGAGAAATTATATTTCGCTGTCACTCTTTGGAAATCAATGCCCAGAGTGAGATTGTCGCTGAGGATATAGAATAAAGTTAAGGAGACAATAGTCATTTTTTAAAAAATGAGTACTGAGCTGAAGGGTTATGGAGAATGGACAGAAACATAGTGTTGAGATGGAGATCAGATTAGCTAAGTTCATATGAAATCATGGAACATGACAGAGAGACTCAATTGTCGGTGCCGGGTCCTGGTTCATATTCTCTTGCTGCCCACTCATATATGTTATAAATCACCGTACGTATGGTTAGGTCAGGCTGATGATTAAATATATATGTCTCATGGTAAAGTTAATGAGCACATTTGCTGTCACAGTGATAGTCAATGTAAACGGTAAATAATGCCTACTTTTCCCGCCTGCTTCAGTAAACCTATGACCATATCAGTTCCAGAGAAAGTATCTGGAAGTTTTTGTTACTACAGCTGTAGCCACATTTATGTATAGAGCGAACTTCAAAAGTCTCAACGTGTCTTGGACATGTTCTTCATTCGTCACAGATTAATGTCACACGGTGGAATGAATCCCACTCCCAGTGAAAAGCTTTATGGCCAGCAGTGGTATGCAAGTGTAGAAATGAAGTTCAGAATACATGTAAATCCAGAGATGAAGCACAATATCGGACGTGTACACACACACACACACACACACACACACACACACACACACACACACACACACACACACACACACACACACACACACACACACACACACACACACACACACACACACACACACACACACACACACACACACACACACACAGAAATGACCATCAATTTTACCATGTTAGTTACAATCATTGTATCTTAATACAATCAAATTTGCTTTAGTAACTGCGTTTCATCTTTATAAAGCGATTTTGGTTCTTTCTGATCTGCATCTCACACACACCAATATTTTACTAGTAAAAACAATACAAATAACGGTGGCTGCTGGAAATCATAAACAAAAACATAAATTGCTAGAAAATATCAGTAGTGTGACACCATCTGTGCAAAGAAAACAAAACTTTACAGTGAAGTTTAATACAAGTACTGGCGATATCTAAACATTTAATTTTATATACAGCCGCCTTCTAGCCTCAATTCTAAATTTATAGATTAATGCTGATATAATTTGCCGTGATCCTTTTTTTCAGATTTGGCTAGTTAGGCATCATCTAGTTTCTTTGTTACTCTCTCGTGCTTTGTCAATACACGGGTAATCCAAGTTTCTGTCCCTGAAACGATGGCACCTACCCCAATACCTTCGGATGCACATGCACCATGATCGCCATCGCAGATGTTAAATCGGCCTTCTTGTCAATGAATGCACCAAAGATGCCTGGGGTCTGAGTCACCATCTGTGCATTCAGATTCTGTGCGGAGGAGCAAGCAGGGGTATTTGAAAACACCTGTCATTACTACTATCTGGACTCCCTGACTGCTTCATGAAGAACACAATCATCCTGACACCAAAGAAAAAATATGCAGTGTGGCTCAATGACTACCACGCACTTGCTTTCACTTCCCTATCTATAAAGTTATTCGAGAGGTTGATCTTGACTCATATTAACCCCAGCTTACAAAATTGTCTTGATGCTTTGCAATTCACCTATTAGTGCAAATATTTCATGTCTGACACCATCTCACTGACTCTACACTCATCCCTGGAAGAATCACCAAGAAATACTCTTACTTATTGACTCCAGCTCAGATTTCAATATCGGAATTCCAAATAGCTCACGTCTAAACTCCAAGACCTAGGTCTCTGCTTTCCCCTCTGTATCGATTTCTTGACCCAGAGATCTCAGTCAGTAAGAATAAGTGTCAAAAACTCCTCCTTAATTATTCTCAACACTGGTGCCCCCACTGCATACTCAGACCCCTACCATACCCTTTGTACACTAATATCTGTGTATCCAAATTCAAGTCACAAGTTTGCTAATGACGCACCATTGTTGGTCCGATCTCGAACAATGATGAGACAGTATGCAGGAAAAGCAACTGGTGTAAAGAGAAAACAAAATCTCCATTTGCATCAGCTGAATGATGTAGCTAGTCATCGATTTTAGGAGGTGGAGTGTTGAGGGTGCTCTTGAGTGCATCAATGAGGTGAAGATATTCGAAAATGTAACGTCTCTGGGAGTGATGATCATGAACAACTTGTCCTCTTCCAACCATATCAATGCGATGGTCAAGAAAGCAATACGACGTCTCTACTTCCTCAGGAGGTGATGGAAATTATGCAATTATGCATGTGCATAAAGACTCTGAGCATTTTCTTTTCAGATGCCACGTAGAATGCATCCTATCCAGATGCATCACAGCGTGGTATGGCAACTGCGCTTCCCAAGACCACAAGAAAGTGCAGAGATGTGAAAATAGCCTCGACCATTTCACAAAACATCCTTCCATTGACTCTATGTAGACTTCCCACTGCCTTGGGAAAGCACCAACATAATCAAAGAACACGCCCAATGCAGTATTTCTCTTTTCCAAACTCTTCCATCGGGCAGAAAATATGAAGGTTTGATTAATGTACAAATAGGTTTCATATTTCTTCCATCGTTCGAGCGGTCCTGATTTCATTTGCGAAGGCAAAGAATTTGAGTCTACAGACTATTCACTTTTACAAAGCTGAAAGACAAATGTATACAGTGGAACTGCCTCAATTACAGAGGCTGTGACTGCACTTAAAACCAAAGTTACAACATTTGATTTAAGTGAAGTTCCAACATAGTATACAATATACAATTAAGTCTATGAGATTCATGGTCTTACAAATGGTTCCTACGAGATCTGAAATACGTGTGCACAACTTGTTGAATTCAAACTTATACTTTCCATTTTCTTTTGATTAGATAAACATTTTCCGTTTCCATAAAATTCACATTATCCAAATTTAGGCCATCCTGTGGCTTCACTGCCAACAAAATAAGCAGATTGTGAAGATATTCTTCCAAGGTAGAACAATGGAAACAGCATGAAAAGGACGAACTGGAACCCGCATTTTAGCTGAATTTCAGTTTTGAGCGTTTTGAAGTTGCTTTAGAAAGCTGTTGCCGCAAGAATTTTCATTTGGTATTATTTTCTCCTGGACTGAAGAAACATCGCATATGATACACTCTAATGCACTGAATTTGTCTTCTCCTCGGGTATGTTTATGGGCTGAAATTATACTGGAATAGTTGTTGTTTAGCAATTAATTAATCTATCATCATTTTATGAAGTTTTCTGCCAGAGATAAACCAATTTTTTTTCTTAACATGTTAATCAAGGGTAAGAATAAAGTTTTTTTCTTAAAGATGTATCATGAACCAGTGGAATTACATCTGAAACTTACGATTTCCTTTTGAATAAAATAAAACTTAGTGTTAAGACTATCTCCTGGATATATTTGAAAAGTGTTTCATCCGGTCCATAAGAAATTGAAGGCTCCTGCCGGGAGCTACACAACTGCAGCATGAGCTCAGCACTTACAATTGTCGGAAATGCAATTAGAACAATGAAAAATGGTTAAACCTTAATTATAACCGATGCAGCTCTAATTTGAGGCAATGGCGAGTGGAAAATAAATCGAAAATTAAAGTTAAACAGTTTGAACTACAATTACAAGTTTAGCAAAAGAGAAAAGAAAGAATGATCCTACCAGAAATGATGGAGCAATAGAGAGAGAAAGAGAGAAAGAGAGAGAGAGAGAGAAGACAGCGAGAAGGAGACATAGTTTGAATTTCAGAAGCTGGCAATGAATAGGAAAGTCGACTTAAATTGGCGAAGATAGAAGGAAGGAGTCCTGATGAGGGTAGTAATGAAGAGCAATTACATCGTGGCCGCAAGTCTTACAGGAATCCGTTCAAATATGTCAAAGAATTACCGAAGGCTAATAAGGAGGACGTAAAATCCATTTGTGTTTCAATTGAGAAATTGGCTAAAGAAATGAAATGGCTAATGGCCTTATAGGTTTTGTTAAATAAACGAAAATTTGGGAGGTACAGATAGTAAGGTGTTTGCATCAGTCTCAGCTGAAGTTTCTGGGAGCATCATAAACTGAAAAAAGGCATTGTAATTGCATGTATAACCACCAAATTACAGTCAACATTTTCGAATTCTAAAGAAGAAACCGGGTCAAACGTACATAGAGTTTGAAAGGATCAGAAAAGAAACTTTGATGGGTGGTTACAAGCATTAAAAATATATCAAATAAATGACACTCTTACAAAAATTGTTATTCTGGAGGAGTTCAAAAGTTCTCTCCTGAAATAGTGAGTAATCATGCAGAAGAGCAGAGCGTCAAACTGCATGATTTAACATAAATGGCGAATGGTTATGTGTTGGCACACAGATTAGAATCTGGCTTCTGAAATTAATTTCATTCTGTGAGGGATATACATTGCAGAAAGGAGAAGTAGACAGATAGTAAAGAAAAATATTGCTCTTATTGATGATAACAAAGGTAGTTTAACTCAGGTTATAAAAAAGTTAAGCCCATGAGGGAGGAAGATAAGTATGAAAAAACTCAGGTGTTTTGACTGCAATGAAAGGAAGGGGAGACTCTTGCCTAGTATTATTAAACTTGCACAGTTAATCAAGAAGTCCAGATAATTTTCTGAGGACTAAGTTTCAAATCCTGCCAAGGCGGATTGTGGAATTTGCGTTTAATAACTATATGACATTAAGAACCTAATGCTGACCATGAATCCATTGTCAATCGTCAAGAGAAAATTTTAAAAATTCTAGTTTATTAATGCCCTGGCAAGGAAACTGTCATCCCTACTTCGTCATGCCTACATGTGACTCCACACACGCAGCAATATGACTGACCACTAGATGGGCAATTGATGCTACTTAACCAGACAATGAGTAAACCGGAAATAAATTAACTATCGGAAGTTGCAGATTTGTTTTTTTTTCATGTAAACACTGGAAGGACTGTTGTGGTAAAATAAGAGAAGACAGTGAGCTTTATGAAATTGGTAGAGGAGATCCCATTGCAAGGCAATGATCTGCAGAATGTGTTTTATCTAGTTAGGGGTTGGTTAATAGAAATATACCATATTTCTTTAAAGAATTTACCTAAGTGATAGGTTTTAGTCATTCTTATCAGGTAGAGTGGGTAAAGAAACATAACACTTTCATAAATACAGTGGAAAATCTGATTATATGTTCCTGTAAGATACGGAGGTATGCACTTTGGGAGGAGTATTGCCAGGGAAGGTGGTAAAATGTGGAATTCAATATGAAAAATGAGTGTTCCTTTGTATAAATGAGCTGAGAGAGCCCGTTGTAAAGTCTTGAATTTGTGGCACGAGTAACAGAGAAATTATTTGTTCTGGAGACACAATTTATCCTCATAATGGTACAACTGGATCACAGGTGGGTGTAATGTCTGTTCTCGTTGAAAATGCAGTGGAAATCATGTATCTGAGATGGTACAGCACGTACATCCTAGATTTGCTTTTGACTGCCATAACAAGGTCAGATATCCACAGTTTGATACAGGAAAATTCAAAGAATAAAAAGAAGGAAATTATATCAATTATCTGAAACTGTGTTCAATTAAATGGCTATGAAAATAAAAGCAAGACAGCAGGAGGTCAGCGAATACTTTTAGTTCAGAGAATTTAATTGAATTACAAAAATGATGAGAAAATGAAGAACATTACATATTCAAGCAGATGAAAAACAGGCAGATGTACGGCAAATTTTATTAACAATAAATTACAGAAATGATGCATTATAGGATGCCCAAGACGTACTAGTATGAAGTCATTTGGTTGTGTAAAGAGCACTCAAGTAAAAAAATAAGCAGTCGTACTGAAATGTTCCAGGATATATAATTTATGATTGAAATGAGGAGAAATTCCGTCACCCAGTGAGTAAGGAATCTGTCAAGTTCGCTACCCTGACAGAAAGCTGAAGCCAAAACATTGCATTATTTCAATAAAGTGTTAGAATATAACACTGCAGATGAGAGGGATTAAAGGTTATTGAGGGGGAAACCGGAGCCAGCTATTGAATTGAATGACCAACCATAAGCATAATAAATGGCTAAGCAGGCACTATGGGCTAAGTAGCTCGGCAGGTTCCATGGGCTGAATGGTCTCGTTTTTCATGTTTCGACGTCAGTCATTCCCTGCGTATCTTCTGGATCATTTTAGAAGACAATCTCACAAACTCCAAGATACTGGAACATTCTACTTCTCTCAGTATGTCCATATCGCAAAGCAAAATGTCCATGTTATGTTGTTTAAATGCATAATGGCCATAAATATAAAACATTGTCATATGATGACTGAGCTATTGTCTCATGATCTCTTTAGCATCTATGTGTCTGATATAAAGAACACGTGATGGAAATATATTAAAATAGTGCAGACAGACACAGAAAAATGGAGCATTCACCATTGGTGTGAACACTTGATGATGCATTGTTTAGGGCGGCGATTGAAACAGATTATGAGAAGATGAAATTTCTTCTCAGCAGCAACGAAGCTTATATGACTCAGACGTCTACAGTCCTCCACTTCCCAAAGCAGTTTCTTCAAATGAGGAAATGGACGGCACATGATTTCATTGACAGGCATTTGCGATACGCCAGTACTCGAAAGAGTGTTGTCAAAGGAGAAAACTGCCATCTGACAATATGTAATGCTGTCAAAGATGACTTCGTTAATATGCAGTCCTTTTATTTTAATGGGAGCAGACAAAGTCATTTAAAGACAAGTTGTTGAGGACAATTCACATTTTGTCAAAAATAGGTTCTAATGACAAAAGTGACAGATTTAAAGCGATTAAGTGAACCTGCCTGTTTAGTCTCTGTAAATAACGCCAATCTCCATGGAACTGAATTGAGTCACTGGAGGCTTTCCATCTTCTTATATCAAGGGACGCTGATTGATGAGTCATATATCTCCCAGTCAAAGGAAGGATAACCTTCAGCAAAATCAAAGACGGGTGCAGCCATAGTCATGGGCCTGTGGATCTTATATTATCTTGTCAATAATTTCGAAACATTTTACTATCCTCTCCTTGCTGCTATTGGTGTTCCTGGTAAGAGTTCATCACCAGCTGTTTATTGTATAAAGCATATTGTTGTGTAATGCTGTCCTCATGACCTTGAGTCTGTAGAACCAGCGATGTATTTTGTTCAGAAATGTCTTTCTCCCCCCGGTTGGTGCTGCTATGCTTTAAATGAACTAATTACTGGATAGAGTTCATTGATTGCGCGTTCAACGAATGTAAACACTTTCCTCCCACTTGATATTTCCCAGTGAAGACTTCTTTTTTTCCAGTCTCCATCATAGATGAGGAATCAGGGAACTGAGTTTTGTCAGATAAGCAAAATAATTCTGGATTTTAGAAATACATGCATAATGAATTCTGTAGAAATATGCCATTTCATTGCTTTGCAATTCATTTCTTCTGGCTCAACTTACGCTCTGCCAACTCTAATTCCACGCAAAGGTTGCATGTTCTAGATGGTTTGATGTTGGAACAAGTGTACATTATTTTCTAAAGATACGTGATGCATTCGTCGATATTCAACGAACTTCTTTACAATCAATGTTTGGAGGATAGTGATTGGTGTGTTACATTTCACAGGTAGGATAATCTCGGAGTCTTTTGCCTGAAAAAGCATTTCATGAAATTCAGTTACCTTCATTTTTTTGTATCTTCTTTAATTATTGCTGCACCATCCAGCTTTCCTTGATGTAATATTAAATAAGCTGACATGTCAGCATAGACCTCCACTTTAAATTGTGCTTTATGCGTTACTTCTCCTCGTGATGAATTTCCATTTTATGATTGCAGAAAATCAATGGAAGCAAATGCATCCATCAGCTCCCGCAGTCTTGGCACAAACAAATTTGGTTTCATGCTAACATCGTGTCATACATGAAAGGCGAAAGCAATGAAGTCTTGAACCTTGGTGAGGTCAGATTAGGTCATCTACTGTAGATTTTTTGAAACCTAAACATTCCAGTTGTGGAAGTGCAATTGCTTTTTTGTCTCAGGTACCAATCATGAAGTTGTGCTTCTAGTTGTTGATGGATCGTCACAGCTTGGACTTTGTTTGGCCATCAAATATTTGCTTTGAAGTTTCTAAACCACTAATGTGACGATGTTAGCAAATTTCTGTCCACAGCCAATTTAAACATTTTTACGGTGATATTGATGGCACTTATGCCCATTTTAACAATATCATGTATTCAGAGTACTGCTGCTTTTTGGGTTCCTGGTTTGGGTTACCTGCGATGTCGAACACTACTGGAGAAGAATCATCTTCCATAGGGTTACATTCTATATCGAACAAAGCGTTCTTTTATTAACTAACATAAATTCACTTGGTATATGTCAGGAAATATAAATATTTCCTTGATGATTTTGTATTTCCAAGTAAAGCTAAATTTGCAGACAAAGCCATGAAGATTGCAGTTCGTGAGATTTTGCTTGATTAATCTAAACTAGACGTCAATTCCCAATGACATGGTCAGTAAGAGCTTGTTGGCCACAAGAATCAGTTTTCCTTGTTCTTTGTGGTAGTTGTGCACAATTAGAGGAGGCTTTTTAATTGAGTGTGTTTACCTCGCCAAGGCTGTCTGACACAGGGGTTAAAAAAGTAACAGTTTTTACAAACTTGTTTTTCTTTTCCCTGTGATAATTTGTTAGCTTAAATTACAAGGCCTCACCCAAAGATTGTGCAATATCTTCAGTGTGCATGCAATTTCCAAGCGTTTAGAACTGGACTTCACATAATCCTTTCACAACATAAAATCTGTTGAATGGAAGCATGTCACACTTCCTTTCTCCCTTTTAGCTTTCAGCCTATTACTGGGAGGACATTCTCACTGGTTTCTGCACACAGACTTCTTTCCAGTCAGTTGAGTCAAGTCAGTACAGTAAGAACAAACATGCCAAAGAGAGTAAAAAAAAATCAGTATTTCATTTGAAATAGTATAATTTTAATATTTGAAACAGTAAACAGTGAATCCGGCGTCTTTTTCCCAAGACTAATGCATAATTTCCCTGTTTATATCTTTTTCATACAGTTAACGTAGCGACCATTATCATCCTATATCGAGGGAAATGTAGTCTCCCCAAACGGATTACTCAATACCTGGTGGCCATGGCAGTGGCACATCTACTGCTTGTTATTATCGATTTGGTTATAAGGCATACTCCCATCATTTATTGGAAAGATTTTACTTTGGTATACTCCATTCCTGCACGTAACATACATGGTGCTGTTTTTTGCACAGCCACAGACTGTTCTATGTGGTTTACTGTATCTTTCACAATTGACCGATTTGTTGTCTTTTGTTGCCAGAATCTGAAAAGTACCATTTGCAGGGAGGAAACTACATCTGTACTTCTGGGAACAGTTATTTTTCTGAGTTGTGTAGAGGTTATTGCTTGGCATACTATGCTATTAGAACAGCATCTGTCATGGAATAGAGCCTTCTTTTGTTCAATACCAACTCATGGCAGGGAATCCAGAGTGTGGTTAACAGTCATTAATCTTTTTTACATTCTTACAGTGTGGCTTCCCTTTCTTCTGATTCTGCTGTTTGTTATCTTCACGATAAGGCACATTGCACTGTTAAATAGAGTTCAATTGACACTCCATTCTCACATCACTGGTGACAATTGTGCAGTCACAAGCATAGACAAACAAAGAAGTCCTATAATTTCAATGATTGCTATTTCTGGAAATGTCATGGTGTTATGATCAATGTATATTGTTGATTCGATTTTGGCTGGAATGGGTTTCTCGGTATATGAATTTGAACTATCATCTTACGTTATTCGTGAAATAGGAGTTGTACTGCAATTGCTGAGTTGCTGTACAAAAACTTGGATATATGCCATGACTGTGACTAAGTTCAGAAATCAGATTAAGGACGCATTCAAACATCCATGAACTAGGATTGTTAATATCTTGAAATAATGAAACCTACTTAAAAACTTCTAACATAGTTTCGAAGGTTGTCTATGCATCTTAAAGGTTTTTCAGCCTGCATGCTGTTTCTGCACATGCCATTCTCCGCAAATGTCACAGAAATAGGCAATAGCAACAACAGTGACACAATTTTGGTTTTATTTTTGAAAATAAAAATGCGTTCAGAACAGGAACATAATTTGAAAATTATTTGAATTCGTGTTTTCACTGGTATTGGCAGGTTAGACAATAGACAATAGGTGCAGGAGTAGGTCATTCTGCCCTTTGAGCCTGCAACACCATTCATTATGATCATGGCTGATCATTCTCAATCAGTATCCTGTTCCTGCTGGGTTCCTTAGGAATGTAGTAGAGGAGCAAAGGAGTCTCAAACTGCAGGTTTATCGTGCTTATACAGCTGTCAGTTGGCAAAACTAGAAAAATAAAGAACTTAAAAAGTATTGTGCTTCCTTTCTGAGTGACTATAATTGGGAATTGCGGAATTTACACCAAACCTGTGCGAAAACACGTTTGGTGTATTTTGTGCAGCTACCACTTTAGAAGGCTGCATGAGATGTATTTGTGAGGGGTCAATGAAGATTTGGAATTAATCATCTCCACTAGGAGTAAACAAGCAGGAAATTTTCAGAAAAAGTATATTGAAGCAACTAAATCTGGAAGTGAATATTTCTAATTTTGGAAATATTTTGATAACAATGGAAAGAAAATATGATGCTTTCACATAGGAAAAGTTTTAGAAATTGACCAGATCTTCCAAAATGAGATAAGGTTTACTGAAGTGCAGATTGGAGTCATGTGTCGGCAATCTATGAGGCTTCCAACCTACTTAATATCGAGGGAATTGCTCTGCTAGCTGAATTTTCCAACAGGAAGTTTTGTAGCATCTGAAGCGCTCATGAAAATGTCCAGCAATGTGCTTCAGATTTCATGAACATGGGTGTCAATTTGACTTACTTGATGGCGATTGGAGAAAGTTAGTGAATTTAGTACCTGCAGAAACATTTGAATTGATAACAAAATGACTCACGTCTCATCAGTAAATTTTGTCAGCTCCTCATCCAAATCATTACAAATATCTTAGGTGCAACATCCAAATACCCCAATATACACAGAACAGAACAAAACTTCTACACGATTTCGACTGTGACTCGACAAACAAGCAGCCAACAACTACTAAAAAAAAACTCTCCCCAAAATGGCTGAGGCACCAACTTCCTATCGACGCCCAAAACCCTGGACAACAACTCCAAACTAATTTTCTGTTGGCTGTGCTCTGAACCAATCCAGATGTCATTACGGTTGAATAGACTTGACTAATCATTGTTCTGAAATCATAACCCTTCTTACTGAAGTTTCCTGTTAGATTTATACACTATGTCCCTAAAACCTCTGACGATTCAACAATTAAATATCACCAAAACCCAGCATGTAAAAACCTCTCTTGCTCCCTCCACACATACTTCCATCGGTATTCATCACTCGTCTAACATACTTTCACAACATAAATAGCATCTGTAAGCAACTAGTCAATTACAACGATATCAGACAATCCTGCTCAAGCATTTCACGACCGAATGCCTGAATGCTTGGAAATTGAACTACCTCCTCACGTGGCAAAAAAAAACTTTTAAGGACCTGGCAGTCCAGACAATCACTGATATTCAACACTAAGCTATTTCCTATAGTTGTTAAAGGAAGTTGAAAATCTTTATGCGTTAACGTTGGGTTACGTATAGGCCTCAACTGTTTCAGCTAGTAAGACCTCTAGTCAGGATTTTCAACTGAAAAACTCTACAAATTCAAATCTGAATTGACTTGACCGATCTGTAATTAAAATATGTCATTATACAAGATCTGGAGATTTTTGCCGATCAGCATGACAGTACCCAAGAAACCCAATATGAATTTCAGTGGAAGTGTGATCAGTCTACGAATGTGAGACTAACTAATACTGGCATTGGATAAAATGTTTTTGGATGTATTTAGAAGAGACATAGAAAGGTTTAAAACATAGACAGAAACAGATGCTTACAATGTTCCTCCTGAGAAAAATAATGTGGGGATTGGAGAAACTACTTTGGTATGGACTGGTTCTGACAAATTACTTGTTTCTGTGACGACTATCTAGTGTAAAATGTGACCTGGTAGGGTAATGGATGCCGATTAAGTTACTACGTTTAAAATGGAATTCGTTAAATAACTATAACAATTATATTTAAAACAGGAAATGGAGGATAGCTGGAATATGAACACACAGACATGAAATACGTCGAAATTCGGCTACTTCAGTTACTATCATTGATTCTCTTTCAGTCTCTTGCTAACCAACAATCTATCCTTAATGTTCATCTTTTAACATATAGAAAGTCTCTGTTGATTTTCAGCAGAACAATTTGAAAGACGAATTAGTTTGGCAAATAAGTTCATCTCTGTTATCAACAGGCAGCCCACTTTGTTTTAAAGCTGTGGCCCAAGTTCGAGATACTGCCTTAAGAGAACACTTTTTTCCACATTTACTCGGAAAACACTCCTTATGATCACACAAGTCTCAAGCAAGAAACAACTCTTTTTTTAAGACATGGATTGATACAATCTTAGCCTATCATTACTCATAACATTACTCATAACAGATGTTTGATGTTCGAAATTTTGGTCTGATAGAATTTCTTTGCCTATGCTTCATAGCGTCATAGATTCCTACAGCACGTAGAAAGGCCCTTTGGTCCAAACTGCTCCATGCCAACCAACATGTCCGCCATACTAAAGCCATTTCCGTGCCTTTGGCAAATATTATTTTAATCTTTTCCTATCCACGCATTTGTCCAAATACCTTTTAAAGATAGTTAGTATTCAGACCTCAACCATGTCAGCTGGAAGCTCATTCTGCACGCAGAACAACTGTGTGAAAAAGATACCCCCCCCCCCACCCCCCACCCTCGACCACAGTCCCAGGTTCTCTTTCATTCTTTCCCTTCTAACCTTAAACTGATGCCTTGTTGTCCTCGATTCTCTAACCTTGGGAAAAAGACTGATTGCATTCATCCTATCTGTGCCTCTCGTGATCTTATAAATCTCTACAAGTTCTCGTCTCAGTCTCCAGTGCTTGATAAATAAGCTTTCAAAATTGCCAAAACTCTCCCTATCTCAAAGACAATAATTGACTACAGGCAACATTCTTGTACATTTCTTCTGCACCGTTTCTTGTTTAATAATATCACTCCTTGAACAAGGCGACCAAAACTGAGCGCAATACTCATGTGCAGCCTCAACAACGTCCTGTATAACTGCAACATAACTTCCCAACTTCTATACACAATGCCCTCAACAATAGAGGCCAAAATGCATCTTCACTACCCTGTCTATCTGTGATTCCACTTTCAGAGAACTATGAACCTGAACTCTGAAGTCCCTCTGTCCTATTATACTCCTTGTGACTTTACCTTTCACCTTGAAACTCCTATCTTGTTTTGACTTTCCAAAAAGCAAGACCTCACAATAAACTATACTAAAATGAATTTTCAATTTCTCAGCCCAGTGGTACAGCTGATCAAGGTACTTCTGTAATTTCTGATGACCTTCCTAACTGACCATGAAACAGCCTATTTAAGTGTCATCTGCAAAGTTAATAATCAAGACTGTACATTCGCAAACAAATCATTGATATAGGTAACAAGCAATTTTGGGCCCAGCACCGACTCCTGAGGCACTCCACTCTTCGCAAACCTCCAGTCCGAGAAGCATCCTTCCACAATTACCCTCTGTCTTCTACCATCAAGCTAATTTTGAATCTAATTTGCCAGCTTCCCCTAGATTGCATGCGATCACACATTCCAGAGCAGCGTATCATCTGGAACCTTAGCAAATGCCTTACTGAAATCCAGAGAGGCGACAAGAAAGTGAGGACTGCAGATGCGGGTGATTAGAGTCGAGAATGTGGTGCTGGAAAAGCACATCATGTTAAGTAGCATTCGAGGAGCAGGAAAATCAATGTTTCAGGCAAAAGCCCTTCATCAGAAATGAGGGACTCCAAAGAGACAACGGCTACTGCCTATCTCTCGTCAACCTTCCTGCTCTCTTCATTAAAGAACTCTAACAAATTTGTGAGGCATCATCTCACACTCACAAAGCCATGTGAAGTACTCCTAATCAAACCGTGTCTTTCCAAATGCATGCATATCTTCTTTTTCCCTCAGAATATTCTCAGGTAACTTACGCACCACTGATATTAAGCTCACTGTTCTTTAGTTATAAGGCTTTTTTGGACTCCCGAAGACTCCCGAAGACTATAAGACTCCCGAAGTCTTCATGTCTTTCTCCATGGTAAACACACGGGCGAAACTTTCCTCGAGAACCTCACCAATCTCCTGTGCTTCGAAAAATATATGCCCACCTGACCCTTGGGGATCCTATCCTTTCTGATTATTCAGTTTCCTTTAATATACTTAAAACACACTGTTGTATTCACCATTCGCAGCCAAGGCTATCTAGTGCCCTCTTTTCACCTTCCTGATTTCTTTCTTCAGTGCACTCCTGCCTTCTTTGCAAACCTTCCGGGATTCCCTTGAGCCCAGATGACTGCACCTGAGCCATGCCTCCTTTTTTCTGTTCGAATACTCAATATCTCTTACCATGCAGAATTCCATTGTCACGTTAACCTTGCCCTTCACCCTCACAGAAACATGTAGAACTTGAACTCTAGCTATTCCACGTTTAGAGGCTACCAGAGGTTCATTTTCCTGCAAATAAACTATTCCAATTAACCTTTGCAACATCCTGTCTAAATTCATCAAAATTAGACTTACCACAATTTAGGACTTGAACCTGTAGACCTGTTTAGTCCCGCTCTATAGCTATTTTAAACTTAATAGAACAGTGGTGACTGGACTCATATTGCTTCCCCACTGTCATCTCCGTCATCAGACTTGACCTATTTCCCAAGAGTAGGTGAAATTTTGCCCCTTCTAGAGTAGGACACTATAATCTGTTTGAGGAAACTTTCCTGAATGCACTTAATAAATTCCATATCATCTCAATTCTTAACGCTGTGGCATTATCAGTCTATGTTAGAAAAATTAAAATCCAGATCTATGATAACCCTGCAAGTTGGCTCAATCTCCCAGCATATTTGTTTCTCTTATTCCCGTTTATTATTTTGGGGCCAGCAGTACAACCCAAAAATGTCACAATTCTCTTCTTATTTGTTAGCTTCACCCAAAAAAGCCTCACTGGATGATACTTCAGTTATTTCATGTCTCATCGTTGCTGTGATACACGCCTTAATTAAAAATTCAGCTCCCCTCCCCTCCTTCGACCACGACTGTCCCGCCAATATCACCTGTACCCTGGCACATTCAGCTGCCTGTCCTGTCTCTCCCTTAGTCATGTTTCTATAATGGCTATAACACACCACTCCCACTTACCTATCCTTGCCTTCAGTTCATCAGCCTTTCCTGTCAGCATTCTTGCATTGAACTAAATGCATGTTCATCCAACAAGCATTCCTTGCACCTTGTTGAATTCCAGCCTCACCTGTCTCTTCAAATTACTGTTTGGAGCAGTGGGGAAAGATTTTATCTCATTTGATTCTCTGCTTGTTTTGGTAGTGTCATTCCTTTCTGATGCTTTAAGACAACAGATCACCAGCTGCCGTGTGGATGTTTCATCAATGTTTTGTACTCTTTCTGAAACAATTGAGATTACGAACTTAATTATTGATGCATTCATCAAACAAGGCATTTTAAAGCTGTTTTGCATGAAAAATGTTGTAATTTAAAACAACCTCGTCATCTTTTCCTTTTCTTATTAAGGTCAAGCAATCAACACATTCATTGCAGTTTAACTAAGTATTAAAGCCCTAGAAATTTTGAAATACATGCATTTCAGTTCGTCTTTGACCTCAATTACGATAGCATAAACGTTTTCATTTCAAATGCATGACATCAATCTGATATGATTAAATCTCCTGTATCTATGTCTCCCTGGGATGAAACTCCAAACCTATCATTCTTGTCTGTCTCCAACCGACAGCTTTTTGGAGAGAATATTTGTTATTTACTATCTAAGATGATGTGGCAACACTGATGCATCAGTTGGGGCATCAACTGATGAATAACCTTGAAATAACTAAAAATGAGAGTATTCTAGCATAAGTCTTTTGTAAATGCAAAGCGCAGAGATAATTTATGGAAGTGTATGAAACAAGTAAGCCTTAATATAAGGGACTGCCTTTAAATTCCCTGACTCACGTCTTCATGCAAATCAACACAAGCAATTAAATATTTGCTGATAATTAATTGCACAGGAAGTTGAACTCGAGTAGATTCCGACTGTAAGTATTACATTTTCTTGCAAATATTTTAATATTTACAAAAATACAGTCGGATTTATTTGTTCTTCCAGCAAAACCTCATTGTTTTACATGATTCTTTCCAAATTGGACACGTTTCAAATCAGTTTTCTCACTTTTTTCTTTGTTTGTTTCTATCTTAGATCTTATAAGTGGTTACTGCATATCAGAGTGAAACCATGGCAAATTCAACACAAGTAGATTATTCTCTCAATAATTCAACTACTATGTTTAATACTGAAAGAGAGAGTCCTTATAAAATTGTTGAATTCATCGTTATTGCCATTGCAGCAGGATCTTTAAGTTTCCTGACCTTTACTGGTAACATTCTGGTTATTATTTCTATCAAACGAAATAGACATTTGCAGACTATTAATAACTATTTCCTATTAAGCTTAGCCTGTGCTGACATGATTCTTGGTGCTGTCTCTATGAATCTGTATACAATCTACCTTGTTTTTGGATACTGGCCCATGGGACCAGTGGTCTGTGATTTATGGCTGGCTTTAGATCATGTCGTTGGCAATGCTTCTTCCATGAATATTTTTATCATCAGCTTTGACCGTTACTCAAGTGTAACAAATCCTATGAGCTACCCAGTGAAGAGAACACGTAAGGTTGCAGGAATGATGATTGCAATGGCATGGGTGGTGCCATTCATTGTGTGGGGTCCTTCCATTCTCTTCTGGCAGTTCATCGTAGGAGAGCGTACAGTTGGTGAGAGTGAGTGTTATGTCCAGTTCCTTTCAAATCCTGTTGTCACTCTTGGGATTACAATAGGTTCCTTCTTTTTCCCTGTTATTATTATGGTCATTTTCTATGTGCACATATCTCTTGCCAGCAAGAGAAGGATAAAGCAGGATATATTGGAACATGATTCGGGGAAAAGCTCCGGTTGTCCCAGACTTGGCAAGGGAAAGATTATGAAATTGAATAATAACAATCTGTCAAATGATTCTGATGGATTGTCGCATGATGAAAAGCAAGCAGAAACAAATCGTGCTCTCACGACTGATTATTCTGGGCAAAGACTGCAGGAGAAACATTGTAATGAGTCAAAGCCACTTAGTACACTCGCATTGAAGAAGGTGCCAGCAACTCAAAGGATCAAAACAACCTCTCCAGCACGTAGTCATTGCAGCAACAGAAACATCAAATTCTCCTGCATAGAAATACTTCCAGAATCTCAAAATAATGCAGATATCGACTCCACAGAAAGAAAAATTAGAGGCATCAGACATGCCATAAATACAAATAACAATATAAAAATGACCAGAAAAGACGCTCAAGTTGTTGACATTATTAAGACTCCTGTTAAGAAAAAGAAGGTGCCTGTGAATCGTGAGAAGAAGGTGACCACGACAGTTCTGGCTATTCTCCTTGCATTCATCATCACTTGGACCCCATACTTTGTCATGCTTCTCATTAGCACATTCTGTTCAATATGTGTACCAAGCATAGTCTGGATTATTGGATATTGGCTATGTTACATCAACTGCACCATCAATCCATTCTGTTACGCATTGTGTAATAGTACATTCAAGAAAACATTCAAACATCTTCTACTTTGTCAGTACAAGAGCGTTGGAGCAACAAAATAAACAACACTAGAACGACTTTGCAATCATTTGACAGATTTTAATATTAGAAATTTCTATGTTGTGCATTTGAAAATGTATGCAACTAATGATTTCATTTTCGCAAGTAATTGGACAAGGTAGTAGATATAATACACAAAATTAGAAGCGTTGTCTGAATTGTATCTACTGTCAATTGTAAATTGAAGAATGCAATCAAAGTAGGATATACAACTCTGAATTGGAAATGGAATTGTGCTAATTGGGGAACATGTGCATGCTTATGAAAGGATGGAAGTCACACAACACTGCATTCAGTACATATCGCAATCACATTAAATAGTGCTTCCAAATAAACCTTTTGGACTATAACCTGATGTTGTGTGATTTTTTAACTTTGTACACACCAGTCCAACACCAGCATCTCGAAATTATGAAAGGATACTTATTGTGCGACGTTACACCGTTTAGGAGAAATAAATTAGTCCCTAAAGTGCGATATAAAGTCATCAACTTATTTTAAATATACATTGCATGTGGTGCTTCTGAATTACGTATTTCGATAGACAAATTTCGCAGTCCTGCTTTAATTAAGGTGGAAATATTAGTTCACTTGTTATTTTGCAAAACAAATCTGAATGAAGAGACGAATGGCAATTTTAAATTGCAAGCATTTCTCCTGGCCTACAAATGATGGACAATTATATCCCCTTGACTGATGTCAAGATATATATTGGTCGCTTCGACGAATATCTGATCATTATCAATCTGCAATTCTGTCCACAAAATGTGTAAAAGTACCAGTGTTAAGTGCAACTGTCCATGACAATCAATAACTCATTTAACAAAAAATAAAGAACAAAGAAAATGTACAGCCCAGGAAAAGGCCCTTCGGCCCTCCAAGCCTGATGCAATCCAAATCCAATGTCTAAACCGATTGCCCAATTCCTAAGGATTTGTATTCCTCTGCTTCCCACCTACTCATGCATCTGTCCAGACGTACCTTAAATTAATCTGCCACTAAAATCCCTATGGATTCTCCCTAATCCTTCCTGCCAAGCCTTTTTCGTGCCCCCTCCTGGCTCTCCTCAGACCATTTTTGAACTCCTTCCTCGCCAGCCTGTAACCCTCTAGGGCTGAGCAAGACCCTTGCTTCCTCCACCTTATGTAAGGTCCCTTCTTTCTTTTGACAAGAAGCTCCTCCGCTCTCGTCATCCAAGGTTCCTTTATCTTATCCCTTCTTGCCTGTCTCAGAGGAACACATTTATGCATCACTCGCAACAACTGTTCCTTAAACAGTTTCCACATGTCTATATTGCCCTTTCCATGGAACAATTGCTCCCAGTCCATGCTTCCCTACTCACATCTGATGGCATTACAGTTTCCTTTTCCCCAATTAAATATTCTCCCATTGTGCCTGCTTTTCTCCTTCTCCATAGCTACGTTGATGTGAGGCAGCTGTGGTCACTATCACCAAAATACTCTTCCATCGCAAGATCTGACACCTGCTACGCTCATTGCCGAGCATCAAATCCAAAATGGCCTCTCCCCTCATCGGCGTGTCAATGTACTGAGTTAGGAAATCCTCCTGAACGCACCTTACAAAAATAGCTCCTTCCAAACCATCTGGTCGAAGAAGGTTCCAAACAATATTGAGAAAGTTAAAGTCACCCATTACAACAACCCAATACATTCAAACTTTTCCAAAATCTGCCGATCTATGCATTCTTCAATCTCCCTGCTGCTATTGGGGGGCTTGTAGTAAACCCCTAATGAGGTGACTGCTCCCTTACTGTTCGTAATTTCCACCAATACTGACTCAGTAGGCAGACCTCAGTAGGCAGACCTTCCTCGACAATGGGAACTTTTGCAGCTGTGATACCCTCTCTGATTAACAGTGCAACACCCCCTCCTCTTTCCCTCCCCCCTCACTATTTTTTTTAAATGTTCTAAACCCTGGAACATCCAACAACCATTCCTGCCCCTGAGAAACCCACGTCTCTGTTGTGGCCACAACATCCTAGCATCAGGTACTGATCCATGCTCTAAGCTCATCACTTATATTCCTGATAGTCCTTGCATTAAAGCAAACACACTTTAACGGATCCCTTGGTTCTATCCAAGGAAACTCCTTCCCATTGGCTGCGTTACCTCTCACCATCAACTCTCACCATCACCTCCATCAACTCTCACAACCGGTATATAGCTCAGGCTCCCACTCCCTGCCATACTAGTTTAATCCCTCCTGAACCACTCGAGCAAACCTTCCACCCAGGACATTGGCCCCCTTTCAGTTCAGGTGCATTCCCATGAACGTCAGCATGTATTGTCTATCGTCAGTTGTTAAGAATCAATCTCATTGCATTGGTTTAGATTGATATGTAGGCCAGACGGTGTGAGAATGTCAGTTTCCTTCACAGAAGAGTATTAGTGAACAAGATAAATATGCCTGAAAATCTACTGTGGATTCATGGCCACGAAAGCACTCTCAATTCCAGACTCTCTTTTTGGATTGAATGCAAATTCTACCAAAAAAATGTCAGGAGTCAATACAAGGGCATTATCTGGGTTTTTGGATGAACAGTTCAGTGAAAATATTACTATGCCAACAGTCCTCCTGTTTGCCACCGCATCAAAGATGATTAGTAAATTTGTCAGGCATGATTTCCCTTTCATGAAGACATTTTGACTGCATGATCACATGTCCATTATGAAATGTTGCACTACATATTTCACGATAGCCTCCTGTGTGTGTGTGTGTGTACGTGCACACGTGCGCATGAGAGAGACAGACAGTATGGAAGTAAATAAATAAAGTATTTACGTCAACGGAATTATCAGTTTTTATCCTTTTTCTTCCTTGCCCTTTTTCTCCAGTCGTAGTTTCTGTATTTCTTTTCTTTGATTCTTTTGCCGCTATATTTCCTCTTTTGGGGGGAAAATTTATATCTTCCTCTGTGAACATATTAACGAGCTTTGAAAGACGATGTGCAAGTTTTTTTCAGGTTGGTTTGGAAGCATTTAAAATCCCACAATGTAAGCAGGAGACACGTGAAATTCCGTCCATAACAGGACTAGACTGCAGACCTCCAGAAGGCCGCTTACCACAATCATTCAAAGGTGCATCTGAACAAAGGAATTAATTTTGGTCCAGCCAGCAGTGCACAAGTCCCACGAGTCAATAAAATAATTCACTTTCTTCACTACGAGCAGGAGCTAACCTGTCTGGAAGTGTGGCATTACAGTTCAAGCCCAATGATTTGCATCTCAATTATCACAAATCGTTCTGATCATTTCTTTTTCATCATTATGAATGACCAGCATGATTTCTATACGTGGATAGGTCAGAGTTAAGATCGATTCCCCTCTTTGAATTAGAAAATAAAATTTAGATTATATTTGTTCACACAATATCAAAAATATCAACTTAAAATAATAAACTACGATATTAATCACTCATGAAATGACCAGCAATGATCACAATCCAAATTGCAAGTTCAAAGTGATTCACAGCCCTTCACACAACACCAATCGTTTAGCTGATCCTGCCATCAATACCATTGGATAACAAGAAGCAATAATGGAACACATGTCTTCGTGCAGTGATCATTATTTGTGAAAATATTCAAATTCATCCCAATCCGCCCGTTGATTTGTTTTTGACAAATGTGCATTTATCTTATCTATAAAATAAGGAGTGATGTGAACGAAAGTGTGCTCAAATTAAGGTATAAATAATTCATGAAGTTGCAATGGATTTCCTGCCTGTTCGAGTAAAATTGCTGATTGTAAGTCGTCTTTTGCGACTTTAATTCTTACTATGAAATTGCAAATGTCACACTGACTGTGAGCATTCTTATCTCTAGTTTTATCCAAGGTAATCTTCATTACTTGTTCAACTGTTCTGCTGCTCCCTTGTTCCGCATAGCTATTTTGTGAGGCTTTTCTCACAATTGTTTGGCCTCTCTGCCTTTGATCTGTTTAAACATGCCCATATTGTCTTATTCATATTGCATGCCAGTGTGGCTTCACATCTAAATTTTTCCCTTTCAAGTTTTCCTTCCACTTTTGAAACTTTACATGTTTTCTCATTTTCAACTGATCATTACCAGATTGTGTTTAAACTTTATACATTTCACTGTAACTATTTTCTGTAGATAACTATGGTTCAGTTTATCGAATTCATGGAATATTTCTTTTTCTCTGAGAAATATATTTTTTGTGAATCACATTTTATTATTTGTAAATGTTTATCACTTATAATTTCCAATAAACTATTTTTCATAGTCCATTCTTACTAAGTTGACCAAATGTAAATAATCATTTTTAAGTTTAAGGCGTTTTTGTTTCACAATACGTCTTTCAGTGTCAAACAAAATGTTAAATTCTATGCATAATGATTGTTCGTCGGGCATCTTTATATTCTTTATATTTTGAGAGCATTCAATACTCACAACGAATTTCAGCTCCAATTCCAGCTCCAAAAGAGGGATGCTACATGAATATTCTTTTTTTTTCAATTTAGATGCAAATTCCAGAATTATGAGCGGTTCAAATGCATTTCATTAATGTGACGATTGTGACTGGAGGCAACATTTAATCATCGAGGAGTCAGTTAGTGGTACGAGGATCATATTGTGGTGTAGAATTATTTTCGAACATGGAATTTAAATGTTTTATTGTTTTTGTTTACAATATCCATCCTATTTGCCAAAATCATCTGATTCATCTCTCATTTTTTGCTTCAGTTTCAAGACTGCTGTGATATTATCTCTGCAGTCAATTAAAACTCCCAATTAAAACGTACAGCTAACACATGGATTCTCAAAGGCTACTTTAACGTACTTGTTCACGTTCTGTTTACAGTTAGAATTGTATCCCACTTTCCCAATATTTTTGTTTGTTTACTTGCTTGTTTGCATGCTTGCTGCATCTATTTCAATAATGGGGCAAAAACGTCGAAGCTCATACTTCTGGCATGTTTTCTGTTTTCTTAAGCTGAGAATGAGCAAGTCTATGCACTGTTTTAAAATTATTTTACGCCCATATGGTCACAACCCTTTTCCATCCGTCCCCACACTCACCCTCCCTCGTGAGCAAACTTTCAAACACCAGTTCTATGGCTCAACCACTGCCATTGGGATTTTTGTTATGTTCAACTAAATGGACAGTTGGCTTGTGTTGCAAACCAATGTGAAAATGTGAGTTCAATTCCTGCACTGTCTGAGGGTACCATGATGGAGCTTAATTCTCAACGTACCCGCTCCCCACCGGACTGAGATAATGTGCCCCTCAGGTTGAAGGACCATCAGTTGCCTCTGGAGTGACAGAGTGGTCCGAAAGTCTTGCAAGACAATAACAAATTCGGTCTGGTTTTACCTGCACCATTTCAGTTTTCAACAGCACATGACTCAATCTTGAGATCTCCACTAAATACATAAGACTGCTGATGTTGGAATCCTGGCTGAAAATCAGAAAATTCTGAACAAACTCGGCATGTTACAAACACCTGTCGAGAGGGAAATGGAATAATGTTTCGAAGTATAATCAGTTCTGAATCAAGGTCTTAGTACTTGAAACATTGACTCTGCTTCCCTCTTCACAGATCAGTTGAGTTTCTCCAACACTTTGTGTCCTTATTTGCATGATCTCAACTCGTCTTCAGTTAGGCAGAAATTGTTTCCACAATTCAACACAAAGTTCAACAGCTTGTCACCAAACCTGTTTCTCGAAGTTTATCTTTGTATAAACGTCCGTTGATGCCCTTGACAAATGTGCCGGGTTGCTGCTTCATCCACTTTTTTTCTCTTGAAATATTTTACTACTCATCTGGAATAGCCTTAGCTTTCAGAGACTCCCCACTTTCTATCCAGCCTTTCAATGGCTTAAACCAGATTTTCACGTGCCTTCAATGCTGATAACAACTCCACTTGGTCTGAAACTTTAACTAATTTTTAATATCTCCACTGATTTTGACTGTAAACTATGTGTTTACAAGGTGTTCTACTTAAAGCCTGCATTCCCTATTTTTTCCTAACTCAATCTGAATTAAAATTTAACCCTAACAATAACACTCTCATATTGCCAATTTTCCATCTTAGCTCCAGAATCCAATCTGGGTCACTCGATATAACCTTGCAGGAAGGATAATGCATCGACACGGCGAGTGTCACGCGGGCTCGGTGTGCAAGTTTAAAGTACAACAAGTGAGAACAGGAATAACAGCACAATGAACCCTTTTTTGTATGTGTGCATTGGAACCTTCGGTATTAAATGAACTGGCCAAGGATATATCAATAGCTCGGGTCATTGAGAGATGAAAACTGAGAAACAGTATTCTAATTCCCATTCCATACTTTCGATTTTACTTTATTAGATCCAGTTAGTATTTGGAATCACTTATATTTGATATGTGAATTGCTTTGTTCAAATCTGCAGCAACTTTCTTCAAAGGGGTTGGCCTCCGAATGTAATCAAGACTGATCATTGAGGCCCTTGTTCACAAGAAGGTACAAGAGAACTAAATCAATCCGAACAAAGAAAATCCATTGTTATCAATTCATATCTACATAATCTCCACCATGAAAACTGTGGCCCCTCAGGATGTCGTCTCGTCCAGCTTGGCGGAAGAAACTATGATCCCACAGAAGAAACAACGACAAGCCTGCCATTGGCACTCTCCACCAGCTCACATGGAATGAAGTGAACCTAGTGAACTGGATACAAAATTGACTTTAAGGTAGGACCGATGGTGATGGTGGTGGACCGATTTTTTTTATTGCGGGCTAACGGAATGCTGTATCCAAGCTTTTTTTTATGATTTATATAAATAATTTAAATGCTAATATAGCAAATATAGTAAGCAAGTTTTGTTGTAAATGGGAGGTGACTTTCTCTGCTAACTGAAACCAAATCATTCAGAGAGGATCACCTCGCCCTCAGATATATGAAAAGAAGTTTGAAAAGTGGTATAACCTGACTGTCACGCTGAAGTTGTTGCAAAGGGCTGGTTAAATGAAATGAACTCCTTTCACTCACTCTATCGTCAACAAGCAACAATTAATTCATTTAATTCTAACAGTGAACAAATTAACTGAACCATTAACAAACTGAACAATTCCCCCTTAACTACCAACTATCCCGAAAATGTTATACAAATCATATTGGTATGTCGTTCCAATAAATATCACTCCAACTTTTATAATAATAATAAAAAAGATCTTTGTCCCTCGAAATTACAGCCAGTATACGTCTTCCAGAATGCTTGTTGCCTTCTCTACTATTCTCCAGTCAGTTGGAAATCACGCAACACCAGGTTATAGTCCAACAGGTTTAATTGGAAGCTCACTAGCTTTCGGAGCGCTACTCCTTCATCAGGTGGTTGTGGAGGGCAAAATTGTCAGACACAGAATTTATAGCAAAATTTGCAGCGTGATGTAACTGAAATTATACATTGAATAATATCTTAATTGTTTGTTGAGGCTTTCATCTGTTAGAATGCTCTGATAGTTTCACTTCTTTCGTGGGGAAAATCACAAAAACATTTTTTAAAGTTGCATTTTCTGGTTAACTGTAGCAATGGGTTTTATTTGGACAATATGTTGAATGTGTTAAGCCCCCTGTGTTCTCTGTCTTTGTCATAATCTTTAGACTGATTGTAAACTAAAAAGTGAGATAACAGCGTTTAATATGAATTCATGCAGTTTTTGAGTAAAGTACAATGCAACTCTGCAAGTCCAAATTCACCACATAAACGTATATGTATATGTATATGTGTGCATGTGGGTCATGGTGTGTGTTTGTGTGTGTGTGTGCATGTGTGCACGCGCGTGTGTGTGTATGTGTGTGTGTTACTGTCTGTCTGTCTATCTATCTGGGTTGGGGGATTGTGAGTAAGAGAGAGAGTGTATATAAGTGTGTGTGTGAGTGGAGAGTGTCTTAGGTCTGTGGGGGATGCATGAGTGAGTGTGGGAGTGTGTGCATCTGTAGGAGTGTGTGTGCGTCTGGGGTGTGGTGTTGTGAGTGTCTGTGAGAGATAGTATATTTGTGCGTGCGTGAGTGTGGAGTGTTCTAAGTCTTTGAGAGGATGCATGTGTGAGTGTGGTTGTGTGTGTGTCTGTGAGGGTGCGTATGAATGTCTGCGTGCGCGTCTGTGTACATGTGTGTCCGTGTGTATGTGTGTACAGGAGTGCCCGTTGGACTATAACCTGGTGTTGTGTGATTTTTAGCTTTGTGCACCCCAGTTCAACACCAGCAACTCCAAATCATTCTTCAGCCAGAAACTCCTTTCTCCATGGAATTCTTGAGTCAGGAATATTAGCAAAGAGTACTGTTGTAAAGTTAGTTGGATTATGGTAACTCTGAGACCTTGGAGAAATTTGAGAGAGCTGATGGTTGTCAATTCTATCAGATGAGAGTTGCCCTCACGATTTTCCAAGCGCCCTCTTGTTTAAACTCTTCTCTACTTATCTTTTGTTTTTGCAACCGGATTGGTCCTATTCTGTCAAAACCATCACATTAAAATTTAATCCTTTTTAGTAGCTAATTTCCTGACGTATTCTGATTGGGTACCTTGAAAAGACTCTGATCTGATTTTTTATTTAAATACTGTTTTGCCTTCTAATAGTACAGCCTTTTGATGTAAATACTTCAATCCAGTTGCTCTGTGCACCTACAAACGCGCAGGCATTATTTTTGAATCTCTAAGCATTGAACAAAACACAATCTTCTAAACGGTTCACGCAGTGCTTGCCACAGTTTGCAATTTTACACACACCAACTTTGCAACAGTTTGAAGATGACAATAACATTGATGGTACAGTGGAAAGTGAAGAAGATTATCTCAAAGAACAATGGAACCTTGATCAGATTGGCCAATGAGCCGAGGAGTGGCAGATGTTGTATAATGTTAATAAATGTGAGTGTTGCACTTTGTAAGGCAAACCTGGGAACAACTTAAACAGTTAATGTTTGGGCACTGGTGGGGTGCCACCGAAAAAGCAACCCTAATACTACCAGTGCACATTTCCTTGAAAGTGGAGTCACAGGTAGACAGAGCAGTGAAGACAGCATTTGCCATACTTGCCTTTAATGGCCAGTGCATTGCTTATTTGAATTTGGACGTAGGTTTGTGGCTATACAGATAATGTTGAGGTAACATTTCGAATAATGTGTTCTATTCTGGTCTGTTGTTATAGGAAGAATTTGTTTAAACGTGAAAGGTGCCAGAGAAGATTTATAAGAATGTTACCAGGGTTGGAGTGTTTGAAATGTAGTGGTAAGGTGAATAGGTGGGTGCTTTATCCCCGAGTAATTACAGGCCTGAAGTTTGACCTCATGCGGAATTAGAAAACCATGAGCGGTTTGGTTAGGGTCAATAGACATACTATTTTTAACCCAGCGGAGGCGAATCCAAAACGAGAGTGCATCGGTTTAAAGTGAGGACGTAAAGATTGAAAAAACAGTTTGGGAGGCAATCTTTTCACGCAGAGGGTGGTGCGTACATGGAAATCAGCTTGCAGAAGAGTTGGCGGAGGCAGGTATAATTACAACATTTAACAGGTATCCCGCTGGATATACATATAGGAAAAGTGCAGAGCAATATAAGAAAATACTGACAAATGAGCTTAGATCAATTTAGGATATCTGGTCAGCACAGTACAATTGGACTGAATGCTCTGTTTACGTGATGTATATCTCTATGACTCAGTGATTGCTGCAAGGGAGCAAGCCAGAGCTTGCATTGGTCGAGATGCAGCTATCAGAATGACTTCTGTGTAAAATACAGTGATTGCAATAACTCTGAAAGAAAAGCCAAGAATGCTTTAGAAACTCCAAAGATCGAGCAGCATCTGCGGAGGAAGAAGCAGAGTTAAAGTTTCGAGTCTGGTTTGATGGTTCATCATTTCTGTTTTTCTAATCGTCGTGTTCCTTTCTCCATAGACGCTCTTTTGAATTTCCCTAGCATTTTCTATATTCGTGAAAATTGATGCTTTGTTACGTTTGTAAAATTTAGCATAATACTTTTGGCAATACCTTTCTGTTTCCCTCAGTTAAAGCGCCTGTCTTTCCTTTTGAAAACCACATAATGTGTTTCATAATGTGGTACGAATCTACAAAACAAAGGGACATCATTTCACTGCCTCAAAAGTATCACCTGTGGGAGCAACACTACGAGTAGGAACGTTTTCTACAAGAGAGACAGCTCAATACTCGCCTTCAGGGTAATTGAGACATTGAAAATACTACTCACCAAGCAAGTACAACTCACATTCCAGAATATAAGGTTCATTTTTTGAGGAAAATGAAGGAGTTTGGAATTGTTTATTCAGAAACGCGTATACATCCTGAGCAGTAAGACGATTTTCTTCACTTTTGTATTCAGTATCTATCTATGCTGCTTCCTGTACCACGGCATTTTGTCTTTTCACAAACACACACTTTTGATTTTGTTTTCTGCCAAATATATTATCTCCTTGCATTTGTCAGTCTTATATTCTCTTATCGTTAGTATGAATTATATATATATAGTATTGTTGTTAGTATTGTCTCCTGAACAGTTCAGAATTTAGTGCTATTGAGTGTTGAAAGTGAAGTTATTGTTGAATTGTCATCTGTCTTCTTTTGCACCCTGTGTTGCCCACTGGTGTTTCATCTCTTCTGAGCTGTCTGATCTTCAGATCCTCTAGAATGTTCCCAATGTCTTCGGCATACGCTTCTCTCAAGATGTTGTTGATCCATATTAATCCCTCCCCTTCAGTCCTTTCTCACCCATTATTTTAATTTTATTCTTGCACCCTTTTAAACTGATTGCTTATATCTATATTAATCATTTTCTCTATCATGAAATAATTTATTGTTAAATTTATTCTACTCTTCATGTTTCTGGAGATGGTACTTTGGCACAAACGTGTAAGACAATTTTCTTCATCAGAGTAAGTAAATGAACAATGAGATCCCTAATGTAGTCCATTGTAACATTAATCGCTTCCTAGATAAGACTTGAATACCCTAATGGAAAACGCTGCGTGAACAACTTTTCAGTTGACATGCTCCATTCACTCCAGTTTATTATATTAACGTTGTATTTTCTACTTATCATAATTATCTTGACAGTATTCATGGTCCTCACTCAGCGTAAGTGTGATCTGTGCAAATGTGTCACTTGCTACCTGTTGACCATGGCGATAGAAGATCTCATAGTTATTGTTTTTGGCTTGTATTAAATCAGATTGTTGGACAGTATTTTGGAACTCTTTGTTGCTCTACACTCTAGTGCGCACACTCAGTGTGCATCTCTCTCCAATTGCGTAGATTGTCCGCCTATTTCACAGCCGTATTTGCCTCTGATCATTTTGTAACAATTTGCTGTCAGAAGCTGAAATCAAAATATTGCACAGAGAAAACCGCTGTTGCGGTGACCTTCACATTGCGTTTGGTCTTCTCTTTAAATAGAATTCCCTGGCCCTTTTCGTATATTCCTAAAGCTACATGAATAATAGACCATTGGATTGCTTTGTATTGCAGATGATTTCTGCTCAATCTGCAGAAATGACATTTTTTTTCATTTTTCTTGCTCTTATGTTGGAACGTCCTCACTATCAGACACATTTTGGTGCTAGTAAAGCTCGAAGGATCCACTACAGAAATTGTAAAAATGACAAGAACCCTAAGATGAAGAATCACAAAAGATTCATTACTTTACTCTTCGCCTTATCCAGCAGTTTTTTTAGATTAGATTCCATACAGTGCGGAAGCAGGCCCTTTGGCCCAACAAGTCCACAACGACCATCCGAAGAGTAACACGCCCAGACCCATTCCCCTATACCCTGGAGATTTATTCTGCTCTGGACAACAACGATTACATGTTACCTACATTTTCAAATCAAATGCATATTTGTTTTAATCGCATCTCTATTTAGCACTTACGAAATTTATGAAATGCAAGGAATTATGCTTCAGCTTCTGAGCTGCTGCAGCAGTACAGCCATTTATGCAGAAACACAGAGAAAGTTCAGACAGGAGCTGCCGTGTGCCCTCAAAAATCCCCTCATTCTCATTTGTAGGTGTGCTTAATGAAGGGAATAGCTGTCGTGAGGATGCAGGTACATCCTCGAGCAAAACAAGTTTATACCATACCAATGTTTTTAAGAGTTGTGGGCACATTCAGAAAAGTGATGATCGATACGTTCTGTCACTGTCTGTGTTTTTAGTATTCAAAGAAAAAAGACAAAATTACACATGTGAAAAATAAATAAAATAACCGGATTCAGTGGTATTATCGAAACACACTCCTTATTTCTGAACAATTCACTACTGCATTCTTCAAAAATGTTTGCGACCTCGTGTCTTAATGACTGGCATGTGGACGGGGGTGGGGAGGGAGCAAGGAAATAAATAATCATTTCGCAGGGGATGTGGAAGTGGGAGAGCTTGGATCGCATGTTCTCTGGTTCCTGAGGTGACAGCATAGGAAAAGCTAACAAAGAAATTAGATAGGATGCTCTCCAAATCGGACCAGCGTTTGAATAAAAAAGTAAGGGTGGAATGCTGGACATATATAATATATTGCCATTGCTGTAGATGGTAATTACGCATAGTTCTAAGCATGATATTACAGGGAGGACATCATTGCTCTGGGTAGAGAACAAAAGAGGTTTACTGAAATGTCACCAAAGTTTGAAGATTTCATCTATGGGGAAAGCATAGACAAGTTTAAAGGCTTTTCAGATTAGTGGAAGCCAAGGATTTACTAAAGTGAAATGTGCAAATTGGTACAGTCCTACCATACAGTATATCAGAGAACTTGGTTCCCTTATCGGAGAGATGACTTAATATGTATTACCAAGTCTAGGCAATAACCATAAATTTTAGAGGAGGCAATCGGAAAACAGTTTCATCCAAATGGCACTGCGTATCTGAAAGTAGCTTCAAAATCTAGTGATTTTATTTATTTTTCACATGTGCAACTATGTGTTTTTCCATCAAATGATAAAAATGTATAGTGACAGAACTTATTGATCATCAATTTTCTGAATGTACCACTAACCGTTTTTTTGTCTAAAATAAACTTGTCATTCTCTGAAAGATAGTTGCATGGTAAAATTCTTAACATTATAACATTTATGAGAAGGAACGTAAGGAGGCCTAGCCTGCAAGGCATGTAATAGGCATATAAAGATCAAATTCATTGGAACGCTAGTTCATTTAGGCAGAGTCATATTGGTCTGAATGATGCTTTGTGTGGTCTGCCATTTCTATGGTTTAATGACTGCATGTTTGTTTCCACTAGATCAACTCAGAACTCAGAGATTATAGCAGCATTGCTGGGGTTAATTCTCACTTTGAATTGTTTCTTAGCGATATTTCATTATTTTGTTAATTCGTCAACTATGTTACTTGAGGGAATGATCTATCTCAGCAGAATGGGAATTTCTGGCATTGATCCTTTTGCATGGATAATTCCACTTTGAAAGCATATTCTAGTGTGATCTCAAAACTGCCTGGATGCCTGTAAAATGTATACCAATCAATTAATCACTGTTTTAAGTAATGAGAGGATCTCACACAGATAATTTAATGCATTTTTTACTGTATATGTTTCGAATTATAAAGGAGATGAGAGGAATTGTCTAGCTGAAGAATCAGACACAGGGACGTTCGAATAATAATGTCAAGCTCCCTTTGCTCACAGCAACAGAAGTGTGAACAATGGGAGAGGAGAAGCTCATTCAATGCTTCGAGTCTGGTCTTCAAACCAGTTGCAATATGGTTCAGCCATAACCAAACTCTATATTACTCATATTATCCGTAGTAACTTAAACATTTTGTTAATTACCATCCATAATGCACAAATTTAAAATTATCAACTGACATTGCATCGGTTGTTATGTGCTATGGGAAGTTCCAAACTTCTGTTACACTTTCGTTAAGATGTGTTTCCTCATTTAACATATCTAAAGGTTAACAACTATGATTTGGAAATGCCTAATTGTCCTGGATTATAAAGCAGCAGAGAAAGATATACCGAACTCAGCTATTTGCCTAACATCATATCAAACAATATTGGGGAATTTTGCCCCTATCTTTTATCTTGCAGAGTTTAATTCCCTAATTTGTTTGTTCTGTCTATGTAACTTAAAGTTTTAATGTTAGGTAGCCAATCAGTAAATCACAGAGTTCAATCTGCCTCAAAAATAAAAATAAAATTGTCTGAGTTATGGTGTCCTAAATGCTCACAGTATTCCAGATTAGGTCAATCAATGGCTTTGCATAACTGACTTCTGGCGTACACCCACTTTTATTTTCGCCCTCTGAACTCAAATCATATGATTAATTAACATCTCCTACTTAACGTTAGGGCCTATGAATGGCACGTCGTTAATGTCAATAACTGCACTACAATTCTCTTTTTCCTCACTGATTCGATTTAAAGGTTGCCCTGTTCATTGTCTCTTTTGCTCTAAATAGCTGTTCTTATGCTTAACAGCAAAATTCGTTTGCTATAGTTTTGTTTATTCACGTATACTATGCACATATATTTGTGCATTTGCCTTTCAATTCAAACATCCCATAATGCTGCTCATTGTTTTGTCATCTGCCAATTTAAATGCATGTGATTACATCCACATTATGGATGGACAGAATGAATAATCGAGTACAAACAAATACTTCTGACACGAACAGTTAGATCCTAATAATTACTGTACGCAGAAATTATCTATGATATCTCTCTTTTCGTCCTCAGCTGTTTTCTGAAGCAGTTCAGTGTTACATCTTCAATTAAATGTCCTTCAAATGTTATCACATGTGGAACTTTATTGAAGACCATCTGTAACCTCATACACCCCAAGGAATATCTTAGACAATTCTTCACAAATTTGTGAAGATTTACCTCTTTTATTTGTTAAATTATCTTCACGAAAGTGTAACAGATGTTTAGAAATTCATGTAACACGTAACTACCTATGTAATGTCAGTTGTTAATTTTAAATCTGTGCATGCTGGATGCCATTTAACAACACGCTTAAATAACTCCGGATATTGTGAGTAATATAGTGTTTGGTTATGGTTTGGTTGTGGTCAGGTTAATTAAGTGAAAGTGTGAACGGACAAACACATGAATTGTAAAGCACAGCAGCAACGTACAGAAAGTTATGAGCTAGATACTGTCTGCATCATTTTTAGACAGAAAGCATACTTCCTTTCACATAGTTTTTTGTCATTTTTTTTGTGTAGATTCTAGATCTGTTACATTTCTGTTCCTAGCTTATCTTTCCTTCGTTGTTCCCCATCACATGAGATGCATTCAGAGGAACTTTTCAACGCTGGTAAGCCCGAATCTCGCTGCGCAAAGGCTATAAATTAGAACTGTCAATGTGCAGTTTATTTCAAACCATTTGGTTCTTGCCCAATTATAGTTGTGTTCGTATAAACTACCATCGCCTACTCATTGCATCACACTGATAGCTGCACCCTCCAGCAACTATACAATTTTAATTCAAAGCAAGTGCAGGACAGTTTCAAAAACGTGGTCATCGATTCTAACAGATATATCTTACAGTTTAACACATGCTCGTTACTTGGAAGAGTTTTATTTTTCTATTGGAGACAATCTTAACCTTGTAATCCTCTATCCAGTCTTCCACCAGCTACATTAGGCCAAAGAGATCAACTTGAGTTTCTCAAAACTAAACTTGAAGTGCAACTTCTTCATCCATAGTAGCATTTTGAGATGGTATTGTGCGCTGTGTGACGAAGAATGATTCAAAGCATCGTTTCAATTCAACTTTTTTATTAAGTTTTATCACAAACGATCTCATCTATGACCTACAGGATCAAGGCTCAAATTGCTAACTTGCTTCCTGATGATTTGTGTTTCATGTTTCATATTTGCAAATTTCTTTCTCTTACATTTTATTTTTTTCATCCTTGCCAATTATTTTGGGCATTGTTTATTCTGTCCAACTGACTGACCTCGGAATTTCACATTCAATGTAAGTTTAATGAAATCTTTATCCATAGAACATGGGTTTTTCCTTGTACTCTTTTCAATGTATTTTTAACGCAAAAGAGGAAGTTGCTATCTTCCTATTGCACCATAGCATACGTGTTTCATTAGAGAGAGAGGACTGAGGATTATTTAACATAAGCATCACTACTCCTCAGGGAACTGCCAATTAGCATCCAAGCAGACAGTGGCAGGAAAATTAGCATAGCCCGTAGCCATACATAAATAGCGACCATACACAGGAAAACACGCAGAGTGATCAAAGCACTCTGCTTTGGAAATGTCATCCACTGCAGTACCTTGTCAATTACAACTATACAAGTTCATATTGGTCAATATCCTCGTAGGTCAGAGCACTACAAGACAGAGAGAAATGCATAATATTTCCTTAAAAAGGTGTTTTACTTTCCTTAAGTAGCACGATACATTGAATGGATGTTGTAGATACACGACAGATTTACAAAGCACTTCAACAAGCTCGCAAATAGATTATGAATTATGCTAAGACAAATGTAGAGAGTGTCCAGCAGAATAAAATGCCCCAATGGCTTCAAATTCTGGAAAAAAAAATGAAAAGTGGCTCAGGTTTTACGTTCATAACTGGGAAGTGGAAATGGTGTTCCAACGAGGATAGTACTACAATAAATGCATTTCTTCCAAGAAAAATACGAAGGCACACATACGACTTAAAAATTTGCAGACAAATCCTAGTCAAGATTGCAAGCAATGTAAAGGAAGCATAAGAGAAAGTTCTGAAAGATTTTTTCAGTAAAGATGTTTAATGCAATTGTCACAATGTATATTTAAGCAATAAGCTACTTCAATATCACTTACTGGTAAGTATTCTGCTTAGTCAGGAAAATCGTTTCCAACTTATTCCTTTGAAGATAATAAGCATGTATGGCGTGGAGGGAGAAAGGGTTTCGGGCGAAATATACTAAAATGGTTAAAATTGATAAAGTAGGTTAACAAGGGTATGACTGTCAAATAATTTACTAGCATCCATCTTTGCAGGAAAAAAACAGAGGTAATCGGATGTTTCAGAAACTAATAGTGAACCACTTATTAACCTGTGCATAGTTTTAATCACAATACTATCAGTTCCATAGAATATGAGGTTCAGTCTTCTGACGATAAAATCGAATTGGCTTCTTACACTTCGGTTAATGATACATACTAAGTTCATTCCACTGTGACAGATTGAGGGACAATCATTAAAGGATTTTATCAGATACAAATAAAGTTAGTTTTAGTTGACATAATGGCACAAATCGACTGAGTTATTCAGAATATTTTAGGTAATGTAATGAAATTAAGGGTTGAGTTTCTGCTGAACGTTCACCACTTGGCAGGCAAGCAATGTTCGCAGCATTTCTTTTCAGTATCACTAGATCGAAATCTTGGAAATACCTTAATGTTTTGTGGATCTACTTAGACCATATAAACTGTAGTGGTTCAAGACGGATGGTAAAACGATGCAGATAAGCAATTTTGACTCAGCCACTAGCAAACTCATCCAATAGGAAAACAAATAAAATAATATAAAAGTAGAGTAAAATACAGTATCACAGAATGCCAAAACTTTCACGGTCTCTCAAATAAATACGGAGTTCACACACATATCGTACCCGTCAGAAGAGCCAAAAATGCTTCAGAATGCGCGGAATCTCTCCCTCCATCTATGAACAAAGTAACATTTGAGTCCCAGGTGAAAACGACGGTTGCCACAACCTCAATGTCTTTACCACCTGAAGAACAGGATGAATTTCTTCCAAGATGCTACCGGCACAAGAGGCGGGCTACTTCAAGTAGACACAACCAGAATTCAAAGCTGAACCAGAGGTACTGGACCCAGTGCGAAAACGTCCAGGAAAGACTGCAAGAAAAAGAGCAGTCGTCCTGGACATACAGAGGGAGTGATGCAGTGATTGTTATGAGGTCAGCCAGTACATGACTTCTTTGACGAGAAAGTGAGGTCTGCAGATGCTGGAGATCAGAGCTGGAAATGTGTTGCTGGAAAAGCGCAGCAGGTCAGGCAGCATCCAGGGAACAGGAGAATCGACGTTTCGGGCATAAGCCCTTCTTCAGGACTTCTTTGACTGCGAATATTAATCTGTTGCAAGAAGCAAATTTTAGCTGGCAGATACAAACAGGAGTAACAATGGTTCTATTCACTCTGAGAGCTGATTATGTGGAAGCCGTTCCACTGTGAAGTACTATGCACATATGTGATTAAAGGGTGACTTGTGACTGGATCCCGACATCTATGGAGTTATTTCACCAGATAAATCCCTTTCCTACCTGTGCTTCTGAGACACAGTTTCTGGCAATTGCTATCACAGCAAAATATCTATAGGAGCCTCTTGACTTCTAATGCTAACACACTGACAAATGACAAACTACTTCCCAGGACGGATTTTCTCCACATCATCTATCCTGGTGACATTCGACATGGAAATATTTCCGTGCTCCTCATGATAAAGATTCCATTCCACTGTAGTTAATTTCTCTCTCAACAAACCCCACATCAGTCCGTGACAACACTATTTCACATCCCAGCAAGAACCATCATAGTATCCTCTTGTTTACAACTTCCAACTCACCAGTCTTAAAGCCCAAACATGCTACATCTGTGTCACATTCAACAACTCTCGCATCAACTTCGTATTCTCATACAAATACATTTCTTTCGTAAACACAGCAAATGCTGTTTGCTGGTCTGTTTGGTCTTGTATATTTGGGGGCGAGGGGTAGATGTCTGTTCACAAGTATTCCAACTTCTTACCTTCAAACACTTGTATTTGAAGCATCAAACAATGGAGAAGATGTTGGCTATCAAAACAATTCTGGCCTTCTCCTTAAAGGTCAAATGCGAAAAGACCACCCCTGTGATTCTGTTACCAAAAATCAGCCTGAGCATTGCAAATCCAACTATTTCATCAGGTATGTGCGAGATGTGATTCCAATACGCCTCTGATCAATCGCTGTTCCTTGGGAAGGACTTCAACTCCAGAGGATCTTATGAATTCTTTATAACAACCCGGGTGCATCTCTCATTCTGAACATGCTAGGTGGAAAACTTTTGAATGATCAGTCCTTGGTCCATATTCAAAGAGAACTGTATCAAATAGAGTGGAAAAAACAGAAATAAAGCAGAAAATTATATAAAGCGAAAGTTTTTCATCAGTATTTAATTATTTAAATTCCCAAACTGCCTCTCATGAATGTGTTTCTTTTTTCATGCAATGCTGCGATTTCATTACACCATGAAATGAGATGAATGATATCAAATTCGAAATTCTTGTTCATTTGTATCCTCTGAAACCATATCCCAACCACATTTCAAAATGTATCTATCTACTATGGAACTAACATATCTATCTGTAATGCTTTGAAGCTAACAAAGAGAGCAGGTATCTATAACATCTGGTATCCTTTCTGTTCTGCATTTTACAAACAATTTGAGGCGAATTGGATCCTATTCTGAAGAAAATGTGGTCTGTCGTCATGCCCGATTCACTCTCAGATGGTCATGGTAACCGAGGTCAGCCATGTATATTCACTGAGTTTTTAGTATTAAGGACCATTTGATATTTTCCCCTTCGTCTTTCCTGGGAATGTGTGCTGTGAGTTGTATTATCAAAGCCCATTTTATGCAACCTCGGAATGTTCTGTCTGGTTCACCATTATTTTCCCTCTTTATCAATTTATGGCTATTTGGTTACCGAGGCTGAAAATAAAATACTCGATGGAGAAAACAGCAGCTGAAGCTCCACAATAAACTGCATGTTCCTATGTTTCAAAAACATCCATTTCCAATAATATGTGAAACTGGTAAGATAATTGAGAAAGTGTCCCGTTTCAGCAATGAAAAACCAAACTGTTATTCTGATCATGATGGGTGGAGTTTCGCTGGTTTGATAGGGTTTAAACCCTGGCAAAAGTGAGTACTGCAGTTGCTGCCAATCAGAGTCTAGATTCGAGTGGTGCTGGAAAAGCACAGCAGGTCAGGCAGCATCTGAGGAGCAGGAAAATCGACGTTTTGGGCAAAAGCCCTTCGTGAGGAATGAAGGCAGGGAGCCTCCAGGGTGGAGATAAAAACGGAAAGGGGCGGGGCTGGGGAGAAGGTAGCATAGACTACAATAGGTGGATGGGGTGGGGTTGAAGATGAGAGGCCAGAGAGGAAGGTGGGGGAGGGTCTCAAAGAGTACAATGAATGGGTGAATGTGGGTGGGGATGATGGTGATAGTTCAGAAAGGAGGATTGAGCGGTTAGGTGGGAAGGAAGATTGGCAGGTAGACAGGTTATGAGGATGGTGCTGAACTGGCAAGTTGGAACTGAGGTGAGGTGGGGAGGGGAAATTAGAAAACTATTGGAATCCACATTGATGCCCTGAGGTTGAAGTGTTCCAAGGCGGATGATGAGGCGTTCTTCCTCCAGGCGTCGGGTGGTGAGTGAGTGGCGGTGGAGGAGGCCCAGGACCTGCATGTCCTCAGCAGAGTGGGCGGGGGAGTTGAAATGTTGGGCCACGGTGTGGTGGAGTTGATTGGCGTCGACTTTCCCTAAAGCACTCTGCGAGAAGGCGTCCAGTCGCCCCAATGTAGAAGAGACCACATCGGGAGCAACGGATAAAATAAATGACATTGGTGGATGTGCAGGTGAAACATTGATGGATGTCGAAGGCTCCTTTTGGGCCTTGGATGGAGGTGAGGGAGGAGGTGTGTGTGCATATTTTCCAGACCTGCGGTGGCAGAGAAGGTGCGAGGAGGGGAGGGTGGGTTGTTGGTGGTCGTGGTCCGGACGAAATAGTCACAGAGGGAACGATCTTTACGGAAAGCAGAAAGAGGTGGGGAGGGAAATATATCCCTGGTGGTGGGGTCCTTTTGGAGGTGGTGGAAATGTCGGCAGATGATATGATTTATACGAAGGTTGTTAGGGTGGAAGGTGAGGACCAGTGGGTTCTGGCCTTGCTACGATTGGAGAGCCTTGAGGGTGGAGGTGCAGGATGTGGATGCATGCGTTGGAGGGCAACTTCAATCATGTAGAAAGGAAATTGCGGTCTTTAATGAAGGAGGCCATCTGATGTGTTCTGTGGTGCAACAGGTCGTCCTGGGAGGAATTGCGAATACGAGATAGCATTTCTGCTGGAGATAGGGTGGGAAGAGGTGCAGTCCAGGTAGCAGTGGGAGTCGGTGGGTTTGTAAAAATGTTAGTGTCATGTCGGTCATCATTAATGGAAATTAAGAGGTCCAGGAAGGAGACAGAGTGTCAGAGATTGTCCAGGTGAATTTAAGATCGGGTGGAATGTGTTGTTGAATTTGATGAACTTCTCAACCTCCTCGCGGGAGCATGACATGGCACCAATGCAGTCATCAATGTTTCAGAGGAAGAGATGGGGAGTAGTGTGGGTGTAACTACATAAGATGGGCTGCTCTACTTTGCCGACAAAGAGACAGACATAGTTGGGGCTCATACAGGTGCCCATGGTTACTTCTTTGGTCTGGAGGAAGTGGCGGGTTCGAAGGAAACATTGTTAAGGGTGAGGACCAGTTAAGCCAAATGAATGAGAGTATCAGTGGAAGGGTACAGTTGGGTACATCGGGAGTAGAAGAAACGGAGGGCTTGGAGGCCCTGGTCATGGTGGATGGAGGTGTAGAGTGATTAGATGAGGCGTTGGGGGCCGGGGAAACGGAAGTCTTGGAGGAGGTGGAGAACATGGGTGGCGTCTCAAACGTATGATGGAAGTTTCTAGACTGGGGGAATAGGGCAGTAGGGTTAAAACCCTGTTTATCTTTGTTTTTGTTAGTCGCTCTGACTGTCAGTGATTAGTCAAGTCAGGTGAAGGAAATAATCTCAGCGACACAGGGATCGAGTGTAAAAAATAAGTCAGTGATTGTCCTCATTCCCTTATCTGGTAACTTCAAAATTCTGCGGATTTTGTACACTATGCATTTCTTCTATTACAACATTGTAGGAAGCAATACTAAGTGAAGATCAATGGTTCTCTACATACATTTCGCCAAATTATTATCGTGCTGGCAGAATTTACCTGCTGTACAGATATATTTAATAATGGGTGACTTAGTACAAATTCAGCGAGGAGTTCAAAATGCAGTAAAATATCGAATTGCATTGTTTCTTCAATTCATTAACAACAACAAAACAGCTGATGCCCAGATTTCCAAAAGATTAATACCAGGAATTATTGCACATATGTGATTGTTCGCTAAGAGGAGTGAGGACGTGTGCATTGAGATGGTTAGGCAAGAGATTCATGCTCATCACTGAGGGGTAGGACGGGAAACGAAACCATAGCATTTCCAACTAAAAAAAGACATTTCTGGTCAAGGTCTGGCAGCAACTGTGGAAAATAAATTACAGTTAACGTTTTCGATGGAATGTTCCTTCCTCAGAACAGAAATCCCAGTCCAGTTACCCTGTGGTTCCACAATTAATGACGAGATATCCAAAGCCCTCCATGCCTGTAACCTCCATACTTCATTAAAGTATTTTGCTGCAAAGGCTTCCCCTTTTCCTTACGTTCCCTCAACACCTCACAAAAAAGGTCTCTGGCTCTGTATCCTCCTGTCAGCTAGAATGTCACTTACTTCACGATCATTGTGTACCGTTGTCCAGCATACAACCTTCCTCACCTCTGTTACCCATCTTCAGATGCGATAATATTCGCTACCTTTGCAAATTCCTCGAGATCCTACAATCCCTCTGTATCTCAGTGATCCTCTATTTCTGAATTCCTTCAAGATTTTGATAAGCAGCTGTATATTTAGGCAAAAATCATGGAATCTCTTTCATAGAGTTTGCTTTGCCTTCCACATTCTCCTACATAAAGACCCAAATTAAAAATGTAAACATTCAGCGAAGCACAAGCCGTCTCCACTGGAACCCAGCCTTTCAATTGCCTTGATATCACAATCTCCTCAGTACAGAAACAGTTAAACAATAGAATTGTAATTGATGAACTTATTTCTATTTTGATAATGTAGTCCCGTTTTCTTTTGGACAGAAGTATTAACATCCAACATCGTCTCTTGGACACACAGTCTGATGGAAGAAGAGAGACATGTTCAGAATAGAAACTCACAGACCACTTTAACGAGAAGCAGGGACAAGAGGACCAGGAAAACGATTGTGAAACACAATTCATCTCGAAAGGAATAAACCTGAAATGAATGAAAAGAGTCAAAAAGCTGGTAGGAAACTAATACAGATCTTGTTTAAATAACACTTGGTGACTGTAATAATGGTGGCCTCATTTTAGAAATATATAGTGCATTGATTACTGAAGATAGTGCAAGTATGTTAACGAATACAATGGCTGAACTGAGAAAACTGAGGAAACATTTATCTATAATTAGTTGAGCAGTAAAGTTCTTAGACATTGCCCTTGGATTAGTGCCTGTATTATCAAAACTTGATGTTAAGGCTCCTATCTTCCTGTCTCTGTGACTCCTTCACCAACGTGAGAGGCACAAAGTCAGCATAATTCACACGTTCCTGGACTCTGACTCATGAGTAAGAAATAATCACCAACTTCCACATTTAAAGAATGGAACCTCAAATAAAGCTCACATTTGACAGCACGCTAAGGGAAGGAGATTGAATTGTACAGGAAAGCACTTTCGATTTAAAAAAAACTATGACAATTGAATACATTTACACAGCAGTACTTTTTTCATCCGGTAAGAAATTAATTAAGATTTGCTTTTTTGCACCAGTGTATGCACGGTTAATTAAAGAATAATATTTTGTAACACTTGAGTGATGGGACTAATAGAAATCGAACATTAAGACTGGCTTGCAAAACACTAAACTCCATTTATTTCGGAGACATCAGGTGACAAAGTAAAATATGTCCTTCAACTTGAAAGGAATTGTGAATTTATTTAACCACAATCAAACTATCTCTGCATTTCATGTCTACTCGGTTATTTCATCATTGTCAAGCAAGTTCAGTAGATCAATTATTTTTATATGTGAAATAGATATCGTGGGTGTGGGTATCGCTGACAAGATTAGAGTGGTGCTGGAAAAGCATAGCAGGTCATCCAGCATCCGAGGAGCAGGAAAATCGTCATTTCGGGTCATTCCTGATGAAGGGCTTTTGCCCGAAATTTTGATTTTCCTGCACCACTCTAATCTCCAGCATCTGCAGCACCCACGTCTGCCTACGATTGCTAACAATACCATTATTTATTTCCGGTGACTAATTGCTGGAGAACGATGTAGTTTGTTCTGATTTTACGGAGAATTGATAAGATTCAACAATATTCCCATTGGTCTTGGGGAGCAGTCCAGATCTGGTAACGATGATACATTTTCTTCCCTAGTGTACATTATTGACATGTTTGCTTTTTGTGGCAATCACCAGTGGTTGCAAAATCCCCAGTAGTATTGGATTAAATGGCAGACAATAAAACCAAAAAGAAGCTAAAGCAAACTTTTTAACCTTTGAATTAAGGAAAGGATAGAGTAATCCGGGGAAGGAATAAATAACAGATACATTGAAAAAAAAACCTTTTGCCTCGCTTTCAAAGAAGGATATCCATCCTACCTCAAATGGAGGACAAAATGTTGGTATAAAGGGGGCAAAGTTTATCGTCAGGTAGTATGAGAACGTTTAAGAGAGTAATACCTTGTTTTAAGAACAATCAGAACTTAATGTCACACATTGCAAATTCAGACACTGATAATTTCAGAGATATTGAGAGTTCTTTTCTGATTTTTCGTTGGTTTCATAGATTATGGAATGGTCCACCACCGGAAGTTAGAAAATGCACCATAGCTTGATCAGCAAATATCAACATGATTTTACAAGCAGGAAATTCTGATTGACAACAACATTCAACGTCATTTGAGAAGAAAATCAGCGGAGGCAACAAATAAAGCAACAATATTTAGACTACGAGGTTTGTCCAAAACGCCTCAATGAAATGAAGTATAGATTCTCATTAAGAAGGACACATACTGAGAAGAGACTACATGTGAGCAACAAGCTGATAATGCATATCGCTACGAATGTGAAACACATGGAAGATACAGTTGGTTGAGGAAGTGGGAACAGGTGCTTCATTTTTCTGCATTGTTGAGCTGCCAGACACAATCCACAAACTAGAAATGAACGGTAATGTGTAGGCAGCAGTAAGAACGTGAAGCTTCTATGTTTGTGCTTGGAGTATTACAAATACATTCAAAGTGTGATATAATCGCAATAATGCTCGGTTTGATGACATTTTTCTCTAAATGGCAAATTTCAGTTTGAGTTAACATAACGTTATTTCAGTTTATTAGAACTTAATCATAAGCAGAAATCAATGAATTCATTAAAGGGTAAAAATATAAATTACCTCATTACTTTACGTCACAGGATAGAGCAGTAAATGTCATACAGGTATATTCTGTGGAAACCGGTGGATGTCAGCATGTCTCCACAAAGGTCCAAGGATACATCCCCGGGGAACACCACTAGTCGTGGACCTCCAGCTAGGTCAACACCTTTCCACCACTACCATCTGTTTCTATGGGCAAGGCAATTCTGAATCCAAGCAACCAAGTCACCGTGTCATCTTATGGATGAGCCTACCATGAAGGCCTTGTTGAAAGCCTTACTAAAATCCAAGCCGACAACACCCACTGCTCAACCCTCATCGAATACCATTGTCAGCTCCTCGAAAAATTCAATCAAATTAGTAAGACATGACCAGCCATGCGCAAAGCCATGCTGACTGTCACAGGAATGTTGAGTTTAAAAGCCATCGATATGCTAATCAGCGTGATTGTATTGAATTGCCTAGCCAGATTAATGGTCTGATTGAACTACTCCAGCTCTTATGTTTACATAAAATTCTCAGTTAAATTCAGATCAAACAGATCTGATCATTCCAACTGCAGGTTGAAGACAGATAATGATGCTTCAAACAGCTAAACTGCTCCAAGATTTTCCCTACTTTGCAGACAAGATTCGATGGGGTCTGAGTTATAATTGAAGGCAGTCATTGCAGATACATAAAAAGAAAACAAATCTGGTGTCGAACTCAGGAAGGTTTTTTCACCATGTTGTCGGACAGCTGGAGGCCAATGAAAAAATATTTGGGAATTTACAGATTGAAAGAGGAATGGGGAAAGCATGTGAGAAAGATTTAGATAATTGTGTGGAGCAGATTTAAGCTGTGAGATAAGAATTCAATGCATCTGTTAAAATTTTTATACTCTCAAAATAGCAAGTGTAGACTAATTGTGAAAAGAATAAAAGTATAATTTGTTCAAAGCCATATATTTACAAATCAGTAAAACATTAATGCAATTTTGCAAATGATTACGTTAAGTGCCATAAATCAACAAATGCAAGTCGTACAATTATGTATTCCAGAACATAGAGAAGAATAATTAGAAGTAATGGAGGTAATTATAAAATATTTTAAAATAAAGACACAAAGCGAAAAAGATAGATATTCTGACAAAGTCGTTAAATTAGACAGAACTTCCAAGAAAATGTCTGTCTTAATAAATGGTAAGAAGATTGATTTCACTTCAAATTCAAACAGTGAAAGTCAGTACCGCGGGTTTATTTATGGAGAAACGTATTAAGGCCACGGATTAGAGAGAAAAAGAACTTGATTTTCACAATTTTAGGTAAATAGGCACCGGGAAAGACTTGAGTGAAGCATGAATCCTAATAGAACTCAAAGAACAAAGAGGTCAAAGAACTATACAACAGAACAATTCATCTTTCAGACCTCCAAACGTACACAGATATTTTTTGCACTTTCACAAAAAAATTGTCTTTAATTAAAATATCTGTCTCCCTGTATGCCACCCAATTCCTGTATTCATCCAGGTGTTTTCTGGATTCTGCTAACTCAATTGTTTGATTGGTCTGTTGCTGTGCTATACATACTGCAGAATCCAATGTAATTTGAATGTTAAGTAATCAGATCGACAATTTTAACAACACAGATATTGAAGTGGTTTTATTTTTCGACGTCGGGCAGTATTCATTTTATTATAATTAATCGAACAGCAATACTCAGCACTTAATAAATACCCTGTTCGATTAATAGTCTCTTGTTCTAAAGGGAACTTTTATTACTAAGTAAATTGCAAAGATCATCATGGTTTAACCTCTAGAACTCTGAGACACTTAATTGTCTGTCAATTGCTAATCAGTTTGAGAAGTTAACAAATTAATATCCACATCCTTTATATAGACTGTAATGGTCAAGGGACGAACTCCTTTTTAAAAAAGTAACACAGAACCTAACATTTCTAATTGCTTTAAGCAAATGAAACACGAATATTTCAGGAGTGACACAGCTGGTCAAACCAATTGGTTTTAAACAAAACGCAATTTATTTTCACATGAACAAAAGAACACAAGGTCTAGAATAACATCACTTTTTGAAACTATAAAAACACAAAAACGTAACTTAGCAAAGGGTTGTTCCAATTTCCTGAAAAATCCCATAAACTCACCACTTGGCAAAAACTTAAATTCAAACGCAGGCGCTTACATGATAAAGATGTCAGCGAGAGAGACGATCAGCATGAAACTTGTTCTTTGGTCGATAGCTAATTTAACACAAAACTAAAAAAAAACACTGAACTGCGGGAATAGTTACTCCACTCTCATTGCACCAGTGTTTTAAAAACAAAACTGAAAGGCCTTTCTAATTGTTGACTTTGGCAGCATCTGGTATAGATTATTAAAGTAGTCACTTGAGACATTTTGGCAACTCTGCATTTACGACAACGTTCGAATTAGAAACCACTACCAAATACCCTTGTTGAAGGAGAAACATAATCACCCTTCTCCCATAAAGAAATGAGTATCAAAACTGTCCAAAGATAACTTTATTTCAAAACCTCTTAATCTGAACGTGTTAGTTCACTGCAACTTTGTACATATGCATTATATTGATTTTCACCAAGTCAACATGAATGACTGCATTCTAATTTAGCCCATTTACTCTTGCGACTCTACACCTCCATTTCTCATCCAAGTCTCTAAAATGCATAAGCAATCACGTTTTCTCATCCTGTCACATGCACATTTTAAAAAAGTGAATAGTTTAAAAAAACAAGCTTCATCTAAAACCTTTGGATTTTTTTTTCCATACGTTTCTCCACAAACGCCAATGGGTTATCATCAGTGTATATGATTGTCTCAGATACATAAATGGTAACATAATATTAAAATTTTGTAACACTAACACCAAGCTCAAAGTCCTGTTCTCAATGGTCGACTATTTCTGCTAATGTATGTCCGTTTTCCTGTAGACGTAACCAAGAGTTATTTCTGTTTGTCTACTTTCTGAAAAAGCACAGTGTCGAAACTCACATCACTCACTTCGATCGACAACTTGAATGGCTTTGCATAAATAGGTCTGACTAACACTAGGGGCAATGATTAACAAATCTTTCAGTCTGTCCAATGCCTTCTTACAAAACGGTCTCTACTGAAACGCCTTGCCTTTATTGAGCAATTTAGTGAGTGGAGAAGCCATAAGTTTAAAACTTCATCGAATTTCAGTAAAATTCACTCAATCCCTGGAATCGGAGCTCAGTAATTTTTTTGTCGATATTATGGGAACTCCCCAATTAGCTGTTTTTTTGCATTCAGCTGGGCCACTAATAATGATCAATAACATTTCTCAGGAAGATGACTTGGGCTTTGTAAAATTCACTCTTAGCCGGCTTTATCACCAAAGCTGCCTCTTAATGTCAATTGATTAATTATAATAATAAGAGCAAATTCCTTGCACGTGTGACGAAAAATCATGAGGACAACAGCATAAACTATTGTTATGGACTAGACCAGACCTCAACAAATACCGCAAAGAGCCTCCAAGCTGTTATGGAAAAGGGCAGGCCCTCGAAAACATTTTAAGAAGGGAGCCCAGAACGTAACTTTTCTAGTGGTTTTAAGCAAATGTAAGGCGAAGGACCCATGCAGTTTGCCAAATCACTTGGTTTTAAACAAAGCAAGTTTTATTTACACCGAACAAATGAATACAGAATTTAGGAAAACATAACTTTTTGAAAAACCGTCTGACACCAAAATGCAACTTAACAACAGCCTGTTCCGATTTCCTGCAGCATCCCATAAACACACCACTTGACGAAAAGGCAAATTCGAAACAGTTTCTTGTGGGGGAGAGATGTCAGACAGGGAGAGAGAGAGAGGCGATCAGCCTGGAGCAGTTTATTTTTATTCCCCAGTTAAAACCAACCCAAAACAAGAAAAATGCTCTGAACTGGGAGAAATGTCCACTCCACTTTCATTGCATCAGTGTTTTGAAAAAGAAACTGAACGCCTTTTCTGATTGTTGAATTAGGCAGCATTATTAGCCATTATTAACTTAGCCAGTTTAGACATTTTTGCCACCTCTGCCTTTAAGAACACTCTCAAAAAAGCAGGACTGAATATCCTCATTAACGAGCAACATTATCACAGGACAAATCAAAATAGATAATACTCCCGATAAGTGCTTCTTCATGTTCAAGGAGTGTGAATAAAAAACATTGAAATCAGAAAATTTTGAAAATGACAAAATGTATTCAGAGTAGCAGTAATTCCAACAAAATTTCAGTACATTAGCAATACTGTTCTGATATTTTCCTGTTTGCAAACAGTTAAATGTTTCAGTTGATACAGTTCAATTAAGCACAGATAATTATCTAGACATGTATGAAAGTGTATCCTCAAGCAACCACCAATGTACACATTATTTATTTGCTTGCATATTATGTCCAGGTGCTTCATGAAATGCGAAGGGCAGTTATCTTAATTATTGCTACGAAAATAGTAACATTTGTTTCTCTCCTGCTCGTGACAATTATTCATTACAATTTTACAAAATCAGATACTTCCAGGCAGGCTTGGTGCAAAACTTTGTACTCAATTCAGTGTAATTAGCATAATTCCCTCTGATGGTTCAATGTCCTGATGTCTGATTCAACTATATGGAGAAAAAAAACCCTGTAGCGAAAATGTGGGAATTCAGAGGTGCTATGAGTAAGAGAAATGGACTGTTTGCTGCAAAATCGTTCATTTAGCTTTGAACATGTATCTTGACAAATAGCAGCTCCTCATATGTCCATTCGTTAGCCAGGCGTCCCAAGTTATATGAATAGTCACAGAGTAAAACCAGAGCTCAGTTCATGCACAGATCAGCATGACGTCAATGCCAATTCTTAATTATCATTGACACAAATAAAGGCATAAGATAAACAGTTTATGTTCATGATGCTGCGAAATTGTTCCATGCATTTCTATGTGAGGTGAGCTCTCTAAAACAAACTCTGTGATCAAATACTCTGACAGTCTTCACATTACACGAGGTCAGATTTGCCCAGGGTGCATCAAACGCCAACATCACTTAATTTAGTTTTACATTGAAAACAAATATAAAATACCATGACAACAGAGGAGTTGGACTTCTGTTTTGCCAGAATAACATGAGATTTTCGTCAGACAGACGGATACTATCCGATTCTATGTGAATTTTACCAAGATATTAGAGAAGGTCCAATGTGGTAGTCTCGAGATGAAGCAAAATTAGTGGCAGCGCAAGGATCCCAGGTTCTGAATGCATCCTTTAGCAGTGGTCCGTGCGAAGTAGTCATTTCCTCCATGTATCTGACTGGATTTCCTCTGGGAGCTCTGGTTTTCCACTCAGAGTCCAAAGATAAGCATGTTAGGTGAATTGGACACGACAAAGGAACTTGTCCTGCCATTTTCAGACACCTGGAAGTTAGATAAGTTAGACATCGTGTGAATTCCACTCGGAGTTGATTGGGTGAGACAATGGTTCCGGACGTGTTTGCTATTCTCAGGGCCAGTGTAGACTTGATGGGCCAAATGGCATGTTTCTGACATTCTAAACGATTCATGGCATCTGTGCAAAACTCTAAAGTTGGATCCACCATGACAGAGAGGTAGAAGGAAAAAAAGTAAAGATGTGTTTTTTTGTGAATGTCAGTCGAATTCCAATTTGCTTCCAGACAGATGAGTATCAGAACTTTCCGCTCTGTGTCTGGATATATGTTAATAGTTTAGACTTGAAGGTAATGCGCATGATTAACTCATTTAAAGATCATGTAAAAATTCATGTAATTGAAACTGAAGAAGAAATCTGCAAACTGCAGAAAGATATCAATGAGCAAGCCGGTATCAGAAGCTGTTGCAAACGGCATTTAATATGGGTCAATGAATTTGTGAAAGCTAAATAAAAGGAAGTCATTACACAATACATTGTAAAATGCTGCAGAGTGTAGAGGCTCGGAGGAACGTTGCAGTGGCTGTACACCGATGGGAGAAAGTGAGGACTGCAGATGCTGGAGATCAGAGCTGAAAAATGTGTTGCAAGAAAAGCACAGCTGGTCAGGGAGCATCCAAGGAGCAGGAGAATCGACGTTTCCGGAATAAGCGCTTCTTCAGGAATGAGGAAGGTGTACCAAGCAGGCTAAGATAAAAGATAGGGAGGAGGGATTTGGGGGAGGGGCGTTGGGAATGCGATAGGTGGAAGGAGGTTAAGGTGAGGGTGATAGGCTGGAGAGGAAGTGGGCTCGGAGAGATCAGGAAGAAGATTGCAGGTCAAGAAGGTGGTGCAGAGTCCAATGGTTGGGGCTGAGATAAGGTGGGGGAGGGGAAATGAGGAAGCTGGAGAAATCTGCATTCATCCCTTGTGGTTGGAGGGTTCTTAGGCGGAAGATGAGGCACTCTTCCTCAAGGCGTCGTGTTGCCATAGTCTGGCGATGGAGGAGGCCAAGGACCTGCATGATCTTGGCGGAGTGGGAGGGAGAGTTAAAGTGCTCCGCCACGGGGTGGTTGGGTTGGTTGGTCCGGGTGTCCCAGAGGTGTTCTCTGAAATGTTCCGCATGTAGGCAGCCTGTCTCCCCAATGTAGAGGAGGCCACATCAGGTGCAGCAGATACAGTAAATAATGTGTGTGGAGGTGCAGGTGAATTTGTGACGGATATGGAAGGATCCCTTGGGGCCTTGGAGGGAAGTGAGAAAGGAGGTATGGGCGCAAGTTTTGCATTTCTTGCAGTTGCAGGGGAAGGTGCCGGGAGTAGAGGTTGTGTTGGTGGGGGGTGTGGATCTGACGATGGAATCGCAGAGGGAGTGGTCTCTCTGGAAGACTGATAGGGGTGGGGAGGGAAATATATCCTTGGTGATGGGGTGTTTGGAGGTGGCGGAAATGATGAAGGATGATACAATGTATCTGGAGTTTAGTGGGGTGGTAGGTGAGAACCAGTGGGGTTCTGCCCTGATGGCGGTTGGAGGGGCGGGGTTCAAGGGCAGAGGAGCGGGAAGTGGAGGAGATGCGGCGGAGAGCATTGTCAACTACGTCTCGGGGAAATTGCTGTCTTTGAGGAAGAAGGCCATCTGGGTTGTTCATTATTGGAACGGGTCCTCCTGGGAGCAGATGCTGCGGAGATGGGGGAAATGGGAATGTGGGATGGCGTTTTTACAGGGGGCAGGGTGAGAGGAGGTGTAATCTAGGTAGCTGTGGGAGTTGGTCGGTTTATAGTTACTGTCCGTGTTGATTCGGTCACCCGAGATAGAACTGGAGAGGTCTAGGAAGGGGAGGGAGGAGTCTGAGACGGTCCAAGTAAATTTGAGGTCGGGATGGAAGGTGTTAGTAAAGTGGATGAACTGTTCAACCTACTGGTGGGAGCACGAGGTAGCGCCAATACAGTCATCATTGTAGCGGAGGAAAAGGTGGGAGGTGGTGCCAGTAAGGCTGTAGAAGATGGATTGTTCCATATATCCAACGAAGAGGCAGGCATAGCTGGGGCCCATGCGGGTGCCGATGGCTACTCCTTAGGTTGGAGGAAGTGGGATGATTGGAAAGAGAAGTTGTTCAGAGTGAGGACCAGTTCAGTCAGTCGAAGGAGGGTGTCAGTGGAAGGGTACTGGTTGGGTCGGTGGGAAAGGAAGAAGCGGAGGGCTTTGAGGCCTTTGTGATGAGGGATGGAAGTGTTTCGAGACTGGATGTCCATGGTGAAGATAAGGCGTTGGGGGCCAGGGAAGCGAAAATCATGGAGGAGGTGGAGGGCATGGGTGGTGTCCCGAACGTAGGTGGGGAGTTCTTGGACTAAGGGGGACCGGAACGTGTCGAGGTATGCGGAGATGAGGTCGGTGAGGCAGGAGCAGGCTGAGACAATGGGTCAGCTGGGGCATTCAGGTTTGTGGACTTTGGGCAGGAGGTAGAAACGGGCGGTGGGGGGTTGTGGGACTATGAGATTGGAGGTGGTGCGGGGTCTGATTGGCGTTGGCGGAAATGACGAAGGATGATACGATGTATCTGGAGGTTGGTGGGGTGGTAGGCGAGGACCAGTGTGGTTCTGTCCTGGTAGCGATTCAAGGGCGGAGGAGCGGGAGGAGGGGTGTGGTTCAAGGGCGGAGGAGCGGGAAGTGGAGGAGATGTGGTGGAGAGCATCGTCAACCACTCCTCTTACCCACTCCAACCTCGCACCCTCGCAACGTGAAGCCCTCCACTCCCTCCGCTCCAACCACAACCTCACTATCAAACCGGCAGACAAGGGAGGCGTGGTAGTAGTAGGGCGCACCAATCTTTACATTGCTGAGGCTAAACACCAGCTCGTGGACACCTCCTCCCATTGACCCCTTGACCATGACCCCACCTCCAACCACCAAACCATCATCTCCCAGACCATCAATAACCACATCACCTCGGGGGATCTTTGTCCATCATTTGCTCTATTCCTATTGCCCTTCACCTTAAAATTACGTCCTTCTCCTATTATAGGGACACGCCCATCATAAACTTGAAAATACCAAATGATCTCTCCTCAGTATTGTCTGAGTCAAAAAAAGAACAATCCAATTTAATCTCCTTTTATGTATTACCTGTCGAAATATCTCCCAACGAGCTTTTTGTGAAGTCTTGCTCCCGCAATGATCTCAAATTTCGGGCCACCAATCAAATAGAGAACACTTTTATGGATATAATCAGAATAATGTAGTGTGAATGCTATTTGCTGCTTTTCTGCCAACATCTTGATTATGCTCATCTCATGATACATTTGGACATGGGCGGCTTCAGTTTTTGAAGAGGCATGGATGGTTTTGAAGATGATGCAACAGTCTGCATCATATAGAGGAACATCATTAAGCAGTTAATAATTAACACTTCTATTTAGTAATAGAAAAGGTGAAGATTAAAAATAAATGGAGAAAAGATGTAGAAAACATTCTCAAGAAGAGTCATATTGCACGTGAAATATTAACTTTGTTTCTCCACAAATCCTGCCAGGCATTTTAATTTCCTCCAAAATTCTCCAGTCCTGGGAAAGAAAATCTTCGTTTTTTTTTTTCTCTCTCTGGAAGCAGCCTGGATCTTTGCCTTTCGATCAGGAACACATTTACAGTAATTGAGTGGTTATTGCACAAGTATCACTTTTTCTGACAAGTTTATTTTGCCTCGTTCTTTCCAAACGATTGTGTCATATTAAAGCTGATGTTCCTTCTGCTCAATTTTCCCCTCTTTCTCGTTAGAAGAGTGCTGTCGCTATCCAATTCAACAGAATCTATAATTTCCTTCATATGCCTAACGCACAACAAGCTGATAGTGAGAAAAGTCTATCGTGATTATAAAGCAAACGCCCCTAACACAGATCCAAATATCAGTGTCTGCTACCCCGTTCGAATTATATCCACATTTAATCTCAGTTAGGGTAAGCAGAATGAAAAAAAGCAGCACAGATGGCCATGAACTCCTATTAACCATGATCTAAGATATACAGCGCTTGATATTTAAGTGCATTACTCCATCCAATGAGCCTTGGAACGAGCAGGAAAGGAAGGTGCTGGAATTCTTCTGACATAAGGAACTGACTTCGGTCCATGTAGTTTGGCACAAATGCAATGAAGATCACAAATGCTTATGATTACTTAAACGTTATTCATTAACTTCCACATCATCCAAGAAAGACACTATTGCAAAGAAGGGCGTTGATTAATCCTTTCTCTCGAAGTGTGAAGAAATCAGTTCCAAGCTACTGTACGGTATAAGAGATTGTGGATTGTCTTTGTGAATTATGTTCTTCTGTGCCACTTTTAAGGTCACTCTTAATAAATTCAGTCTCATAGAGACGATGAACGTCGATCATAAATTGCAAGTGACAAGACTGCTTCTGAAAATGAGTTGTGATCCACACAGTTGGATAAAGTTTGGATTTTACGTGGAAGACACCGTAAACGCAGGTATACTAAATGCAATATGAGTTGTGTTTTATACATGTAATTGATGTCAGATTTTGGATTGTGAAATACTCGCATGTGTGTGTCAGTTTGTGTGAATGAGAGTTTTAGTGATTAATAACAGCATTTCTGGATTTATGATTTTTAAATAAACATACATGATAGTGATGATCCTGGAGTCATAATGCAAATGCGTTTCCATTGTGAAAGTGTCACGATTAATATTCATTTGCAGAAGGTTTGAGTGAGTTTACTATAAGACTCATTCCTCAAAAGAAATGAGTTATCTTAGAACAGTTGTGCAACAATTTCCGTTATACAAATGTTCCGTTGATAATTCGAGATTGTAAGTGGCTAATTAAAAAACCTGAATGGATTATTTAACTTTATGAAAGTTTAGGCTACGTTTAATGAATACAGGAATTGAAACAAACAGTTAGGTCACACCTTTAGGTGCACATAATACGAAACTCGAGCTGGTAATGGAGAATTCTAAAGTGCTGATTTATGGGAATAGACCGGATTGTATTTTGCCAAGAACTTTGAATTGTTTCAGATTGGGATAGAGCTCAGCATCATGGTCTACATACTATGAAATTGTCTGATTAATGCAATTACCCCCTGAAGGGAATCAAACCGTTAACAAGTAGAATTTGCAGTTTCACACACTATGAAACATAACATGCCCCTCCCTATGCATATCTGTTTGCAGTATATTACACTTGTCTTGCACATTTTCAATTTGCAAGTTTATGGAAGAAATTTGGATCGCAGTCAACACAGTGAGGATTAGTTTGGTAATCAATGACCCTCCTCAACGTTCACGTTCTTTCTTCTCGATAATGTCTACAACCTATCAGCACTGAGCGTCCGAATGCTCCCACATACCTCTTTGAGTGAGAAGGTCATCTACCAATATTACCAACTGCACCCTGATGTCCAAGTTTAATCATGCCAAGCATAGTTCTGCAATCTTCAGATTTCCCCCCTTACATACCGCCCCTCATCGAAGCCAGGATATTTGAGACTGTCAGCGATGAAAATCCAGTCTCTTTTATTAACCCATATTAACCAGGGTTGATTTGTTCATACCACATTCTATCCTAACCCAATAAACTTTTCCATCCTTATTTACATAGAATGATTCTAATTCTGCTGTTATAATATTCAATGGTTATGCATCCAAGTTCTTTTGTTGCAGAGAATCTTAATACCACAGGAACCTGGTGAGCGGAAAGTATAACAGCTCCACAGTCTCTCTTTATGCAGACTGCTTACGATGGTCCATTCAAAGTGAACAACCTTGCAGTGTTTGATACAGTTTTCTTTAACCTCAACACGATAATTTGTTTTCCAAAACTATTTTTTCAACTCACAGTGGTTTCAAGTTTCTTGAAAATCTGTAATAAACTGTGATCACTAATTTGCAAGCACTGCAAAATTTCTGTTTTTAGTGTTTTGAACTTGGACTTATTTTAGTATGCAGATGTATTCTGTGCAGATCCACTTAGAAGTTCTGGGAAAATTTTCATTCCATATCTACTTTTACTGGGGAAATGAATCTTTCTTCATTGTTGCACTTTTCATTACAGGACATGTGGGTAGTGCAATCCATATTCCTTGTTACATTTATTTTATGTTAGGACAGAGAGTAAATTAGAAGATAATAATGGCAAGTAATAGTGGTAGTACATTAACACAGATGACGTTATTCCTCATAGCGATTAGATAAGTCAAATTAGCAGAAGCAATGAAGAAGATTGCATAAATTGCATTCAAGACAGTTTATTCAAATATGTTGTGGTTTTAATCAGGGATCAGACTATTTTAGGTCTGGTCAGTGTAAGGAGGCAGGTCAAATAAATGATCTCGGAATAAAATGTGCCCTAGAATCAGCGGTCATAACATGGAAGAATATGCAATTCATTTTGAGAGTGAGAAACATAAATCATAAATAGTTGTGCTAAACTTACATCAGGGTAATTACTCTCGAATAAGGGAAGAGTTAGTTGGGGTGAACTGGAAAAGATGGTTTGTAGGAAATATGGTCAAGGAAAAATGGTTGAATAAAATTAAGTAGTTTATGCCTCAAGAAGCCTGAACTCAGTATGAAAAAGAAATGCCAGGAAGATGATAAGTGAAGTATGATTAGTAGCGGAAGTTGAAGAAGCATAATTTGAGATTTTAATCCATGTGTCATCAAGATACAAGATCGTGCACTACTTCAGGAAACTTTGTTTACATTCTAAGATATATTTATTGAATCACAGCAGTGACTTCATTGGCATGATTCACCTCCTGTTTTCCACTTCATTTTACAGTATCAGTCAACACACGGTCTCCTGTCTCTCTTCGAGAACATTCCACTTCTGATAAATGCAGTGTAACATCAGATGTCTTACAGACCTTGGTCGCTGAAAGCTGCTGCTTATTAACTCATTCAAAACCACGATACACAATATTAATTGAACGGCCAAAAGAAGGCTGGAGTATTTCAAATTAGTGAACATGTTCAATTGACTCTTAAGTGTGATTGACATTCATTGATATCAGACAGTGACGGCTTCCTGTTTGTTAGTTATCTGTGGACTCATCATCTTCATTAGGTGTTGCTTTTTATCATTTTCAAAGATGAGAGGATTATTTAAAATATTTTTTATCTCTTCATTAAAACAAAAGAGATACATTTCCAAGTAGGGCTCGAAGATTGATAACGTGGCTGCCATGTCTCAATTCTCAAGTAATTTAACGAACTTCCCGTTAATTCAGGAGCAAATACCCTCCTGACTTATTTGTTTGGTTTTGCATTTGTTATGTTTGAATACTTGGAGAGAATTAAATTCCCATCCCTATCTTGAAGACAAAACTCATTCAGAACGTAAAACTGTGTTAATACTAAATCATTGATGACAAAAATTTGCAGGTTATGTCAAACTTGTAAGGATAAAACCATTGAAAAAGTATGCAAATTGTTGCAAAGTTAACTCAAATGCAAATGTTGGATTACTGAAGCAAATTGAAATAGCAGAAGGACATAATGGCGGTTATGTTCTTTTTTTACTGGTGGCCTTATTATTAGGCCTTTGAGCCTTTCCAAACCTTTTATGTTGCAACCGGTCATTCCCATATTGTCCTTCACCTTGATATTTCATACTGTGTCTTCCCTGGTTAACTATGTTCTAGTTTAAGGTCTTCCAGAAATATTTCGTCCTCACTGCAGTATATCTTTTCGTTGAATCAGACCTCTTTAAGAAATAATCAACTGTCTGCGATTTTTCATCAACTGTCTTTTCGAATAAATCATTTTTCCACTTCATTGCAGCAGATTCATTGCAATATATTTACCCGTATTTAAGTTTTGCACATTGTTTACACAGTTCTTGTAGTTTCAGACTAATTGCTAAATTCTACACATCATCTCTCTTGTTAAGGAGCACTTGTTCTCCTAATATCATTCAGTAATCTCACCTAATTGCACGTTTCCAGCTCCAGGATAATAATGTTACTTTCACAAAGTTACATTTTAGGTGTCATTCGCACAATAATGAGTTTTGAATGCATATGATTGTTATAACGTTGTAAGTGCAGATGAAATTTAGTTTGTGACGTCAGTTAATGGTGGTAGGATCATTTTTCGATTTGGGGGCATTTCTGAACAGAGAAGTTGAATTTTGTATTGATCTTCTTTCAATTTCCACCCTAATTTTCACGGTAATATGATCCATCTTTCAATCGTTTCTTCACTTCCAAGGCATCTTTGACTTCATCTCCATGGAGTAGTTATTAGTTCATACTCATTCCAAATCATGGAATTCCAAAAATATCTAAACTGCACTTGCTCACACGCTGTCTACTCCATCTTTCTTTTTTGTCTGTTTACTCTGTTTGCTCAATCTCTTAAAGTAACATCGCCTTCCAAACTAATACTTCTCACATGTCTTCTTTTCTCCTCAGCTGAGGATAGACCAGTACATGCACTGTGTCCATGATGTATTATACACATATTTTCATAACCCTTCCCCTCCCTCTTCACACTCACCCTCCCTATTTCACAACTATTCGACCACCAGTCAATGTATTCAACTACACTTCCACTGCCACTGGAGTTGGTTTAGTACAGATGGATGGATACATGGTTTGTGATGCAGGCTATTGTCAACCACATGAGTTCAAATTCAATAAAACCTGAGCGTACCATGCAGGGCTCTTGTTCTAGTACTCTCCCAGTGGCATTCTGAAACAAAACTGAGAATGTTGGAGAAAATCAGCAGGTCTGACAGCAGCTATGGAGAAAGAAGTAGATGTAGAAGTCTGGAATAATTCTTCATCAGTTCAGAACTTCTAAAAATCATCTTTCACGCTCCACAGGTGTTGTCAAACCTGATGGGTTTCTCCAATATCTTCTACATTTGCAGTAAATTGCTAATATTTATTCTGTTTAGAACACGTTGTGAAAGACTTTGGGCAATATCTTCCTGTCGACTTCATTCAAAGGACTTGCAATTCGCTGTGAAAACCATATAAGGAAGCACAAAATGCATCACCCGTGGCAGCAAATTCACTTTTAGTAACGAGTTACTTCAAGAAAGACAGATAGATGCGCCCCCTTTAAAGAAACCAAGATGTCAAAATTAATACTCGTCTAGCAAGCACAATTAACATTCCAAAAAATAAGATCCATGGTGAGGAAATAAAAGCATATTACAAATATATGTTCCAGGAGTGGAATAAATCCTGACCAGTAGGGGGATTTGCTGCAATTTTGTTTTCAGTGTCTGTTACTATGTATGTGTTTTGGGAATTGTTACTTTGCGATGCTAATCTGAATTACCACTGAATGTATGGTTTGCTCCCTCCCTTCCTGCAGCTCATCTGCTTCTGAGTACCTCATCCGATTGCATTCTATTCAATCTAGCAAACACAATGTGTATTTGACGGGCATCCATTCCCAGACAACGAAAATTTAGTTCAACCAAACCTTTGCTTATTTATATCCAAACTCACAGCAGGTACGGCTCATGGTTGCTGATTGTTGATGTCACAAAATTTGATGGCTGACAGCAAATTTTGCAACTGCAATATTTTTCGAATTGGCAAAGAGCATCATTGATGTGCGAAGATTAGGATTAAAGTTTGTGAGAAGATTTGTAGCTCGGGTACTCGTTGTTGTGGTTCTGCTCACCGAGCTGGGAATTTGTGTTGCAGACGTTTTGTCCCCTGTCGAGGTGACATTCTCAGTGCTTGGGAGCCTCCTGTGAACCGCTTCTGTGATCTTTCCTCCAGCATTTGTAGTGGTTTGAATCTGCCGCTTCCGGTTGTCAGTTCCAGCTGTCCGTTGCAGTGGTCGGTATATTGGGTCCAGGTCGATGTGCTTATTGATTGAATCTGTGGATGATGCCATGCCTCTAGGAATTCCTTGGCCGTTCTCTGTTTGGCTTGTCCTATAATAGTAGTTTTGTCCCAGTCGAATTCATGTTGCTTGTCATCTGCGTGTGTGGCTACTAAGGATAGCTAGTCGTCTCGTTTCATGGCTAGTTGGTGTTCATGGATGTGGATCGTTAGCTGTCTTCCTGTTTGTCCTATATAGTGTTTTGTGCAGTCCTTGCATGGGATGTTGTACACTACATTGGTTTTGCTCATGCTGGGTATCGGGTCCTTCGTTCTGGTGAGTTGTTGTCTGAGAGTGGCTGACTCAGGCAGGCCATCTTCAGCCGATAGTTGTCTGACTCTTTCATCCATGTGAATTGAATATTTTGATCACGAGCATCAGATAAACATATGGGAGTGTCTATATCGAGGTATACCCCTATATATTAGTACTAACTAGTGACACACGTGGTTGTAAGTCCACTACATCAGCATTTAGCTATTGACAGCTAATAGTCAGTTGATGGTGAAATAAGTAGACACACTGCAAATCAGCATCTTTGTTTGCAACATTTTATTCTAAATGATTTTTGGTGAAAAGAGCAACTGCAATTTGCGACAGAACACAACATATACACCAACCTCCATCATCAGCATTAGCCTTTACATTGCTAAGACTTAGAGAGCAGGAACGAAAGCTGAACAGTTTCCATCTTAGTCATCTCAGACAAATCAATGCCATCTACTAGCAAAAAAGGTTAATAAAATCAGAGGTCCTCCAGCATGCTAATAGCATATGTGTACTCTTATTTTTAAACCCATGATGCCAGCATTGGCTTGGCCATATTCATCAGATGAGTGATGGAAACACAACAAGCCAATGGCTCCTTAATTTTTTGATATTATTTTCGAAAACAGACGAGAACTACGTGCAAGACTGAATGTTCACAGATGTCGTCATAAAAAAATCGACAGACATGGCCTTCTATTGCTTATAGTAAAGCAAAGAACTGAAGATGCTGAAGATCTGAATAAGAAACAGAAATTGCTAAAGAACATGCCAGGCAGCAATTGTGGAGGGAAAGCTGAATAAATGTTCAGTGTTCAATGGCACTTCTTCAGAACTGATGTTTTGACCAAAAATGGGTCGTGGGTTTCGAAATATTCACTCAGCCTTCTCCACGAAGAGGCTGACAGACATGCTGAGTATCTCCAGCAATTTCTGTTTCCATTTCAATGCGCTTCAATTTCTATGGTTATGTGTTCTCAATCTTGACTGTTCTGAGGTTCATTGGAACAGTTAATGTGAAACAGCATTAATAGCTGACCAAAAATATGGCAACAGATAAAGAGCTGAAAATGTGTTGCTGGAAAAGCGCAGCAGGTCAGGCAGCATCCAAGGAGCAGGAGAACCGACGTTTCGGGCATGAGCCCTTCTTCAGGAATGACGAAGGTGTACCAAGCAGGAGTCGGTCATTTACTATAATCCGACCGACTACCACAGCTACCTAGACTACACATCCTCCCACCCTGCCCCTGTAAAACGACATCCCATATTCCCAATTCCTTCATCTCCGCCGCATCTGCTCCCAGAAGGACCAGTTCCAATACCAAACAACCCAGATGGCCTCTGTCTTCAAAGACTGCAATTTTCCTTGGTCGTGGTCAACGATGGTCTCCACCGCATCTCCTCCACTTCCCGCTCCTCCACTCTTGAACCCCGCCCCTCCAATCACCACCAGGACAGAACCTCACTGGTCCTCACTGACCACTCCACCAACCTCCATACACATCGTATCATCCATCACCATTTCCGCCATCTCCAAACGGACCCCACCACCAGGGATACATTTCCCTCCCCTTCCCTATCAGCGTTCCGAAAAGACCACTCCCTCCGTGATTCCCTCGTCAGGTCCACATCTTCCACCAACCCATACTCCACTCCCAGCACCTTCCCCTGCAAACGCAAGAAATACAAAACTTGCGCCCACACCTCTCCCCTTAATTCCCTTCAAGGTCCCAATGGATCCTTCCATATCCACCACTAATACACCTGCACCTCCACACACATCATTCACTGCATCCACTTCACCCGATGTGGCCTCCTCTATATTAGGGAGACAGGCTGCCTACTTGCGGAATGTTTCAGAGAACACCTCTGGTACACCCGGACCAACCAACCCAACCACCCCGTGGCTCAACACTTCAACTCCCCCTCCCACCCCACCAAGGACATGTAGGTCCTTGGACTCCTCCATCTCCAGACCATAGCAACACGACGGTTGGAGGAAAAGTGCCTCATCTTCCACCTAGGAACCATCCAACCACAAGGGATGAACTCAGATTCTCCAGTTTCCTCAATTCCCCGTCCCCCACCTTGTCTCAGTCCCAACCCTCAAACTCAGCACCATCTTCCTAACCTGCAATCTTCTTCCTGACCTCTCCACCCCCACCCCCACTCCGGCCTATCACCCTCACCTTATCACCCTCACCTTAACCACCTTCCACCTATCGCATTTCCAACGCCCCTCTCCCAAGTCCCTCATCCATACCTTTTATCTTAGCCTGCTTGGCACACTTTCCTCATTCCTGAAGGAGGGTTTATGCCCCAAACGTCGATTCTCCTGCTCCTTGGATGCTGCCTGACCTGCTGTGCTTTTCCAGCAACATATTTTCAGCTCTGATCTCCAGCATCTGCTGTCCTCACTTTCTCCTCGCACAGATAAAGCAACAAGTAACAAATGATATACTTATTTTAAGCAATTTCTTCACCTGAAGCAAATGTGCCTGGGATCATACGTTACATCGGAATTGAAAAACTGCATCTTAACACAATGAATAACATATGCACTAAAGAATTGCTTTTGCAAGGTAGAAGTAGTCTGTAGAGAACCTTAGACTGCTTTGGGCTGTGTTTAATATGGGAGCATAGTGTGTCTCTCAAGGAATATTCAAATTGACATTTCAGATACACTTCAAAATGTACTGTGGCAATAGATGTCTTAGATTGTCACGTGTCAACTAAATCTTTGTGTCCGTATTGGGATTAATGACGTTCTCCACGGAGCAGGACTGTGTCACAGGAGGATTCCATTTTCTCTTATAAAAGGACACCGTTCAAAATATCATCTATTTGTGTCAGCGGCAGCAGCATCTATGGCACTGTCAGGGATTGGTGGCTGCACAAAAATGGATCATTGGATAGTACAGCATTTAATTATTAACATTGAAACTGCATTCTATCATGCCCTTGCTGTCATAGGTGTTCCTGGTAAGTGTCCAAATTAATTGTTTTGCTTTCTTTTGAATGACTAACTTTTCGCAAGTTTACTGATCTCAAACATTTAACTCAATCAATTCATGTATGTTATCTATTTGGTGAAATTTCACTATCTTGATGTCACTGGGTGCTTTGATTTCAGTTGATGTACTAATAGCATCGACATCTGTTTATTCTGAATGATACATCAACACTTTAGCATTTCTCTCGCTTGCAACGTGCATATGTATGCTTAAACGCTCTGCACAGCTCTCCGGTTAATAGATGACATTCTATCAGGTCCCTCTCCTTTACAATATTTTCATTCCTGACGTTTGCTTCAATAACATTTGCAAAACGTAGGCTTTTACATGCAAAGTAAAATTCACCGGTAGATTGGCAACAAAATTCATCTATTATTTTGTTCATTGTTATTGTTCTTGAATTACTACTTTACAAATGTTAAGGACCGTTTAATTATTATTGCCAAATCTTTGTGGCCATTGTCCTCCAGCTAAGGTTGTTGTAGATGCTATTTGATTTGGTTTCACATTTGCATTAAAATGTGACAAATTATGGAAATGCACTTTCAGAAAGTGCACTTTTTGGCCAGATGACATGATCTGCTGTATTCAGATTTGGAAATGATGCTGTCTGCCTGCAGTGCTATGTGCAAAGCCATTCCTCATTGTTGGGGTGGAATAAGTTTTGTTGATGTCTTTCTTATTGATGTACTGGCATCTGCTTTAGAGTTTCTGAGGCTACATCTGTTGTGCAGAATAAACACAGATTTGCGTCTAATGAGAGCTCAAGACTGCCACTTGCTGTAGTTAATATAAAATTATTTCATTTATCTTTTGACAGTGTAATTTATTGGATGTTCATCATCCATTGGATGTTTTCCGTCGAATATAACTTTGAAAAAATATCGTAGGGATTATAGCCACATCCTATTTCCTAAACTTGCCCAAACGAGTACCTTTTTTTTCTACACTCCATTGACACTGGAATTCGTGCGATGCATCTCCCAGAAAAATAAGGTTGTTTAATTGATTTTTTTTTTACCAGAACTGCAACAGTAATGTTGGAGATAGAACTCATTAAAATGTACTTTCTCTTTTGGTTTATATTGAGGAGATGTGAATGCCATGCAGCAATGTACTGTAAACGCCTACCTTGTTAATAACTACCTTGCTTCCGTGGTTTTTCTCAGTACATTCTTCAGTTGTTAAAAATTGAAGGCTGTAGTTTGCTCGAGGTGATTTGCAGATATTGTGTGACGACAAATCCTAGGGAACTGGACTGCGCTGAGTACTTCAAATAGTTTATCTTGTTGTTGTTGTTGGTGTTGAAGTTGATCAGAAACAAGACAGAGGTTTTGTTCCATAACAAAATAGTTTGATTATCATTGATCATGAGAGGAAAAAAAGCACAGCCAAGGGACAGACAATACATGTGCATTTGCACTTGTCCTTTTTGCTGCACAACTAGTGCAGTAACATTAGGATAGGGAAGTGCTCTGACCAGAAAGAGCTGCATTTAATCTTGGTTTCCACCCTCGAATGCCTGAGAAGTTGCTTTGCAATTGTTAATCAGGGGCATTGTATGCAAATTGTTGCGTAGATTACTTCTCTGTTCTCCACTGTTAACATAGTGCCAAATGTGATTCCATCTCGGGGAAACTGAAAACGTTGCAAATGCATTATACACTACCAGGCGGACATGGCAAGAGTGAATTTGCTCGTTATACTTTTCGATTAGATACAGATGTACGTTCTGAAAATATTTTGAAAGCAGTTTACAATCATTGACTGCAACCCCTTATGTAAAATATGTGGTGCCCTGCTTTATGCAGCTAGAAACTGTTTGGTTCACTGCTGCAGTAACCATTGATATTTTTTTTGTTATTTGTTGCCAGAAGCTGAAAAACAAATATTTCACAAAGAAAACTATAGTGGCAGCCAAGCTAAGCGAAACTGTGCCCATTATTTAAAGAATATTTACGGTATTATGTATTCACCAATAAGTATAAGCTCTTCCCTTTGGTTTTATTCTATCCTCAGGTATAACAACTACTGAGCTTCTTCATTATATTCTTACCCAAGAAGCACCATTTGTTCTGATTCTGCTGATCACTGCTGTCATTGTAAGACATACATCATTGATTAGTGGATGCTGCAGGAGAATCCAGGTTTTCAGCAACATGAGAAATCCCAGGGTTCCAGAGATGGAAGGACAAAGGAAATCCACCACTTTATTACTTTTTATTGCTGATAACTTTATGTTGTTATGGTCAAATATGTCAGATATATTCTGAATAGGCTGGAATGCAGATCTTAGAGTGGGATTTTATATGGATACCTTAGTTTGACTATGAAATAGGTTTCATGTTGCAGCTCCTCAATTGTTTGTGCGTTTTGTCATCAATTCGACTAAATTCAGAGAGTAGCTGAAATATTTGTTCATTTGATGCTTGATTCAAAATATTTTGTTCATGTATTAAGAAAAACTGGTTTCCAACATCAGCAGCAAATTCGACCTTGTTTTATGTTCACTCTACCCTCCATCAAAGCATTTGAATTTGACTACGGTGGTGAATATTTGATACTGAATATGACTGCAACGACAAACAGGAAAACATTGAAAACCCACAGAATCAAGTCATGATTATAAAAGGGCATTCAACACCCGTACATATTTGATGATATATTTTTGTATCAAAGCAAACCTGTTCACATATTCTTTCCAAATTGCAAACTAAGGTGGCACGGAAAAATAAAATAACCTTAGATAATCTCTCGTATAGCCACATAACGTGGAACCTCAACATGCTAAGGTTATGAAAACTAATACTCCACTTTGAAGGGAGAGAATTTTTAATATCCAGTCTTGATTGAATGATATTTCTCACTTAGAATAACGATCTAGCATTAACAAAACAAACATGAAATAGAGAGACTGGTGAGGGCAGAGGGAAGACGTGTAACTGTAATAGTAGAGAGATCAAGGAGTAATCCAAATAGTGATCAGAATTATATGACAGTGAGTGCTTTATGTGAATCATATAAATCATATAAATTCCTCTTAATGAGTAATTGGGTCCTGAAAACAAATCGATGATTACAAAATTTAGAGAATGAAAGACGTGAGATGGATTGAGTGAAGAATGTATATCAAATGAACAAGCTAGAACAAATAGACTGCAAGTATGTTCTTTCACTGATCTTTTATATTATTCGCTTTGGCAATAATTTAAAATTGTAACTTCAAACTTAGTCTGACGACAAATGGAAACGCCATTCGACAATTAAAGAAGAAAATTAGTGATAATTTTAATTTGCCTCAGAGTGAGTGTGTTCCTGCTGTAAAGAAGACTCTGAAGTCAGGAACACAGTATTGTGTCTTAGGACAAATATAACTACTGATCATAAGGATTCATCACGTGCAAGTTTTTTTCAAAGGGCTGAACAATTGATAACCAGATGGATGAATGTTAAGCCAATTACATTCACAAGTCACATGCAGGTTTTGTTTTTAAAATTTTGAATGCATGCTCAGGGGCTTAAGTTCACCGTCTAAACGGATGGTGGCATGATAACATAAATGTTGCATTGGAACATCAATTTGCCAATTTGTTGATCAAACCTAACAGCATATGATACCAAGAACAGGAACATGGAATAAACTACAATAGTCTTAGAAAGAGGTCAAAGAGTTTCTCGGTGCCAAAGACTCTGTTATTGACATTCACATTTCCTTGAATTTATAACAAAGACATTCCCACATCCTTAACATTACTGATAACAGAGATGTCATTTGCATGTATATTTCACAAGGTGGAGATGCTATATGGTTCTGCTAAATGGAACAACAATTGGCAGAATTAAAACTGATATGGAAAATCTGTTGAACAATCTGTCTGTTAGTAAATGGAGATCTTCATATGATAAGGAACTTTGCACGTTAGGCTGTAAAGGGCAGTGATTAAAGTAAGATTTAGAGTTGCAGAGCCATTTACAATAGCTTATATGTTTTTGTCAGAAGCGGGACTGGTAACAGAGGCAAAATAATGCACATTATCTTGAGAAAGAATTAAGTCATGAATTTCATGAGTCAGCAGCAGTGGGTGCCGGGATCTATTAGAGGTAGATCCAATCGAGATAGCATTAGACTGATGAGAAGAGGAAAAGTGTTCAGGCATATGGGAAACAGAGCATAAAAGGACTTGAACTCAATTGTTTTTTTTTTCTTGTCTTCCAAAATAAGCATCGATGTTTTCATCCACTGAATGATTTGCATGTGGAGTGCATCGACTGGAATAGTGGTGGAGGCCGGTTCAACACAGTTCAACTGGACCATACGATTGGATATTTGATGATTATTCAAATAAAATGAATTTGCAAATGCAATTTAGAAAAAAGCAAACAAGATATTGACATCGGGGTATGATGCTCATTTAACACTCCTGTGCGGGGACGATGAGCCAAAGGCCTCCTTCTGTGCTAAAACACTATTGCCATTCTGCAAAGACAAATTTTGATTTGCGATGTGGAAATATAATCACCAGCAGACACCTCATTTGTGTTCATTCCCACCTCTCCTCTCTCAAAGAATTGGAAATCTTTGGATCTCATTTCCACAAAGAGCTGTGGGGAGAGGTGGTGGTCGGAGGAGAGGAGAGTCAATGTGTTTATCTAATGCCGAGATGTATTCTTGATCAGTAAGAGAATCAGGGTTATGGTGAAAACACACGATCGTCGACATAAGGAATGTTGAAGCAGAAACAATACTATTGATTGGTAAAATAGCCTTGAAGGGCCAAGCAGCCTATTTGTGTTCATCTTTTTAGGCATTTTATGGTTTTACCTGCTCTGGAATTTTATTCCCCCTACTCCTAGAGTCTTCCGTAATAGGGGGAAAATACCTTTGTTGCATATTCGCTTTCAGACCCCTCAATGTGTCAATGAGGAGATCTTCTCAGTTACCTTCATTTTTGAATTTGGTCTAGTTCTCTATCTATCTATCTATCTATCTATCTATCTATCTATCTATCTATCTATCTATCTATCTATCTATCTATCTATCTATCTATCTATCTATCTATCTATCTATCTATCTATCTATCTATCTATCTATCTATCTATCTATCTATCTATCTATCTATTTATCTATCTATCTATCTATCTATCTATCTATCTATCTATCTATCTATCTATCTATCTGTCTATCTGTCTATCTGTCTATCTATCTGTCTGTCTGTCTGTCTGTCTGTCTGTCTATCTATCTATCTATCTATCTATCTATCTATCTATCTATCTATCTATCTATCTATCTATCTATCTGTCTATCTGTCTATCTGTCTATCTGTCTATCTGCCTATCTGTCTATCTGTCTGTCTGTCTGTCTGTCTGTCTGTCTGTCTGTCTATCTATCTATCTATCTATCTATCTATCTATCTATCTATCTATCTATCTATCTATCTATCTATCTATCTATCCACCTCTGCCACCACCCTCTTTCGCTCTCTTAGTCTCACTGTCTATCTACCTTCTTTCAAATGTTCCAATTCATAATTACAACGGGGATGTAAGAGTTCATGATAATGCTATTGGTTTGGATTTGTCTTTATATTACATCACAAAACGGGCAATTTTCTTCCCTAATAGACATTTGTAAAACAGATCTGTTTGTATAATATTTGACAGTGGCATCACAAGCACAATTGCAGAATCCAGCTTTTATGCCCCGGTTCATTAACTAAACTTGAAACCCGCCAGCTGGTAAACCATTGCCACACGTCACCATAGCTTTAGAATCTGTGTTGGATAGTTAGTCGAGCAATACCCTGTGTACAGTGCGTTTAACTGAAGAGTGAAACATACATAACCTGATCGCAAGCAATATTAGTAACTCGAGAAGAAATAACAAAATCGTCTAAATTTGCGAGCCCAGTGGAAATTCCATTAGTAATTCGATTAAGAAAGCCAACAGAAGTCTTGATGTTCAATGTAAAATATTTGTTTTCATGTCAAGTCAGGATGTTTTCCATCTATATGCTGTTCTACAATTTGAAAACTTTTTGATTAATACATTTCAATTCCTTACTGAATTAGTCTGCAGTGAACTTCGGTGTTCAACTGAAGAAATGAAATCGTGGTCAATATACAGCAAACAGAACAGTTATTCATTTTACAAGCTAGATCAATAAAGCCTGATACTGTGGTCTAAATTCCACGTGAGACAGGGACAAAATTATATTAGCAAGGGATGATTTGTTGATGTCATGTAACAGGTAAAAATGAGAGACACAATGTGAAATGAGAAAATGGCTTCAAAATCTGGACAGATAAAATTTGGAAAAGCCAGAGAGTCTGCAAAGCAAATAATTACGCAGGAGTTGCTTTGGTAGAGGTTTGGAATAGATATTTATTCTGTGCTAAAACTTTGTGCTGAACCGTCTTCTCTGCATTAACTATCCGAATAATCACACCCACTCTCAAGTGTCACCTTAAGTGAAGACTAATATCCACCTTAATAAATGCATGAGCTGCATCATGAAATCTTAGTGATGTGAGAACCAATTAGGATTTCATTGAATCTCCTGCTTAGATTCAGCACTATCTGGTCATCTGAAGGAATGTATATGCAATCACTCTCCATTCCACAATTTCTCCTTGGGACCGTGGAAAGCCCACAACTACCTGTTCATCAACTATGTGACCTATTGATGGTTCTGAGCAAAATATTTTCTTTTAACATTTGCATGAGACATGGTTTTCAGGTCTTCTAAAGACCAATGTAGTTATTCCACTTCAGATTTTCTTTGATGCAGATATTATGCCTGTTAAAAATGATTTTATTTTCTCAAACCCATTAATTTCCGATTTGGTTTCCTGCATCTACTACACTCCAAACAAACTTAGAACATTTCAGAGCCATTGTTCTGTTATTGCCATGCTGCTATGATGCACTCAGTTGTGCGGATCAAAACATGCTGATTCATTTATCTATCGCTGCTCTTTTCCTTCGTCAGTCACTGTCCAGTCTTTTTCTTCTTGCAGATGCCACAATTTTACGCTCACTGTTAAGGCAGTACCATCCATTAACTTTTAGTCCTATCTGCTTCAATTATTACATCTCATGTTTCACTGCCTGATCTGCCATGCTTTTCTAAAGTGATTTTTTTTTTGTTTGTTTTCTGTTTCTTGTCTTGCTGATAAAATACTTTGAAATGCGTGGGTCATGAAATCTTAGTGATGTGAGAACCAATTAGGATTTCATTGAATCTCCTGCTTAGATTCACCACTATCTGGTCATCTTGTGTGTCTTTCTCATGGATTTAAAATGCATAAAATTAACTGTGTAAACATTCTGTGATATAAGGTACAGATTATTATGTTTCTTTCACTGCAGGAGCCTTCCAAAGTCTACCTTCAATGCTAAACGTGTGATGCAGTTCCCTTATTTACTCTGGGAAAAAACAATACTTGGAAAATCATTCTCGGGCTGTATTTAGTGCAGTTTGAATAACATTTATATGTTTTCTAAACGCAATAACTGAAACTGAGTATTGCATCTCCATAATATCACACTATCATCTGTTTTGAAATATAAGACATATCCGTGAATGGACTCCATCTCAGATTTATGTCACTATTGCAGAAGTGAATTTGCGTTTGAAGGAGAACTTGCATGATAGAATAGTTGAGCTTTCTGTAAGAGAGAGTAAGAACTAATGTAGCTAATATTTTGTGGTATATAAACAGGAGATAACACATTTTCTGAAAATGAGTGTTATTCATTCATTTTTTCAAATTTGTGAACGTAAGTAAACAAAGAAATAAATATGTTTAAACTAAATAGTTTAATACTTGAAAACGTATAAAGTTAATTTACTTCATATTTTGGAGCAATTGACATAAAAGTATGCTTTACAATGTAATTCAGCAACAAATTGCTTCAACTCAACAGTTACTTAATTATTAATTAAAACAGAAACTATTTGTTAATGAGACAGTGCCCTTCACAATAATCTGTTCACGACTCTAACGTGTAATCTGCCATAGTCACTTAGCCACTGAACTTGTTGTGGTCTTGGTTCAAGCAAGTTCTGAAAGTCTGAAATTCGCAGGGTATGACTAGTTTTGATAATAGATTTGAAGGCAGCTTTTTAACAGAGGATAATTTCAAGGAACTCTAGAACATCTATAGTCAATTGACATTGGGGCGGAGTGGAGAATGGTTTCTCAGCTGGTTATTGTTAGAAGTAGCACAACTGGAGATAAGTCTGATCGTTGAAGGTGTGTCATGCCATTTCCACGCGATCGTAAGTGGAGTTGTTCGGGATAGTTTCCTGCACCCAATTAAATTCCATTGTTTCATCAGTGGCCAGGCAATCATGAGGATATCGTAAATGGGGATGCTCTCTGATGATTGTGCATTGTGTTTCATTCAGTGGTGAAATTCTGTTTGTGCTAAACTACGGCAAGATTTTGAAAATATTGAGGGTTAAGTAGGTAATGGGCAATAAACTTTTACACCGCACAAGTACCATGCAGATGTCAACTGAAACAAGAGAGAATCTACCCGTCAATACCATTTCCAAGCACGGAATGTCCCAAGATCAATATCTCAGATTAGTATTAAAAAGAAACTGAACTTGCCTCACCATATAAATACTGGGAGCAAATATGCAAGTTGGAGACTCAGAATCCATCATATAGTAATTGATATTCGGATTCTCTAAAGCCTGACAACGATCAGGGAATGGAATAAGTTGACAACACTTTCCAGGAAGAGTGGTTTTACAATCAAGAAGCAAAATTCAAAGCAACCACTAAAATGCAGCTGTTTTGGTTTTCACCACACCTACAAACATTCACTTACTCCAAAATACTCTTTCAGCTTTTCCTTTAAAACCATTCACATCTAACATCTAAATGAGCAAGGGCAAGAGATACATGGAAACACCGTTTGCAACGTCCTCTCTCAGCCACTCAGTCCGCCACTTAACGTTTTTACTTGGAAATATATCACTGTTTGTTCACTGTTGTTGGGTTAACGTCCTGAAACTCCCTCCTACAAAGTTATTGTATTAACAACTAATAAACATCAGCAGTTCAACAAAGTCGGTCACCTCCTATTTGTGAATAGCAATAGGTGTTGAGTTATAAACCCACTGAGATTGTTGAAGGCAAAATCCTTGAGTAAATACAAAAACAGTCAGAATTAAAAAAAGTCACTTCGTAATCAATGTGGGCAGCATGGTGGCACAGTGGTTAGCACTGCTGCCTCACAGGGCCAGAGACCCGGGTTCAATTCCCGACTCAGGCGACTGTCTGTGTGGAGTTTGCACATTCTCCCTGTGTCTGCGTGGGTTTCCTCCAGGTGCTCCGGTTTCTTGCCACAGTCCAAAGATGTGCAGGTTAGGTGAATTGGCCAAGCTAAAATTGCCTGTAGTGTTAGGTAAGGGGTAAATATAGGGGAATGGGTGGGTTGCGCTTCGGCGGGGGTGTGTGGATTTGTTGGGCCGAAGGGCCTGTTTCCACATGTAATGTAATGTAAAAAAAACACTTTGAAATTGGTAAGGGCAGATAGTTATGTGCGCTAAACTTAAATTGTCATTATAATTGCCACAACCAACATTTGTTTCCTAACTTTTCATTTTCTTTTTAACATTTAGGATTCATTTCTCCTAACTGCACATCAGCGTAAAACTATGATCAATGCAACAGCGATAAAGGAATCTCTCAGTAACCTAACAGAATTGCTTCATTCTGAAAAAACTAGTTCTCACAAAACTCTAGAAATGATCATCATTGTGATTTTGGCAGGATTTTTAACTTTTGTAACAATTGTCGGAAACCTTTTGGTCATTATTTCTATCACATTCAACAGACATTTGCAGACTATTAACAACTATTTTATTTTAAGTTTAGCCTTCTCTGATTTGATTGTAGCTGTAATATGCATGAATACTTACACAGTTTACAATTCATTTGGCTACTGGCCAATGGGCCCAGTGGTATGTGATTTATGGCTTGCCTTCGACCATGTTGTTAATAATGCATCATCCATGAACCTCGTTGTCATCAGCTTTGACCGGTACTTCTGTGTCAAAAAGCCGTTGAGTTATCCTATGAAAAGGACTCCTCAGATGGCAATAGTGATGATTGCCGCTGCTTGGGTGCTGCCATTCATCCTGTGGGCTCCTTCCATTCTCTTATGGCAGTTCATTGTCGGGGAGCGGACAGTTCATGAGGGTCAATGTTACATTCAATTCCTTTCAAACCCAGTTGTCTCTCTAGCTATTCTTATAGTAGCTTTCTATCTCCCTGCTTTCATCATGATTGTCTTGTATGTCTGCATATCCCATGCCAGCAAGAGTCGAATAAAGGACAACAGGGAATACTCTGAATCATGCAAGAACACATTACATCCCAACTGCATTCAGCAAAAGCCAACAAAACTAATGAACAACGTCTTACCAAAAGTTTCCCAATGGTTGCTGCATAAAAAAATTCTGAAAAGCAAACTTCCCAATGAAGTAACAACAGACACTTTTGACCAAAGAGAGTTGGAAATCGATTCAAATGAGAAAACTTCAGTTAGTTCAGTGGCATCAAACCAAATGAAGGAGGAAACAATCCTCGAAAGCACAAATATTTCTACCATAGAAAGCGAATTGCGGGCAGACAACTCAAACCTTTCTTGTGTAATGGTACTTAGCCAATCACGCACTGCTAACGACTGCAGTACAGCAGAGACAATGACAGATTTCACAAGCAACAGCAGGAATGAGAGATATATTGATGACGGCCATCGTATCATGACTCCAAGCAAGACACACACTAAAATAAAGAAAGTAGGTGTATCCCGAGAGAAGAAGGTGACGAGGACCGTCATGGCTATTGTATTAGCATTTCTTATTACATGGACACCATATGTTTCCATTCTTCTCGTTGACACCTTATATTCAGTCTCTATCCCGAATATAGTCTGGAACTTAGGATATTGGTTGTGTTACACCAACAGTGCCATCAATCCGGTCTGTTATGCACTTTGTAATAACACATTCAAAAAAACATTCAAATATCTCCTGTTATGCCAATACAAGAATTTCGTTACGGCAAGATGATAAAATCACTAGTTTATGAATGAGAAATAAATAATGTAAGCAGATATGTCAATTGATCATAATTATGATCAAGCAGACGTCTTTAACGTATAACGTTGGAAATGCATTTGAACATCATCCAGTTGAGTTATAAAGTTGGCTTAAAATGGTATGTCCGCTCTTCTTGGAAATTTACTATGAATGGATTGAATGATACATTTGATAAAAACTTTCAACACCAAATGACGCAGCATAACAATGTTTAGTGAGCATTTTTAAATTTTATTCTATTACTCAATGTAAGAGATATTACGAAGTCATTCAAACGTTCAGTTCAACTGGAGCGTGGCAACTGTAAGTCGTGGTTTAATTAGTGATTTGGAAGTCCTGCTTTTCGATTGCCTTCTGAGTTCGCTGAAATCTGGTTCAGGGCATCATCCCTCTTTCCGTCAGTGTCATTGCAATAAAGTTAACTACCATGTTTTGGGGCTCACCACTCCAATTCTCCCCTCCTCCTACCACGAAACCAACAGCAGTACATCATGGAGAAATATAATGATCCGGAAACAATGAAGAACATGCAATTCCAGTGGCCACTAGAGCATCTATATTTGTTGTCACAGTTGTCTCATCTTTGAGATAAACTAAGTAGGTGTACTCACGGATGACTATTCGCACTTCAATACATTTCCAGTCCCTCAGGTAAAAAAACAATTCAACTGAAAGTAGAAAGCAACCAAAAGAAACAAAGTTGCTTGTAGTCTCAAATTGGAATTCTACATGAGGTAGACGCATCATCTAATTGAAAAGACATGATTGCTTCAAGCATAGATGAATCTAGTCACATATCTTATGACATTCACTGGCATTGCTCGCTAACTCACCAACTATCAGCATTTGCTGCTGGATGGCATTTGCCAGAAATTGAAGTCATTCAGCAAGTCATTATTAAAGTGGAAAGATAAAGCCCGATCATGTAATCTTTTAGAGTAATAATTAACTTCATAAATGTTGGCTAGCATCAATTATACTGTCACTTTAAGGTAGGAACTGCAAATAATCAATGACACAAGGGTGGAAAACGGCGTGTGACAAAAGCCAACTTGATTATGATACTGTGGTTGTGAGTATGAAGAGCGACTGAATTCCTAAAATGATGGTTTCCACATAAATGCAAATAAACTATTATGCATTAATCCCATGTGAGTACCTCGTAAAATTGTTCCAGACTGTGAAAATAACAATCTCGGTCTCGTTCACTCTGGCATATCCAACTAGCACAAGTCCCGCCCGTCCCAGAACCTTGTCACAATTCCTCAGGAAAGTGGTACAATCCTTCCTACAGTTCAATGGCTACGCATTCAATCAATTACTCCCCATCTCCAATCAGTAACTAGCACAATAAACAAACAAATATATTGAATGGACACCTGCACTACCTGCATTGCTTTCTTAGACATACTGGTACTAATATAATTCATCTCTGCTGATGCATTCTAATCTGTATTCTATTTTGGATCTATCCGCGTTAAGTTAAGCATTTAAAGCCTTCAGCTGTCACAGTATTGTCTTCATAACTGCATATAAGTAAAAAACTGCCCATGGTTCACTGCATCTGAAAAGTTCACACTGTTCCACTGCTCCACAAATCAACCATGCCAACTGAGCTCATCGGAATATTCTGCGTTTGGAACGACATCCGGATGCACTTTAGCAAACTTCCAAACGAACAACCTTCACCATCAAGAGTAACAAATGATGGTAAGTACATACGAATATGGTTATATAGCCAGTACCAGATGCTTCACCTCTAAATAACATACGACCCGAAAGGAGCAGTGAATCAGACATCCTTCTTTGGTTTAGAACATATTCCTGCCCTGACCCCACAAGAACGTGTAACTGCACCTGCACGACATAGATTACAGAAGTCCAAAAATCATGCTCACTATCAACTTCTTATGAACAGTGCAGAATTACCAGAATATTGACTTGGACAACAATGATTACATCTTATTTCAGAACAGTACATATTTCAACTTTCGGCTTAATATCAATGTGAAGGGCTGTAGTAGCCGGGGATTGTAATATTCGAATTGGTTGCACCAGTTTGAGGAGTCGTGGACAAAAAATGGCCATTTCATTTGCTTAACTTGTGGAAACATTTACAATGGATGATCGCAACTCGAGAGCTACTACAACTTTGGAATTTAATGTCTGAGCAAAAACATGGTGATCACTGAGAGAGGCCAATCTTTAAAGATACACCTTAGTTTATTTAAATGATCAACAGCACACTTATCAATATTCGCTTGTTACTTGACGTGAATGAAATTGTTAGCTCTTCGTTGTTGTACAAACTAATCTCAACACATCATATTTCACATCACATCATGGAGAAAAATAAGTTCTCATTTCTGTTTGCCCATTAATCTTGAATAAACTAATGTGAATGATGATGTGATCTTATGGACATAAACAAGGTATAAAGCAAAGCCTCATAGTATGCAACTGTTCAGAGAAAAGTTTAGTCAAATTATCTATTTCAAGAAATGATAGAACACATTACAAAGAAAACAATGGAAACTTTTCACAGCATCGGGAAAATATATTACACGATTCTTGCTGTTATTGGTGTCCCTGGTAAGAGACTTTGAGCAAATATTTATGTCGCCTGTGGTGCTCCTCTGTTGCTGTGATTGTTAAATGCTGACCTTATACTGACTCTTCAGCAGGCGTAGAAACAGAGTTGTTATTCCATTAAATAAAGTCTCTCGAATCAATTCTGCTGTTCTTTTGAAGCATCCCAATTGAAATGCATATATTTACGTCTCACAGACTCACAAAGTTATCCGCTACTGCCTACAATGAAATGTTGGGTCCAGCTAAATCATTGATCACCACAGGCAGCTCTCGGAAGGAAGATACATGTAAATATCTGTCACTGCACAATTCGACAAAGCATGCTAACACAAAGAAGCAAGTTGCACATATTTGCATCTGATTCGAGTGAGCAATTGTAATTTGGTGCATTTATCACGGTACAGTTGAGATGATTGTGGCTCAGGAACTGGAGTGGATCAAGACAAATGTATTTGAAAACTACGTTTCTGATCACAGATCTCTCCAATGCTCTGACACTGCTTTTTATAGACATAATTGGCGATTTTTAAAATTTTAAATACAGAAATTAGTTTGTTATAAATGGGTGAAATGAAAACAAGGTTATACCTCACACAACCTGATCATTCGGCACAACTAATTCATGATGCTGTCTATACTCTACTAGAACCTATGACCATCGTTCTTTATCTACAACAATCATCACAATCTTCAATTTCAAGTTCCCACTAATGGTTATCTCTTTATATTTTTGGATTACTTATGACATGCATCACTCAGAAAACTAAGTTAAATGATCACCTGTTTCCATGGAGTGGTATTTGTTCCAACAGTATTACAACATGAAGTATGTGTGTGCTGGATTCAGTTTTGAGTTTTCTAACAGTATGCAACAGAGAATATTGTCTCTGTTGCATACTACCACTACTGACTTATGTGTTGAAATGCTATTAGTATTTTCTGAGGTTTCTGGCAGAAGATGTTTGCAAAATAATCTACTGTATTTATTGTGTTTCCTTCTCTTTCTACAGCAAATGTCGTGTCGATTCTGATCCTGTCCAAGGGAAATTGTGGCCTCTCCACCTGCACCACTTGTTATTTGGTGGCCATGACAATGGCGGATCTACTATTCCTTATCACGGGAGTCATACTGCTACGGATCAATTCATATTATTTCCCAGTTTCTTTCCTGGATAACACACCAGTTTGCAGCGTTATTATTATCTTGCTTTATACAGCCACAGGTTGTTCTGTCTGGTTCACTGTTGCATTCGCCTTTGATCGATTTGTAGTTATTTGTTCCCAAACTCTGAGAGCAAAATATTGCAATGAAAAGACCGCAGTTTTGGTTCTAACGGCAACCTGCATTTTCATATGTTTAAAGAATGTTCCCTTCTATTTTACCATTGAAGCAGGAGAGATAATTAATAATATTCCCTGGTTCTGTAAGTTTAAGCAAAGCTATTATACTGAATCTGGATGGGTGATGTTTAACTTGTTTGATAAGATTTTAATTCCACTGCTCCCATATGCTTTAATATTGCTGATCAACACTCTAACAGTCAGGTATATTTTAGTGACCAGCCGAGTCCGTAGAAAACTAAGAGATCATAGACAGGGAGCAAATCACAATGATGTAGAAATGGAGAACAGACGTAAATCGATCATTTTACTCTTCACCATATCTGGCAGTTTTGTACTTCTTTGGCTCTTATATGTTTTAGATTTCTTATATTACAGCATAACAGGAACTTATCTGAAATATTACAATGTTTCTTTCTCTAATTTCCGATCAGCGCAATTTATGCTCATGGATCTAAATTGCTGTACAAATGCATTTGTTTATGGCGTGACTCAGTATAAATTCAGGGAACAGTTCAAGAAGACCGTAGCGTATCCTTTCACAGCAATTATTCAGTTAATCAATAAACAAAACAGCTGTGAGTATTCCATTAGTTGGCAATATTTGCAGTCCATGAAGATCACGTTTATCCATGAACTTCCAGAAATGGCACGAAACATGGCTGGGAATCTCAAAGTAGTCACATTTTTTGGAGAACCACTCATTAGGTTTCAGGCATGGCTCTACTTGCCTAAACAGCAACAGCATACTGCAGATGCTGGAAATTAAAACCAAAAGTGTAAATGGCTGTAAAACGTCAGTACGTGCGCCAGCATCTGTGGAAAGAAAGCACATTTAACGTTTCGGGTCCAGAGACACTTGATCAATCTGTTTTCATTGTTGTTTTCATATTATCTTGAGTTTTCTTTCCTCATAAAATGTTGTTGGGGTACATAATACAGAAATGTATTGCAAATTTCAGAGTAACCAGCATCTCTATTCTTAGGAAGTCAGTGCTCATCTGTGCTGAAAGAATCACAACATTTTGCCTTCGAAACGTTCTGCATTGTAGACTGGTTAGTTAAGCTAGATCACATGGGTTCCAGGGAGAGCTAACCAATTGCATACAAAATTGCATTGATAGTAAGAGACAGAGTGTAATGGCATACCACTCTTCTTCAGGTAGGAGGCCTGTGACCTTGTGTGCTGCAAGAATTGGTGCTGGATACCTGTTCTTCAGTTACATAATCAATATGGTTAAGAATATAGGGGGCATGTTCCATAAGTTTGTGGATGACACCAAAATTCGTAGGATAAAGAATAGAGAAGAAAATTATCTCAAAGTACAAAAAGCTCTTAATCAATTGGGCCACTGGGCAGGGGTATGGCAGATTGGGCTTAATGTGAATAAATACGTGGTGCTGTATTTAATAAGACAAACCAGGTAAGAATTTATACAGTTAATGAGAGCTCGCTGTGCAGTGTTATTTGGTAGATTTTGGGGTCATGTACATAGTTTCGTTAATATCGCGACACAGGTTGACAAAGTGGGGAAAAAGGCATTTGGCATGCTTGCCTTTCTTGATCAGAGTATTGAGTATAGGAGTTGGTACTTCATGTCATGGCTGCAAAAGAAAAAACGTTTTGAAGGCAATGATTGGAGTACTGTGTGCAATTATGGTCGCCCGATTCTAGGAAGCAGGTCATAGCATCGAAAATAGTTGAAAAACGTTTACAAGGACTTTATCAAATGTTAATTATCAGTGAGGTTCGGTGGATACTGGGATTTTTTTCCCTGCAATGTAGGAGGCTGAGTCATAGAATCATAGATATCCACAATTATGATCGGCCTGCTGTCGGGTAGATGTTATTAAATGAGAAAGGGTGCAGAAATGTTTGGCAAGAATGTTGGTGGAGGGTTGTTTTTTCAGATTGGCCGCCTGTGACCAGTGGAGTACCACAAGGATCGGTGCTGTGTCCTCTACTTTTTGTCATTTACATAAATGATTTGAATGCGATCAGAAGAGGAGCAGTTAGTAAGTTTGCAGATAACACCAAAATTGGAAGTTTAATGGACAGCGAAGAGGGTTACCTCAGATTACAAAAGCATCTTGACCATATGGGCCAATAGGCAGAGATGTGGCAGATGGAGTTTAATTCAGATAAAAGCGAGGTGCTGCATTTCGAGAAAGCAAATCTTAGCAGGACGCATACACTTAATGGTAAGGGCCTAGAGAGTGTTGCTGAACAAAGACACCTTGGAGTGCAGGTTCATAGCTCCTTGAAAGTGGAGTCACAAGTGGATAGGATAATGAAGGAGACGTTTGGTATGCTTTCATTTATAGGTCAGAGTACTGAGTGCAGGAGTTAGGAGGTCATGTTGCGGATGTACAGGACATTAATTAGGCCACTGTTGGAATATTGCGTGCAATTCTGGTCTCCTTCCTATCGGAAAGATGTTGTGAAACTTGAAAGGGTTCAGAAAAGATTTACAAGGATGTTGCCAGGGTTTGAGGATTTGAGCTATAGGGAGAGGCTGAACAAACTGGGGCTGTTTTCCCTGGAGCGTCAGAGGCTGAGGGGTGACCTTATAGAGGTTTACAAAATTATGAGTGTCATGGATAGGGTAAATAGACAATGCATTTTCCCTGGGGTCGGGGAGTCCAGAACTCCATTTATGGTGAGAGGGGAAAGATATAAAAGAGACATAGGGGCAGCTTTTTCATGCAGAGAGTGGTACATGTATGGAATGAGCTGCCAGAGGAAGTGATGGAGGCTCGTACAATTGCAGCATTAAAGAGGCATTTGGATGGGTATATGAATAGGAGGGGTTTGAAGGGATAAGGGCCGGGTGCTGGCAGGTGTGACAAGATTGGGTTGGGATACTTGGTCGACATGGATGGGTTGGACCGAAGGTTCTGTTTCCATGCTGTACACCTCTATGACTCTATGACTCTATAACGCTATCGATGGTTTTAGTTGTAAGTAGAGTTTGGGTTGAATTGGACGTTTTTCTTCCAGAGTGCAGGAGGCTGAGCTGTGACCGTATACAGGTTTACAAAATCATGAAATATCGAGCACCAATGAAAAGCATGAATAAGGTAAATATCCAAGATCGTTTCCCAGCGTAGAAGAATCTGAAATGAGAGGTAATAGATTTAAGGTGAGAGGGTATCAATTTGGAAAGGGAACTGAAGGGAGCAGTTTTTTTGCACACAGAAGATAGTGTACATATGGAACACACTACCAAGAGGCAGTTGTATAAGCAAGTAGAAACACCGCACTTAAGACACTTTGACAGGTGCACAGATAGGACAGGTTTAGACGGATCTGGACAAAATGCAGGCAAATGGGATTAGTTTATTTCAGGGCATCTAGTCGGCATGGACAAGGTGGAGCAAAAGATCTGTTTCTGTGTGATATGATTCTTACTCAAATGCATACCATATTCAAAACATAATGAGTTCACTCAACAGTACTTGTCTATGCTTCTGATGGTATGCCTTGTTTGTCTCCTTCTTTTACACTACAGACTGGGTTTTCAGTGTCTCTTTTTATTATAGTCTCATGCATTCCAATTTATTGATCTGTGCCATCACATCTCCTGATAATCTGCCCAACCGAGTGAGAATTTAAATGTCTTCTGCACGTTTTTATCTTCACATATCGTGCACATTCCAAAGAAAGAATCATAAGCATTTCAACATTTTCACATCATTTTAACCCCTGAGTTCTGATAGTATCCTAATTTGGTCTTTGCCAAACACTCCATACCTCACGACGAATTCCATTCAACACACTGACAACTGTTCAAGGCTTAAGAAGGTTTTTCACTTCACTCAATGTTTTATTTGCGCTACCGTGTGCTTCAAGCTACATTTTCTGAAAATTGAAATAATACCTATTTACATCTTCTTCTGTCAGGATTAACTAATTGCCTACAATCCGACTGCAATTATCTAATGCGACATCCTGTCATTTCTATCGTTATGCAAGAACATTTTTCATAGTCAGAGTCATAGAACAATGTATTTGGACCGAATATTCTTCTGTATGTCATTTAGCCTAAGGTTCTTCTGTAAACTGTATACTTTCGTCATGCCTTTGAACTTCAAAAACGCATCAGATTGCAATTTGTTGAATTAACATTCATCTGCAGTGTCGTCACTCAAATTTCTGACTCATTTTTATCCTGCTGTAGCCTTTGATAACCTTCATCACGATCTATTACCCCGCCATTTGTGCTTCAGCTAAAAGCATACTAATCATTATAACGAACATAGGTCAGATCACCGATCCTTGTGGAATAATACTGATCGCAGAGCTCCAGTCAAAAAACCTCACCTTAATAATGACCCTTGGTCTACTTTGACTGAACCGACTTTGCATCCAATTTGCCAAATTACCATGGATCTCATTCCACGTAACCCTCTGGACCAATCTATGATAGTGGTCCTTAGGAAATGCTTCAGTGAAATCAATGTAGACAACGTTCACTGACTGGTCTTCCTTCATCAATCATTATTGTGGCTTCCTTAAAAAAAGTCAGATAAAACACCTCCCACAAACAAACCACGCTAACTATCCTCAATGGGTCCACCGTTTCAAAATGTCAGTAAATTTCATACCTGTCATTATCTAAGAATTAATCACAAGTGATATCCAGCTCACTGTTTATTAATTCCCTCATTGTCTGTATTGCCCTTCCCAAGGAAAGGAACCAGAATGGCTAGACTGCGGTCTTCTGGGATTTCAAATGTAGTTAAAGACGATATAAAGTTCTTTGTCGATGTCCAAAAAATCTCATCACATACGTCCGCCCATATCCTGGGTAACTTCCCTCAATCGCTGCTTCATATCTACAGTAATGCTTTCGAAGATACCCAACATCTCCTCCTTCTTCATATGCACATGCTCAGAATATCAACATCTCCTTCCCTGATTACATTATTATCCGTTTCGTTCTCCTTACTGATACCAATTCGAACTACTCATTAAGGGTCTCGCCCATTTCATTATGCTCTACGCATAAGTTTCCTGCTTTGTGGTTGTGTCCTTTAGCAAGGTACCTCGTTCCTCACAATATATTACAACATATCTCACGATGCTCCTTAAACATGCTTGGCAAGAACACTCCGAAAGAAGATAGGCAATGTTGCACACAGTACACCAGATGTGTTTCAGTTCACCAGATATGTGTACAAATGAGATCTGACATGACATTTCCACGTTGTATGAAATTTCCATTTGTTTAAATCTTCCTGCAAAATAAATCCTAACGTTCCTTTAGAAATCCTGCTTCTCTTAAAAACAAGCAAATCGATGACTTTTTTTCTCCCTTCTTTTGACAAATTCATATTTAATTCATGCCAACAGCCTGCCTCGGACACCAGGATATTTAATTGTCTACAATAACTGTTGAATTATAAGTTGGTATAATGCATTTTGAAAATACAGATACAATACATCCATTCGGGCTTTTTTTTCCTCAAACGACTGCAATATACGTTGCCAGTGCCGCCCTTTTCGACAATTCAGTCCGTCAATGTCAGTGATCTCGCCAGTAGATGAAAATGTAATGTAATGTAATTACTCACTGCAAAAAAATTAATTGCATCACCACGCATTGCAGTATAATAGAATAGCATGCCTTACTGCTGAATAGCTCACTATCACATCCACAGGAAATTTTGGGGAGGGGAAAATGTAAGACAATAAATAATCTTGACCGAGAGAGCCAGAGAAAGGTGTGGAGCTTGAATTAAACGCCTTTTGGTTCCTGAAGGTGGGAGGATTGAATAAGTGAGTGAAGAGCTTGTATGGGTGCACTTCTTAATTGATGATTGAATATAAAACGATCATAGATTATGTAAATCCTGTTACTATGGTCAAAGATGGAACTTGTGCGCAATTCTAATAATGAAACAACAGGAAGGGTGCTTTGGACAGAGTGCAACAGGGGAATCATTTGAATGTCGCAGGAGTCTGAAGATTTCATCTTTGAGTAACGTATAGACAAGTTCAAGCTGTGTTCACATCTGCGGAGACCAAGGCTTTATCTAATCGACATGTGAAAAATGCACAGTGCTGTCATAAAGTGAAGGGAAAACATGGAGGGATGAATTTCCATGGATCACAAATTAAAGGTAATTCCTAAAAAGTTTAGAGGAGACAATGGCAAAACGTTTTCAACGAAAGGGCACAATTTGTCTGAAATTTTCTGCCAATTTTTGGTCCGTAAATTTAAAATGTATTCGTCTTGGCACCTAAAGTGGGCTGACCTACAAAGCAATGCAGCAGAAACTGTAAGGTTGAATTAGATTGGACAACTAGTTCACTTAAGTGAAGCAGTACTGTGGAACTGAAGCGCTCCTTTCTGTGCCCTGTCCTTTCTATCGTGTCATGGTTGGATTTGTTTTGTTTGTTTCCATGGTTCAACATAGGACTTAGAGATGCTCGTAGCGCCTCTAGCCTAATTCACGCTTTGAATATATACTCAACTTCATTTAACATTTTTGATACTGTTTTTATTACTTATTTAAAGAGATGTTCTTCCTTAACATGTTGGAATTTCTGACATTGATAATGGCGTATGGATAACTCCAGTTTTAAGGAATATCCCAATTTGATCAGCCTGAGAGCATGCAAGAACGGATGTAAAATTGGTTATTCGTTGTATTAATAATAATGGCATCTCATAGATGTAGATCGATGCATGTGTTTCTGTATATGATTCATATTTTAAAACAATTAAGCAGGGTTTGTGTTGGAAGAATGCAACACAGGGAAATAAGCAGAGTAATGTCGATGTCCTTGTGCACACGGCCGCAGAATGCTGGACATTGATGAGGAGAAGGTCATTAAGTCCCACGGGCGTGATTTCAAGTCAATCGTTTTGCGAATCATTCCAATCAAATTCTTTTTTACCCAGAATGCCATAGTCAGTTGCACTATTTGTTAATTGATATCCATCATTCACAGATTAAAAATTGTCAATCGATCATGCATAAATTATTGCAAACAAATACCACACTTCCATTAAACATTCCTGCAGTTGTGCTTCTTCCTTTCACTCCTCAATATGCTCTTCACAATTTCTCGACTGTGTCCCAATATGCTGTTCTCCAAAGCAACAGATCTTTGGAGAACAGCATATTATTTATCCAGAGCAAATGTTTATCCAGAGCAGCTCTCTGCCCACCTTCATATCAGGAGATATTCGAGGGTATTGTCCCTAACGTCTAAGGTTTAAACACTTTTTGTAGACTCTCCTTAAAGTTTTAAACGTCAGCGTTGAAGTAGCTAAGCAGTAAATGAAAGGCTGGAATATCCCTCAATGATAAAAAATGTTATCTGTGAGAAACTAAGCTCACTCACATCAATAATTTCTGTCCAAGACAAGATCTGAAGCAGCAGTATCGTTTATTACACTCTTGCAAGAGGGTATTTAACAGGTCGGCGCACCAAGTTTAACGAGTACAGTACACAACTTATATACAATTCATTTCTCTTTCCCTCCTCCCATTGCTCCTCCCCTGTTTACATCTCCCACTACTCTAAACCCGAACTGTTTATCCCTTGCCTCATGCAGCCTTGTGCATAACAAAGTGCAAATTTTGCTTGGCCATTTCACCAATCCCACTGTGGTCCATTGTAATATATCCTCCTCCACTGCCATCTGCGTCCTTGCTTGCTAAAGCAACATTTCCTTCCATTCTTTGCCCATACTGAGCCTTATGACCTCTTGATTGTGGTCTTTTCAGTTTTTACAGAAGCGGGAAACAGATGCTTGTAACTGTTTGTGCAAGCATGTCTAGCTTAACCTACACCCCCTCCCCTCACAGCACCTTATCTATTTGTCTGTAACATCTACCATTGCTTGCAGGCACATTTCATTCTTGTATGCACATTTTAGTTAATGCAAAACCAATTATATATTTCCTTCACATAATTTTCATTCTTGTTAACTCAGCTCTTGGCTGAAACAATTATACACTGGTGTGAGTTCATTTACCTTACTTAAGCAATTATGATTGCAGAAGTAACAGTGCTTTACAGTATCCCACAATTTTCTCCTTTTTCTTTCATTATCATTTGTTATCTTCTGCATTTGCCTTATATGTCGCTTCCAAATTGACGAGCATCTTTCCCAAAGTTTCATTTATTTTGGAAATCTCCCCGAGGTCATTTATTCATCCGTTGTTTAACAGGTAGAGTCCGTCTCTCCTATTGCCCTTTAGGGGCATTTGTTTCATTCAGGCTGTCTCCCTCAGTCTTTGGGGGAGCCCTCGTAAACAGGGTATGATGCAACAGCTAATGGCTACCAATACCCCGGCTATTACTATCAGGGAAGTAAGGATGGAAACCACCACCGCCTTCCATTTTCCAAACCATGATTCAAGTCATCTGGTGAGAGATGTGTCCACTCCTGAGTTCTCAGCCAATTCCTCTGCTAAGGTAGTCAATTCCCTTAAGGCCCGAGTAATTGAACCAACAGGCGCAGTGTTATTAGAAATAACGGTACAAAAGCTTCCTCCTAACATCACACACACAAACCCTTTTCCCGCTAAAATCATATCAAGGGCCCCCATTCTGTTTTTTCCATGCCATCCTACTTGTCGCATCAAGCTGTTCTGATATTCCCTTAACCGCATCACCTGTATAATTTATAAATCACTTTTGATTATAGAAAATGTAATTTATCCAACCTACATTTTTATTAACTGTTACCCACCAAAAGAGAGCTGACTCAAAGCCTGCTGCAATCTGGTTGTGAGCCTTGAACTCATCAGGTACCCACCTCGGGACTCCTATAGAATCGAGATAAATCCTGTCATCGAAAGAAGTGTTTAACAGTGATCTCTTTCTCCTTCCCTTTTACCCTATTATCTTTTCCTTCTTAAATGCCAGGGTAAATGGAATTGCCAGTTGTACAATTGCACATATCCCTCTCCAATCCGGAGGTAGGGTGGGTCTCAACATTTTGCCTTCACAGTACCACCATAGATCCGCTCAGCGAATATTTAGTGCTGAGTAGATCCCTCCCTTGTCCGAGTCGGTGACATTCTTAATTTCTGTACAAAGTTTCAGCTTCCCCAAGTCTCTAGACCGCTTTGTACCTCATCTACGCACACACGACGTGTGATTTTCAACTGCGGCAGAAAACGTAGTGGGAGAAGGGGCTTTTAAGTCTTTCTTCTCCAAGGGAGGGAACATCAGAGATAGGGAGGTACAGTTTCTATTATTCCATGTAGTTTTATTCTGATACAGGGTGATCATACAATTCATGCCCTTCCTATCTCAGTTCGACCCGAGCAGAAAGGGGACCACATGGGCCACTGGTGTACTCGAGGCACATGCACAGCAATTGCTCTTGTTCAGACTTTTTACACTATACTTTATCTATTCAACCCAGGCATTTTTATCCCCATATCCAGTTTCTATTTCGATGGTCATATTAAAGTCCTTCACCTCTATTATTTTACGACTTTAGGGTCATCAGGTGGTGTGAAAGGGTGAATCTTATTATCCTGTAGTTCTACCCGTTTTCCCTTTCCTACGCTAATTCGAAAACAACAGCCTGAGAAATCATTCCCATTTGTTTACATTTCTATCCCAAATGTTTCATTTAATTATACCTCATTGGTGACCCCCTCCCCAACCCCAGAATTGCTTCGTGCCATGTGGTTTTCTTTATCGTTAGGTATATTGGGTTACATTCTTTATCGGGACAATAGAGAGCTGGTCGGTAGGGGGGCCGGTGTACTGTGACGAGACCATTATATTAAGCACCATCCCCAAGGCCATCCCCATAGGACATAAGATGTATCTCTGAGCTATCTTTGATTATCTACATCCCCACAATTTACTAAGCTGCATGCATCAGCGTCTATTACTTGTGGATTATCAGACTCAGGAACCGTTAATAATATATATGAAAACGATGATTGACAAAATCCCAATGCTAAGAGAGCGAGTATCATAACCCTAAGCATCTCCCCTGCATTCTAAAAATCGTGCTGAAGCACCGAGAAATTTAAGATAAAATCCCATAGAAATAATCCCACGCTCACGTCCCCATTGTTACTCAAAATCTCTTTAGCTTAAGTTTCCTTTATTGATTCGGCTGTCCATTTTTTTCCTCAAGTGAAGATTCCACTGGACCTTTGAACAGAGTGTAGTGAGTCCAGCCTTTTCCTGCCATTCTTATCGCTGTCTCAGTGGTACGGTCCTTCCCAGTCCAGTTGCAATTTAGTCTCTGTCCATGATTTTACCACGACCCAATCTCCCGGTCGAATCGGATGAACAGCGAATTCAAGGGGCGGAGTCTGTGCCAATAAATCCTGTTTCCTGAGGAAAGACAAAGAGCAGGACAAGCCTGGTATATACTTCTTTAAGAACAAATCTTTAGTTTCTGGGATTGGCAGTGGCCAGAGATAGGAGCTTTCCGAGGACCTGGGACAGTAGGTATTAGGGAATAAACCACCGATTCCTGTGGATCCAGGGCTGCTTCTTTAGTTACCTCATCAGCCAGTAATGTAGTTTTCTATTCTTTAATTAACAATGAATTAATGCAGTCATGTTTTAAATTAAACATGAATCAAAATGATAGGTCACTGAGAATGTGTGAAGGGATCCTGCCAATTAATACTGATTCAGGCTAACACAATCGATTTATTATAAATATTAATTATTAGTTACATATATAAATAAAATAATCATTATCTGTAATTCAGGGTAGAAACGCAACAAGTGATTAAAACATTTTTAAAACTGTAATTGCGCAATTCAGTTTGTTTACTAGTCACTTGTGACTTCGCATTCTGTTTCTGTAACTGTTTTGCTCGAGCATATTCATTTTTATGAATCTAAACAGATTTTATAGCACCACTTGCAGTTAATTCAATCCGCAATTTGGTGGCAAAATCTCGTCATGAGCGCAAAACTAATTATTCGTGCCTCTCCTCACAAAACTGTCGCCACAATCCAATTAACTCTTTAGTTCCCGCTGCCTTGGGCTTAAAATTTAAGGATGATCTTGCTGCCCCCGTATCGACGAGAAAAACTGTGTCCTCTTTATAATGTCCCACCTTTAAATTTATCAAGGGTTCCGGGTGGGTCCCCGGGGGCAGGAACCCCTGACACCCCTACTTTTCATCAAGGTTCATAACGGTAGTGCAGTTGCTTCTTTTTTCAGATCTGGACACTCTCTCTCAGAGTTACCTGTATTTCCACAGTAATAACATCCCGTCTGTGGGGAATTCCACTTCGATTCTTGTACCTGTCCACCAGACCCCTTAACATCTCCTCCCTTTATTTTCAACATGCTGCCCACCACCATTCCGGTTTCTTTCTGCTTTTAGATTTGTCCTTTTCTTTATTATCTCATCAACCGTGACTATCATTATTTTTGCCTTTTGTTTCTACTTATCATGTTACATTTCTTTGATGTACACAAATCTTTGATGTACACAAATCTTTGAAAGTTGCCACCCAGGTAAATAGTGCGGTGAAGAAGGCATATGGCGTACTGGCTTTTATTGGTAGAGGAATTGAGTTCCGGAGTACTGAGGTCATGTTGCAGTTGTATAAGACTCTGGTGCGGCCACATCTGGAGTATTGTGTGCAGTTTTGGTCGCCATACTATAGGAAGGATGTGGAGGCACTGGAACGGGTGCAGAGGAGGTTTACCAGGATGTTGCCTGGTATGGTAGAAAGATCATATGAGGAAAGGCTGAGGCACTTGGGGTTGTTTTCATTGGAGAAAAGAAGGTTTAGGGGTGACTTGATAGAGGTGTATAAGATGATTAGGGGTTTAGATAGGGTCGACAGTGAGAATCTTTTTCCTCGTATGGAGTCAGCTATTACAAGGGGGCATAGCTTTAAATTAAGGGGGGGGGTAGGTATAGGACAGATGTTAGGGGTAGGTTCTTTACTCAGCGAGTCGTGAGTTCATGGAATGCCCTGCCAGTAGCAGTGGTGGACTCTCCCTCATTATGGGCATTTAAGCGGGCATTGGATAGGCATATGGAGGATATTGGGCTAGTGTAGGTTAGGTGGGCTTGGATCGGCGCAACATCGAGGGCCGAAGGGCCTGTACTGCGCTGTATTCTTCTATGTTCTATGTTCTATGTTCTATTTCCAAATCAATTGCTGACCCGATTTAACCAATTAAACAGTTTTAGGGACACCTAATGGCCATTCTTCATCGCCCAATGTTTTGTTTAGACCTTGAAATTTTTGTTAAAAGAAATATTGCAATATTTCTTACTCCCAATAACTTCAAATAGCAATTCGTCAATGTATGCTTGTGTACCTTTAAAGCCTGTTCCTAACTATACGATTTGGAAACTTACTTGTAAATATACATTTATATATTATAAATTCATTTCGTCAAGATTTAATATTTAAAATGTATTACAGTTCCCAACTTTGAAATCCACTATAATTACCCAGTTTTAGTCCATTAATGTAAATCCAAAATTAGTTTTCTTAAGTATTTCTTACCAGTTATTGCTCAGTTACAATGCTATAGATCTTGAAATAATCGGAACTGCTTTAATGGTGTGTTGCTTCCCTGGTGCCAGGATCAAGGATGTCTCAGAGAGGGTGCAGAATGTTCTCAAGGGCGAGCTGTCCCATCAGTTCATTGTACAAATTGGAAGCAACGACGTAGGAAGGGAAGGAATTTAAAAAGGAGGTCCTCGAGAGTAGTAATATATGGATTACTCCCGGTGCTACGACCTAGTGAGGGCAGGAATAGGAGGATAGAGCAGACGAATGCATGCCTGAGGAGCTGGTGTACGGGAGAAAGATTCACATTTTTGGATCTTTGGAAGCTGTTTTGGGGGAAAGGTGACATGTACAAGAAGGACAGATTGCATCTAAATTGAAAGGGGACTAACGAGCAGGGCGAGTTGCTCGGGAGGCTTCAAACTAGTAAGGTTATGAGGTGGGTCCCAGGGAGACAGTGGGGAAAGAGTTCGACCTGAGACTTGTACAGTTGAGAACAAAGGTGAGTTACACAGTTAGGGTAGACAGAGAACAATGTAGGACTGATAAATTAAGCAACATTCATTTCAATGCAAGAGGCCTAACCGGGAACACAGATGAACTCAGGGCATGGTTAGTAACACGGGACTGGGATATCAGAGCAATTACAGAAACATGGCTCAGGGATAGAAAGAACTGGCAGCTTAATGTTCCAGATACAAATGCTACAGGAAGGACTGGAAGGGAGGCAAGAGAGGAGGGGCAGTGGAATTTGATATGGCATTGCATTAAAGCTGTACTTAGGGAGGATATTCCCGGAAATACATCCAATGACGTTATTTGGGTGTAACTGAGAAATAAGAAAGGGATGATCACTTTATCTGTTTTGTATTATAAACCCCCTAATAGTCAGAGGGAAATTGAGAAATAAATTTGTTCGTAGATCTCAGTTATCTGTAAGAATAATAAGGTGGTTATGGTAGGTGATTTTACATTTCCAAACATAGACTAGGACTGCCATATGTTAAGGGTTTAGATGGATAGGAATTTGTCAAGTGTTTACAAGAAAATTTTCTGATTCAGTGTGCTGATGCATCTACTATAAAAGGTGCAAAACTTTACCTACTCTTGGGAAATAAGACAGGGCATGTGACTGAGGTGTCAGTGGGGGAGCACTTTGCAGCCATCGAACATAATTCTATTAGGTCTAAACAGTGATGGAAAAGGATAGACCAGATCTAAAAGTTGAAATTCTAAATTGGAGGAAGGCCAAATTTGACGGTATTACTAAAGAACTTTCAAAAGCTGATTGGGTGTAGATAATCCAAGATAAAGAGGCGGCTCGAAAATGGGAAGCCTTCAGAAATGAGATAATGAAACTCCAGAGACACTATATTCCTGATAGGGTGAAAGAAAAGGCTGGTAGGTATCGGTTTCTGGATGTTTAAAGAAATTGAGGGTTTGGTTAAGAAAAAGAAGGCAGCATGTGCCAGGTATACACAGCATAGAGCTAATGAATCCTTAGAAGAGAATAAAGACTGTAGGAGTATACTTAAGAGAACTCAGGAGGGCAAAAAGGGGACATGAGATAACTTTGGCAAATAGACTTGAGGAGAATCCAAAGGGTTTTTACAAATACATTAAGGACAAAAGGGCAACTAGGGAGAGAATAGGGCACTTCAAAGATCAGCAAGGCGGCCTTTGTGTGGACCCACAGGAGATGGGGCAGATACAAAACGAGTATTTTGCATCAGTGTTAACTGTGGACAAGGATATGGAAGACAGAGAATGTAAGGAAATAAATGGTGACGTCTTGAAAAATGTCCATATTACAGGGGAGGAAGTGCTGGATGTCTTGAAACGGATAAAAATGGGTAAATCCCCAGAACCTGATCAGGTGTAGCCTAGAACTCCGTGGGAAGCTCGGGAAGTGATTGCTGAGCCTCTTACTGATATATTTGGATCATCAATAGTCACAGGTGTGGTGCCAGAAGACTGGAGGTTGGCTAACGTGGTGGCATTGTTTAAGAAACATGGTAAGGACAAGCCAGGGAATATTGACCAGTGAGCCTGACCAGTGGGCAAGTTGTTGGAGGCAATCCTGAGGGAAAGGATGGACATGTATTTGGAAAGAGATAGTCAACATGACTTTATGCATGGGAAATCATGCCTCACAAACTTAATTGAGTTCTTTGAAGAATTAAATGGCATTGATGAGGGCATAGTGGTAGATATCATCTATATGGACTTCAGTAAGGCGTTCGACAAGGTTCCCCATGGGAGACTGGTGAGCAAGGTTAGATCTCATGGAATATAGGGAGAACTAGCCATTTGGATACACACCTGGTTAAAGGTAGAACACAGAGGGTGGTGCTAGATGGTTGTTTTTCACAATGGAGGCCTGTGACCAGTGGAGTGCCACAAGGATCAGTGCTGGGTCCATTACTTTTCATCATTTATATAAATGATTTGGCTGCGAGCATAAGAGGTAGAGTTAGTAAGTTTGCAGATGACACCAAAATTGGAGATGTAGGGGGCAGCGAAGAAGGTCGAAGTAGATCACAACGGAATCTTAATCAGATGGGCCAATAGGCTGAAACGTGACAGATGGTGCTTAATCGAGATAATTGAGAAGAGTTGTATTTTGGGAAAGCAAATCTTGGCAGGACTTATACACTTAATGGTAAGGTCCTAGGGTGTGTTGCTGAACAAAGAGACCTTGGAGTGCAGGTTCATAGCTCCTTGAAAGTGGAGTCGGAGGTCGATAGGATAGTGAAGAAGGCGTTTGGTATGCTTTTCTTTATTGATCTGAGTATTGAGTACAGCAGTTGGGAGGTCATGATGTAGCTGTATAGGGCATTGGATAGGGCACTGTTGATATATCGCGTGCAACTCTGGTCTGGTTCCTATCGGAAAAATGTAAATCTTGAAAGGGTTCAGAAAGGATGTTGCCAAGTTTGGAGGATTTGAGCTATAGGGCGAGGTCAAATAGACGAGGGCGGTTTTCCCCCAGAGCGTCAGAGACTGAAGGGTGACCTTATAGAGCTTCATTAAATCAATAGGGGCATGGATAGGATAAATAGACAAAGTATTTTCCCTGGTGTAGAGGAGTCCAGAACTAGAGGGCATATGTTTAGGGTGAGGGGGTAAGGTGCGAAAGGGACCTGAGGGGCACATTTTTCATGCAGAGGGTGGTGCATGCTTGGAATGAACTGTCGGAGGAAGTGGTGAAGGGTAGTACAATTACAACAGTTATAAGGCATACGGATATGTATATGAGTAGGACGGATTTAGAAGATAAGGGCCAAAAGCTGGAAAATGGAAATAGATTAGATTAGGATATCTGGTTGGCATGGACGAGTTGGACGGGAGGGTCTGTTTTCGTCCTGTACTTCTCAATGATTCTCTGACTCTAAAAAAGATCCTTGACACAAATAGGTGCATCCTTACATTATATTACATTCTAAACACATTCACCCCATGTTCTGTTTTTTTTTGTTGTCAACTGCTTTCCGAAACAACTGAGTGTTCTGCCTTCAATTACATGAGTCTGATCTCACAAATTACTGTGAAGAAGATCTGTAATGCTATACACCCAAGTGTAGCTATTTGACATCAACAGCTAATGCAATGAAATGTCTCATTCAAATCTTCATATTTTTTTGTTTATCTTCCTTACTTGTGAAAGACGATAATAAATTTCAGAATGTTCCAGGTGTATAAAATGAAAGAGTGGTGAAGGTATACATGAAATGTGAAGCACAGCAGCAGTTTGCAGAATATCGTAAGTTAGACATATCCTCTCTCATATCTGTACAGAAAAGATTTCTCTTCCTTATACTCCTTCGCCGTTTTTATGGCTAGAGTCCTTTGATCGTTCTCCAACACACAAGACAATTCAGAGAACCTTTCTTATGTTGGTATGCCCCAAGCTGGCTCCGCCAATGCTCCCAGGTCAGACAGTCAATGTTCAATTTTGTTCAAGCCATGCGACTCTTCATGGTTGTATTCATGCAATTTACCTTCAGCAGTTCATTTAAACTCAGTTTTGATGACACACCAATCTCCGCTCTGAACTAGCACAGCACAGTTTCTAAAGTATGGTTATCGATTCTAACTGATCTAATTTATAGTTTAACAGACGCCAATTAACTGGAAGTGTTTTTCTTACTGAAGATAGCCACAGTCTTGTCAACTCTTATCAAATCTCCCCTCAACTACTTTAGGAAAAAAGAACAATCTGAGCCTCTCCAAAGCAATCTTGAAGTTAAATTTCCTCATGCATAGAAGTATTATTGGATGGCAATTATGCACTCTAAGTGGAAGAATAATGCAAAGTATCAATTCAATTCATCTGCCTTTTTTTACGGTTATGAATTCTCCAGACATATCTTCTACAGGACCATCATTCACATTGTTAAGTTTTTATTTTCTAAATGTTGACAACAACTTGTTATATGATGATCTTTACTTCGTGTTTTATATTTGCAAATTGGTTTCTTTTATACACTTTTTCACTATCCGAGTTATTTATTTTGTCATTACATATTCTGCTCAATCGTCGGACTGGGAACGTGTCCTTGAATGTTATCTACATTCAGCTAAAGTTTAATACTGTCCTTAAACTTGTTTGCAACCGCTGGATTGCGGGTCTTTTCACTTTCATTTACTCTTTGGAATGTACTTAACGACCTTTTTTGACAAAATGAAAGGAACAGTCTCCATTTTCCTACTCAATCATAGAAACACGTTCTCATGAGAAAGAGAGAGTTACGACTGATGGAGGCTTAACGTCAGGAGCACCACCCCTACGGTAAGGCGAGAACGAGAGTCTTTCATAGCAACCTCAGCTGATACGGCAATTGAATCCACCGTATTTCTGCCACATTACATTAAAAACTAATTGTGAAGCTTTTTTTATTCACTTGTGGTACTTGGGCATTGTTGGCTGGCCAGAATTGGTAGCACAGCAGAAAGTGAGGACTGCAAATACTCGAGATCAGATTCGAGAGTGAGTTGCTGGAAACACACAGATGGTCAGGCAGCATCCAAGGAACAGCAGAATCGATGTTTTGGGCATATGCGCTTCATCACGAATGAGACTTGTGATCTGGGGATGCTGAGATACAAATGGGAGGGGGTTGGGGCTGAGGGGAAGGTAGCTGAGGATGCAATAAATAGATGAAGGTGGAGGAGAAGTGAATAGGTCAGAGAAGAGGTGGAGGACCTGCTGCCTTTTTCTTTCTCGATTGGAAGTGGTCATGGGTTTGGAAGAAGTTGTCTTAAGGTCTTTGGTGAAGTTCTGTAGTGCGTCTTGTAGATAGTACATACTGCTGCTACTGAGCGCCAGTGGTGGAGAGATTGACTGTTTTTAGATGTGGTGCCAATTACACAGGCTATTTTATCCTGTATGGTGCCATGCTTCTTGAATGTTGTTGGAACTGCACCCATCCAGGAAAGTGGAGAGTATGCCATCACACTCCTGACTTGTGCCTTTTAGATTAATTACTGCTTTAGTAGCATGTATAAATTAACATACCTATGTAATTCATCGGGTTTTTATTTGTTATCATTTTGGAGTAAGAGCAACAGAAACAGAGAGTACTCCCTGAGTCCTGACTCACAAAGGCAAAGTGATGGGGTAAACACCAAGCCCCAGGGAAACGTCCCTTGCAAAATTCATCAGAACATAGGATTTAGAAGCAGATTGTCCTGTCGTCTGAGTTAACCATCACCGATATTTCTCTTCTCCAAGCCGAGAGCGTGGATACACCTTAGGGACTGGAGATGGAAAAGAGAGAAAGTATGCGTCTCCAACGTGTTCTCGATACAGGGTCAAGATTAGACTGGTGCTGGATAGGCACAGCAGGTCATGCAGCTTCCGAAGAACAGGAAAATCGACTTTTTGTGCAAAAGCCCTACATCAGGAATGAGCATGTTCTCGATAAATACAGACCCACTCAAACATGGACACAAACACTGAAAAGACACCTGGATGCACAGAATTAATATAAGATACATGGACTCACACAATCTCCCACAACCTCCCTCATTCATTCAGAAACAGACACTGTCACATCCATTCCATTTCACTCAGAAGTATTAGTAGCATTATGTGCCATTTCAGTCGCCCTTATACAAGCGAATCCCTCACTCACATTGAAAGATTTGCACATTGACACGCAAGGATTCGACAGGATCACTCCACATAAAGAGACAAAGGTAGACTCATGCACTTATGCACAAATATACAAACAGGATCGCCAACTCACACAGATGCTCATTGTCCGATGCACAGAGATATACAGACCGTGTCCACACAGACTCACTCACAGGCACACAGACATGTAGTTCATTTGTGTTTGATGACCTGAATTCCTTCGGAATGGCACCACCAGTTTAATTTACTGAAGCAGATGTAGGCACTTTGTTGATTTGGATGATGGTATCAGTTTTAGCGACTGTACCATCTGTATGTGAGGCACGTTAATTGTATAGTATGAAACTCTCTAAAATTCTTCGGAATGTATTTTTTTTTGTAAGCTGGTCAATGCACAGGGCATCATCAGTGGAGTTATATGACAAAGCTACATGCGTCTGGATTTGTTTGAAATAAATCTCGACACATTGAGATGCCATGTCCTGTTTTAGCTAATAAAAGTGAATAGAGATGTCTAGACTTCTCCGTTTAAAATTCTGCAAGACATGCAAATTATTGTTACAGGGACTTGACTTTTGTCATTTGTTTTATTTCACTTAAAAAGGTAAATACTTTTTGCAATGATACAACAGCAGTGTCCCTGTGAACATCCCAGATGCTATATATTGAGGGTTTGAGAATATATTGCTGTAACGTTTAAGTCAAAAAGCTTATCTGCAGGAGAAAGTGACTGGCCAATATTTGCACAAAGTATTGTGCAAAACATTTCGTAGCATCTGAAAAATATACCACATGATTCTTGCCGTTATTGGTGTTTCTGATGTCCAACTCGGTGCACTGATATATATATATACATATTTACCTGTTTGTAAGCATTTGTATTCGAGTGCAAGAGAGGACAGTGAGTGTCTATTTTTCTTTATTCCTGTGATACTTTCTTTTTCTCTTTTGTGTATTATTTTATTTTTAGACGAGAAGGTTACTGGTGGTGCCAAGATTATTTCTTTGAATATCTTTTACTATTCCTGAAAGTTCATGGTTAACTACCTTCTTGATTCACTGCAGTCCATTTGGTGTAAGTGCACCCACAAAGTACGATTGTAGGTCCAACATCTTGAGCGAGCTATGCTGACGAGGCTTGTTCATTATGCTACATGCTTGTCTCGTGGCGAACGTTAAATAAATACACAAACAGTGAATTAATCAAACATTCTGAATTACCTTTGTGGAGTTATTCCTTTATCTCAACTGAAAGAAGACTTCTTTCTTGATTTTACGCTCCTCGTTTAGTTGTTCATTGTGAAATGGAGTGTATGGTTCAATCAGACATTCAGCACTGGGGACTCACATGGAGAATATCTCCGGGACAACTTGTCACAATGGAGTGAAGTGTGTGTGAGTCCCTAACCAGAGCAGAACAAGGAAATTTTATTTGAAAGTCAGGCAACTGAACTCTCCATTCCATGGAACTGATAGCATTGTGATCAAAATGCATGCAATTTTATCCCTGTTCTACTGTAGCAAGGAGAGGAACGTTGTGCACAAGACACTGAGAGGTTTCAAAACAATTTCAGAAAATTCATATTTTCTCAGTTGTCATCGTCCAGAAATGGATGCCAGTGCATCTTTTGACAGTCATATGACCTTGTTAAACTGTGTTATCACGTTAAATCATTTGTGTTTTTTTCTGCCTGAAGCCCTTTTTTTTCCCACTGCACCACATTCAGCTCGTTTCAGCAGCACCGATGTCATATGCTGCAGCAGAGGCAACAACAGGCAGCTGACGTCTCATGGAGAGCGGGATAAGCAGAGGGCAAATTAAAGACTGTTGAAGTTTCAACTTATTTCTTTTCACCTAATAAAGATTCCAATTTTAATGTTACATTTTAATTTATTTTTTCTACGAAGCAATGCTTAACTTTATGACTCTGTCTTTCTTGTTACTTTGTACCTCATGTGTTTGCCTTGTGTAGCGACTTTATAGACATTTCAATGTAATCCTGTACTTCTGTACATGAGTACACGCGTCAATGAAATCTCTACCTTAATTTATCGTTGACAGTGTGCTTCTATGGATTGCAGTGCCTTAAGTAGATTGCCTGATTACTCCCTGGAATTTCTGTGTCTTTCACAGTGTTTTCCTGTTTTCTCCTGTGCTAAGAACTCTACTTTTCTTTTTCTGTTGTTAATGTTATGACAACTAATTAATAGTTCTCTGGGCTTAACTTTTCCTATATTTTAAAATCATGAGTACCAACAGCTGTCTGTTAGTCGTCTCAATCTATTGCACATTTCGATGAGCAATAATATATAGACATTTACATTCATTCCATTATTATTGTTACTATAAGGTGATTAAACCAAACATGCAGAAACGCTTACCTCGTTCTGTAATCTATTAAAGTATGAGTGACAGAGAACGCCCAAATTCCATTATTTAGATTTTTAAAACGTCAATTTATTGTTTAACTCTAAAAGTGAACATTAAATAACAACCATTTACAACTCAAAGCCCCTTTTCTCAATAACATGTTATCAGCCTTCAACTCTATAACAATATACCGTTCCAATAACAACATGCTAAAAGTTCATCAATTAGTTTCAAAACCACATGGCGGATCTCGTCGTCAGTGCCTGACTACCTCTGTCTAAAAGATTTCCCTGGGTAGACTTCGGTGGTTGACGAGCAAAGATGCTTAATATAAAAAGCTACATTAGATAGAGTGTGTGTTGCTGGCAGTTACTCTGGCGATGGCATTTGATTTCCTTGTCTAACTCTTCAAAATGTCTGGTTCGTTATAGACCAAACATCAGACCGTCTCATTGGTTCGAGCTTGGAAAAACAATGAATTCAAAATCGATTGTGTTTTAGTATCCGGGGCATACATAAAACTGATTGGCTCCATTCAAATCGCTGAGAAAATAGCAAAAACAAACTTAGGTATTTGTCTCACAGCCAAATACTGCATATTTTCAATTTTCCAGTACACTCTGAAGTTGCTAGTCAGTCACATGGCAGTGCAGAACAGCTTTCACTCTCTCTTAAAAATACACTTCATGCCATCAACTTCATAACATTATCATTCTGTTCTTAGTCTGTGTGAATGAAATCCGTCTACACCTGAAACACTTTGCAAAATTCATCAAATCTATCCTATCTTTCGATTCTGCACCTTTGTTTTTGTGAAGTATTTTCCCAGTTTTTGCTCTTGAATTGCAAAATTCCTTAAACATTATTGCACAATTTTAGTTCTATCTTCACTTCTTCCACTCACTCCATGTTGTAGTAATTGTAACGAGGTCAAGCATAGAATATGACCTCATAGAATATGAGTTCCATAATTAGGGCTGTTAACCTGTTCCAATCACGGAGACTTAGCTGACAAATATAAACGGGAGTGTTTAAGGTTCTGTGCACTCTGACAACTGGCGCTGAGGAAGCCAGTCCACTGCCGACTCCTATACACTTCTAAATAAATGGTGAGAGAGTCACAGGATATCAGCCTCTGTGGAGATATTTCAGTGGCGATGAGAGAAATAAAATGTTTCTGCAGAAATTTGCTCCCAACAATTAACTTTGACTTGGAATAATCAGTTCTGGAATCATGCCGTAATCTGGGAAACTTAACATAATTGATGCGATCGTCAAAGTCTGGGCGCATAATGTGGAAAAAATGCGTTAATATTTCCACACAAACGACATTGCAGCATATGAAAAATAAAGAGTAATTCTCCTGACAACTTGTGGTCCCGCAGCTTTCATCGTTGTTGGGAGCCTAATGTTTCGTAAAGGCGCCAGGTGCTAAAAACTGTGAAGAGTTGTTGGATTTATTTAATAAATATTAGGACGCCATACCTCCTATAATGCTGAGAATCTGTCGAATTTACTCGGCAGCTAGAGAAAAAGCAGAATTCATGTCTGGGTTTTTGATGAGATTAAGACAACGAGCAGAGGCAAATAAATTTGATATAACCCTTAATGAGATGCTGAGAGACAGGTATATAGGATTAATGATGTGACCATGCAAGTGCACCTAAACCTGAAGTGCATGTGGATTTCAAATAAGCAATACAACTGGCTTAGTCATTAAAATTGCAGCAAGTGGAGCACATGAGTTACAGAGCACGCCGGTGGACACCCTCGTCAGGCCAACAGAGTTTGGGGACATCACTTGATTGAAGACAATTGCAAACCCAGAACAGAGGTACTCAAGGTCAGCCACATCAAAACTCCAAAGGAAAGCCAAGCCTCAGCCAAACCGTTAACATTTTGTTCAGGATGCCAACTTCCGTGACATTATTTCACCTGACACATGTCTTTCCTTCCTGAACTTTTCAATCTCGATTTCCGATTATTTGAATTGAAAAATGCAACCACTATGAGCCTCCTGACTGCCAGTTATAAAGTACTGACTCTTGCAAACTCACTTGCCAGAAATCCTTTTTTTTAATCTTTAATTTTCTCCACTCTATCTATTTTAGCAGTGCCACATTCTACGTGAAAATATCTCCACTGTCTTTCTGAGGATACCATTTTCCTGTGTTTATTATAAGCCCCAAACATACCCACATCATTTACAGACAGTGCTGTTTCTCTTCCCGGCAGAATCCTAATAGGGTTCTCCTGTCTTCAACCTCTAACTCATCAACCTCAAATCCGAAATATCATTCTACATTTCTACCACATTCAGCTCATTGTAACTTCAACTGCAGGGTCTGATGCACGCACTTCCTTGCCAATCATGACAAATGCTGTTGGCTGTGGGTCAAGTGGAGGAGTGTGGGAGGTGTCTGACATCTCGTATTCAGACTTCGTATGCTTAATCTTAAATATTTGCGATACAAGCACCAAACATTTGCGAGGATTTTAGTTATCCACAAGAATACTGATGCAGATTGTTCTCAAAAGGTCGATAGCCTGCTAGTCAACCGCGGTGAGTACCAGGCCTACGTGTTTCAATTATCCAAATTAGTGTGGTCATTGGCAATCCAATTACTTCCCCAGCTTCATCCGGGATGGAGGATTGATGCACCTCCTAATTCGTTCCCTGATCCTTGAAAAAAATAATTCAATTCCTGAAGGCCTGATTAATGCTTTATAACAACCCATGAGAATCACTCAGTTTAGAACTCCGACGTTTCACGCTTAATCTTAAAAGTTTGCATTACAAGCGCCATTCATTTGTGAAGATTTTAGTCATCCACAAGAATGCTGGTGTAGACTGTTCCCAAAAACTCGATAGCCTGCTAGCCCACTGCAGTGGGGACCATGCCTATGTGGTTCAATAACCAAAATAAGAATGGTCATTAGCAATCCAACTACTTCCCCAGCTTCATCCAGGATAGGGTACTGATGCACCTCCTAATTAATATCCTGATCCTTGAAAAAAAAAACAGTTCCTTAGGGTCTGATCAATCCTTTACAACAACCCGTGAGAATCACTCAATCTGTACTCGGCGAGAGGAGTGCATTTGAATGATCATCTTCAGGCTACTATTCAAGGAGAGTTGTACCAAATGCAGTAAAGTGCGCTTGCCACAATTGAGGCTATAAATAAAGTGAAATTAGTTATTTTCATCCTTATTCAATTATCTCTGTTGCCAAGCTGCCTCTAGGGACTTTTTTTTAATGCATGGTAGCGATTCCATGAAACAACGAAGTGAATTAATTGAAATCAAGTTTGGAATCCTTCTTTAATGTTATCCTCTGAAACCACATCCCATCATTACTTTGATAACCATCATTTATTTTGGAACTAAAGTTTCTATTCTTAAGCCTTGAATCTGACAAGGGAAGCGTAAAATTAGTAATGTCTTATTTCCATTCCCTTTTTGTCTTTACAGATAATTTGGTGGCTATTTTCATCTCAACTGAGGAAGTTGTAAACTCTCGTTATGCGCATCTCACGGCCATTACAACTGCAGTTGTGTTGTGTGCCCTGAAATCACACTCTTATGTATGAGTTGGTATTGTTCCCGTGTTCTTTCCTGGGCATGACTCTTGTGTGTTGAGTGATCAATGTCCTGCTTTACGCAGCCAGAGACTGTTCTGTTACCATAAATTTCTCTTTTGCTCGATTTGTGGTTGCTTGTTCCTTGAAGCTTCAAACAAAATATTCTGTGGAGAAAACTGCAGCTGCAGCTCCGGGAAGAACCGACATTTTCCAATGTTTAAAAACAAAGTCTCCTACTTCTTTTCAGAAGATTCTAGTAAGAAAATTGACAAAATGTACTGGAACTTTATTGAAAGGCCAAGTTATTATACTGATCCAGGGCAGGTGGCATTTGGCTGCCTTGATTTGGTTTTAACTCCACTTTAAGTTTGTTGATTAATGCTTTGATAGTCAGGTATATTTTAGTGACAAGTTGTTGCGACACAGGGTAAACACAACTGCTTTATTTAAAGAAGCAGCACAGAAACGATTTAGCCCGTGCAGTAATCTGTTACCATTCGAGATGCCAAGCACAAATTAGCAACTTTATTTCTTAAAGTATAACAGAGAATAATTAACTAACATCTATTTACAATTTCTTCCTCTAACCTATATTTTACCTTGCCCTTCTACAAAATTAGTCCAATAAAACGCCTGATTAAGATTTTAAAAACAAAACTTTTTATCTCAAAACCAGGCAGCTTTCGTTTCTTCTTTGCATTCCTGTCTTCTTTTCTTCCTTTTGGGGTTTTGCTTCACAATTTACTTATCAATAAAGGTAGTTTTAAGAGACCTATTTTTCGGACTGTCTCTACATGCTGGCTTGGAAGTTCTCCTCTCAACTGTCAAATCCTCCTCGGTCTTATACCCCCAAAGCATCGGATTGTTTCATTGCTTTTTAAGTTTGCCAATATTCTAAACTTAAAATTGTTTAGGATTTGGCATTTTGGGTGTAAAAATAAAACTGATTGGCCGAATTCAAATTTGTTTTTGTCTCATCACATCTCAGCCAGTGCTATCTGTTTTGAACCAAATGTTACATTGTAAATTCTCCTGCACTCAGTGCTTGCCAAGACCTTAACTCTCTCAAAGGTACAGTACACTTCTACACCTTCATAATACTAGTCAACTCTGTATCCGTCTGTGGGGTCAGAACAAGGGAAATAACCATAGTAATGCAGAGACAGAGAGTGGAAGGATATCACTTATTCTAGTCCTGGCTACATAGTATCTGGTAACTTCATTTTTCTCTGGCATTTATGCGACATTGGCTTATATCATAGACTGGTGCGAGAAAAGCACAGCAAGACAGGTAGCATTCAAGGGGCAGGAGGATCAATTTTTCGAGCATAAGCTCTTCATCAGTAATTAACTGCTCTATGAATAATTATATATGGAGTGAGATATTCCAAATTCAAAGAGGAGTTCTAAACTGCAGAAAAATATCGAATTGCATCAACGTGGAGAGAAAACAGGTTGGCAGACAGAAAGCAGAGAACTGGAATAAACGGATCCTTTTCAGAGTTACAGGCATTAACAAGTGGAATACCACAGGGTTCACTGCGGTGACTCCAGCAGTTCACTCAAACATATTAATGATTTGGTCGAAGGGATTGAATGTGATGTCTCCAAACTTGTAGATTACATTAAAGTCGGTGACAGTGTGTACTTGGCAAATGCAATCCAATGTGAATAAGTGGGAGATCATCCACTTTGGTGCCAAAAAGGCAGATTATTGCCTGAATAGTGGCAGTCGAGGAAAAGGTGAGGTTCAATAAGAACTGGGCGTCACAATGGAACAGTTGATAAAGTTGTCATGTAGATGCAGCAATCAGTATGGAATGCTAATGACTTGCTGGCCGTCATAGCATAAGGATTGATTATAGAAGCAGCAATGTCTTGCAGCACGTCATGTTATACGGAATTTTGGTGGTGCCAAACCTTGCGTTTTCTGTTTAGTTTTAATTTCCTGGTCTGAGGAAGGACATTTTTCCTATTGAAGTTTACCAAGCCAAAGTTCCGATAATGGCAAAACTGACAGATGTAGAAAGCTTTATCGTCTGGGCTTGTAGCCATTAAAATTTAGAATTATGAGGGGAGATCGCATACAAACTAAAAAGACGTGATAAGACTAGACATGCTGTATGTGGGAAGAGTGTTCACAATGTTAAGGAAGTCCATAAGTATGAGTCACAATACAATAAAATGGAGTAAGTTATTCAGGATTGAGATGATGAAGAATTTCTTCACTCAAGAGAGTACGAAAATTGTGAAATTTTCAACCAGAGGAAGCTGTTGGGCGCATCTCATTGGATATATACAAGAGAAATCTGGATGGATCCTTTGCTATTAAAGGGATGAAGAGTTTTGGAGCAATGACATAATTAACCAAGATCATATTGAATATTGGTATAGGCTTGAAGGGGTGAAGACCGTACTCCTGCAGCAATTTTCTATCAAACTATGAACTTATGAAATTCTGTGTACTGTTCTTATCATCACACCATCAAAAGGACGTGAAGGCTTTGGAGCCAGTACAGAAGCGATTTACCAAGATTAGGTCTATTCTTGGACAGTAGTAACTATGAGGCGATATGGGAGAAACTTGGTGTGTTTTCACTTGAACGTTAAGTGGTAAGATATGACCTGATAGAAGGTTAAAAATTATGACAGACATTGATAGAATGGACAGTCAGAGTATTTTCCAAGGGTCAAATTGTCAATTGCACAAAGACATAAGTTTAAAACGAAATGGGCAACATTTAAATGAGACGTGAGAGTCTTCTTTTTAAGTTGTCGTAAGTGCCCTGGATGTACTGCCAGAGTAGTTGGATGGAGGCGGATATATTCGCAATGGTAAAGCAACATATTTGAGATGTATAAACAGGCAGGGAATAGAGGGACAGGACAATTTCGAGGCAAAGGTTATTTACTCAGAAAGGTAGGATGTGTCGCCACAGTCTTGGTGGCCCAGAGGGCTTATTGCTGTGCTATGCCATTCTCTGCTCTTTGTTCCAGGAGGGGATGCATCCCGATGGAAGATTTGACAGAAGTAGGATATTCACTCCACAGTCTAATCACGAAACTTTCTTCCAAAATGCAATCCTTTGAACTTCACACCTAATTTAGCAGGCGGGAATCTCAAAGTGCAATCTCCAGATACACTGCAAGTCCATTTCAATCTTCCTTTTCATGGAAAGGGAGAGTTTTCAACATTTTTCGGGGTAAGGAATGTTTTTGAAACTCATTTAAACGACCGTTTTTCTTCATGTTTCGTGTTTCAAAACCAGAGTATTTAAAGGCGTTGTCGCTTCGAATGCACTTCTCCTGGCGTCTGTTCGCTCTGTGGCCGGTGAAGGTAATAAATATTTCCTACAAACACCGTAGTCAAAATGTGGAGAGCAAAATCAAAAGAGTGTGAAGATGGCCATTTTTTGAGAGTTGGAATTTGAAGCAAAATGCATGTTAATATCTGATATTCACCCCAACATCCGATTGGTAAACTCGCCATAGTAATTATTTATTTTATTCATTATTTTCACAAGTAGTGAAATATTCCAATTAAAAATGATAAAGAAGTTAATTGTCTAAAAATAATGCTTACTAATACTTGAATAAGCAGATTGTGTTTTGAATTTGTTTGATGCAGTGGTTTGTTAGTACTGAGACCATTCCAAGTAAGTGAATGTACCCTTGCGTACATCCAATTCAGCTTTCACCAACTCACAGATGTGAAATTAGACTCTTTTGGAAATACACAACACACTGAAGCGGGAAACAGGAAGATCTCTACAGTTCTTGTTCACATTTCAGAGCAAGAAACCCTTATTACCCGAGAAGGATAGTGGGATGGATGAGAGACAGAATTAAACTTTATTAGATCAGATCATCTCTGATAGATACAATGAACTCACTGCCTGTGGGAAAAAAAATCAAAATACTATCGTGAGGGCAACGTGAAGGCAGGTCACGCCAATCTTTAACCTGAGTGAGATCCAGCATGAGGACAAGAAGGATGCGAATTGTAATGCTGTGGATACAGGGACTCAGTAATTATTATTCATGGAATTCATAGAATCCCTATATTGTCAAACAGGCTATTTGGCACAACAATTCCTCACCTAGCTTCCAAACATTATTTCCCAATGACCCATTCTGTTAACCTATTATTTTACATTTAGGCTGACCTAAGCTATACACCCCTGAACACTATGGGCAATTTAATGTGGCGAATTCAATAAATCTGCACATATTTGGACCTTGGGAGGTAACCAGCGAACTCAGAGGAAATATACACAGACACAGCGAAAGTGTGCAAATTCCACACAGTCACTCGAGGCTGGAACAAACGCGGGTTCCTGTGAGGCAGCAGTGCGAACCATTGAACCACCGGGCTGCCTTGGGAGAAACACTTCGGTAAATATCTCGTACAAGTAGTTGGCCATCTCCAAACAGCTTGAAAAGATTTTCCCGAGGAAGTCGAAGATTCTAGAGAATGCGATTCACTTTGGAGTCAACAGATTTTGGATGCTACTGCGATGTTTGGAAACTAATTGTTGAATTAAACAATACCGAATGTTCAAATTGCTGTCTCATTCAGTGATTTTATTGATTTACGAATTTATTGCAAGTACTATAAGATGTGCATTTCCTTTGAGAACACCATTGTTTGAGCACTCATTAAATGCTCTTCAGTGGGTGGTGCTGAGTCGCCTTCGACATCTATTGCAGTTCAAGTGCTATAAGAACATGCAAAGCATTACACTTCAATAAACTGAACTCACCAATACTGCATGAATGGCAATTTCCAACCCAGCGTGTAGTGTTTTGCATTATTGGTTTGCCCTCTGGCGATGAGGTGTCTGAAGACTGGACTTGGCTAATGCAGTACCATTATTTAAGAAAAGTGGTAACAACAAACCAGGGAACTACAGACGGATGATCCTGACGTCGGTGGTGGGCAAATTGTTGGAGGGAATCCTGAGGAACTGGATTTTCACTTATTTTAAAGGCAAGTACTTATTAGTGAGTCAACATGGCTTTGCGCGTGGGAAATCATGTCTCGTGAACTTGATTGAATTTTTTTAAAGTAACAAAGAGGATTGATGAGGGAAGAGCGGTGCGCGTGAGCTGTATGGACTTCAGTAACACGTTCGACAGGTTCCCAATGGTTGTTTTTGCTAACTGGAGGCCTGTGCCATAAGGATCAGTGTTGGGTCCACTACTTTTCGTCAATTATGGAAATGATTCGGATGTGAACATAGGAGCTATAGTTAGTAAGTTTGGTGATGACGCCAAAATTAGAGGTGTCTTGAAACACGAAGAACGTTACCTCAGATTACAACGGGATCTTGATCATATCAGCCAATGGGCTGAGGAGTGGAAGATAGAGAATAATTTAGATAAATGTGATTCGCTACATTTTGGAAGCAAATCTTAGCGGGAATTATGCACTTAATAGTAAGGTCTTATTTAGTGTTGTTAAACAAAGAGACCTTAGAGCGCAGGTTCATAGCTCCTTGAAAGTGGAATAGCAGGTAGATAGGATAATGAAGAAGGCGTTTGGTATGCTTTCCTTTATTCGTCATAGCATTGAGTATAGGGGTCGGGAGGTCATTTTGCAGCTGCACAGGACGTTGGTTAGGCGACTTTTGGAATATTACGTGCAAGTCTGGTCTCCTTCCTATCGGAAGGATGTTATAAACTTGAAAGGGTTCAGGAGCGATTGACAAGGATGTTGTCAGGATTGCAGGAATTAAGCTATAGGAATATGCTGAATAGGCTTGGCTGTTTTCCCTTGAGTGTCGAAGGTTGAGTGCTTGCCTTATAGAGGTTTACACATTCATGACAGACGTGGATAGAATAAATAGAAAAACTGTTTTCTCTGGTTTGGAGGAGTCCAGATCTAGAGAACATAGGTTTAGGGTGAGGAGGGGAAAATAAAAAAGGGACCTTAGGAACAACTTTTTTTCACACAGAGGATGTTGCGTGTATTGAATGAGCTGCCAGAGGAACTGGTTGAGGTTGGTACAATTGCAACATTTAAAATACATCTGGATGAGTTTATGAATACGAATGGATAAGCGGGATATGGGCCAAGTGCTGTCAAGTGGGATTAGATTAGTTTGGGCAATCTGCTCAGTATGAACGAATTGTTACTGAACGTTCTGTTTCTGTTCTGTATATCTCCATGACTCTTTGACTCTATGTCTCTATGAGCATCTTTGTTCTTTTTAGTGATAGAGTTTGCAGTGTTGGAATGTGCGATCGAAATTTACTATATTCAAACCTTAGAATGTCTTTTGAGATTCTTCTAGTTTAGACAGGCTGGGCTTGCTTCTAATGGAGTTTGGAAGAATGATTTTTAGAAATTAGAATACTTTGAATTTTTTTTTGAAATATATAAAAATATGAATGATCTTAAAGATTCGAAACAGAAATTATGTTTCCTATTTTAGATCTGTCAAATATTAATGGACACTTTCAAATTGAAGAGATGACAACTGAGTGGAAATATAAAGAGTACTATTTTCTCTCTGGATTGTGTTTCCATGAAACTCTCTGCCAGAGTAGGCACAGCCGTTTTATTTTTATTAGGCAAAGATAATTAGATTCTTTTTCAGCAAATGTGTCAAAAGAAATTGGAATCGATGGGAATGCTCAAAGATCAGCCATGATCTCTAGGAATAGTCGAGCAGGCTTGAGTGGTATGGACAAAAGTTTTGTTCTTATTTATGTTCATATTGTGAAACGAGACCTACTAAGATGCAGCTGATTTTATTTAATTTGATTTATTATCGTCAGACGAATTGAGATGCAGTGAGAAATGGCAGGTCATGTCGTACAAAGTGCATCAGAATATTGGAAAAAGAATGCAGAAAGTGCAGAGAGAGAGATCAATGTTTGAATTTGAGAATTTCGATGAAATATCTGATAACAATGGGGAAGAATCTGTTCTTGAATCTGCTTGTGAGTACAGACATTTGTATTGTCTAAGATAGAAGAGGGTGGAAGAGAGCATAACCAGGAAGGTGAGGTCTTTAATTATGTTGTCTGCTTTCCAGGGTGATGGGAATTCTAAATGGAGTTAAAGGTGCGAAGGCTGCTTTACGTGATGGAATGGGCTGTGTTCAAGACTCTTTGCAGTTTGTTGCGATTTGCGTAAAGCAGTTGTCATACCAAGCTGTGATGCATCCAGTTATGGTTTCTATAAAAATTGGTAAAATCCTTCATGGACAAGCTAAATTTCCTTAGCTTCCTGAGAAAAATGAGGCACTGTTGTGCTTTATCGTGTCTGAGTGGGTAGACAAGGACAGGTTGTTGGCATTTGTCACTAACTTGATGCTCTCGAGAATCTCTAGTTCAGTATCATCAATGCTGACATGAGCGTGTTCTTCTCATGATTCCTGAAGTCAACGACCAGCTCTTTCGTCTTTCCAAAATTGCAGGACAGATTCTTCTCTTTACACTATACTGCTGAGTGCTTATCTTTTTCTCCTAACCTGTCATATCGTTGTTTGAGATCCATCCTATAATGGTGTTGTCATCAAAAAACTTGCAAATAGAGTGAGGGTAGAATATGGCCCCACAGTCCGCACATGTTCATCATCAAAACTTATGTATTTGGCATTCCTGATATGATTACTGTATTGTTACAAATTTCGAAATAAATAGGGAAGGTCCCATTAGATTAGAAGATAGAAAATACAGTTTCTGCTGAATAAATTCAAAAAGGAAAGAAGTACGGAAACGGATGAGAGGTACTTTTCAGCATCTTTTGCAGAATTTGCTTTGAGGATCTAGGTAAACGCCCCTCCCTTCTGACATCCAGGAACCCACTTATCCCTAAATATTCCTGAAGCCCCAAAATCGCCCGTTTTTTTAACGTCTTTCAAGCACAGCAATTCAACTGCACTCACTTATTTCCTTTTGGAATTACTTTAATAATTGGTATTGCTGGATATTTCACCACAGTGTTTAAATGCTCTCTGAATTTGGACTGAATCACCTGCTAAATAAATCTGTTTGTGCAGCAACTTAAACTGGCTGGCATAACCACAAATTCAACACGTAGATGCATAAAGTTTCATTAAAATACTAAGGGTTATTACGTGATGAAATAACCAGTCTATGATATATTCAAGCCACAATATTATAGATACAATGAAGACTAAAATCATAGATTTCCTTCTGTTCTCCATATCTGGGTCAAAGTGATTCTCACTTTTGATCTGACCCAATAACCCTTTCGGCAGAAAGTGAGGTCTGCAGATGCTGGAGATCAGAGCTGGAAATGTGTTGCTGGAAAAGCGCAGCAGGTCAGGCAGCATCCAGGGAACAGGAGAATCGACGTTTCGGGCATAAGCCCTTCTTCATTCCTGTGGATGCTGCCTGACCTGCTGCACTTTTCCAGCAACACATTTCCAGCCCCAATAATCCTGTACACTGGCAAGGAGAATGCATCTGCCTGTCAAAGCAGTGAACAACAAAATTCAAATATACGGGAGGCATGGGGTAAAAAAAAACTTATCAAACAAATCAAATTCCATCCACGAGAGATTTGTGAAGTCTTCCGTTACAAATCCACATGTTATTAATTACCTCCCCAGCTTCAAGTGTAGCAGAAAGAGGAATGCACTTGAAACAGATCAGAATTCAATTTGCTGATAAAACCAGAGTTGCAGTTTTGTCAGAGCCAGAAATCTATCTATCAAAAGAAAGTGTGACGATGAATCAGATGGTACATTCTGCGATCCCATGACCAAGATACTGATAACACTACGGATGGGTGATCTTCTGGAAAGACACTGGGAAATGTAAAATAATGATGTTTCGCAGGATGTCCCAAGTGGTAATTAACAAAAGATCAGCAGTTACCATCGTTACGAAATAACATGTGATGCAGTCAGAGAGGACAGACATTTCCCAACACAGGATTATGATTATTATTAAAGTAGCTAGAAGAGAAAACATGCAAAATAGTTAGCACATTTCTGGCTTTAAAAAATGATTGTATGTGGCTGGGTCCGAGGTTAATGTTTACTTTCGAAGTATCAAAGTGTGCATATGCTGCACACCAGAATTACACTTGTGGAAACATTTAACAGTATTGATGTGTTTAAGGTTCCATAATTGCAGGAAACAACCTAGCAAGCTCAATGGGTTGAATGGAATACCGCCAAAGCCTTGTTTCGATGAAATCACAAATTACAATCCCAAACCAAAAACAATCGGAACGTGCAAAACAGCAGATCATAGGGAGGGAACAGGGGTGTAAAACAGTCAAACTAACCCAAGTTCGCAATGATAACCTCTGGTGTTAATTTCCTCTGATTTGTAGCTCAGGTTTAACGGATGTTGAACACAGATTTGAAGACAGTCATTGCATCGACTTTTAAAAAACACATTCTGAGTCCAGCATTGAGCTCAAAAGTTTAAATATCAGAGTCAGACTATGAGATAATAGGTCAATGTACCCGTTAAGAAAATTTCCACTTTCAAAACAGAAAGTGGGGAACAATCACGGAAACAATGAAATGGCAAAACGGTTAAAAAGCCATTGATTTATAAATCATTTAATGAATAACATTGCTTAACAAACAATTCTATTAACTTTTAAATAAAATAAAACTGCACTTTGTGCAGTTATATCTCTATGAAAGTGAAGAAAATTTAAATGATTGAAGAAGCCGCAAAATGTTTATCAACAATTGAGAAGAATGAAAACAGTGGTCTTATAAATTAGTGAATGCAACAAAGATGACATGCAAGAAAAAATGGCATGGTTTAGATAATGGTTAGAAGATAGATTAATCTAAAAGTTAAAACTCAGAATGAAGCGATTCGTCATGCTGAAGGAAAGTGAGTAGTCAACATTAAGACTATTAAAATGTTTCCATTCATGAGCTGCATCAGAATAAAGGTAATTCACTAGGTATAAGAGTGAAACACTTCAGCAATATTGGTCGGCTCTTGCCCTGCCATAAGCAACTAACTCATTCAGTTTGGTACAGTTCAAGTGACAAAAGATAAATATCAGTAAACTTCAGTTTAAAAGAAATATTCAACCATCTGGAAACAAACAAACTATTGCCATGCTCATATATTGTGTCAACAAAACAAGGAGACAGATTCACGGAATACAATTTATCATCAGACATGTCGCCTGGTGCAAACTGTTGAGGTCTGCGAAGTTGCACTGATTTAATAAAATACTAGTGTACCACATACACCCTGTATTGCATTCCCTCTTAGAGTTCCCTGTACTTTGATAAAAACAACTGTACTCTTTGTCCTGAACTCATTCCTGACATTTAGCTAAAATTTATGCACATTAAAGTCTTCCAGGGTACTTTCGTCTGCAAAATGAATTAATTTAGCTTTACATTGAAAAAAAATGTTGTAAGACGATTACCATAGTTAATTCAGACCTCTGCGTATTACCGAATGAGATGAAGTGCCACTGACCAGATCGTCATTAAGCAGTTCTTTGTGGATTCTAGGAATTCCAAGATGTCAGAATGGCCACAAAATCAATTGCTCATGGCATCTAAAGAAAGTGTGAAAATCCACCAATACAGGCAGGAAGGAGAAAAAAGGATAATGATTGGTCTTTCTCTCTCTCTCTCTCTCTCTGTGTCCCACGCGCACACACACCAATCTTTATCCTTTTTGTCCATCCTGCCGGCATTAGTGAATTTTTAAACTGCATACAGATGCCATGAATATTTGATTTTCTGATCAGCCTGTTACACTGGAATTTCTCAAACAGCTTAATGTGTGTCTCGGCAACAATTTATGTCATTCTGTAAAAAATATTATAGAAAGTGAGGACTGCAGATGCTGGAGATCAGGATCGAAAGCGTGGTGCTAGAAAACCACAGCAGGTCAGGCAACATCGGAGGAGCAGAAGAATCGACGTTTTGGGCATAAGCCCTTCATACAGAATGAGGCTTGTTGGCCGGCAGGCTGAGAGATAAATGGGAGGGGGTGGGGTTGGGGGGGAGGTAGCTGAGAATGCTATCTAGAGCTCCCAAAAGGAGGTTGAACAGTTCATCAACTTCACCAACACCTTCACACCGACCTCAAATTCACCCGGACCATCACAGACACCCCTTACAGGGTCACTCCATCTCCATCTCGGGTGACTGACTGAACACTGACATCTCCTATAAACTCACCGATTCTCACAGATATCTAGACTACACCTCCTCCCACGTTACGTAAAAACGCCATCATTTATTCCAAATTACTCCATCTCTGCTGCATCTATTCACAGGATGGCAAATTCCATTTTACAATATCCCAGATGGCTTCCTTCTCCCAAGATCGCAATTTCCCTTCCCACGTGATCGATGCTGCCCTCCAGCGCAACTACTCCACTTCCCAAACCACTACCCTTGAATCCCCTCCTAATGCAACAAGGACAAAACCCCTCTGGTCCATCCTTTCACATCAAACAACCTCCGCATGCAACGCATGATCCCCCGGCACTTCCGTCAACTACAGGCACCACGACATCATTCCCTCTGCAATTCCTTTGTCAGGTCCACGTCCTTCACCGTGCCTTACTCTCGGCACCTCCCCCCCACAGCAGGAAGTGCAAAACTTGTGCCACAGCGCTCCACTCATCTCCATCCAAAGGATCCTTCCACATCCGATAGAAACATACCTGTATCTCTACGAATGTCATCTACTTTATGCATTGCTGCCGATGTGGTCTTCTCTACATTGGGAAGAAAGGATGCCTACTTGCAGATCATTTCAGAGAACATCTTTTGGACACCCGCTGCAACCAACCTCACCACGCTGTGGCTGAACACTTCAACTGCAGCTCCCACTCAGTAAAGAACATGTATCTCCTGGGTCTCCTCCATCGCCAAACCCTTACCACCCGACGCCTGGAGGCAAAGCATCTCATATTCCGCATTGGGACCCTGCAACCACACGGGATCAATGTGGATTTCAACAGTTTCCACATTTCCCCTTCCCCTCATTATCCCAGTCCCAACCCTTCAACTCGGCACCACCCTTGTGACCTCTCTGTCACCTTTCCCATCAATCTGTTCCACCGACCTATCACCTTCTTCCTTACCTTCATCTACCCTTCACATTCTCAGCTACCTTCCCCCACATGTCAACCATACTCCCATTTATCTCTCACTCCCTTCAAGCCCACAAACCTTTTTCCTGATGTCGGGCTTAAGTCTGAAATTTCGATTCTCATACTCCTCAGATACTGCCTGACCTTCTGTGGTTTTCGGGCACCATACTCTAGTCTATGAAAAACAGAGAGTGACTCAGATATGGCAATTGTCTTACGATATTTTTTCGAAGTAAATTAATTGATGTTGCAACCTAAATCACACTGTAAAAACATGACAATGCATAAATTGAAGATTGCATGAATGTATAACCTCAGAGTATCTGTCAGAGAGCTCTTCTCAAATTGAAAATTTTGGAACAATTTTTCAGCATCCGACATATATACTGTGTGACTGTTGCCCTCATTGGTGTCCCTGGTAAGTGAAATACACATTGACGTAAATGTGTGCCTTAACTCAGTTCTAGTTTTACTTTTTGACTGATCACATAGCTTGCAGATCTCATGGTCACTGAAAGGAAACATGAAGAGCAATATAGTTTTCTTAAAACAAATGTGGTCAATTTTAGGAGTGAGTAAAGGACAAACAGTGTAGTTGTCTTCATCACAGTACAGGGAACTTGAAGCAGAAATGCAATAACTGGTGCATGTGGTACTGCACAATTATACTAAATCAGTGCAACTGAGCAGGCCTTAACAGTTTGCACCAGGTACCATGTCTGACGAGAAATGCTCTTTGCATTCCGAGAAGGTGGTTCCATGTGTTTTTTTCTGACAAAATACATGAGCATGGCAATTCGTTGTTTGTTGCCAGATGATTGAATATTGCTTTTAAACTGACTTGCATTGGTATTTATCTTTTTTTCCCCTTGAACTGTACCAAACTGAATTAGTTAGTTGTTTACCACAAGAGAAGAGCAGAACAATATTGTTGAAATATTTCAATGCTATTGTTAATGAAATACACTTACTCTGATGTAGCTCATGAATGGAAACATTTTAATAGTTTTAATTTACTTTCCTTCAACATGAAGAATTCCTTCATCCTGAGTGTTACTTTTTAGATTAATAAATCAAACCCTTTTTTATTGCATTTCATCTCAGCTTCATACACTAATTTATGAGACCACTGTTTTCAGTCTTCTCATTTGTTTTTCATAAATATTTTGCGGATTCTCTTATTAATTCAATTTCCTTTACTTTCTTAGAGAACATAATTGCGCAAAGTGCATCTTTTTTTCATGTATAGATAATTGAATAATTTATTAAGCAATGTTATTTATTAAATATTTTATATATCAGTGCCTTTGTAACCGTTTTACTTGTTTAATTATTTCCTTGCTTGTTCCCCATTTTCTATTTAGAACTCCAAATTTGCTTCACATATGAATTGACATATAATCTCACCGTTTGACTCTGACGTTCAAATTTCTGAGATATTTTACACACACACACACACACACACACACACACACACACACACACACACACACAAACACACACACACACAAACACACACACACACACACCTATTTCCAATTTGATTCCAGAGGGTTGAGTGTCTTGCTCTTTCTGAGCTGAACACGTGTCAATGCTTTAAACTTGAACACAATATGTGTGATCAAGTCATTTGAAGATCATGTAAAAATTCGCAGTCAACAGTGAAACTGAATAAGAATTACATGTACTGCAGGAAGATATCAATTGTCGAACTGTTTGTCGAATATAGACGCAAATGCTACTAAATTTCGATCATTATGAATCATTTGGAGAAAATTAAACCAAATCAAAATTTTAAGGTTGCATGCTCTGCATTGTAAAATTCGGTGACATGTAGAGGTGGAGAAGGATATTATTGTACATGTACACTCACATACTTCTTTAAATGATTAGAAAGATTGTTAAGACGCTGACGTTTGTCAGAAATGTATTAATGTCAACATTGCCGACGTACATGGAGGATTTATTTATATCGATCTCTGACCGAAGCCTCTCAAGCAGTTTTCTCCGGCCTACGTTATCACCTGTGGCCTTTTGAATGAATCCGAATTTTGCAGAACAAATCTTTTATTTTTATTAATATGTTTTGTGTCCTTTTTAAAATATCAATCTTAAAATGAATGTATTTAAAATGCCAGAGAGTAAAAGAAAATTCAACGAAATAATCTCACCACTTATTACTGTGAATCTACATTCTCCGACTGAACCAAAATCAAGACGCCCTTAAGGTCACAAATGACGGATACCCATCTAGAAGATAAGTTAAAACTGCAGACCTCCATGCTGTAACCAAATATTCAAATGTTTTCCTACCTAAAGCGGTCACAATAAAGTCATTAGAAAGTTAGTTAACTTCAGAATTAACATTTTTTCTTTTTTTAGTTAGTATACAGTGGTTAGATTTTTACAAAATAATGTGAATTTTGAAGAATATATAATTGAAGTTTCTAGGATGCGGCCTTATTAGATTACAACTAACATAATGCGGCCTTCCAACATGAAAAGGTTCCCCACCTCTGACCTATGCACTATGCGTTCGCCCCACCCTCCCTCTTATCATACATCCCCTCTCATGAGAGGTAGAAACACTTAACATTGGCAAAGGCTCCCAGAATTCCTGCTAATTTTCAAGCACAGCCATCTACCTGGCACAGTGTTGCCACCAAGGTGTGTCCATGCAGTGAGATGGGAATTAAAAACCAATGCGTCTAAGGGCACATTAAATTACTGACATTTTGCTGCAAATACAGATTCACGTTTGAAAATGTATTATTATTTCCATTTCATGTGACACAACAGAACTATCGCCAGCTTTGACCCGTCTTAGAATCCTATTGAAGGAGTTGCTACACTTTCCTCAAAGTCTCCATTGAGTCTAACATTGTTGGCATCATTTATTGTCTCAAGAGATATGGGTGTTGCTCCACGGGGTATCGTTTATTCCCTGTCCCATTTGCCCTTGAGGAGGGACTGGTGAGCGATCTCTTGATCCAGTCCATGTTTGTGCTGGTAGACCCAGAATGCTGTTCCAGAAAGAATTTGAAGACTTTGACTAAAGGAATAATACCAAATTTTCAGTTTATGACAGTCAGTTTCTTGAAGGGGAACTTGACATTTGTCGTATTCCCATGTCGCTGCTGTTGTTGTTCTCCTTGAGGGAACTGGTCATGCCAAGTCAAAACGTTAATACTGGTCATCCTTGGATGCTGCCTGACTGGCTGTGCTTTTCCAGCACCACACTTTTAGATTCGTATCTCCATCATCTACAGTCCTCTCTTTCTCCCAGAACCGGCCATACATTTGGGAAGTGCTCACGAAGGATATTTGGTGAAATTCTGCCATGCGTTTTGCATTTTGAAACATTGGTGTTCGTGCCACTGCAGGAGTGACCGGATATTTGTGGATACTGTAGCAATCAAGTGGGATGACCTGTCATCGATGGTGTCAAGCTTCTTTAATGCTGTTGGAGCTGCTATCATGCAGGCAAGTGATGTTTATTCCACCTCTCTGCACTTGTGCCTTGTCTATTATTGATGGTTTTAGGGCGACAGGGCGTAAGTTTCTTGTTGCAGTATTCTAATCTCTGACTTGCTGTTGTAGTGATTATGTTAATGTGGCGAGTATAGGTCCGTTACTGGTCCATGGCAAAATCTGGAATGTTTAAAGTAGGGATTCGGTGGTGATAAGCCATTGTATGTGAAGGATAGCAGTTAGCCTTTCTATTACTGAAGGTGGTTGTTATCTGGTATTTACACTAATCCTCCTATCCTTCATCTTGCAATTATTTCACCTCGTTATTAATCCTGTCCATGTCTCTTAAAATCTACAAATAAAGGAGATTTACTTCAGCGATGGTCACAAAGTTCAAGCTTCCAATTATACAGTAGACACTATTGTGTCCATAATCAGAGCAGTACACTCTGAATGTTACTTGCTACTATTGTGCCAATTTCTGCCCTTGTTGCTTTTGATCATGAACTGCTTCAGTTTGGAATGAGTTGAGAATGATAGGTAACATTGAGCAAACGTCTGCAGTAGAAACAGGAATATCTTCAAGCATGTAATAATTGGGACTTCTACTAATAACAGGAAAACGAAAATTTGAAATTAGAAAAGAAATGCTGTTGAAAACGTACTGAAGAGAAGAGGTATTGGGGACAAACATGGATGTTGCATTTCCAGCAACCATGTACACTGAAGGAGGGATTATTGTACATTCCTCACATCTGCTGGAACAGGATATCAGTTTACTCATACCTGGCTAATTGCAACGAATTTTGCACCACTGCGCAATATTGGAGCTACATGTTCGTTTTGCTCAATAATTCATATTTTTTTAAGGAGTACTTCTGCTTCACAGTTCTTCAAAATTCATTACTCCATTCCATCATGCAAAACACAATATGATAAGATTATGCACATTATATTGTACGTCTATATTGTACTGCATCAGACTGTTACACTGACCTAATTATCAGTGTCTGCTGCACTGCGGTTCTGGGCGAAGAATTACCTGCATTGTATCCATGCTCAAACGCTGTTAGAGTGAGCATGATGGAATGATAAGCCATGTTTACAGTGGCATCCTTGGACTCCCAGTCACCATAGTATAAGATAGCCAACCCTTGATAGCTCAGCATACTTCTCCGTACAGTGGGATATGGAGTGTTCTGAAAAGGATTAGATTAGATTCCCTACATTGCAGAAACAGGCCCTTCAGCCCATCCGGTCCATATCGACCCTCTGAAGAGTAATGCACCCAGACTCATTTCCCTCTGACTAATGCACCTAGCACTATGGACAATTTAGCACAGCCAATTCACCTAACATGCACATTTTCGGACGTTGGGAGGAAATCAGACGAAACCCACGCATACACAGGGAGAACAGACAGCCACCCGAGGCTGGAATCGAACCTGGGACTCTGGTACTGTGACGCACTGAGCCACCGTTTGTTGAATTTTTCTGACATGAGATATATATAATTCGACGCAAATGCATAGAAGATTTCAAATATGATTAGTGAAATGTTATCCACTAACGCCCACATTTCCCAAGACAGGCACACAGAAGAGCTTATTTGTGAATCCTTAAATTTCAAGTTGAGAGGAACTATTTTCTAAGTCGTTGTGGAGACGAAGTGTTTGAGGATTGCTTTTGTGAATTGCATTCTGCAGTGCCACTTCTAAGGTCTATCGTAAAAGCTTCTGCAGGGAGGAATAACTTTAATTTTCAATGACGACAGCCAGGGAAAGAATGCTTCTGCATTTCACATGTAGGGTAGGATGAATGCACTCAGTATGCTGAGTGCAATATATTGCAAGTGGTTTCCATGTGCATTTATATAACTAATGTCAGATTTTGGATCTTGAATTGGTGGCATGGCTGTGTCAGGCTTTATGTATAAGCATGTATAATGTCAGATTTTGCAGAGATATGAATGTTAAGCCACCATATACAATATCACAGATCTTGGAGTCATAGGGGATTTTGTTTTCCATGTGAATATGCTACGGCCGATGTTAATTTTGCAGAACGCCTGGATAAGATTTAGACTAAATAACAATTTCCCAAAATGCAGGAGTTAGTTCAGAACAGTTATGAAGTAACAGATTTTCTCTAAATGTTCAGTTGAAAACTTGAAATTAAAAGTGTTCCATTAGAATACCGAATGGATTATTTAAAGCAAAGAAACGTTATGCTAATTTGGGTGAATAATCAAGCCAACGGGTATCTAACTCTCTAACTGGAAGTTGAAAGAAGCAGCTAAGTCAAAACAGGTATCACAGAGAAAGAAATTTCCACTGGAATTTAAGAATTCTGAAGTGCTGGCGTTGGGAATAGTATGAACTGCATTTTGTCATTTGCCTTGAAGTATTTGAAAAATAGTGACATATGAAGATAACGGAGACGTAACAGTGTGCAAGTGCCTGATATACAATTGCCAGAAACTGCATGCTCAGACAGAAAAAAAATGTATCGGCTCCTCCTAATCCAGATGTGGTCGCATGCATTCTCCGCTATCATTGCACAGTTTGTTTCTAGATTAGATTAGATTACTTACAGTGTGGAAACAGAACCTTCAGCCCAACAAGTCCACACTGACCCACCGAAGTTCAACCCACTCAGACCCATTGCCCTACATTTACCCCTTCACACAAAGCTACGGGCAATTTAGCACGGGCAATTCACCTAACCTGCACATCTTTGAACTGTGGGAGGAAACCGGAGCACCCGGAGGAAACCCACACAGACACGGGGAGAATGTGCAAACTTCACACAGACAGTTGCCCGAGGCGGGAATCTAACCCGGGTCTCTGGCACTGTGAGGCAGCAGTGCTAACCACTGTGCCACGGTGCTGCCCCAAATTACTGACGAATAAATTTAAGATGTGCTTGGAAGAGTGAATATAGGATCAACCTGGTTATTTATGGCCTGCCCGAACGTCTACGTTCTTTCTTTCTGACATTCCACTCACTCATCGGCGCTGAGTTTTCAAGTGTTCCTAAACAACTCTTTCAACAGGAACTTCATCACCCAATATTACCGACTGAGCCTTATTCCCAAAGTTAAAACATGCCAACCATAGTGCTGCAGTGTTGACGCCTCCTTGTCGAAACCAAGATAGCTGTGACTATCAATGAGAACAATCCCCTCCCGTTCATTAAGACATATCGACCAGATTTGTGATAACAATAACATATTCTCGCCTAAAGCCAATGAACTTTTACATTCTTATTTCCATAGAATCTATCTAGCTCTGGCTTTACAAGAATCAATAACTATGCATTCTGGACATACAAAGGCAGAAAATCTCAATTAACCTGAACCTCATGAGAGAAAAGCATGATAAATCCACAGCCTCTCCAGATGCAGAGTGTTCAGGATATTCCATTCAAGGTGAACAACCTTGCAGAGTCTGATGAAATTTATTTTAACTTCAACAAGATTTTTTTTTCCTTGTGTAGAACTGTTTTCCATCTTCCAAAGGTGTTAAAAGTTGTTACAAGTTTGCAATTAGTTGTCATTACTAATTATAAGCTCTTGGGTTTTCCTTTCAATCGCTTGTGCTTGGACATAGTTAATTGGGAAAATGTATTACGAAATGATCAATTTAATCACAAAAATATTTGAAAATATCTTGATTTAATAGCTATCTTCACTGATGGAAATGAGGTTTTTTATATTATTATTGCATTCCCCTCTTTTCGTTTATGCAAGTGTCCTTCATTGACCCCTTACAGCAACTTACTGTGAGAACAGAGAAAAAATCAGGATATCAGACGGGCAGGTGAAAGCGAAAGTATTTTAAACATGGGTGATTCTAATCTTCATGGATGTTGTGTTGGTCACATTGACAGATAAAATAATGAGGAAGAAATCATATTGTGTACTCATGACCGCTTTCGGGAAACTGCCTGAAGTCAACCAGGCATCAGGCTATTTAAAATCTGGCAATGATTAATGAAGCAGGTATAATGACCTGCCTCAGAGTAAAACTTATCCTTGGAAACAGTGATTATAACATTACATAATTTAGCATTCCGTTTGATCGTAAGAAACGAATGTCAGAAGCAACTGTATTAAACTCATATCAGAATAATTGTACAGAAATGAAGGAAGAAATAGGATGGTCTGGAAAAGATGGTTAGCAGAAAAGTTGTTCGAGGAACAATGGCAGAATCGAAAAAAATAGTTCATGTCTCAAAAAAGTAGGACTCAGTTAGAAATAAGAATTCTAGGAAGTCGTGAAGTGAAGTGCGGTTAATAAGGAAAGTTAAGAAGAATAATAAACGTAAGTAAAATATAAATGTTGTGCAAAAGATGAGTAGTGGAGCAGTGAGTCCTACATTTTTGTTAAATATTTGAGCTCAAATCCCAGTATTAATTTGTTTCATTGTTTGTTTAACACGTAAGTTAGCAAGATGTAATCCACATTGTTTATATTTAAATGAAGATCTATTATAGCTCAACTGGTACTTTCTCGCGAAAATTCAGCTCTTTATCTCCACTTCAGTTCAGGGCACGAATCAATATCCGATCTCCTGCCTTACTCTACTGCCTTGAGAGCCTTCACTTCTGTTTGAATATATGGTAATGCAAAGTATCTTGCAGACCTTGGTAACTGAAAGCTGTTGCTTATTACTGCTATCAAAGTCGCAATTTCCTTTAAATCAATTCCTAATTCGCCAAGTTTAGCCAGGATTATTTCTAATTGGTTAAATGTTGTATGACCAAATCTAAATTGACTCTAAAGTGTGATGGACATTAATTGATCAAGTCCTGACTGGTTCCTGGATTGTCAAATTATCTGTGGACTCATTGCCTTCGTTAATTTTGTTACTGACATTTCCAAAAGGAAGACGACAGTTTGAAATGTAGTTTTTCTCTTCATCGAAGAAAAAAAGAGGCATCTGCAGCCAGGACTAAACCAATTCATGAATGCCATGTCTTAATCCTCGATCAACTTAACATTCAGGAAACTACATAGCAATGATTCATTTCTTTTGGTTTTGATTCAGCTTTGTTTGATTACGTAGAAACAGTCCAACTTACCCTATTGTCCTTAAAGACAGAATTAGTCCAGAAGATGAAACGGTATTAATAATAAAGCATTTATCTCAGCAATGATTATCCAGCTCATGTTACAGTTGTAAAGATTGAACAATTGAAAAATTAAGAACATTGTTACAAAGTTAACAATTCAAATGTTGCATTTACTCAATCAAATTAAAGCAAGCTCTGAAATGAACACAACTGTTTTTATGATGTCTTGCAAAGAGCTAAAACCTATGTGTATACCAACTTGCATTATCCTAGCCATTAAGTCTGTTTATAATTTACACATAAGTGATACATATGCAAGCGCAAAGGCCCCTGTTAGTTCTTAAATACAATAATTGCCGTCATTCTGTCGACAAATCTATTGTGCATTTTTTTTCATTAGATAATGGTAAGCAGAGTTACAAGTTTTGAAAGCATCAACTTCATTATTGGCTATAATTAAGCAGGATAATAGAAATATAGTTTGGTCAATGAAAATCTTTTATTTGGTAATAACGAAGCTAAGTCTATTTTGAATTGTTACTTCACCTACACAGGCCAGAAACCACAGGATCAAGTTTGTTTAAGATGACACAAAGTTTTATCCAAAATAATAAACAGCGTGTAAATAAATTTTAAAAGTAAACTTGCAAGTAATGTGATAACAAGTGCTTCGTTCAATACGCACAAAAAAGAGATATTGGATGGAACATATGATGAGAGAATTAGACTCGCCAAATAATAACGAGGAATGAGGAAATGACTGAAGAGTTTATTAACTGTCTTACATTTTTTGTCATTGTAGAACATCTTAACTGCATACGAAATAGCGAAGTATGACAGGGAGAAATTAAATGCATACTGTTATGGCGCTGGAGAGTAACTATTGGGGAAACGAATGTGGAGCAAAGCTGATAAGTGGTTTATATCTGACATGATGAATCCTGGGATACGGATTAGTGCCGGATCCTCAATTATTTAAAACATGTTATAAATGATTCAGAACACGAAAGTGAATTTAGTCCTGGCAAACATAAAAAATATACGAAAGTAGATGAAAAATCAAGTTGGGAGGATAATGCTTGCAACGCAAGAAAGATGTAGTTGCATGTTCTTTGCATTTCATAGCCTGGTCGCAGAATGAATCAAAGGTGAACCACTTAAACATTAATCCCAGCCCATATTGCTGTACCTTTGAGGCTACTAACAGCTTCTCGGAAATTTCTAAAGTCACCACATTGATGCAAATTTTAAACAGAATATTACGTATTTAAAGAAGCAAATTGTACAAGGATAATCTCATTTGCTGTGTTTATTTTTCAGTTGAAAAATTAATGTTGCTGGATATTTCACCACATTCTTGAACTCATTTCTGAACTTTGACTGAGTTATCACATAAATAATTGCGTTTGTACAACAGCTTAATTCGACAAACATAAAACCAACTTCCTCAAATATATAAAACGAATCATTGTAAAACTCGGGGTTGCTTCCTGTGATGATATAATATAAGAAATGAATAACATATAAAAGCCACAGCAGAATAAAACTGCCAGATATGGTGAAAAGCAAAACCACAGACTTGTTTCTGCTCTCCATCTCTGTATCCCTGCAATTCCCTTTCTTTCTCTGACCCCTCAGTCGAATACAGGCTTGACTAGTCACTAAAATATATCTGGCAGTCAGAGCATTCAGCAATAGAATTAAAGCATATGGGAATAAGGGGGTTAAAATCTTATCAAACCAGTCAAATGCCACCCATCCATGATCAGTGTAATAGCTTGATTTGTCAATACATAACCAGGGAACATCATCAATTATCTTGCCATAATCAACTGTAAAGTAGAAGGGTATACTTTCCAAACAGAGAAGAATGCATGTTGTTGTGAGAACCACAGCTGCAATTTTCTTGCTGCAATATTTTGTTTTCAGCTTCTGGCAACAAATAAGAATAAATCGATCAAAGGAGAAAGTTACAGTGAACCATATAGAGCAATTTGCACATGCACAAGTGAGGGCAATATTCACACGACACACATGTGTGATTTCCAGGAAAGAGAGCGGGAAATAATATGATGAAAGACGAGACAGTACAGTATCTAAAAAAATGAATAGTAGATCTGCCATTGCCATAGCTACGAGGTAGCGGGTTGTACATGGAGAGAGGCCACATTTTCCCCTTGCCAAAGTCATGATCGTGACTAAATTCACTAAAAGAAACAAAGAGAGAGAACCAAGGTTATTCCATGAAAATTTGCCACTCATGATGTCAGACAGTGTGAGAAATTGAATATAATGATCCATTGGGACAAGAGCGGGGAAATGACATTAACACGACCTGAAGGTGAGATCTGAACATTATTAAAATCTTAACGAGCAATATCCATTTGAGTTTGTTGAGGTTAGGTCAGAAAATAGGAGACGATAAATCAGAACAGGTAGGATGCCACATATAATTCGTGAATTTGGCTGTAATCTCTGAATACAAGCATTTGTCGGTTTACTTCTGACCCGACAGATTTGCCCAACTCCATCACAGAAAATCGCGCGTAGGAATTACAAATAGAATTGGGTATTCCCTCTACCACTGAAAGATGCGCGCTTAAGAGTGGTGAGACGTGTTCTCAGACGTGATCAAATATGTCTAGCTCTGGGAGAATATCTGGAATTCGTAGGATTCAACTGGTTACTGTGTTGTAGCATTAAGTTCCCACTCTCTGACTTAGTGTTCACCTTAAGTTGGGTTCCACCATGTATTATGCAGATATTTGCGTCCTCATTTTTATTCATGGGATGCCATCAGACTCATACTGACAACCAAATTTCCTCATTGTTCTGTCTTCAAGGGAAACGGATCGAATACAAATAAATTATGCACTGTGTTTGCATTATTTGTAATGATTGATTAGGGACCCGTCATCAGGTTCCCTGCATCACAAAATGCCAGGCTTCAACCAAGCTGATTCAGACTACTTGATGTAAAGAATCGATTGAAGAAATTATATAGTGCAAAGGCTTTTGGCACACAGTGTTACAGCAATAGTGCTGAAGAGTGATGTTACAGATCTACCTGTGCCCTCATCAAAAGTTTGCAGTGCAGGGACAGCATTGATTTTTACCCGGTAGTGAGGACTATAGTCATGTACATTTTGTACATTAGTAGCATATAAATACCAACTTAGACCAAACATGAAAAAATCAACATATCATTCGCATTAGAACTGAGCAGTACGTTTTCAGCATTGACCTGCTGACTGTTGTAAAGTTGCATTTTCCCCAGGGATCCTCAACTCCTCACTTTCTTATAAATTTCTTCAGGAAATAGAATAACGAATAAGCTCCAGGACTGAGAACAGGATGCCTGCGATTGCCATCAGAGCAGTATTTGACTGTGTATTGCATGAAAGGGGCCTGTGCAAATCCGACGTCAGTGGGAATTATCAGAAATTATCCCATGTCAAGAGACATTTCTCGAACAGGAGGAAATGAGCATCACTGTTGCAGGAGGATCGCCTCATTCAACGAAAGCCGAAACCCGTCCACCTCACTTGCATCTTCAAATGCATTCCCTTATTCATGACGTCATAATTGGGGATTTGCTGAAGATTGAATAACGCTCAGTATCATTTGTTAAACTGCAAATGTTCAAACAATTAGTGTTCATTCATCGCAACACCTGGACAACACCCAGGCATGAACTGTAAATTGTCAAGTAATATTAATGTGGCACAAGTGCCAGTTGTGATTATTGCCAACAAAAGTGAACCTATCTATTCATGCGATATTTTCAAATCCATTACTACTGCAGTCTCTCACACTGTCAATGTCCGAGACTTTACCGTAGACTAGATAACTAAGCTAGCCTACCCAAATTGCCTCAAAAGGACATCAATGGTTAAACATTATGTGGTGACTTACCCATTCCTAAGTCCTAATGCATGTCCATATTCTACAATGCAGTTGGGGACATGATGGAATACAGCCACATAGCTTGATGGATTCAGAACCAACAAAAAAATCATTCAATAACCATCCAAGGGAATGAAGACACTTGATACAATGGGTTAAGTTCAGCAATTAATTACCCCACGACTGTCGCACAGTGAAAGCAATGCATGTCATCTGAGATACACAACATAATTCAATAAGATTCCGCTAACATCACTTTCCAAATACTGGATTTAGATCATCTAATTGAACGTAGGCAACCAGTGCATGGTAAAATAACGACTGACATGTTCCACACCAATCCACGTGGCATCAGTACCCACAATCTTTCCATGCTGCAAGTTCGATATCTTGAAATGACCTCCCCAATGACACTATCAACATATTATACACCAGAATGATTTGTTTGGACATAAAGTCTGGGGGAAGTAGAGAGACAAAGCAGCTCAGTCTATAAATGTTCAAATATTTTTAAAGTGACAACACAGAGGAGTAAAACCAGGGAAATGCAACTGAAGAGGAAACGTTCATTTCGACTGCACCAATTCTGAAGTGATTTCTTTTTATAAACTGACCATCAACGAATATTTTCGTATTGATTGGGAACAGTAGCAACTTCTGTATTAGACAAAAGGTACGTTGGTTCACTGGAGAAGGTGCAAACCTTTTGACCAGGATAATGCCAGAGCTGATAGAAGTCAAAACTGAACTAATTGAATTGTTGACAGTGCAGTAATGATATTGCTTACTGCCATGAGATTAATGCCTATAGACTCAAAACCCGCTGTGAATGTTGCTGATTTAGCGATATCACTCCTCACTGTAATTCCCATCAGCCATGTGAAAGGGTCAAAGATTAGATCAGATCACCTGCTCATGAATACTTGTATGAAAACTGCACATCAGCTTCAACATAGTTTAAAAATGAAGCTTCAACTAAGATTTAATCTCAGTCTAAAAAATGCCAGCATGTGAAGGGAATGAAACTGGATAACATTGGGAGTAATGCCACATAATTTTAAAAATTCTACAATAACATTTGAATGTAATAACTTAGCTGTTCTATTCCTGATCTACGAGAAGATAATCAACATGCAATTTTGTTTTGGCAGTTTAGTAGGAAACATGTCAATATCAACACATACTGCCTGTATCCCTGATGTCCAAACATTATCCTTCACGAAAAGTATTTACAATTTAAAACTAACCCGTCTATTAAACAGAGAACGTTCCTGAGCGTAGAGCTTTCATGGCATCCACCGACAAAAACACCAAATTCAACTCCGACTTGTGTTTCACATTCGACCGACAATGACAGCGCCACCCAGTAAGGGAAAGCTTTGGATCAGATATTCGGTTTTTAGTAATCGTACACACTCAGTGGAATTTCATAATGGCAGGTTCTCCCCAAATATACATGAGCACTGGAGTTACATGTTCCTGTCCAGACAATGACTCATACTGAGTGCAATTCCACATGAACAAATGCAACAGTACCTTCACGCTGAGACTTCCCTGGCCCAAATCTGATTTATCTGTACATTTGAATCAACTAAAGGCAATAAATTGCTGAATTTTCACTGCAATGATTTACATGCAGACTTGGTTTAATATGTAGTGGAACTAAATCAGAGACATACATTCAGAACATTAGACTTCAGGGAGTTATATCAGAAGTCGGATCGACACATAATAGTCAACACTAGATCAGTAAACTGCATTAACATTCAGTGTAAGAACAAAAGCTAGTAAAAGCACATATATAAACTATCTAAATGCACATATCTCCTATAAAAGTATGCATGTTTAATTATAAACAAGCTTTGCTTTATTCCAAAAATGCATACAGATAACGTTCACCCAGTGAACGTCTTGTAGCAACAGAATTTATTTCCTGGTCAGATTATTTTTTAAAAATAAAACCTGAAGAAAACAATTTTGATTATGTTCATTGACTAATAAATATTAGTCATTCCATTCTTGTACAAATGATTTTAATCATTCAAACATCCTTATTAGTTTTCACACCCGTTTACCATGTCAATCTGAAATCAATTATCAAATTTCTAACACTCTGTCACTGCACTGCAAAATGGACCTACCAAGGTAAATAATTCTTTGGGATATGCTAAAAGTGGATGCGTGAAACTTAGTCAACATCCTTAAAGTAACATAAAATCTGTGTTTAGTACAGTCGCTCCAATTTACACGCGCCCTGACTTGTAGAGGTTTGTCATCCCAAACAAAACGTTATAAAAATAGGAACGGTTTCTATCTCACTGGGTCCTGGGCTAAGCTCCACATGATTCTATCATGACAGATACTTACACTAAAATCTTGTCTGAAAATACTGCTTATGCTGATGCCCGAACCAGCAGTACCCAACATTCCATGACAGGCAATAGATTTTCAAAAACTGAAGAGACCTATTGGGTGTACTTGCAGTCAAATGAAAGGGTAAAACTCTGGAAGAGATTTAGAATGTCTCACAAAATACAACCATTTGTCGTGTCTATGAGTGGAACTGATTGCTAGATCATAATGCAGTTGCAAAGAGAAGAAAGACAGACATCAGCACACAAACACGAATTGACAAATCTTCGGTTGCCCTTCTCACTTACCAGGAACACCAACAATAGCAATAACCATGTGGTATGCTTTGCTGATAATGTGAAATATTCCCATGGTTTTCATTGTGGATGATCTGTTCCTTGGTTATCTAAGCAGCTTGTATTATTAAATACTCAAGGACATTCACAGAACCTGTAACATTCACAAATTGAGACCTCCACAGAGACACTGATGGTGAAACATTTTATGAACAGTTTATTTTTAATTTCGTTTACAACATTTGGCTAATTGGAGTACTGGATACCCAGTGTTAACGCAGAATTGCAAAATACTTCAATTCAAGTATTCCTATTTAGCCGGCTAAATAGAATAAGCTCTGCAACTTGAAAGCAATTGTGCAATGACTTAATTGCAGTAAGCCCACTCCCTAAATTTCTTACATTTTTAAAACAATCTTCATAATATTAAGGCTATGATTGGGGAAATCAATTGCTGCTTATGTATAAATGAAAATCTTGTGGAACGTGGTTATCACTGAGAATCCCAAGATACGTTGACCACCCCTAATTACTATGGAATTAATTAGGTCGTTACACCAGTTCAGGGAAAGTTAAGACTCGTCACATTCCTGTGGGTCTGGGACGGCATGCAGGTCAAATCAGATAAAAATGACAGCTTCCCTTTTTATCAGCGTTATGAATGAAAGGCAAAAGATCCACCTAAATGTCGAGGAAAACGTCATAATCGTATATAGAGAACAGATTGAGAGAGAATAATAGAGAATAAATTGCAAATTTTCTTAATGTTCCACATGACATATGGTATATTTCTTACATCATAACAGTCACCACTTATAATTTTCTTCGATTTCATGGATTCCGGAATAGTCCAACGTCAGACATTAGAAAATTAGATATTTGTAAGCTTAGAGGAACAACATTTATTGCAAAACTATGTGTTATTGTGTTTTTTTTCATCTTGCACTCAGGATATTTGAGGAGAATTCCTATTCACGGGCAAAACAAAAATTGATACTGCTTCAGTGAAAAGTGCTGATTAGGAAATGGAACTCCTATGGATAGAGGATTCGCCAAAGAGAATGTATCCAATGAAGCTGATTGCCAGGAAACTGCCAGATGTTACGTTTAAATTTGCAGCTAACTCTACTTGGTTACAACATGATCCATGAAACGTAAAGCAATTAATTGCAGACACCTTTTTTACTGAGCTGAAAGAGATGCAATACATAATTTCTTTTTGCCTCTGAAAAACATGCATTTTCCATTCAAGAAAGGAGAAAGAAAGAAAACTTGGTAATGCAGTATACTTAGACTTGTCTTAGTCAACATCAAAGCACTTGAAACTAATAATAGGGAAATCATTTGATTGAAAATCTTAACGTGTTAAACAAAACATGCTTTTATGAAAAATAAATTGTCGTAGTCAAAATTATTCGTAAAGTAAGGAGAGCATTCGTTGTATCATAAAAAGGATCGAATATGTGCAAAATGTAGCATTTATTGAAAGATATTAAATACAATGCTGCTCAAATACTTAAGCTCTTTTTAAAAATGTAAGAACACACGAAGAATAAACTAAGCTTCAGTGAGAAGCGTAACTGCAAAGCAACTGTGCACATTTAGAAATTTGATGCCGAGGGAGGAAAACATCATTTTCTTTTCTACGTTGTTACGCCTCCGGTATCTATACCAAAAACAAGTAGCATCATGAAAAGAAAGGATGATGCAGAGTTAAATGCAAAACTTTGAGTGCTTACAATTTATGTCTCTGTGTCTCGTGGACTCCAGAGAAAATCAATGAGTGAGGCAGTAGGAGTAAAGATTAGTTATTATTTGATTAGTGAACATTTTTCACTCTTTATTCTAAACAACGGTTTTCCATTTTACCTATGATAAAACCTCAAAGTTTGTGAGAAGATTTGTAGCTCGGGTGCTCGTTGTTGTGGTTCTGTTCGCCGAGCTGGGAATTTGTGTTGCTGACGTTTTGTCCCCTGTCTTGGAGACATCCTCAGAGGTTGGGAGCCTCCTGTGAAGCGCTTCTGTGATCTTTGCCGGAGGAAAGATCACAGAAGCGCTTCACAGGAGGTTCCCAAGCACTGAGGATGTCACCGAGTCAGGGGACGAAATGTCTGCAACACAAATTCCCAGCTCGGCGAACAAAACCACAACTATGATAAAACCTGTCGAATTTACAGGAACAAAACCATTAAAAAAAAATTGGATTATTAAACATAAGTCATAGAGATGTACAGTATGGAAACAGACCCTTCAGTCCAACCCATCCATGTCGACTAGATATCCCAACCTAATCTAGTCTCACCTGCCAACACCCGGCCCATAACCCTCCAAACCCTGCCTATTCATATACCCATCCAAATGCATCTTAAATGTTACAATTGTACCAGCCTCCAGCCAAATCCTCTGGCAGCTCATTCCATACACGTACCACTCTCTTCGTGAAAAAGTTGTCCCTTAGGTCTCTTTTGTATCTTTCCCTTCTCACCCTAAACATATGCCCTCTAGTTCTGCACTCCCTGACCCCAGGGAAAATACTTTGTCTATTTATCCTATCCATGTCTCTCATAATTTTGTAAACCTCTATTGCTAATTTTTAAATAATGACAGATGGCAGGGCGGATGATGGCTTGCATTGCTTCTGTGGGCACTGATCGATGCCAGCAGGTGACTACAATAATCATATTTGGAGGTCCGTGCCTGTTATCACAAAACAGATCCCATTTTTTCTAAAAGTTGTTCCTTTTATCAAGGATACTGTGTCATTTCTTTTTTTCAGAAGGGTCATAAAGGGTCCTTTTAGGCTAACTTGGTACAGAGAATAAAATGATTTTGAGAAGTTTTTTGTGTATCTGTTAACAGATGAGACTTCATGGCAACGTGGTCATGTCTTTGAAGTGAAGTGTACAATGGAAGCGGAGTAGTTAGCTCTCTCGCTGAGCATTTCAGTCCACAACTAGTTGAGGATATCAATAGTAAGCTGTGAGGAACCAGGCTCTCTCTCCTTCCGCCCTTCTAATTTCAACCTGTAAACATTTGTTCCCTTTGTACTGTGTTTAAAAGGGAGTCTACTTATTGGGAATATTGTGTATATTGGTAACAGCATAATTAGGTCCAGTATGGATAGAATGAGCTCTTAATTCAGTTCTTTGTGCTTCATCGTGTACTTTTGTGATTTTTCTTTTGTCTGTTTTAAAACCTGGTAGTTAACCCGCCAAATTACTCTGAGTAATTTTCACGTATACTTACTGAAATATATTGCAATTTTATGGGCTGGGCTGCCTGCTTAACGATGTTTTGTGTGGTCTGGCCTCGTCTGTAACAGACTGGACTCTTTGTGGGATTTTAAGCAGCGAGTGGTAGATGCAAGTGACTTTATTTCGTGTGTTGGTTTGGTTGGGTCGACAAAGCTTAGGATAGTAATGGCTCTTTCAATTGTTACAAGTTTTCTGAAAGACGATGAGATGACTTTGGGAGTTTCAGAAAAGGTAAATAAGACCAAGCTGCATGAATGAGCAAAAAATCTAGAATTGGACCTTCCTGCTTCTGTAGGAAATGAGAGATAATTATACCAGTCGCTCAGCATTTAAACTTGCTCCAATAGCCTTCAAAATCTGTATACATAGCAAAACTTCCATTGCAAATGAAGAAACTTGAGTTAGAGGCAAGATATAAGTAAAGAGCAACTGAAATAAAACAGTTTGTGTTACGGTTAAAGGCAGAAGTGAAAGAAAAAGAAGGAAGAGACAGAAAAAGAGAGAGTTTTGAACTTCAGAAACTGAAACTTAAAAATGAAAGTCAGCTTAAAAGACTAGAGATGAATGCTGAGTGCAACATTAACGAGGAAGTAATGCAAACTCATGTGAAAGATTAGAGTATTAAAATGGCAAGGTTAACAACTCAAGTGGCTGATGATTATCAGCTCGTCCATAAAACACAGTTTGGTTTCCAGAATCAATTTCATTCCATGAGGAATAGAAATTGGGGCAAAAAGAAATTCTCAGTGGAAAGGTAAAGGTAAATCTCAGGGAAGATCATAAAAATAATTTAGATAGGTAATTATTTTTGAGGAATTCAAACATGCACTGCCTGAAGTACTGTGAACTCATATGGAAGAGCAGATAATTGAAAGAGCAAGAATAGCAACTTAAAGGGCTGGTGATTATGGGCTGATCCATAAAACTCGGTTTGGCTTTCAGAATCAATTTCAGACCATGACGGATAGAAACTGGGGCAAAGAGAAATCCTGACGTGGAAAGGGAAAGGTAAATCTCAGTGAAAATTATAAGGATAACTTACGACAAGGTTAAAAAAAACTCTTCAGATGGACAAACAAGATAAAAAAACGCCAGTGTTTTCATTGGAATAAAGTGGGCCACACGAAGTCATAGTGTTGGTGGGCTAGGAGAAGACGAGATGTAGGAAGAAAAAGACAAACCTAGAAATATTGTTACACTCGTAATAAAAAGCACAAGAGAAGTTAACTATGTCAGAGTCTAAAAATGATTTGAGGTTGATAAAGGAAGTACTGCCAGATCTGCTGAAAAAGCATACAAGCATAAATTTACTCACATGGGCCAGGAGTAGCAGGTAAACAGGTTACAATATTATAGGACACCGGATCCACTCAGTCTGTAATGCTGAAGGATGAGGAAATATGTACTCCTGAGGGACTATTCCCAGTAAAGATCCTTGTAACAGGAAGCCTGGTGAGACAAAGAACGTTCAATTATGTAAAGCGAAGCGAGAGAGTCCAGAAGGAGTGGGGCATTTGTGTAAGGAGGACAGAACAAACTCTCAGCTCCAGGACAACAATCTGTCCTTGCAAATGATATAGCTCATTCACCGGTAGGCATGCTGCCTACTCTAATTAAAAAATCCAGTGGAGACGCAGGCAATTGAAGAAATGAAGGATATGTGTCTAGGAATTTTCCCAGATTGTGTGATCGCAAGATCACAGAGGCACAAGTTGAAGCAGGAGAGAACAAAAGGCATAGATAAGGAAACTGACATAACTTTATCAGAAACTTAAATCGAATAGTTAAGTGGGACAGAGAAGCAGCAATAAGGTAAACACGCAAGTATCTTTTGCATAAAAAGACAGAGAAGGAGAGTGAATGCATTCCTTTGTGTTTTTACTTAAAGATGATGTCTTAGTGAGTAAATGAAGACCATGAGACTTTCAAGCAGATGAAAAATGGGCAGTGATTCATCAAATTGTTTTGCCGTAGGGTATAGAAAGAAGGTGCTGCGAGTGGCGCATGAGCTACCACTTGAAAACCATTTAGGGGTGAGGAAAACATCGGCTAAAATACAAAAGTATTTTTACTGGCCTGCACTACACAAGATGTGTTTGACTTTGTCAGACTTGTCACGCATATCAGCCAATCGGAAAACCACAGGCAGTAATAAAACCTGCACCTTTAATACCTATTCCAACATTTGAGGAATCTTTTACAAGAGTATTTATTGACCTTGTAGGTCCCCTACATCAAACAAAAAGTAGCAATAAGTATTTATTAACAATAAACGATGTGTCGACTAGATGTCCAGAGGCAATCCCATTACACAACATCACAACAAAAAGGGGTTGTAGAAGAATAACTTCTATTTTAACCAGATACTGACTACCAATAGCAATCCAGTCAGATCAAGGATCAAACTTCACATCCAAACTATTCAAAGAGGTTATGGATAACGTGGGAATAAAACAATTCAAATCTACTGCATACCATCCAGAATCGAGCGTATTCACACACACACACGCACACACACACACACACAGACATATAGATAGACAGATAGATAGATAGATAGATAGATAGATAGATAGATAGATAGATAGATAGATAGATAGATAGATAGATAGATAGATAGATAGATAGATAGATAGATAGATAGATAGATAGATAGATAGATAGATAGATAGATAGATGGATGGATAGATAGATGGATAGATGGATGGATAGATGGATAGATAGATGGATGGATAGATGGATGGATAGATGGATGGATAGATGGATGGATAGATGGATGGATAGATGGATGGATAGATGGATGGATAGATGGATGGATAGATGGATGGATAGATGGATGGATAGATGGATGGATAGATGGATGGATAGATGGATGGATAGATGGATGGATAGATGGATGGATAGATAGATGGATAGATGGATGGATAGATAGATGGATAGATAGATGGATAGATAGATGGATAGATAGATGGATAGATAGATGGATAGATAGATGGATAGATAGATGGATAGATAGATGGATAGATAGATGGATAGATAGATAGATAGATAGATAGATAGATAGATAGATAGATAGATAGATAGATAGATAGATAGATAGATAGATAGATAGATAGATAGATAGATAGATAGATAGATAGATAGATAGATAGATAGATAGATAGATAGATAGATAGATAGATAGATAGATAGATAGATAGATAGATAGATAGATAGATAGATAGATAGATAGATAGATAGATAGATAGATAGATAGATAGATAGATAGATAGATAGATAGATAGATAGATAGATTGATTGATAGATTGATTGATAAATTGATTATTTGGAGTCGGGGATTACGTGTCGTGTGCTGAAGATTGCAGCTCTGCATGGTGCTGGTGAGGCCATACCCTTAGAATTGCGTACAGTTTTTTTGTCTCCTTACTCGAGCAGAGGAGGTTCACTAGGTTAATTCTGGAGTTAGAGGTTTGGCTTATGAAGAGAGACTGAGTAGACAGGGATTATGGTCATTGGAATTTAGTAGAATAGGGAGATCTTATGGAAACAAATAAAATTATGGAGGGAATAGATGAGATAGAAATAGAGAGGATGTTTCCACTGGCAGATGAAACTAGGACAAGATGGCATAGCAGTTTTGGACTCAACAGAGAAGAAATTTCTTCCATTAGAGGGTTGTAAATCTATTGATTTACTTGCCCAGTGAAGTAGTTGGCGCTACCTTGGGCAAACTTTTGTTTAAAGTGACATAGATTTTTTTTTGAACAATCAAAGAATTAAGGGACGCGGTGAGTGCATGGGCAAGTGGAGCTCAGTGTACGAAAAGATCAGCCACGATCTTATTGAATGGAGGAGCAGGCTCTGAGGGCTGGATAGCTTACTCCTGCTCCTAGTTCTTTTGTTGTCCTATTCAATAATATAGTCTAAAACTTCAAAAAGGAGAATGTGTGTCTGACTTACATAATGAGTTGCTTAAAGGTAAAATTATATATACTCACACTGTAGCTTAGTGAGTGAAATTGCAGATGGTCTGTATTTATCTTATGCTTCCTGGTCATCGTTTTTTCAAAGGCAGACCTCCTTGCGATTGTGAGTGAAACTCAACTGTGACTGTTTGTCAGATGTGCTGAGAAACGAAGTGTGGGCGATGAAGGGGGTGCAACAAATAAGAAGCACACTCGTGAAGAACGAAATTTATGATGCTCAATATGTTGAAACGTGAAGTGTGGAATCTCAGGAGAAAAGAAAATGTGGATTTTTTTTTCTGTAATGTTTGGTCACTGGACTTTCAAACAAAAATGAAACCACGACAGTACAGATAGAGTCTATTCTACTTATATTTCTATACCGACACCATGAAAAGCATCCTAAACAGATATCACCCTCCATTAGCCATGGCTAACATAGCCAGCATGCACACATCGGGAAAATCTACTTTTCTGCATTCATTAATCTCCTCTAAAGCACCTGAGCAAATGCCACACAACACCAGGACAACATACAAACAGCATGAAGACAGTAACTCAAAGCTGGAAACTAATATGGGGTCCCTGGTGTTTGGAGGGAGCCGTCGTAAGCACTCAAATACCACAGTTAGCAAGTTCTGAAAGAAGTGCATAATACAGACTGGTTTAGAAAGATAATTCGAATAATTGATTCCTGCTAGCCTAAATGCATTTTCTGAAGAAGAGATTTTATTTTGTGTGGACCACTGGCCAGATTTGAAGAACAAATCATCATCGCCGGGTTTCAGGTGGAGACGTGATCGGACCGAGTGTGATCGTCCACACACATTAAAAACCATATTTATAATGCTTCTGTCATTTATTAACAAGGAAGGAGTTAGCTAATTGAATATCGTTCATATAGAAACTAGATCTTAATAAATTAAACATGTAAAGGGAACAGATGAATGAAGATTTGAACATAACAATTGAAAAATTTTGCATTGTCATTCACGATAAATGATCAAACTAAGACCCTCACGGGAGCTATAAACCAGTAAATGAGAGGGAGCGCTTAACTCAGGAAAATTGATGAAGATTGATATGAGTATTGGAGAAACTCTGTGACAAGTGCCTGCATCCTGACGACCTCCATCTTCAGGTCTTCATTGAATTGCTCGTGAGACAGTTGATAGAAGGTTCGTTGCATTCAAAGCGTTTAGTCTGCTTTTCTTTCCACACCTGCTTGTTAGACTATACCTTTCAAGGATATAGTCTAGGTCCAAACTTTCATTTAATGGCGAGTGAAAGGCGCTGCATTCCAGATATGATTTGACTTGTGAACCTTTAATTAACACAAATTTTATATTTACAGCGTATTAAAATTTTAATGAAAGAAATTGACATTACGTTAACACTATTGGAATACTTAACAAAATAATACATATTCTATTTATTGCTTGTCAACTGTTCAAATATTCCAGTGCCTGAAAATGAAACTGTTATTATAAACAAATTTAACAAAACAAATTTCCTTCAGTTGCTATCCCCTCCAGTTGAGGAGAAGCAATGCTGACAGAAATAACCTAGTGGAAAAGAGAGAACTGAAGATTAATGTGGAGGTGAGAGAGAGCTGCGTCTCGCAGCTCCAACAGCAATAATGCCAACTTCAATAACTGAAAGCATAACTTAAATCTAGGGTCTGTGAAGAACTGGTTCTAACCACTCGAACTTCTTTTATCTTCTTTAAACAAAAGTCAAAGCTATTTAATGTGTTTTCCACCAAGCAGACACCTTGCTGTCAATGTTATTATACCTCTCCTCAAGTAAATAGGTGAGAACAAATACCAACACTCACTTTGTTCACATCGATAGTCACTTGAAATAGATTGGCACAGATCGGTATTGCTGCTTCCTGACCAGGTGTCAACACAGCTTTCAACCTGTAAAATATGCTATGGACCAGGCTAGACTCCTCAAAACATTCCAAGAAGGTAGCCCAGAACTTGACTTTGCTCGCAGTTTTAAGGAAATATAAAGTGGATATTCCAAGAGAGATACAGCTGGTCAAACCACTTAGTTTTAAACAAAGCAGAATTTATTTCCAAGATAATCGAATGAAGCACAAACAGGAGAGATAACAACACAAAATAACTTAACCTATACGAAAATCCAAAAGATTATCCCAAATTAATGATGTTTTGTTTCCCAGTACTTGCAACAATGGCAATAAACAACACTTGGCACAAAAGGAAAAATCAAACACAGTTCTTTACAGGACAAAAGTCAGAGAGAAATAAGTATGGTCCCGCTTCTTTGGGTCAAGCAGCTTTTTCAACACGACTGTGCAAAAATCGAACCAAACCCAGAGTGAGGCTGAGCTGGGAGCACTGGTCACTCCACTTTCATTGTGAAAGTGTGTTTTATTAACATGAAAACCTTTTCCCTGAGGCAGTATATGTTAGCTAAATTGGCCCGGAAACCAATCCACTTTTCGAAGTCCGTGTCTTTTGTGACCTCTCAGAACACAAAAACAAGAGCAACAAAAACGTGTTAAAAGAGCAGCATCGTCACACCTATCCACTGAAAAAATAATGAATCGTCAATATCCAAGGATGGCTTCATTTTAAAACCACTCAATCTTAAACTGTTAGTACCCTATCCCACACATATACACTACGTAGACAATAATCAAGCAAATATGCACGACCACATTTTGTTTCAGTCTGTTTTGCCCCTGCCATCGAATGCCTCTGTTTCTCATTCAAGCCTTGAGAATGTGTCGGCACATACGCCTACTCATACTGCTACGCACACAATTTTCAAATTCAACAGTTGTACCAACAAGCTGCATCTAAACATTCTGGCATTTTTCTCCTTAGATTTCTACATAATCTTCAATGCTTCACGATCAGCCATAGCCGTTTAAATGTTGTAAAACCAATAACAAGTTGCAAGTTTCCTTCTTTGTTGATGAATGTTCAATTTCCTGGAGAAATATCCGATAGGTCTGTCCATCTTCTTGTGGTCTACTTGCGAGAGTACAGCACTGATACCCACATCACTTGTGTCAATATCCACTTTGAATGGCATTGCATAATTAGATTTGGCTAATACTGAGGCAGTGGTTAATACATCTTTCAGGCTGTAAAATGCGTTCTGACAACCTGCTGTCCACGGAAACGTCTTGTTTTTCATTAGCAATTTAGTGAATGAAGCAGCCACACTGCGAATACCTCGACTGCAGATGCTGGAGATCAGAGTCAAAAAGAATGGCGATGGAAAAGCACAGCAGGTCAGGCCACATTCGAGGAGAAGCAGAGTCGACGTTTCAGGCATCAGCTCTTCATCAAGAATGTTGGGGTGCGGGGTGCTGTTGCAAGATAGCTGAAAGAGAAATGGGAGGGGTCTGTGGCTGGGGGAGAAGCTAGCTATGAATGCAATAGGTAGATACCGGTGTGGGTAATGGTCACAGGTCGAAGGAGAGGGTGGAGCAGAGAGGTGGGAAGGAAGGTGGACAGGGACGACAGTTCAACAGGACCGTGCTGAGTTGGAGAGTTGGATCTGAGATAAGGTTGGTCGATCATGAAACAGGTCAAATCGATATTGATCTTGTGTGGTTGGAGGGTTCGAAGTGGAAGATGAGTTGTTCTTCCGCCAGGCGTTGGGTTACTAGAATTTGGCAGTGAAGGAATCCAAGGACTTGCATTTTCTTGGCGGATTGAGAGGGGGTGTTGAAGTGTTCGGCCACAGGGTGGTGGGGTTGATTGGTGCGTGTGTCCCACAGATGTTCTCAGGAAAGTTCCGTATGCTGATATCCTGTCTGCAGAATGTGGAGGAGGACACATTGAGAGCAATATACACAGTAGATGAGGTGTTTGGAGGTGCAGAAAAATCTTTGCCAAATACAGAAGGATCCTTTGGGCCTTGGATGAAGGTGAGGTGGGCAAGGGAAGGCTTCGTCAGTAGAGAGGTGAGTTGTTTTGAGGCATGGACCTGACGAGGAAGCCACGAGAGAAATCACACAGGATGCTGAAAGTGTTGGGGAGAGAATTATATTTCTGGTGGTAGGGTCTGACTGCAGGTTGTAGAAATGTTGGATGATGATGTGTTGTATCCAGAGGTTGGTGTGGTGGAAGGTGGGGATCAAGGGGGTTCTGTCCTTCCTGTATTTGGAGGGGTTGGGTTCAAGAGCAGAGGTGCAGAAAGCGGACCATATGTATTGGAGGGCATTTTAACCACTTGGGAGTGGAAAAATCAACATTCATGGTCCTCGATTGCTCAATGGCTATCTGTATTTTCCAGTGCATCACTTTGTGACTTGAAAATATTAGAGTCCATTCGGCATGAAAAAGCCAAAATTGCCTTCACTCTTTCTGACAACGATAGCTGTCAGTATCCTCTGAGCAAATCGAACGTAGAAATATAAGTTGCTTGTCTTTTCAACCCAGTTTTCCAAATGCGGCGTCAGATATGCAACAGTCTATGTAACAGGATTGTCTTTGCGATAGTCCACAGGTAACCGTTGTGTATTATCTGGTTTTGGACCATTACTATGGGTGAGCTGGAGTCACTGTAACTCACTTTGATTATCTCACCTTGGAGCATGCGTTCAATCTCCTTTTCAACCTGTGCCAACGTTAGAGGGTTATGCCTTCACGGATGTTGCTTAATCAGAACAGCATTTCCTTTCTCTACATCATGCTGAATTAGGTTAGTACTTAACAGCTTGTTTAGACATCTCCCCATGTGGTAGTAACAACTCTTTCAGGTCATTTCAATTTTCTTCTGCAAGGTAACCTGCAAATTCATTCTAATTTTTAACGACGTCCTCATTGTTTAATTTAATTTGAGGGAAGTCCCATTCAGAATCCTCTTAACTTTGTTCATCCCACTGTGTTGTAACCAATGACTTGCTTTCCTTCCATATCAAATACCCTTTTGAGGATATTAACATGTCAAATTCTCTGAGATTTCTTCCTGTCTGGTGTACTTATCAAATAGTTCAATTCACTCAATGTCATTTCAACCTAAATGTTCAAGTATGTAGATGGATCACTGTTTTTCCAATGTGTGCAGAACGGTTTCCTGACACAGTATGTACTGGTCATGAACCCCGCCAGGTGTTAGATTTTGAGGTAGGCGAGGGTAGGTTTACATTAGCGATGCAAAGGGATAGGTATATACCATAAGGCAAGAGTTACAGCTGGGGGAATGGCCGTTACAATGCGATTAGGCAAGATTAAGGACACATAGGATAGGGAGAGAAACTGCAGGCGATGGGCATAATTGAAACGTGGATCTTATTAAAGGACCAGCTACTGCTGGCCCGAGATAAGTATGTTCCAATCAGGCAGGGAGGAAGTTGTCGATCGCTGGAGCCATGCTTTACGAAGTACGTTGAACCTCTTCTCAAGAGGAAGAAGATGGCTTCTGTTTGGATGAGATGTAATGGTTCAGTTAGAGCGCTTGAAAGTTACAGGTTAGCCAGTAAAGAACTAAAGAGAGAGCTAAGAAGAGCCAGAGGGGAGAAGCGAAGTCGTTGGCTGATAGGATCAAGGAAAATCCTAAGGCTTTCTACAGGCCTATCAGGAGTAAAAGAATAACTAGAGTTAGATTGGAGCCAATCAAGCATAGTGTATGGAAGATTCGCATGGAGTTCGAGGACACAGGGGAAGGGCTAAGTGAATACTTTTCCTCAGTATTCACACTAGAAAAAGACAATGTGATGGAGGACAATACTGAGATATAGGCTACGAGTCTAGGTGGGATTGATGTGCATAAGAAGGAGGTGTTAGCAATTCTGGACAGTGCAAAAATAAATAACTCCCCTGGTCATGATGGGATTTATCCTGGGATACAGCGCAGAACTGGCCATTCAGTGTTGCGTCGAACTGTGAACTATTCTCAGGTCATCCCGTTACACTATACCAAAATCATTCATACGCTTATCTAAGGATTGTTAAAATCTCCCAAATGTTGCTGAGTGACTACATTATCAGGTAGGGCATTCCATTGCCTTACCACTCACTGCGTTAGGAATCTGCCTCTGACATCTGTCTTAAATCTATCACCCTTCAATTTGTAGTTATGTCCCCTTGTACAAGCTGACGTCATCATCCTAGGAAAAAGACTTTCACTGTTTACCCGACTTTATCCTCTGATCATCTTGTCCGTCTCTATCAAATCCTCTGAGCCTTCTTCTTTCCAATGAGAACAGACCCAAGTTTCTCAGACTTTCCTTACAAGATCTTCCACCCAGACTAGGCAACATCCAGGTAAATCTCCTCTACATCTTCGCCAGTGCTTCCACATCCTTTCCAACATATGGGGACAAGAACTGTTCACAATATTCCAAGTGTGGCTGCAATAGCGTTTTGTATAGTTGCAGTATTGCATTGCGGCTCCGAGACTCAATCCCTCTTTCAATGAAACCAACAAACCATATACCTTCTTAACAGCACGACCCACCTGGGTGGCAACTTTCTGGGATCTGTATACATGGACTCCAAGATCCCTCTGCACATCTACACTACCAAGAATCTTTCCATCGACCCAGTACTCTGCCTTTCTGTTATTCATCCCAAAGTGCATCACTTTACATTTATCTGCATTGAACTCCATTTTTCACCTCTCAGCCCACTTCTGCAGTTTATACAGAAGTGCAACCTGCAACTTCCAACCTGTAACATTCTTTCAAACTCTCCACTACTCCACCAACTTTAGTGTCATCTGCAAATTTTCTACTCCATCCAGCTGTATCTGCGTCTACATCATTCATCAAAATGACAAACAGCAGTGGTCCGAAAACAGATCCTTGTTGTGCACCACCAGTAACTGGACTCCAGACTAAATATTTTCCATCAACTACCACTCGCTGCATTCTTTCCAAAACCAGTTTCTAATCCAAATTGCTAAATCACTTTTAATTCCATGTCTCTGCATTTTTTCCAACAGCCTGTCATGTGCAACGTTATCAAAGGCTTTACTGAAGTATATGTATACCACGTCAACTGCCTTACCCTCATCTACATGCTTGGTCAACTTCTCAAAAAAAAACTCAATGAGATTTGTGAGATACGACGTGCCCTTGATCAAACCAAGTTGACTATCTGAAATCAAGCTGTAGCTTGCACGATGATTATAAATCTTATCTCTCATAATCCTTTCCGAAACATTTCCTACAACAGAAGTAAGACTTACTGGTCGATAACAACCTGAATAATCTCTACTGCCCTTTTTGAATAAGTGTACAATTTCCAATCCTCCCGTCCTCTGGTACCAAATCTGTAGACAATGACGACTCAAATATTAACGACAAAGGCGAATCTATCCCCTCCTTAGCTTCCCAGACAATCCTTGGATAAATCCCATACCGCTCAGAGGACCTGTCGACGTTCACTCTTTCGAGAATTGATACCACCTGTTCGTAACAAACCTCGATCATTTCTAGTCTAATATCTCATACCCCATTCTTCTCCTCCACAATATTCTCCTTTTACTGATTCAAAGTTTGTGCGAAGATTTGTAGCTCGGGTGCTCGTTGTTGTGCTTCTGTTCGCCGAGCTGGAAGTTTTTGTTGCAAACGTTTCGTCCCCTGGCTAGGCGACATCATCAGTGCTTGGGAGCCTCCTGCGAAGCGCTTCTTTGATGTTTCCTCCGGTGTTTATAGTGGTCTGTCCCTGCCGCTTCCGGTTGTCAGTTTCAGCTGTCCGCTGTAGTGGTTTGTATATTAGGTCCAGGTCGATGTGTTGGTTGATGGAGTTTGTGGATGAATTCACAAACTCTAGGAATGCCTCTAGGAATTCCCTGGCTGTTCTCTGTCTGGCTTGCCCTATGATAGTAGTGTTGTCCCAATCGAATTCATGTTGCTTATTGTCTGCGTGTGTGGCTACTAAGGATAGCACTTTTCCTGATTGAAAACCGATGAGAAATGTTTGTTAGCACCTCTCCGAATTCTACAGGATCCACCTCAGCGTCCCACTTCTGTCTTTGATTGGCCTATTCCTACCCTCATCATCCTTTTATTCCTCACATATCTATAGAAAGCTTTAGGGTTCTCCTTATTCTATTTGCTAAACACTGCTCATGTCCTCTCTTCGTTCTTCTTAACTCTCTCGTTAAATCCTTGCAACATGATCTGTCGGAATCATCTTGCTTCCCCAGTTAAACCCCAGTTACCTTATCACTACCTCCCTGCCTGACAGGGACAGACCTATCAAGGACACGCAATATCTGTTCCTTAAACCAGCTCCACATTTCCATTGTCTACATCCCCTGCATTTTGCTACCACATTCTTGACCAATTGCATTATAATTGCCCTTGTCCCATCGATACCTCTAGACCGGCGGCATGTACCTATCCCTTTCCATCACTAAACAAAACGTAACTGAATTATGGTCACTCTCTCTGAAGTGCTCACCTCCAATTAAGTCAAACACCTGGCCTGGATCATTACCAAGCTCCAGATCCAGTGTGGCCTCCCCTCTTGTTGGCCCTCCTGTGTGTCAAAAAACCCTCCTGCACACATTGCACAAAATCTGATCCTTCCGACGTACTAGGGTTAGAGCATTTCCAGTCAATGTTGGGGAAGTTAAAGTCCCGCATAATGACCACCCTGTTCCTTTCACTCCTACCCAGAATAATTTTCCTAACCCTCTCTTCCACAGCCTTGGAACTCTGCGGAGGCCAATAATAAAACTCCAGGCAGTGTGACCTCTCATCTCCTGTTTCTAACCTCAGCCCACGTTACCTCAGTAGACGAGTCCGCAGCAAACGTTGTCTCAGCCACCGTTACTGTCCTTGACTAACAACGCCACGCCTTCTCCTGTTTTACCGCGTTGCCTCTTTTTAATGAAAGATCTCAACCCTGGAACCTGCAAAATCCATTCCTCACCCTGCTCTATCCATGTCTCCGAAATGTCAGATATACTTTGCCTCAGATATGCATGAGTAGAATACACGTACAGAGAAACGGCGAGCTATTGGAGGCACTTGAAAAGAAATGTGGATTTTTTTTTAAAAATGAAGGTAATGCTTGACCACAAGCCAATGTGAATGGACGAACAAAAGTCCTTGCTGTGAATTAAGAGGTGGGTAGCAGAGGTTTGGGTCCACGTGTGTTCCTGCATTGACTCTCTTGGGATTCTGTGCTTGCCCCGTTTAAATTTCATACCTATTTACCATTGCATTTGTCTTTCAGGGTCACCCTGGCCTGATTGGATTGATTGGACCACCAGGAGAGCAAGGGGAGAAGGGTGATCGTGGCCTGCCTGGTCCACCGGGAAAAGAAGGACTTAAAGGAGACACTGTAATTACTTTCAACCTTCATGTTTCAAATGAACACCAATTTCCTGCAGTATTTCAGTATTGCTGTTTAACATAGTCACATGGTACTTGTGTTGTGGTAATAAGTCTTTACGGCTCCCACAAAGACACAAGTCTAATCTCTGCTGTGTAAATGGGTGTCAGCCACTTAGCCTCAGTATTGCTGGGCTAGGGAGAGGAGTGATCTGACTGGGCTCTCAGATCCATCTCTTTGATACTGACCTTACCTATACAGTCATTGAACTCTCTCCCACTATGGTGTTAAGGACCCAAGTGACTGTTTGTTAATTTGTGGTCTTAACCTGTGAGGGAGCTGATCCTTTCAGCAATGACAAAACAGGTGCAAAGAGTCATTGGCACATCATGGCCATATTATTTCTAACCAGTCTTTGGGCCTAAAGTGTTTTCCCAAAATCATTGAACTGCTGAGGTGCAGAAGGCATTGGGCCAAATGGTCTGTTCGGTCTGTTGTGCCTCCTCTGAGCAGTTTGACTTAGTGCCACCCTCCTGTTTCTTCCCCTTAACTCAAGGTCAGTGCAATTTCAAATTCCCAGTGCTATGACACAATTATATTTTGTCATTGTGCAGTACTCTTGTTAGCAATGTACTCTTGCACACTGTTGTCACACAGCCTGTCACAAGGTCCTTGTTTGTCTGTTAGCATTCAGTAGTTACTGGCACAGTCTCCAGGTTTTGGTCCTATGACAAAATCCAGGCATAAACCAACCTTGCCACCCCCACAGGCCGCTTTCAGAGACTTTTTTCTCACTACAAAAGTTTTCACACATTTCTATATTACCAGTTGTAAAATGTGCCAGCATCTTGCATATGGAGGATAATTGAAGAGACTGAGTCATTTGGGGATAATGTCGGAACGTGAAGTACATTTAGAAGATCACCTGTGATTCAGTTGAATGGTGTAGCAGGCTGAAGGGGCTAAATGGCCTAGACCTGCTCTTATGGTACAATGTTTTTGGACTGTTATTTCTTTGAAGGTAAGATTCCTTCATTGATGTAAGAACAGCAACCAGGTGCTCTTTATGTGTGACAGAAACAGAGGATGCATACTGTCTCTCGTCTTTCAAAGCTATTCACAATTTGAATTTTCTGACTCCTAGGCCTTTATTTTTCAAGAGAAAAGAGATGTAATCTGTCAATTCTTTTCTGAAAATTTTATCCATGCATTTCTGTTATCACCCTATCACCCCCGTAGGTTGTCATTGTATCTTCTCTAGAGTTTCTGTCCTTTATAAACGTGTTAACCAGAACTGCACCTAATACTCCACAAGATGCTGACAAGTGAACATTTCAACATTGTAATGTTAACTGCCCAACATTGTAACTATAATCTGTTAACAACAATCATTTTTATTCAACTCTATGACACAGTGGGTCAATGGGGTGGCATACTGGCTCAGTGGTTAGCACAGCTGCCTCACAGCGCCAGGGAACCGGGTTCGATTCCAGCCTTGGACAGCTGTCTGTTCTGGGCACAACTGTGCACTTTCTCCCCATGTTTGCGTGCATTTCTTCCAGGTGCTCCGGTTTCCTCCCACAATCCAAAGATGTGCTGCTCAGGTGAATTGGCCATGCTAAATTGCCCACAGTGTTCAAGGATGTGTAAGTTTGGTCATTCTTTGGGATAAATATAGGGTAGGGGATGGATCTGGGTGGGTTACTCTTCAGAGGTCGGTGTGGACCAGTTGGGCCAAATGGTCTATTTCCCCATTTTCAGGATTCTATGATACATATAGTGTTTTGCATATGACTGTAGAAATCTGACAGGGGCACCATCAAGATTATTTACCATTTAATCCTATTGGAGGTTTCAGCCGAATCCAACCCAGGCCTGAAGCCCTTACCAATAAAAATCAAACGAACGAATATGCAAGGGGTTACAGAATGTTTGGCACAAATTCTGCAACACGAGTTTACATCGTATTTTGGGTCAGTTTAAAGAATGCACACTGAAAGCTGGCCCGAGTCACTGTGTATAGGACACAACCCCAAACCAGCGAAAATTAGTTACTGTGATGAGATTCCATTCATTGTGCATATTTCTGGTCACCTGGAGATATTTGTTCAAATGTTATCCAGACCATTTCAAAATCTTCTGTTCCAGTTGTATAATTTCAGTTTACTAGGACAACAAAGCCACAAACCTTCGAAAGGCATTTAAATTTAAAATCATGTTGTTCATAGGTGGTGGTTGAGACTCACTGATTAAAAATGTTAATTTTTTTTAATGTGACAATCAAACCTCATCCAAGTCTTTAACATTAAGCAAGATTTTAAGAGCGAGGATCCTGGGGGAATATTATTTTGTGGAGAAGAGAGTAACTGTAGGCCGTAAGGTAGTCACTGAGCAATCCAATCTCTCACCTGAGAAAGTGGTGAGATTGTCGGACTCATTGACATGGAGAGTGAGTGGGTTTAGATGCATTTAAGAAGAATCAACCACATAAAAGATTTTTTTTTAAAAGGAAGGTTTAACTCGAGAGGAACTGAAACACCAGCTTGGACTGGTCAGGAGAATGGGCCTGTTTCTGTGCCTTATGCTCTGTGCAATCCTGCATAAACATTACAACATTGCACTGCAGCATTAGCTAATTGCAGTGCTTGGTGTGTTACCGTGTCAGGCAGCTATGGTGAGAATTGGTGTTAAACAAGTTGGCTGGGCATGGGAGAGAAGTAAGGTAAACAGAGAGCGCCTTAATCAGAACAAAAATAAGTGCCACATGGAGGCGGGGCAGGGGATTAAAATGCACCAGACACACTCAGTGAGACAGCAAAGAGGGAGAGAAAGAGATAGGAAAAATTTCAAATTTCCTCAGTATGAGCTTGTATTTAATTTTCACCTCATCGTTTCTTTGGTTCCAGGGTATTTCTGGTGGAACGGGACCCGTCGGTCCTCCTGGTCCTCCTGGATTACCGGTAAGGTTCACTCCTCGCTTGAAGACCATGGTATTTGGGCATCATTGAATGCAGCAACAACCTAAAGCCAGCTTGGGTGTTTTTCGACCCAGTTGCTCAGTTTGGTGGTCGTGGGGTGTTACAACAGGGGACATGGGAAAAAGGGGGAAACAATGGATTTACAATAATGCCACCAGCTTTAATGAAGTTTCTGCTTTCCGAGAAACATGCATTTGAAGAAAGGGCTCTAGGGAAGAAGGAGAGGGAGCACATCTTCAAAAAGCTCTCGGCCCATGACAATCTGTCCATGTTAATACTCTCACACCTAAGCAATCCAAAGCTTCATCGCCTCTGTGTTTTGCACCAGCCACCCCCCTTTCCAAACTCTGCTGTCCACCCTAGCCTGGATATTCCTGTCTTGTGACTAACTTTTCAAGGCTGAGATTACAAGCTTTTTGCCAACTGAGGAGGATTCAAGGTGTGAAACAGGGAAGTGGAGTTGATGACAAAGATCAGCCCTGATTTTATTCAACAGCAGAGTGGGTTAGAGGGACTAAATGGTCAACACCTGCTCACCTTCAGCTTTGCAGGGGGAGTCTTGATTTATGGTGGCTACAACCATGCAGATATTGCTTCCTATACAAATTCCAGATTTGGGGTGGCTGTTGATGAACCTCAAGAAACGACAAGTCGTTCTGCTATAATGCAATGGTTACATTTCTCTGCAACTCTGCACTATAGAAAATTACACAATAGAAAACTGCTCTCAAAATCACGCTGTACGAGATCGCCAAAGGAAATTGCTATAGCCACTAAGTAGAAAGTTCACATTATCCAAACGTCGATCGTGTTATGGCCATTATGCCAGAATGACCTGTACTATGGTAGGATAAGGCCGTTGTTCCACCAGTCCTCATCCAAACCCACGATGGCCAGTTCATTGTGACTGACTGAATCCTTTAATCAACTTCCTCTCCATCCCCACCGAAGCAACTCTCATCATCAAGCCATCTCCAGAGAGAAAAGCTAACTGGAGAAACCTAGAATAATGGGAGAAAATAATGCTCCAGGAAATTCCCCTGTGGAAGTCATCAAAAGCTGCAGTAGGATCGCATGACACCAATTGCTGTCTAGAAAGGTCTTTGGCTTCTCTTGTGATTCCATTCTCTTTTGAAACAGATCAGCACCCTCCACACCAGTCAGCGATGAATTCCAAAGACAATAGTCCCAAAGATTTTCTGCCACACTTCAGTTCAGTTTTACACAGTGACTGTATCTCCCTGGCAGACTTCAGAGGAGATGGGAGCACTGGTTGATTGTTCATCAGCTGGCAACCTTGGTGTATATCCAAGAAATTACCCTCTACCTGTAGATACTGAAACTGAGTTTGTTCTGTTAGTATCCCATACACCAAACTTGGCTGTAGCCAGTTTTCTTTCATGCCGAATTTATGCATATCACTGTCAAGGTATTTATTGCCCAACCCTAATTACCTTAGAGAAGAAGCTGTGAGCTGCTTGCTTGAACTGCTGCAGTCCTTGGTTGGACTCAAGATACACCACATTGTTATAAAGCGAAGTCCCCCAGATGCTGGAAACCTGAAGTAAAACAGCAATTGCTGGAGAAATTCTGCAGGTCTAACAGCATCTGTGGAGACAAAGAGATTTAACGTTTTGAGTCCAGTATAACTATTCAGTGTGCAGTGAACTGGCCTAAAAACATTAACTCGACTTCTGTTTCCTCAGATGCTGCCAGATTTGCTGAGTTTCTCCAGCATCTTCGGTTTACATTACACCGACATTGATTGAAGTGAGTTTCAGGCTTTTGACCTAGCGACAGTATTGGAACAGAGATATGGTTGCGAGCCAGGATGGTGTGTGATTTGGAGGGGGCCCTGCAGCAGGTGGCATCTCCATGCATCTACTGCCCTTGTCCTCCGAGGTGGTGGAGGCCCCAGGTTTGGAATTGTTGAAAGTTATTTTGATGATGGTGCTCATTGCTGCCACTCTTTGTGGGTGATGGACAGAGTCAGTGCTGACAATGGTGAATATGTTGTGAATCAAGTGGAATACTTTGACCTGGATAGTGACCCAGAGTCTGTCTGGAGGAATAGGAGGGCCCAGCTCAAGAAAGCGCCCTCTTCATGAACAATCTTACTTGGAGAAGCACAAAATGGACAAGGGTGGTTTTTCACAATTTGTATGGGAGCTAACAAATGTGTAAGTTCTAAATGATAACTCAAAAGAGTTAATATTACAGTTTAGATATATGGATTACAGGTAAAACACTTGCTTTGGGTATTTTTCTTCATTGAAGTTTAATGTGCTGAGGCAAGAGGTTAACTCTGGACATTGGAATAAAAGCAAAATACTATGGATGATGGAAATCTGAAATAAAAATAATGCTAGAGAAACTCAGCATCAGTGGAGAGAAAAACAGAGTTAACATTTCAAATCCAAAATGATTTGGAGGTGCTGGCGTTGGACTGGGGTGTACAAAGTTAAAAAATCACAAATCAGTTTAAAGCCCAACACGTTTATTTGGAAGCACTAGCTTTCAGAGCATTGCTGATGAACCACCTGATGAAAGAATGGCGCTCTGAAAGCGAGTGCTTCCAATTAAACCTGTTGGACTATAACCTCGTGTTGTGTGATTTTTAATCAGGTCCAATATGACTCTTCATGAAGAGTCATCCTGGACTATGTTAACTGTGCTTCTGTCTCCACAGATGCTGTAAGACCTCCAGCATTCTGTGTCTGTTTCAGATTTCCAATGCCCACAGTATTTTGACTCATTTGATGATTATGGGGACACCTTGCTTGTTGGTGGACTCCTTCAGCCAATTCTGCTGCTGCTCTGGCTGCTGTCTACTTTGAGGCGTATGACATTACTGTGTTGGAGATGCCTTCACTGCTGTCTTTCTAATGTGTTTCTGGTTCCATTCTTGTCTTCCAGGGTCCGCCTGGTCCTAAAGGGTCAAAATGTTCTCAGGTGAGTCAACTCTATTCACAACAGATGCCCTAGAGTGCGGGTAACGTTGCAGCCACAGTCTGTTAGAGAACCTAGACAGAGAGCGCGTACCTCGACTCTGGAATGAAATGTTGATCGCCTCTGTGGAATGCTAGATTCTTCAGAGAACCACTTTATCACTGTAGCTGCAAAGAAGCTCGTTGTAAAGGGAGAGCTGTGAGTAAGAAATTCCATAAGTGACCCCACAGCACAATTTTAAAGAGAAGGTGATTTCTTCCTAGTAAGACAGGCCAATATGTATCCCTCAACCCGTACCATTGAAACAGATGGCCTGGGTTGTTGTGTAGTTTGGCTGCAGTGATTCTCGCATTGTAACAATGACCAAAATTCACAACAATGCTTTCGCAGTAAAGCACTTTGGAGAGGTCCTGAAATTGGAAAGGCCCAAAATTAAGTAATTTTCACAACCCCTCAAGCTCACATTTATGGGGTTGGGGTGGGAGGGAAGGCATCTGCAGATTGAAACTTGACAGGGTAACCCCAGAATTTGAACAATCTTCACCCGTTGTGCCTGATGTTGGGTTAGAATCTGAAACAAGCGCATGATTGGAACCAATCTGTTGAATATACCAGATGACTGCTCCATTGCTCCTTCATACTTCTTTCCAAAGAGATGCATCAAATACGTCCATCACCCAGCAATTCACTAGACCTTGAACGTTCACTTCTCCCTCACGTCCAGCAGACAGCTCAAAGTTTGAGTGTCCGCTGAGACTAGAATTGTAGCTTGAGATGCAAACTTTAGTGACGAGGGTAGATTGAAGAAGTTGCAATTGTTCTCCTTAGACAGAAGGCTAAGAGGGGATTCGATAAAGGTTTTCAAAATCATGAGCAGGCTGCATAGAACAGATAGGAGGAAGCTGTTTCGGCTCATAAAACAGAAATGGTCAAGAGGGCATTGATTTTATAATGATGTGGAAACAAGTAAGGGTGATGTGAGATCAATCTTTTTACACAGTGAGTAGTAACAGAATGGAATGCATTGAGGTTGGGACAGGTTAAATTGAGGCATTCAAGAGGGGCATTTGATAGTTGTTTTGATACAGATGGCGTGCAGGGTAAAGGCAAGGGATTATCAGGAGGATATCGAAATGGTGCAGATGCAGTGGGCTGAATGGTCTCCTTCTACAACAATACCATCCTGTGATTCTGAGATGGGGCCAGAATTGTACAGCAGTGCATGCAGCCAAGGTGGCTGTGCAAGGCCAGTCTTTGGTGGGCTGGAGGTAAGGAATGGACTGAGGTCTCCCTCACCTGGGTACTTGGGATACTGAGCAGAATCTGCCCAGCCAGGTTCCTCAGTCACCTATCACATCAATGCCCTGCGTGGTGCTCATGGAGCAGTGCTGATGCTGACTGCAGCCTTGTCCTCTGTGTGGCTGTGGGTGAGTTTGGGATGGGATGATCGATATGACCCTTGAACCGCTTGCAGTGGGTAGAGTTGAGTTTGCCAGACAGGTTGCTAAAAGGAATCTCGGTGCTAGGACTGATGATTTCAGTGGCATTAACAGCAGTTCCTGCAGGGCCTTCCTCTAATCTCTCACTGATTTCACTGGCCCTCAATGGAGTAACACTGGGAGCTTTCCTAGCGGTAAATACCGATAGCAGTCTTGTTTTGGGGGGCTCTTACTATCCAGGCTGAGTAATACATGTAACACTTGTGTGAAGCCTGTTATGCTGGGTTTGCTGAAACAAAGCATGGAAGTGACAATGCAAATCTCGGAGACTGACGTGTCGAACTGTATTATCAGTGGTCATCCGTTGACCGGGCAGTAGTTCAACTCTGACCCCCTTCTTCAACCCGCACTCCCCCTTGCCTGTGTATATTCTGCCATCATTGTCGTCCCTGTCTAATTTCCTCAGCATCCCTGATTTTGATTGCTACACTATTGTTACTGAGCTGTCAGCGCCTGGGCCGTTAAGGCCCAGAATTCTGTCCCCATACTTCTCTGCTTCCCCTTTCAGATTCCTGTTAAAATCTGTCCCTTTGATGCCGTGTCCTCTTAAGCAACTTGATGTCATGCTTTGGCTGACAATGCTTCTGTGAAATGCTTTATGATGTTTGACTACGTTAAAAGTGCTGTATCAATACATGTGTTGTATTTGACCATGTCCCCTCTCTCTCTTTCTCCTCTGATTCTTGCAGGGTACTGCAGGTCCTAAAGGGCAGCGAGGTGTTACTGGTCCTCCTGGTGTTCCTGTAAGTTGAATCGATTGATGGCTTTTGCACGTTTTGCCACAGTGAATAGTGTTGAGTTAGCCTCTGACTCCAGCTGAGGAAGGTTGGAGAGCATGTACCAGGCTTTGCTTGGCCAACTGATGTGTTGCACTTACCACTTGTCTGTACACTCAACTGGGGCTCCATCAACTTCCAGAGAACAGAAGTCTGGAGTATCCACGGAGCATTTTCGAGGTGCTACTCGCTGGTACAGCATGAAAATGGCATTAAATCAGTTCAGATTTCTTTTGCTGTAATTCAACCGAGACCGATCTCTTTCCAAAGACCAGGCATCAGTTCTAGCTCAGTGTAGATTGGCTGCTTCAATAGGCAGGTTGTGAAGAGGGCATGTCATATGGATATAGAATATTCTGATGTTGTTAAAAATATTCCACAGATTCTGTGGAACAGTGTAGAGGGAACTTTACTCTCTACCTAACACCATGCTGTATCTTTTCTGTGCGTATTTGATGGGGTAAGTTCAGAGTAAGTTTTACTTTATTTAACCCTGAGTGTTCCCTGTCTTGGATATGTTTGATAGGACAGTGTCTCAGGGGATTTACTTTCTGTTTACTTTTAGTTTAAAAGATTAAAGGATCATTACTTACAGTTTAAATGAGTGTGTGGCATTTTGCTCAGTAGAGAACCCCATGCTATACCTGTTCTGGGAGCGTTTGATGAGGACAGCACAGAAGGAGTTCGACTCAGTATCTAACATAGTGCTATACCTTTCCTGGAAGTCTTCAATAGGGACAGTTCTACTTTCAGTTGGAAAGAGCAGAGAGAGCTTTATGGTGTATCTAACACTGAACTGTAGTGTCGTCTGTGACTTTACTTTTAAAAGTGTAAAGAGCTTGACTCAAAAATCTAACCTGGTGTTGTTCCTGTCCTGGGAGTGTTTGATATGTATTGGGGAACCTTACTTACAGTTTACTTTCAGTTCAAAAAGTCGTGGCAGATTTACTCTTCACCTAACCATGCTGTACTGACCTGAGATTGTTTAATGGGAACGGTGTATATCTAACTCTGTGCTACATCCATGTTGGGAGTGCTTTATGGCAACAATGTGGGTGATTATTTAATGAATATTTAACCCCTACTAAACATTGCCTGAGAATTTGAAAAAGTTCTAGTGTCGGAGGAAGATTTTCTCTGTATTTAACCAGGTGCTGTACTTGTCCTGCAGCATTTGGTGGGGACAGTGCAATTTTATTCTATATTTAACTCCATGCAGTACCTGGCCTTGCAATGTTTAATGGGGGAACAGTAGAATGGAGCTCTATTCCATATCTCATCCCATACTGTACTTGCCCTTCAGTATTTATTGTACCAAATGCTGTCCTTCCCTGTCCTGGGAATGTGTGATGGAGACAGCATAGAATGAGCTTTAATTTGTTTATAACCAGGTGTTGTACCTGTACCTGTACCTGTGCTTCATGGGGACAGTATCGATGGAGCTTTAATTTCAGTTTAGAAGAGTAGTGGAAGATTTACTTGCAGTTTAAAATGGAAGAGGGTGATTTAAACAGTATCCAACCCAATATATTTAATCTGATGCTGACCATGGCCTGGCTATTTGAAAACTGCTAGTGTAGGAGGAGCTTTTTCTTATATCTAACCCCAGCTGTTCCAGTCCTTCACAGTTTAAAATTTTACTTTTGATCTAAAAGAGGAGAGGAAGCTTTGTTTCCATTGTAAAGGAGTGGAGGGAAATTTACATTCAATTAAAAAGCTTTACTTTCAATTTACTTTCATTTTAAAAGATTAGATGGAGCTTTACCATGTATCTAACACTGTGTTGTTCCTGTCCCAGGAGTGTTTGAGGTCAATGTTGAAGAAGCTTTATTTTCTGTTAAAAGAGTAGAGGGAGATAATGGTCACAGCCAATACGTGTTGTATCTCTCCGGGAGTGTTTGATGGGACAGTATAAAAGGAGCTTAACTCTATCGAACCCTGTGCTGTACCTGCCATGAAAAGAGTTTAATGGGACAATACAGAGAAGGCCGAATCAGTTTTCATCACCATGTTATGGGCACTGCTAATAATATTCGTTCTGGAAGGCAGCGACTGCCTCAGAATGGGGAGCATTCCTGGGAGGAGCATGGAAGCTGACTAAACCTTTTAACATCATGGAGTCAGGCTCAGTTGTTTTGAGTTTGGATACTCTGAGTTTTAGAGGGAAATGTCCAGCCAGCACAGCTCAATCCTTGTTTCTCCATTGAAACCTAGGGCGCACCAGCTGAAGTAATTCAACAGCTACCTATCCAGAGGCGCAAGAAGAGCAAACGCTCAGTGTCCGTCGATGGCAGCAAGATGGAGCATGATGATCAGGTGATGGGAGATGAAATCCTGGCCTATGCTGATGGCATGGAAGAAATCTTTGGATCATTGAACTCGCGAAAGGTGGAGATTGAACAGATGAGACACCCCATTGGCACAAAGGAAAATCCAGCACGCACCTGCAGGGATCTGCAGCTCTGTCATGAAGACTACCAGGATGGTATGTCCCTGTGGTACCTTAAACCTTATGACCATTATGGGATTGGTTCTTGGACAGTGCAACGCTACCTCAGGACTGACCACCAGACTGCACGGCAACTGCTTTCGTACTGACCCTCTGACAGTTCAGCACTCCTTCAGTAGTGATCACCTGACAACACAGCACTGTTTCAGTACTGATCCTCTGTTATGCGGGACTCCCTCAGTACAGACCCTCTGACATAAGGGGCTCCCTCCTTACTGCTGCTCAAAAATTGCTGCTTCTTTCAATGGCCGTTTGACTCCAATTGTCTGGGAGTTTATTGGGGCTCAGAGGTGTGTTGTCTGCATAGTGAGCCAAGGGGACCCATGCATGTTGATACATAGGAAACCTGATCCATTAGCTAACGTTTTAGAATACTTTGAATTGCAAGTCGGTGGGGATTCTTGCCATGCCGTTGAACCTCTGCAGCTCTGAGAGGATGTAGCCCAGGATCGATACTCGGCTCCCTCATAAGACCATAAGACATAGGAACAGAAGTTAAGCATTTCAGACCATTGAGTCTGCTCTACAATTCAATCATGGCTGTTTCTCATCCACATTCTCGTACTCTCTCTCTGTAACCCTTTATTCCCTTGACAGTCAAAAACCAATCTGTCTCAGTCTGAAATACACTCAATGACCTGGCCTCCACAGCCTTCTATGGCAGAGAATTGCATAGATTCACCACCCTCTGGCTGAAGAAGGTTCTCCTTACCTTGATTCTAGAAGATCTTCCTTATACTGTAAGGCTGTGCCCTCGGGTCTTAGTCTCTACCATCAATAGAAACATCTTCCCAACATGTACTCTGTCCAGACCATTCTGCAAGTTTAAATTAGAACCGCCCTCATCGTTCTAAACACCATTGAGTATAGACCCAGAGTCCTCAAACGTTCCTCCAAGGTCCTTGGGGAGTTTTTCTTACTGCTGTTGGGGAGGTTTTAAACTAATGTGTCAGGGAGCTGGGAACCAGAAGAAAAGGTAAATAGACAGCGAGGTGGAAACTGGACACTGTAAGAATCATGAAGATAGCATTAATAAGGGGAAGAGTAGCAGAGAGGAGATGAATGCAAAAGAACAGGTGGCCTGAAATGCATCTACTTTAATGCAAGGAGTACAGTATGTAAGGCAGATGAACTTAGGGCTTGAATTGGTGCCTGGGAGTATGATGTTCTTGTAATCACAGAGACTTGGTTGAAGGAAGGACATGAGGAGAAAGTGAGGTCTGCAGATGCTGGAGATCAGAGATGAAAATGTGTTGCTGGAAAAGCGCAGCAGGTCAGGCAGCATTCAGGGAACAGGAGAATCGACGTTTCGGGCATAAGCCCTTCTTCAGGAATGAGGAAAGTGTGTCCATCAGGCTAAGATAAAAGGTAGGGAGGAGGGACTTGGGGAGGGGCGTCGGAAATACGATAGGTGGAAAGAGGTCAAGGTGAGGGTGATAGGTCAGACTGGGGTGGGGGCGGAGAGGTCAGGATGCCGATTGCAAGTTAGGAAGGCGGTGCTGAGTTCGATGGATTTGACTGAGACAAGGTGTGGGCAGGGGAAATGAGGAAACTGGTTTGATGAACTCGGATTTCACCATTTTCCTCATTTCACCTCTCCCCACCTTGTCTCAGATTCTAGATTAGAGTGGTGCTGGAAAAGCACAGCAGTTCAGGCAGCATCCGAGGAGCAGGAAGATCGACGTTTTGGGCAAAAGCCCTTCATTCCTGATGGAGGGCTTTTGCCTGAAACGTCGATTTTCCTGTTCCTCGGATGCTGCCTGAACTGCTGTGCTTTTCCAGTATCACTCTCATCTAGAAAATCGCCTGACGAGAGAAGGAGCCATATTGGACCTGGTGTTGGGGAATGAGCTAGGATAGGTGGTAGAAGTTGCTGCGGGGGATTTCTTTGGGAACAGTGAGCTCAATTCTCTAAGTTTTAGAATACTCGTAGATAAAGATGGGAGTGGTCCTAAGGGAAGAGTACTAAACTGGACCAAGGCCAATTATGTCAAAATTAGACAGGAGCTGGGAAATGTGGATTGGACATGGCTATTTGAAGGGAAGTCCACATTTAATATGTGGGAGGCTTTCAAGGGTAGTGCAGGATAGGCATGTCCCGTTGAAGGCAAAGGATAGGAAAGGCAAGATTTGTGAACTGTGGATGACAGGAGAAATCGTACAACTCGCGAAGAGAAAAAGGGAAGCGTCCAGAATGTCCACGCAGCTAAGAACAGAATGGGCCCTGGATTAATATCGGAAGAGTAGGACCAGATTTAAATGAGGAATCAAGCGAGCTAAAAGGAGTCATGAAATAGCTTTAGCGAGCAGAATTAAGAAGTATCCCAAAGCACATTATTCTTCTATAAGAAGCAAGCAGGTAACTAGAGAAGGGATTGATCCACTAAAGGATAATGAAGGAAGGCTGTGCGTTGAACCTGAGAAACTGAGTGAGATTCTGAATGATTACTTTGCATCAGTGTTCACTGAGTAGAGGAACATGATGAATGTTGAGATTAGAGACAGAAGTTTGATTAGTTTGGATCATGTTGACATAAGTCGGGAAGCTGTGTTGGGTAGGCTAGAGGTTATTAAGGTGAACAAATCCCAGGACCGGATGGGATCTATCCCAGGTTGCTGAGGGAGGTGAGAGAGGAAATGGCTGGGGCCCTGAAAGATATCTTTGTGGCATCTTTAAACATAGGTGATGTGCCGGAGGACTGGAAGGTTGCTCATGTTGTCCCCCTGTACAAGAAGGGTAGTAGGGATATTCCAGGAAACTACAGACCAGTGAGCCTGACGTCAGTGGGGGGAAAATTGCTGGAGAAGGTACTGAGGGATAGGATCTATTTATACTCAGAAGAAAAATGGGCTTATCAGTGATAGGCAACATGGTTTTGTGCAGGGGAGATCGTGCCTTTCCAACTTAATAGAGTTCTTCGAGGAAGTGACCAAGTTGATAGATGAAGGGAGGGCTGTTGATGTCATATACATGGACTTTAGGAAGGCGTTTGATGAAGTTCCCCATGGTAAACTAATAGAGAAAGTGAAGTCACATGTTGTGCAGGCTGTTCTATCTAGGTGGATAAAGAACTGGTTGAGCAACAGGAGAGAGAGAGAGTAGTAGTTGAAGGGAGTTTCTCGAAATGGAGAAAGATGACCAGTGGTGTTCCACAGGGGTCAGTGTTGAGGCCACTGTTATTTGTAATATACATAAATGACCTGGAAGAGGGCACTGTTGGTATGATCAGCACGTTTGCAGATGACACGAAGATTGGTGGTTTAGCAGAAAGCATAAGGGACTGTCAGAGATATAGATAGACTGTAGAGTTGGACGGAGAAGTGGCAGACGGAGTTCAATCCAGACAAATGTGAGGTGATGCATTTAGGCAAGACTAATTCAAGAGCAAATCATACAATGAACTGAAGAGCCTTGGGAAAAGTTGATGAGCAGAGAGATCTGGGAGTGCAGGTCCATTGCACCCTGAAGGTGGATAGAGTGGTCAACAAGGCATATGGCATGCTTGCCTTCATTGGACGGGGTATTGAGTATAAGAGCTGGCGGGCCATGTTAAAATTGTACAGGACATCGGCCGTATTTAGAATACTGTGTACAGTTCTGGTTGCCAAATTACCAAAAAGGTGTGGATGCTTTGGAGAGGGTGCAGAGAAGGTTTACGAGGATGTTGCCTGGTATGGAAGGTGTTAGCTATGATGAGAGGTTAAGTAAGTTAGGTTTGTTTTTATTAGAGAAAAGGAGATTGAGGAGGGACTTGATTGAGGTTTACAACATCATGAAGGGCATAGACAGGGTAGATAGAGATAAGCTTTTTCCAAGGGTGAAGTATTCAATAACGAGAGTCATGCTTTCAAAATGAGAGGTAAAAGGGGGGATACACGCGGCAATTACTTTACACAGAGGGTGGTGAGTGTCTGGAACGTGTTGCCAGCAGAGGTGGTAGAGACAGGCACAGTAGATTCATTTAAGATGCATCTGGACAGATGCATGAATAGGTGGGGAGCAGAGGGATACAGATGCTTAGTAATTGGGTGACAGGTTTCGATAGTAGATTTGGATCGGCTCAGGCTTTGAGGGCCAAAGGGCCTGTTCCTGGGCTGTAAATTTTCTTTGTTCTTTTGTTAAGCTTTTCATTCCTGGGACCATTCTTGTGAACCTTCTCTGAACCCGCGCCAGGGCCAATACATCCTTCCTGAGATATGGAGCCCAAAACTCTACACAATATTCCAAATGTGGCCTGACCAAAGCCTTATAGAGCCGCAGAATTACATCCCCACTTTTGTATTCAAGTCCTGTCAAAATAAATTGACTATTGACTCAAACTGCAAATTTACCTTGAGAGAATCCTGGACTAGAGCTCTCAAGTCCGTTTGTCCTTCGGACTTCTGAATTTTCTCCCCATTTAGAAAATAGACCTTGCCTCTATTCTTCCTACCAAAATGCATGACCTCAAACTTTCCCACTTTATATTCCATATGCCATTTCTTTGCCTGCTCTTCTAACCTGTCAATTCCAGCTTCACCCTCCCCACCTCCTCAATGCTGCCTGTCCCTCTATCTATTTTTGTATCACCTGCAAAATTGGCCAGAATGCCCTAGGTTCTTTCATCTAGATCGTTAATGTATAAAGGTTGTGGTCCCAACACTGAGCCTTGCGGAACACCGCTTGTCAGCAATTGCTATCCTGTGATGAATCTTTTTATCCTCACTCTCTACTTTCTTCCAAATAGCCATGCTAACACCTTGCCTGTCATACCACGGGCCCTTATCTAACTCAGTAGCCTCCTGTGTATCACCTTGTCAATGGTCTTCTTGAAGTTCAGGTAGATTACACCCATTGGCTCTTCTTGGTCTAACCTGCTTGTTAATTCCTCAAACAATTTGAGCAGATTTGTCAGGCATGACCTTCCCTTGATGAAACCATGCTGACTTTGCCCTATTTTACCATACACTTCCAAATATTCATAAATCTCATCCTTCACAATGGATTCCAGGATCTTACTCACAACCAAGGTCAGGCTAATTGGGCTGTAATTTCTGTCTTTTGCCTTACTCCCTCTGGGACCTGCCTGACTCTAGCGATTCCTGAAAAATCACCATTAATGCCTCCACTTTCTCTTCAGCTGTCTCCCTTCGAACTATGGGGTGTAGTCCATCTGGCTTAGGTGATCTATCCATGTTCAGGCCATCCAGTTTTTCTAGCACCTTCTCCTTGGTGATGGCCATCAAACTAGGCTCTGCCCCCTCACTGTCTTGAATTTTTGGTATATTACTTGTGTCTTCCACTGTGAAGACTAATGTGAAGTAATTATTCAGTTCCTCAGCCATTTCTTTGTTCCCCACTTCTCCCTCCTTATTTCTTTTCTTGTTGCTCTCTGTTGGTCTTTGTAAGTTTCCTAATCTTCTCGTTTCTCACCGCCCTTTTCCACATTGTATGCTTTCTCTTTTGTTTTACGCTATCCCTGACTTCCCTAGTTGCCTCATCCTCCCTGGACCACACTTCTGTCAGGGTTTGATAGGGAGACTTCAAGCTGGCATTCTACTCCTGACTGCCTGTCCCAGAATACTCCTCCAAACTCACCTACTCCCTGACCCTCTGTGACTCTTGCTACTCCCCCAACGTCTGATCTTCCTCAGACCTCAGCAAGCTGGATATTTTCAGGAAAAGCCATTAATCAAGGACAGCTGATGCAGTGAGATTTAAATTCTTGCATAGAGGATCCTGATTGCAGAGGCCTGGAGAACAAGAATGCATCCTGGCCAGCATTCCCCCCTCAACCCGCAGAGGACCTTTAATTCATTGACTGATTATTGATTCCTCCTGTTGATCGCTTGGAATCTTGCTATGTATGAAACTGTATCCAGGCCTGTCCGCTGCAACTGGACTTCTATTCCCAAGGACTTGTTGATTGTTTGTCTAACCTTTTGTGAGTGTTTTTTTGATTTCTAATCTGTCTTCGTACTTTACCCTGTACACCCTCAGGTGAATACTCGTATGATCCAAATCAGGGCTGTGCAGCAGATTCCTTCAAGGTGTACTGTAACTTCACTGCGGGCGGAGAGACCTGTATTTTTCCAGATAAGAAGTCTGAAGGGGTGAGTGGAGACTCTACAATTGTTGGAGCAAACTTCAAGACTTCCCTCTAAGCCCTAACTTGATTTCTCACATTACCCTCGTGTACACACCGATTGTCTCTATCCCAACCCTTCTGTCTCTTCCTCTCTCTCACTCTTTACCCGTTTCCCCAACTCTTTATTTCTCCTCCCATGCTCTCCCACTGTTCCCACTAACCCTCCTTTCCTCTAATTCATTTTCCTCCTTACCTCTCCCGCTGAGACTTTCTTTCCCACCACCACTCTTTCCCTCTTTTCCCCTCAATCTTCACCCCTTTTTTCTCCATTTTCTTTCCTCCTTTTCTTCATCCTCGCTTCCTCTTCTCTACTCTCTTTCTGTCGCTGTTGCGCTATCTCTCTCTCTGTCTCTCACTCTCTCTCTCTCGATTTTCTCCTGTACTATCCTTTCCCTCAAATTTACTTCTTACTCCTTTTTGCTACGCTCCCTCTTCCCTCTCCCAATCTTGTCCTTTTCTCCTCTTCTCCTCCAACCTGCTTTCCGTCTATTTCCTTTCCCCATTATACCTCTCCTCCACTCTCTCTTCTCCCACTCACTCATCTCTCATACCACTTTCTTCTCCTTTTGTCCTATAAACCCCTGTCTCTCCTATTCCTCTTGTCCCCTTTCTTCTCTCTCCACAATCTTTCTTACCCCTCCACACACTCCTATTCCTCTCTTAAAACCCTCTTCCACTATTTCACTTTTTCCATCACTCCTCTCTCCCCTCACTCTTACCACTTCTCACTCTTTCCCTGCTTCCCATCTTTCTCCTCTTTCCCCCTCTAACCCTATCCCTCCCTTTGCCCCTCACCTTTCTTTCCAATAACTGAATTTTCAACTGGAGGATGAGGATTCTAGACTGGAGGTTTGGGGGTGATTAACTAGAGAGTAGGGATTATAGACAGGAGGTTTGGGAAGAATTAACTGGAGAGTGGAGATTGTAGACTAGAGGTTTGGGAACGATTAAGTGGAGAATGGGGATTATAGACTGGAAGTTTGGGGGTGATTAACTAGAGAGTGGGAATTACAGACTGGAGGTTTGGAGGCTATTAACTGGGGAGTGGAGATGAAAGACGGGAGGTTTGGGGTTTGCTATTAACCAGAGAGTGGTTCAATTCCCGCCTCAGGCGACTTTCTCTCCGTGTCTGCGTGGGTTTCTTCCGGGTGCTCGGATTTCGTCCCACAGTCCAAAGATGTGCAGGTCAGGTGAATTGGCCATGCTAAATTGTCCGTAGTGTAAGGTAAGGGGTAAATGTAGGGGTATTGGTGGTTTGCGCTTCGGCGGGTCGGTGTGGACTTGTTGGGCTGAAGGGCGTTTTTCCACATTGTAAAGTAATCTAATCGAAATAAAAGTACAGCACTCCCTCAGTACTGGCCCTTAAAGAGTGCAGCACTCCTCGGTACCGACCCGCTGACAAAGACAGAGGTACAAGCACAGACATTGAGACAGAGAGATAGACGCAGGAAGAGAAACAGGTAGGCACACATGCAGACACAGACAGATACAACACAACCATTTTGTGCCATGACACCCATACATCAACAAATACTGACCACAAATGGTGATATGGTGCTCAGAACTGCATAGATGGGTACATGCATGTGTGTGTGTGAGCGAGACTGAGAGAATGTCGTTTTCAAATATTTGCTCAAGGTCTCCTATTTCCTCTGATAAAAACCAGCAGTTAGAAAACACTCCCTGTGTTTATCACAGCTGAAGTGTGGTACTGTAGAGGTGAGAAGAACAAAGTCTGTCACAGACAGACAGTGCACAGTTGAGCACAAACTTTTCCTATGTGGGTCTGTGTTCTGGCTCCTCCTCTCCCCACACGCTCCACCTTCTTGCACAGAGCTCATAGTTCTCACCTGGGCTTCCCGTTTGAAGTCACTGAACCACGCTCCTGGATCCTCATTGTTCCAGGAAGACATCTTCACCTGACGGACAACAACAGGACACAATCTGTACCAGCTAACATTCCCCACCCTATGGCCAATATTTCACAAACCCAAAGAAAATCTTCAGCTTTTGACCAAATTACCCAAAACTCTGGTCAATAGTCACCATTACTCCAGTCTATAATTCCCCACTCTCCAGTTAACTGTGCCGCCCACCACTGTTGGAGTGATAGAGGATGCATGTTTAGTGTGAGCTGTTAAACGGAGGAACTGTCAGCCTTTAGAGGTCATTGTAAAGTATCCTTCAGTCACTGTTGCGAAGAAGAGATTGTCACTGCTTTCTGGTTTTCTGGGACAATGTTGTATTCCTAAAATCAGTATCATCAAACAGTTGACTTGAATATATATCACCGTGCTTTTTGTGGAATCTTTCTGTGCACACTTGAATGTTGTGTTACCTCCAGCAGTGAGCTAATAATTCTTTCTCTGTGAAGAGCTCTGGGCATTCTGAATATTAAAGAAGTGTGATATTAAAATAATCAATTTCTTCATGAACCTCCCCGACAGCTTTCCTATGTGGACTCCGACAGTAACCCAGTTGGTGTCGTCCAGATGACATTCCTAAGATTGCTGAGTGTGTCAGCTCGCCAGAACTTCACCTATCACTGCCATCGCTCGGTAGCCTGGCATCACCTGGCAACCGATAATTACGATAAAGCCATGCGTTTTCTGGGATCCAATGATGAGGAGATGTCATTCGATAACAACCCCTACATCAAAGCCATCGTGGATGGCTGTGCGGTCAGTCTCAGTTGTCACAACCTGCCATGTGTTCTCCATTTCCCTGGGAGGTCTAGTTACTAAATGTGAAAGGAATTGGATAATGATAGGAACAGTGTAGAGAGAGCTTTACTGTGTATCTAATCCCGTGCTGCCCTTCTCCTGGGAGTGTTTGATTGGATAGTGTCAAGAGAAGTTTACCTTCAGTCTGTTCTCAATTTAAGAGTTGAAGAAGCTTTACTCTCATCTAACCCTGTGCTGTCTCTATACTGGCAGTGTTTGATGGGGACAGTTTGAAGAGAGCTTTACTTTCAATTGAAGAGAATACAGGAAGCTTTATTTTCTATTTATCCGCATATGTTGTAACGGTCCTGGAAGTGGGACAGGTGAAGAGAGAGTTTACTCTGGATACAATCTAGGTAAAATTGGGGGAAAACAAGAGATTATACCCAGATAAGAGGAAAGGGATTGGGTGAAATGAAAGACTTCACCTGGGAAAGAGGGAAAAGCTGCTCAAAAGTTAAAGATCCATCCTGGGAGAGTAGATGGGAGGACAAAACCACAGGTAAAATCTACGAGATGGAGACAGTCTATACAAGTTTTTTGAATGGGGTTGATCTGGGATGAGATTTGCTCCAGTTGGGATGAACTCCTGCTAACACTTTCTCTTTCATGTCCTATCGCAGCTGAGGAAAAGGAACAGAAAGAGAGTTCTAGAGATCAATACTCCACAGGTTGAGCAGATGCCTTTCGTCGATGTGCTGTTCACGGATTTCACCGAACCCAACCAGAAGTTTGGATTTGACGTGGGACCCGTCTGCTTCCAGGGATAAAACGATGATTAGAATAAAGAAAACACTCACATCCCACCCCACCACGATTAGTGTCACTATCACCACCACCGACCCTTCCTCGTCCAGCCCTATGTCAACAGTCCTGCGAACAATACCACCTTGGGGAGAAAAGAGAAAATTGCAGCCTGCGATTTGCCCCCGATGATCCGGTTCTCCAGGCTGAAGATCCTCAGAGAACAGTTATGTGTGTGTCAACAAGAATATAGAAACATATATGTTAAATTGTCTCCCATTTCCCTCCACTGTACTGGCCCTTAAAGACCATTATCCCTTTGGTGGGAGTGCACTGGTATGAGGCGGGATTATTTTATCAATGAAGACCGGCGAGATGAGAAATGTGTTTCGTCTGTTTTTTTTTTTAATTTAAAAAAGTGTTCTCCATAGATTGTAATATAAAAGAGAAGCACAACAGAGAGAGAGAGAGACAATATTATTTAAATTCGCAAATCTTCCGTAAATTGAACCAAACAGTAAAGAAATGATGAATTTAAGTCTGTGAAGCTTTACTAGTAAATATGGTGCTCCAAAATTGTATTTACTCTCCTTTTTTAAAAAAGAAAAGGTGCTCAGAGTGTTATATGTTTGTAAGTATTTTTTTTATTTCTAATGTAAAATATATCTATAAATTGCTGCTTGTCGTGTTAATTTTCTGTATAGAAACCCCTGAAGGTGTCTGACATGTGTTTTTTTTAAAAAATTCCACTTTTCACCCTCTCTGTCACCCCATGCTTATACTCTTCCAAACATGCTCACTAACCCATGGTCTCCCTCTGTCCCAATGCCACCTTTTCCCTTCCGCTCTCTCTCTCTCTCTCTCGCTTTTTTCCCTCACCTTGCATTTTATACCCTTTGTCACAGCAGCCAACACCCCTACCTCCCTCCACAGTTACAGATCCCAGTTTGAGCAGGGCACAAAGCTTACTGCGCTTTCACTCTGACGCTTTTTTTTGTTGTAGCTTTCATCACATTTCTTTTGGTCTGAGAGATTAACTGTAGGCGTTATGTGGTAGGTCATCGGCTGTACTGTACTGTGTCTGAGTGGAGCGAATTTTTCAATAGATCATAAATCACCAACACTACCCTGACTGTCTCTTCTTTTATTATCAGTTTTGACTTTATTTCCCACAGGGAGGTGAACACCAAAGTAAACATTAAAAGGATCTGCTTTGCTTGTTCATACAAATTAGGAGCAGAGTTAGACCATTCTACCCCTCAACCTGTCTCCGCCATTCCCTATGATTGTGGTTGATCTTTGTGCTTCAAAATTCACATTCACATCTACTTTACATGACCTTTGATTTGTTTGCCTTGTTGGCTTTGACCCTTCTCAAACATTGGATTTGATACTTGGCTGTCTATTCTGGACCAGTGGGTAACACTCCTGCCTGAGAGTCAGAGGTTGTGTGATTAAATCCCGCTGCTCGAACATTGTATTGCAGAGGTTTGGCCGGAGCGTCGACTGAAAAAGTGCTGAGGGAGTGCCGTACAGCTGCAGATGCTGACTTTGGGATGTGTTGTTAAACTGGATGAGTGGGGTCCTCTGCATCCCACGCCCACAATTTTGAGGAAGAGCCAGTGCATTAGTGAGAGTGGGCTGTAGGCAATTGGGTAGCAACCTCTGTCTTGAGGACAATATTTTCCTTCCACGATCATTTAAAACACGTTTCTCTCCGTCTTTGCTGTTTATAGGTATTCTCTGCAGTACATCTATTTATACAATAGTGGCACTACTTTGTCGACAGGCAGTTAAACAACAATGGTCTAAGTTCACATCTGTGCTATATCAACCCAAGTTCATTGTTTTTATTTTCACTTTGGCTGCCTGACACCCTCTTTAGCTTTCTGATATTATTTTCGCAGTGACTTTATCAACAACAATAATTTATTGAATCGACTTTCAAATGTTCTGTATTAAAATAAGACAGTAATAAATAAGCAGTTGCTACTTCCCTGCAAATTCAAAACGAGTGGATTCTTCCCGATGGATGGTTTAAGTTAAGCAGCTTGGTCTGACCTTCAAGTTCTAACCTCTCCCCTCTCCTCTTCCCTCCCCATTTGATTAATGTGTCATCTCCATCAGATACGGTTCCAGCCCTACGCGCGTTTCCACTTCATTTTTTCAGTGTATGTGCTTATCATTTCTTGCCCACCTCTAATTGCTCTGGAGATGGTAACAGTGAGCTACCTTCATGAATTCTTCGGTATGCTTCTGGGAAGGATATTCTCGGATTTTAACCAAGCAACGGTGAATGAACTAGGAACCGTGAAGGCAGAGAGCTCCAACAGGGAGGGGGTGTGGCTTACAAAGGTACATACAGACGGTGGTGTTCACATGCATTTATTGCCGTTGTCTATGTAGTTGATAGAGACCTTGTATTTGCAAGCTCCTATCAGAGGAGTCTGTGAGTTAATGTAATGCAACTTGTCAATATTACACATTACTCCACCCTGTATCTGTGGTGCAGGAATAATAGGAGTGATTGGTTTGAAGCAAGAAAGTGACATGACAATATAAAATGAAGGAGACTGCTTTAAAGTATATGTAGGAGGAGAGTGGTGTGGCTGTGCAGGTGCAAAGATTATTGAAGCTGGTAAGCCAGGTTTGAGCACAAGAGGAAGAAGGTTATGTTGAACTTGTATGATACACAGCAAGATTCTTTCTGGCCCCAGAATAAGTTTGGATAAGAGACATCCTCTGCCATGAAATGTCCCTTTCCACTCGATGAGACTGAAAGACTGTTTTAGTGAGGATGGAATGATCTCAGCAAATATCAGAACTTTGTCCCTCAAAGTTTTCAGTTAATTTAAAGGCACTCAGAACAGGGAAAGTGACATTTCATTTCAATGTACATGGTCTCTTGGTTTGATGAAATTCAAATTTAATAGCCCATAGCAAATCTAAATTAAACCAGCCCACTCTGCAGTCTTGCTGAAGCACATTGGACAATATTCTAAATGAAGCAATCACATCCTAGCAGAATGTGCCCAATTGAAGTGACGAGGGGACTGATTATTTGTTCCCTAGTCGGCCAATGATAAACTAAAGCCCATGTATGGGTCTAATTCTCTCATTGAATTATTTCTCAGTCCTGTTAAGTCATTTCATTAGTCCCGTCTCCAATACTTTAAAACTTTCTTCCACAACAGGGTTCATATTTGTGATGTTGTGAAAGTGCAGTGATGCACCCACTTTCAAATAATCTTCCAGTATTATTTCCAAACAGCTAAGGCATGTGTTATGAAATATATAAATCTGTTAATCACTTGATTGAAATGGGCACATTTTACATGACTGGATGAATAAACTTGCATTAATATATTTCACATTTGACAGCAGAAGAGTTGCCTGGTGGAAGAATGCAATATGGGGCAGTGAGCAGAGTAATGTTCAAGGACATTGTGGCACATGGCCACAGGATACAGGAACAGGTGTAGATCATTCAGCCTGCTCTGCCATTCAATGAGATCATAGCTGATCTGTGATCTAATTTTACATACCTGCCATTGGCCTATATTCCATAGTACCTTTGCTGAACAAAAACGTATCTATTTCAAATTTAAAATTAACAACTGATCAAGCATCCACTGCCACTGTGGAAGAAAGTAACAAATGTCTACTGCCGCTTATGTGTAGAAGCTTTTCTCTAACATTTCTCCTGAACGGTTTGGCCCTAATTCTCAGCGCATGGTGCCCAGTTCTAGATTAGATTAGATTAGATCAGATTAGATTAGATTAGATTAGATTAGACTAGATTAGATTAGATTAGATTAGATTAGATTAGATTAGATTAGATTAGATTAGATTAGATTAGATTCCCTACAGTGTGGAAACAGGCCCTTCAGCCCAACAAGTCCACACTGACCCTCCGAAGAGAAACCCACCCAGACCCATTTCCCTCTGCCTAATACACCTAACACTGGCCAATTCGCCTGACCCACACATCTTTGGACTTCTAGAATCCCCAACCTGTGGAAATAGTTCATATTTAACTTCACTGATTTTTCCTGTTAATATCATGAAGACTTTGATCAGTAGAATTAAAAAGGCCTCATTTATATAACCTCTCTTCATAACCTAACTGCTGAAGTCCAGGTGTCAAATCAAGTTGTACTCCCTCCAAGGCCAATATGTACTTCCCAAGATGTGGTGCCTATTTCTCAGAGTTCTCCTAACATAGGACTCCATGGACAGTGAATAGAGGAACACGAGGAGGTCATCCAACCTTTTGAGCTTGTTCTTAGTCATTCATTTCATGGTTTGTGTGTGACCATATTACAACTTTTTCCCCCATAGTATTTAATCATTATTAAAGACTATGTATCATATTCTTTTTCAGCTTTGGTCAAATTGTAGTCATGTGTGGGAAAAACTGAAAGCAAAGATTACAATGAGAAATCAATGATAATGATTCTTGTTACAGGCAACATTCTGCTAAAAAAGTAATGTTCTATTCTGTTCCCCTCTATTTGATATGGAGAGATTATTGACAATGTTCCCTGGTTTTGTAACTTCAAGCACATCTATTATACTAATTCCAAATGGGTGGCTTTTAGGTGATTTAGTGAGTTTTTTTATTGCACTCCTCTGACAAGCTTTAATTCTTCCAAACATCCTTCAACTCCCAGTGTAACAATTATGGCCTGCTGTAAGATTGCATTTGCCAGTACAAATTAATTTTGTGCATTTCCTGAGGACTGAGATGAGGATACTCTTTTTTCACCTAGAAAGTGGTAACCTTGTGGTATTCTCTGCTACAGAAACCAGTCAAAGCTAAAATATTATATGATTTCAAGAAGGCATTGGATGCAGCTAAGTGGACCAAAGGATAGCAAAGCAATCAGAACAGGACATTTAGTTGGATGGTCAGCTATGATCATAATGAAGGGCAGAGCACACCTGAAGGCCCGCATGGCTCCTATTTTTTATATTTTCCTGGTTATCTGTAATCACAGAAATGTGCCATCCACAATGACGGCATCCAAACACTTGGTGTTGATAAACTGAAGAGTCGCAGTGCCTTCACAGAGAAATGTCTTCCATCAATAGCGCCACAAATCTTCAGGAAACCAGCAAACCTGTGACAGTACAAGCCATCCCCTTCATTCTCACAAAAGACATGTCAATGAATTCCAAGCCCTCACCAGAAATTGCCTCAATTAACTGGTGAATGTGAGATCTCGTAGGGAACTTCAAAATCTTGCACATGCCACCAGTTCTCGGTTGAAATGACCCACTTGCAAAATTATTCAGCAGTGTAGTGACTTTCATGTACGCTGATAAGGCAGAGTGGCATTTTGGGTTCAGTGCCAGATATTTATTCAACATCTCACAGAGGCACCTGTTCCAATCTTTGTTGCAGCACAATACCCTCATATCCAGCCCCTCAGATATCATTTTGTAAACCTTCTGTCCATGCATAATTTGAGGTGCATAATTGACCTTCCGTATATGGAATCTATCAGAACGTCCTTTGATGATCATTGAATCTGCCTCATGTCCTAAATAAACACAATGTGACAACAATCATTGAAGTTTGAAAGCTGAGGAAAATTGCTGCAAACTAGTCTCAGGTGAACTGTTCCCATACTTAAAGGATTCCATTAATAACTGTTCAAAGTGAAACATAACTTCAGCTTCCAGCTCAATCTTAGCTGCCCAGCAAACCGTTTGCTAAATGCTTCCAACATGTTTCCGCACTTTCTGACAAAATAAAACAAAGAACTTCACGTTTTGGAAATCTGAAACAAAACCAAAAACTATTGCTGAATCTCGACAGATCTGTCTGCATGTGTGGAGAGAAAATCGAATAAAGGTTTTGAGCCCAGTGACCATTCTCCAAAATGTTTTTCAAATTTTGTTTGAAGTAATTAGTGGCAATGTGGCTCAGTGGTTAGCACTGCAGCCTCACAGCACTAGGGACCTGTGTTCAATGCCCACCTTGAGTGACTGTCCGTATGAAGTTAGTACATTCTCCCCATGTCTGTGCAGGTGTCCAAAGGGTGCTCTGGTTTTCCCCAACAATCCAATGATGTGCAGGTTAGGTGAATTAGTCATGATAAATTGCCCATAGTATTCAGTGCATTAGTCGGAGGGAAATGTGTTTGGGTGGGTTACTCTTTGGAGTGTTGATGTGGACTTGTTTTGTTGAATGGCCTGTTTCCACACTGTAGATAATCTAATCTAATTGCTGAGCTCTACTTTCAAGTGTCAACTTGCCATCATGCTTTAAAAATTACTGTGAACCAGGCTGCCACAGGACTTCTGTAAATGCAAAACACCCTTTAAAGCAATAATTAACCAATTTGTCTTAAAATGAATAACAATCCCTGATATAGTTCACATTATGTAGGTTTGTTAAAAATTCAGACCATTTCAACTACGTTTACACTTTGTGAAGAAAAGTCATTTGACCTGCATCGTTAATTCTGCTTTTTCTCTCCACAAATGCTGCCAGACCTGCTGAGTTTCTCAAGCAGTTTCTGTTTTTGTTTTAACTTTTATGAACTCAACTTCAAAATCTATCCCTGACAATTACTGCCTGACCAATCACCTCTTAGACTAGACAAGAAAAGAACGATTGTCTGTCCATCAGAAAGTCAGAAGTGGGGATGCTCACCAATTAGATTAGATTACATTACATAGATTAGATTACATTACAGTGTGGAAACAGGACCTTCGGCCCAACAAGTCCACACCGACCCGCTGAAGCGCAACCCACCCATACCTCTACATTTACCCCTTACCAAACACTACAGGCAATTTAGTATGGCCAATTCACCTGACCCTGCACATCTTTGGACTGTGGGAGGAAACCGGAGCACCCGGAGGAAACTCACGCAGACAAGGGGAGAACGTGCAAACTCCATACAGTCAGTCGCCTGAGGCGGGAATTGATCCCGGGTCTCTGGCGCTGTGAGGCAGCAGTGCTAACCACTGATTACACAAAGTTCAGCACATTCCTCACTCCTCAGATACTGAAGTAGTTCGTGTTCAAATGCACAGACTTAGACAATAGCTAGATTTGGGGTGAAAAGTGACAAGTAACATGTACACCATACAAATGCCAGGCAATGACTATCTCCAATAGAGACAATTTAAACACTGTCCTTCGACATTCAATGACATTACCATTAGTGATTCCTCACTATCAACATCCAGGGAGTTACCATTGACGAGCATTTAGACTCGCCATTTAAATATTGAGTCCAAAAGAACATGCCAAATTCTAGGAACTCTGCAACTAGAAATTACTTCATGACTTACCAAAGCCTGTCCACCATCTAAAAGGCACAGGTCGTGAGTGTGATGGAATACTCCCCACTTGCCTGAATGGGTACAGCTCCAACAATACTCAATAAATTTGACACCATTCATGTCAAAACAGCCCACCAATTGCACAGCATCCATAAAAATTTCAGCCACTCCAGTCACAGCAGTGGAGTGCAAAAATTCACCAAAGATACTGAGACTGCATTTTCCAAAACCCTTGACCACTTCAATCAAGATGAACAAGGATAGCAGATACATGAGGACAGCAGCACTGATAAGTCACTCCAAGCCACTCATCATCCTGACTTTCATATATATCACCATTCCTTCACCATGTTGAGTCACTTCCCTGGCCAAACAGCATTGTGAATACACCTACCTGTGGACTGCAGTGGTTCAAGTAAGCAGCTCCCCACAATATTCTTGAGGGGCAACTAAAGGCAGTCCATAAATTCTTTTCCAGCCAGCAATGCTTATATCTTATGAGTGAATTAAAAAAAGGAAATGTCAATTAGAACAGTGAGGAGGAATGATATACTAAATGAAACATCAAAAGATGCTCTTCAGGTTACACTTAAAAACCAGATTTTTTTTTCACTATATATATCTCAAATGATGGGAGGTGTTCAGAATGGCAAACATATAGGCAACCTTCTGAGTCCTAAACCAGTAGGGTAGTAATAGATAAGGATGAACTGCCCAAATACTGAGATACAAACAGCTTGAGAGACACAGAGGGTGTAAGGATTTTGAACAGTGTTCAGGACAACATTTTAAGCCAGTGCATAAAAACCCAGTAAGAGAGGCTGCAATTTTAGATTTAGTCACAGGAAATGATTCTGGGAAAGGTGATAAATTAGCAGTGGTGACCATTTTGGAAAAAATGATCATGACTCAGCTAGATTTAATATCAATATGAAAGGAACAAGGATATAGCAGTAGTAACATTGGGGTTGAGAAATTTTATGAAGCTGAGATATAATCTGGCAAGAGTAGACTAGGAACGGCGACTGAAGGGAAAGACAATGGCAAATCTGAACGAGGCATTCAACAATGCAATTTTCCAGGTACAGTGTACAAATAACACCCTCTCCACAAAATAATAAGAAAATGGGTGTTACAACTAAATGTGGAGTTCCCTGATTATCCAGAAGCATAAAGCTGAAAAATTGAGTCAGTTGCAATCTTAAAATATGATCCATTTGGGAGCTTAGAGAAGAATGGAAGGTACAGGCAGATGCAGTGAAAAGGACAATTATGAAAGTAAACAGTGATATGAAAAAAAAGCAGGTAAAACTAAGCAAAACTCAAAGATGTATTTTCAGTGGTTGATTATTAATGCACATGCTAAGTTGCACTTGATTGCGGAAGATGTGGATAGAGATCTAAATGAGTATTTTGCCACATTGAGAGAGAGGGGTAATGCAGACATTGAGATTAAAGAGGACGAGTTTGCAGTACTAAATAAAATATGTATTTTGAAATGGGAAGTACTGGCGGTATCGAAATCATTGAAGCTGGATAAATCATGAAGCGGGATCAGATATTTTGTATCATGAAGAATTCAAGGAAATTAGCGAGGAAGAGTGTATGGAATATTTTCCGATTCTCATTAGATACAGGCAAGGTACCAGAGGGTTGAAGCTTGCTACCATTATCCAAATGGGGTGAAGCAAGGGATAGGCCAAATATTTATAGTTTGGTTAATCAAACTTCAGTGGTGGCCCTGATACTGGAATGAATATTGAGAAACAGAAATAAATAGTCACACATTAATTAAAAATAGTTAGCATTGCTTCATTAAGGAATGGTCATATATTACTCACATAAATGCGGAAGTATGAAGGAGGATTGATGACGGTAGTGCAGTAATCGTTCTGAGCAAGATGAATACGGCTCAAACAATTCTCAAGACATTTGACATCATCCAAAACATGCAGCTGCAAGATTTCGAGCACGCAATCACCAAGGCTCCTTAAGCATCAGTTTTTAACCCCACATTTTGTACCATCTGGAAGGACAAGGGCAGTGGGCATATGAGAAACACCAACCTGATTTGCAAACTGCACCATGCCTGGATTGCTGCCAGCTTAAAATCATGGAATTCATCCTAAAAATCATTGTGCAGCTAAATGCAGCAAATTGACTCAAGCAGTTATAGAAAACAGTTCAAATCATCTTTTCAAGGGCATCTGTGGAAAGTGGTAAATTCAGGCCCAGCTAGAGAATCTGCAAACCAATTTTAAAAATGCCTGTGATTGCTTCTCAATCACCTCCTTATTAACATATTTAATCAGTTTACTTTAACCAACATTGTCATTATACCCTTATAATTGCCATATATGAAATTGAAGAGAATAATTATGAATCCACATTTCTCAATTTCAATATGAAGTTCACCATATTAATGTCTATAAGACCAGAAGATATAGGAACACAAGTGGTCCATTCAGCCCATCAAAACCTCTCTGGTATTCGATCATAGCTGATACATTTCTCAACCTCATTCTCCTGCTGACATCACATAACCTTTAATCTCCTTACTAATCAAGAACCTATCTATCTCTATCTTAAACATATGTCAATGACTTGGCCTCCACGGTCCTCTGCAAAAATGAGTTCCACAGATTTATCAGCCTCTGGCTGAAGAAATTCTTCCTCATCTTATTTGTAAATGGTCGTACCTTCATTCTGATGCTGTGCTCCGTGATCCTAATCTCTCCTAATGGTAGAAATGTCTTCTCCATGTCTCCTGTGTCCCAGCCTCTCAGTATTTGTAAGTTTTAATCAGATTCCCCCTCATCCTTATAAACTCTGAGTACAGATTCAGAGTCCTCAAACACTCCTCATATGAGAAACCGTTCATTCCCAGTTTCACTCTAGTAAATGTTCTCTACTCCAAACACCTCCCCCACAACTCCAGCACATCTTTTCTTAGCAAGGAGGCCGAAAACTGCTCACAATATTCCAAAATGCGATCTGACCAGAGCCTTATATGACCTCAGCAGGACATCTCTGCACTAATTTTTCAGCCCTCTTCAAGTGAATGGTAATATTGCACTTTTTTCCTAACTGCCAACTGAACATGCATGTTAATCTTAAGAGAATCCAGAACATCCACGCCCCTTTGCCCTTCAGATTTCCGAAGCTTTTCCCCATTTAGAAAATTGCCCATACCTTTATTCTTCCCACAGAAGTGCATTACTTCACACTTTCTCACATTATACTCCATCTTGGGGTGGCATTATAGCTCAGTGGTTAGCATGTTGCCTCACAGTGCCAGGGACCCAGATTTGATTCCAGCCTCGGGTGACTGCCTGTGCAGAGTTTGCACATTCTCCCCACATCTGTGTGGGGTTCCTTCGGGCACTCCGGTTTCTTCTCATTTTTTTCCAAAGATGTGCAGGCGAGGTGAATTGACCGTGCGAAATTGCCCAGTGTTCAGGGATGTGTAGGGAAGGTGCCTAGGGCAGGGGTAAATTTAGGGTAGGGGAATGGGTCTGAAGTGGGTTATACTTCGGAGGGTCGGTGTGGACTCATAGGGTCAAAGATTCTATCTGCCACTTCTTTGTTCACTTGCTTAGCATGTCCAAGCCCTTCTGCTGTCTCCCTGCTCTCTCAGCATTACCTGTCCCTCCATCTATCTTTTCATCATCTTCAAACTTGGAAATAATGCCCTCAGTTCCTTCATCCAGATCATGAATGTACAACATGAGTAGTTGTGGTCCACACACTGATCCCCATTAGTCACCAGATGCCATTCTGAAAAAGATCACTGTATTCCCCCGTCTTTGCTTTCTGGCAGTCAGCCAATCCTCTATCCATGCCGGTACCTTGCCCCGAACACCATGGACTCTTCTTGTTTAGCAGCCTCCTGTGCGGCAACTTATCAAATGTCTTCTGGAAATCCAAATGGATCCACTGGTTCCCTTTTGTCATTACCTGCTCAAAACATTCTAACAGATTTGTCGGGCATTAACCCCCCCCCCCCCCCCCCCCCTTGACAAAGCTGTGCCAACTCCATCTTATTTTACCATGCACTTTTAAATAATTGCAGTATCATGCTTAATAATGAATTCTAATATTTTATTAACAACCAAGATCAAGATAACTGGCCTTTAGTTTTCTTTCCTCTGCCTCCCGCCCTCCACATTTTTAAACATGGGGGTTACATCAGCAACTTTGCAATTCTCTGCCACCTTCCCTGTCTCCAGTTATTTCTTAAAAATCACTACCAATGGCCCACAATCTCTTCAGCTATCTCTTTCAGAACTGTGAGGTGGAGCCAATCCAGTCCGGGTGATTCATTTATCTGCAGACCTTTCAGCTTCCCTGGCAACTTCTCCTTAGTGACTCCCACTACATTCATCTCTGCCGCTGACAATCTTGAAGTTTTGGTACGATGCTGGTATCTTCCAAAATGAAAACCGATGCTCAGTACGTGCCGACATTTCTCTGTTCACCATTACCACTTCGCCAGCCTCATTCTACAGTGGTGCAATGTCCACTATTGCCTGTCTCTTACCTTTGAGATATCGGAAAAAAAATCTACTCTTGCTATTTTCTTTTATATTACTTGTTCTCTCACTCTCATATTTCATCTTCTCCCCACTTATTGCTTTCTTCGTTATCATCTTCTGGTTTTTAAAGGCTTCCAAACTTTTAACATTCCAGTCTTCTTCACCAGACCAAATGCTTTTGCTTTTGCTTTAGCAATGTCGTTGAAATCCCCTGTCAGCTGCAATTGCCTCATTCTCTCCATAATATATTTCTTCTTCCTTGGGATGAATTTCAGTTGTATTTCCCAATGTACCCCAAGAAAATAATGTCTTTGTTATTCCACTATATTCCCTGCTAGGCTCCCATTCCAGTCAACTCTGGTCATCACATCCATCATGTCTTTGTGGTTTACTCAGTTGTAATACTGTTACAACTGATTCCACTTTCTCCTCAAACTGCAGGGTGAATGCTCACATATAATGGTCAGTACCCCAGAGGGGTTCATTCAGCTTAAGCCCCATAATCAAGTCTGCCTCATTAATCATCAGTAAATCCATAACTGCCTGTTCCCCAATGGATTCTATCACAAGTTTCCCCCACTAAAAACTTGTAGACATTCCACAAATTTATTTTCTTGAGATCCATTGCCTAACTTTCCCAGTCCACGTGCACATTGAAGTCCCACATGGTTATTGGGAACAGTGTCTTTCTTACATTGACACTTTTCTATATCCTGATTTATTTTCTTCCCCACATTCTGTCTACTACGAGGCAGCCTCTGCACAATTCCCATTAGGGTCTGATTTCCTTTGCAGTTCCTCAACTCTGCACACATAGATTCTAGGCCTTCCGACTTAATCTTGTTATTGACTTTTAATTTCTTACTAACAAGGTACGCACACCCCACTCTGTGCCTCTGTCTGTTCTTTCAGTAGGATATGTATCTTTAGATAGTTTCCAGCACTGATTCCCTTGCAGCCACATCTTTATGATACCCACAATATTGTACCCGCCAATTTCAATCTACGCTACAAGTACCTTGTTTTGTATATTGTGTGTATGTACATACAACACCCTCAGTCCTGCATTGAATCCCTTCTCTCTCATAGTTGTCCACTCATCCACTGTGCTTGTAGTTCGATTCCTGACTCTTTCCATACTCCCTGTCCTACTATTTGATTTGGAAAATTTACCCTTCGCTGGGCCAGCCCTTTAACATTTTCCACAATATTCCATGTGACTAATGCCTGCCATATCCACTATTTAGTTTAAAGCCCTATCATCCGACCTAGTTATGTCATTCACCAGGAGGCTGGACCCAGTAGGATTTCGATATAGCCCATTTCATCTGAACAGCCCAGTCCTTTCCCAATCCTGGTGTCATTGAATTCAAGCCCATTTCTCCTGCACAAATCTTTAAGCCATGCATTTACTTCTTTCATCATGTTGACTGTTTGTCAATTTGATCCTGGCTCAGGGAGCAATCCATTTTGATTCTGATTTTTAACTTAGCCCCAAGCTCCTCAATTTCACTTTGCAGAATCACTTTCCTCTTTCTACTTATATCTTTGACAGCTACGTGCTCCACAACAACTGGACCTTTCTCCTCCCACACCAGGCCCCTCTGAAGTGAACTAAACTCAAAACCTTAGCTCTGCTTTCTCTATACAGATGCTGTCACGTGTGCTGAGTTTTTCCAGCAATTTCTATTTTTATTTCTGATTTCCAGTTCTTTCTTTTTGTTTTCCAGTTCTTTCTTCACCTATCACATTATTCCTATCCCTGTTAATACTCGAATAATTGAAATCCCAGACTGTTTCATTGTTTTTGCACTTATTGGAAACTTCTGTACCGACTTGACACTCCTAGCTGTTTCCAATTGGTTGCAATACACTATTGATCAGGTAGTTTTTGAATTTATGTCCTGAGGTGCAACCATATGGTCTCTTTTGATTATCATTAAATTAGTGCATCCCATCTCACAGTTATGAGTGCTTAGTTAATCAGCATGCTAATGTCAGCACCTCTTATATCTTGGCTGCAAATCCAGTAACCTGAAACGTTGAGTTGCCACCCCTGATTATCCTGCGAGTGCTACATTAGTTAGGGAATCTAATTAAACTTGAAATGTGAAATAATTGGAGATCAGGGTAGCCTCAATGAGCAAGTTATATTGTGAATATTGTGTAACACTGAATTAGACATGAAAACGGGAATCTTGAGATGGATGGTATTAATGGGACTATATCTCATTATAGAATTAATTGGAGGAACTGTAGTAGTTTGAGGACACACATTAAACACTGGATTTATTAAACTCAATGACCACGGTTGAAATGGAAAAACACATTCAGGATTGCAGTAGAACAGTCCTCAGAGGACACTCCAAAATTTGACTTCATTCACTGAATAAACACAGCAGAACGAAGTGATGGATTGAACAGTTTGAGACACAGAGATGGACCTGACTTTGAATTTGGCATAATAACATTTCCAATTTCCATTAGTTTGATGTGATCAAAACTAATCATTGCTTACAGTTTAACAACCAAACTCAATACCAGCTGTCTTCTGGAACACGGAGAGTTAACTCAGGTGTTACAGCATATTTGCTATTTGTTCTTGAATGTGAAGCAAAGTTGAATAATGCTGTCAACGTAATTCCTGAAGGAGATACCACTGGGTATAAATTAAAGGCTCTGTGCATGCATCGTTTCAGGACGTCGCTCTGAGAGATTGCTTGTGGCATTACAGAACACATCACTTCACAAGTGAGGATTTGTAAAGTATGGAAACATTTCACAGCATAGAAAAAATATATTACACAATTCTTGCTGTCACTGGTGTCCCTGGTAAGTGATTCTGACCATTGGCATTATTTAAATGTTCCCGTTTTCTGGTTTTACTGTGACTGGTGATGTTGCACGATCAAGAGGTAACTATTAAGGAGATACTTGTTCAGTGATTTCACATTGTCATTCAAACATTCTGAATTGCATCGGCATTTTCAATCTACTGCTGAGATACACAACAAATTTGGTTGTAACTCATGAATCTCTGGATTGTCACATTATTGTCTTGAATGAAATTTTGTATACAACAAAACAGACCTTACAACACTGCACAGAAAAATATATTGTGGGAACAACTCAGTGTAGAACTTTGGGTCTCTATCCAGAATTGTGCCTTCAACAACAGTGACCATTGTTGGATAATCCTCAGTATGAGCAATGGAGCAGGTTGCTTCCATTTCCATATGATTCATTCAGTGACAGATTTCTGAAATCCATGGAGTGATCTCCTGACTTCATAAAGATAAAACTTGGCCAAGGGAAATGCATGTCCAATTTAACAATTATCATGTCATGTGAAATTGATCAACATTGATTTACTTTCATTTGATCTCCATGAAAAGGAACAGATGGTAACTGTTTAGGGAAATAGCAGCACAGCATGACTAATTTATTTCAAATCATCTGGGCAGTGACGTTTTCTTAGTCTGAGTATAGTTACTGCAAACACTTTCATTGTTGTGGTTCAAAATGATCATTGTCCTTTAACACAGTCCTCAAATTATTATATCATGATCACTGTTCTAATTTGTGATCTGCTCCTTATAGAGACTGAACATTCAGCCATGTTTGCTGAATTGTGCACTTCTCTAGCTGATTAATATTTGAGGGAGCAGTAATTACCTAATGGTTCAGAGGGTGAACACATGTAAGCTGTAGCAAGCTTTGTAATTATCTCCCATGAAGACAAGATGCATGTCATTGAATTACATTGATACAGACCAGTCATTGATTTAGTCAGAGGTCAGTCTCAACTTTGTAAATATTAACACCATTCATACTGAAATGAGTAATTCATTATTTCAACAAGTAAAAATGTAAATGGCAGCAATGATAAAAGAGAACTGATGACTGTGTTTCGTTAATGTTCAAGTTACCAAGAATGGCATTGATTTCACAGCATTCAAAGAGGAAATGAAATCTGTGCTAATGTAATAAGTGCTAATATTCTATATAAGAGATTTCTCTCACCCCTCTTTCCTTAGCCAACTGATGAGAGTATTCTATTGCATTCTGCTTTATGGCTTTACTCAATTTTACCTTTACTAATTCAGTGCTATTCCCCACTAGTTCTTAAAGTTAAAGTGATATTCACAGTCTAACCATTCTCTTAAAAAGATATGTTCTTCAGGTAAACCAGATTAATTTAACAACAGTTTTGTGATGACAATCTCTTCGTTTAGAGTTCCAACAGGTGAAAGTATCTTATCTGTGACCACCCTAACAAACCATTCAGAATTTGTTCAGACTTCTATTATGTCTATCCTCAACTTTCATCATTCGGTGGAAAGAATTTTGCAATATTTTCTGTTGTTCAAAACCGTGTTTACCAACACAGATCAGAATTGTGCAAATGTTATTAATTGCTTGATAGTTTACTGAAATTGCTGATTTTATTTTTATTTCCTCTCAAAATAAATCTCCATGCTTTTCTTGATTTTTTAAAAATGATATAGATGAATTACTTTGGGACATTAAATAATATGTAACTCTGCACACCTGTAACCCTTCCTTAATTGCAACACCAACTATCATCTGTTTAATGTTATATTTGTGAAGACTCTTTGATACATTTATTGCATTTTCTACTTGAGAGTTTTGTTCTGATCCTCACAGATATCACTTTCCACTTCACTCTCCAATTTTGAATTTTCTGCATTGTCTCTTACAGTTCATATAGTGGCAATTGTGATTCTGTCCAGTGGAAGCTGTGGCCTCTCTACCTGCACTGTTTGCTATCTGGTGTCCATGGCAATGGCAGATCTAATGGTTATCATTAATGGCGTCATACTGTGGGAAATTAATTCTTATTATTTCTCAGTATCTTTCCTGAACATCACCCCTGTCTGTAGTGTTATCAATGTCTTGGTTTATGCAGCCACAGAATGTTCAGTCTGGTTCACCGTCACTTTCTCCTTTGATCGATTTGTGTCCATTTGTTGTCAGAAGCTGAGAATGAAGTATTGTACTGGGAAAAATGCAAGTGTAATTCTAACAATAACTTGTATTTTGATCTGTTTAAAGGACATTCCCTTCTACTTCATGTTTGAAGCTGGGGAGGTAATAAACAATGTTCCCTGGTTTTGTACTGAAAAGGAAAGCTACTACACTGATCCTGGATGGATTGCATTTGACTGGTTTGATAAGGTATTAACCCCATTACTCCCATATATTTTAATTTTGCTGTTCAATGCTCTGACTGTTAGATACATTTTAGTCATCAGCCGAGTTCGTAAGGGACTGAGGGGCCATAGTAGGGGGGAGAATCACCATGACAGGGAGATGGAGAATAGGAGAAACTCTATTATTTTACTTTTCCCCATATCTGGTAGCTTCATTCTTTTGTGGCTTGCATATGTTATACACTTCTGCTTTTACAACATTATCAGAATTATCCCCGAATATTACAATGATTCTTTATACATGTTAGCTGAACTTGCAATCATGCTGCTCAATTTAAATTGCTGCACAAATGCATTTATTTATGGGGTGACACAGTCCAAGTTCAGAGAACTATTCAAAAGCATGATGAAACATCCAGTTACATTATTTATCAAATTAATTCATAAACAAAGCGATTGAAAATACTCTAGTCAGATATAAAGGTGGAGGAGATGGGTAGGCCGTCAGTCATAGTAACTCTCACTCCCATGTCTGTTAAAGATTTGAATAAGTAATTAATTATTTTTATACGATTTGTTTGGAATGCTGTTACTTCTCGTATGGTCCACACCTGGGCACTAATTTTGGAGAGGTATGACTACACAGCACACAATGGCTCGAAGGGTTACAGGTGATGAAAGGAAAATAAATTTCCATCTTGACATTGACATCAGAAAAGATCTGCCACCCCTTCTCAAGAGGAAACTAAGTGCTAAGCAACAGCTTCACCCTTTGCAGCATTGTCCTTAGGATACGTCTGATGAAAATGTGATGTTTCTTCTCTTAAATTAAATCTTCATTTTCACCTCACAAGCAGCTGTACTTGGGATAATATGAGTTGCACCCATTCTACTGTCAATTCGTAGGGACAAGGTTACATTTGCATATTATTTTCCAAAGAACTGATAGGAAAGAAGGATTCAGATTGTGGGGACTTGTACCAAGAGAGCTGCTTGTACCTTCTCAGGGTCGGATCAAAGATACGAACATTTACTATTTGTATTTTTTTTGTGGGGGATGCAGTTAAGAAATTTGGTAGAGCATTGAGAACCTGGGATGGGAAATCAGACGTAGAAAAATAAAACTGGTCCTGGGTGGAGGAAGGGGTGTGTGTGGGGGGAGGTGGGATTGAACATTAGTTGAATAACTGATTCCTTATGAAACCTCTTCTCGAAATATAAATATATGACACAAATTGCTTCAAAGGATTTAATAAATTTGTCAGGCATGATTTTCTCTATGAAAATGTGCTAAGTCTGCTGGATCTTAAAATGTATCAGAAAGAGCTGTTACATCATTTATAATGGAATCTTAAGATTTCCCCACAGTCTAAGTGACTTGTAATAACCTGCTTCATGTATCCTTCTCTCATGACGAAAGGCAATACATTGTTAGTTTTGCAAAATTCTGATACTTTTCCAGAATTTAGAGTCTTGGAGTATTGCTACCAGTGAATGCACCACCTCTGCGCTTTACTATTTCTTTCACATTCTGGAATTGCTCCGATCAGGACCATGTAACATATCAGCTTTTGGCCACCTTTTCCATGCTTCAGCGTGAAGTTTTACATGTATTTAATCTTTTCCTTTTGCTCCTGATCCTTTAATTTTTTGAGTGTAATTAATACTTCCTGCAATAAAGTGACAAACATTATTATTTATCTCCTCAGCCACTTCATGGTTTTCCATTTTCATTTCCCATCCCAATTCTCGAACTGGCCCATGTTCACATTGGCCTCTCTCTTCATTTTTTGTAGATTGAAAGAAGCTCTTGCTGTCCACCTGGACATTACTTTCAAGTTTACTCTGAAAGTTTATGTAGTCACTCTTTATTTTTATTTATAATCCTATATTAGTTCTTAAACAGGCCCAATCCTTTGATTTGTTGGCAGAGTCAAGAAACCGGCATTTCATGATTGACTTATATTCATTTCCCAAACTAAGTTTATATTGTTTAGCTTGATTATAGCCAAATTGTTTCTTGGTGTTTTCACATCATGTGACTTTGTTTAACTTTATTTGAAACCTGCCTTGGGTTTATGAACAGAGTGATGACAATAATCTAATATAAAATGGATTTATAGCTATAAGGGTGAGAGGTTTTTTTTTACAAAGAACAAAAAAAACTACAGCATAGGAACAGGCCCTTTTATCCTCCAAGCTTTTGCCTATCCAGATCCTTTATTAAACCTGTCACCTATTCCTCAGGAATTGTATCCCTCTGTTCCCTGCCCATTCACGTATCCATCTAGATACATCTCAAATGATGCTCTTGTCCTTGCCTCTAAAACCTCTGTTGACAATGCGTTCCAGGCACCCACCACCCTCTGCGTAAAGAGCTTTCCATGCATATCTCTCTTAACCATTTCCTCACTCTACTTGAACTTGTGACCCCAAGTAATTGAGTCCTACACTCTGGGGGAGAAAGCTTCTTGCTATCCACCCTGTCTATACCTCTCATGATTTTGTAGACCCCAATCACATTCTCTCTCAACCTCTGTCTTTCCAATGAAAATAATCTGAATCTACTCAACCGCTCTTCAAAACTAGTGCCTCCATACCAGGCAACCTCTTGGTGAACCTCCTCCGCACCCTGTCCAAAGCATCCACACTCTTTTGATAATGTGGTGACCAGAACAGTCCATAGTATTCCAAATGTGGCTAAACCAATTGTAACATGACCTGCCTATGCTTGTACTCATGACCCCATCGGATGAGGGAAAGTATACTGTCTGCTTTCTTGACCATTCAATCACCTGTGTTGCCACCTTCAGGGTACATTCGACCTGAACATTCAGATCTCTGTGTACATTATTTTTTCCCAGGACCTTTCCATTTACCATATAGCTCGCTCTCGAATTGGATCTTCCAAAATGCGTCACTTGCCCAACTCTCTAATCTATCTGTATTTTGCTGTATTCTTTGACAGTTCCTTTCACTATCTGCCAGTCCACCAATCTTAGTGTCATCTGCAATCTTGCTAATCAGCCAACTTAAACTTTCCTTTAGATCATTTATGTACATGAAAACAACACTGGTCGCAACACAGATCCCTGTGGAACACTACTGGTCACAGTTCTCCATTTTGAGAAACTCCCTTCCACGACTGCTCTCTGTCTCCTGCTGCCCAGCCAGTTGTCTAGCCATCTAACTAGTACACCCCGGACCCCATGCAATGTTGCTTTCTTCTTCACCTATCATAGGGAACCTGATCTATTGCATTATTGAAGTCATTGTATATGACATGTACAGCCCTTCACTCATCAATCAACTTTGTCACTTCCTGAAATAATTCAATTAAGTTGGTAAGATATGACCTTCTTTGCACAAATCCATACTGCCTATCAGTGATAAGCCCCAGTAAATAAATCCTATTTCTCATTATCTTCTCCAGCTGTTTCCCAACCACTGACATCAAGTTCACTGATCTATAATTAACTGGAATATCCCTGCTACCTTTCTTAAACAGGGGGACAATATTATCAATTCTCTAGTCCTCCAGGACATCACCTGTGCTCAAGGATATTGCAAAGATATCTGTTAAGGCTCCAGCTATTTCCTCTCTCACTTTCCTTGGAACCTGGGATAGATCATATCCACCCATGGGGACTTGTTCACTTTAATGCTTCTTAGAATACTCAACACTTCCTCCCTTCTTATGCTGACAGAACCTTAAGTAATCAAACATTTATCCCTCACCTCAGCATCCATGACATCCCTCTCCTCAACCAAAGAACAAAGAAAATTACCGCACAGAAACAGGTTCTTCGACCCTCTAAGCCTGCACTGATCCAAATCCTCTATATAAACCTGTCATCTATTGTTTCAGGGTGTGTATCTCTTTCCTCCCTGCCCATTGATATATCTGTCTGGGTACATCTTGAATAGTGCTATTGTGCTTGCCTCTACCACCTCCGCTGCCAATGTGTTCCAGGCACCCATCACACTCTGTGCAGGAAGCATTTCAGGCATATCTCCCCTAAACCTTTCCCCTTTCACTTTGAACTCGTGACCCCTCGTAATTGAGGCGCCCATGCTATGAAAAATTGTCTTGCTATCCACCCTGTCGATACCTCTCATAATTTTGTAGACATCAATCAGGTCCCCCTTGAACCTCTGTCCTTCTCCTGAGAATAATCTTAATCTACTCAACCTGTGTTTATTGCTAGCGTTCTCTGTACCAGACAATATCCTAGTGAAACTCCTCTGCACTCTGTCCAAAGAATCCACATCATTTTGGTAATGTGGTGACCAGAAGTGTACGCAGTATTCCAAACGTGGCTGAACCAAAGTCTTATACAACTGTAACACGACCTGCTGACTTTTGTACTCAATATCCTTTCGATGAAGGACAGCATGCCATATGCCTTCTTGACCACTCTGTTGACCTGCATTTCTACCTTCAGGGAACAATGGACGTGAACACCCAGATCTTTCTGTACATCAATTTTCCCTAGAATTTTTTTCTCAGGACTTTTTCATTTAGTGTATAGTTTGCTCTTGAATTGGATCTTCCAAGATGCATCACCTCACATTTGCGTGGATTGAACTCCATCTGCCATTCCTCTGGCCAGCTCGCCAATCTATCTATATTTTGCTGTGTTCTCTGACAGTCCCTTTCACTATCTGCTCCTTCACCAGTCTTAGTGTCACCTGGAAACTTGCCAATCAGACCATCTATATCTTCCTCCAAGTCACTTATGTATATCAAAAGCAATAGTGGTTCCTGCATGGATCCCTGTGGAACACAACTGGTCACAGGTCTCTATTTTGAGCAACTCCCTTCCAATACTACTCTCTGTCTTCTGTTGCCCAGCCATCTCTATATCCATCTAGCTCGTACAGCTGGGAACCCATGCGACTTCACCTTCTTCATGAGCCTACCATGGGGAAGCTTTTCAAACAACTTACTGAAGTCCATGTATATAACCTCTGTGAATACCAAGATAAAGTACTCATTAAGAGTCTCACCTATTGTCTCTGTCTCCATGCATAACTTCCCTCCTTTGTCCTTGAGTTGACAAACTCTTTCTCTCGTTACCCCCTTGCTCCTGACATATGAATAAAAGGCTTTGGGATTTTCCTTTATCCTGTTTGCCAAAGATATTTCATGACCCTTTTCAGCCCTCGTAATTCTTCATTTCATATTGGTTCTACTTTCCCAATATTCTTCCAAAGAATCGTCTGTTTGCAATTGTCTAGATTTTACTTTTTCCTCTTAGCTCATCTCACAATTTCATCTGTCATTCATGGTCCCTAATCTTGCCATTTCTATCCCTCATTTTTACAGGGACATATCTGTCCTGCAACATTTCTTTAAAAGCAGTATCCAATGTGGATTTACCCTCAAACAGCTGCTCCGAATCCACATTCTCCAGCTCCTGCCAAAATTTGCTATAGTTGGCCTTCTCCAATTTAGCAGTCTTCATTTATGACCACTCTCGTCTTTCCATAAGTATTCTAAAACTTACGGAATTGTAATCACTATTCTCAATGTCATCCCCGACTGAAAGTTCAATCACCTGGCTGGGTTCATTCCCCAGCACCAGGTCCAGTATTGCCCCTTACGAGTTGGACTAATTACATGATGCTCTATGAAATCCTCTGGATGGTCCTGACTAATTCTGCTCCATCTAAACCTCTTTACTGTCTACTAACCTCCTCATTTGGTTCTCATCTCCCTGCGACATCAGTTTAAACCCTCCCCAACAGTGTTAGCAAAAGCACATTGATTCCAGTCTGGCCCAGGTGTAGACCGTCCAATTTGCAATAGTCCCATCTCCGCCAGAACCGTCTCAAAATCCCAAACATCTGAACCCCTCCCTCCTGCACCATCTCTCAAGACATTCATTCATCCTGCCTGTTCTTTCATTTCTATTCTGACTCGCACGTGGCACTGGCAGTAATCCTGAGATTACCATCTGATGTCCTACATTTTAACTTGGCTCCTAACTCCCTAGATTCTGCTTGTAGGACATCATCCCATTTAGTACCTTAGCCTATGTGTAACTCAAACTGTCTTAAATACACTGCATCAATCTTCACCATAGTTTCCTCTGTTTATTTGACTTTTCCAGTGTCTTTGAAGACTGAAGTCACCCATGATTTATGTGCTTCCTTTTTATCCTTGCTCGACTTAACCCCTGATATAGTCTCTGTCCCGCAACATATCTACAGTTAGGGGCTTTACAGATTGCTAATCCCTTAAAAGCCCTATTATGAAAGGTGCAATAGCGAAATAATGTCTTATATAAAGTCCTATTTCGCTCAGTGAAATCACCCATTGAAAATAAAGATTTCTTAGTACATTTGCCTTATTAAATAGATCTGAATTAAGTATAAGAGCACTTTTACCACTGTCTAAACTCAAACCAATGAAAAATTAATCAAGTGCTTCCATATGAGTGCTTGTAACTTATGACAAAGTTTACATTAAAAGCAATGAAAAGGATTGAATGATTAGAAAAAATATCTGGACAAAAGAAAACATCTTGAGATTAAAATTCCTGATAAAACTGGAAACTCATTGATCTTGAAAGGAGTATCCTGAGCAGTTTGTATCAAGAGGGAATGCGGTGTTGTTGTTCTTGACCTGCGATGGATCCTTGTGATAATGCCTCACTCCTGCAGGTCAGGGCTGCAACAACTAACAAAATATTGAGCTGTCCTTTTAATTGCAGTCAGCAGTTAAGCAGAAGATTGAGCAATTCCATTTATTTTCTCTAAAGTTCTTACCGGCTTGCATTATTCCAGAATAATTCAGTTTTCAATTGTAACGACAAAATAGCACTAAAAACTGAGAAAATTGAAGTCCTTTTGATAACATTTCATGATAGAAAAAGGGACTTTATTTGGCTCAGAGAGGCTGCATATCAGATAGAAAGGGACAACCCAGATATGACAATTAATGCTCCATGTCTTGAACCAATTTGTGGATAAAAGATCAAAAGAATTTGATGCCATGGGCTGAAGACCTGGTTGCTAAATGTGCTGATGACTCAATCACAGGGAGGAAAGGAAATTTTGAAGAACATATACAGTGGCTTCAAAGAGAAACAGATCAATTTAATGAGTGGGCACTGTTAAATGTGAAATTTTCCACTTCAGGAGGAAGAATAGAAAGAAGTATATTAATGAAATAGTTACAGGTTGCAGCTCTCTGAAATGCAGACAAGTATGAGTGTGTTAGTTAATGAATCACAAAAGAGTAGTTTGCAGATACCATGACTAGTTAAGAAATCCATTCGAATATTTTTAGTTAGTGTGAGAGGAATTGATTAAAACGTAGGAGTTTTGTGGAGGGCATTGCTTAACTAATAAAGAGCAACGATATGACCACATGTGAAATACTCCCTGAAGTGATGATCACTCTATTTAAGAATATTTTAGTGCATTGGAAGCAGTTCATGGATGGGTTACCAGCCTAGTACATAAAAAGGGCAGCTTGTTTTACAAGAACAGGCCAAATTGTATGTGTTGGAATTCAAATGAGTAAGTGATGACATTATTGAATCTAATCAGTCCCGTGAGGTCTTGACAAGGTAGATGTGCAGAGGATGTTTTATCTTTTGGAAGAGTCTAGAATTAGATGCTGATGTTTTAAAACGAAAGTGTCGCTCACTTAGCACGGAGTTATTGAGGTCCTCTGTCTCAAAAGTTCTTGGATGCAGATTCATTGAACATTATTAAGGCTGAGCTAGATTTATTCTTTGGAAACAAAGAGTTAAAATTTTATTCGGTGTAGCAGAGAATATAGTGTGTTCAGGTCATCACTGGTTGCCATAGATTAGTGATGGGAAGGGTGTGCAGTTTTTATTGATGTTCACCGCCACCCTGGCTTTGACAGGGAGAGTGTGAAGAAATGGTAGTTTGCATGACTAAGAACTGGGCTAAGGCTTCATGGTTACTTTGTTTGATGACATCCTGAGGTCAAATGGATGCATGGGAACAGTTGAAAGCTCAGTACTGATTGGAGAGACAGAGAGTGTCAGGAAGAATGGGACACTCATTTACGAATGGCAAATTTGCAACAAAAGTGGAAAATAATTGTCAAAGACGTGACTCCTGTCTCATTATGCAGGTTCTACTTGTGAATATTTTTAGTCTTTGAAGTGGCAATTCCACTATTCAGACACACTCACATTGTTCTGACCACATTATTGACATACAATCATAATTTTAAGGAGTTGCAAAACATATGGCAAAATACAATCTCGTCTAATCCTGAAACCAACACTTTACGATAACTCAAATACTGGAGAGAATTCCCCACCTGAGAACATTCCATAGGTTTGACTTAACTGTTTCTTTCACTTCTTGGACTTGAGAGATAAAGTGACTTTTCCTTGACTATTTAGAAAATTTTGCCTAAACCATCTTCAGTTGAAATGACCCATACAGTGTTCCAATGAGAAACTTGTGGCCTGGAGTTTTCAACCTAAAACCTTTACACTGCACTGAGTTATTTCCTCCACCGAAACAGAAGTTGCTGGTGAAAGTCATTAATCAAGCTGCATCTAAGGGATGAAATCAGAGATAGCACTTTGAGGCGAATGATTATTCATCAGAACACATCTGGCAAATTGACGCTACCTGACCTGTTCACATTTGCCATCAAATTCAGTTTTTCTTTCAGATCTCCAGCGTCCACATTTCTTTTTTTTTTTATTGAAGTTATTCTCTAGCTGTTCTGAAGAAACGTATTTCTTCTGGATAAATTGCTCATATAACAAAACCCAACCAAGTTTTCTTCAAATTGAAATGAAAAACCCTCCCGTCATTGAGATTTCCCGAAGCAAACAAAAAGAAAATCAAGTTTCCAGTGAGCAAATACAGTTGAATGGTTATTCTTTTCGATTGTAAAACACTTACAATGAAAACAAAACTAATTCTTACTCAAGGAGCTCTCTGTCATACTTCCCTGTGTGAATATCATGGCATGAGAGAAACTGACATTAATTACAAACCCCTCATACACACTGATCAAAACCCATTTCCCACCCTTTCAGTATCGAAAGTTTGGAATCAGTGAGATAAATATGTATAAAGCCGTATTTTACATTACACGCTGTATGGATTGAAGTAATCTGTATTCATCATAAACTGCAATATAAAATGTATGGTATCCCATTCTGTGGGCCATATGTCCTTTTCACAAACATTCTTGATCACGACATTGGGCATTAAAGATTGAAGTTGGTCATCTCTTTGCAGCAGAAGCGAGAGAAGATGAGCTGAAAATTGTCACCTGCAGACTACATTTCACAAAGAGAACCCATAATCTCATGGACTGCACAAAGGCTTGGGGCCACTTTCCTGAGGATACTCCTCTGTCCGATCCTGCTTTTCAGAGGATGTGGATGTTGTGGCGTGGGGCTCAAGGTATCATTAATCATGCCGCATTTACTGTATGTAATGGCATTTATACTACATGAATTCATTGGAATACATTTCCTTGGCAGAGCACGCCATGCTTCACTGTATGGAGGAGGACACTATGCTAAGAATGACTAGATTGCTTCTAAGATGAATACGAGGATACATGGTTTATCCTCTGCAGCTATGGCTAATGACTCTATAATGCTACCCCTGATGGAGTGTGAGTACAAATAAAAAGCAGGGCTTTCTTCAGTCAAGTATTGAGGAGCAGATCATAGGCATGTTGAAGATAAATCTATAATGTTTGCATATGTGTCGGCCTATTGCTGTACACTGTAGATTGTACTTTGCTCTGCAGAGTTGATGCAGAGAAAACAGTGATGTGATGCAGTCTGTAGAAATGGAAAGTGGCAGCAATACTCTGCAGAGAAAGATGAGATCATTGAACAGAATTAGAACGAGCCAGGCATGGTTCAGTTGACATCCAGTTCCACCAGAAATGATGAAGTTGCAATGATCCCTCATTGAGTATGAATGTGGCTGCTCTAAGGCAAAGTTCCATGTTTGTCCTCAGAAGCAAATGAACCTTTTCTTGAAAAATAAAACAAAGATTGCTAGAAGAACTCAGCAGATCTTTCAGTATCGGTGTAAAAACAGAGTTAATGCTTCGAGACCATTTTCTGGAGATTTTCTTCATGTATTTTGCCCTTCAGTTTTGTTGTTGCCAAATAAAAGTGACTTTTTTTAAAAAAATGTTTGAAAATGTATTTGTATGTAATTTAACTGGTTGGAATCATACCTGATTAAAAGGAAAATGGTTGCATTTGGTGGTTGTCAGTAATCTCATCTCCGTGGCATCACTGCTGCAATTCCTCAGGCTAATTTCCTGGGCCAATCACCTTCAGCTACTTTACCAATGACATCCCCTCCATCATAAGGTCAGAAGTGGGGATATTTGCCGATGATTGCACTACTTTCTCAGATACTGAAACACTCCAGGTTCCAAGAAGTAAACTTTGATAATATCCAGGTTTGGGCTGACAAGAATCATTCACACCACAGGAGTGCTAGACACTGATGATCACCCATAGAGACAATTTAACCACTGCTTCTTGACATTCAGTGGTACTTATTAACGTTCAGGGAGTTACCATTGACTAGAAAGAAGGATTGGTCACATACATATGGTTGCTAACAGATCGAGTGAAAGGCTAGTAATTCTGCAACTCGCCTCCTGACATCCCAAAGCCTGTCCATCAGCTGCAAGGCACAAGTTGGCAGTGTGATGGATTACACCCTATTTGCCTGGATGGGTGCAGCTCCAACAATACTCAAGAAGTTCGACACCATCCAGAACAAAGCAGCCTGCTGATTGCACCCACACAAAAAAAAGAAATGCCAGCCACTCCAGTTACAGGAGATTGCAGAAAGTCACCAGAGCTACTTAGGTTGCACATTTCCAGAACCCATGACCAATTCAATCGAGAAAGATAAGGATCGTAAATCCATTGGAACAACAATGCATTTGAGTCACTCCAAGCTTTTCATCGTCTTGATGCGCAAATGTATCACCATTTTTTCATTGCCATTGAGCTAACTTTCTGTATTTACTTCCCTAATGGCATTGTGGGTCAACCTACAGCACAATGACTGCAGTGGTTTAACAACCACTACCTTCTCGAGGGCAACTAGGGATGGACAATAATTGCTGTCCCAGCCAGCAATGAATTAAAAATTATAAGAAAAGTCATTCACAGCAGTGAGGTTGGGTGGTATACAAAATAAAACATCAAATTATGTCCTTCAGGTTAAGCTCAGAAATTTTTTTCCACTGTGGACCACAAATAACGGAAGTGTGTTAGACGGGCAAACATATAGGCAGCAGCTGAGTGCAGAACCAATAGAGTGATAATAGTAAGGTATAAACTGGCCAAATACTGAGGTATAAGCAACTTGAAAGGCGCAGGATACACAAAGTTCTTGGACTGCATTCAGATCAACATTTTTAGCCAGCACATAAAATGCAACAAGAGAGGCTGCAATTCTAGATTTAGTCACAGGAAATGAAGCTGGGAATGGGGATCAAGTAAGAGTGGGACAGCATTTTGGAAATAATGACCATCATTCAAATAGATTTAACATTATTACAGAAAAGAACAAAAATATAACAAAAGTAAAAATTTAAACTGGGACAATACAAACTTTATGAAGATTAGATATAATCTGGCAAAAGTGGACAAAGTACAGTTACTGAAGGGAACGGCTAACGCAAATATACAGGGTGTATTTGAGTCTAAGGGTCATGCAGGCTTAACCCCGCCCCACCAAAAAATAAAATATGTGGTATCACCAAGTCTGTAGTTTGCTGTTTATCCAGAAGCAGAGTGCAGAAAATTAGAGTTGACAACAATCCCAAAAATATGATGTATTTAGAAGCTTTTAGATGTATGGAAAGCAGGAGGGTACGAAGTAAACAAGAAAATTATGAAAACAAACAATTAAAAAAAACATTGAGATGTAAAATTAAACAAAATGAAACAATGTTTTATCAGTGGCTGAACAATAATAGTGATGGGTATATTAGGAATGCGTGTACTAAGTTGTGCCTGTTTGCTGAAGATGTAGACAGAATTCTAAATGAGTATTCTGCCCCCTCAAAAAGGAGCAGACATTCTAAATGAAAAGCACGAGTATGCAGTGTTAAACAAAATAGGCATTATGACAAGGGATATACTGGAGGGTCTTCAATTCTTGAAGCTGGTTAAATCACTAGGGCCAGATACACTTTAAGATAATGTGTTAAAGAAAACTTGACAGCAATGGTCTGAGGAATTTTCCAACTCTCATTAAGTACAGGCAAGATAATGGAGAATTGGAGTCTGTTACCATTAACAATCAGGGAAAAGCAATGAATGGGCCAAATAGGCCATGATCGTTATGGACCAGGCCAAAATCCCTCTAAACATTTCAATAAAGTAGCCCAGACCCTAACTTTGCTCATTGTTTTAAGCAGGTGAAATGCAGATATTCCAGGAGGGATGCAGCTGGTCAATCCCTTAGTTCTAAACAAAACAGAATTTATTGACAAGATTACCAAAGAGGACAGAATACCAAATAAGTTAACCTATCCAAAATCCAACAGATTACCCCAAATTAATGATGGTGTTTCAAATACTTGCAACAATCTCCGTGAACACCCCTTGGCACAAAAGGTAAAACCAAAAACAAAGTCTTGCAGGAGAGAGAGAGGGAGAGATGGCAGCATGGAACATCCTCTTCCATGTAGCTGTTTCTTGGACTAGCAGTCTCAAGCTGCCTGACTGCTTTCAATAAATAGCCAGAGTGCCAAACCGATCAAGCCAGGGAAAAGCTGAATCACTCCCCTTTCATTGTGCAACTGTCTTTTTTTAAAAGAGTTGAAATCTTTTTTGCGTGAGGCAGTTTGTTAGCTATAATCAAATTGGCCCTCTAACTCTTCACACTTCGACGTTTTGGAGTGTCTTTTACAATCTCTATGGAAAACAAAAGCCAATGACAACATCACCTTGTTAAAGGAGCAGCATCATTACAAGATTAGTTGGTCTGACCTCCGTGATGGCCAAGATACCTGAATCAATACTGAAAGATAAGAATAATGGTTAATTAACTGGACATAAATCAATCAAGGATAGTTTAGATGGCTTCATTATGAGCTTAATTGAAATTTGAAGATGTTGCAAGAAGGATTGGTGAAGAATGTGCAGTGTTCATTGTCTAGCAGGAAGCAGCTCAAACTGCAATCAATAACTTAATACCATTCCAAGACAGAGCAGTCTGCAAGATATACTGAACACATTGACCAAAATTCCCAGAGTGTCTTCTTTCAATCCCAGGTTTAGTAACACCTGGAAGGACAAGGGCAGTATGCACATGGAAACAGCAATCTGAGCTGTAAATTTCACTATTCCTTTATTACTGCTTGGTTAAAATCATGGAATTCATCCTTGAAACCAATCATAAGAAAACAGAAAAATAAAAAAAAGACTCATACAATCTGTTATATAACTTGCTATCTTGCTCGCATGTTTCATCTCTTCTCTCCTTATTACTCTTTCAGATATGTTCTGCTGGTTTTTAAGAATGTTCCACTCCCCTGGCTTCCAACTAATCTTCTGCTTTTCATCTTGCTTCAATGTTGTCCCTGATGTCTGCTGTCAGCCATGATTGCCTCATCCTCCCAATAATATGTTTCTTCTTCCTTGGGATGAATCTTTGCTGTACGTTGCAAATTACCCCGAGAAACCCCTGCTATTGCTGCTCCACCATTTTCCCTGCCAGCTTTCCTTCCAATCAACTCTGACCAGCTCCTTACTCATGTCTTTGCAGTTATCTTTAGTCACTTGCAACACCATTACATCTTCCATCAAGCTTCTTCCTCTGAAACCGCAGGGTGAATGCTTTCATATTAGGGCCACTGTCCTCAAGGGATCCTTCGCTGTCACCTCCCTACCTCCCTAATTATGTCTGATTCATTACACATCTTTAAATACATAACTGCCTATCTTTGAATGGGTTCTACGTAATGTAGCTCCCCACCAGAGAGAAAAAAAAATGTAGACATTCCACAAATTTCTTTCCTTGAGATTGGCCATGAAACTATTTTCCCTGTCCATCTGCAAATTGGACTCTCACATGATGATTGTAACAGTGCCTTTCTTACACCATTTTTTGTCTCTGCATCTATTTCCTTCTGAATATACTGACTACTGCGAGGAGGCTTGTACAAACTTGCCATCAGGGTCTGTTTCCCTTTGCAGTTCCGCATCTCTACCCACAAAGCATCTATGTCTTCTGACTCTATTTCTTGTTATTAATGTAATTTCGTTTCTTACAAAAAAGGTATTCCCGCTCCCTCTGGAAATCTGCCTACCCTTACAACAGGACATGTAACTTTGTATAGTTCTTAACCTCCACTTCCCTTTCAGGTACATCTCTATCATACCCATAATATTGTACCATCCAACTTCAAACTGCATTACAAGCTCATTTATCTTGTTTCATATACTGCCTGTGTTTATGTACAACACCCTCAGTCCTGCATTGACTGACCTCTTTCTTGTAGTTGATCCCTCATCTGACCTCCTTAAGTTTAGATTTCTGACTCTTTTCAGACTCTCTGAATTGCCACTTGTTCTGAAGACTTTAACCTGTGTTGAGCCCTGCCTGCCTTTCAAATTTTCCAAGTTTTTCAAGAGGCAGAAACTGACACCCCCACACTGCATCCCCACTACTTAATTTAAACCCTATCAAGATCTCTAATTGTGCCATTCATCTGGACTCTGGACTGAAAATGATTTTGATAGAGCCCATAATACCTGGAACAGTTCAGTATTTCAAAGGTACTGGTGCTAATATCTCATGAACTCAAAACCGTTTCTACGAAGCAATCCTTGAGCTGAGCCTTAACCTCTTTAATCTTGTTGAGCGTTCGCCAATGAAATCCTGGCTCAGGTAGTCATCCATTTTGTTTATGCTTTTAAATTTATCTCCTAATTGCTCATATTCCCTTAGCAGGACCACTTTCCTCTTTCTACCTACACCATTCATTGGCAGGTGGACCACAACAACTTGACATTTCCCCTCTAAGTCCAAGGTCTTCTGCAGGCTGAATGAATACATGTCCGAAGAAGGGTCAATGGACCTAGAACGTCAAATATCCTTTCTCTCCACAGATTCTGCCAGCCATGCTGAGTTTTTCCAGCAATTTATGATTTTGTTTCTGATTTCCAGTTCTTTCAGTTTTTTTTTTGTTTAGTGAGTAAGGAATTCAGTACCGAAATCTGGAGAACTTCTTCACGAACAGCCTTCCCGCTATAAACGAACACTTATTAACTTTTGCAAACTTTTACTTCCCGTCACTCTGTAATGTAAGATTCAACTTGCCATTTTCCTGTGTTTTTCATGTGTTTTAACTTGTGACTAGCCTGTCACATGGTTGTAAGTTTGTTATTTCTATATTCATTATAAGATATACACGTAGAAAAGCACTGCATTTTCAATGCTGCCATCTGGTCTTCCAAATCGAGATGCTCCTCCAGATCGCTTCAACTAAATTAAAGGTCAGCTCAACTGACACCCCGTCAAGAAAGATTTTATACATTGTAAATATTTGCCATTTTCAAAATTAGACCATATCTACTTGAATTTTGAACACTTTGAAAAAGAGTTGATTCATCTATAGCTCTTTAAACTGTCCAAATTATTCACAACCCCTTTATTTTCTCCTTTCTTATTGGGTTAGAAAGAAATAGTTTATAGGCATCTTACTCTGCCCGTTTCAAAATTTCATCCCATTCCTTTCCTTATACGTCGTTTCTAGCCCAGTTAATATTTGGGCCAATCGAATCCCAAGATGCCTGACTTCTTTTTTTGCATTTATTTGAGACTTACCTTCCTACTTCGCTCTCGTTCCAGCTTCGAGTTGGTTCTGTAACACAGTGTCAGTTGGGCTCCTATGAATGTCATTACTTTCAAACTTATGTTCATGTTTGATTATCCTTATATAAGCGTGTCCCACCTCACAGTTATGAAAGCTTAGTTAACCAGCAGTGCAAATGTCAACATCTCTGATATCTTGCCGACAAAGCCTGTAACTTGAAATGTTGAGTTGCCCTCCCTGCTCATCGTTCAAGTCCTGCATTATTTACCAAGTTGCTTATGTTTGACATGTTAAAATAAGTGGGGATGAGGACTCCCTGAGTGGCCTAATTATATTTTGGAATATTGTGCAAAGCTGAAGCAGACATCAGTATGGGGAGTCCTTAGATGGATGGTGATTTCTTATTATAGGATCAGGTTGAGGAACTATAGCAGCTTGAGGATACACATTACAAATTTGATCTATTAAACGAAATAACCACAGTTGAAAAAGACAATTGCATTCGGGATTGAAGTGCAACAGTCCTTGGAGGACACTCTAAAATTTGACTGAAAACAAACCAACAGAATTTTGTGATCCATGGAACAGTGTGAAATGCAGAGAATGACTTGGTTTTGTTCGAATAATCAAAACCAATACTGAAAGACTAAAAATCCCAATTTCCACTTGTGAATTGAGGTGATCAAAATTAATTACTGCTTATGTCTTAACAATTCAATATGAGTACTAGGTGTATTCCATTACAACAGGGAGTTTACTCAGGTGTTATAACATGTTTGCCAACTGTTTCTCAATGCGCATCAAAGTTTAATGATGTTTGAATCCATTCAGGAGATATCACTGGATATAAATTAAAGGCTCTGTGCATGCATTACCTCAGAACTTCATTCGTGGAGATTCCTGTGGAATCACTTCACAAGTGAGGATTGGAAAAATATGAAAACATTTCACAGCATAATGAAAATATACTACACAATTCTTGCTGTGATTGGTGTCCCTGGTAAGTGATTATGACCATTGACATTGTTCAAATCTGCCTCGATTCTGGTTTACTATGACTGATAATGTTGTATGATGTAGTAGTATACATTATGGAGACAATTGATCAGTGATATCACATTGTCATTGAAGCATTCTGAATTGCATCTGCATTTTCAATCCATTGTTGAGACAAACAACAAGCTTGTTTGTAACTCATGAATCTCTCGATTGTAACATTATAACATAGAACAGAGAACATTACAGCGCAGTACAGGTCCTTCGGCCCTCAATGTTGTGCCGACCTGTCATACCAATCTGAAGCCCATCAAACCTACACTATTCCATGTGTGTCCATATGCTTGTCCAATGACGACGTAAATGTACTTAAAGTTGGCGAATCTACTACCGCTGCAGGCAAAGCATTCCATACCCTTACTACTCTCAGACTAAAGAAACTACCTGTGAAGTCTGTCCTATATCGATCACCTCTCAATTTAAGGCTGTGCCCCCTCGTGCTCACCGTCACCATACTTGGAAAAAGACTCTCTCTATCCACCCTATCTATCTCTCTGATTATCTTATATGTCTCTATTAAGTCAACTCTCAATCTTCTTCTCTCGAACGAAAAGAGCCTCAAGTCCCTCAGCCTTTCCTCATAAGACCTTCACTCCATACCAGGCAATTAAATCTCCTCTGCACCCTTTCCAAAGCTTCCACATCCTTCTTATAATGCGGTGACCAGAATTGTATCCAATACTTCAAGTGTGGGCGCACCAGAGTTTTGTACAGCTGGAGCATACCTTCATGGTTCGGGAACTCGATCCCTCTATTAACAAAAGCTAAAACACTGTATTACTTTCAATGAAAGTTTGTACACAGCAGAACAAGACTTGTAACACTGTGCAGAAAAAGGTATTGTCAGCAAAACTTAGTGCAGAATTCTGAGTCTGTGGCCAGAATTGTGCATTCAACGTTCGTGACCATGTGTCTGTCATTTTTGAATAATGCTCAGTGTGCATCACTAATTGCAGTGGAGCAAGTTCCTTCAATTTTCGTATGATTCATTCAGTGACAGATTCCTGAAATCCATGAAGTGGATACCATTGAATTATCAATATAATTCAATGGCATGCATCTTGTGATAATGAGAGATAATCAAGGGAAAAACATGGCCAATCAAATACATAGCCAAGAGAAATTATCGCGTTGTGTGAAGTTGATCAATATTGATTTACTTTCACTTGATCTGTACGAAAAGGAACAGATGGTATCTATTTATTAACAGGGAAATAGTAGCATAGCATGACTAATTTCATTCAAATCATCTGTGCAGCAACTTATTCTTAGCCTGAAAGTAGTTACTGCAAACACGTTCATTGTTTTGGTTGTAAATGATCCGTTTCTTCGAACAGTCCTCGAATTATTGAATCGTGATTGCTGTTCTCATTCATGATCTACCCATTATAGAACTGAACATTCCATTGTGATTGTTAAATTGTCCACTTCTCTAACTGATATTTGATGGACCAGTAATTCCCTTTTGGTTCAGAGACTGAACACATCGCAGGCTTTCTGATTATCTCTCATTATGACAAGATGCATGCCATTGAATTATATTGATATAAGTCAGCCATTGATACACACAGCAATCAGTCTGAGAACTATAAATATTAATGTTGTTAAATCATTAGTAACTAAATGAATAGTGCATTGATTCAATAAGTAAAAATCTGATCCATGAAATGATAAAATGATACTGAAAATGTTGTATTAATATTCAAGTTACTAAGAATGACATAAAACAGTCAGCATTAGAACACATAACTTAATTATTGTAGGTGCTAACATTCCAAATGAGATTTCTCTCACCCCTCTTTACTTTGCCAAATGATGACGAAATTCTGTTGTAAATTAATTCATGTCCCTACCAATTTTTCCCTGATTGAATTCTGTGCTATTCACCACAACTGCATCAAGTTAAAGTGTCTTTCACATGTTAAACACTACCTGCTTAAAGATATTCGTCCTTCATGTCAACCATGTTTATTTAACATCATTGAGTTGATAACTGCTTCAAGTAGAGGTTCCAAAACTGGAAATATCTTATGTGTGACCACCCGAGCAAACAATTCAGAATTTATTCAGGCGTTTATTGCATCTGCCTCAAACTATGCCTTTTCCCGGAAAAAAGTTGCAACATTTCTGTTGTTCAACATTTCATTTATCAACATGGAGATCACAATTGTGCAAATTTCATTAATTATATTCCAAAGAGTTTTATTGACTTTGAGATGTTGGTGTTGGACTGGGGTGGACAAAGTTAAAAAATCACACGATACCAGGTTATACTGTTACAGATTTATTTGGAAGCACGAGCTTTCAGAACACCACTCCTTTATCACCGTCTGATGTAGGTGGGATGTTCAGAAAGCTAGTGCTTCCAAATAAACCTCTTGAACATAATCTGGTGTTGTTTGATTTTTAAGAGTTTTCTGCAATTGCTGATTTTTAGTTTATTTCATCTACTATACAAATAAATCTCCATGTATTGTTTATTGTTCTATGATGTTACTGATTTATTTTGTGACTTTATATTATATGTAAATATGCACATCTTTAGTCCTCCTTAGTTGCAACACCAATTGCCATGTTTCAGATGTTAATTTGTGATGGTTTTTTTTGATACATTTATTGCATTGATTTATGAGAGTTTTCTTCTGATCCTCAAGATACCTCTTTCCCCTCACTCTCAAATTTTGTAATTCACGCATTGTATTTTACAGTTAATTTAACGGCAATTGCAATAATCTCAAGTGGAAGATGTGGCCTCTCGACCTGCACCATTCGCTATCTGGTGTCCATGGCAATGGAGATCTAATGGTTATCATCAATGGGATCATATTGTGGAGGATTAATTCTTATCATTTCATAGTTCCTTTCCTGAACATCACTCCTGTCTGTAGTGTAATCATTGTCCTGTTTTATGCAGCCACAGAATGTTCAGTCTGGTTCACTGTTACTTTCGCTTTTGATCGATTTGTGTCCATTTGTTGTCAGAAGCTGAGAACAAAATATTGTACTGGGAAAAACACAAGTCTGATTTTAACAACAACTTGCATTTTGATCTGTTTAAAGGACATTCCATTTTACTTTACTTTTGAAGCTGGGGAGGTAATTAACAATGTTCCCTGGTTTTGTAATGAGAAAGGAAGCTACTACACTCATCCTGGCTGGATGGCATTTGACTGGTTTGATAAACTTTTATCTCCATTGCTTCCGTATGTTTTAATTTTGTTATTCAATGCGCTGACTGTTAGATATATTTTAGTCATCAGCCAGGTCCGTAAGGGACTGAGGGTTCATTGTGAAGGGGAGAATCACCATGACCCAGAGATGGTGAGCAGAAGGAAGTCTATGATTTTACTCTTTGCCATATCTGGAAGCTTCATTCTTTTGTGGCTTGTGTATGTTGTAGACTTCTGCTTTTACAACATCATTGGAATTATCCCAGAACATTACAATGATTCTTTATATATGTTATCTGAATTTGCATTTATGCTGGCCAGTTTAAATTGCTGCACAGACGCATTTATTTATGTGGTGACTCAATCCAAGTTCAGACAGCAATTCAAGAGCACCATGAAACATCCAGTCGCGTTATTTATCAAATTCCTTAATAAACAAAACAATTAAAAATACTCAGAGGTGCAGTATATAAGTGTAGGAATGCTAGGAAAACAGTAATAGTAAGTCACACTCCTATGTCTTTTGAAAGTAGGAATAAGCATTTGCAGAATATTTCTAATATTTGTTTGCTATACTGATTAATTCTAAAGTAACCATGTTCCACACTACTTTCGGAGAGCACTCACCACACAGCTCACAACGCCTCACGATTAATCATGGAAGGAAAAGAAATTCCCATCTTGCCCATTGACATCAAAAGAAACCTGTCACTACCACTGTCAAATATTGAAAAGGAAACTAGGGGTAAAGCAAGCGTTTTACCCCTTGCAGCTGTATCTTGAGGATAAATCTGAACAATCCGTTCTTGATTTCCCCTTAAAATTTTTCTCACAAGTGGCAGTACCTGGGTGTGTATGACCCTGATCCATGCAGCTGGCAACTCTTACGGACAAAGTTACATCGACACATTTCTTATTATTTTCTGCACGTCTAATGGGAAAGAACGATTCCGATTATGAGGGACTTGTACAAAGAAAGCTGATTACTTCCTATCACAGGATGATTTAAGATACTCACTGCAGTATTTACTCCTTTTTGGAAGGGTTTGAAGTTGCTGGTTAAACATTGGGAACGTGCATTTGAATTCGGCAAGAGGAAAATAAATCTGGTAATGGGAGTGTGTAAAAATATAAAATATCTTCTGGAAGCGCAACGATATTAAATTAACTGCTTCAAAGAAGTAGAATGCATTTGTTAGGCATGATTTTCTGAATATGAAAACATCCCAAATGTACTTAATCTGTGCGTTACTCAGTGCTCTGATGTTATTTAAATTGCACTCAAAATTTTTCTCCACCATAAATGTTAAGCTTAGTAAAATGTAGTTAACTTATTTTTGTGTCCTTCCCTTATGAATAAAGGCAATATGTTTTCCAAACTTCTGGCACTTTTCCAAAATTTGGAGTCTTGGAAGATTGCTATTATTGCATCCAATACCTCTGTACTTTTATTCTTTACTATTTGGGATACATCCTATCAGGTCCGTGTGACATATTAGATTTTAGCCGCATTAGTTTCCCTAGCATTTATTCTCCTGCACCAATTATTGCATGTGTTTAATCTCCACCTTTTCCCCCTTGATTCTTTACCACTTTGGGTTGTTATCTGTACTTTCGACAATTACAATTGATGTAAAATTGATTTAACTCCCCAGTCACTTTCTGGTTTCTCATTTAATTTTCCTCTGCCCAAATCTCTAACAGACCAATGTTCACATTGGCCTCTTTCTTGATTGTTTTATGTTGAAAGAAGCTTTTGTTTTCCATGTTAATATTCCTTTAAGATTTAGTCTAAAAGTTTATATTGTCCCTGTTTATTTTTCTGTAATAATCTTTTGTTAGTTCTTAATATTCATTTCAGGTTTACTCGGAAAGTTGGTATTACCTTTGTTTATTATGCTTTGATCATCTTTTGTTAGTTCTTAAACAATCCCAATCCTCTGACATGTAAATAGATTAGAGAAACTTGCATTTCACGATTGACGTAGCTTAGTTATAAAGACATGAATTATATTCATTGAACAAGCTAAGTTGATATTATTGGGTTTAATTATAACTAAAGCAGATCTCGATGCTATCACATGATGTGACTGTTCTTAGCTTCCTTTGAAATGCACTATGGCTTTATGAACAACTAGAAGACATTAATCTAATATTATTGAATCACAGTTACTGGTGAAGTTTTAGCTTATATGTAACATAGATTCAGGCTTCCAATTTTCGACAAGACAGAATGAGTCGATTCCCAGCTTTTCGTCCTCATCAAGAAATCGTAATCACAGCTATATCCTTGTACCAGCTTGTTTTCTTCTTTTAAGTACGTTCAACACTTGTATTAAGTTTAACTTAGTTACAAATGCTTTATTTTGCAATTGTATAATCCTTTAGACTTAGCATACCTTGTATAAAAATTTCTTGAAGTTAGTTTTTTTTTATCTTCGGCAAAACATTTGACTTTAAATTATAAAGTGCAACTTGAAAGTGTTTTCCGATATTCAAACACAGCACAACCAAAAGCAAAAGAAATACTCTACTGAGATATATCTGTTTGATTTCATGGGAGTTTGAATAAATGTGGTGAAGATTGTGACATAAGCTCAGGGTATTAATTATTGAATCCAAACTGCAAATGCCATCCTTTTACTTTAACAATGATGTTAACAACATTTCAAATTATCTGTTACCTCTGGAAACTAAGAATAGCAAAACTTAATGAAGAAAATGGGATAATTGATAACTGACAACTTTAGGAACACATCGGGAAATGATATCAGTCAATGACTGTCGCCATCTTGAGCCAATCATTAACTATGAAGAGCTGGAAATCCTTACCTTCTGATATATTCACTGTCCTACCACGTACCTACTGTGAGGGAACTCACAGCTTGCTAATCCCTCACAAGATCGATTATGACAGTTGCAACAGTAAAATAAGTTCTTATGAGACAAGTATGAGTGTGTTCAATCATTAATCCCAAAATATTAGTATGCAGATGTCAAAATTAATTCGGAAATCCATTAGAATGTTACTGGTTATCGTAAGAGGAATTGAATATAAAATTGGGAGTTTTGTGTAGGTTTCTGATGATGTTATAAAGGGCAATGTTGACGCATCATGTGGTGCATGGTATGAAGTGTTGGTCATATTCTTTAAGAATAACTTAGTTCACTTGATGCATTTGATATATAGTTTATCAGCCAAGGGTCAAAGAGATGTCCAGCGTGAAAGCAGATCCTTTGGTCCAACTTGTCCATGCCGACCAGATATTCTAAATTAATCTAATCTCTTTTTCCTGCATTTGACCCATATCCTTCTAAACCTTTCCTATTCATAAACCCATCAAAATGCCTTTTAAATGTTGTAATTGTACCAGCCTCCGCAACTTCATCTAGCTGCTCAATTTCATAGGAGCACCAACCTCTGCAAATATAATAAAATTACAACGAACGTCCCTTTTAAATATTTGCCTTCTCATTCTAAGCCTATACCCTCTAGTTCTGGACTACCCCACCCCAGGGAAGTGTCCTTGTCTATTTACCATATCCATGATTTTATAACCCTCTAGACGTTTACCCCTTAGCCTGCGATGCTACAGTGAAAACAGCCCCAGCCTATTCAGCGTTGTGCATGGACGGGGCAGGTTGTCTTACAAGGAAAGGTTGGACAAACCAAGGTTTTGTCCTTTGCAATTTAGAAGAGTAAGAGATGACTTTATTGAAAGAGATAAAGTCTCTTGCTAGCTTGACTGGGTAAATGTATTTTGGTATGGAAAAAAAAATGCCAACGTGTTTAAGCAAAAGGGTCGTTCATTTAACACAGAGTTATTGAGATTCTCTGTCTCAAAAGTTTTTGGATGCAGATTCATTAGATAATATTGAGGCAGAGGTGGATATATTATCTGTAAGCAAGGAGGTTATTGGGGGTTGGGGAGAATATGTGTGATCCGATCATCACTATTGTGTGCCAGTTAATGAAGGGAGGAGGTGCTGTAATTAATGGTTTCCATCATCCTGACGTTGACAGGGTGAGAGTGCAGCAACAGTGTTTGTCATGACTAAGGGTTGGATCTAGGGCTCAGATGTTGTTTGATAAAGTTGGGAGATCAACTGTTGCAACAGGTGGAAGCTCAGGGAGTGCCAGGAAGAAGGGAACACGTAGTTTCCCAGATGCCTTTCAATTCCAGTAATACTCGTGACACAAGGGTCAAGCCAACCATCACCCCTTGACATTCGATGGCAATACCATCACCGATTCCTTATCATGAACATTCAGGGAGTTACCATTGGCTAGGAACTGGACGTGACATATAAATTCAGTGGTTAAGAGAACAGTGTAAATGCATGGAACTCTGCAACGAGTAACTTATCTCCTAACCCCCCAGATTCTGTCTAACATCGACAAGGCAGAGATCAAAAGTGTGATGGAATACTCCCCATTTGCCTGAATGTGTGCAGCTCCAGCAACATTCAAGAAGCTTGACACCATCAACGAGAAATCAGCTTATTGATGGACTACATCTACAAAAGTTCAGACACTCCAGTAGCAGCAATGAGCAGAAATTCACCAAAGGCACTGAGATTGTATAGTCCCAACGAAATACCACTTCAGTCCAGAAGGGCAGCAAATACATGGTCACTGCAACATCTAAAAGTTACTCCAAGCGGCTCATCATTATGATTTGGTAATGTTACATCATTCTTTTATTGTTGTTGGGTCAGATTCCTGAAATTCCCTCCCAAAATGGCATTGTGGTCTACCTGCAGTTCATGGACAGCACTGGTTCAAAAATGCAGCTCAATACCAACTTATCGATGGACAAGTATAAATGGGCAACATATATCGGCCCTGCCAGTGATGCTTTTATCTCACAGGTGAGTTAACAAAAAGAAGAAAAATTGATATTCATCCATGTTGAAGAATATTTAGAGGAAGCACTGAAGATGGTAAGGGCACAAAACATACGCTGGGTGGGGCACTTCAATGCTTATTCCTGAGGTGGCTCAGCAACAGTACTACCGATCGAGCTGGTGGGGTCCTAAAGGACATAGCTCCTAAACTGGGTGTGCGACAGATGGTGAGGTCAGAAAAACATACAGGACCTCATCCTAATCAATCTATCAGCTGCAGATGCACCTATCCCTGATGGTATGGTAAGAGAGAGACCAACGCACAGTATTTGTGGAGACAAAGTCCCGTCTTCACAATGACAATAGCTTCCATTGTGTTTTCACTGTGCTAAATAGAACATCATATTCCTAATAATGGGCTTGCATCTGAAATGTTGATTCTCCTGCTCTATCTAGTATCAATCTCTTCAACTCATACTTCAAACAGATCTAGCAAATCAAGGCTGGACATCCTTGAAGAGATAGGGAAAGTGAGGACTGCAGATGCTGGGGATCAGAGTCGAGAGTGTGGTGCTGGAAAAACACAGCACGTTAGGCAGCATCTAAACAGCATGATAACCGACATTTTGGGCATAAAGCCTCATTCCTATTGAAAGGCATATGCCCAAAACGTCAATTATCTTGCTCCTTGGATGCTCCCTGACATGCTGTGCGTTTCTAGAACCACACTCTCGATTCTTGAAGAGCTGTAGTCCATCAGCAGTAGCAGGATTGTACTCCAGCACATTCTGCAATTTCATAGTCTGACATATCCCCCATTTCACCCCAACCAAGCCAGGTAATCAATTCCGTTTCAATAGAGAGAAACAGGAGCAAAACCAGGTATACTTGAAATTCAAGTATCAAACTGATGAAGCTTCCAACCAGGGCTATTTGCACAGCAAAAAGCAGAAGAAACAAGTGAATTAGCAAAGTGACCCCACAACCAATGTATCTGCTCTAAGCTCTGCATGCCTGCTACATACAGTCGTGAATGGTGGTGGACGGTTGAACAACTGGCTGAAGGAGGAGTCTCCACAAATATCCCCATTCTTAATGATGGAAGAGACCAGCACACCTTCAGCTAGAAGTGCTGCGTGGATAATTTATCTCAGCCACCTCCAGTGGCCCCCAACATTACCGATACATTGCTTCAACTGATTCGATTTGCTTCATATGAAATCAAGAAACATTGGGAGGACTGGACATTGCAAAGCCTACAGGCCCTGACAACACTCTGGAAATACTGAAGACATGTGCTGCAGAACTTGCTGCTCCCTGAGCATGTGGTTCCCTGAGCATGTGGTAGATGCCAGTGTTACTGTTGTAACACTGGCATCTACCTGAGAATGTAGACAATTGCTCACGTATGTCCTGTACATAAAAAAAGGACAAACCCAACCCAGTCAATTGCTACCCCATCAGTCTACTGTCGATTATCAGTAAAGTGGTGGAAGGTGTCATCAACAGTACTATTGAGCATCACCTCTCAGCAAAAACCTGCTTAGTGATGCCCAGTTTTGGTTCGAACATGATAATAGCACTGAACTCCAGAGATGAGGTGAGAGTGACTGATGTTGATATCAACGCTACATTCGACCAAGTGTGGCATCAAGGAGTCCAATGAAAACTGGAAACAGTTGGTAACAAAGAGCAGACTCTCCAGTTGTTACCTGACACATAGATTGCTGGTCATGGTTGTTAGGAGTCAATCATCTCAGCTCCACGACATCTCTGCATGAGTTCCTGAGAGTCGTGTCCTAGGGCAAACCACCTTCAGCTGCTGCATCAATGACCTTTCCTCCATCATAAGGTCAGATGTGGGTATCTTCACTGATGATTGCACAATATTCACAACTCCTCAGAGCCTGAAGTAGTCCCTGTTCAAATGGAATGATCTCTGAACAATATCCAGGCTTGGGCTAACAAGTAGCAAGTAACATTATGCCACATAAATGCCAAGCAATGACCATGACCAATAAAAGGCAATCTCGTCATCATTTCTTAACTTTCAATGGTGTTACCATCACTGAATCCCTCACTATCAACGTCTTTGGAGTTGTCGTTGATCAGAAACTCAACTGGATGCAACACATAAACACAGTGGCTACAAGAGCAGGTCAGAGGCCTGGCATGCTGCAGTGAGTAACTCACCTCCTGACTCTTCAAAACCTGAACACCATCTGCAAGGCACACATCCACAATGTAATGGAATACATAATACTCCCCAGTTGCCTGGATGAGTGCATCCCCAACCACACTCAAGAAGCTTGACACCATCCAGGACAAAACAACCTGCTTAATTGACACTGCATTCACAAGCATTCACTCCCTCGGCCACCGATGCTGTGTAGCTGCAGTGTGTACTATCTATAAGATACGATGCAGAATTTCACCAAAAATCCCTAGGCAGCACATTTCAAACCCACGACCACTTCCACCCAGAAAGAGAAGAGCCAGTAGACATATGGACACCACCACCATCAACTTCTCCTCCAAGCCGCTCACCATCCTGACTTGGAAATATATCGCAGTCCCTTTACTGTCACTGAGCAAAACTCATGAAATTCCCTCCCTCATGGCATTGGGGTCAACCCACAGCCTGTGGACTGAAGCAGTTCAAGAAAGCAGCTTACTATGACTTTCTCAGAGTCAACTGGAGATGGGCAAGACATGCTATCCAGCCAGCGACACCCACATCCAAAAAAATGAATTTTAAAATAATCAAGCAGCGAGGAGAGATAATATACTCAATGAAACATAACAATTCCTCGATTGCTGCTGGTTAAAATTGCAGAATTTATGACCAAAATCATTCTGCGTCTAAATACAGCAAATGGACTAGATGAATATTTGAAGGCGGTTTAACACTCCTTTTACAAGGGCAACTGGAGAGAAGAAGCAAATGCTGGTCAGAGAATCTCAAATTGTTATAAAATAACCTGCCACTGCTTCTCGAAAACTTGTTTTTTAAACACATCTGAACAGTTTGCGTTAACTATCACCATCATTTATACCTTGCCATTGACAGTACTTAAATTAAAGACGTTTGTAATGAATCCACATTTCTCAATTTCAACAACAAATTCACTAATATGAATTGTCTGTAAGCCCGTAAGGTTTCTGAACAGAATTATGCCATTGAGCCCATTGAATCTGTTCCACTATTCGTTAATTGCTGTTGTGTTTCTCAATTTAATTCTTCTGCCTTCTCCACACAAACCATGATTCCTTTACCAATCCAGAACCTGTTTATTTCTGTCATAAATAAACTCAATGACTTGTCATCCAGACTCCGCTGCAGTGATGACTTCCACAAATTCACTATCCCCTGTCCGAAGAAATTCATCCTCATCTCAGTTATAAAGGTCATTCCGTTCCTCTGAGGCTGTGGTCCTGGAAAAGCAGCCTACTCTTGGAGTGGAAGCATCTTCTCCATATCTTCTCTTTCCAGGCCTCATATGAATCGGTACAATTCAATTAGATCTCCCTCATCCTTATAAACTCTGAGTGAAGACCTGGAAGCCTCAAACGCTTCTCATATGATAAAGCCCTCATCACTGAGATCATTGCTGTAAATCACTTTTACCCAAGCCTACCTCCAGCTAATCTTTCCATTGATACAGGGCCCAGATGTGCGGACAGTATTTCAAATGTGATCTGACAGGAGCCTTATAGAACCTCAGTAGTATAGTTCGCTTCTTTATTTTCTAGCCCTCTTGAAATGAGTTCCAGCATTGCATTTACCTTCCAAAGCCAAGTGAACCTGCATGTTCACCTGAAAAGAATCCTGAAGTAAAATTCCCAAGTTCGTTTGTGCTTGAATTTCTTACTTTAGAAAATTATTCATTCCTTCACTTTTCCTGACAAAGTGTATAATCTCACACGTTCCCACATTTCCCTCCATCTGTCACTTCTTTGCCCACTTGGCGAGCATATCTGCGTTCTTTTGCAGCCTCCCCCTTCCTCACCTACATGCCCCTCCACCTATCTTTCTTTCATCAGAAAATTTAGCAACAATGCTCTTGGTTCCTCCGTCGAAATTATTAATGTCTCGCGTAAATAGTTGTGGTCCTCACACAGAAACCCCACAGAACTCCACTCGTCACTGGTATCCTGAAAATGATCCATTTATCCTTCCTGTCTATCTTTTGTGATTCAGCCAATCCTCTACCAATGCCAGTACCTTGCCCCTAACTTCATGGGTTCCTATCTTATTTAACAGCCTCTTGTTCAGCAACTTGTCAAAAGCCTCTGGCAAATCTAATGGATTACATCCACTGCCTCTCCTTTGTTTAAACCTACTTGTTACCTCCTGAAAGAATTCTAGCAGGTTTATCAGGCACAACCTCCACTTGGCGAAGCTGTGCTGACTGTGCACTATTTTACCATGCACTTTCAAGTACTGGACAATCTCATTATTTCTAATGGCCTCTAAAATCTTACCAACGACTGAGGTCGGGTTAACAGGCCTATGGTTTTTGTCTTCTTCCTCCCTCTCTTTTTAAACAGGTGGGTTAAATTACCCATTTTCCAACAGTCTGGGACCCTCCCTGACTCTAGTGATTTCTCAAAAATCACTATCAGTACCGCCACAATCTCTTCAGCTATCGCCTTCAGAACTCTGGGGTGTAACCCATCCAGTCCGGCTGGACAGTGCACCTTCAGATCTTTCAGCTTTCCCAACACCTTCTCCTTCCTGATGGCCTTAACACTCCCCTCTGCCCCATGACTCGCTTGAAGTTCTGGTATGTTGTTGGTATCCCCCATTGTGAAAACTAATGAAAAGTTTCCTCTGCCATTTCTTTTCCCCACTTTACTACTTCTCCAGACTCATTGTACAGCGATGCAATGTCCTATTTTGCCTCTCCTGCACAATTTTGACGTCTACAAAAACTCTTACAAACTTCCTTTGCATTACTTGCTATCCTGCTCGCATATTTCAGCACCTCCGTCGTTATTCCCTTTTTTAGTTATCCGCTGCTAGCTTTTAAATGCTTCCTAATACAAATCTTCACAGCATCACATGATTTTCCGTTTGCCTTGATGTTGCTCCTGACTTCCCCTGTCAGCCATGTTTTCCCCATTCTCCCTATATTCTGATTCTTCTTCCGAGGATTAATTTTGGCTATGTCTCCCGGATTCATTCGAGAAACACCTGCCATTGCTGTTCTACCATTTTCCCAGTTTCTTCCAGTCCGTTTATATCAACTCCTCCAATGTAATTCTAATACATCTGACTTATACTTCTCCCGCTCAAACCAGGGTGGATTCTCTCATATTATGGTCACAAAACCCAGGGGTTCCACCACCTTCAGCTAGCGAATCAAGTCTGCATCATTGCATATCATTAAATCTACAACTGCCTCTTCCCACGTAGGGGCTACCACATTTTGATCCAAAAAGAACCCTGTACCAACCCTGAATTTCCCAATACACTTGCACATTGAAGTCCCACATGATTGTGGTAATCGTGCCTTTCTTGCATTCCTTTTCTCTTTCCTGTTTTAGTTCATGTTCACAACTTCCACCAATCTCTTTTTCCCTTTGCAGTTCCCCAACTCTGCCCATACAGATTCTATACCTTGCTAACAAGGCAGCCCCGTCCCCTGTATCCATCTGCCTGCCCTTCCAATAGGACATTCTGCTTGGATAGTTCCTTCAGATAGATCTGTAGGTGCATGATTCACTCAGACTGGTTGGACTACACCCCAGAGTTCTGAAGGTGATAATATGATCCCCTTGGAGTCATGTGTTTATGACACTCAGAATTATACCCGCCAATTTCAATCTGACCTACAAGTTAATTTATCTTGTTTCGTGCACTGTGTGTACCTATTTACTGTTACCTGAGCTCTGCGTGGACCACTCCCTTTGTCATAGTCATCCGCTCATCTGCTGCACTTGAGGTTAGATTTTTGATCCTTTTCATGCTCTCTAAACTATCACTTGTTTCAGAAACTTTAACCTCAGCTGAGCCCTCCCCGCCATGACATGTTCCATAATTTTGCATGCAATTGACGTTCCCCGCCATACTGTTTAGTTTAAAGCCAATGGCATGAATGTCCCATGATTTCAAACCCATTTCTCCTGCGCTAATCTTTGAGACATTCATTTACCCCTTTAACCTTGTTGACAGTTTGTCAATTTGATCTTGGCTCAGGTAATAATCTATACTTTCTCTGATCATTGATTGCAACCGTAGGTGATCATATTCCCTGAGCAGAAACCCTTTCCTCTTTCTAATTATGTCTTTAGTCGCTACTGGATCTGTATCTTTCCTCTGCCACTCCAAGTACCTCTCCCGCCTGGATGAAAACATTTCTGAAGAAGTGTCACTGGACCAAAACAGTAGCTCTGCTGCTCCCCACAGGTGCTGAGATTTGCAGCAATTTTTGTGTTTGTTGCTGATTTACAGTTCGTTTATTTAGAGAGCAAGCAATCCAGTAATGAACGCTGAGGAATCTCATCACGCACAGCCTTCTTGACACACACACGCAAAATCCTGGTCGACTTTTTGCAAAAAGAATACTTTGCTCCCTGCCCACTGTAATGTGGGTTTAAATTGCCATTTTGTAAGTATTTCGTGTGCTTTCACTGTCGTGGCTGGACAGCCACATGTCTGTCGGTTTATTATTTCCACCTTTTCTAATTAAAGGATAGACATTTAAAACTTCGTTATCTTTTGTTTTATTGCCTCCATCTGATCTCCCAAATCTAACCTTTATGTAGCTCCACTGGATCACTTTAACTAAATTACACCTCAACTGGGTCTACTTCGACTTGTCCCAAATAAGGGATCTTATGCTGGGTAAACATTTGTCTTTTTTCATAACTAGTCTAAATCTACTTTAACTATGAACATTTTGAAAAAAAAGTGTTCTCTCATTTATACCACTTTCACTTGCCCCATTTAATCATATTAATCCAGATCTTTCCTACCCCTTTGCACATTGTGGTGCTATGTACTAGACAAAACAATAAAAAAACTGCTTAATTCGTTTTAATTTTTGGGTCCATTCTTTGCCTTTCACAATATTCTTATCCCAGTTAATATTAGAGTAGTTAAAATACCAGATTGTCTCATTGTTTTTATATCTTTTGGAGACTTACCTACCTACTTGACTCTCCGACCTGTTTCCATGCGTTTGGGGTTCTCCGGCACATTAGTGGTCGTTTTGTTTCTCCCTGTAGTCTCGTTTGATTATCCTTTTATTAGCGCATCTCACCTCATAGTTATGAATGCTTATCTAATCAACAAATATCACCACCTTTTGAACTTTTGTCTGCAAACTCTTTACGCTGAAGTGTCGAGTTGCCTTGCCTGCGCATCATTTATTTTGTGAAGCTGCATAAACTTGAGATGCTAACATAAGTGGGCATGAGGTCTCCCTGAGTGATCAAGTTATATTGTGGAATATTTTGCAGCACTGAATCAGGCACCAGTACAGAGAATCCTTAGATGGATATTGTTAATGGGATTCTTTTCTCAATATAAAATCAGTTTGAATATCTATGGCAGTTGAGAGCAGATATTACACAGATATTACAACCAACTAACCACGCTTGAAATGGACAGTCACATTGCCGATTGCAGTACAACAGTCCCCAGCGGTCAATCCAAGTTCTGACTTCATTCACTGAATAAATACAGCAGAATGAAGTGATCTATTGAACAGCATGAGATATATTGATGGATCTGACTGTGTTTGAATAATGAAAACGAAATCTGGGAGAATAACGTTTCTAATTTCCATGAGTTAATTGATATTGTCAAAATTAATCACTACTTACGTTTTAACAATTCAATCTTCGTACTCGCCCTATATTCTATCACCACGGGGAGTTAACTAACTGTATTTCAAAGTGAAGCAAAGTTGAATGATTACAAATTAAGTATAAATTAAGGCTCCGTGCATGCGTCACCTCAGAAAGAGTTCGTGGAGATTGTCTGTTGCATTACAGAATATTTGACATCACAAGTGAGGATTTGAAGAATATGGAAACATTTCACAGTATAATCAAAATATAGTACACAATTATTACTGTCATTGCTGTCCCTAGTAAGTGATTATATACATTGACGTTCTCTAATCTTCCTGGCTTCAGGATTTACTGTGACTGGAAATGTTACATGATCTAGTGGTCACCGTTATGGAGACACTTGACCAGTCATATCAAAGTCTTGATGAAGGGCTTGTGCCAGAAACGTCGAGTCTCCTGCACCTGGGATGCAGCCTAATCTGCTGTGCTTTTCCAGTTCCATATTTTTCGACAGTGATATCAGCTGTCATTCAAATTTTGTGAGTGACATCTGCATTTTCAATTCGTTACGGAGACAGATTCATGGCTCTCTCGATTGTCACTCTATTGGTTGAATGAAATACTACACGCAGCAGCATCAAACTTATAGATACTGCACAGAGAAAGGTACTTCTGCGACTAACTGATTGTAGATTTCTGTGTCACAAAACCAGGTATACATACAACGTCATTAACCAAATTACACTGTAATTATTGAATAATGTTAAATATGTGCCAATAACTGCAATGGAAAAAGTTGCTTCAATTTTCATTCAGGTGACAGATTCCTGCAATTCATGGATGGCCTCCTGTTTTTCTGAATATAAAATGTTTATAAAATGGCAGGTTCACAATTATCATGTGATCTGAAATTGAGCAAAGTTGTTTCTCATTCCACTTGATCTGCACAGGCAGAAACGGGTGAAAAGTATTTATTCCAGGGAAATAACCGTACAGTACAATTACTGCTTTCAAATAATCTGAGCTATGACTTATTCTTAACCTGAGTATAGTTAAAACAAATACTTCTATTGTTTTGGTGTTAAATGATAACTTTCTTTTCCCGCGTTTCTTCAAATTATTCGATCGAGATTGCTGTTTTAGTTTATGCTTTGCCCGTTATTGAGGCTGAAGATTAGGGTGTGGTTGTTGAATCGTCGACTTCTCTTTCTGATAAATATTTGCTACACCAGAAATTACCTAGTGGTTCGAAAGATGAACACATCCTAAGCTGTAGCAAGCATTGTGATTAAATGTCGTTACAGCAAGACACACAATGTTGAATTACATTGATGTAGTCAAAGATCACATGACACTGGATTATAGTCCAACAGCTCTATTTGAAATCATAAGCTTTGGGGCACCCGCTCCTTCCTCAGGCAACTGATGAGAGAGCATATATCGGACAGAGAATTTATAACTTTATAAATTTTGCTTCCGATGTATTCACTCTCAATAGCTGTCCGAGAAAAGAGCAGGGGCTCCAAAGATTGTGATCACAAATAAACTTATACTATAACCAGGTGTAGTGTGCGTTTTGACTTTGTCCAGTCCAGTCCAATGTCGGCACCTTCACAGCATGGCAATATTGATAGAGGTCATCATTGATATAATCGGAGATAATCCGTGCCTTGTAAATAGCAAAGTGTTTAAACCATTCGTACTGAAATGGATTGTACATTACTACAATAAATAAAAATACAGCACCGGCAATAATAAAAGTAAACTGATGACTGTGTTTCCTTAATGTTCGGGTTACCTAAAATGGCATTGAGTAAGCAGCATTGGATCAGTTAATTTAGCATGAGATCTCTCTCACCCATCTTTACTTTGCCAAATTACTAGACTTTCCTATTGCGTTCTACTTCGTGTGCTTAGCTACTTTTTCATCAATTAATCCTGTAATATTCACGATAACTGCTCAAAGTTAAAGTGAGGTTCACATGTTAACCATTCTCTGCTTAAAGATACTGCCCTTCCTGTAGACCAGATTTATTTAACAGAAGTCTTGCAATGACACTATCTCCCTTTAGTTTCCAACTGCTGGAATAACTTGCCTGTGACTACCCTAGCATATATTTCAGAACTTAGCAATTCAGGCAGCATCCGAGGAGCTGCCTGAATTGCTGTGCTCTTCCAGCACCACTGATCGAGAATCTGGTTTCCAGCATCTGCAGTCATTGTTTTTACCTTTCAGAACTTAGTCAGGCTTCTATTAGGTCTAACCTCAATCTTCGTATTTCCAGGGAAAAATATTTTGCAACATTTGCCCAATACAGAGATCTCAACTGCACCAATTTCCTTAATTGTTTTGTAGGAATTTATTGTAATTGCTGTTTTTAAGTTTGTTTCCACTGAAACAAGTTGAAAATCCATGCCTTGATTGATTTTCTTTATATAATGTCGCTGAATTAATTTGTCAGTTTAAATAAAATTTAAATCTGCACATCAGTAACCTTCTTTCATTGCCAATATCAATAATATTCTTTTTAATGTTTACATTTGTCAAGATTTTTTGATACATCTATTGCACTATTATCTGAGGGTTTAGCTCTGATACTTACAGATACCTATGTGCCTCTCGCTCTTCAATTTTGCATTTTCTGCATTGTTCCTTCCAGTTAATTTAGTGACAATATTGGTCTTTTCACGTGGAAGACGTGACCTCTCCAACTATTTGAACATATGAATGGCGAATCTAATGGTTATCATCAATGGAACCATTCTGCGGTGGATACATTCTTACTATTTCACAGTATCTTTTCTGAACATCACCCCTGTCTGTCGTGTTATCATTGTGCTGTCTTATGCAGTCACAGAATGTTCGGTCTAGTTCACCATCACTTTCGCCTTTGATCAATTTGTAGCCATTTGTTGGCAGAAACTGAAAACAATGTATTGTACTGGGTAAAAAAAAAACGCAAGTATGGTTCCGAAAGCAACTTACATTTTGCTTTGTTTAAAGGGCATCCCCTTTTACTTTACATTTGAAGCTGAGGAAGTAGTTAACGATGTTCTGTGGATTTGCAATGACAGGGAAAGTTATTACATATATCCTGGGTGGATGGCATTTGACTGGCTTGATAAGGGATTCACCCCATTGCTCCCATCTGTTTTAATTTTGTTGCCCCATGCTCTGATTGTTCGACATATTGTACTCGCCAGTTGAGTCCGTAAGGGACTGAAGGTTCATAGCGAGAGAAAGAATGGCCTTGACCCAGAGGTGGAGAGGAGAAGGAAGTTACTTGCAGTGTATTTCCAACATTTGTTTACTGTGACGATTGGTTCCAAATGACTCCCCCGCTCCCCTTCAAATTATCTTGGGTAAGGGGTCGTCACAGCGGCTCAACTGTAGTGATGGTAGGAAAATAAACTCCCGTCTTACCATTGACATCAAAAGAAATCTGACACCATCACCATCTTCTCAAGAGGAAACTAATCGTGAAGCAAATGTTGCAACATTTGCAGCATTATCATGAGAGTAAATCTGATAAGTTCGTGATGATTCTTCTCTTAAATAGAACCTTCATTTTCCCTCTCAAGTAACGTACCTGTGGCAGTGTAAGCCCCATCGATGCAGCTGGCAACCCGTCGGGGTAAGCTCACATACACACTTTTCATGTTATTTTCCAGAAAGCTAATGGGAATGTACGATTCAGATTGTTGAGGGCGTGTACAAAGAAAGTTGGTTGCACTCATTCAGGCCAGTGTGTGAGATATTCACTGTAGCATTCACTATTTCTTTTCGGGACGGCTTTAAGTAGTTGTGGAACATTGAGAATCTGCACTTGAATTCGGACAGGAGGAAAAAATATTGATCATGGGAGGGGGTATAAGATTGTTTACATAACTGATACCTTATCAAACACCTTCAAGGAATTTAAAGATATTAAACTAATTGTCTCAATGAATTATAAAACAATTGTCCGTCATGATTTCCTCTTCAAGAAAACATACTAACTTTGCATGATCATGTTGTGTATTTCTAAACGTTCTTATCAGATTTATGTTAAACTCTAAAATGTTCTCCACAATAGATGTTAAGTTACTTGGCATAGTTAGCTTCTGTTTGCGGCCTTCAGTGTGACCAATGACTATACGCTGTCAGTTTTCCAAACCTCTGGTCTCTTTCCAGCATTTGGAGTCTTGGAAGACTACGTCCAATGGATCAGCCATATCTGTTCTTTCCAACGTATTTACTATTCTGAAATCCATCATATCTTGTCCATGCTATTGGTCTGCTTCAAATCACATTAATTTCTATGGCATTTATTCTCCAGGACTAAATATCACATGTATTTAATCTTCCACTTTTACCCCACGATTCTTCAATATTTTTGGAATGTAATCAATAATTTCTACAATTCAAACTGATGTAAAGCCTTGATTTCATTCATCAGTTATTCCCTAATTTTCCATTGCTATTTCCCCAGCTAAATTCTCGAACGAAGCTACAATCAGGTTGCCTTCCATTGAAAGAAATTCTTGCTAATCATGTTGATAATAATTGCAATTTTACTCGGAAATCTTATATTCTCAGGTGTACTTTTTTTTGTTCATAGTTTTTGTTTTTAAACTATCTTAGTCCTCTGATTTGTAGGCGGAGTAGAAAAGACTAACATATGTAGACTGACTTAGCTTAGTTATAATTACATAAAATACTTTCATTGACCAAAGTAAGTTTACATTATTCAGCTCAACGATAGCCAAAGCAGATCTTGGTGCAGTCACATCATGTGACTTTGCATAGCTATATTTCAATTGCATCATAGCTTCATGAACAGAGCGGAGACAATAATGTAATATTATGGAATTACAGCTGCAAGGATAAGGGGCTTCTGTTTAACGAACGTGTCGCTCTGATTCACACTTCCAATTTTCGAGAGGACAGTGAATCGAGTCTCAGCTTTTAGCCCTTACCAAGAAATAATAATCACAGCTGGTATAATAATTTCTTCAATTAGTATTTTTGAGTTTGGATTTTTTTGATCTGCAATATATTTGCCATTAGATTATAAAGTGTAACATGAAAATGTTTTCTGATATTCAAACACAGCAGAACCAAAATCCAAAGAAATACTCGACTGATCTATAATAATCACAACTGTATCAAGTACCAGCTTGATTTATTTTTAAAATAAGTTTAATATTTCTGACAAAGTTAACTTTGTAAAAAAAACTGCTTAATTTTGTGATTATGTAATCTTTTCGACTTTAGCATATAATAATTTTTGAGTTAAGTATATTTGCTATTAGTACTTCAGTAATAGATTTAGCTTAGAAGTATAACTCGCTAAGTTGTAAGGTTTTCCTAGTATTCAAACACAGAAGAAGCAAGACTGAAGGAAATAAGCTATGTGTTTGAATTAATGAGAATTTGGACAAATTGAGCGACGCCCGAAACATGAGGTCCAGGGTATCAATCTCTGAGTTCAAACTGCAAATGCCATGCTTTTTCTTTATGATTAGGTGAATAGCAGTTAAAACTATTCTGTTATCTCTGGAAAGGAACAAAAACAGAAGTTAATGAAGGGTATGAGCTCAAGGATAATTTACAACTTTAGGTACCTATCAGGCGTTAATATTAGTCAATGCCCATCACCACCACGAGCTCATTATGGATTGATTATGAATCCCCCAACCCAAATAAACTATAGCCTCGCCCAAACTTGGGCAATTAGAAATAAACAGCTAATAGATTCTGTTGTCGGTTGTGGATTGGAAAGTGTGAAGAGACTGCAGCTTTAAATGACCAAGGAGCACATGAGGTTTGATGTTATATTGCTTCGAATTTCAAGTGGAAAATCCTTGATGCATTGGATAAAAACACGTTATTGGCTTGTGACCGAAGCTGAATTGGAAAGTAAGAACCAAAATATGCACATAAAATTGAGGCACTGCTTATAACCGAAGTAAATCTTCCTGAGTTACTGAACTAGATTATCTCCTGTTACCTTACTTGCTACAGTCTTAAAAGGAAAATTATAACTTTGGGATTTGAGTTTAAATATTGATTATCCTGGATGCTGTCCTTAACTTTCCTTGTTAAGCACACTTCACAAATTGCTTTCCCTGCATTATTCCTTTTCACTAACATATACTATTTTCTTAAACGTCTGCCATTGTTCTTCAATTTTCTTGTTCTCATTACCACAGCTCTCACTCAGTTTTAATTAGTGTAATTAAGTTTAGCCTGGTTGTTTCACATCCAACTTTCTCACTCTCGATCTGAATGCTAAATCCTTTCTGTTATGCGCACTGCTTCCGAGATCTCGTACTCTGAGAATATTTATTAAGCCTGCCTCATTACTTCTTACTATCTTAAATAGCCAGATTCCTGGCTGGGACCCTAACATATTGTCATCGGAAAATGTCCTGAATACACTGTATGAATTCGTCCTCTTGTTTTCCCTGCTAATTTGACTTTCGCAGTCTCGTTCAAGATTAAAGTCACCCATAATTCATATGCTTCCTTATTTATTATTGTATTTCCTGTCTCCTGAGATATTCTCTGCCCTTCCACATAGCTACAGTTAGGGAGCCAACAGCCTGTTCATCCCTCATAAGCCCTAGTACGAAAGATGCAACAGCTAGAAAATGTTGCTTCACTCAGTGAAAACACTCATTGAAAAAAAGAATTCTAAATACATTTAGCTGATTAAATAGATCTGAACTATTTAAAGGAGAGCAAGGACTTCTGCGTAACATTGATGAAAAAATCACGTGCTTCCAAATGAGCGATTGCGACTTATTACAAATGTTTATCAGCAATTAAAGACTTTGGATATTACAAAACATTCTGAAGAAAACAACATACCTTGAGATTAAATCACCTCATAAAACTGCAAACTCGTTGACCTTGAAATGAATGTTCTGAGCAGTTTGCACCAACAGAGACTGTACCGTTGTTATTTATGTGAGTGTATGAGAGGGAGTAAGTGTGTGAGAAAGGGTCTGCATGGGTGCATGAGCATGTATAAGCGTGTGTGTGTATGAGAGTGAGAGAGAGTGGATAGTGCAGTGGGGTGCAAGGAATGTTCTGAGCACTTTGAAAAAAAGAATTCTAAATACATTTAGCTGATTAAATTGATCTGAACTATTTAAAGGAGAGCAAGGACTTCTGCGTAACATTGATGAAAAAATCACGTGCTTCCAAATGAGCGATTGCGACTTATTACAAATGTTTATCAGCAATTAAAGACTTTGGATATTACAAAACCGGTCGAAGTCAGAGAGTGGTGGTAGATGGTAAATATTCAGCCTGGAGCCCAGTTACAAGTGGAGTTCCGCAGGGATCAGTTCTCAGTCCTCTGCTGTTTGAAATTTTTATTAATGACTTAGATGAGGGAGTCGAAGGGTGGGTCAGTAAATTTGCAGATGATACGAAGATAGGTGGAGTTGTGGACAGTGAGGAGGGCTGTTGTCGGCTGCAGAGGGACTTAGATATGATGCAGAGCTGGGCTGAGGAGTGGCAGATGGAGTTCAACCCTGCCAAGTGTGAGGTTGTCCATTTTGGAAGAACAAATAAGAATGCGGAATACAGGGTTAATGGTAGGGTTCTTAGTCAGGTGGAGGAACAGAGGGATCTTGGGGTCTATGTACATAGATCTTTGAAGGTTGCCACTCAGGTGGATAGAGTTTGTAAGAAGGCCTATGGAGTATTATCGTTCATTAGCAGAGGGATTGAATTCAAGAGTCGTGAAGTGATGTTGCAGCTGTACAGGACTTTGGTTAGGCCACAGTTGGAGTACTGTGTGCAGTTCTGGTCGCCTCACTTTAGGAAAGGTGTGGAAGCTTTGGAGAGGGTGCAGAGAAGATTTACCAGGATGTTGCCTGGAATGGAGAGGAAGTCGTACGAGGATAGGTTGAGAGTTCTCGGCCTTTTCTCGTTGGAACGGCGAAGGATGAGGGGTGACTTGATAGAGGTTTATAAGATGATCAGAGGAATAGATAGAGTAGACAGTCAGAAACTTTTTCCCCGGGTACAACAGAGTGTTACAAGGGGACATAAATTTAAGGTGAAGGGTGGAAGGTATAGGGGAGATGTCAGGGGTGGGTTCTTTACCCAGAGAGTGGTGGGGGCATGGAATGCGCTGCCCGTGGGAGTGGTAGAGTCGGAATCATTGGCGACCTTTAAGCGGCATTTGGATAGGTACATGGATGGGTACTTAATCTAGGTTAGAAGTTCGGCACAACATCGTGGGCCGAAGGGCCTGTTCTGTGCTGTATTGTTCTATGTTCTATGTTTTAAGATAGACTTTAGTGTTGATATTTATTCCCCTCAATGGATCCCTCCGATAATGCTTCACACCTGGAATCATGCCGAGAGGTGAGGGACGCAAAATCTAAGGAAGTATTGAGTCCTCCGTTTAATTGCAGTAAGGAATTGAGCAGAAGATCTGTACCAGTCCCTTTTATTTTCTGGAAAGTGCTAACCTGTTTGTCTCATTTCAACATTACTCCGTCTGGAAGTGTTAAGACAGACAGCGGACATCAACAGTGAGAACTTGGAAATGCTTCCATCGCATTTGTGAGTTCACCATAGTAAAAAGGGATTGCATTTGCTCAGAGAGAGGCTGCATGACATGTCCAAAGGGACAATAAAAATATGACAATTAATGCTGCCTTGCTAAGATCCTATTTGTGGACATTAGATCAAAACACTACAGGTGACCCCACTGCGCTATCTACTCTTTCTCACTCTCTCTCTCTCTCACACACTCGCTCATACATACTTACGCACCCATGCAGACCTTCTCTCGAACACATGCTCTCTCTCATACACGGACATATACACCCCCTCCATCACTCACACCCACGCCCGCACCCTCTCACAGGTATAAACTCCATCACACCCTCACACACTTAACCAAGCTTACACACACATATATACATACACATACTCTATCACATGTGCTCATACCCACAAGCACACACTCACACACGCATATTCATTGTCTTTCCTACTTGCACACACATGTAAGTTTATGGGGTGAATTTGTTTTTTTCAGAATTACATTTTATTTTGCTCAAAACTGCATTAATCCATATAAGACTCTGTAAATCCCACTTTAGAAATAGAACCATTCATGATTGTGCATTGAACGAACTCTTGTCCGTCTTGATATCACTTGCAAGTTTACTCTGAAACTTTACGTTCTCCCTGCTTAGTATTTGTTGATCACCCTTTGTAAGTAAATAAACAGGTCTAATCCCCTGTTTGTAGGCGAAATAGAGGAATTAATATGTCAAGATTGACTTAACGTGTTCTAATCATATGAAATATATTCATTGACCAAGCTAAGGTATTCAGATCTTGGTGTTGTCGCATCATGTGACTTTGCTTAACTTTATCTGAAAAGAAGTGCATCATAGGTTTGTGAACCGAGTGAACGCAGCAATCTAATATTATGGATGCACAGCTAGAAAGGTGAGGGGTCTCCGTTTAGCTTATACACAATTCAGATTCAGAATTCAAATTTTGTTCAGGTAAAATGAGTAAACTCACATTTTAAACCTTACCAAGAAATTATAATCGCAGCTGACTCCGTCTACCAATTTATTTTAACAATTAAGTAGATTCAACATTTGTAAAAAAGTTGGCTTTGTAAAAATGTGTTTAATTTTGGAATTGTATAATCCTTTATTACACATTCTACATCATTGTTTTTTTTAGTTTAGATTTCTTTTAACCGTCTGCAATAAATTTGCCATTAAAATTCAAACAGAGCAGAGGCAAAGCAAAAGAAATACGCTACTGGTATACAAGTGTCTGATTTCATCGGATTTTTCGCTAAATTTAGCGAAGATTGAAATATCAGCTACAGAATATCTTTCCTTGAGTCCTGACAGTAAATGCCTCCTTTTGCCTTCTGTGACAAGGTAGCAAAATGTCAAACTACCTTCTTATCTTTGGAAAGTAACAGAGACAAAAATTAATGATGAGAATGGGGACATAGATAATTCACAACTTTAGCAACTCCTTGGGAGATGCCCAATGCCCTCAAGAGGGAAATACTGATTGATCACGAATCTCTGAAACCAGCTAGCAATAAACTTTGCCTAACCTTGACCAATTAGAAATAATAATGTCATTGATCCTGCTGGAGGTTGTAGCTTAGTATGTGCAAATGACAGCTTTCACTGACCAAGGGGCGCATGAGGTTTGACGTTACATGCTTTCAAATTGCAAGCGGAGTACCCTCGAGCCATTGGGGAAAAAAACAAGTGATCGGATGTTGCCTTGCGCCTTTAGTTGAATTGGGAAGTAACAACCAAAAGATGTGCATAAAAGCGCTGCTTTCCTTTAATAGGTATGACTTACAGCCGAAGTAAATCTTCCCGAGTTAGCTTTTTGAATTATCCCTGTTGCCTTATTTGCTACAGTCTCATATGAATAATTTAATGTTGGCATTTGAGTTTAAATATGAATCATCCTAGAACTTACAAATTTTTCACGAATCGTTTTGTTCCCCCTCCCCCGCCCCCCCCCCGCCCCGCCCCCTTAATTTGGATGTTATCCATAGCTTTCCTCATTAATTACACTTCGGGAATTCCCTCCTTGAATTATTCTTCCTCACTCAGCTTTATATTATGAGACATAAAGTATTTTGTTAACCTTCTGCCATTGTTCTCCATTCATATTTTTCGCATTGACACCTGCTAACTATGTTCTCACTTTAAAAAAAATGATCTATTTATGTTTAGCCTGATTGTTTCTGATCGAAAGTTTTCACACTCAATCTGAAATCAAAACACTGTTTCCTCGGGGATATTTTATTCAGAGATCATTTATTAAACCTGCCTCATTGCCCTTTATGAATCCAAAATAACCTGATCCCTGGTTTGGACCTTAACATGTCTGAGGAAAACATCCATGAATACACTATAGGAATTGTTGATTTTTGTTTCCTGTGATAATTTGACTATCCCAATCTCCGTGAAGATTAAAGTGACGTTTGATAAATATGCGTCCGTTTTATCCTCGTCCTCATTAGTTCCTGATACATTCCCTGTACGGCCACATACCTCCTGTTAGGGGGCCGCCAGACTATTCGGTCCTCACAAGCCCTATTATGAAAGATGCACCAGTAAAAATAAAATTACCGCGCTCAGTGAAAACAAACGTTGAAAAGGAAGATTTTTGAATATGCTTGTATACTTAAATAGATCTTAGCGCTGTTACTTCCGTTCAAACTCAAAACTTTGAACAAAAAAATAAGTGCGTCTCAATTAACGATTGCGAATTATTACAAAATTTTAACCGCAATTCAAAGTTTTGGAAGATCAGAAAAAGTTGTGGACAAAACACAACATTTTGAGACTAAAGCACTTCATGAAATTGCAAGCTCGTTGACCTTGAAGGGAGTTTCATGCGCAGTTAGCCTCGAGAGAGACGGTGGTGTTGTTATGCATTCACCTCAACGGGTCTCTGTGAAAATGCCTCATTCATGGAATCACGCCAGGAGGTCAGGGACGCAACATCTAACAAAATATTGAGTCATCCGATTAATTGTACTCAACAGTTAAGCAGAACGTCTGAGCCAGTCCGTTTGTTTTTTGAACAGTTCTTACCTACTTGCCTCATTCCAAAGTAACTCCATCTTTAACTGCAAAGGCAGAGAGGGGATATCAGCTGTGAGAACCTGGAAATCCTTTGACAAGAATAGCTGTGGCTTCAACATAAAAGGAGGGACTGCTTTTGCCTCAGATAAAGTCTGCCTAAGAGATAGAAAGGGACAATAGGAATTTGACAATTAACGCTGCCCTGCCATTAACCTATTTATGGGCATCAGGTCTAAAAAAAATCTGAAGCTATCGACTGGTTGCTGCTTGAAACGCTTGTTCAAATGCAGGTAGGAAAGTAAGTTTTACAGACCATGGAAGGTGGCTACAAAGTGATTCAGATTGATTCAATGGGTAGGCAAAGGTCTGACAGATGGTGTGTAAAGGAGGAGAAAGTTAGGACTGCAGATACTGGAGATCAGAGTTGAGAGTGCGGTGCTGGAAAAGCACAGCAGGTCAGGGAGCATCCGAATCGAAGTTTCGGGTAAAATCTCTTCATTGGGAATCATTTTGTGCTAATGAATTCAGCATTTGTTGTAATGAATTCATCGGAATATCTGAAGCATTCCTGAGGAAGGGCTTATGCCGGAAACGTTGATTCTCCTGCTCCTCGGATGCTGTGCTTTTCCAGAACCACAATCTCGAGATGGAGTGTGAAGTCAGAAAAAGTGAAATTTTCTTTTTCGGCAGAAAGAAGAGAAAGATCCGTATTGAGTTAATGATGACAGATTGCAGCAGTCTGAAATGCAGACAAGTCTTGCTGTGTTCGTTTTTGAATCAGAAAAGAGTAATGCGCAGTTACCGAAATTAATTAGGAGGCCCATTAGAATATTATTAGTTATCATGGGAAGAATTGAATGCAAAAGTGGGAGTTTTGTGGAGTGTTACGTTTAGGTTATATTGCGGAATGTGAGACCACTTGGAGCGCTGTGTGAAGGTTTGGGCATCTGATTTAAGAATAGTTTAGAGCACGGGAAGCAATTCACGGATGGGTTACTAGCCTTGTTCATGGAAGGAGCAGTTTATCTTCCAAGGAAAAGTTGAACAGATCAAGGATGTAACCTTAGGAATTTAAAAGAATAAGACATGCCTTTATTGCAACAGATAAAATCGTATGGAATCTTGACAGGGGAGATGTGCACAGGAATAGTTATTTTATCGCAGAGTCCAGAATTAGGCGTCAATGTGTTTAAAATGGAGTACTTGCTCATTTAACGCAGAGTTATGGTGATTCTCTTCCCCAAACGGCCTTGGATACATTATTAATGCTTGTTATTGAGGCACATCTAGATATATTCCATGTAAACAAGTAGCTGAGCGTTTCTTCGAAGTAGATGAGAATATGGTGTGACCAGATCGTCACTTGTGTCATGGGTCAAAGACGTGTAAGGGGCGCTGTTGTTTTTGATAATCAACATCATCCTGGCCTTGACAGGGAGAGAACGCAAGCAATGGTGGTTAGCGTGACTAAACATAGGTACTAGGGCTCAGATGACAACGTCAGTCTTTCAGGCTTTGAGGTCAAATAGGTGCGTAGGAATAGTTGAAAATTCAGTCCTGATAGTATTGGCAGGGAGTGCTAGGAAGAAGGGAACATGTAATTTCTGACAGGCTGTTCATTACCAGGCTGATATTGTGACATTGTGCCATGTGTGACGTAAAATGCCTTCCATTTTTATGCAAATTGTAAATATTCAACAGAAATGGAACAAGTTTGTGACCCCTCCACAAATGGGAGGATTAAATATTTTCCCTTCATCTGAGAATGCAGGTTCTACTTGTGAGTAGTTTAAGCCTCTTCAATGGACTATTGCATTAATCAGGCACTTTCACATCGTCATATCCAAGCTACTCCCATATAATCATAATTTCAAAGAATTCAAAACATGTGGCAAAAAATCTATTTCTAACACCATTCAATTGCTATAATTCAGCTACCATATACAGTTTCCTACTTAATCACATTGTGTAGATTTGGCTTAACTGTTTCTTTGAATTATTTGATTTGACAGATAAATTGCTTTTTCCTTGACTATTTACATAATTCAGCTTCAACCAACCTCACTTTGAATTAAACCATTCATTTTTCTGACGATATTTGTGCTCTGGAGTTTTCAAACTAAAACATTTACATCTTCTACAACGAAACAGAAATTGCTGGCGGAATATTAATTCTGATTTCTTGCCAGAGATGCTGCCCGACCTGTTAACCCTTGCCAGCAATTTCTACTTATGTTTCAAAACTCCAGCATTCATATTTTTTGTTTTATTTCAGTTAGTTCATAACTAATCGAAACAAATTCATTTCTACTGGAGACGCTGTACACAACAAAGCTCAATCAGGTTTTCTTCAAAATTAAGCTAAAATGTATCTAGTGGATGGAATTCCTCCGAAACAAACATAAAGAAAATCAAGTTGTCAGTGTTCTAAACTTGAAGGATGATAATACTATTCAATGCTTACACTTTTTGATTGTAAAAAAATTCACAGTGGAAACAAATTTCATTATCACTTCAGCAGTTGCTCTCTCATAAATTCTGGTGTAAAAACCATGGCTCCCTGAAATGAATTATCAACCCGCTCATACACACAGATCAAAATCCACTTGCCACCAGTTCAATATTCAAATTCTGGAGTCAATTATACAAATATATATGAAGCACTCATCTTGCATTACATCCTGTATGGATTGAAGTCATTTGTATTCATCATAAACTGCATGTAACATGCATTGTATCCTGTTGTCTGAGGTATGGAGTCCTTTTCACAAGAATTCTTGACAACGGCATTGGTCATTGAAGATTGAAGTTTGTCATTTCTGTGAAGTACAAGTGATAGCAGAAGACCTTAAAAGTGGCACATGCAGAACATAACTCACACAGAGAACCCACATTCTCATCGGCTGTACAATATTTTGGAACTGCTTTTACGAGTATAACCTTCCATGCAATTCTGTCTTTCAGATGATGTCCAATTTGTGAGGTGTACAGGAGCATAGGGATTAAGCGATTATGAATTGTTTAGCACGTACAGTCTTGCATTTGTGCTAAACAATTCATTGGAATATGTTTCCTTGCTCGAGTATGCCATGCTTTACTGTACTAAGAAGTATATTAGGCTGTGAAGAGCTATATACATTACAAGATAGTTACTCGGAGACCAATATTACCCTCTCCAGCGAGATCTGATGTCTCCAATATTAGATTACTTACAGTGTGGAAACAGGCCCTTCGGCCCAATAATTCCACACCGACCAGCCGAAGCACGGCTCACCCATTCCCTTACATTTACCCCTTTACCTAACACTACGGGCAATTTAGCATGGCCAATTCACCTGACCTGCACATCATTGGACTGTGGGAGGAAACCCACGCAGACACGGGGAGAATGTGCAAACTTCACGCAGTAAGTCACCTGAGTCGAGAATTGAACCCGGGTCTCTGGAGCTGTGAGGTAGCAGTGCTAACCACTGTGACACCGTGCCGCCCACAACATATTACCCCTATTGGATTGTGACTGCAGGTGCAATGCATGGCTTTCTTCGATCAGGGGCATTGTAGAGCAGATCATAGGAATGTTGAAGATGACGCTCCAATACTTGCATCTGTGTAAGGGACCATTTCAGCAAACTTCCTATAGATTATCCTGCGTGATGTGCTAGCAGGCTGAGTTATGCACAACTGAAGCAGACGAGAAGGAGATGTGAAGGAGTCTGAAGTGCTGAGAAGTGGTGGCATTCCTTTGCAAAGAAAAGTGGGGTCATTGAGGAGGAGGAACATCAGCTCCAAAATGATAGCGGAGCAAAGCATTGGGTATAGCCAGCCAGGCACGGTTCAATTGAATTCAGTTCCAACAGTACTGATGATCTGCAGTGATCACTTGTTGAGTATAAAGATGGTTGCGCAAATAGGCAAAGGTGTCTGTTTGGTCGCAGAAGCAAACAAAGCTTTTCTTTAACAAAGACCGTGAATACTCGGGAAATTCACCATGTCTGGCACCATCTGTGCAAAAATACAGTGAAAGTTTCCATTCCAAAATGGGTCTTCTTCAGCACATTATGTGTGGCTTTTCTTCATTTTGTTCTTCACTTTCGTTGTTGCTAAATACAAGGGGCCTTTTCGACTGTTTGAAGATACTCCTGTATAAAATTCAACTGATTGAAGTCATATCTTGCACAATGAAAGATTATATGGATGTTTGAGGTCAATCATCTCAACTATGGAGATCCCGGGCCCAACTATCTTCAACCATTCTTCACTGTCATTCCCTGCATAAGTCAAAAGTGGATATGTTCACCAATGTTTGCAGTACTATCAAGCAGTTCATGTTCAAATTCATTGGCCAATAAGGGCGGCACGGCGGCTCAGCGGTTAACACTGCTGCCTCACAACGCCAGGGACCCGGGTTCAATTCCTGCCTCGGGCAACTGTCTATGGGGAGTTTGCACATTCTCTGCGTGGGTTTCCTCCGGGTGCCCAGGTTTCCTCCCACAGTCACAAAGATGTTCAGGTTAGGTGAATTGCTCAAGCTAAGTTGCCCATAGTGTTAGGTGCAGTAGTCAGGGTTGAATGAATGGGTCAGGGTGGGTTGCTCTTCGGAGGGTCAGTGTAGACTTGTTAGGCCTGTTTCCACACTGTAGTGAATCTATTCGAATCTAATATAATATCCAGGTTTGGTTTGACCAGTGACAGGTAACGTTTGCACTAAGCAAATGTCAGGCAATGACTATCACGTACAGAGACCATCGAACCATCACCACCACTTGACCTTCTGATTTCTCACTGTCAGCGTCCAGGACGTTATAGTTGATTAGAAACTGGATTCACCATGTAAATACAGTGGCTAAAAGAACAAATCAGAGGCTAGGAATTCTGCAAAGATCAACTCACTTCCCGACATCTGAAAGCTTGTCCACTATCTCCAAACATAAGTCAAGAATGTGATGGGACCTCCACATCCATCCTATAGTATGGCGACCAAAACTGCACACAATACTCCAGATGCGGCCGCACCAGAGTCTTATACAACTGCAACATTACCTCAGGGCTCCGGAACTCAATTCCTCTACCAATAAAAGACAGTGCGCCATATGCCTTCTTCACCGCACTATTTACCTGGGTGGCAACTTTCAGAGATCTGTGTACATGGACACCAAGATCCCTGTGCTCATCCACACTACCAATTATCCGACCATTAGCACAGTACCCCTCTTTTTGTTACTCTTACCAAAGTGAATCACCTCACACTTATCTACATTGAACTCCATTTGCCACCTTTCTGCCCAGCTCTGCAGCTTATCTATATCCCGCTGTAACCTGACACATCATTAACTGCTTACAGTTTAACGATCCAACCTCAGTACTGGCTGTATTCTCAGTACTGTCTTTATTAACAGAGAGTTTACTCAGTTGTTTTGAAATTGTTGCTGACTGTTTTTTCAAAACAAAGTGAAGTTGAATGATGTCATGGTAATAGCTCAAGGAGATACCACGGGACTTAAATTAAAGACTGTGCATTCATCACCTCAGAACTTAGTTCATAGAGATTGCGTGTGGCGTTACAGAATACATCACGGCACAAATGAGAATTTGAAGAAAATTTGAAATATTTTACAGCGTAATGAAAATATACTACACGATTCTTGCTCTCGTTGGTATCCCTGGTAAGTGATTATGACCATTGACGTTGTCTAAACCTACCCACTTTATTAGTTTTACTGTGACTGGTAATATTGCATGGTCCAGTGGCATTAATTATAATGACAGGTTATCAGTGATATCTCATTGTCATTCAATCATTCTCAATTAGATCTGCATTTTCAATCCATTACTGAGACAGACACCAAACTTGCTTGTAACTGGTGGCTCTGTGGACTGTGATGAGGTTGAAAGTGTGTCCTGTACCTTGAAGATAGAGAGAGTGTTGTTTTGCACAGACAGCTGAAAAAGCATCTATCATACGACTGATAAGCAGTCTCTAATGTGTTGGAATTAACTTTGCAGAGGTAAGAAATAAATTGATACTATTTTGTTTAAATATAGTGGAAGTTGGAATTTCTGTCACTCATATTTTAACAGATTACGAGGTGTGCTGAACCTTTCTGGGTGTTTTGTTGAAATAACAAAGGGTTTCACTGCCGCGTTGTAACATTTGGGTGCTCGGGTCTGTGATTTGGACAGGTTTAGACAGCTCCAGTCTGAGATTTTGACAGATCTGAATGGTTTGGGGGTACCAAAGATCTAAGCAGATTTACACATTTGATGATTAGTGCTTTCTATAAAACGGAGGTGAGACAATTTGTTTAACTTCAGTTACCTGTGGTTGGTTAAATTAAAATTGAGAGAAATGGCTCTTAAGATTCCTAAAGAGATTATGGGGTTTGAAATTGATTCCCAAACTTGCTAAGAAAGTTTAGAAAGACAGAAGAAGGTCATACTTTCTGAATTAGCAAATGGGTTAGAATTAGGTTTAACTGGGGACAAAAGGAAAACTGAAATTGTAAGGGAGTTTTTCAAGCACTTCGGTGTGTCAGAGAAACAGACAAGTGCAGTAGGGTTAGAAAAAAAAACTGAAGCTACAAGTGAGGCAAGCTGAGTTAGAAGATAAAGAAAGGGAAAGAAAAGCCATGGGAGGACAACGAGAAAGAAAGAAAGACTGAGATAGAGAGAGAGAGAGAGAGAGAGAGAAAGAGAGAGGGGGGGGGGGAGAAAGAGAGAGAAGGTTCTTAGCTGAGGAAAAAGAGAGAGAAGGAAGTGAAAGAGAAAAGGAGAGAGATTTTGAACTTTAAAAGTTGCAAATTAGTCAGGAATGTCAAGGTGACATGACGGAGATAAAGAGAGAAGCTTAGCAGTGAATACAAACACATTAAAACATTGCCATGAGAAAGATGTTGAAGCTTTCTTTATTTCATTTGAAAAAATGGCTAGGTGGATGGAATGGTCAGAGAACTTGTGGGTAACGCTAATTCAAACTAAACTGATAGGGAGAGCTCGTGAAGTATTTGAAGCACTGTCAGATGAGTGGTCAAGAGATTATGCAGATGTCAAACAGACTATTTTGGGTGCTTATGAATTGATACCAGAGGCTTACAAACAGCGGTTCATACACATAAAGAAGGAACCAGGCCAGACTGGTTGAGATTGAGCGAATTAAACATAATAATTTTGATAGATGGGTGTGGGCCTGAAAAATAGTTAAGACCTATGGAAATCTAAGAGAGATTATTCTGCTGGAGGAGTTCATAGACTCACTTCCAGAGATGCTAAGAATTAACATGAACGGAAAATTCTGCATGGGAGAAGAACGGCAGAGATGTCAGAACACCATGCATTGGTGCCTAAGTCAAATTTAGCTTTCAATAAGAATTTTATCCCGAGATGGATAGAAATTGGGAGAAGGGGGGATGCTACATTACAAAACAAAGATCAGAGAACACTGGTAATAGTTTGACATAGGGAAGAGAGGAGACAGGAGGTGAAAGGCCTCAGATGTTTCCACTGTCGTAAATTGGGACACGTAAAGTCACAGTGCTGGTCGTTAAAGAAAGGCACTGTGGTAAAAGATGGGGTAAAAAGAGGCTAAGCCAGTGGCATTAGTGAAAGAATTAAAGTAAACCCTAAGAGAAGTCGAGGAGCTGCATGAGAGTGTGCAGCCTAGTCTGGGACTGCGTATGGAGTTAGTGCTCAATCTCTATAAAGACGACCTCTGTAGGCAATGTTCACTCAGAAAGAACAGTGGAAGAAGGGAAAGACGTTATAATTTTGAGAGATACGGTTTATAATCAGTCTCTAGTGGTATGAGATGAAAGTACTTGCCCACTTTCTGACCTGTTTTCCAAGAATGATAATTTGTAACATAGATAGACAGAAATTTAGCGTTCCCCTATGTAAGCTCAGGTTGGAGTAACAACTCAAGTTACAATGGGCGTGATTGACAAAGTGTCAGTTCGAGCAATCCATTTTGTTCTTAGGAACGACTTAGCAGGATCCAAGGTGAGAGTGAAACCCTTTGTTGTGGAGAAGCCAAAGGAAGACCAGGGAACTGAGCAGTTGAAAGAAAAATACTCTGGAATTTTTCCAGACATTGCAGTCACGCGATCCTACTAACATAAGTGACAGCACAAAGCAAAAAGAAAAAAGGAAGATGAAGTGGTTGAGGTTCATTTAACGGATACCCTGCTTGATATAATGATGCAGGAAATACCTGAACAGGAAGAGGGTCAAGCAGAAGTGTTTAGTTCTAAAAGGTCAATGTATTTACAACAGAAAGATGAGACAATAAACGATATATATTTTTGCATACACAGAAAAGTAGTCTGAATGTATTCCTGAGGGTTATTACTTTAAAGTTAGAATCCTAAGAAAAAATGGAGACAGGTTAGAACAGAGCCGCAATGGGCAGAAATGCATCAGATTGTGTTGCCGGTGACATCCAGAAAGTGTTGCTGGTAGCACGTGAATTGTCAGTAGGAGGTCATCTGAGTGTGAGGAAGACTCAAGTTAAGGTACAAAAGTATTTCTATTGGTCTGGAATGTACAAGGTTGTGGAGAACTTTTGCCATACATGTCATACTTGCCCAATGGTAGGTAAGTCAGAGGCAGTAATAAAACCAGCACCTTTGTTGTCACTTCCCCCATTTGACGGACCATTCAAGGGTTGTGATTGATTGTGCAGGCCCCCTTCCTAAAATTAAAAGTGGGAACCAGTACTTGCTAAGCATAATGCATGCTTCGACAAGATTTCCAGAGGCAATTCCATTCTGTGATATTAAGGCGAAAAGGATGATAGAAGAGTTAATAGCTTTCTTCATGCAGCATAGGCTACCCAGATCGAATCAATTAGACCAAACATCGAATTCTACTGCTAGGCTATTTGAGGAAGTCATGGATAGCTTTAAAACAAGTGTATATCATCCTGAATCTCAGGGAGCTTTGGAAAGGTGGCAGCGGACCCTGAAGACCATGCTGAGAGCATGTTGTCAGGATCACCCCAATGGTTAGGGCAAAGGTATCTCATTAGTATTGTTTGCCATTAGATTGCCCCAAACGAATCTACTCAGTTTCCTCCCTTTGACTTAATATTTGTACAGGAAGTGAGAGAACCTTTGGCATTAATTAAAGAGAAATTCACAGGACAGAAGTCAGTGATCTCACATTTGCATTATGCATCTGAATTGAGGGAGTGATTAAATGGGGTAGTTGAGTTAGCCAACCAGCTCCTGAAGAGGGCATGGCATAGAATGAAATAGACGGCAGATGAAAACTCTAAAATTCGGACGTTTTCCCGGAGCGATGGCATATTAGTATTGTTACCATTGGTAGGAGATCCTTTCAAAGTCAGGTTTAGTGGTGCCCATCAAATTAAGAAAAAAAAAGACTGCCAGGTAAACTATCTGGTAAAGGTGCTAGATGGGAAAAAAAAATATATAAGGTTTGTCATGTGAATATGTTGACACCATATGATAACAGTGACAGGAAACTGGAGAAACAGATGTGAATTACTGCCTTGAAGAATCAGGAATTAAATACGCATGTCATGAATGTTGATGTACCTAAAAATACATTAATGGATGACCAAGTCCTTGAGGAGTCAGGTAGGTTAGTGAACTATCTGTCTCAGGAGCATCAAACTCAGTGGAAAGGTTTGTTGCAGCAGTATTAGGACATATGCAGGAATAAAATGAGGAGGACTAATGTCATTGTGCATAAGGTGGAAGTAGGGAATGCTGTTTCAATAAAACAACATCTCTACAGACTGAATCCTTTCAGCCACCGTGATCCAGAAGGATGCTTAATGAAAATATCCTCTACCTGAGTCAGAGTTAGTGGAGTTCACTGATAGTGTTAGTTGCCAAACCTGATGGAATCAACGATTTTGTGTGAACTATCTGAACGTCAACACCGTATCAAAATTGGACTCATACCCAATAGCAAGTTTGGAGAACTGTACATAGAATGCTGGACAGGTGTGTTTTAACAAACTGTGCAGTTGATCTGGATGAAAAAAATGATTTTTAGCGAGTAATGAAAAGATCACATGGGACAGTTGGCAGAGATCTTTGAATGATTATGGGAAGTGAAACTGATGATAAACTTAAAGAAAACAGAATTTGCGAAGGCAGAGGTGACATTCTTATGACATAGCATCAGTCATAAAAGGTTGACCCCAAGCAATACCAAGACGAAGGCCATTGAAAATAAATCCACCATCACCCGCAAAGAAATAGGTGCTTTGATTTATGTGACTGAGCAGATACTACGGGAAGTTTGTTCCAAACATCAACAGCAAGGTGGCACTGCTAACAGATTTACTGAAGAAGAACACAAAATTTCGGTGGACAGAACAATGCCAGGAGGTATTTGAAAATTTAAAAACAGTATTAACCACTACACCAGTTTAGCTACAAAAAAATTGATACCTTTCAAAGTTGTAATCAATGCAAGTGATAGAAACATTGGAGCCGTACTGCTGCAGGAGGATGGTGATGGAATTTAATGGCCATTTGGCCACTTTGCAAAGAAATTTAACACCCACAAGAGAAAATACTATACCGTCGAAAAGGAATTATTGAGTTACTGGCCTTACAGCATTTTAGTGTTTATGTGATCAACAATGTGTCATAGACATTGTGTACATAGACCACATTCTTGGAACGATGCAAAGACAAAATTATGAGACTATTTCGTTGAAGCCTTATGTTACAGACTTTTAACAATGTGATAGCAGATGCATTATCATGGATTTACAGGATAAAATATAGATAACATTAAAGAGATTCCAATGTTATATATATGTGTGTGCAGTAATTATTATGAACTTAGATTAAGTTTCTACGTATTTCATTGTGTAATGGGATTAAGAATTAAAAAAAGAAGCCATATTTTCATTATGATTGTTCATATCTTCCTTAATGGGGGAGATATTATGAAGTTGAAGGTGTGCTCTGTACGTTTAAGATAGAGTGAATGCTGTTTTGCGCTCAGAACTTACAAATACCTGTCTTATGATTAAGTAGCAGTCTCAGAATGTAGGGGAAAATTGAAAAATATAACAGTTGACTGTGAAATAGATACCTGAGTTGGTTGCTGTTTTGACAGCAATTCGAATCAAACCAACCAGTTGAATTTATGCCCCAGGATGGTAAAACTAATCGAGTTTGAACTTGTTGTTTTTGCCAACATCGAACTGATGAGACAATCCGATGTTGAGGGTATAACTAAAAAGCAGTTTGAAAGTCAGAGAGAGTATCTGCCATCGAGAGACGATCTACCATTGATAGAGTAACTGCTATTGAGCGAGTGACTGCCAGCGTCAGAGCAACTGCTGTGGAGAATAACAGCCATCGAGACAGATCCTAACACTTCCTATCAAAGGTAACCTTTGACTTAAAATATTCATAGTGAAAGAACGAAGATGACTCAGGCGGGTCTTCAGCCAGAGGAAGAGAGAAACCAATGATGACAGTGGCTGTATGGTTTTGAAATTAAGTTGATGTACTTTTATTAAGAATTATATTGGAATAGTATGTTGTAATAAAGTTGGAAGTAGATAGTAAGCCGTTAAGAGAAAGGGGGCTGAGAGTTGTGAATAATTGTTGTTTCATGTTCACTTTTCGAGTTAAGGAATAAATTGTTTTTATTTTATTTAACTCGTGAAGTTTGGGAGTTCTCTGTCACTCATATATTAACAGATTACTATGTGAGGTAAGTTTTTCAGAATGTTTGGTGGAATTAACAGCGGGTTTCACCACTGTGTCGTACCTACTATCACGTCATTGCCTTGAATGGAATACTGTACACCTGAATGAGGTGCACAGAAAAGGATGATTTTGGGAATAACTCAATGTAGAATTTTCAGTCACTGGCCAGAATTATACACTCAACGTCAGTGACTTAGACGATTATTTAGATGATCTATTATTGTTTTAAAAAATATTCAGTTGGTCTTTCTAACTGCAATGGAGGAAGCTGCTTCAATTTTCGCATGATTCTTTCAGGTGACAGTTTCTGGCAATGCATGGACTGGTCTCCTAATTTTATGAATATTTAACATGGCAAAGAGAAATACATTTGCAGGTTGACAATTATTGTGTCGTGTGAAATCGGTCAATATTGATTTAATTCCACTTGATCTGCACCATCAGAATGAGATTGGAACTATTCATAACAGAGAAACAGCAGCAAAACACTATTCCCAGATTCCAATAATCTGTGCAGTGATTTAATCTTAATCTGAATATTGTTACTGCAAGAACGTTCATTGTTTTAATGCAAAATAATCACCTTTTGTTTTCACGCAGTCTTCAAATTAGTGTACTATGTGTGCTGCTGTTACATATGACCTATAACTATAGAAACTGAAGTTTCACATGTTGGTTTGCATCATCCACTTCTCTAATTGATTAATATTTGATATTAATATTGATATGTGACTAACCAGTAACACATCATTTCGTTCAGAGGTGAAACACGTACAAGCAATAGTCGGCATTCTGATGATATGTCATTCTGAAATGACAGACAGACAGAATTGTAATATTCTGACATAAACAGAAGTCGCATTTAGGATTGTAAACAGTACAGTTGTTAAACCATTTGCAATGAAATTAATAGTGCATTGTTTCAATAAATAAAAATGTAATAACTGCAATGATAAAAGAGAACTGCAGGCAGTGTCCATTAATATTCAGTTTACCTAGAATGGTATTGAATTCAAAACATTGGAACAGGTGATTTAATTTATGTTAATACTTCATATAATAATTAGCCGCACCGAATTTCGATTAGTTAATTCTGTGCCATTGCCATCAACTTTTCCAAGTTAAGAGTCAATTCTAATCATTCATTGCTTAAAGATGCTTGTCCTTAACAACAGACTTGTGACAACAATCTCTTCCTTTGGAAATCCAATGCTTTAAATATCATCTCTATGACCACTCTCGTAAACTATGCAAAATTTATTCTGGCTTCTACTACATCTAACCTCAATCTTCGCTTTTCTGTCGAAAGGTTTTAAAATATTTTCAGTTGTCAAGATCATTTTTACCAATATAGAGATCAGAATTTGGCAAAATGCATTAATTGTCTTACATGAGTTCATGGCAATTGTCGATTTTCGATTTGTTTCCCTCACCAAATAAGTCTCCACGCCTTGTTTGATCTTTTAATAATGTAGTTGACCTACATTGTGACTTGAAATAATGTGTGAATGTGAAGATCTGTAACCTTCTTTAACTGCATCACTAATTATCATTTGTTTAATATTTGCATTTATAGAGTTTTTTATACATACATTGCATTATTTTCTGAGAGTTTAGTTCTCCCTCGTCTTCACTCTCGAATTTTGTATTTTGTGCATTGTATCTTACAGTTCATTTAGTGGCAATTGTGATCCTGTCAAGTGAAAGGTGTGGCCTCTCTCACTGTTCTCACTGTTAGATATATTGTAGTAATCAGCCGAGTTCATAAGGGGCTAAAAGGTCACAGCAAGGGAGAACGATCGAGAATGCACAGAACATTCCAGAAGACACCGAACCTGACGGTAATTTTGAGAGACTAAATTCTTTGTTTTGTTGAATGAGTGTGCTTCGTATTTAATCGAAGAGTATATCATGACAGTCCTGTTTTATTGGGGAATTATTAGTAGTTAGAAGGGATTTATTTGGTTTATATATAGTTTAGTTGATTTGATCACTGTTAGAGTTCGATCAATAAATTGTGAATTGTTGATTTTAACCTGAGTGCCACAGATTTATTTTATTTAATCACGAGAAGTTTGCAAAACGCAGGTAATACCACTTTCACTCCTTTTTCTTTCAATCTATGGGCACAGTGGCACGGTGGTTAGCACTGCTGCCTCACAGCGCCAGAGACCCAGGTTCAATTCCCGCCTCAGACTGAGTGGAGTTTGCACATTCTCCCCGTGTCTGCGCGGGTTTCCTCCGGGTGCTCCGATTTCCTCCCACAGTCCAAAGATGTGCAGGTCAGGTGAATTGGCCATGCCAAATTGCCCATAGTGTTAGGTAAGGGATAAATGTCGGGGTATGGGTGGTTTGCGCTTCGGCGGGTCGGTCTGGACTTGTTGGGCCGAAGGGCCTGTTTCCACACTGTAAAGTAATCTAATATAGGGTGATGTGTTCCTCCTAGGGTGTGTCCGATTGGTTCTGAGAGAGACGTCTACCTCCGCATTATAACACTATCTCCTTGTCTTTGGAAAGCAACAATAAGGGAAACAAAATGAAGAGAATGACCCTCATAGTTAATTGACAAATTTAGGATCCCATCAGGAGATGACGTCAGTCAAGGCCCATCACTCTCAACAGCCAATTATTGAAGGATCACGAAACCTTTAAAACAAATAGCATTTTGGCTTGCCTAACCTTGACCAAATAGAAATAAAAAGCATGTAATTGGTCCTGCGTGAGAATTTTGACATGGAATGTGTGAATACACAACTGCTTTCAATGACCACGGAGCATGGGTCTTGATATTACATTCCCCAAACTGTAAATGGAAAACCCTCGAGGAATCAGACAAAAACAAATAACCAGATGTTGGCTTGCACACTGAGCTGAACTGGTAAGTAAGACCCAAAAGATGCGCAGAAAGTTGCTACCATGTTTGAATAGGTCTGATTTATAACCTAAGTAGAACCTACTGAGTTACTGCAGGAGATTATCACCTGTTGCTTTGTTTGCCACAGTCAAACATGAACAAATACATATTGGGATTTGAATTTTAAAATAAACCATTCTGCAACTTGTAGGTTCATTACGAAGCTTTTGCGTATTGTGTGTTTTTTTCTTTCAATTTGATTTAATCCTTAACTTTCCTGATAAACCATGCTTCTTGAATTACCTTTCTTGAATTCTTCTTTCTCACTGAACTTTCTATTTTAAGGAATGCACTATTTTCTTAAACGTATAACATTGCTCTTCAATTATCTTTTTCTCGTCCATCCCAGCTAACTCTGACCTCATTCCTTTTCAATTGTCCGTATTTAAGTTTAGCATGGATGCTTGTGACCTAAGTTTTTCACACTCAATGGGAAAGCTAAATTCTCACTTGATCAACTCATTGTTTCTTCGGTGATCGTTCACACGGAGAGCATTTATTTAACCTGCCTCATTATCCATTACAATTTAAAATACCCTGATCTCTGACTGGGATCCGAAGATCTTTTCCGAGGAAACTGTCCTGAATACACTGTGAATACTTCTTCACAATTTCCTCTGCTCATTTGAAATTCCAAATATCTTTGATGATCAACTCAGCCATGATTATCATGTTTCTTTTTAATACTTGTGCTACGTATCCCCTGAAACAATACCACTTCGCTATTGATGAGGGCCGACAAACTATTAATCCCTCACAAGCACTACTGTGAAAGATGCAACTGCGAAGACATATCTTATTTCGTTAAGTGCAAATACACTTCAGAAATAAACAAATGTAAATATTTTTGTCTTATTAAATAGATCTGAATTAGTTGCATCAGTGCCTTTGCCTCTGTCCAAACTCAAAAGAATGAAAATATTAATCGAGTACTTCCAAATTAGCAATTATGAAGTATTATAGCTAATCTAACATTAATCAACAACTTTTCAAGACGAGAAAAACTTCTTGAGATTAAAACTTCTTATAAAACTGAAAAATCGTTGATCTTTAAAGAAGTGACCTGAGCAGTTTGCATCTATAGAAAATGTGTTGTTTTTATGTTTTCCCCTCAATAGATTCCCTGTAACAATGCATGACTCCTGATGTCACACCAGGATATAAGAGTTGCAAGCCTTGTGAATACCTTTCCCAACGCCAAATGTTGAGCTGTCCTTTTAATTGCAAGCAGCAGTTGTCCGGAGGATTTGAGGCATTCCCTTTTTTTCGGCAAAGTACTTTCCTGCTTGCCTCTTTCCAAAATAACTCAGGAGTAAATTAATTAAACGGTGATAGATTGGAGCAGACACATATGGGTGTTCTAGTTCATGAAGCACAGATGAGTTGCGTGCAGGCACCACAAGTGAATAGGAAATCCAACAACATGTTGTTAACTATAGAGAGGAATTGAATTGAATTTGGCAGTTTCGTCCGTGTTATGATCATTTCATAAAGGGCAATGTTAAGACCACATCTGGAGTACTGTTCGAAGTGTTTTTCATTCAATTAAAGGATAATTAAAATGTATTGAAGAAGTTTGTGGGTGGTTTACCAGCATATTGAATGAAAAGACACGTTTTCTTTTAAGAACAGGTTCGACAGGCCAGAGTTGTCTCCTTTAGAATTTCGAAGGATGATATGAATTTACTGAAAAAAATTAAACCTGTGGTGTCTTGACAGTGTAGGTGCGCAGAGGAAGTTTCATCTTAGGAAAAGATCCAGAAGTAGGTGCCAATGATTAAAACAAACGGATTGCTCATTTAGTACAGTGTCATTGAGATTCTTTGCTGGGATTCAGAATGATTGAATGTTATTAAGGCAGAACAGGATAGATTCAATGTAAACAAGGAATGGAAAGTTTATTGTTGGTCGGAGAGAATATGGTGGGATTAGATCATCACCACCGACCGTGGGTTAATGAAATGAAGTGGGTGCTGTTTTTATTGAAAGTCACCAGCATCCTAGCTTTGACAGCGAGGGAGTGCAGCAATGGTTGCTGGCGTGATTAAGCTTTGGTCTCAGGCTCGGGCAATAATATCTGTGGATAAAATTCTGAGGTTAAAAACGTCAGTGTGAACAATTGGAACTCACTACTGATTGGATTGACATGGCGAGGCTGGGAAGAAGGAAATTGTAAGCCTTTGGAAATTGTGGAAGGAAATTGTAACCAGGCTGACCCTATGACTCACTGGGTACAGTGTAACACAAATTGTCTTCCATGATCGTGCAAACTGTAAATGTGCAGCAGAATTGGAAAATAGCTGTGACTACACTCGGACTCGGAGGATTAAATATTTTGCCTTGCATCTGAAAAGGTTGCTCATACTTGTGAACCGTTTGACCGCCTTCTCAGGGCAATTGCATTGATCAGGCACATCGTTATGAGCAAGCTATTTGCATATAATCACAATTTCAAAGATTTCAAAAAACATGTGGCAAAGTACAATACCATCTATTGCTGACACCAACGGTTTATAATAACACAAATAGCAAATAATTTCCTACTTCATCACATTCTATCGGTTAGACTGAACTGTGTATTTCAATTCTTGGAAATGAGAGATACATTTCTGTTTCCTTGACTTGATTAACAGAACTCAGCTTAAAATATTTTAGCTTGAAATAACCCATTTCGTATTCTAACAAGAACGACTGGTCCAGATTTTTATAAATAAAAGCTTTACACTGCGTTGAGTTAATTCTGACAGGAAAACAGAAATTCCTGGCGAAACTCAAGAGGTGAGGCTGCATTTGTGGAAAGAAGGCTGAGATAACGCTTCGAGTCTAATGACTCTTCATCAGAACATCTCTGATGAACTGCTTAGCGGGCTTGAAACGTTAATCATCCTTCCTTCCCAAACATCTGCTGGACTTCTTGTTTTCCTAACAAACACTCTTTGTTTCAGACCTCCAACATCGGCATCCTTTGTTTTATTTAAGTTCGTTCTCAACACTTCTGAATTGTCCTTTTACTTTTGGATAAATTATTCATGCAACACAGCCCAAACAGGTGTTCTTCGAAATGAGACGAGAATCTGTCCAACCGAGGTGATTCATCCGAAAAGAACAAAACTAAAATCAATTTGTCAGTGTTCTAAATTGAAGGCAGTTTAATGCAATACAACGTTATTCTTTTTGATTGTAGATATTCAGAGTGCAAAAAAATGCCATTATCACCGCAGGAGCTGCTGTCTTTTCCGTTCTAGTCCAAAAATCATTGCTCCACTGAAATTTACATGAATTATTAATGCCCTCACACAGATCAAAACTCACTTGTCACCAGTTCAATTCCGATTTCTGGAATTAATGATTTAAATATGTATGAAGCATTTATATTATCCACCGTATAGATTGACGTTATCTGGATTCATTGGAATCCTGCATTTAGATTACCTACAGTGTGGAAACAGGCCTTTCGGCCCAACCAGTCCACATCGACCCTCTGAAGGGCAACCCACCGAGACTCATTCCCCTCTGAATAATGCACCCAACGCTATGGGGAATTTAGCATTGCCAAACCACGTGATCTGCATATCGGCGAGGAAACCGGAGCAGACGTGGGGAGAATGTGCAAACTCCACTCAGCCAGTTGCCCGAGGCTGGAATCGAACCTGGGTCCTCAGTGCTGTGAGGCGGCAGTGCTAGCCACCGTGCCATCCATGCTTTCTGATTGTGTGGGATATAAGTCACAAGTATTCTTGACAACGGCATTGGTCATTGAAGATGAAAGTTTGTCAACTCTGTGAAATACAAGTGATAGGAGATGATGTTAATTATGGCACCTGTCGGCTACAATTCGTAAAAATAGCTCAAAGTCGCATCGGCTGCACAGTGCCTTGGAATTGCTTTCAGGAGCATACTGTCCTGTGCAATTCTGCCATTCAAATGGTTGGGCTTTTACAGGCGGTTTGGGGCGGGTGTGATGTTATCCAGGCTTGGGTTGAAAAGTAATAAGTAACATTCCCACTCCACATATGTCAGGAAAAAGCTATCTCCAACTAGAAATAATCTAACAATCACCCTTGGACATTCAATGGCAGTATTATCACTAAATTCCCCACTATTAATATCCTGGTATAAGTAGGGACGGGCACATATCACTGGTGAAAAGGAGATAGATGAGTGGGTGAGGGTGGAGGGATGGGTGTGATTGAAGTTGAGAGTGGTAGTCGGATTGAGAGGCATGTTGTGTAGTTATTGAGACTGATTTTGGAACATTGCGTTGAAAGTCTCCCTCAGGCTTATGGAGAGAAATTCTCCATGAAACTCATAAATATTGACAGCTAATGTCTGCTTAAATTCTTTATCTACATTTTTATGATTTAAGGAGATCTTTGTAAATGCACTCTCAAGTCCCCCTGGGACGAGACATTTTGCAACCTTTTACCATGCATTGTGTGGCCATTTGATTGTTTCTCTTATTTTTTTCAGCCTTTTCCAAATGCATTGTCTCTTCATTGAACAAATCCGCCATGCTATTGTCCCTGACAACAGACCAAACAGTTGAGATATCTTCATGCTGTTTACACAGTTCTTCATTTTCAATTGCTGGCCTCTTTTTCCATGGGGGGAGGGGGGGTGTCTTCAAATTCGTCAATTTTGCCCATAACATTGATGTCCAATTCAAATGACCAGTATTCACCCACAAAGATCAGGGATCTGATAATCAACCCTAGAGAAGCAAATTAGAAATAGCTTGTTATTAAAAAAAAAACATCGTACTTCCTTGCCTCCTGCCTTTCTACAATGATAACAATTTCGCATAGATCCCATGAACATTTTCTTTCAAAACCCGATTGCCAAAAGGGATCATCACAAATATTCTGGTAAAATCCACATATACCACGGTATTGACTTTCCAGCCAGTGGAAAATTAAAGTAATGCTGTAATAACAGAGATCTAACTCCAGATGTTAACTCCATCCTCATATTCTTCCTGACTTTATTTTTAATGGAGGGAAGCTAATTAAAATGATGCTGCAATCCAAGGTACCCTGGGAAAATCTGACAGTGCATAAATAAAACATTCCCTGAATGTGTGATCTAAGAATTTGATTCAGAGAGCTCACCTCACATAGAAAAATATGGAACTATTTCATAAAATCAGAAACATACACTATGTGACTATTGCCATTTTTGGTGCGTCTGGTAAGTGAGAATGGGCATTTGCATCTTTTTCATCTCTCTATATAAGCTTTGCTCTTGTTTTACTTCTTCACTGATCATGTAACTTGCTGATCTCGTGGACACTGAATGGACATAAACGTAGGAGTTGTAACATCACGTTGAGGTAGTACAGGGCATTAATAAGACCTCTTCTGGAACACTGTGTGTAGCTCTGGTCGCTCTATGACAGGAAGGATATTATTAAATTTGAGACTGTTCTGAAAAGATTTACCAGGATGTTGCTAGGAATGGAGGGTTTGATTTATAAGAATTAGCTGGAAAAGTTTGTCACTTGAGCATCGGGGGCTGATGGATGACCTGATAGAAGTTTATAAAATCATGACTGGCAGAGATAAGGCGACTGCCGAGGTTCTGTTCCTTCAGTGGTGGAGTCCAAAGCTAGTGGGTATATTTTTAAGGTGATGAAACAGATTTAACAAAGACATGAGGGGCACCGTTTTTACACAGAGAGTGGTTACTGCATAGAATGAACTGCTAGAGGACGTGATGGACACAGGTACAGTTGCAAAGTTTAAAAGCCATTTGGATAAATACATGAGTTGAAAGGTTTGCAGGGATATGGAACAAACGCTGGCAGGTGAGACTGTTTTAATTTGAGAAAATGGTTGGCGTGATTTAGTTGGACAGATGGGTCTGTTTTCATGTCAATGACTACATGATTCTATATTGTAGTTTGTTAAGCCAAATTAGCTGAATTACAAGAGTGATTTCAAGCGAGCGAGTACAATTATCTTACAGCCTCTCTAAAATCAGCAATTTATTTTCTTTAATAGAGTATTAGGTACAGCTGAAAAATACATTAGTACGGGGAACTCTGAGAGGGTATAGAATATCGGGAGAAGGAACACTTTATTGCAGAAACTGGAATCTGTACAGAAAACAAAGCTCCGATGAAGAGTCATCTAAACTGGAAACATTAGCTTGCTGTCTCTCCATAGATGCTGCCACGCCCGCTGCGATTTCCTGCACTTGTTTTCAGAGTACTGGGAGTATCTGGTACAGTAGCATTATGCTAAATCTGTGTAACTCTGCGAAGTGCAATGCCTTGTACCAGTACTATGCAGGACTAGAACTATTTGCCACAGTAGATGTGCCATGAATAGAATGGAACAAACTGCTTCTATTCTCATAACAAGATGCAGACAATTTTGCATTCCATGTTTCCTTATGAGCAGGAGTATACTTTGATTATTGGCAGATGTTTGAGGATTAATGCTAAATTGAATTTTCGTGATATTTATCTATTTTCATTTGAACTGTACCAATTAAAAATTCGGCTGCGAACTTAGAGTGACTACTAGAACAACATTGCTAAAGTACTTAATGCTAATAAATCACTCTGACCCCGAATGTAGTTAGTCACTGTAAGTATTTTAATATTTTTAATGTTAATTATACATTTTCACTCCGCATGAAAAATAGCTCAGTCCTGAGGGTTACATATTATCCAAGATCCGAGTCTGATCATGAAAACATGTTGATCTTTACAAGCAAGACACAAATTTCAGCGAACATAGATGTGGCTCTTCATGGCATTCTAAACTTTGCTGTCCGATTGTCCATGGTGAAATGAATGCTATGCTACTTTGATAAAAGAACCATTTCAATTCCTTTAATGTTGATAAAATGACAACTGTTAATAAGTAATATTCAAGTTACACAGGATTGCACAGAATTTGTAGCACAGCTACAGACTATTCAGATAGTTGTATTCTGTAGCTGTTTATTCTTAACATTGGCCTTTCTCAGTCCTGTTTCATGTAAAATTGTTAAAATGAGCTCCAACTGATGTCTATCTAATCCACGTCATTACGTAATATCCCCTGAAATGTATCTGTGATACTATTGTTGGCTGCTTGAATTTGGTGTCAGATCCACCTTCTAGCCATTCTCTAAATGAAACATTTCACTTGCATATCATCCTTGACATATTGGTGATTTGTCAGATCACTAATCGATCTGTTTTCAGCCTTTTCTTATTCAGATAAAACATCTTACCAATTCCTCTGTTACTTTCTTCTTCTAACGGGGAAAACCACACTGCACAACTTGCATGCATTGCTTCATTTATAGTATTGTTCAAATCCATTAGGTAGGGAAATATTTGTAAATGTGTGTTTTTGTAACCAATAACTTTCATTATTTTGAAAGTAGAAATTTGAGTTATTTGCTCAATGCTTCATTAGTGTCTCACAGCTTAGCGCTGCTACTCATAAATCTTTATATCTGTCTCTTGTTTCTCCTCTGTTTATCACTTTCAAACTCTAATTCCTCATCAATTCCTTCATGATCATCCAACCATCCGATAACGTGGAAATATTTAAACTTTTCAGCTCAATGCTAGGTTCCAGATGTCTCTTTTTATGTATCTGCAACGACTACCTTCAGCTCTAAGTCTAACGCAATTAAGCTGAAGTACAAAGCTGGGGAAATCAGAATGAATTGGTGTCATTATATCTTGAGCAGTTTGGCTGTTCACAATCTGTTTCATCTGCATTCAACCCGCATTTTTACAGATCCAGGTTCGTTTTGCCTTGTAATGCAATGAGACAAGCCGTTGGAACAGAGGAGCATGAAAAAGCAATTGAGCCCATTGAAATTGCCTGGCCATTCAGTAGGATGATAGTCGATCAAGCACATCAATACATTTTAATCTTCCATTCCATATAATTTGCACAGTATTGACATTTAGAAATTATACTTATCCTTTGAGCCTACCAACTACAATCATGGAATGACTACTCAATCAGAAATGTGCTTACCATTTTATATGTTCTCTCTTCCAGTTAATTTATTGAGAATTGCAATCCTTTGTTGGGGAATGGGTGGCTTCAGTACCTGCAGCATTCGTTATCTGGTGGCCATGGCAACCACGGATCTAATGACCAATTTGGTGTTACTGTTACAGCTCAGTTCTCATTGTTTTCCAGTATCTTTTCTGCAAATTACCCCCGTCTGTAGTATTATCATTGTCCTGTGTTATGCAACCACTCAATGCTCTGTCTGAGTCGCTGTCACTTTTTCCTTTGATCGATTTATGGTCATTTGTTGTTAGAACCTGAAAACAAAATATTATACCGATATAAACGCAACAGTGGTTCTGGCAACAACTTGCATTCTGATTTGTTTAAAGGACATACCGTTCTACTTTACATTTGAAGCTGGGGAGGAAACTAATGACATATCCTAGTTTTGTTACATAAAAGAAAGCTATTACACAGATCCTGCATGGGTGGCATTTGAGTGGTTTGATAAGATTTTAACCCTATGTCTCCCATACGCTTTAATATTGTTGTTCAATGCTCTGACAGTTAGATATATTTTGTTTACCAGTCAAGTCTGTAAAGGACTGTTGGGACAGAATAGGAGAGAAAATCAGTGACTCAGAGATGGAGAGCAGAAGGAAATCAATGATTTTACTCGTCACCATACCTGCCAGCTTCATAATTTTGTGGCTTGCATGCGTTATAGACTTCTTCGTTTAAAATAATCTAGGAATTACCCCTGAATATTGTAACAATCCTTTATATATATTCTCTGAAGTAGCCAACATGCTGGTCGGTTTAAGTTGTTGTACAAACGTATTTATTTATGGGATGACTCAGTTCAAATTCAAGGAGCAGTTAAAGACTGTGGTCTCATTTCCTTTTATGTAAATAATTACAATAATGCAAAAAAGAAAGAACTGATTGCAGCCTAGATGCAGGGAGAAATGCTGTGCTAAATGCCAAAGAGATGTGGAGAGATGTCGAGTTTGAAGGAATTTGCAATGAGAGTGAATGTTACAAGAGTTACAGTAGTTTTTAGAGTTAGCTCCTTCCTCGATGTCCGAAGGGAAACTGGTAAACTATATGCACATATCAGATTCTACTAAAGATCCGAATGAGTACTCGTAATCTCTTTCAATAATTGTTCCCTGCTCGAATTGATTCAATAGACATTCTCACTCTAACATCACTGTGGAGCTAACCCCACCTCACAGATTACAGAGATTCAAGGGAAATGAAGCATGGACAATGAATGCCATATTGCTACTGATCTTCAGGTAAGATTCAAGGAAGAGACTGAAACAGTCTATTCTACGCCTCAAGCCGCTTCTGGATTTTGGAAGTTCATAATTTTTCTGATTGCAACCGGAAACTACAAGCCCCGTGTCACTGAGAGCCTCTCATCTCATTGTTTAGGAAGAATCTACACAGTTCTGCATTTTCAATAGGTGAAAATCCCGCTCCTTCGGAAGACAGTTCGAAAGAACTCATCTCTATTTCGAGCTGCTGATCTTATCTGTAATCCGTGATCGAAGGCTAATTAACATGAACATTCCTCACTGCCTAAATATAATATCTGTATCTATACATACTCATATTTTGCCGATGACAAATGGCAATCTAGCAGGCCTGTAGTTTCCCTCTCTCTGTCTTCCTCCGTTCTTGCATGAAGGAGTATTTTTTGGGTGGGATATTCCGTAAAATCTGAGATGTAGAAACATTAACCATCTCAATAATTCCAGGCAAAGAACTCTTGATGTTGGAGGTATGAAAGTATTTAAAAAAAAAATGATATAGTTGTAGCCACTCAGCAGGTCTGGCAGTATCTGTGGAGAAGAACATAGTGTCCAGTTCCCCTTCTTCAGAACTATCAGCTGTCTCACGAGTCACTTCTATGAAGACCCCATGGTGAAGATTGTCAGGATCCAGGCATTTATCAACCAGTAGCTCCAGTAATTAACTTACTGCTACTCACTGGTTTATAATTTTCCAGACTTCCACCCTCCCTTCCGTTTCCTGGATTAAATTACCCAGATTTACCTACTATCTGAATAATGTTCACTTTGTTAATATCTTCCTTTTTAACCGAATTTACAGAAATGCTTAAAATCTGGTTATTGTGTTTCTGTCTGTGCTCTGGTCTTTGTACGTTCTATTCACTCGTCCTCCAAGTGAAACTCTTTGAAATTAGATGAAATGTTCACATGAAAACATAATCACTTTACTGAGGATGTATCTTTGAATTGTTGAATGAGTAGCAATCAACTATTAGAATTCTCTTTCTAATGCTGTCTATGAAGGCTCAATGGTTAGCACTGCTGCCTCACAGCGCCCGGGTCCAGGATTGATTCCATGAGCGTCAGTCTGTGTGGCCTTCGTACATTGTCCCCATATCAGCGAGCATTTTTGCCAGGTGTCCCAGTTTCCTCCCATATCCAAAAATGTGCAGGTTAGGTGGTTTGACCATACTAATTTGCCCTGTGGGGTTGCAGGAAGGCTGGATTAGCTATGGTAAATACAGGGGTCTGGGTGGGAATTTTTTGAGGGGGTCAATGCAGACTCGATGGCTCAGATGATCTGTATCTGCACTATAGGGATTTCATGTTAAATTGCAAATGAATCAGCCAAACATTGCAGCCCATGCAACCCACATTTAATTTCCTCATGATTTTGTACAAATGATGTTTGAGTTTGTCTGTGTCGCAATAAACTTATATCCTTTGTTCATTGAAACACAAGACTAAAAGCTCATTGTTCACAAATGTACTTCTGAGTCTATTCTTTCTTCCACCCCCTTCCTCAGCCCTCCCTTCGTATCTTAGAACACTAGAAAAATTGTCACAGTCTAGCGTCACTCTCCAGTCACAAGGACCCCTGCTACTGAGAACAAAGAATCACAAGGAAGTTCAAGGTACATGAGCAACACCTGCAATTTCACTCAGTTAACTCTATCCGTATTATATACATAATTGCCCAAAACCAACCAATCATTCAAATCCGATACACAACCTGCTTTTTCATGTTTTAGATTGTACTATTAGTAGGAAATTATTTTTTATTATTTTTATATTTGAACATTGGGCTACTACTGTGAAAATCATGAATGAAATAAATTATACTGTGGTCTGTTTCTTTTTAAAAAAAATTATCACTACAAGGGAAAATATTAGAAAGTTCTGTGCACTTTGCTCTAAATTCTAACTCTTAAACAATGTTTATCTTTCCATTCTGGTGATTCTGTTGCCCGTATACACAGATAGCCTGCGTGGAGGTGTTTTTGAAATTTTTTAATTGCCTTCATTAACTTCTGAGTGAATGGTTTCCAGGTGCAGTATTGGAGGAGCCACAATCCCAGTAATTATTGTGGTTCGGTTTAATCGATTAAGAAAATAGAAACTTTAAATTATGTCAGATAGCATTCATAAGCAAGAATAATATTTGAAGACTCGCCACTTCCATGAAGTAGAAGCATGAGATTGACTTAAACAGTTCTATTGTAGATTGCACTTTCAGACTGCAGTCTGTCAAATGAGATGTGCTGTTCAAGGGTTGAGTCTTAGCTTAGAGTTTCGTGGTTAGATAAGAAGATACTGATTTACTTCCGTCAATGTATCCATTGGTAAGCATCCCCTCTAGAACTAGAACAAAGAACATTATAGTACAGGAACAGGCCATCTGGACCACCAAGTCTGCGGCAACAAATATGGCATTTTCAACGGAAAACCTTTGTACTCTGCGTGGTCCATAGCCCTTTATTCCCAGGCTATACATAAATCTCTTAAAATGTGTCTTAAATATTGCTATTATATCTGCCTGAACAGCATCCTCTGGCAGCGCATTCCAGGCACTTGCCACCCTCTTGTTTATAAAAGAAACCTTTCATCTCAAATTTTCATTAAACTAATATCCCCCAAACCAGGCAACATCTTGTTAAACCGTTTCTGCAACTCCTCAAAGATTCCACACCTTTCTGATAGTGTGGTGACCAGAAATAAACTCAAAATTCCGAATGTGGCTGAACTAAAGTCCTATTCAGTTTCAACATGATTTGCATTTTTTTTTGATGTTCAATGCCTCGACTGATGAACGAACCATGTCGTGTACCTCCTTGAGCACCGTATTCACTTGTATTGCTACTTTCAAGGAACTGTGGATCTGCATGCCTAAATCCATCTGTAAGTTGATGGTACTTTTAAACACGCCGTTGTTTTGACCCTGAAAATCCAGGAATGAATTGCTTCTACAAATTTTGCTGCGTTGAAACTTACACAGTGCATGCATATGTATTTTTGCCTTTGAAGAACATATATTACTTGTATTCAAGAAAGGAGCGAGAGAGGAAGCCAGGACAGACAGGACACTTAGAGTTCACTTCAATCATAAAAAAATGCATTTGAATTTAATAATAATTAAATCTGGATGATTTAATCATTACTAAAAGTTACCAAAAGTTTTGCCGAACTTTAGCAATGTAACTGCTCCACTCACCAAATTGTTAAAATAGGGCAAGAAGCTTCAGTGGACAGCAAACTGTCAAAAGACATTTGCTAGCCGAAAAACTGTGTAGGCACATCCCCAGCACTGCTCCAGTCTAAGCCACACCAGATTACACGAAGCATTTCAAGGTGGCTCTCGATGCCATTAATGTGAGTGTCCGCGTGGTGGTTCTGCACAATGGTGAGGGAACAGAAAGAACCATCGGGTATTTTTCCAGGAAGTTGAACGTTCATCAACAGGAATATTCAACGGTGGAGAAAGAGACTTCAAGCTTGGTGTTGGCATAACGACATTTCAGTGTTTATATCACCAGCAATGCATTTGAGACAAATGTGTGCACTGATCATAATACATAGCCATTTTGCAAAAAAAAAAGTCCAAATTGTCAGACTGTTTGGATGGAGCTTGTTGTTGCATCCATTCAATTTGACAATTGTGTTTGTAGCAGGTCACGAAAACATGATTGCCGATGCATTATCGAGGCTCAAATGAATCACGGAGCCATTCGGTGCTGGGTGTGCCAAGGCCTGAATTTGCATGTGGTTGCGCATGTTTGCATATTTATCATTGGTATAGTGTATATGTGTGTTTCGACTACGAACCAGGTTTTTTCATAAAAAGTATTTTTAAAAATGAAGCCATCTTTTGATATTGATATTTTTTTAAGGGGAGGTATCACAAAGCTAGTCCCTTTTTCTTTCTCGAAGCTGTTCCTTTTCTCAAGGAATATATGTCCTTGATTTTTTTCAGAGTGGTCAAAAAGCTCTGCCAGTTCTGATTAGACTGGTTTGGCCTAGTCTGCCTAGACTGGTTGCCTGTTCCAGAATGTTTTGAGTGGTCAGGCCGAGTCCATAACACTAGGTATACATTACTTCCGTCACCCAATTGCTGTAAACCCATTTTTTTTTAAAGGCATGCAATTTTGCAACTTTAATATCCCTGTGGGAAACACAATGCTTAAAGGCTGTGTAAATGCATCATCTCTGAATTTATAATAAACAGGCTGCCTAGAGTATCAAGGAGCAAATCATTTCACAATGAAAAGTATAATAATATTCCACTGTATCAGGAAAGCATACGATATGATTAAGGTTGACATTGCTGCTCCTGGTAAGTATCCTGGGCAATTATATTTCTCTAAATATGCATTTCTGTGTTGATGCAATCCTTTTTTCTTTGCAACTGGTAACATGTCATCCTGATGTCACAATCATCATCAAGCAGACACACATCTGTGTGAGTGGGCATACTTTGTTAAATATCATGTATCGCCTCTAGCATTCAATCCCATGACCTGGATTTTGTTTGTGGTTACTGATCTCTCCAACTGATGACGTTTATAAGTTGGAGTTATCATGAAAGTAGATATTATTTGAGGATTTTAACTTATTTTCATTCATCCAATAACACCACATCCCCAGTGAATTATTTACCTAAATAGTTATGGTTATATTAAGGCAGAGTGCAGTGCAACAACCTGAAAGAATATCAGAAATTTGAAATTGCATTACTGAATAACCAAAAGAAGGAAGCAAGGTTTTATAGAAAGTTGCATGTTTGAATGATCAATACCATTTTTAAGGGAATGGAATAACCAATTTTAATTTGGCAACAGATATGATCAAAATTGTTATCTCCTCGTATTTAAAATCAATATGAGCTTAATTTCGTAACAGTCAGTTCATTGGGTACAAGTTACCGACTTGCATTTTTTGAGTAAAACAAAACTTGCATATTGCTTTGAAAGGCAGAGAATATGAAGGAGGGACTGAACACTTCACACTTCACACTTCATGCACGAGCTATTTTCCATTGTGCCAACAAAATAATAAAAAAAAAATCTACTTATGCTATCTTTTTTTTGGTGAGTGATATGAACATTGAGGGATTTTCTATTGGTACATTCGCTGTTGTTATACTGAGAGTGGCGATGCTAGATGTTGATCCATTAGGTTCACACAGACCTGGCCACTGTCATAATTACAGGGAAGTTTAAGAATGAAGAGGTAATTCGTTGAACCTGTCACAGCGGAACTATAATCAGTATGCATTATTTAAATACCTAATCCCAGTGCCCATTTAATAATAACAGCATATATTGGTCGAGTGTGAGAAACGAAAGTTGATAGTCACAGGCGAGATGCCAGAAGGCTGGAAGTTGGCAAACGTGGTGCCACTGTTTAAGAAGGGCGGTAAAGACAAGCCAGGGAACTATAGACCGGTGAGCCTGGCCTCGGTAGTGGACAATTTGTTGGAGGGAATCCTGAGGGACAGAATGTACATGTATTTGGAAAGGCAAGGACTGATTCGGGATAGTCAACATAGCTTTGTGCGTGGGAAATCATGTCTCACAAACTTGATTGAGTTCTTTAAAGAAGTAACAAAGAAGATTGATGAGGGCAGAATAGTAGATGTGATCCATATGGACTTCAGTAAGGCATTCGACAAGGTTCCCCATGGGAGACTGATTAGCAAGGTTAGATCTCATGGAATAAAGGGAGAACTAGCCATTTGGATACAGAACAGGCTCAAAGGTAGAAGACAGAGGGTGGTGGTGGAGGGTTGTTTTTCAGACTGGAAGACTGTGACCAGTGGAGTGCCACAAGGTTCGTGCTAGGCCCTCTACCTTTTGTCATTCACATAAAGGTTTTGGATGCGAGCATAAGAGGTACAGTTAGTAAGTTTGCAGATGACACCAACATTGGAGATGTAGTGGACAGCGAAGAGGGTGACCTCAGATTACCAGATGAGCCAATGGGCTGAGAAGTGGCAGATGGAGTTTAATTCAGATAAATGCGAGGTGCTGCATTTTGGGAAAGCAAATCTTAGCAGGACTGAATATGCTTAATGGTAAGGTCCTAGGGAGTGTTGCTGAACAAAGAGACCTTGGAGTGCAGGTTCATAGCTCCTTGAAAGTGGAGTCTCAGGTAGATAGGTTAGTGAAGAAGGCGTTCGGTATGCTTTTCTTTATTGGTCAAAGTAATGAGAACAGGATTTGGGAGGTCATGTTGCGGCTGTACAGGACATTGGTTAGTCCACTGTTGGAATATTGCGTGCAATTCTGGTTTCCTTCCTATCGGGAAGATGTTGTGAAACTTGACAGGGTTCAGAAAAGATTTACAAGGATGTTGCCAGAGTTGGAGGATCTGAGCTAAGGGAGAAGCTGAACAATCTGGGGCTGTTTTCCCTGGAGCGTCGGAGGCTGAGGGATGACCTTATAGAGGTTTACAAAATTATGAGGGGCATGGATATGATAAGTAGACAAAGTCTTTTCCCTGGTGTCGGGGAGTCCAGAACGAGAGGGCATAGGTTTAGGGTGAGAGGGGAAATATATAAATGAGACCTAAGGGGCAACTTTTTCACGCAGAGGGTGGTAAGTGTATAGAATGATCTGCCAGAGGATGTGGTGGAGGCTGATACAATTGCAACATTTAAGAGGCATTTGGATAGGTATACGAATAGAAGGGTTTGGAGGGATATGGGCCAGGTGCTGGTAGGTGGGAGTAGATTGGATTGGGATATCTGGTCAGCATGGACGTGTTAGACCGAAGGGTCTGTTTCCATGCTGTACATCTCTATGACTCTCTATGACTCTAATTGGAGTGGAACGTGGTCCCTTTGTATGCTGATTTCGCTAACGTTCCAGCCCAAGGAACAGTTCACTATTTAATAGATGCACTGCTATTAAAAGTAGAACACTTCTGGTGTTGAGTGATGTTTGTTCAACAGTGTTTAATGCAGAATATGTTGATATTCTTGAGTATCTTCCCGAACAGCAGAAACAGAAGCAAATGTTAATTATTTACTTGCAGATCAAGGGGTAGCCACGTTAACTGCAATTAATTAGTCAAGGTAATTCTTTAAAATCTTAGTGTCGTTTCCTTCTATTTTTTTTTTCAATATTCCATCTTCTTTCTTCAACATCTGAAATTCTGTGGATCAAGGGTAAGCTTTAGGTAAGGGTTCATTCTGTAGCTGTTTTGAGATTGATATTAAGTTTTCATCTAGGATTTAGAGTCCAGGAGCAGGTGACCTACTCTAATCTTTCCCCTTCTCACATTGTTAAGGGGAGCTACAGTGAGGAGAGCCATCACCATCAGGAGCATTGGGTTTTGATATTACAGGGATTAATCCGAGGGCAGTAAGCAATAAAACTATTGCACGTTAATTATGCATGATGATGTGGAGGTGCTGGTGTTGAACCAGGTAGGACAAAATCAGAAGACATGCGACACCAAGTTATTCTCCAACCTGTATGTTTGTAATCACAATCTTTTGGAGCGCTGTTCTTTCATCAGGCAGAGTTATGGATGATTTCACCATTTACTCCTTGCAATACTGACATTATCCTCCTTAAAATATGTGCACTTTGTCCCGTCCATCAATTTACATTGATTTTCTTTATAACACGGAGGCCACAATTGTTCACAATCATGAAGCATTGTTTAATTAAGATCTATATTAGTTGAGTGTCGTCTTTTTATTTTCCTCTGTGTCTGTTTCTTTTGAAATGAACTCCTGTGCTTCACTTGCATTTGCATGATTTGTTGTGCTGACTTTTTTCTTGAACTGTTTTGTGAATTTATGTCCTGAACTGCTTTGTCTCTCGTCTTTTATCAATCTCCATGGCCAAAGGTCTGTTTTTGAAATTTAATTCTTCTGACCAAAGGGAAAATAGATCACATTGTAAATATAAAAATTCGTTTATCATTCACATATCCATTGTGTAATTGTAGTAATTATTTCTATTGCCAATATGTAGAGGATTAAAAGTTTCGTTCCACAAAAGAACATTAGTAAACAGAATGGGTATTTTCAGCAGCCAGTTGCCACCAGACACACTTTTTGAGTCTAGATCCAATTGAAACTGCTGGAGTGGCAATTGACTCATGAGAAACCCGATCACCAGTGAGGTTTAGAGCACCAGCACACCACCATTGAACACGGGCATGGAAAAGTCAATTATCTTTGCTTCTAATTTCCACCTCTCCCTGATATTTCAATGTTCTGCCTTTGTTGCTTTGCTCTCCACTTCTCTACTTCCGTGACAGACTGTTAGCTGTCTACCAAAATCTATCATATATCCTCTGACTCCCAGTGCTGAGTGACTAGCTTTTGAGAACACCTCCTGCGAATGCTCTGTTCCATTTCTTCATCTCAGATTCCTTTATTATGACGTTACCTCCGCACGTAGACACGAAAATGTCTTCCCTATTTCCTCAATAGAGGTTCCTTTTCACTTTGATTCAGAAACCCCTCAATTGTGACCATCCGATTTCCCATGTTACTATATATCCACCATGCCTCTTCCTTGTTTAAACCATCGCAATATTTCCACGATATCGACTTTCCAATCACTTGCCATTAATCCAAAGCATCATCCCCATATATTTCTGTCATATTCAACTCAGTTCCAAACCATGAGTATATGCTACTGTGCTCATACCACCTTGTCCCAATCTGGGTGTGAACTTGTTTTTGATCCACAACTCAATGGAGAGTGTGATTTAAGATGGTCTAACTTGATGTCCACAATCTCAGAGTGTTTTAAAAATTTGTTAACATTCATTTATGGGTGAGGGCGACGTTCGGCGAAGTCAGCATATAGAGAAGTATGCTCAACTGTGCTCATCCTGAAAAACTCCTGAGAAGGCGACAACGAGCTGTCTTCTAGACTATTGTACTCCTTTGGGTTGTCAATATCTCTATAGTGCCAGTGGGGAGGATGTTCCAGGATTTTGTCCCTGCACCAGTGAAAGACTGATGATATAGCTCGATGTCAGGATCCTCTGTGAATTGCTGGGGAACTCGTAGGTGGTAATATTCCTGTGAATCTGCTGCATATGATCCTCTGGGTGATAGAAATTCAATGTTTGAAAGAGAATGTTAGCAGTGAGTTGGTGTCGCAGATGGCACACCCTCCTCTGATTGTGCATATGTGATAAGGGAATCAACTGGTCAGAGTAAAACATTGAGATTTCAATCAAGTTGGTTAATTCCCTTGGATGCTGTCAAATTTCTTGTTGGTGCTGAACACATCAAGCTAAATGAGGAGTATCTCATCATGTCCCTGACTGCGCATTATAGATGATGCACATGCATTGGGACATAGGAACAGGCAACTCACCACAGAAGTCAGAGCCCTTGGCGTGCTCTCGAGGCTATTTAGCTAGTTTGACTCAGTTAATGTTCTGTGGTAAACTCTCAGGTATTGATACGGCGACAGTTAGTGCTCATCATTTATTAAATACCAATCATTAATAGCTGGATTCCCTATTTTTGGTGATGGTCATTACCTGGCACTTCTAAATCATCAATGTTACTTGCCACTTGTGACTTGCCTGGCTAGAATGGAACACAAACTGTCCCAGTGACTGAAAAGTCACAAATGATGCTGAACATTGTTCATTCATCGGTGATTCTCAAATTCGAATGCTAATGTGAAGGGAATGCTGTTCGAAGATGCATCTGAGAATAAATGCACCTTCTGTAGAACTCATTGAGCGATCTCCAGGACTAACGATGATTGACCTCTAACAATTGCAATCATTGTCCTTTCTGCCAGAAATGTCATCTAACAGTGGAGAATTTCCTGCTGATCACCACTGATTCTAGTTTTCCTGGGAAACGTTTTGTGCTCTGCATTGTCAAAACTCAGCCCTCTTGTCAAGGACAGTCACCCTCCTCTCAGCTCTGGAGTTCATTCTTTATCCCAGTTTTGGAGCTAGGTTATAATGAGGTCAGGAGTTGCGAGCCCCTGAGAAAGTGAAGTAGATCGGTGACATCGCTATTCAGCAATATTTCTGGAGAGGTGCTTGCATCTGAAAGCCTTTCCAAAATGCACTGTCTTCAGCAGTTCCTTCATGTCAAGGAGATTTTATAGTTTTATAGATTTCATCGTCATACAGCATAGAAAAAGATCCTTTGGTCAAACAGTCCATGCCAACCATAATTTAAAACTGAACTAATCCCACCTGCCTGCACTGGTCCCAATATCCCTCCAAACATTTTTTGTTCATTTACTTCTCTAAATGTCTTTTAAAAATTGTAACTGTACCCGCTTTAACAACTTTCTCTGATAGTTCTTTCCCCACAAGAACCATGCTCTGTCTCCAAAAGAACACACTTTTTTATCGTTCTCATTGCAGCTGTAAATATGCCACCTCGTCTTCAGATCCAACACTCTAGGGAAACGATACCTGCCAGACTCCTAATGTATTCCACTCATTGTATTATAAGCCTGTATAAGGTCACCCCTCACCTCCTACATTCCATTAAAAAAGCTCTCAGCCTATCCAGCCTCTCTCATAAATCTAACCTTCCATTTCCTTTAATAGCCTGATGAATCTGTTCTGAATCGTCTTCAGTTTAATAATATCCTTCTTATAACAGAACAAAAAAAAAACTGTACTGAGTACTCTAGGATATACCACACTAACTTCCTGCACAAACCCAACATGGTAACTGAACCCCTAAACTCAAAGGTCTGAACAATGAAGGCAAATGTTCAGAACGCCTTCACAACAACCCTATTTATATGTGTTGCAAGATTCAAAGAATTATGTACCTGATGATTTTACTGAACACCTAGGTTTCTGACTTGGTAGAATGGTTGCTCAGAGGACGTTTCCCCATGTGATGAAATCAGGAATAAAGGTGAAAAAAGTCTCAATGGAAGGCGTTTGCCATTGAAGACGATGATGAACCTCTCTTGGAAAGTCGTTAAACTTTAGGATGCTCTTTCGCAGAATGCAGAGGTGGATGTGTTATTGAACATATTCACAGCTGAATTAATCTGATTCTTGAAAGATGGTGGAACTATAGAGACCGTGAGGGATGAAGGCGCAATTGACAGGATAGTAGAGTCTGGATCACAATCTGATTAGCGTGATCTCATTGAGCCGTGGAGAAGACTTCAGGAGCCGAATGGCCTTCCCCGATCCTGTTTCTTGCGACCACCTGAAGCGAACATTTGAAGATGATCTTCGGATTATGTGATAACTAATAACAAGTAAAACAGAAAGTGACTGAGTAAAATCGGTAGCCCTCGGGAAGTGGTCGGTTTATCGAGAAGATCTGCTGATCCAAGGTTTTGGTTTAGGAAGCCTGTCATATTATTCTTTGTGTGTAAGTGAATTTTAATTTATTAATCTGCAACTTGATACATGCTGCACAGTATTGACTTCATGCCTGTCTCGACTACTCTTTTTCTCTAGATCAACAAGTAAATGCTGATTTGATCACAACTAACTTGCCCATTGCTCTCCATAAAGATACATATTATCAGGAATTTTCATCTTGCATTCATCAGAACAATTTGGAAGAATACCAATGTGAATGGGAAACCAACATTGATATGGGATGAGAACAAAATGCTGATGGATAGCTCTACCAAAGAGCACACACAGATGCATTGAACCAACATTTGTCGAAAATTTCTTATTGCCTTCACTGGGCGTAGAATAAGAGGACTACAAGAACGTATTGGAGGAGCTGTAATCCCAGTATTTATTGTGGTTTTGAAACACCATGCAACAAGAAAATAGGACCTTTAGATCAGGTCAGTAAACATTCATTACAGAGAAGTATGATTGGCAATTCTCCATCTCCATGAAGTGGAAATGTGTTTTGGAATCCAATAGTACATATTAGAAATTGCATTTTCCGAATTATGTCTGTGAAGAGGGATGTGAAGCTCAAGGACATGCATCTTAATTTAGAGGAAAGCAGTTATATTAGGAAGCGACAAACCTACTTCTGACAACGGATCTTTTGGGAAGTATGCTGGCCTAGAACAAAGGACTGTACAACAGGAAAAGGCCGTTCGGTCCACCAACTCTGCAGCGACAAACGATGCCGTAATAAACTTCAAATTTTTTGCCTCTACATTGTTCGGATAACTTTATTTCCTGCGTTTGCGTATATCTGTCAAGATGCCACTTGCAATTTACATTGGTATGCGCCTCCACCACCTCGTCTAGCAGCACATTTCAGGAATATACCATTCGCTGCATGAAGGAAATTGTCTCTTACATGTCTTTCAAATTTTTCTCTTTTATTTTAAATATATGTCTCGAATTACTGATGTCTCCTCTCTGGAAATAAGACTCCGACGATTGATTATATCCATGTCCGTCATAATTCTTTCTTTGAGGCTGACTGTTCAAATGAAACCAAACACGCTTGCCAAACCTCCCCTCACAGCTAATACCCTCGAAACCAGGCAACGTCCAGATAAGGTATCTGTGTCATTTCTCCACATCCTCCACATCCTATTGGTAGTGTGGCAACAAAAAACATCATCCAATATTCCAAATGTGACCTCAGAAAAATTCTATGCAATTATACACCGATTTCCCAATTTGATAATCTGTACCTGACTGATGATAACAGGCATGCTCGATACCTTATTTACCACTTTATTATCTTGAATTGTCATTTTTGGGAAACTGTGGTCCTACATGGTTAGATCTCTTGTATGTTGATGCTCCTCAGGATTCTGGCAGTTCCTGTACGCTTCCCCTCTGTATTAGATCTTCAAAAATGCATCAAATCACATTCTTCTGGATTAAATACATCTGCCATTTCTCTGTCCATGTCTCCAGCCTAACTATATACTACTGCATCTTCTGGCAATCCTCCTTGTTATCTGCAACTCACCTAACCGTTGGGTCTACTGCAACTTAATAGTCAGACCACCTGCAATGTGCTCCGAAACATTTATATATAATGCAACAACAGGGGTTGCAACAGTGACTGTTTGTCTTCTATGGCCAAGTCCCAGTTCTGCATCGGTCATGCCAACTCACTGCAAATCACATGTGACCTCACCTTGTGTATCAATCTGCAATGAGTGAGGCCTTGTCAACGTGCATATAGGCAACATTTACCAACTTACCCTTATCAATTATCTTCATCACATCTTCAAATAACTTAATCAAGTTTGTGAGGCACGAACATCCCCGCTGAAAGCCGTGCTGTTTATCTCTAATAAGAATATATGTTTCCAAATATGAGTACATCCTATCTCTAAGAATATTCTCCAGTAAATTTCCCAAATACTGACATAAAGCTCACCTGTCATTAATCTTGATTTCTTCTGAATTATACCTGTTGCTTCCTTTAAGAGTAAAGGCAATATCTGCTAATCTCTGTTTTCCTGAGACTTTTTCTGTGAGGACACAAATTTTCCATACAAGGCCCAGGCAATCACTTCAAGTGCCTTTCTCGGAATTGTGGGATAGATTCTTCGAGACATGACTACATTAATACATGACAAAAACGCAACAAAGTTTTTTCTGAACTGCCCTAGAAAATCAACGTACCCTTCCAATACTCATTATTACCATGTCCATCTGCTGTGTAAAGTCTAATGCAAATCATTTATGTAGACGTTACTGACTCCAGTTGAATTTTCAGAGAAACAGCAATGGTTTGTGTGTTTCAGTCGTATTTTAATGCAGAATATTTGGAAGTAGATTTGAAGAAATGAAATATCATTTCTGTAAGTATGCCACCTTCTCTGCTGCAGATAAGGGCAGCAAATGAATGCTGGTGCAGCCAGCGACGTAGACATCCCATGAGTGAATAACAGTTACCTTTGTTCCAAAAATGTTACAAGAATAACCCAGAAATCTACAAGCCGCAATGTGGGAAATCATATAGAAATAACACACACACAGGGGAGAAAGTTAGGACTGCAGATGCTGGAGATCAGAGCTGAAAATGTGTTGCTGGAAAAGCACATCAGGTCAGGCAGCATCCACGGAGCAGGAGAATCGACGTTTCGGGCTCATGCCCGACACGTCGATTCTCCTGTTCCTTGGATGCTGCCTGACCTGCTGTGTTTTTCCAGCAACACATTTTCAGCACACACACACACACATATACACAGTCTTATGGAGATATATGGAGGCCTTAAGCGAATAATGCATTTCTTCAAGGTAAATCAAACAGAACTTAAGGTTCCAGAAATAAGACATGACGTTTGAAGGAGAACAGGGAACATATAACTTTTGGAAAATAGCAACGATATAGTTTACTCAACTTAGACCTTCTCAAGTCCCAGAGAAGCAGTTATACGCTTGCTTTGTGATTAGAAAACAAATCAAAAGTCAAAGCACAAAAGGCACATTTTCTGCGATATATTACCCAGGTGCCTTCGCCAGTCCCTGATGTGTTACTGTGTCTGTAGCTTGACGTCCAGGGCATTGACTCAGTTCAAGATATCCACTCAAGTGATGGAAATTTACCTGCAGGTATGGTTTTGTGGCAGTTTGCCTGCAGAATACAATTGCAAGACATCAAATGCCGTGCCATAATTTATTAATGATATATTTAGGTATATGTTTCTTATCTTTGTGCAATCACATTAGTTCTACCTATGGCTATGTTTTTATAATTTCAACTAGAATTATTATAACGCCAACTAATAGTCGTTATGTAAAGAAAAATAAAAAAAGAATGTCATTCAAATGATCAACATATAATGCCTGTTGCTAATATGTCACATGTTGATTTTCCCTGGAATGCTCCAAACATACAAATTATAAACTGAGACTCTACAAACTCTTGCACCATCTTCTTTATTATCCTTTATTTCTAGGAAGAAACTTGTGTCTATATAGATAATGGAAGCTCAAGAACATAGAACTAAAATGCTCCTATTACTCCTCAGATCTAAATTTCCAGGTGAGGCTTTGTCACAACTGCATTCCTGGTCTGCTTCTCACTCAGTCGCGGCCATTCACAGCGTGTTTCTTTTGAAAAATATTGAAAAGTCGCGTTGCATTTTCTTGATCTTTTTTAAATGAACAATGTATTGTGTATATTTTTCACAATGAATACTCTCCTAATTGTCTCCTCATATCAAGAAAAAGCTTTTCAAACACAATTTCGTTTTCATCAATCTATGTTCACTTTGCTCACCACACTATTATTTTCAATTAAATCATTAAAATGTAATCATTTTTAGAGTCAAGTGCTTTTCTGACGACTGAGGTAAAATCTAACTTGCCAATTTTGTTCAACCCACTTTACTTGAATTTAAATAAGACGTGCTCATTATTGGCAGAAATTACATTTCTATGCACAGCACCTGTTTCAACTCAGCAAAACTGGTCGGACCAATTAATTGCTCCGCCACTTCAGTTTTCAAGGTCAAGACACTAACCAGACAGAGTCAACATCCATTGTAAAAGTAAAACAAAGTCTGTCCAACACAATCCATGGACACATTCTACTTAACAACGGCACAATAGCAGTCCACGAGGCCACTAATCAATATTTTTCCTTCATGCAGTGTAAATGTCTGTTTTCCCCTTGACTTGGTATTTTTGTGAAATGTCCTGTGTGCAACACGGAAATATTCTATAAAATATTATATTGCACTGCGGTGTTCATGTCATATACTACCAAATGGCACATGTTCTAATTTTAAATAGTGGGTCATCGATTATCCAGAATCTCCGAAATCAAGGAAAATATACGAAAAACTTCCACTTTCTCCAAAGTGATCTCTGTTAGAACATAATATGTATGCCATCATGTCATGGGGATTCTTAAAGTAGCTTGCAAAAAAAAGTATATGATTCTTAAATACCAAAATTTGTTCACAGACCTATGTTACCTTTTATTTCAGGTAGGGAATTTCTGTCTTCCATTGCTAAGACAAAACAAAAATTAATATTTGTGCCATTAACTTATTGCCTATAACAACTTTTCCCTATGCAGATTCTCAGGAGAAATTGCTTACTTTAACTCTGTTCCAGAAATCCGTGAAAGCTGTTATCACCTGCTTACGGTTTCAAGCTCAATACTGACTTCAGCCATTGTTGATTGTCATGAAGAAAAATAAATCTGGATCGCAAGTGCACTATAAGAAAGGAAAACTGTCTTCTTCACCAGGTCTGGTCTGCATGCAGACCCAGTTCCAGAGGAATGCAGTTGGCTCTTAACTGTCTGTGGAATAGTTTAGTGAACTACTTTATTCCAGAGTAATTAGGGATGAACAACAAATGATAGACAAGTAGGCGATGTTCACGCCCCACAAACGTTTTATTTTGTGCATGAAAATGACTGACTTCCTGAATAAGTGCCCTACGATAATAAACATTGATGAAACAAAATGGAACCTAGAGATGGGTTGCAGTTGAATAAATACATTATTCTTGTTAATCTACGGAGTTCACCTTATTTAGCTGGTTAATGTGTTAGAATTCTCTGGAATTTGATTCGTTTCCAACTCAGTCTCAATACTGGTGCCTATTATTTCCATCACTCAATTGTTGTTAACACAATTAAAAAGAACGTTTTATTCAATGTTGCAACCATAATGTCCCTGCTGAGAGCCCAATGGATGTTACAAAGGTTTACAGATTCTGTGACTGTCTCACTTCAGAGATCAGTAGAAAAAAAGTTTGCCAGCAATACCAAGCAGCAGATCACTTCACACTGATAAAAGGGGAAATACATCACACTGTCAGGGAAATATGGTCATTGCCATGATTGATGTTTCTGGTAAGTGAAATGAGCCATTGAAGTTGTGGAAATCTGTGTTTTTGAGCTGGTCTATGCCATTTTTGTTCGCAACTAATATGACATTCTGAGATAACAATCGACATCATGCAGAGACACGATCAATAGTGGTAGCATCTTAATTTTACTGAATCTCCTTTATAGTTTAAGTCCGTTACTCTAACTGAAAGTACACCCACTGGGTTTCCCGAATTGTTATTCTATTGCCTGGAGTGGAATCTTTGTTACTTTCCAAACAGCACAAACAGCTTGTGGAGACAAGGATGTATTCTAAATTTGAGTCCCAGTTGAATCGTACTGAGTTCAGAAGACGAACAAATGTGGAATAGACCTTTCTTTTTTCAGTTTTGTTTTGATTGGGGTTCCCAGATCTCTCCAACAGAGGACGAGTACAAATTCGAGAGACTGTACTAATTCGAACGTTTGAGGATGTTGATTTACTTAATCCACCCATGAACACCCATGCCTGAATGTGTATGGTTACAATAGGACAGCCACTTTGCAAAGGGTAATGCAGCAATACTCACTGAGCTTTAGAAATTTGAAAATTGACTGATGAATGACTGAGAACTGTGCACAAGTTGTGAACTAGGGATGCATCAATGTATGAATTAATTATTCGTCAGAGAATGGCACAACTATTTTCATTAGACAGTAAATGCGATCAAAATTGTTGTCTCCAAGGTTTTCAGATTCAATCTGACCTCAAAATACATTATATCACAACAGAAAAATCACTGATCACAAGTTATGTAATTGAATTTTTTGAATAAGGCAAAACTTGTGCATTGCTTTGAAAGAAAATGAAGTTCTGCATTGAACGATGCAACTTCAATATCTTAAAGGTGATCCAACAGGCATAATTGAAAGATATTAACAATGTACCCTATCACATTTCAGTGTAGAAATTAAATGTAGCAGAGATGGACTGAACAATTCATGCAGAATGTATTCCATTGATCCAAAGGTAGTAATTCGCTTTTTGCTGTCAGTGATATTTTTAGAAATGACTGATAATATTGAAGACATTTATTTGAATACATTCGCTAGTCTCTGCCCTTTCACTGTGAGTGATAATGTTTCATGCTGATATGCTGGTGACCACTACGTGGAAAGATAGCTGACATAACTCCCCAAAGTCCAACATCATAACTTTATTCAATTACGTCATCTACAAAACAAGAATCCGACCTGTGTGCAAATCAAAGGTTTGCTAAGTTCCCAATAGACATTACCAGAAACGATGATAATGTTCAATCAGATCTTGGTGCAGGGAAATGTCACAGTGAAGTTGTTTCTGGGATCATCTGTCAATGCAGAATTGAATTCAGTGTGGGAGATAACCTGGAGCCACACACCCAACCACAGTGTTAATATATTACTGAGACGAAATGTTGTTGGAAAGTTACATTACATGTGAGCCATTGCCTGCAGAAAACACAAGAGCCAAGTGAGCATGTATTACTAGGAAGATATGTAACTTTGGATATGCAGTTAGCGTGGGTCATTTCCTAGAAATGAGCACCTAATCCAGGTCACCAGGTATTTCTGGGTGGAGTTGTCACTGTACAATTGGGTTTAGCATGAGACATGAATCGGAGTGGAATCTAGTTTTAAATTTAGAAGTTTCAAACAAAACATGCTGAAATTCTATGGACTGAGCGTAATCTTTGGACAATTGTCCATGCTGTGACTGTTTTGAGGTTGATGTTCAGTTTTCATCAATGATTGAGACTCCAGGAGCAGGTGAACTGCTTTAACCTTTGCCGTCTGACACCACTGATGGGGCTTCCAGTGAAGAGAGACATCACTACGTCAGGAAAAATTACATTGTGTTTTGATATAAAAAGGGATTAATTCGAATGCAGGAAACAATAAAAATACAGCACAGTTAATTAAACATCAATGATCTATTGAATTCCTTTATTCTGGCATTATCTGATGAAAAGATTTGCATCTTCTGCACTAACGTACTTTATTTTTGTAATGCAGAGGCTACAGCTGTCCACTGTCACCTAGTGCTATTTAACTAAGTTCTATATTGCTTGAATTTCATTTTTTATTTTACCTCTAGGTCTATTCCTGTCGAAATAAACTCTTATGCTTCATTTGCATTTTTAATGGTCTTGTTGCCCTGACTTTTACTTGAAGGGGTTTATGAATACCTTTGATTCTCTTACTTAATCAGACTCTGTGTCCAACGGACTATGTTGGAAGTTTATTAACCTGACAAAAAAAAGACCACGTTAGCAATATGAAATTTAGTGTGCCATTCACATGTGTAATTGTATCCATTGTTTAGAAGGCCAATATCTTTACGAATTTCCAAAAGGAAATTTGTGAACTAAATGAATACCTCTAACAGTCCATTAATGCTGGATGCACTTTTTCACACCAGATATTTATTAATCCAAATGTAACCTGATATTTGGACCTTCACTCAGGAATGTTAGGCTAAGAACTTAGATTATTGGTGAGGTGTTACGATCATTCTCGCACTATCATTTAAAATTCGAGTGGAAAATTCAATCATCTTTGCTTTCAATTTCCATCTCTTCCACATATTTCAAAGCTCTGTCTTTGCTTCCTACTTTTTAACTTCCTTGAGGCTTAACTTTCCTTCAATATCTAACACAAATTCTCTGACTTAATTCCGAAGCCAATTCCTGGGATGGCTCCATTCCACCTCCATGCTACAAGGATAAGTTCAAGCATTGAGACCAAAATGTCTTCACTTTTTCCTGAACCGAATCTCCTTCTCACTTTGCTTAACAAACCCCTCGATTATGACCATCTCATTTCCCATGTACTGACATAAATCCGGGCTCGAACCATGCTAATATTTTTGTCACATCAAACTTCATCTCCTTGCGTCAATGCAAATCATATCTCCCAACTTAGCGCTGTTCCTCAAAAATCTCGATATCTTTCTCTCATGTCTCCCCTGTCATCTCTTTCGAACTCTGTTTTTCCATTCATTGCTTCAGGTTTTTCAAACTATCTAATTTCATTCTGAAATGCAAACTTCTGCGCTTGACTTATCTGCAATGACTGTCTTCAAATCTAAGTCTGGCACCATTGAAAATGAACTACGAAGCTATGGAAATTACAATGAATTGGCGCCCTTGCAATCTTGGAGCAGATTGGCTCTCCACAAATTCTTTTGTCTTTTTCCTGTACACACCACCTTCTCTGCCACCCCACCCCCTGCACTTTGGTATATTTGACTTTGTTTTGAATTAGTAACGCAATGTAGTGATTCATAGAAATACGTAAAACCACTGAACCTGCCTGGCCATTGGGTTTAATAATGGTTGATCAAATATATCAATTCATTTGTGATTCTCCATTCCTGCATCCCCGAACACCATAAACATTTAAAAATAATATTTATCATCCGGCTCAAACACGTACAACCAAATCATGATTTTCTTTTAACAGCAAAAATGTGCTAAATCCTTTACATAGTTTCTCTTGCAATTAACTTACTGGCAACTGCAGTCCACTGTCGGGCAACATGTGGCCTGTCTACGTGCTCAACTCATAATTTGGTAGCATGTCAGTCACGTATTGAATTATTGATTTGATTGTATTATTACAGATAACTTATCATTATTTCAAAGCATATTTTCTGCAAGTCATTCTGGCTGTCATGTAATCGGTGTCCTGTTCACTGTAGCTTTTTTCTTTGATCAATTTGTGGCAATTGTTGTCAGAAGCTCAAAACTAAAATTGTGCTCAGGAAACCGGTACTTTGGTTTTGCCAACAACTTGCAAGGTGATCTCTTTAAAAGATAACAATTTCTACTTTATATTTGCAATTTGGGGCTAATTCGTAACATCTCCTGATTTTGTAACGAAAAACAAAGCTACTAATCAGATCCTGCAAGGATGGCCCTTCGAGTTTTTGATAAGATAATAACTCTATGCCTCCAATATGCTTTAATGTTGTTTCTTAATGCTCTGCCAGTTAGGTACAGATTGGTTATCAATGGAGTCCGCAAAGGTCTGATGGAATAGGGAAAGAGAAAGAATCGTAGTGACTCAGACATGGAGAGTCGAAGAAAATGTATGATTTTACTCTTCATAACATCCAGGATTTGCACATTGTTGTGGTTTGCACATGCCAGATCCTTCTTAAATTCCAATACTTGTAGAAGTATCTTTGAAAATTTTAATAATGATTTATTCATATTAGCTGAAATTGCAGATATGTTCTTCATTTAAGTTTGTTACACAAACGTAATTATATATGGGATGACTTAGTGTGGAGCAGTTAAAGACTGCACTGAGATTTTCAGTTGAATCAAAATTAAAGTACTTCAGAAAATAAAGTACTGAATACAGCTTGGACGCACTGAGGTATTTATTATAAAATGCAGCGTCCAGTTGGAGAGACAAGAACCTTAGAGAAAATAAGAAAGCAAAAGAAGTTTCTCGGGATTTCAGGAATTTTCAGAGATATGATGGTTCCTGGATGTCAGAGGGAGAAGGGTAACCTGAATTCATATATAGGTGGTCTGTAAAAGATGCTGAGAAAATATGAGGGATTTGTTTCATTGTCTGTTTCCTGCTCAGAGTAATTCAGAAGTCATTCCCACACTAATTTCACTGTAGTGCTCAACCCAGCACATAAATTGTAGATGTTCATGGGAAATGAAGTATGCAAAATGCATGTTTAGTTGTCACTGTAATTCAGGGAAATTTCAGTTTAAGAACCAGCGCAGTAAGTTTTTCAACAAACCCCCCCCCCCCCACCCCCCGCCCCAAGCCTCTTGTTTTATTTAATCATTTCATAGAACATAGAAGAATACAGCGCAGTACAGGCCCTTTGACCCTCGATGTTGCGCCGATCCAAGCCCACCTAACCTATACTAACCCACTATCCTCCATATACCTATCCAATGCCCGCTTAAATGCCCATAAAGAGGGAGAGTCCACCACTGCTACTGGCAGGGCATTCCATGAACTTACGACTCGCTGATTTCATGATTGTTCCGATTGTAAGTGGAAATCTACACTTGATATTTGCTGATAAAATGCATACGCTTAATATTCATTCCAACATTAGATGAGCATTTTACAAAAGTCCTATTTGATTGCTTAGGATGTCACCCTAAAGCAAAGTATGAGCATCAGTATTTGTTGGCTATACTGGTTGTGATTCCTTGATTTTCTGAGACCATGACATCCCATTATATCATGACTAAAAGGATTGTAGAAGAATTGCTTAAAACTTTAATTGATAGAGACTACCCACAGAGAGGTAAAAACAATGACTGCAGATGCTGGAAACCAGATTCTGGATCAGTTGTGCTGGAAGAGCACAGCAATTCAGTCGGCATCCGAAAAGCTTCGAAATCGACGTTTTGGGCAAAAGAGAGACAATCAGATCAAGAGCCAGGTTTTACATCAACGTCATTCAATTAAGGTATGGACATCTTAGGAACAAAGCAGTACAAAACCGAACTGGAACATCTAAGAACGTCAGGAAGCACCAGAACAGTGGCATCAAACTTGAGTGGTCATGTTGAGTATTTACAGTCAAGACTATACAGAAAATTTCGTTACAGGAAGTACATATGCAACTTTTGTAATTGGAGTGCACCTACATCAATAAACTAAATTCGATCCATTTGAATTAGCTTTTGTGAATGAGGTGGAGAGGACTACATAAACTAATTGAGGAGAAATTGGTGAGTCAAATTTCAGAGACTATATATTTGGACAGTATGTCAAATTTTAGAGAGAGAAAATAGAACAGGCGCATTGATGAGACAGCAATTAAAATTAGCACAGCGTGTGATAAAACAGGCAGTAGGTAAGAGATTAGATATTCATAAATTCACCAGAGGAAATAAAGTGCTGGCATAATTCCTGGTGGTAGGTCAACTTTTTTATCGCAAGGTTTAGTGATATTATCGAATCGAAAGAAAATTGAAATGGAAGGAGCACTCACAAAATGTCATGTGATTATTCTCAGACGGTATTTTAATTGAGAGCGAAGGAAAGCAAATTGAGAATTTGGTGTTGGTTACATTCCAGGGTGAAGAAGGCAAAGGCTGATGATTCTGAATTTGGCATTACTCAAAGTAAGATGTACAATCAATAAGTTCTCAAACATTAGCATACATTATTGATCCGAAAGAGTTAATAAAATCACGTTGAGATCTATATAGAGATAAGATGGTATGAAACTGATTACACATGATGTCATAATTGGAATGCAGTTCCAGTTAAGCAATATCCTTATGCCTTAACAATCTGAAATAGACACAGGGCAAAAAGGGTCGTAGAGGTGTTAGCAGCTTTTTTCATACAGTATGGGCTACCTAGAGAGATTCATTCGGACCAAGGGTCAAATTTTACTACTCAGCTGTTTAAGGAGGTTATGGATAGCTTGGGTATATCGCACTTTGGATCCAGTTTGTATCATCGTGAATCCCAGGGAGCTTTAGAAAAGTGGCATCACACCTTGAAGATCATGTTGCGAGCATTCTGTCACAAATGATTGGGATAAATGCATCCCATTCGTATTGTTTGCCATGAGGGATGCCTCAAACCTATCTAATCAGTTCACTCCATTTGAGTTAATATTTTGGCATGAAGTGAGAGGCCCTTTGAAATTAATTAAAGGAAAATTGACTGGACTGAAGTCGGAGATCTCACAATTAGATTATATACCAGAGGTGATGGAAAGACTAAATCGAGTAGGTGATTTAGGTAAATAACACCTAAAGAGGGCAAAAATATAGAATGAATCAGGTAGCAGATAAAAGCGCTGAGATTCTGACGCTTTCCCAAGGGGATAACGTGTTAGAATTGTCACCAGTGATAGGAGATCCTTTCAAAGCCAGGTATAATGGTCCCTTTCAAATTGAGAAAAAGTTGAGTCAGATAAATATTAATTAAAAGATGCCAGCAAAAGAAGGTAGGGGCATGTCACGTGTACCAACAAAACCGTAGTAAGCGAGAGAGAAAGAACTGGAGAAAAAGGTGAGAGTTACTTCCCCATAGAGTCAGGAATCAAATCCAGGTGATATCAATTTTAATATGCCACAAAATTGATAAAAAAAAAGTGAAGTAGTCCTTGAGGAGTGTGATAGGTTATAAGCTATCTGTTTCAGGAGCATAGAACGCAGTTGAAAGATTTGCTACTGCAAGGACATGTGTCAGAATCAGATGCAGAGGACCAGTTCTAACGAACATGATGTCGACGTAGGGAAAGCCAATCTGATAATACAATACCCCTATCGGTTTAATCCGTTCAAAGCCAGACAATTCCAGATGAGGACATTATCGAACAAAGCCAGAGTGAGTGGAGTTCACCGATTGTCTTTGATCCCAAACCGGATGGGACTCAACAATTGTGCATAGATTATTGGAAAATTGGACTCATATACATTTCCTGGATTAGAGGACTGTGTCGAGAAAGTCGGAGAAGCTAGTTACATCACCAAGTTGGACTTAATGCGTGGTTACTGGCAGGTACATTTATCAGCATTGATTAAAGAAATTTCTGCATTTGTAACTCAAATGGGCTATATGTGTTTAAAGTGATGTTGTTTGGAATGAAGAATGCACACGCTACATTCCAAAGACTGATAGTCACAGAGTCATAGATATGTACAGCATGGAAACAGACTCATTCGTCCAACCCATCCATGCTGACCAAATATCCCAACCCAATCTAGTTCCAACTGCCAGCCCGCGGCCCATATCCCTCCAAACATGTTCTATTCATATAGCCATCCAAATACCTTTTACATGTTGCAATTTACCAGCCTCCACCACTTCCTTTGGCATCTCATTCCAAATATGCACCACCCGCTGTGTTAGAAAGTTGGCCCTTAGATCCCTTTTATATCTTTCCCCTCTCACCCTAAACCTATGCCCTCTAGTTCTGGACTCCCCGACACCAGGAAAAAGACTTTGTCTATTTATCCTTCCATGCCCCAAATAATTTTGTAAACCTCTATAAGGTCACCCCTCAGCCTCCGACCATCCAGGGAAAACATACCCACCCTGTTCAGCCTCTCCCTATAGCTCAAATCCTCCAACCCTGGCAACATCATTGTAAATCTTTTCTGAACCCTTTCAAGTTTCACAACATCTTTCTGAAAGGAAGGAGATCAGAATTGCATGCAATATTCCAACAGTGGTCTAGCCAATGTCCTATACAGCTGCGACATGACCTCCCAACCCCTGCACTCAATACTCTGACCGATAAAGAGAAGCATACTAAATGCCTTCTTCACTATCTTATCTGCCTGCGACTCCACTTTCAAGGAGCTATGAACCTGTACTCCAAGGTCTCTTTGTTCAGCAACACTCCCTAGGACCTTGCCATTAAATGTACGAGTCCTGCTAAGATTTGCATTCCCAAACTACAGCACCTTGCATTTGTCTGAATTAAACTCCACCTGCCACTTCTCAGCCCAATGGCCCATCTGGTCAAGATCCTGTTGTAATCTGAGGTAAACTTCTTTGTTGTCCACTGCAGCTCCAATTTTGGTGTCATCTGCAAACTTACTAAATATACCTCTTTGCTCACATCCAAATCATTTATGTAAATGGTAAAAAGTAGTGGACGCAGCACTATTCCTTGTGGCACTCCACTGCTCACAGGCCTCCAGTCTGAAAAACAGCCCTCCACCACCACCACCCTCTGTCTTTTGCCTTTGAGCCAGTTCTGTGTCGAAATGGCTAGTTCTCCCTGAATATCGTGAGATCTAACCTTGCTCACCAGTCTCCCATGGAGAACCTTGACAAACGTCTTAGTAAAGTCCATATAGATCGCATCTATCGCTCTGCCCTCATCAATCCTCTTTGTTACTTCTTCAAAAAACTCAATCAAGTTTGTGACACATGATTTCCCACGCACAAAGCCATGTTGACTATCCCTAATCAGACTTTGCCTTTCCAAATGCATGTACATCCTATCCCTCAGGATTCCCTCCAACCACTTGTTCATTGCCGACGTCAGGTTCACTGGCCAATAGTTCCCTGGTTTGTCCATGCCACCTTACTAAAACAGAGGCACCACGTTAGCCATCCTCCAGTCTTCCAGCACCTCACCTATCGATGATATAAATATCTCAGCAAGAGGCCCTGCAATCACTTCCCTAGCTTCCCATAGAGTTCTAGGGTATATCTGATTTGGGCTGAAAATGTGTTGCTGGAAAAGCGCAGCAGGTCAGGCAGCATCCAGGGAAGAGGAGAATCGACGTTTCAGGCATAAGCCCTTCTTCAGGAATTTGGTTATGGGGATTCATCCACCTTCATGCGTTTCAGGACATCCTCCTCTGTAATATGGACATTTTTCAAGATGTCAGCACCTATTTCCCTACATTCTATACCTTCTATGCCCTTTTCCACTGTAAATACTGATGCAAAATACTCGTTTAGTGTCTCCCCAGTTTCTGCGGCTTCACACAAAGGCTGCCTTGCTGATCTTTGACATGCCCTATTCTCTCGCTAGTTACACTTTTGTCCTTAATGTACCTGTAAAAACCCTTCGGATTTGCCAAACTGTGTTTGCCAAAGCTACCTCATGTCCCCTTTTTGCCCTCCTCATTTCCCTCTTAAGTATACACCGACTGCCTTTATACTCTTCTAAGGATTCACTCGATCTATCCTGTCTATACGTGACATATGCTTCCTTCTTTTTCTGAACCAAACTCTCAATTTCTTTAGTCATTCAGCATTCCCTATATCTACCAGCCTTTAATTTCACTCGAACAGGAATATACTTTCCCTGGATTATTGTTATCTCATTTCTGAAGGCTTCCCATTTTCCAGCATCCCTTTACTTGTGCACAATTTCCCCCAATCAGCTTTTGAAAGTTCTTCCCTAATACTTTCCAAATTGATCTTTCTCCCAATTAGAACTTCAACTTTTACATCTTGTCTATCCTTTTCATCACTATTTTAAATCTATTAGCATTATGGTCATTGGCCCCAAAGCGCTCCCCCACTGACACCTCAATCACCTGTCTGTGGTATTTCCCAAGAATAGGTCACGTTTTGCACCATCTCTCGTAAGTACATCCACACAGTGAATCCGAAAAATTTCTTGGACACGTTTAACAAATTCCTCTCCATCTAAACCCTTCGCACTATGGCAGTCCCAGGCTATGTTTGGAAAGTTAACATCCCGGATCATAAATACCTTATTATTCATACAGGTAGCAGTGAGCGCCTTACAAATTTGTTTCTCCATTTCCCACTGACTATTAGGGGATCTATAATACAACACTAATAAGGTGATCATCCCTTTCTTATTTCTCACTTCCACCCAAATAACTTCCCTGGATGTATTTCCGGGAATATCATTCCTCACTACAGCTGCAATGCTATCCCGTATCAAAGAGGCCACTCCCCCTCCTCGCTTGTCTCCCTTTCTATCCTTACTGTAGCATTTGTATCCAGAACATTTGTATCCCGTCCATCCCTGAGCCATGTTTCTGTAATTGCTATGATATCCCAGTCCCATGTTCCTAACCACGCCCCGAGTTCTTCTGTCTTCCCTGCAAGGCCCCTTGCATTTAAATAAATGCTTCTGTTCTCAACTGTACCAGTCACAGATTGATCTCTTTTCTCACTTATCCTGGTCCCCACGTCCCCCCCCCCCCCCGCCCCCCCCACATTACTGGTTTCAATCCTCCCGAGCAGCTCCAACAAATTTCCCTGCCAGTATATTATTCCCCTTCCAATTTAGGTGCAATCCATCTTTCTTGTTCAGATCACTTTTACCCCAAAAGAAATTCCAATGATCCAAAAATGTGAATTCTTCTCCCACACACCAGCTCCTCAGCCACGCATTCATCTGCTCTATCCTCCTATTCGTGCCTTCACTAGCTCGTAGCACCGGGCGTTATCCAGATATTACTACTCTCGAGGATCTCCTTTTTGTATTCCCGCCTAACTCTCTGTAATCTCCCTTTAGAATCTGCACCTTTTCTCTTCCGAAGTCGTTTGTTCCAATGTGGACAGATACCTCTTGCTGGCCCCTCTCCCACTTGTGAACATTCTGCATCCTCTCTGAGACATCCTTGATGCTGGCACCAGGGAAGCAACACACCATTCTGCGTTTTCACTGCTGGCCACAGAAATGTTTCTCTCTACCTCAGACTGGAGAGTCCCCTAACACAGTTGATCTCTTGGAAGCCCTCAATGTATTAGAGCCAGTCTCAATACCAGAAACCTGGCTGTTCATGCTATATTCCCTTGAGAATCCATCACCTCTTACATTTTCCGAAACAGCATACTTGTTTGAAATGTGGATAGCCACAGAAAACTCCTGCACTAACTGCCTACCACTCTTACCCATCCTGGAGTTAACACATCTGTGTGACTGAATCTGAGACTTTCTCCCCTTCCTATAACTGCCACCCATCACATATCATTGCTGTTGCAAATTCCTCATTGCGTTTAATTGTCTCTCCAACTGATCCATTCGATCTGATACGATTCTCAACCAATAGCATGCATTGCAGATATAATCCACAGTAATCCGTAAACTCTCCTTATACTCACAAATCTGACAAGAAACGCTTATCACTCTACAAAAGGCCATTTTTGCTCCTTCACAATTTACAGACCCTTAAAATAATACCGTCTTATTCCTCTGCAAAACACTACTCAATGTTAAAACTATTCACTTATCTCTGTGCTGTGACCTCAGCCAAACTCCAAGATCACTTGTGAATTTCACTGTTTGTTGATTTTCCCAGATGCACTCCGATGTCCAGCGAATTCCAACAGCAAAGGCAGTAACTGTGCAGGTTGACTGTGGTGTCAGATTCTTTCTCCCCCTCTCTCCTGCACTAACCTCACTATGTCCTTCTTTTGTCTGCATCTCTCCCTTTTTGATTTTTTCTCCAAAAGATCCAAAACAATGTAACAGCATATGAAACAGTAATTGCTGCTCCTGGAATTCGAGGAAATCATCTCCAACACCTAAAATACCTCAAAAAAGGAGCAGGTGTACAGCCAGAATTTTTTCCCGTTCTCCATCTTGGATTAACCCAGATAATGAAAGAATTGTTAACAAACTGTGCAGTGTATTTGAACGATGTAGTGATCTTCAGTAAGTCGTGGAAAGGTCACATGGTGCATTTGGCAGAGATCTTTGAAGGAATGCAAGATGCAAAAAGTGACTATAAACGTTAAAAGTGGAATTCGCGGAAGATGAGGTGACATTCTTGGGACACAACATCGGTCAAGGCAGCTGACCCCGCAGAATGCAAAGATGAAAGCCATCGAGGAATTTCCATGACCAATCTCGAAGAAAGATGTGCTCCTTAGGACTCAGCGGATTTTATTGAAGCTTGTTCCAAACTTCAGCAGTGTACTGGCACCATTAACCGATTTGCTGAAGAAGAAAATAAAGTTTCCGTGGCCAGACCAAATCCAGAAGGCATTTGACCATTTGAAATCACTATTAAGCACCAAACCAGTTTTAGCTACACCAACCTTTTCAAAACGTTTTAAAGTCGCCATTGATGCAGGTGACATAAAAGTTGGAGCTGTACTCCTATAGGAAGACGAGGACGGGTTTGAATTGCCAGTTGGTTACTTTTCGAAAAAGATCAACACCCACCAGAGGAAATACTCATCAATCGAAAATGAACCATTGAGTTTGGTACTGGCCTTACACTACTTTAATGCATATCTCACAAACAATATGTTGAGTCCACTGATCACACTCCGCTACATTCTTAGAATGCATTAAAGACAAGAATATGATACTATATCGCTGGAGGATTATGTTACAGACGTTTAATTTAAAAATCGTACATCTTGCGAGTCACAGGAATGTAATCACTGATGCTTTATCGCCGATTTAAATGATAGAGTTTAGATGAGTTTTATATTATACAGGTATATGAAGATTGTATGGTGAACTTTTTTAAAGTTATCTGTATGTTAGGGTGAACAGCACCAATTGTTCGGAATAGGATACAGTGCAACATGTGGTCAAGGGATAGATTGGGTAGCTGGTTGCCTGGAGACAAAAACATGTTTGAATTAGAGCAATCAATTTAAATTATACACCCTCAAATACCAAACTCCAAATTAAGTTTGAATTTAGTATATTGATAATCTTAAAATCCAATGACACAATCCCATGCTTTGGGCATATAAGACTGGGAAAATGTGAATAGTTCGGAGGAAAATTGCCAAGCTAATGACATCATCAAACTGCCCACAGAATAGCCCTCTTAATGGTACATTTATCGATCAGTAACCTGTGAAGCAGAATCCCCAAGAAGAAGAAAAGAAGATCCGAATACAGAGAAGAACCGAACGCTGCCTGGTTTTTGAGATAAGAAATTTTGTTTTATAAATCTTAATCGGGAGTTTTATCAGACCAATATTATAGCAAAAGGTAATTATTTTCTTTAAGAAATGTAGTTAGTAATTTTTAGTTTAAATAGTTCTTGGCCGCTCGAATTTTCACAGATTACTGCAAGGGATAAATCTTTTCTGTGTTGCTGCTTTAAATTAAGCAGAAGTGTTTACAACATGTAGTAACATGAGTTCTGAATATTGTAGCATATAGCACATATCCTTAGTCCCCAAACCTGTCACAATATACAAAGCGCAATCTTGGTGTGTGATGGAATATTCCTCACTTGCCTGAATAATGGCAGCTCCAAGAAAACTCCAACACATACTCTCTCACACACACACACACACACACACACACACACACACACACACACACACACACACACACACACACACACACACACACACACACACACACACACACACACACACACACACACACACACACACACACACACATTTGTCTCCTGCCTGTTGACATTGATGGAACCAATTTCACGGTTTGTTATAGATTCCGTGAACATTTGATTGATACCATCCAAAATGAAGCAACTGACATGAATGCTACCATACCCACAAATACCAAATCCTTCTCTCATCTAAAGTAGTAGCAGTGATACACTATAGAAATACATCAAAGATCCTCAGAGAGCACTTTCAGAACATATCGCCAATTCCATTTGGTGGGGCAATGGCTGCAGCTATATTAGAATATTGCACACCTTCATGTTGACCTCTGCGACATTCCCCACTCTGACTTGAAGATATATAATTTTTGCTTTAGTTTTGCTTGGTTTTGCCCTCAAATTCTCTCTACAACAACATTGTGCATCTTCCTACAGAAATATGGATCGTGTCAAGAAGGTACCTCACCATGGAAAGTAATAAAGGCTCACCCATGCAATTGAACTCATATTGTAGGGTTGAACATATGCTGCCAACATTTTTAGGCTAAGTGGACTTTGTGGAAAGTGTCGACTTCCTTAGATGGGATGCAACATCGGTGAAAGGAAGTCTTGATAGTGTTGTGTGGATTGGAAATTAAATAGCAATACATCTGCAAATGCGAACCTTTATTTGAAGTAAAGTTTCAGACATTCCAAGTATCGCCAGAGGTGCTTCTTCTCTTTTCCTCTCTCTGCACAGCAAAGGATAAACGTGGATGTCAGCAATAGTTTTGGTACATGACTAGGCTTGGACCATTGCAATAATCCTATCAACTCCTAGCAGTGAAATGTACTTCTGCTTCTTGTGAGAGAGGTGAAATGATGTGTGGGAGGATGGAGCTAAGCGTATGGTGCATTAGTGATAAGGCAAGCCCTGGAAAATTGTGTGTGTGGTGTCGCTCGAACGAATGAAATTTTGTCCTCCATGACACTCGACAATGTTTGAATTAGTATATTTCTGTTCAACCGCAGCCTTTAAGCAACGTTTCTAATCACATACAGAGATATAATTGCATGTACCATAATGTCCCTCTGAACCGATACACTTTGTATCGTTTCATACTACGTTGCGTGGTCTCTTTCATTTTTCTTTTGTTTTATCTGTCTCCAAATGCATTGTCTCATAATTATTGGAATTCAATACCATTTGTGACTATTTTTGGCACCCAATTCTTATACTGAAAACTTGGTGCAGTTTGCAGCATTTTTACTGAATTTTCATCGAAATGGTAAATTGTTTCATGATATTCAAATAACGTGAGAATGCACATTGCATTCAAGTCCGAGTCGCTGACATATATGCAAGCACAAGCCTGTGGATTTGATATTCCTCCCTATAAAAATATCATTACACACACACATCAGTATAAATTGTCGCAGCTAGTCGACATTGATGGAACAAATTTCATAATTTGTTACAAATTCCATGAATATTTGGTTTCATGACCAGTCTTCCAAGTTTGACCTTTTCCAATGCCTTGGGAACGTGCAAATGTTGTGGTGTAAAGTCTGCCTGGTCAGCGAAAATTCATGTCATTCTGTCATAACAGAGATCTGACTCAACTATTGTAATCATATTAAACTTGTTTTTCGAAGTAAAGCTAAATTAAGTGATGCTGCAAACCACAGGACCATGGGGAGACCTGACGTTGCATAAATTAAAGCCTCTCCGACTCTGTTACCTCAGGGTTTCTTTCCGAGAGTTCGCCACATATTAAAACGTATGGAGCCATTTCATAGCATCATGATTATATACTACGTAACTCTTGCCATCATTGGTTTCCCTGGTAAGTGAGAATCAACAGTGATGAAAATATGAGTATGAATTCAGCTCTCGGTTCACTTTGTGATGGATCACATAGCTTTCTGATATCATGGCCAGTGACTGGATATGTAAGGAACAATACAGTTGTATTGAACCAAATGTGCCGAATTTCAGGAGTGAGTTTATGCCAACAGTGCAAGTGTTTTTTTTTTTTCTCAGTGCGTAGAACTAGCAGATGGTATATACTACTGGGAGTATCTGATTCTGGAGAATTACACCAAATCTGTATAACTCAGCATAGTTAAACATTTTGCTCCAGGATATATAGGAATTCCCCTGCTATTCGCAAGTACAGAATTCCTACCTAATCTCGTAAAAGCCAAAATGGCATAAAGAATGAAACATTCGTTTATATTGAACAACTTTGGTCTTTTTGCATCAAAGCAAAAATCTTCTTCGGATTTCTTTCAGTTAGTGAAAACAGGTAGTACTTTCGTAACAGCAAAGTGTTGTAAAGCAAAGTTTCAAAAAGCGGGTCCAACCAGAAGTCTGTGTGATTGTAGAATTGTACTATAATCTCTGTACTGTGAGAAAGACCTTACACTGTTTATCATAAGCTTACTCCTGAAATTCAGCACATTATGACTCAAGACAAGTGTAGTGTTCCTCACTTATCTATTCATTGGCCATGATAGCAGCAAGCTATGTGATTGGTGTTGGTAACGAACTGGAGTCAAAATAGCTATTTCTAGGTTTTTAACAATTATTCAGATAACCACGTCTTCTATTCCATGAAGCTGCTTCCATATTTTATGACCATATTGTATAAGCATGGCAGTATTTTCGTATTACTTTTAAACCGAATGATTTTTGCTATGTTTCCTTTTTTATTTAAACTTTCTCAACTGAAACAGTTCTTTGTAGACTGACAGGGAAATAGCAGAATAATAGTGCTCACGTAATCCATTACTATTGCGAGTGAATTGCTCTTACTTTGAATGTACTTTGAATTTTTATCAATCAAAACGTTTATTATTCAATTTTCTTTGTTATGAAAAACCGCTTCGTCCTGAGTGTTATGATTTAGATTAACCTAACTTCCAACCATTCTCTCAAACAAATTTTCCTTTTGTATGTTATCTGTGATGCATGAACTGCTTTGTCAGATAATTAGCAGGTCTGTTTTCAGCCTTCTCTACTGCTTTTCGCAAAACAGTTTGTGGATTCCCCTATTATTTAATTTGCTTCACTTTCACAGACACCATAATTGCATAAAGTGCATCATTTCTTTCATGTGCAATTATCAGAACATTTTCCTAAACTATGTTATTCATTAAACATTTTGTAAATCTTCTGGCTTTATAATATTTTGCTCTTTTCATTGTTTTCCCAATAGTTCCCCACTTTCTGTTTTGAAAGAGGAAATTTGCTTAACGGTTGGAGCTAATTATTATCTCAATGGTAAACGTTACTCCTCACTATTCTCTATCTGTTGTTCTCATTTCTCCCCTGTTCTTTCTAACGATCACTGATTCCTTGTCCATTGCCTCATGCTTCTCCAGCTTTCCCACAACATGCTGAAATTCAAACTTCTGAGCTCAGGATGGCTTTTTAATGTATATGTTACAGTTGCCTCGACGTCTATGTCTGAAACACGTTAAACCAGAGCTTCAAATCATGAGACAGCAGAACCAAAATTCGTCATTCACATTTTAGAGCAGCTTGGCTGTTCATACTCTGCTCTGTCTTAAATGAACTGTAGTTTTGCAAGTTTAGGTTCGTTTTGGAATGGGAATTCAACTTCTGAATTCAGAGGAACATGGAAACAGAGGTTGGCCATTGAGCCTGCGAGGTCATGCAACACAATCATGTTTGATTAAGCACATCAATGCTTTTAATTTCTCCATCACTTCAATCCGAGTGTGCAGCATTGTATATCCATTCGTATTTTGAAAATAACCTCTGACCCAGATACACACAGCCATACTCTTTTTTAAAAACACAGAAATTTGTGTGTTCTCTCTTGCAGTTAATTTACTGGCAATTGTAATCCTTTGTCGGGGAATGTGTGACCTCTCTCCCTGTACGACATGTTATCTCGTGGCCATGGCAACCGCGGATATAATGTTCATTTCCACTTGGATAATGCTGTGGCAGATCGGTTCTTACTTTTTTCCAGTGTCTTTCCTGAAAATCACCCCTGTCTGCAGTGCCATCTATGTCCTGTGTTATGCAACCTCAGAATGTTCCGTCTGGTACACTGTTGCATTTTCCTTTGACAGATTTGTAGCCATATGTTGTCAAAATCTGAAAACAAAATATTGCACTGCCAAAACTGCATCTCTGGTTTTGTCAGCAACCTGTTTACTGATCTGCTTTAAGGACATTCCCTTCTACTTTATGTTTGAAGCTGGTGAGATAATTAAGAACATCTCTTGGTATTGTAATGTAAAACAAAGCTATTACACAGATTCATCATGGGTAGCATTTGACATTTTTGATAAGATTTTAACCCCATGCCTCCCATATGTTTTAATTTTGTTGTTCAATGCGCTGACAGTCAGATACATTTTGCTCACTAGTCGAGTCCGTAAAGGACTGCTGGGTCACAAAGGAGGGAATCACAGTGACCTAGAAATGGAGAGCAGGAGGAAATCTATGATTTTACTCTTCACTATATCCGGCAGCTTCATACTGTTGTGGCTTGCATATGTCATAGACTTCTTCTTTTATAACCTAATAGACCCTGAATATTATAATAATACATTTGATTATTTTGCTGAAGTTGCATTCATGCTACTCAGTTTAAGTTGTTGCACAAATACATTTATTTATGGGGTGACTCAGACAAAGTTCAGAGAACAATTAAAAAATGAGGTGAAATGTTTAACTGAACCAATTATTAAAATTATACATAAAGGAAACAACTGAGTGCAGCGAGTTGCAGTGTTTTATACAACTTTAAATTCATCTGTTATATCGAGAGTTGAAGGCTTTGAAACAAGTTGAAAAAAGGATAAATATCGGAGTTTCAGGAAGTTTAAAGATATGTTAGTTCCTGGATGTCAGATGGGAGAATGTTTACCCAAGTACATTTTTAAAAAGATGCTGAAAAATATCTATCGCCTGTTTGAGCACTTGTCTCCCAATCGGATTGATTCAGCAGAAGCTCCTTTCGCTATCTTGCATTCTAATGTCACCATCCTAATATTCTTTGAATTTTCAAAAGTTGGTAACAATGTATTATTCATTTCAATAATGTCAAAGAACTGCGGATGTTGGACATCTGAAACAAAATTGAAAAGAAAGGGAAAAAACTGGAGAATATCAGCATCTTTGGAAGCATCTATGAAGAGAAACAGAGTGAATATTTCGCATCCAAAGATTCTTCTCCAGAAATATCAAGTGGCTTCATGGTTACTTCTTCAAAGACTTTAAAGTAGAGTTCAGCACTATCCATCCCCTTGTCAGTCTGTAGCTTCAGTAATTATTTCAGGACTTCAGTAAATTTACAATTTTTCTGATTTCCAAAAGCTCTTCCTTGCACTGGTGATTTATTCTGATTAGAATGTTACTTGCATCCACTCTCGCAGAAACCTCGCAAATTTTTTTTCCAATTTTTCTCTTTAATTCTTCATTCACCTCATTTGTTGACATTTTTAAATTATTCAGACCCAACTTTTATATGAATAATTCTGCCATTGTGAACAGATTATTTTGTTAAAAGTCTTAAAGAAATGAGAAATCAGTTTTACGTTTGTTTGTGTGTGTGCACGCACATTGTCCTGGTTGTACATTCTCCCCACTCGTCCAACATATAGAATCTAATGATAATGACTTGCTCATTGAAAACTGACGGAAAATCTGTATGAAACCACAGTCGCTTTACTGTAAACACATATTTGAACAGTCAAATCTGGAAGGAAACAATGAAGAGAATTCAGTTTCTAACACGGTTTTCATCTTGTAATCTTTGTTCTCAGATGCTGGTGTTTCATGGAAGGTGCACTGGTAAAATATTGCAGTGCATACAATTCAAATTCCCTTTCTTACTTGATTTCCACTCTTGAAGTTTCAGTATATGTATGAGAAACTGCAGGTCTGTTTGTTACTGCAGGTCCACAGATACAAAAACAAAACTAAAAGTATTCGAGGAAGGGAGTGTATATAATCAGCCCGCATTCAATAACTTCAAAATTCTCTGCACTCTTCACTCTGCTGCTGGACAGAAATACACACTGCAGACAAACATAAATTGCATTTCAACGTCAGCTAAACTCCAGCCTCCCAGATTGCTTTGATCCATTGCAATTTGCTGACTGTTGCAAAAGATGCAAAATGCCAGCTCCCTGGCTCTACTCTCACCCATAGAAAGTCTGGATAGCAACAAGATCTTCTGTAAGGTTTCTACTCATTGACCACAGCTCCATTTTCAACAGTATAATTTTAAAGTAAATCATGTCCAAACTCCAAGACCTGGTCTCTACTCCCGTTGCTGTGAATGAATCCTAGAATTCCTGACCCACAGCCTACAAACAGTTTGGACACGCAAAAACATCTTGTCCACGATATTCCTCAACACAAGTGCTCCACAAGGATGCCTACTCAGCCCATTAATATTCTCCCTATATACTCACGACTGTGTTGCCACATACTTCCTAAACTCCATTTACAAGTATCCGGAGTACAACAGCCTTGTAGATTTGATCTCAAAACAACAACACGAAGTGCAGCAGAGAGAGATTCAGCTGCATGGTGTAGAGACAATAATTCTCCATGAACGTCAAAAAGACGAAGCAGCTTGTCATTGACTTCAGGAAGTGAAATGGAGAGCACCTTCCTATCAGCATCAGTGGTGCTAGAGTGGAGATGCTTAACAACGTGAAGGTCTTATGAATGGTAATTACCATCAATTTGCCCTGTACAGTAAGCGCCTTTACTTCCTCAGGAGGCTCAATAAATTGGTCATGTCCATAATGTTGCTTCGCAATTTAAAAAAAAATAAAGTGCATCCTATCTGGATGCATCATAGCTTGGTACTGCAAATGCTCTGCCAAAAATTGCAGGAAAGCTCAGTACATCACACATTAGAACCTCCCATCCATTGACTTCATCCTTAATTCTCCCTGCATCAGAAAATCAGCTACCATAACTAAAGAAACTTTCCACCCTCTCCCATCGTGAACAAGACACAAAAGAATGAAAATCAGTGAAAACATATTCAAGAACAGCCTCTTCCCCGCTGTTACAAGACATCTAAAATTGAAATGTTCATCTTGCTCTCTCTGCAGCTTCTCTGCAGCTGAAACATTCTGCAGTCTTTTCTATTGCCCTAATGCAGTTTGTATGGCGTGACCTGTTTGTAGTGAATGCTGTTTTACACTGAGAGCTGGAAGCACCTGTCATGTGGCTAGCTGGCAGTCTCATAGTTAACTGGAAAATTGAAAGTATGTGACATTTGGCTGTGAAATGTGTACCTAAATTATTTTCTATTTTGACAACAATTCGAATTTAACCAGTCAGTTTAAATCTGCCTTAGAATTCGAAAACCCAATCAAGTTTGAATTATTGTTTCGCCAAATTCGAACCAATGAGACGAACCAATGTTGGGGATATTAACAAATGCAGGTATTTTGAAAGTCAGACAGAGTAACTGCCACCGAGAGAGAGAGGGAGAGAGAAAGAGAGAGACCCGAAAGATTGAAACACTCTCTATCACAGGTACCTTTTCACTGTAAAAGTAGAAAAGACGACGCAGGGAGATCTTCATTTGAAAGAACAAGGACAACTGTATGGTTTTGAAATTAAGTTGATGTAATTTTGATCAGAGATTTATTGGAACATTATATTCTTATAGAGTTGGAGGCAGATAATAAACAGCTAAGAGAAACGGGGCTTAGAGTTATGAAGTTATTGTTTAATGTTAACGTTTAGAGTTAAAGGATAGATTGATATTATTTTCCTTATATAGTGGAATTTGGGAGTTCTCCTTCACTCATATTTTAACAGATTAGTATGCGTGATTAGCTTTTCATGGTGTTCAGTTTAATTATCAGAGGGGTTCACTGCCGTGACTCAAAATGTTGGGGGTTTAGGTCGATGATTTGGACAGGTTTAGGCAGATCCAGTTTGAGAGTTGGACAGATTTAAACGGATTTGGGTTACTAAAGATCCCTGCAGATTTAGACACTTGCCGATTACTGTCCTAGATCTACAAATAAAATGTAGATGAGTCAATTTGTTTAATTTCGGTTATTTGTAGTTGGCTAATTTAAAAGTGAGAGAAATGGCTCTTAAGATTGCTAGGAAGTTGTAGAGTTTGAACATGATTACCAAATTTTCCATAGGAAGATGGAGAAAAGACATACTTTTAGAATTAGCAAAAAGGTTAGAATTAGGTCTAACCGGGGACAAAAGGAAAGATAAAATTGTAAGGGAGTTAGTCAAGCACTTTGCTGTGTCAGAGAAACAGTACAGTCGAGTTAGAAAAAACTTAAATTAAAATTGAGGCAAATAGAGTTAGAAGATGCAGAAAGAGAGAATGGGCTCTTAGCTGAGCAAAGAGAAAGTAAGAGAGAATTGAACTTCTGAAGTTACGAATTAGTTGAGAAAGCCAAGTTAACAGGATGAAAATGAAAAGAGAAGATAATGACAGCTACAAATATTTTCAACAGGTGTTTAATATAATTAACAGAGGGGTTCACCGCCATGACACAATAGTATGAATGTTAGAACTAAGAAGAAAATGTTTGTCTCCCCACTCAAGCATGTTGCACTATTAATTAAGAATTTGGCTGATCTGTTTGTGCCTTGAATTCCACATCCCCATCGACTCACAATAAACTTTGACCTCTCTGCTGAAAAGAATCTATCCACATCTGCCTAATGGTAAATGATTGTGGCTGTACTGCCTTCTGTGGCAGGTAGTGGCACGGGCACACTCCACTGAGAGAAAATTAGATTCTTTACCTCTGCCCTCAACTTTCAACTGCTAACATTAAAACATTACTCTTAGCTTTCGATTGATCCACAAGAGGAAACACTGAAAATGTAATTCATAATCTTGTCCGTTCAAATGTGTCACACCTCACTTTTCAAAAATCCAGTAGACACAAGCCCAGGCTGTCCAATGTCGTAGAATCTCAGAAGACATCGTCGGTATCAGATCACCTTCCAAAGTGGCAAACTCTACCAAACAAAAGCTCAAAGTCAGTAGACAAAGGGCAAGCCCACAATACTCTGGCTTGGAATTTCATTGCTTATCCATCACTGTCGCTGAGTCAAATTCATAGAACTGCATGGCTGTGGGTATATGAGAGCATGTGGACTATAATAAATCAGGAATGCAGCTCAATTCTAAATTCTGAAGGGCAATGAATGAGTGCCTAACCAACTTTGCTCTCGCCTGTGATTTTGATAGCAGCTTCAACAATAAAATTAAGTGCTATCTGGTTTGCTGAATGAGCTAGACATTTAAACAATTGATGTTCTCTAATTCAGCTATCAGTTTCCAGCAATCGCAATAGGCTTCAAATTCAATTGGTTCCAAAGTGAATCCCATGTTTGCATCCTTCCACTTCCTCAGCAAAACATTTTCAACATATTTAGCGAAGCCCTCTAAACAATACCATTTACGCATCAAAGTATCTTTCCCAATAACTGCGCAGTCCCCTAGGCCTACCTCAATGCACTTCACTCATCATCTTAGATTCCTTCAGTTCTAAGGGGAACATGATCTGCCTTCAAGGAATCATCTTTCTAATTATTTACACAATGTATACCCATTAAAGAGGATTAGGTGTGATGGAATTTCATTTTCTCTTCCACTCCTCTATCTATCCACGGGTTGCTTGTAATTTGTGCACCATTCATCACAATAGTCTTTATCAAAGGTGTGACTAAGAACTGCATAGATCTTCTTCTTTCCTGCGCCAGTTTGTTTTACAGTGTTTGTAACTTAGCCAACAACTGAGAATCCGTGAGCATGCAAGAGTCGAATTGGATGTATTCGGAGGTACGTTCATGCACTTGGAGGATTCAATGCTACAAAACAGACACATGAAGCAAATCCAACACGCAGCCTGTTTCTCATTAACGTCTTAGTGGGCGGCACGGTGGCACAGTGGTTAGCACTGCTGCCTCACAGCGCCTGAGACCCGGGTTCATTTCCCGCCTCAGGTGACTGACTGTGTGGAGTTTGCACATTCTCCCCGTGTCTGCGTGGGTTTCCTCTGGGTGCTCCGGTTTCCTCCCACAATCCCAAAGATGTGCAGGTTAGGTGAATTGACCATGTTAAATTGCCCGTAGAGTTAGGTAATGGGTAAATATAGGGGTATGGGTGGGTTGCACTTCGGCGGGTCGGTGTGGACTTGTTGGGCCAAAGGGCCTGTTTCCACACTGTAATGTAATCTAGTCTTTGTTTTCATTACTATTAAATAATATTAGTTTGTAATATTTTAACAGTTGGACATTGGACAACTATTAAGAACGATGTAAGAAATAAATAATGCTGAGACGAGTTGTCAAACGTCATTACAAGGGACAAAATTAAGAAATATCTGTCCACTTTGCCACAAATTGTGTCAATAATTGTCGGACTTCCCACTCTGTTGATTCTGTTCTCCACATTAACCGATAACCGGCCTCGAGTGTTTTCTGAAAATGTCTTATTGCTTTCAATGGACACAGACTGAGAGGATGTCTCGAGTATTTTTCCCAGTATTTATTGCTGTTTTGAAATATCATGCATTCAGGAAATAGATTTTTCATCTTTAGATTTGGTCAAAAATCGTAATCTAGAAGATTGTTTGAAAAGAAGATGGTTTGCATTTTGGAAAAGAGTACAGAGGGAAACTGTGTGGGAAATTGCAGAACACTGAGTAACATCAATCTAAGATTGGTCTATGCATATGGATTCGCAGTTTCTTGAAGTTGTAATACACGAGAATAAGGTGCTCAAAAAGGTAGACAATATGCTTGCCTTCATTATTCAGTAACAAAGGTGACTATTCTCCAGTCCTTTGTGAGCTGTCCTCTGACTAAAGGGGAACGAATGTGCACAACGAAATTGCACAAGACCCGATTAATTCCCAATCTGTCTTCCTCAGCATTTTGCACAGATTACATCAGATCCTGGAGAACAGTCTATCTTAATTAATTTCTAAACCGGCAACATCTCTTTCTTTTTATGTTGACATGCTCTAGAATATAATATACTCCTTCCAAGAGTCACTATCCACCATGCTCTTTGCAATTGTGAATAATAATGAAATATATGTTCTAAGGTCCACTCATGTTGAAGTCCAATTTTCGAGGTAGGAGCAAACGATTGTGTGTGCTACATATTAACACAGAACGTATAGAAATAGTTCGAAAAAATATTTTCAATATATTAACTGCCTTCTCTGAGGCAAATAAGTAATTGACAATAAATGCTGGTGAAGCGAAAACATAGACATGACGTGAGTAGGTAACATTTACCTTTGTTCAAAAGAAAAGATAAGAATAACCTAGAAAATCCCAGGCAATAATGAGGGAAGCATATCGAAATAATAGACTGAACAGCAAACTATGCTCATGCTGAGATATCTGGAGGGATTAAAAAATGGCAAATTGCATTGAAGTGAGGTTTGGGAACCAAGAATTCAGATGTGAATAAGTACAAGGAGTGCATCCCTCTTGGAAAATAGCAACGATTCACTTTACTCAATGTCTACCTTTTCAAAAAACTCAACAGCCTCACACCCTTGTGTCTCTGATTAGAAAAACAGTCAAAAGTCGACAACTTAAGGGAAACATAGAATCACAGAGTCTTAGAGATGTACAGCACTGAAAACGACCCTTCAGTCCAACTCGTCCTTGCCGACCACATATCCTAACCGAATCTAGTCCCATTTGCCAGCACTTGGCCCGTATCACTCTGGATCTTTCCTCATCATATACTGATCCAGATGCCTTTTTAAATGTTTTAATTACACTAGCTTCCACCACTTCCGCTGCCAGCTCATTCCATACATGCAGCACCCTCTGTTTGGAAAGGTGGCCTCTTATGAACCTTTTAAATCCTTTCCCTCATCCTAAACGTATGCCCTCTAGTTCTGGACTGCCTCACCTCAGGGAAAAGATATTGTCTATTTACCCTATCCATTCCCCTCATGATTTCAGAAACCTCGATGAGATCACCCCTCAGACTCTGACACTCAAGGAAAAGAGCCCCACCCTATTTAGCTCAAATACTCCACCCCTGACAGCATCAATGTAAATCTTCTCTGAAACGTTACAAATGTCTAAATATGCTTCCTACAGGAGGGAGACCAGAGTTTCATACAATACTTCAAAAGTGGCCTAACCAATGTGCTGTACAGCTGCAGGGTGACCTCCCAATCCATATACTCAATGCTCCGTTCAATAAAGGAAAAGAAACCAAATGCCTTCTTCACTATCCTATCTACCTGCAACTTCACTTTCAAGGAACTATGAACATGCACTCTAACATCTCTTTGTTTAGCAACACTCCCCAGGACCGAGCAGTAAGTGTATATTCCCTGCCCTGATTTTTTTTCTAAAATACTGCACCTCGTATTTATGTGAGTTAAACTTAGTCTGACACTGCTATATTGGCCTATTGACCTATCGATCACGATCCCGTTGTACTCTGAGGTTAGAATATGCTCTTATACTGTGAGTGAGAACACTACATACGGATCTCGTACTTACCATCAGGTGGATACAGGACTGATGACCTAATTGCCTGATGTCCAATGCCCTGGATTTTTCTCTGTGGTTTTGCATTATTGCAATAACAACAGCAACAAGCCTATATGTAAATCAGAGGCTTGTGAAACAGCAAGGTTTTTCTTCAACAAAATCGAGGTACAGCTCCATCAAACCTTAATACTGCGAAGTCACACAGGGAAAGCGATGTGCATCTGTCATTGTCCAACAGTACTCAGTGTTTGCCAATATCTGGAAAGAACACGTCAATCGAGAGTCCATGTATTAATTATAGGATATGTCCATGTTTGCTCAGTATGAAGCACGAATCGGAGTGTAATCTGGTTCTTCTGTCAGCTGTTTCTACCAAAGCTCCATCCCAATAAATATTTGTTGTTTAATAGAAGCATTGCTTCAACTACATTAGAACACTTTTGGTGACGAATGAGGTTTGGTCATTGCTGCATTTCCTCTGGAATTGCAGAAACAGAATCAGATGCCAATTATTTACTGGCAGATCAAAAATAAGACATCCACGTAACTTCATTCAATTGCTGCAGGTAATGAATAATAATAATGTCGATAATCAATTGAAGTGCAGTTTATTTCAATTGTTTTCTGTGCTAATCTCGTTCTGGCAACATGCTAAAAATCTGTGTATCGCGGGTAAGTCCAGGTGAGGGTCCATTCCGTAAGCATTTTGAAGTTAGTATTCAGTTTTCAGCTATGTTTCCAACATGCAAAGTCTTCAGCGATTTCTTCACAGCAAAAGACAAAGGCAACATCAAGCAACACAAAACCCGCAACAGTCCCCAAATAAAGCGAACCACGTCCCCAATCTATGCAAAACACCATCCAACTAGCCCAAGGCCTACTTCGTCGGCCACGCCACCCGACCATTTGCATCCAATTGCTCACCCAATGCAGCGAGGGCATCAGCAGAGTAATCCATATATTGCTGCTAATCGCAACAGATATAATTAATCCACCCAGCATTTGTGCAAATCTCAATGGCAGGGATAAGTGACTCCCTGCCCGCGGCAATCTCATTCCTGACCCAAAACATATTGGGGACACCCATTCCAAGAACATATATTGCCAGATCAGGGACATACTCCCGTATAGGGCAGAGCAGAGTTGGTTGTGATAGGGCAGTGGCACTATGAAGCGAGATCCACCAGGCCCCTTCCTGTTACCGCAGGGTAATCACAGGGTATTGTCCCTTCCCATTCTGGTTCCCTGGGCACCCTTAGCACACCCTATACAGATTAAAAGGCACATTGGACCCGTATGGGAATTTTGTGGCAGGATAGCTGGATATCCCTGACTCATAGATCACCCTGGGCTGCGAGGGCCAGGTCCAATATGGGCAATTTCTTCTAAGATGGCCTGGTAGATAACATCCCGACACACTGTTTCTGATCCGCTCTGAATCCGACTTCTCACCATACCCGTTGGCCCTACCATCTTTTCTTCCCTGTTCTTGGAGACCCCAGTTCCATCTAGGCAGTTGATTAAGTTTGTTTTGCTCTTGGCATGGTACTTGTGGAAAAGCCCCTCCAAAAACGTTTATTACCAGCATGGGTTTTTTCAGACCCTTGCAAGGTGGCGTTAGAGGGTGCTCTCTGGACTGACATATTATTCATTGCATTAGCGTCGATCAACCCAGTTGGCACTGGCAACATTTACTTGCTTTTCTCTCGTCCTTTCTTTTTAAGTTCCTGAACTGCAGCAGTGTCAACTTTCATTGCACCTCTTCCTACTGGTCAGCCAGCTTCTTTATGTATTTTCAGTATCTTTCGACCACATGGATTACATGTTCTCCAAAATCCTGTTGGAACACGGATGTCAGTCCCACTACCTCCTCCAACTTAGATTTGACTTGAGGGGGTTTGCCTCAACAATAGCAGTCTGCAACATTGTGGTAAACAGCTGACTACCTTCCAACTTTCCAACTGGTTGTCTGAATAGGCTGCTGGATTTTCAGTGTCTTCCAATGGATCCCCTCTCAGGGCTATGGGATCGATCTTAGATGGACAACAGTCTAAGGGCCTGCCATACCCTTTGTTTTATTTGATCAAACCCAGCACCGTCAATTATCGAATTGTCCACCACATTCTTCAGGTCAGCTCGGTCCATTACCACTCTTAATGTGGGGAGTCCCACCACCTGTATTAGTGGTGCTTCAAATCCCCCATAGCCAACAACCGTTCTATGGTTTCATCTTCAAAGGCACTAATCCACTTTGCTACTCCACCATGCAAACTGGGCAACACATTTCCCGTCCTTTCCAGATCCTGGGTGTCCCAAGGAATATATAGCAGCTGTCTCCCCTCTTTTAAAAACAAATGCGACATCTTCCCTTGTACAAGTTTCTTTCCGATATTAAAATTGCTACATTGTGATTCCTCACCAGATTGCAATTCCAGCCTAGCTTGTATTTCAGCATCCTCAGTTGTGTTACCACCTCATTACCTGTCCTGCCTCTCGTTTTTTTGTTAACACATTCTGTTCTGGGTCAGTTGCATCCAAATCGAATTCCCCTCTTATCTCTATTGTCCCCCTACCACAAGACAATGTATTACATTTTCCTCACCCAAATTGGGGGTGGGTGGGTTGGGGTGTTGCCCCAAGCCTACCAAACCGGAAAATACAGATGTAGACCCCTGCTGAGTCTTCCTACTGGAGGGCTCTTTATTCTGTGCTGCTAAACAGAGAAGGTGTTGTCGTCCACAGCCTTTGCACAGATAAACTATTCATCCTGCACCCTGGCACTTCCAGTCGCAGCTTCTGCCTGAAAAATCATTCCCAAACCTCCCCTACGACTCCATACACATAAAATTTCCAACTCCTGTTTCGTCTTCAATATTCTCTTGTTTGAGTTATCCTTAGGTCAGTAATTCTTAATTAACCCTTACATTTCAGTGCACATATTTATAGCAAACATGCCCTCTTTTGGCCATTTAGTTAACACATCCTTAGTACTTCTTTTCTATTTCCCAGAAACCTGTCACATTACAACACCATCATCTTCAGTATTAGCTAATCTCCCAGCGATTTGACTATCCGATCACAATGCAGTACCATTATCTGTTACTGGACTCCTTTAACATGAGCCCGGGCATGAAACTAAATTAACTACATAACTGTCAGAATAACTGCCGTAATTCCACATAGACCAGCTATTTCCTCCGGCCTAGAAGAACACGATCGTGAGTGAAAACACATCCCTAACCCTAGAGGGCACCTGATACTGTGGGAGGGGGAATACAGTCTGAGGCTGTTTTCCCTGGAGCGCCAGAGGCTGAGGGGTAACCTTATGTATTGAGAATAATTGTGGCTCCAGCTCTGATAACCATCCCAACACTCTTCCTATCAGATTCAAGCAACTTCTGAGTTTTCAGCCATGTAACCTTTTCTAGTAATTATTCTTTAGCACTAATTGCTGCAGTTATTTAATGTCCCCCCTTTGACATTAGATTCTTTGATATGTTTGGAAGGAAGTTAGATTTTCTGCAATGAAAACATTAGCAACGCAAACGTTCAGTTCCTTCCTGGTTCCATATTATCATTGATCAGCCTTATTCTCTTCTGTTTTATTCTATTCCGTTCAACTTAGCCTTTTCTGAATGCTGTAATTTGAACGAAATGCTTGCCCATTCCGATATTACTTGGAATATTATTCTGCAAGTGTATCGCCACTCTGTTTATTAATTTTTTGTTTTTGTTTTCGGTCTTAAACAGTCCTAGTCATCTGTTTTATAGGAGTAATAGTCAAACTAATATTTCAAGGCTGATTAGCAAAGCTTGAGTCACGTAAAATATATGCATTTGTCAATCTAATTTTGTATTATTCCGCTTGATACAACTGTAGATCTTGGTGTTGTGATATTATGACTCACTTGGTGTTGTGACTCACCCAAGCTTCGTTAGAGAAGAAATGCGCCATGGTTTGTGAACAATGATGACAAAGCCGTGAAAATAATTTAATGTTATTGGCCCTCAGCTACAAAGATGAGAACTTCTGTTTAAGTTGCGTGCAATTCGTAATCAGACTTCCAATTATGGATAAGATAGAGTTATCTTTTTGGTCCTAATCGAGAATTCATAATCACATAGTGTCCCTGTACTATCTTGTTCTAATTTGTTAAAGGAAATTCAATGTTTGTATTAAAGTTCCAGTTGTGACAATTATATAGTCCTTCAGACTGAAGCATACCTTGTATAATAATTTGTTGAGGTTAGCATATTTTTATGATTAATTTTTGATCTTCTGCCACCGATTTATCATTAAATTATAAAGTGAAATTTTAAAGTATTTCAAAAACGGAATAAGCAAAACCGAAATAAACAAATTACTGATATATATGTTTCTGATTAAATTAAATGAAAAGTTTTCCAATTTGACTGAAAAATGGCTCCAGGATATCAAAAAATCGTCCAAATTCCAAATGGTTCCCTTTTACTTTAACAATGAGGTAACGACATTTGAAACTATTCTGAGGTAACGACATTTGAAACTATTCTCTTTCGAAAATGAGAATAGCAAAACCTAATGAAGCATATGGATTCATAGATAATTGACAACTTTAGTAGCCTCTAAATCAAACAGCAAAAAAAACCCGCTTCACCTTGAATAACGAGAAATAAATATGTGATTTGGCCCCATGTAGGCTGTAAATTGCAAATTACAAAGTGCTAACAGTTTAGCCACAATGTTGCACATGAGGTTTGTTTTTAAATTGGTGGTGTAAAGGTTTCGAGGCATTGGAGAGAAAGAAGAGACAGGATGAAGCCTACATTTTTAACTGAAGTGGAAATTAAGAACCAGAATGTTTGGAAACTTGTTGCGCTTTAAGAAGTAACATGTAAAATATAAGCAAAACGTCCTGATTCAGTGCACTGAATTATAACTTCTTATGTAATTTGTTATATTCTGAAGTGAATATATTGGTAGTGGGAATTCGATAACATTAGTTCTGGAACTTCTTGGCTTACCAGGAATCTTTTGCAGTTACATGCTTTTTGCTTTCAATTATCTACGATCTTTAATTTCCTGATCATTCATGCTTCTTGAATTGTCTTCTAGAAGGTCTCATTCTCACTGAGTTACATATTATGATACACAGACAACTTGCTTAAAATTCCGCCATTGTTTATTAATCGTATTTCCGGCTAAACTCTTTTCCTATTCCAACCCAATTATATGTGCCCTCATTCTTCTCAAATTTTCCTTATTTACGTTCAGCACATTTGTTTTTGACACAATTTCCCATTGTAAAATTAAATGTTCAATTCTCGCATGTAATGATAATGTTTTCCCAGGGAAACTTTGACTCTGAGATTTTTGTTAAACCTACCTCATTTCTTATTTTGATTCAAACTTGCCTGATCACTAGTTGTGAAACTGTCCTGAACACACCTAATAAATTCTTCATCATACTTTCCTCACTTAATCTGACTTCCTGAATCCTTACAAAAATTAGGTTAACCCACGATTAATATGCTTTAATTTTAACCCTGCCCTATGTTTCGGCTGATTTATTCTCTGTCGCAATATTTAGCTACTGTTAAGCTGTCTGGTTTGCGAGTTCATTAAACAGAATAAAAATAGTGAGTCTCCACCACAACTAATTAAGAAATCCAGTAGAATGTTATCAATTTTCTTGAGCAAATTGAATGCTAAAGTGGAGGGAGCTTTGGAAATTTACGCTTAAATTATAAAGGGCAATGTCAAAATGACATCTGGAGTACTATGTACTGTACTATTCATCTTATTGAAGAATGATTTAAATGCATTGTTGGTATTTTATACATGGTATCCTAGCCTAGCAATTGGCAAGTGCTGGGTGATAGTAGATATCTGTCTAATTGTTGGGACTTGCCCTTAGCAAACAAAACGTAAATCAATTTGTCAATGTCGTAAACAGGAAGCAAGATAATGTAATAAAACATGAGCAATGCAAACAAATTCGACTATCCTCGCATACTCTTTTGTGTAAAAATCATCGCTCCAGAGAAACAGACACTTATAATTAATAGCCTCATAAACACAGATCAAAATCCATTTACTACAAGTTCAATAACTAAATTCTGGAGGCAATGACATAATATATGAATCTTATGGTACATGCAGTACGGCTTGAAGTCACCTGTTTTCATCGCACCCTGCAATCATAATACATTGTGTCCAACTGTGTATAATCTAAGTCCTTTTTGCAAGCATTCTTTATCATGGAATTCGTCACTGAAGATTCAAGTGTGTTATCTCCGTGAGGTGCAGACCACATTTCATAAAAAGAACCAATAATCTCATGACCTGCACAATAGCTTAAACGTGCTAGCACCAACTTAATTTTCTCCGCACTTTTGTCTTTCTGGAGATGTTACGTTGGCAGAGGAGGTAGTTAAGGTATCGTTACTCAGACAGCACTGAAAATCTGCTACAGATCTTGTGCAGCACAACTTGTGCTGAATTCATTGGAACATATTTCCTCGGTAGAATACGTCATGTTTTCCTGTATGGAGGAATAGACTGATCTCTGAAGAGCTGGATGCATTTTAAAATGTTTAGGAGGAGATCAGGTTGCCTTATGCAATTGTGGCGCGATGACACCATTATGAAATCCTGGATGGAGGTTGCGTGCAGCTGTAATGTAATGGTTTCTTCGATTAAGGTCATTGTGGATCAAGCAATCTCCTGCTAAAGATGAAACTCCAATACTTGAATCTGTGTAAGGGACAATTGCAGAACATTCGAGATGGATTGTGCTACGTGATGCTAGCGTGCCAAGTTCTGTACAACTGACACAGGCAAGGAGGGAATGTGATGGTGTCTGAATAGCGGGAAGTGGCATCAAGCTTCGGCAGAGTTTTTAACATCATGGGCTAGAGGAATATTAGCTTGAATCTGATACATTTTTGGAGATGGACTAACATGGCATCTGCTATGGACTAGGTCAGGCCACAAAAAAAAACATTGTTAAGCAGGCAGCCTAGACCATAGCTTTGCAATTTGTTTTGGTAAGTGTACAGTGAAAATTACCTGGAGTAAGTTAGCGAGGTTGACCACCAAATTTTAAAAACAGACAAAACTTATTGACAAAATTCCATGATGAAACACAAAAGACAGAATACAAAACCCCAACAGAACTCAATCTGTTCAAACTAGACTTACTCATGCTGTTCCGAATATACACAATAGTCCCAATAAGCAAACCCATTTTAAAACACAGTATAATGGGGGAAAAAATGTTTACAGGTTGAAGTTAGAAGGACAGAAGGAGAGAGAGCCTGCTTCCACATAGCTTACTATTGATATACCCAATTAATTCTGGACTGACTGCACAGATAGAGAGCTGACTACTCCCTTTTCATTTTATAGGTCTCTTCTAAGACGAGACCACGTTGGCCTGAAGCCTCATCTGTTCACATGTAAACAAATGGACTCTCAAAATCTGTTTCATCTCTGTACTGAGCTAGACTAATCGGAGTCCGGCCCGTTTATGACCCCTATGAAAAAAAAATCAACGGCATGGTATCCTGGAGAAAAGGAGCAGTTTTTAGAAAAAAAAGGACCAGCTTTGTGAAAATAGGCACTGACCTGCACATATGATTTTTGCAGTGGCCTGCTGGCATCGGCAGTGCCCACAGTAGCATTACAAGACATCATCCGCCCTGCCATCGTTCACTATTGATACAATTAGCAATTAATTTTATTCTCATGCTTAATTTAATTCAAATATTTTTTTCTTATGGTTTTGTTCCTATAAATTTAACCAGTCCTATAAATTTAACATAAATTTACTTGAACGAGCTACTTAGGCAGCATTCGAGGAACTTCAATTTTTATAGTGAAATCACAGAGCCTTAACACCAGGAAAGCTCACTGAAGAACAAAAGTTCATTTCGACTAGACCAGCCCAGAAGGGATTTCTTTTTATAAACTGATATTCAACAAATATCTTTGTACAACAGCATGATTGCGAACAGTTGCAACTTTCATGTTAGCAAAGAAGGTGCAAACATTTTGAGCACGGAAATGCCAGAACTGAGAGAAGTCAAAGCTGTACGAATTGACACTTAACTGTGCAGCAATGATATTACTTACTGCCATGGAATTAATGCCTGTAGGCTCAAAACCCATTGTGAATGTTGTTAATTTAGTGATATCTCTCCTCACAATAACGCCCATCAGCATCGTGAAAGGGACAAAGATTAGAACAGATCATCTGCTTTAATAGATAGACTGCCCTTTGTTGTCAATAATCACAACTGACACTTGTGCCACGTTAATATTACTTGTCATTGACAGTTCACACCTGGGTATTGTCCAGGTGTTGTGATAAATGAACGCAAATTATTTGATCATTTGTAGATTAACGAATGATGCTGAGCAGTATTCAACCTTTAGCAAATCCCCAATTTTGACGTCATGAATAAGCGAATGTGCTTGAAGGTACAACTGAGGTTAGATGGGTTTCGGCCTCTGTTTAATGAGGCGATCCTCCTGCAACAGTGATTATCATTTTCTCTTTTTTGAGAAATGTCTGTTGATACGGGAAAATTTCTGATGACTCCTACTGACCTCGGTTTTGCTCGGGCCCCTTTCGTGCTATACACAGTCAAATTTTGCCCTGATGGCAATCACAGTCAACCTCTTATCAGCACTGGAACTTATTCTTTATTCCATTTCCTGAAGAAGTTTATAAGAAGGTGAGGAGTTGAGGGGCACTGGGGAAACTGCAACTTTAAAACGGTCAGCAGGTCAATGCTGAGAAAGTACTCCTCAGTACCACTGCCAATGATATGTTGATACATATTTTGATGTTTGGTCTGAGTTGGTATTTACATACGTTACTGGTTGAAAAAACAATACTGTCCTGACACTGCAAAAGATTGACAAGGGCACCGGTGGATCTGCAATTTCACTCTTCAGCACTATTGCTGTAATATTGTGTGCCTAAAGCCTTTCGTCTATATAATTCCTTCAGTTGATTCTTCATATCAACAAGCCTGAGTCAGCGTGGTTTATGCTTGGTATCCTGTGATGCTGGGAAACTGCCGACGAGTCCCAAATCAAACAGTAAATATAATGTAAATGCAGTACATAATTTGTTTGTATTCAATCCGTTTCCCTTTAAGATACAACAATGAATTGATTTGATTTTCAATATGAATCTGATGTCACCCTATGAATAAAGATGAGTAAATATCTGCATAATACAGGGTTGAGTCAAACTTAAGGAGACCACAAAGCCAGAGAGAGTGCAATCTCATAGGAACTTAGTACGACAACACAGATAACAGTTACATCCTTGAATTCCAGATATTCTCTAAGAGCTAGACATATGTGATCACATCTGAGAACACGTCTCATCACCCCTAAGAGGGCATCTCATTGTGGCAGAGGGATTGCCCAATTCTACTTGTAATCCCTACGTGCCATTTTGTGACATGTAGTTGGGCAAATCGGTCTGGTCTGAAGTAAACTTATAATTTATTTTATTCAGCTATTACCAAATTCAAACAGTTCAATTGGCATTCTAGCTCCTCTGAGTCATTGTCTGTTACTTTTGACCCAAGCTCAACAAATTAGTAATGATATAGTTATTAAGAATTTGATCATGTTCAGACCTTACCTTCTGTTACTGTTAATGTCATCCCCCTTCCTTCTTCCCAACTGAAATATTGTGTACAATTTCTCAAACTGTCTGACATCATGAGTGGAAATTATTCAAGGAGTAATCCTGGTTCTCTCTCTTTGTATCTTGTAGAGAATTTAGTCACGATCGTGATTTTAGCCCACGGAAAATGTGGCCTCTCTCCATGTACAACTCACTATCTCATAGCTATGGCAATAGCAGATCTATTATTCATTTTTTTTAAATACTGTACTGTCTCGCCTTGCATCATCTTACTTCCCACTCTCTTTCCTCGAAATCACAAATGTGTGTCGCGTTAACATTGCCCTCATGTATGCATGTGCAAATTGTTCTGTGTGGTTCACTGTAACTATCTCCTTTGATCGATTTATTGTTATTTGCTGTCAGAAGCTGAAAACAACATATTGCAGGAAGAAAATTGCAGCTGTTGTTCTCACAACAACATGATCTCTTCTCTGTTTAGCAAGTATACCCTTCTACTTTACAGTTGATTATGGCGAGATAATTGATGATGTTCCCTGGTTATGTATTGACAAACCAAGCTATAATACTGATCATAGATGGGTGGCGTTTGACTGGTTTGATAAGATTTTAAACCTCTTACTCCCATATGCTTTAATTCTATTGCTCAATGCTCTGACTGTCAGATATATTTTAGTGACTAGTCAAGCCCGTATTCGACTGAGGGGTCAGAGAAAGAAAGGGAATTGCAGGGATGCAGAGATTAAGAGCAGAAAGAAGTCTGTGGTTTTGCTTTTCACCATATCTGGCAGCTTCGTACTTCTGTGGCTTTTATATATTATTCACTTCTTATATTATATCATCACAGGAAGTAACCCTGAATTTTACAACGATTCCTTATATATATTTGAGGAAGTTGGTTGTATGCTGGTCGAATTAAATTGTTGTACAAATGCAATTATTTATGGGGTAACTCAATGCAAGTTCAGAAATGAGTTCAAGAATGTGGTGAAATATCCAGCAACATTAGTTTTTCAATTGAATGATAAGCACAACAAACGAGATTATCCATGTGCAAATTGATTTTTTAAATGTAATATTCACTTTAAAATTTGCATTAATGCGATGACATTAGAAATGGTTGAGAAGCTGATAGTCGGCACAAAGGTACTGTTCTATGGGCTGGGATGAATGTTTTGACGGTGCATATTGATTCATTCTGAGACAAGGCGAATAAAGTAAAAAGGACATTTAAATACATATTTCTTGTGTTATAAGCATTATACTCCCAACTTGATTTTTCATCTACTTTTGTATCTTTTGTCTTACGTTTGCCAAGGCTATATTCACTTTCTTGTTCCAAATCGTTAATGTATATTGTAAATAATTGCAGATCCGGCACTAATCCATATCCCAGAATTCATCATATCAAATATAAACAACTTATTAGCTTTGATCCACTTCCGTTTCCCTAGTAATTACTTTCCAATGTCCATACAGTATATATTTAACTTCTCCCTGTTGATACTTGATTATTTGGTATCCGGATAAGATTTCCTTCAATGATAAAAAATGACATTTAATAAACTCTTCAGTCACTTCCTGATTTCCCGTTATTATTTGTCTAAAATAATTCTCTCATTCATATGTGTTCCATCCTACATCTCTCTTTATATTTTGTTTATTGAACGAAGCACTTGTTGTCATATTACTTGCAAATTTACTCAAAACCTTTACTTGCACACTGGTTATTATTTTTTGATAAACTTTTGTTTGATCTTAAACAAATTCGATCCTATGGTTTCTGGCCTGTGGAGGTGAAACAACATTTCAAAATAGACTTAGCTTAATTATAAGCAAATAAAAGATTTTCATTGATCAAGCTATGTTTATATTATACTGCTTAGTTATAGCCAATAGGTAAGTTGATGCTGTCAAATCATGTGACTCTTCTTACCACTATTTAACGAAAATAATGCATAATACATTTGTGAACAGAATAACGACAATTATCCTATTTATGGACTTAAAATTGCAAGGGCAAAGACTCCTTTGTCACTTATGTATAATTCATAATCACACTACAAGGCTTGGATAACGCAGAGTAAGTACACTCACTCTTTTTAGCTCTTTGCAAGACATCATAAATACAACTGTGTCATTGTCCGAGCTGGTTTGAATTTGACTGAGTAAATGCGACTTTTGCATTGTTAACGTTTTAACAATTTTCTTAATTTTGCAATTGTTCAATCCTTCCAACTGTAACATAACCTGGATAATCATTTGTTGAGATAAATTCTTTTATATTAATACCATTTTATCTTGGAATAATGCTGTTTTTAATAACAACAGGTTGACTTGGGCTGTTTCTAAGTACGAAGAAAAGGAAACAAATCAAAAGAAATAAATCATTGGCATATAATTTCCTGAATGTCAAATTGATCGAGGCTAAACACATAACATTCAAGATACACACGCCCTGACTCCCTAAATCTATCCATAACAGACAAGGCACAAGTGCCAATAACGGTGGAATAAACTTCACTTGCCTGCATAATAGCAGCTTTAACAGCATTACAGAAGCTTGACACCATCACTGATGGTATCACAGATCAACCCACTTGATGGCTACAATGTCCACAGTTATTCGGTCCCTCTTCCATTAGCTCTAGCAGCAATGTTATACAATGTAAAGTGCGTAGCAGAAAATCACCAACAATTCTTCGTGAGCACTTCGCAAACACATGGTCAGTTCTGGGGGCAAGACAGGACTGAAGATGCTGGAGATCAGAGTGTAAAAGCGTGGTGCTGGAAAGGCACAGACGGTCAGGCCGCATCCAAGGATGACCAATTTTGATTTTTTGACTTGGCGTGACCAATTCCCTAAAGGAGGACAACAACAATAGCTATATGGGAATACAACAACCATCAAAGTCTCCTTCAAGTCACTGACAATCATGAATTGAAAATTTGGCATTATTTCTTGAGTCACAATCCTCAAATTCTTTCTGGAACAGCATTGTGGGTTTACCTGCAGAAGCATGGACTGGATTGATAGATAGCTCACCAGTCCCACCCCGAGGGCAAATGGGCCAGGGCTTAAATGATAGCCCATGCAGCGATGATCATATCTCATGAGACAATAAATAATCCCAACAATGTTCGACTCAACTGGACTTTGAGAAAAGTGTAGCAACCCCTTAGATGGGATTCTAAGATGGGTTGAAGCTACTGATGGTTATGTTGTGTAGTATGAAAAGGAAATAGCATTGCATTTGCAAACGTCAATCTTTATTTGCAGCAAATTGTCAGTAATCTAATGTGCCCCTCGACGCATTTGTTTGTAGTTCCCAACTCACTGCATGCACGACCAAGTACGTACCTTGATGGCAGCACTCTACCAGATGCATGGCTGTGCTTGAAAATTACCAGAAATCTGGGAGCCCTTGCCAATTATAAATGCTTCTGCCTCTTGTGAGACAGGATATATGATAAGAAGGAGGGTGGGTGAAGCACAGAGTGCATAGGTGATAAGGTTGGTCGCAGAAAATTGTGTGAGAGGCCATGCTAGAGTTCGATAGAAATAAATCCTCCATGTACTTCAGCAATATTGATATTAATACATTTCTGACAAATGTCAGCATCATTGCGATCTTTGTAATCCTTTAAAGAGGTATATATGTGTACATGTGCAGTAATATCCCTCTTCATCTCTACTCTTCACCGAATTGTATAATGGAGAGCATGCTACTTTGACTTTCGTTTTTGATTTATTTTTTCCAAATGCAACACCTCATTATTATCAAAATTTAATAGCATTTACGTCTATTTTTGACAACCAGTTCGAAAATTGATATCTTCCTGCAGTTCGCAACATTTTTCTTCAATTTCACTGTGAATTGCGAATTTTTATATGATCTTCAAATCACTTGACCACACACATTGTATTCAAGTTGTAATCATTGAAACGTGTTCAGCACAAAAAAAGCAGGATTCTGATGCTCAACCCTCTGGATTCAAAATGGAAATAGCCTTGTTTGTGTGTATGTTTGTGTCTATGTATATGGCAATAAGCAAATTTCCAAATTCAAAACAAAAAACGAGGAATAATGAAATGAGAAAAACGGTTACAAATCCATTGAGTTGTACATCATTTAATGAATAAAATCGCTTAGGAAACGATTTTATTGACTGTACATGAAACAAATGATGCACTTTGCGCAAATATGGTCTCTATGAAAGTATAAGGAAACTTAAATAAGAGAAAAATTCAAAAAGTATTGATGAAAAAATGAGAAGACGGAAAACAGTGGTCTCATAAATTAGTGCATGCCTCTGAGATGACACACAAGAAGAAAAATGATTTAGAGAATGGTTACAAGATAGTTTCATATAAAAGGTGACACTCAGGATGAAACGAATCTTCATGCCAAAGGAAAGTGAATAATCATCATTTAAACTACTAAAGTGTTTCCATTGATGAGTTGCGTCAGAGTAAGATTAAATCACTAGTAATAGGATTGAAACACTTCAGCATCATTGGTCTGCTCTTCCCCTGCCATAAACAGCTAACTTATTCAGTTTGGTACAGTTCAAGTGAAAAAGGATAAATATCAATACACTTCCTGTTGCGGCCTACTCAGTTGCACTGATTTAATATAATTCTACAGTACCACATACATCCATTAGTGCATTCCCTCTTAAGAGTTCTCTGTACTGTGGTGAATACAATTGCATTGTTTGTCCTAACGTCACTCTTGAAATGGAGCACATTTGCTTCAAGAAAACTATATTGTTCTTCATATTTTCACTCAGTGACCATAAGATCCCCAAACTATGTGATCGGTCAAAAAGCAAAACTATAACAGAGTTAACACACACATTTACATCAATGTCCATTTCACTTACCAGGGACACCAATGATGGCAAATGTCACAGAGTATATATGTCTGATGCTACAAAATGGTTCAACAATTTTCTATGTGAGATGAGCTCTCTGAAACAAACTCTGAGGTCACACATTCATGCAGTCTTCAATTTATGCACTGCAAATTTTCCAGGGTGCTTTAGGTTGCAACATAAATTAATGTAACTTTACACCTAAAAACATTGCAAGGGAATTACCACAGTTGAGTCATAAATGTGCTTATTACAGAATGACATGATGCGCCACTGACAAGATCATCGTTAAGCAGCTCTATGTGAATTTGAGGAATTCTCATATGACAGACTGGTCACGAAATCAAATTCTCATAGCAGTTATAGAAAGTGTGAAAATCCATCAATAGAGGCAGGCTAGATTTTACAGGATCAAGATTGGTTTGTGTGTGTGTGTGTATCGCTCTTTTATATATATATATATATAGTCAACACTTCCTACAACCCTACCTCCTGTAGAAAATGTGATCCCTTATTCCCAATTCATCCACCGCATCTGTTCCCAGGATGGCCAATCCCAACTTAGAGAATCCCAGATGACTTCCTTCTCCCAAGATGCCAATTTAACTTTGTACGTGGAAAATGATGCCCTCCAGCGCAACCCCTCCACTTCCCACACCACCACCACCCTTGAACCCCACCCGTCTCAATACAACAAGGTCAGAAAACCCCTGGTCCTCACCTTCCAGCCGAACAACTTCCACATACACTGCATCATCCTCCACCACTTCTGCCACCTAGAAATTGAAACCACCACCAGAGATATATTCCCCTCCCCACCCCTATCAGCGTTCCAGAGAGATCATTCCCTCCGCAATTCCCTCATCAGGCCCATGCCCCTCACCAGTCCTCACATCATTTCTATCACCTTCTGCTGCCACCACATGAAGTACAAAATCTTAACTCCTAGAATTCCCCTCACCTCTGTCCAAGGCCCCAAAGGATTCTTCCACATCTGACAGAAATTTACCTACACCTCTATCAATGTCGTGTACTGTATCCGTTGTACACAATGTGGGCTCCTCTGCATCAGGGAGACAGGAAGCCTACTTGTGGATCATTTCTGAGAACCTCTCTGGGATACCCGCACCAGCCATTCCCACCCCGTGGATGAACACTTCAACTGCTCCTCCTACTCTGTCCAGGACATGCATGCCCTGGGCCTCCTCCGTTGCCAAATCATAACCACCCGACGCCTGGAGGAAAAACATCTCATATTTCAACTTGGGACCCTGCAACTACATGGGATCAATGTGGACTTCAACAGTTTCCTAATTTTCTCTTACCCCACATTATCCCAGTCCCAAGCCTCCAACTCGGCACCTGTCCATTACCTTTCCATTGCATCCTCTTCACCCTCCTCACTGAACTATCACCTTCTTCCTGAACTTCATCAAGCCATCGCATTGTCAGCTACCTTCCCCCCTCCCCCCTCCCCACACCTAGTCCACCTCCCTTCGATTTATCTCTCACGCTCCCGGCCCACAAGCCTCATTCGTGATGAAGGGTTAAGTCTGAAACGTTGATTCTCCTGCTCATCAGATGCTGCCTGACCTGCTGTGCTTTTCCGACTGTAGAAAACAGAGGTCTGACTCAGCTATGGTATTTATCTTACGATATGTTTTCGAAGTAAAACTAAACTAATTGATGCTGCAACCTAAAGTGGGCGGCACGGTGGCCCAATGGTTAGCACTGCTTCCTCACAGCGCCTGTAGACCCGGGTTCAATTCCCGACTCAGGCGACTGACTGTGTGGAGTTTGCACATTCTCCCCGTGTCTGCGTGAGTTTCCTCCGGGTGCTCCGGTTTCCTCCCACAGTCCAAAGATGTGCGGGTCAGGTGAATTGGCCATGCTAAATTGCCCGTAGTGTTAGGTTAAAGGGGTGGATGTAGGGGTATGGGTGGGTTGCGCTTCGGCGGGTCGGTGTGGACTTGTTGGGCCGAAGGGCCTGTTTCCACACTGTAAGTAATCTAATCTAAGTAATCTAATCTAATCTAAAGCACCCTAGAATACTTGGCAGTGCATAAATTGATGACTGCATCACTGTGTGACCTCAGAGTTTGCATCAGAGAGCTCATCTCATATAGAGAATTATGGAACCACTTCGCAGCATCAGACATATATACTATGTGACATTTGCCATCATTGGTGTCCCCAGTAAGTGAGATGGATATTGACATAAAGGTGTGTCTTTACTCAGTTCCAGTTTTACCTTTTGACTGGTCATATAGCTCGCTCATCTCACGGTCAATGAATGGACATATGAAGAACTGCATAGATTTGTTGAAACAAATGTGCAGTTCAGGAATGATTTTAGGACGAACAGTGTAGTTGGTTTCATCAAAGTACACGAAACTCTAAGAGGGAATGCAATTGTGATGCGTGTGTTACTGCAGATTATTCTAAATCAGTGGAAGTGATCAGACCTCAACAGTTTGCACCAAGCACCATGTCTGACGAGAAATGCTCTTTACATTCTGTGAAGCTGTCTCCATGTTTTGTTGACATTATATATGAGAATGGCAATACAGTGTTTGTTGCCAGATGGTTCAACATTACTTTTAAACTGAATTGTACTGATATTTATCCCATTTTCACTTGAACTGCACCAAACTGAATGACTTAGTTGTTTATACCTGGGGAAGAACAGACCAACATCACTGAACGGTTTCAATCTTATTGCTAGTGAATTAACCTTACTCCGATGTAGCTCAGCAATGGAAACGCTTCATCCTGAGTTTTACCTTTTAGATTAATTTAACTTTTAACCATTCTCTAAATCAGCTCCTATTATTTCATCTCGGATGCATGCACTAATTTATGAGATGATTTATGATTTATGACTAATTTATGATTTCCGTCTTTTCATTTTTTTTCATAAGAATTTTGTGGATTCTTCTCTTATTTACACTTCCTTATACTTTCCTACAGCCCATAATTGCGCAAAGAACATAATTTGTTTCATGTACAGTTAATAGAATCGTTTGTTAAGCAATGTTTTTCATTAAATAATTTATAAATCAATGGCTTTGTAACCGTTTTTCTCATTTCAGTATTTCCTTCATTGTTTCCCACTTTCTGTTTTCAATATGAAAATTTTAATTAATGGATATACTGAACTATAATCTGACAGTTATGAAATTTAAACTTCTGAGATCAATGCTCGACTCAGAATGTGTATTTTAAAGTACATGCAGTGCCTGTCTTCAAATCTGTGCCCAGCATCCGGTAAACCTGACCGACAACTTAGAGGAAATGAGACCCAAAGTGGATCATTACGAACTTGGATTTGTTTGGCTGTTTTACACCCTGTCCCCTATCTATGACCTGCAGATCTCCATGTTTAGATTGGATTGGGATTGTGAGTGCAATTTATGATGTCATAGAAACAAGGAAACGGCGGTAGGCCATTCAACCCATTGAGCTTGCTCTGCTATTTAATGCAATCATGGGAGATTAAACACATCAATGTTGTTGAATGTTTCCGCCACTGTAATGCTGGTGTGCAGCACTTTACACCCATTGGTATCTCGAAAACAGCTTAACTTCTGACGCAGCCATATAATCTGTTTCTTTTTTTAAAGCCAGAAATGTGCTATTTTGCATGTTCTCTCTTCTAGTTACTGTCATAACAATTATGATCCTGTGTCAGGAGATGTGTGTCCTCGCTGGCTGCATCACTTGTTATCTTGTAACCATGGCAACTGCTGATCTATTGTTCATTGCCACTTGGGTCATTCTATGGAAGACCATTATTTACTATTTCCCAGTGTCTTTCCCGAAAATCACTCGTCTGTAGTGTTATCTGTGTCTTGTGTTATCTAACCTCAGAATGTTCCATCTGATTCACCGTCATGTTTTTCTTTGAAAGATAGATTTGTAGCCATTTGTTTTAAGAAGCTGGAAAAAACAATTGCTCTGACAAAACTGCAGTTCTGCTTTTATCGGCAACTTGAATTCTGATCTGTTTCAAGAGCATTTCTTTTTCTGTTACACTTGAAGTTTGGGAGGTGGTTAATAACATCTCCTCGTTTTGTACTGCAAGACCATACAAATCCCTCTTGGATGGCATTTGACTTGTTTGATAAGATTTTAACCACATGCCTCCCAGATTTATGGAGAGCAGAAGGAAATGTGTGATTTTCGTCATCATTGTATGTGGCAGCTTCAGAATGTTTTGGTCTGTATGTATCATAAGCTTGTTCTTTTATGACGTAATAGTCCCTGAGTATTACAATGAAACTTTTCACAAATATTTGTTGAATTTGCAGTTATGCTAGCCAGTATAAGTTGTTGTGCAAACACATTTATTTAGGACATGATTCAGTCTAAATTCAGAGAGTAGTTAAAAACTGTGGCAAAATGTCGAGTAATGCCAATTATTAAAGTAATAACTGAGTGCAGTCGAGTTGCAGGGAAGTTTGTAGCGTTAAAATTCAAGGTGATATGTAGAGTAGTAGGGTTGAAATAGGTTTTAAAACAGGGCTGATATGGGGGTTTCAGGAATATTTAGAGGTAAGCTGGTTCGTGTATGTCAGAAGGGACGGGGGTTAACTTGAATACACAAAGCAAATTCTACAAAAATGCTGGAAAATATCTCTCATCTGTTTCAGTACTTCTTCCCATTTTGAATTTATTCAGCAGATGCTGCATTTTCTGTGTTCCATTCTAATGCGAACTTCCCTATCTGCTTTTAAAATTGGAAAGTTGAAACTTATGTAATAACTATATCAGCAAGGCCAAAAACGTGCAGATGCTGGAGCTGTGAAGTAAAATTTAAGAACAATACAGCTTGATGGATAACATTCGCGCATCTGGTAGAATCTATGAAGAGAAATAGAATGCAAATTTACTGTCCAGCGACCCTTCTTCAGAACTATCAACTATCACAAAGGGCAACTTCTATAAAGAATTTAAAATAGAGAAGTTCAGGATACAGGCACTTGCCAGTCAGTATCTCGAGTAATTAACTGAGAATAACCTAAATTGTTCACTATTTTCCTGAGTTCCACTCTCCTTTTCTTTTCGTTAATATATTGTTCTTATTATGGTGTTACTTAGATCCTCTATCGTAAGTACCCACACAACGTTCAATTCTGTCGTTTAATTTTAATTTGACCTTCTTTCTTGACCTTTTTAATTCTCCATATGCATTTTCTACATGATCAATTCTACGATTGTTATCACAGAAAATCTTAATACCTTTTTTAATATTTTTCTCTGTGTGTGTGTGTGAGTCTGTGTGTGTGTGTTTGTGTGTGCCTGTGTGTGTTTCTGTGTGTGTCTGTGTTCCCGCTGCATTGGTTGTCCATTCTCCTCATAGTCCTCCACTTAGGAACTGGTGATACTATTTAAAACCTGACAAAATCCATATGAAATCCTAAGTGCTTTACCGTGAACGAGTCTTTGAAATATTGAAACTTGAAGGAAACAACTATTGAATTCAGTTTCTAACACGGTCTTCATCCTGCAGTCAGTTTTTATCAGATATTGACATTTCATGGAATAACTTTGATAAACTTTTTCAGTCCATAACAATTCGCACTTCCTTTCCGACTGGGCTTGCAATCTTGAAGGTTCAGTGTTATTGTGTCAGAAAATATATTCACGTTTGTTCATCAATAAAACATAACATCATTCACAATGTTCTTCTGATGTGTAATGCTCAGCTCACTCCTGATGTCTCAATTCTTGTGATCAATAGTTATCGTCAAGTCTCAGGCAGGATTGTCACTCTGCATTTGGTCAAGAATGGACTGTACCCAAACAAAGTGAATAATGGCATATCAACTCCAGCCGCCCAGATTGCCTTGACCATTCGCAATTCACCTACCATCTCTATTTGCCCATGGCAAATGCCATATCCCTGGCCATACACTTATCCATTTAATATCTATATAAAAATGATACCTATGAAAGTCTCCAACTTATTGACTACAGCCCCGTGTTCAACGCCATCATTCCAACCAAACTCATTTACAGACTCCAAGACCTGGGTCTCTGCTCCCCTCTCTGTAACTGGACCAACGACTTTCCGACTCACAGACTGCAATATGTAATGATTGACGATATCACCTCCTCCACGATAATCATCAACACCAGTCCCCGCATAGTGGCATACTCAGCTCCTTATTATTCTCCTTAAACACTCATGACTATGAGGTCACATTCTGCCCTGACTCCATTTGCAATTTTTTTTTATGACAACACCATTATAGGTTGGATCTTAAACAACGTCACTAAAGGGTATAAGAAAGAGATAAGCAATCAGCGGTGTAGTGCAAAGAGAAGAATCTGTCCTGACAACTGCTGTATTGAAGACCAGAACAAACTACAAAGAGTCATGAACGCAGCCCAGTCCATCACATAAAGCAGCCTTCTCTCCTGTAGCTCTATTTAGAATTCCCATTACCTCGGGAAAACAGACAACATAATTAAAGACCTCACCTCCCTGGTTATGCTCTCTTCCACCCTCATCCGTCTATAGAAGATATAAACGTTTGAACAGATTCAAGAACAGATTTTTCCCGACTTTCATACATTGATCTCTCTCTCTCTGCACTTTCTGCATTCTTTTTTTAATATAACGAGCACGTTGTATGACATGACCTGCCGATGCAGTCTGTAAAACAATACTTTGCAATGCATGTGGATACATGTGACAACAATAATAATTCATATCAAATCAAATAAAATCATGTGCATCGCAGAAAGTTTCATTCTACAATATAAACATCAGTAACAAGAACAAAACATTTGTCCAACCCACTTAAGCCTGCTCCACTATTCATCACAGGGTTGATCTGTGTGAATTGAAGCACACATTCCCATCGATTCCAATAGCGTTTGATATCCTTGCTTAAACGAATCTAACAACCTTTGCCTTATATAAAAAAAAACACGACTGTGTCTGTAGAGTCTTCTGTGGCAGACATTTCCATGGACACACAACCCTCAGAGAGAAAATCTTACTCATTACTTTCCCCTTAATTGTCATGTCCTTAGTTTGAAAGTGTCCATTAGTTTTTGACTGATCCACAAGAGGAAACATCATTGCTGTTTCCACTCTGTAATGATCCTTCATAACTTTATACATTTCGAAATGAATAAAATTATTCGAATTTCTAAAAATCATTTTTATCTAAACTCCATTAGATACAAGCCCAGCCTGTCCAACTGAGAAGGATCTCAGAAGACATTCGAGGTTTCAAATATAGTAAATTTCGATCGCACCTTCCAACGCTGAAAACTCTACCACCAAAAAAGAACAAAGATACTCATAGAAACATAGAGTCATAGAGTCATAGAGATGTGCAGCCCCGAAACAGAAACTTTGGTTCGAACTCGTCCATGCCAACCAGTTATTCCAACCAAATCTAGTTCCATCTGCCAGTACTTGGCTCATATCCCTCTAAATTTGCTTTTCCAAAATGCATCACCTCGCATTTATCTAAATTAATCTCCATCTGCCACTCCTCAGCCTATTGGCCCATTTGATCAACATCCCATTGTAATCTGAGGTAACCTTCTTCGCTATCCAGGACACCTCCGATTTTGGTGTCATCGGCAAACTTACTAACTATACCTCCTATGTTCATATCCAAACCATTTATATAAATGATGAAAAGTAGTGGACCCAACACTGATCCTTGTGGCACTACACTGGTCACAGACCTCCAGTCTGAAAAACAAACCTCCACCACCACTCTCTGTCTTCTATCTTCGAGTCAATCCTCTGTCCAAATGGCGAGTTCTCCCTGTATTCCACGAGATCTAAGCTTGTTAACTAATTTCCCATTGGAAACCTTGTCGAATGTGCCTATACAGATCACGCCCACGCAGCCCTCATCAATCCACTTTGTTACTTTTTCAAAAAAATCAATTAAGTTTGTGAGACATGATTTCCCATGCACAAAGCCATGTTGACTATCCTTAATCCGTCCTTGCCTTTCCAAACGCATGTAAATCCTCTCCCTCTGGATTCCCTCCAACAACTTGCCTATCCCCAACATCAGGCTCACCGGTCTACAGATCCCTGGCTTGTCCTTACCAACTTTGTTAAATAATGGTACTGCATTAGCAAATATCCCAGTCTACTGGCACCTCACCGACACAGGGCAAAACCACAATGCAAAACACAACACCGTGGATTGAAACATTGTTGCTATTCCTGCACTGTTGGTAAATGAAATTCATTGAACTGCAGTGCTTTGCGTGTTCTGATAACATTTGAACTGCAACAGAAGTCCAAGGCAGTTCAGCACCGCCTTCTGAATGATAATAAATGAGTGCTCAAACAATCGTGTTCTCAAAGCAAATGCAAATCTCAAAGCACATAGAATAATTGAATAAATCAAAAATAAATCGCTGAATGACACAGCAATTTTAACACTCATTGTTGTTTTATTTGACCTATAGTTTCTAATATTCGCAGCAGTTTTCAAAATATGTTGCCTCCAAAGTCAATCCCATTCTCTAGATCGAGTTACTCATCAAAATATTTTCAAGCTGTTTGCGGATGGCCCAACTACCCTTATGAGATATGCACTGAAGTGTCTCTCCTAGGGCGACTTAGTGGTTGGCAGTGCTGCCGCAAAGGGACCCGAGTTCGATTGCAGCCTAGGCTGACTGTCTATGTGCAGTTTGCATATTCTCCCCAGTTTGCACATTCTCCCCATTGAAAAACATCCTCTCCTGGAACAAAGAGCAAAGAATTGTACAGCACTGGAATAGGCCCTCCGGCCCACTAAGACTGTAGTGACACATGATACCTTTCTTAACAAATAACTTTTTTTGCCTCTACATTATCTAAGCCCTCGACTCTCTGCCTGTTCAAATATTTATCATTACGTTGCTTTACCATTGCTAATATATCCGCCTCCATCCAATTCCTCTGGCAGCACTTTCCAGGCACTTATGAAACCAGTATAAAAATAATGAGTCTCACGTCTCATTTAAATGTTTTCCATTTTACCATTAGCACATGTCTCTGTGTAATTGACAATTCGATCCTTGGGAAATAATCTGACTGTCCATTCAATCAATGCCTCTCATAATTTTATAACTTTCCATCAGGTCGCCCCATACCATTTAACATTCAGCTAAAAAACACCATGATTCTCCGACATCGTCTCGTTGGATTACTTTCCAAACCAAGCCTAATCTTGGTAAATCGCTTCTGTACTGGCTCCAAGGCCTTCACATCCTTTTAATGGTGTGACGACAAGAACAGTACATAGTATTTCACAAATTACTAAACTCAGTCGTTCAAGGCGACACTACTATTCAGTATGATCTTGCAATTTATCCAAAACCAATAATCCCTTTAGCAGCAAACGACCCACACAGATCCCTCTTGAATACATCAAATGAACTGTTCCCAACAGCTTCCTCTGGTCGAGAATTTCACAGGTTTAGAATTCTCCGAGTAAAAAATTCTTCCTCATCTCATTGCTGAATGGCTAACTCCTTATTATTATATTGTGACTTCAGGTTATGGACTTCCCCAACTTCGGTAACATTCTTCCCACATCTAGCTTGTCTAGTGCCATCAGAACGTTATAATTTTTTATGAGATCTTCTCTCATTATTCTAAATTCCAGTGACTACAAGCCCAATCGATTTAATCTTTGTTTATCTGCCAGTTTTGCCATTACGGGAATTTTCGGTTGGAATCCTTCAATAGAAAGGTCCCATGACTAGGAATCCAAATATAAACCTAATACTCGAAGTTTGACCTCACCAAATCCTCGGATAACATGACATGCTGCAAGACATTCTTACTCCTAATCTCAATCCTTATGCTATGAAGGCCAGCAAACCATCAGTTTTCCAGATTGTTTGTTGCATCTGCATCCCAACTTTAAGCAACAATTCCATTATGACACCAAGTTCTTTTTGCACCTCACCATTTACAAAACTGCCACTGTTCAGACAATAATCTGCTTTTTTGGCACCAGTGATAATGTCACATTTATTCATGTTATATTGCATTCGCCAAGTACACACGGTCACCTACTTTAAAGTAATCTGCATGCTTGGAGATACCAATTTCAACTCCTTTGACCAAATCATTAATATATTTGCGTGAATAGCTGGAGTCCCCGCACTGAACCCTGTGGTATCCCACTTGTCAATGCCTGTCACTCTGAAAAGAATCCGTTTATTACAGTTGTCTGCTTCATGCCTGCCAACCTGTTTTCTCTCATCGCTAAACCATTACCTCTGATGGCATAACATTTAATTTGCTTACTAACCTCTTGTGTGGAATTGTGTTGAAAGCCTTTTGAAAGTCCAGATACACAACATTCACTGAATCACTCTTGCTCATTCTACTGATCACATGCAAAAACTCATTAGGAAAGTTCTGTCAAGCAGGTTTTCCCTCGAGTATATCCATGCTCACCTGGACAGATCCTTTCACGGCTTTCCAAATGCTTAGTTATTACATTGGATATAATTGATTCCCGTATTTTCCCCACCACTGATGTGAAGCTAAATCTTTGGTAATTCCCCGTTTTCTTTCTTCCGCCATTTTATAAAACATGAAGTTACATTGGATGACCACCAGTTACTTGGAACTCTTCCACAGTCAAGAGAATGAAAATACTGCTCTCATGAAGGGAGTTCCAAAGACACATGATGCTTTATAGGTCACAATTTGACCACACCTCTGTTTTAAACTCAGGACGCTTTACTATTATTCAGCAATCAAAGAATAATTTAATAGAGTTTTAGAACTGCTGATACATATCATCTCTAATAATAACTTCTAATATTTTGCCCACGATATATGCTAATGCAACAAGCCTGTAGTTTCCTGATTTCTGTCGCCTTCTGTCTTTCATTTAAGGAGTTAACTTTGAGCTGTTCCAGTTTAATGGGACCTTTCAGAAATTGTCTGTAATTCGTCAAATTGAAACTAGTGCTATACACCTCAATTATGTCAAACAAAGAAATGTGTATGTTGGAGTTTTGAAACAACAACTACAACAAAACAGTAATTGCATGAGAAATTATCCAGGTCTGGCAGCATCAGTGCAGATAATTGTTCAGTAAACATTCTTGAGAACTATCAGCCATCTCAAGGACCACTTACATTAAGACCCTAAGATAGAGTTCCTCACATCTCAGCCACCTGCCAGCAAAAACTTCAGTAATTCACAAAGTACTACTTCACTGAGTTTCATCATCCATTCTGTTTCCTGGTGTATTTCTTAGATTAGTGTTTTACTTGTGCCCCATGTAGTTAAGGCAAAGGCAAGACTATTCAGGTTTTGCTGCTAAATTCTTCATTTATCTCTTCTGTTAACATTTTCAAATCTGCAGAATACGTTTTGATAAGAATGAACATAGAACATTTCAATGCAGGACAGGCCCTCCGGCCATTGATGTTGCACTGACCTGTGAAACTAATGTGAAGCCAATCTAACCTACACTATTCCATTTTCATCCGTATGTTTATCCAATGACGATTTAGATGCTCTTAAATTTGGCGAGTTTTCGACTGTTGCAGCCATGGCATTGTACGCCCTTGTTTCTGAGAAAGGGTCGCTCTGTCTCTTTGTGCTGGATATCACTATCCGAGGGGAAAAAAGCGCTCGCTGTTCACCATCTAATACTCTGATGATCATCTTGAATGTCTCTATTAAGTCACCTCTCCACCATCTTCTCTCTCATGAAAAGAGCCTCAAGTCCCTCAGCCTGTTCTTATAAGACCTTTTCTCCATACCAGGCAACATCCTGGTAAATTTCCTCTGCACCCTTTCCAAAGTTCCTGCATCCTTCCTATAATGCAACGACTAGAACTGTGTAAAGTACTCCACGTGCGGCCGCGCCAGAATTTTATACAGCTGCAACATGAACTTATGTCTCTAAAACTACATCCCTCTCCCAATGAAAGCTAACGCACTGTACGCCTTCTTAACAACCCCATCAACTCTGTGTAGCAATATTACTTTGTGAACGCTTTCCTTAGAGAAAAGAAAGTTTATAGTAAATCTTAAAGTATTGTTATACATTTTAAACGTATTGTATAAAGTTTTAGCAAAACAAAAACCTTTCATTCAACGATATTTATATTTTAGTTGTCTGCCTATGGTTTGTGCAGTTGACACTTTCTGCAATGTCTCTTATCCTCTGTATAGGAATTATAACAGATGAAAAGCGTACACATCAAGATCAGTGTTGTTAAAATATCCTGAATATTTGTGGGAGGTGACACTGAATATTACTGATTCAACATTATGTATTATCAAGTCATAATGTTGTACGGAGTACACACCAAAACTTGGGCATCGGGATGGTTGTAAAAAGACTGAATGGAAGCCTGATTAAGTGATTGATTGTCCAAGAAAGCTCCAGAGATTTCACCACCTCAAAATAACCGCATGGAGATATCTGGAGTCAGTAAGTAGATAATGGATATCTGAGTGGAAAATCAAACTGAGGTTAGCTAAATAAGAACTCTGATTTCGAAGATGTAACACGAAATTTAAACAGTATGTTTTGCTCTATTTTTACTTTCTCAAGCCCGGCAATTGCCCCATGCCATCCTTCCCAATGCCCCTGGCGAGGAACCAAATGAAATGGCAATAACACACGGGGCATGTCTTCTGGAATATAGTTATTTTTACCATTTCCTGATGTGTTGCTGTATCTGTACCATGACGTCCAGTGCATCAAATTAGTGCAAAATTAGATATAAAGTGACGGGAAGATATGGTCATTGTGGAAGCCTACTGACATCCATCAGTCCCCACAGAACAGAACTCCGAGTCATTTCCTGCTTGGTTCTTCTCTGATGTAACTTAATGAGGCAATTTACATTTTTCTTATTCCCTAAGTTTATTCATTAGGTTATGATTAGGTTTTCATAACTTCAAATAACATTATGTTAACTCAAACTGAATTCTGTCGCATACAGAGATAGTTAAAATATTCACGAAGCATACTAAGCACTATTGCGACTACATCACGCATTGGTTTTCTTTGAAATACTCAAAATCACAGACAGAAATTTTACGTTCTCATTGCTACCTCGACATCATCGTTCATTTCTAGTTTACAACTTGTGTCTCATATCTATACTGAAAACTGAACAACGAGGAAAAGATAAAGAAAATCTCTTCCTCCTCCCCCAACGCTAAATGTCCATGGCAACCATATTAATAAGGATACTCTATGTAAGCTTCTCATTCAAGGTGTGTTCCCTTCCCAGTGTGTTCCCTTTTTAATATTGACAATTCTTGTGACAATAACACAAGGGGCATGTCTTCTTTTACTAACGTTTACTAACATCAATGGTGAGCCAGAATCTATGAAATAAAGGAAAACACAAGGGGCATGTGACAGTTTTTTTAATGAGTTTTGATAAACCTTGCAGGTTAAATATGCCTGCTCCATTTGTTGACTACGGCAATTGTCTTCTCAAATCTCCAATGATATTGTCAACCAATCTTGCCATGTTTATAAAACGTTTTACCCTTTGCTGAACATACTATGAAACGTTTACTAACATCAATGGTGAGCCAGAATCTATGAAATAAAGGAAAATAAATCTGAAGATCTCTCTCTATCTCTGAAACTATCACTGTTAGAACCTGGTATGTATGCCGTCAAGTCATAATTGTGCTTAAAAATATTTTGCTCCTAAATGTCTCTGATACTTTCTGGTTTTGGACATTAATTACTAAAGTTTGCTCACTACATTTACCACAATTTTTGTCACCTATTTCAGGTATCGAGCATGTGCCTATTATTTTTAAGTTAGGCGAAAATATATTTGTTCAATGGCTCTGACATTCCCAAAATTCTTTTTCCTTTCTTAAAGAAAAAAAAACCTTTAAAAGAACTATTAAAGTTTTTGTTAGCTTCCTATGTATTCCAAGACTAACAGCGATCGTGCAACCATCTAGATCACGGAGGAATATTAGTGAAGAAAAAGTGCCATCATTCCAAGTTCTGGCCTGTTTGTGTCCCCAGACGATTAAGAATATTGGTAGATCTTAAGTGCCTTCTGAAAAAGCCTAACAAACGCGTCCTTACCGCAGCTATGCATCATGGGAAATAAATGGCTGACTCGCCTGCCATCCCCTCATCGATGAGGTAGTTTTACATATAGGAACCACTGATCTACTGATTTTTAAAAAGAAAATTGATGGAAATTGAGGAAAGAAAGTGAAATCTAGAGGTAGACTGATCGAAATTAAATGAATGCACAGTTGCTTTCAAGCCGCAAAGTGCACATTTTATTTTCCAGATAATGTCTCTGAATTACCCGGAGTTTGTTATTTTTCAATTCCATTTCAATATTTGGAATCCATTACTTGCATTACCCAATTCTTGCAAACCGTTTTATTCACGAATAGTTCATATGATTTTACAAACAAGCATACAAAACAGTTCATTGGTTAATTAAAAAAAAAGAATAAGACACCCATATTACTGTATGTAATTGTTCTGAATCATGGTTAATAGATGTGGAGAATACCTTCAATGGTTTCCTGTTTTATGCAATCTCCTTCCCTCAACATGCTGAAATTTATTGGACTGAAGAATGGGGTTAATTTGAGGTTGCATTTTATAACTGCTTTGAGATTGATGAACAGTTCATACGTATGATTCAGTGTCCAGGAGGAGGCGACCAACGCAAACTTCTGCCCCTCTAACTTTGTTCAGATAGGAGTTACATTGAGATGGGATATAGATACATCAGGAAAGATCACACCCCAGAGTGTGTATTAATCCAGATATTAATAGAGCGGTAATGATCAATAACATTACTGCTCAGTTAATTATGGATGAATTTTGTCTAAGTTCTGCCACTACATTTGTAAAAACATTTGTACCTTCTCCAGTAAATCAATTTACTATATATTCATTATATGGAGGCTGTAATTGCTCAGTGATCAAGTGTTGTTTATCAAGATCTGTACGAGTTGAATATCAGCTTCTCTTTTTTCATTTTCCTCAAGGTCTTTTCCGCTGGAAATAAACTCCCGTGCTTCGTATTCATTCTTGTAGACCTGCTGACACTGTTGTTTCTTAAACTGGTCTGTTACATCCTGAATTTATATCCTGCACAGCTTTGTCTCTCTTCTTTAATCAGAACGTATGTTCAAGAGACTATTTTGGAAGTTAATACTTAAGTCCAAAAAAAAGGGAGACTGCATTATCGAGATGGAAAGTAGTTAATTATTCAGATGCACGTCGTCAAATGCATTCATTAGTTTGGTAATATGGATGGTAATATATGCGGAGTTAAAAGGCATACTGCTGGAGGTGCAACGGGGAAAAGTTGTGTTTCGCTGAAGGTTTAAACTTTTAAGTCTTGTCTTTAGGAAGGAGAGAATGGCAGGCAATTATGGACGAGAGCCAGGATTTTTGCCCGAGACTCTGGCTGTTATTCAAAGTCATGCAGGAAGTCACAATGATACGAACACTGAAGTATGGAAGGTCTTTCTGGAGAATGTTACAGAGGTCGAAGCGAAGTGGGTTGAAGCTAGATTGTCGGTTGGTATTGAGGTAGAGAGGGTTGCAGGCTGGCTGACTGCAGCGTGATTGCAATGGAAGTGATATTGCAGCTACAAGGGGTTACGAAGCCAGAGAGTGTTTTGGTGATGTTGAAGGTGCCTAAGGAAATGTGGAAATCTGTGAATCGAAAGAGGGTATTGATAAATGAAGGTGGAACGCATGGAAACCCTTGGAAATCTGTAGTACAGTCGTGACATCAAATTGTTACGAGAATAGGAGCCAACGTATGTCAGCACTTTGTGTGTGGCAGCCTTCAGAATGAGACAAGATTTATGAGCCAAAAATAGAAATTGATGAAAAGAAAAACTCAGCAAGTCTGACAGCATCTGCGAAAAGAATTCAGAGTTAATGTCTCAAGATCAGGCACCCTTTCTTCTGAATCTTTATTCTGATGATGAATCACTGGACCAGAAGCATTAGGTATGATTTTTGATCACGGATTCTGCCAGGCCTGTTGAGGTATTTCAAGCAACTTCTGTTTTTGTTTCTAGTTTTGAGCAGCTGTAGTTCTTTCAGTTTTAAGAGTTGCGTTGAATCCAATATGAGATGTTCCCCACCAATGTATTTAATTAGTAAGATTTACAGTGAGCAACAATTCAATTGAGGGTTTTACCAATAGAAGAGTGAAGACAGCAGCAATGTTGACGGTTGCTGAGGGAAGACCTTTCGTAAAACCAAGGATGTCCCTCAGCAGGACAACGACGGTCACCAAGGTAGCAAATCGAAAACAATTCTGTTCGTCCTCAGACAAGTAAAAGAGAAAGAGACGGCGGTAATGGGGAATGAACAGAATTTGTGACTGGACTCAGCCAGTGGCTTCTACTTTTCCAATATTTAATTGACGAAATATTATCTGCTTTCAACAGCGAGTGTAGTACAATCGCCAAATGTTTGGTGATTTTTCATTGCTTTGCATTTTTATTCTTTCATCTATTTTGTTTTGCTGCCCATGCAACATCGTGGCTTGAAAACTATTTGCCTCATCTCCCACATCACATTTTGAAAGCCCAGAAAGTAGAATGCTCAGTTAGAATTATTACTACTTTATCTGTTAAACTCAGTAGATGACCCTGATTGGCAGTTCCTGAAAAGGTTGAGGAGTTCACATATCTGCCTGAGAAATAATACATTGTGGAAGTCTTCATGGACGTATGGCCAGTTTTGTTATTTTTATTTTTTTCATATTTGTGTAAATCTTTAGTGCCTGCAACAGAAAATGCATGATCGGCACATCTAAGGAACGTAAGCATAGTGAAGGAATTCAGGGAGATGACAGTGACTTGGAGCTACGTGTCATTGGCAGACAGGTGAAAATTGACGCTCTGACGTTGAGTAATGTATGTGAGGTGCAGGACTGAGAAAAGAAATGAAAGGGAATCAGTATAACTCTGAAAAGACATCAACATTAGACATAGCATATTTGGAGCAAAAAGTTAAAGTAGGTACATAGATTTCTACCGGACAGAAAACACCATTTGACCCATCGAATTTGCACAGAAATCATTACCACGAAACGTGCGCCAATACCAAATTTTTACACGTGTCTGTTTCCTTAATAGTTATGATATTGCAAGTACTCCTCCATCTTTGAAAGTTTCTAATGGTTCCAGCCTCCATTACCTTCCGATGTAGAGCATTACAGATGTCAAGCACCCTCTAAGTGAAAACATTTTTTTCTCCCAAATCCCATTTGAATCTCCTGCCCCTTACCCTTAAAATATGCCCTCAAATGATTGATCCGGCAACAAAGGGGAATAGCTGCTCCCTACTAATGCTCCCTAGTAGGTGCTGCAATGCTGGTGCTTCTCCATTTGTGCTTTGGTAATTAATGATTAACTCAGGTGGGGATTGACCCATTGTTTCACTTCAGTGTCGATGCATTGTTGAAGGATCACCACTCTAGGATTTGGCACGACGCACATGACAAAATGGGACCTTGCCTCAGACATGGGCCTGCGCAGTTCCAGAATACTTTAGAAGCGAAAATGAAATCAACTCCGGCAATCTACATGAGCATACTTCCCACTTGATTGAATTCCAATTCTGTGAAGAAACCTGACTTCAGTGTGGTCAGCTCTGTAGACAGGGACCATGCAGCCCAAAATCGGAGCCAAAGAGGAAAGTAAGATTTCTACCCTAGCCTCCGATGACAAACCCTTCCATCACTACTCCTACTTCTCTACAACCTCAGCCAGGCCTCAGAAACTTCAGAGTAGAAGCACAATTCAATAATTGTTACAGGTCTAATAATGAAAAAGGAAAAAGCACGGATTCACTATGTTCATGAATGTAGATCATTCCAGGAGGAACTTTACCACAATCATATTGGTTCAAATTTGTGACTTCAATTCGTGGTCGCCAGAAATGAGGAAACCTGCTTGCTGGGATCCAAGAATTGAATTGGGTAAAGAAAAGATGGACATGTATGTGGGAAAAGGGAACACATTCAAGGGCTCAATAGAGAAAAGGAAGAATGCAATGGGAAGTTTAATTATCAGTCAAAGGGAGAGAAACGGTTGTTATTTCAACTGAAGTCTGATGGTTACAACTTAAAGAGAGAAGCAGTACCTGAAAATAGGGAACACTAACAATGCTAGCTCACAAGATGGAGAGGGCAGAAAGAGACTGCATTTTATTGAGTGTGAGGCTGGGGCTTTTGGATTACCTGGCTCAATCGTTCCTGAGTATTGCACACAAATCAAACAGTTTCAGCATCTGCCACGTTTTAGTTTCCAATCAATCTAAGCAATTTGTTTTTTGTTCATAATTAGTTGTGAATATCTCAATATAGAAGTAATGTCGATAAAGGCGATGCTGTTGCTGCTATTTGTCATCTAGTCCTTTGGTGAGGAGCATGAATCGCCTGCTCTACCATTTTCACGAGATGCCTCCTCACTCCATAAAGCGTCCTATGGGAACAGTCACAAATATGCAAAATGTCCAGGCATTATCCTTTTATAAGTCTGGCATGAATGGAGAATGCATGGACTGGAAACACCTTTTGCCCACTCTCAGCTTTTCTTTTCTTCATAAATTGAAGAATTAATGCAATATGATATTTTCCTGCATTTCTGACTCCTCTCTGAACTTGGAATGAGTGACACAATATATAATTGTGTGTAGACCAGTTTAATTCCTGATGAAGGGCTTATATTCGAAAAGTCGATTTTCCTGCTCCTTGAATGCTGCCTGACCTGCTGTTCTTTTCCAGCACCACACTCTAAGATATATATTTATACCTTATAAAAGCCACAGAAGTATGTAGTTACCAGGTACTATGTAGCAAAGAGTAGATAAACTTTCTTCCTTCCACTCTCCATCTCTGGTCTACTGTGGTTCTTATCCCTTATCTGGCATTGCAGACGGATACAGAATTGACGAGAGAAGGTGTATAAGTGTACTGTACTTTTAAGAGAGCGAAGGACTTGGCAAGCACACCGAGTGCTAGAGAATTTACAATGTAACATTTGGTTCAGAACAGATAGCACTGTTTGAGTTGCTATGAGACAAAAAAAAATCGAATTAGGCTCATCAGTGGAAATTATTTCCGGAAAATACCAAAGCCCAATCAAGTGTGAATTTAGCACATTGACAATCTTCGAAATTAATGACACAATTCGATTATTTGGGGTATAATCCGGGTAGGATTGAACATTTGAGAGGAGAACTGCTAAACCAGCATGTGGAGACTACCTGAAAAAATAGCTCTCTTAAAGTTACTTTTATTGATAAGTAACATTTGAAGCAGAATTCCCAAGAAAAAGAAGGAAAAAGACAGGAATGCAGAGAATATCCGAAAGCTGCCTCGTTTTGAGATAAGAAATTTTGTCTTGAAAATCTTAATCAGGAGTTTTAGAGGACAAGTATTGTAGAAAGGCAAGGTAAAAGATAGGTGTGGGGAAGTGGTTGTCAACAGTTGTTAATTAATCATTCTCTGTTCTAATTTAAGAAACAAAGTCGTTAATTTTCACAGGTTACTGCACGGGATAAATATTTTCTGTGTTGTTGCTTTAAATTAAGTAGGAGTGTTTATCCTGTGTAATAAGAGTTTGGGGGCTCATCCGGGATTTGAACTGGATTATAGAGATTTGAATAGATTTAGGGATGTGAAAATTCCCAGTAGATTTAATCCCTTGCAGGTTAGTGCCCTAGATCTTTAAACAAAACGCAGATGAGGCAATTTGATTAATTTCATTGGCTTGTGGTTGATTAAATTAAAAATAAGAAAAATGGCTGTTAAATTTGCTGAAGCGGTTCTGAGATTTGAAGATATTTCTCAAATTTGACAATACAGTTTCGAAGGACAGAAAAAAGCCAAACTTAAAGTACAGTTGAATTTGTCAGGGAATTACTCAAACACTTTGGTGTGCCAGAGAAACAGACAAGTGCAGTAGTGGTAGAAAAACTTAGAACATAGAACAATACAGCGCAAAACAGGCGCTTCGGCCCTCGTTGATTGCACTGTCGTGTGAACTAACCTAAGCACATTCCACTAAACTATCCAATCATCACCGATGTGCTTCGCTAAGGATTTTTAAAATCTCACTAATTTTGCTGAGTTAACTACATTGACAGGCAGGACATTCCACGCCCTTACCACTCTCTGAGTAAAGAACCCGCCTCTGACATCTGTCTTAAATCTATATTCACTCAAATTGTAGCTATTTCCCCTTGTACAATGTAACGTCTTCATCCTCGAAAAAAGACCTTCACTGTCTACCCTATCTAATCCTCAGATCATCTTGTATGTCTCTATCAAATTCCCTCTTAGGCTTTTTATTTCCAATGAGAACACACCCACGTCTCTCAGCCTTTCCTCATAAAAGCTTTCTTCCAGAACAGGCAACATCCTGGTAAATGTCCTATGCCCCTTTTCCAATGCTTCCACATCCTGTAATGGGACAACCAGAACGGTACACAATATTCCAAGTGCGGCCGCAATAGCATCTTGTATAATTATAGTATGACATTATGGCTCTTGAACTCAATCGCTCTACCAATGAACTGAAAATGTGTTGCTGGAAAAGCGCAGCAGGTCAGGCAGTATCCAAGGAGCAGGAGAATCGACGTTTCGGGCATGAGCCCTTCTTCTCACTTTTTCCCTCTACCAATGAAACCTCACACACCGCATGCTTTCTTAACAGCGCTGTCAACCCTGGGTGGCAACTTTCAGGGATCTATGTACGTGGACTACAAGATCCCTCTGCACATCCACACTGCCAAGAACCTTTCCATGGACCCAGGATTCTGCCTTCCTGTTGTTCTTCCCAAAATGAATCACCTCACATTTATCTGCATTGAATTCCATTTGTCACTTCTCAGCCCAAGTCTGCAGTTTATAGAATCTCGCTGCAACCTGCAACATTCTTGCACACTATCCTTAGTAACCCACCCACCTATGCCTGTGTCTACGTCACTCATAAAAAGGACAAACAGCAGTGGTCCCAAAACAGATCCTTGTGGCACACCACTATAATCGGACTCTAGGCTGACTATTTTCCATCAACCACCACTCGCTGCCTTCTGACAGAAAGCCAGTTTCTAATCCAGACTGTTGAATCACCCTTAATTCCATGCGTCTGCCTTTTCTCCAACACCTTACAGCGTGGAACCTTAGCAAAGGCCTAACTGAAGTCCATGTACACTACGTCAACTGCCTTACCTTCATTCACATGCTTGGTCACCTTTTAAAAAACTCGACGAGGTTTGTGAGACATGTCCAGACCTTCACGAAACCATGTTGCCTTCCTGTAATCAAATTATTGTTTTCAAATTACAGTTGATGAAAATGGGAACTAGAAGATAAACAAATAGAGAGAGAGAGGAAAGAGAGAGAGAGAGTGTGAGGGAGGGAGAGCGAGAGATTAAGGGAAAGAGAGAGAGTTGAAAGAGAAACAGAGAAGAGAGGAAGAGAAAGAAGAGAGAGAGAAGGTTCTTGGCTGAGCAAAGAGAAAGAGAAGAAAGGGAGACAGAAAGAGAGAAAGAAGGGAGTAAAGAGACAAACAGGAAGAAGAAATAAAGAGAAAGTTCTTAGCTGAGCAAAAATGAGAGGGAATTTGAACTTGACAAGTTATGACTTAGTCAGCAAAGTCAGGCTAACGGGATAGAGTTTAAAAGAGAAAGGAGTGATTTATTTTATATATATAGTTCAGACTAAACTGGTACGCAGACTGAGTGAGGTACCTGTCGCACTATCATATGAGGTGTCAAGAGATTATGAAGTGTTTAAACAGGCTACTTTAATTGCTTATGAATTGTTCCCAGAACCATATAGACAGCGGTTGACTAATATAAAAAAGGAACCAGGTAAGACTTAAGTGGTGTTCAAAAGAATTAAAGATAGTCATTGTAATTGATGGGTGCATACTTTGAGAGTAGATATGACATTTGAGGCTCTAAGAGATCGTAAGAACTCACGTGGAGGAACAGAATGTTCAGGAAGTGAGATGGGCAGCAGAATTCACAGATGAGTACCTGCTGGTGTATAAGACAAGCTTCTGGCCATAATTCCGTCCTCCGACGGATAGAAGTTGGCAGAAGGTGGGGGGGGGGGGGTCCTACGTTATGAATTCAATAGCAGACAGCACTGGTAAGAATTTATCACAGGATTAAAAAGAAGCAAGAGAATGTGAAGGAGATGAAAGGCCTCAGGTGTTTCCACTGTGGTAAAGTGGGACACATAAAGTAACAGTGCTGGTCGTTAAAGTAAGGTGCTGTAGGAAAAGATGTGATAAAATAAGATTAGTCAATGGCATTAGTGAAGGAAAACCCCAAAAAGAGCCAAGGAGCTGCAGGAGAGTTAACAGTGTAGGCAGAGGTTGGGTATGAAGTTGGTATCTGATCTCTACAAAGAATTCGTCTCTGTGGGTAAAGTTTACTCGGAAAGAAAAGGGGGAGAAAGGCAATAAGTTATACTTTTGAGTGATACTGGATTGAACCAGTCACTGATAATAAAGAATGAACGAATATGCGCTCTTTTTGCTCTGTTACCCGAGACTGTGGTAATTTGTGGGATAGGTAGACAGAAATTCAGCAGTCCCGCATGTAAGATCAGGTTGGAATGCCAGTTGAAGAATGTGGAAGTTACAGGGGAGTGATTTACATTATGTCAATTCCAGAAATTCGGTTTGCTCTTGGTAATGACTTGGCAGCATCCAAGGTGGGAGCGATACCCAATGTTGTGGAAAGTACAACAAAGACCAAGAAACTGAGGAGTTAAAAAAGAAATATCCTGGTATTTTCCCACACTGTGTGGTAACCAGCTCCCACTATTATAAGTCACAGCACGAAGCGAAAAATAAAGAGAAAGATGAAGGAGTTGAAGTTCAGTTAATGGATACCTTTCTTGACATAATGGTGCAGAAAAAGCCTGAACAGGCAGAGGGTCAGACAGAAATGCTCAGTCCTGAAAGGCTAAGGGACTTGCAACAGCAAGTCAAGGCGATAAAAAGATATATATGTGGATGCATACTCTGAAAGGAGGCAGAGAATATTCCAGAGGTTTATCATCAGAAGGATAGAATCCTAAGGTGGAATAGAGACGTCGGCAGTTTAGTTCAGAGGAGAACTGGACACCGAGGGGTACAAAAGACTTAGGCGAAGGTACAAAAACATTGCTATTGGCCTGGAATGCACAATGATGTTGTTAACTTATTCCATACATGTCATACGTGCCAAATGGTAGTAAGCCACCGATGGTAATAAAATCAGCATTTTGTTGCCAACTCCCACATTTGAAGAAACTTTTACGTGGGTTATAATTGATTGCATAGGTTTTCTCACCTCCCCAGTGAACTAAATGTGGAACTAAATCTTGTTGACTAAAACGGATGTGTCTACCAGACTTACAGAGATAATTCCATTACAGAGTATCAAGGCAAAACAGGTAGTAGAAGAGTTAGTAACTTTGTTCACCCGGTATGGGCCACCCAGAGAGTTTCAGATGGACCAAGGATTAAATTTCTTTGCTAGGCTGTTTAAGGAGATTTTGGATATCTTTGGGCGACAGCACTTTAAATCCAGTGCATATCATACTGAATCTTAGGGAGGTTTAGAAAGGTGGCATCAGACCTTCAAGACCATGTTGAGAGCATACTGTCAGGATTACCCGAATGATTGGGATAAAAATATCCCATTCGTATTGATTGCCATTAGAAATGTTCCAAACGGATCTACACAGTTTACTCCATTTCAGTTCGGTCAGGAAGTGATAGGTCCTTTGAAATTAATTAAAGTAAAATTGACAGGACCAAAGTCGTAGATCCCATACTTAAATTATGTATCGGATGATTGGGAGAGATTGAATAGAGTTGGTGAGTAAGCCAAGAAGCCCCTAAAGAAGGCACAGTATAGAATGAAGCAGCTGGCAGATAAAAACTGAGACTCGGAATCTCCCGAGCTGATGACATGCTAGTGCTGTTGCCAGTGATAGGAGATCCCTTCATAGCCAGGTGTATTGGTCCCTATTAAATTGAGAAAAAGTTGATTCAGGTGAACTATCTAGTAAACATACCAGATCGAAAAAACACATATCGGGTATGTCATGTGAAAATGTTGAAACCCTATTGTACTAGAGAGAAAGAACTGGAGAAACAAATGTTAGTTATTGCGCTGCAGAATGAGAATCAAATCCAAATGATATGGATTTTGCTGTTCCACAGAATACATTACAAATTGAAGACGTTCTTGAATGGGATAGGGTAGTAAGCTATCTGTCTTAGGATCATAGAACACAGTTGAAAGATCTGTTACTGCAGTATAAGGATATGTGTAAGATTCAGATAGAGAGAACAATTGCTATTGTGCATGATGTAGACGTAAGAAATACTGCTCCGAAAAAAGAACACCCCTATTAACTTAATCCTTTCAAAGCCAGACAGGTCCAGATGGGGGTGGAGGTCATGCTCGACGAGGATATCATCGAACCAAGCGAGAGGGCGTGGAGTTTGCTGATCATCTTCGTTCCCAGACCTGACAGGACTCAATGAGTTTGCATGGATTATCAGACGGTCAATGCAGTGACAAAATGGGACTCATATCCAAGTCCTAGATTCGAGGACTGTATCGAGAAAGTCAGAGAAGCCAATTACTTCACCAAGTTAGACATAATGCGTGTTTACTGGCAGATATGTTTTTCAGAATCAGTGTAAGAAATGTCTGTGTTTGTAACCCCAAATGAGCTCAATCAGTTTAAAGTGATGCACACCCGCCAAATTCCAAAGACTCATGAATAGAAATGTGGCTGCGTTAATAAATGTGCAGTCTGTTTGGACGATGTAGTGATCTTCGGTAAGTCCTGGAAAGATCTCATAGTACAGTTGGCAAAGCTCTTAGAACGAATATGAGAAGCAATAACTTGAATCCAACGGAATGCCTGAAAGCAGTGGTGACTTCCTAGGCACATAAGGTCGGTCATGGAAGGTTGACCCCACGGAATGCAAAGACAAAGGCCATTGAGGAATTTCCATGGCCAACCTTGAAGAAAGAGCTGTTTTGATTCTTCACACTCAGTGTATTCTATCGGAAGTTTGTTAGAACATAGAACATAGAAAAGTACAACACAGAACAGGCCCTTTGGCCAACGAAGTTATGCCGATGATTATTCCTAATTTAAAATAAAATAACCTTACCTATGCACCCCTCAATTCACTGTTGTCCATGTGCATGTCCAGCAGTTGCTTAAATGTCCCTAATGACTCTGCTTCTACCGTCACCATTGGCAATGCATTCCATGCATTCACAGCTCTCTGCATAAAGAACCTACCTTTGACGTCTCCTCTGTACCTTCCTCCTAATATCTTAAAACGATGGCCCCTCGTGCCAGTCAACCCTGCCCTGGGGAAAAGTCTCTGGATATTGACGCTATTCATGCCTCTCGTTATCTTGTATACCTCGATTAGTTAATCTCTCTTCCTCCTTCTCTTAAAGAGAAAAGTCCGAGCTTAATCGACCTCTCTTCGTAAGACAAGCCCTCCAGCACAGGCAGCATCCTGGTAAACCTTCTTTTTGCCCTCTCCAAATCCTCCGCACCTTTCCTATAGTAGGGCAACCAGAAATGGACACAATATTCCAAGTGTAGTCTTAGCAACACTTTTCAAACTTCAGCCGTATAGTGGCACTATTAACCCTTTTGCTGAAGAAGAACACAAAGTTTCGATGGACTGAACAATGCCAGGAGGCAGTCGACCATTTGAAAGCCATATTAACCACCAAAGCAGTTTTAGCAACACCAAAGTGTGCAAAACCTTTTAAAGTCGGTATTGATGCTAGTGACGTTGGAGTTGGAGCTGCACTCCTACAGGAATATGAGGATGGGATGGAACTGCCAGTTGGTTACTTTTCTAAGAGGATCAACATCCACCAGAGGAAATGCTCCACAATCGAAAAGGAAATATTGAGTTTGGTACTGGCCTTACAAAATTTTACACACTGTGCGTCATGAACAATGTGTTGGAGACAGTTGCTTTAAAGAATGCTTTAAAGACAAGAATATGAGACTATTTCATTGTAGTATTATGCTACATATATTTAATTTAAAAATCATGTTTGTTGCGTGTTGTAAGAACATAATCGCAGATGCATTATTGCGTACTTAACTGATAGAGTTTAGATGATATTTGTATTTCTTTAATTTTATATATATATCTATACAAGTATAAGTGAAGAAAATGGTGAACTTATATTAACATTACGTGTATGTTAGGGTTATGTGCTTTAAAATAGAAAAACAATGAAGCCATCTTTTCATTATGAGGGTTCTTTTTTTTTACTTAGTGGGAGGTTTTATGATGTTGTAGACGTGTGTTAAAATTTTAAGAAAGTGAACGACTTGGCAAGCACACCGACTGCTGGAGAATTTACAATGTAACATTTGGTTCAGAACACATAACACTGGCTGAGTTGCTATGAGACAAAAACAAATTCGAGTTCGGTCAATTGGTTTATTTTTTTCCTCGAAAACACCAATGTAAATCAATTATGAATTTAGTGTATAGAAAATCTTAAAAATCAATGACAAAATCCAATGCTTTGGGTGTACAAGACAGTTGAGAGGAAAACTGGAGAGATTACCCCAAAAATAGTTATCTTAAAAGGTACCTTTATCAATAAGTCACCTGTGAAGCAGAATCCCCAAGAAAAGGAAGACAAGAATACAGAGAATAACCGAAAACTGTCTGGTTTTGAGATAAGTTGCTTTGTTTTATAAATCTTAATCGGGAATTTCATTGGTCTAGTTTTATGGAAGGGCAAGGTAAAAGATAGTTTAGAGGAAGGAGGCGTAAATAGTTGTTACTTAATTCTCTTTGTTATACTTTAAGAAGTAAAGTTGTTAATCTTTACTGAGTAGATTATCAACGTGTTCAGGAACAAAACTGAAACATATGGGAAAGCCAAATGCCATCCGCCCTAGATCAGTATAATAATTTGTATTCAAAGCAGAACCAGTGCATTTTATCAATTTTCTTATCAGCTCCATCTGAAAAGCAGTCGGGGACATTTTTTTTAAACATAAGAACATGCCTGTTCTTGCCCGAAATGCAGCTACAGTTTTCTGCATAGAAATCATACTGTTATGGATCTTTTGGGATTATTACCCTGTTCCTTCCTGGGCATGAGCTCCGTGTGTTTTTTTTTTCAGCTTCGAGGAGCAAGTAGCCACAAATCGATTAAAAGAGAGATTTAAGGTGACAGAACAGTCTCTGGCTCCAACACACGGAGGTTATGTCCAGGAAAGAACAGGGCAATAATACCAACTGATCCATAACAGTACTATTTCATTGAGAACAGACAGCACATCTGCAGTTGTCATGGCTGTGAGATGCACATGACCAGAGAACACAATTTCCTCGGGAAAAAGATGAAAATCGCCACCAAATTATATGTGAAAAGAAATAGGGAATGGAAATAAGACATTACTAATTTTCGCTCCCCTTGTCAGATACAGGGATTAAGCATAGAAATTTTAGATCCAAATCAGGTGGATGTGTTCAAAATAGGGGCGGGATGCAGTTTCAGAATATAAAACTAAAAAGCATTTCAAACTTGATTTCAATTAAATCACTTCATCGTTTAATGAAAAAAAGGTTCCAAGAGGCAGCTTGGCAACAGAAGAAATTGAATAAGAATTGTGGTAAGCATATTTTATCACATTTGATACAACTCCCCTTGAAAAGAGGCTGAAGATGATAATTCAAATGTATTCCTCTCACCTAGTACAGATTGAGTGATTCTCATGGGTTGTTATAAAGGATTGATCAGACCGTCAGGAACTGGTTGTTTTTCAAAGATCAGGATATTGATTAGGTGGTGCATCAATACCTCATCCGGAATGAAGCTGGGGAAATAGCTGGACTGCTAATGACCATTCTTATTTTGGTAAATGAACCACGTAGGCCTGGTCCTCACTACAGTGGGCTAACAGGCTATCAAACTTTTGGGAACTGTTGACACTAGCATTCTTGTGGATAACTAAAATCTTCACAAATGATTGGTGCTTGTGATGCAAACATTTAAGATTAAACGTACAAAGTTGGAATTCTAAATATTAAACACCTCCCGCACGCATCCACTGGGTCACAGACAACAGCATTTGTCATGATTGGGAAGGAAGTGCGTGTATCAGATCATGCAGCTGAAGTTACAGTGAACTGAATGTGGCAGAAATGTAGGATGATGTTTAAGATTTGAGGCTATGATTTAAAATTTTGAAGACAAGAGAGCCCTATGTTGATTCTACCGGGAGAGGAAAGAGCACTGTCCGTGATCTATGTGCGTGGGCTTGGGGCTTATGATAAATAAAGGAGAATGGAATTAGGTGAAGTAATTTCACGAAATCTGGTCTCCTGAAGAAACTGTTAACCGTTTGGATGAGGCTTGGCATTCCTTTGGAGTTTTGCTCTTGCTGACCTGGAGTGCCTCTGTTCAGGATATGTAATTTTCTTCACTCAAGTGATGTCCTCAAGCTCTGCTGGCCTGATGAGTGTGTTCACGTCCTTCGGCATATTCTGTAACTCATGTGCTCCGCTTATGCTTTTTTACATGACAAAGCCAGATGTAATACCTGTTTGAAATCCAATTGGGTTTCAGTTGTCAGTGCATTTGCATGGTCACATCATTAATCCCATATACCTGTTCCCAGCATCTCATTAAGCATTATATGAGATTTATTTGCCTCTGCTCGTCGTCTTAATCTCATCAAAAATCCAGACATGATTTCACCTGGTTCCAGAACTGCCGAATAAATTCGACAGATTTTCTGAATTAAAGGAGGTTTGAGGTCCTGGTATTTCTTAAATAAACCAACAGCTCTTGACAGTTTTTAGTACCTGGTGCCTTACTAAACGTGAGGCTCCCAACAACCATAAAAGCTGCGGGTTTACAAGTTGTCAGGAGAATTACCCATTATTTTTCATATGCTGCAATGTCATTTGCATGGAACTATTAATGCATGCTCTCCACATAATGTACACAGTCTTTGACGACAGCATCAAATATGTCAAGCTTCCCAGATTATGGCATGATTCCAGAAGTGATTTTCCAATGTCAAAGTTAATTGGTGCGAGCGAAATTTTTCAGAAGCATTTTTTTTCTGTCATTGCCACTGAAATATCTCCACAAAGGCTGGTATCCTGCGACCAAGTCATCATTAATTTCCAAGTTTGTCGGAGTCGACAGTTGTCCGGCATCCTCAGCTTTTGGAGTGAACAGAACCTGAAACAATCCCGTTCATATTTGTCTGCTACGTTTACGTGATTGGAACATGTGAACAGTCCCAATTAGGGAACTCATATTCTACGAAGTCCACCTGGTTGATCTCGTTACAAGTAGTGCATCAGGGAGTAAGCAGAAAAGGAAAAAAAAAAAGAACTAGAATATGTAACAAATTTTAAGGATTTTTTGCAATTCAAGAGCAAAAACTGTGAATGTATCTCACAAAGACAGACGTGTAGAATAGAAATATAGGACATATTTGATACATTTTCCGAAGTATTTCTGGTGCATTCGGATTTCATGCACACAGACTAAGAACGGAGTGATATTGTTATGAAGTTGAAGGTGTGAACTGCACTTTTAAGTGAGAGTGAAAGCTGTTTTGCACTGAGAGATTGCTGGCACCAACTATGTGGCTGACTAGCAATCTCAGAGTGTACTCGAAAATTGAAAATATGTCGCATTTGGCTGTGAAACAAATATCTGAATATTTCTTGCTGTCTTCACAGCCATTCGAATATGGCCAATCAGTTTAAATTGTGCCACAGGATACCAAGACCCAATCGATTTTGAATTTATTGTTTTTACCAACTTCCAACCAATGAGACGATCTGATATTTCGACATTTTGGAAAGTTAGACAGCGAGACCAGCTGCCATCACCAGAGTAACTGCCAGCAACACACTCTCTATCAAAGGTACCTTCTTCATATGAAAAATCTTTGCACGCAAAACTCTGAAGACTACGCTGGGAAATCTTTTAGCCAGTGATCGACAGACTACAGCTGCCATGTCATTTTGAAATTAAGTTGATGTAAATTTAGTACGTGTTTATTGGAATAGTGTTTAAGGCAGATAAAAAGTAATTAAGAGAAAAGGGGCTTAGAGTTGTAACTGGTTGTTATTTAACGTTGACTTTTAAAGTTAAAGAATAAAATGACTTTTTTAAAAATCTCAATTGTGGCATTCGGGAATTGTCTCACTCTTACTTTAATAGATTACAAGGTGAGGCGAGCTTTTCTGCATGCTTGGTTTAATTAGCAGAATGGTTCATCGCCGTATATTAACAATAACAATGGAATGGGTGGAAATATCCAATCATTACAGCTCTTCAGAATATGCAATAGATTGAGGCGAATTGCAGAAGGCTGTTTCTACTCATGAATTTAAAATAGAGGAAATTTTAAGTCCAGAGAACTGTTAATTAATTTTCACAGCATCAGTGGAATAAGCAAATAGGATAATCCTGAGTAGAACAGAAAACAGGAAAACATTGAGAAACACAGAAATTTTAGGGAGTAATCGGACACCCTGCTTGAGGCAGTGTAATCCAAAGAAGTATACTGTCAACGACAAACTTGGAAGTCCACGTTCGTCAACATTCTCTTGGTGAACTGCTCTGGAAGACTGAAAGAGGGTGCAGAACATTTTCATAAACAAAGATTCTACTTTCCAATTTTAATAAGTATCAGTTTAGGTTAAACTGACATTGCAAATGCACTTTCCACAACCCTTCAAAAAAAAGGGAAGATACATTTATGGCTTATCGTGGGACAAGTAGAATTAAGATCCAGATTAGTAGGATTTATACACTTAATGGTAAGGTCCTAGGAGTGTTGCTGAGCAAAGAGACCTTGGAGTGCAGGTTCATAGCTCCTTGAAAATGGAGTCGCAGGTAGATAGGATAATGAAGAAGGCGTTTGGTATGTTTTCCTTTATTGGTCAGAGTAGTGAGTACAGGAGTTGGGATGTCATGTTGCGGCTGTACAGGACACTGGTTAGGCCACTGTTGGAATATTGCGTGCAATTCTGGTCACCTTCCTATCGGAAAGATGTTGTGAAACTTGAAAGGGTTCAGAAAAGATTTACAAGAATGTTGACAGGGTTGGAGGATTTGAGCTATTGGGAGAGGTTGAACAGGCTGGGGCTGTTCTAACTGGAGCGTTGGTGGCTGAGGGGTGACCTTATAGAGGTTTACAAAATTATGAGGGGCATGGATAGGATAAATAGAGAAGATCTTATCCCTGGAATCGGGGAGTGCAGAACTCGAGGGCATAGGATTAGGGTGAAAGGAGAAAGATATAAAAGAGACCTAAGTGACAACTTTTTCACGCAGAGGGTGGTACGTGTATGGATTGGGCTGCCAGAGGATGTGGTGGAGGCTGGTACAATTACAACATTTAAGATGCATTTGGATGTGTAAATGAATAGGAAAAGTTTGGAGAGATATGGGCCGGGTGCTGGCAAGTGGGAATAGATTGGGTTGGGATATCTGGTCGGCGTGGACAGGTTGGACCAAAGGGTCTATTTCCATGCTGTACATATCTATGACTCTATGACTATAATAAAATGCCTCCTGTGTTGAAAATACATGAAAGAAGGATAAGTGGTTCAAGCCTTAGATTGAAAATTGGGACAGGGACATGTTGTTCCATTACAATCAGCATTTCGAATACAATATTTTGTGCAAGAAGAATATAAGACACAAAGCACAGATAACATTTCAAACGCTGCAAAGAAAAGAAATCTTAAGCAAGATTGCAGACAATGCAGAGGAAGCAAGGGAGAAAGTCCTAAAATATGTTGACAGTAAAAATGATTGATGCAATTATCACAACCTTCATTTAAACATCAAGGTATTTTCAATCTCTCTTAATAGAAAGTGTTGAATTCAAGTACAGGCATCTCTTTCCTGTAAATTCCTATAAACACAGGAGCATGAATCAGAATTAGAATTATATTTAACTTAAGATGTGGATTTCATAGTCCCGTGTACTCAAGTACTGAAGTACACAATTACAGTGAAATGTGTATAATGTCGCCACACAGTGCAAAAACGTTAGGAACAAAGTAATAAGAGAAACAGAGTCAATAAGTTAAGCATTGCTTCGCAGAATAAGTAGAAAAATAAATAAAAATTAAAATTAACAATGGAACTTTCTGAGGTGGAATAGAATTAAGTTGAAATTTCAACAGTCTTTGATTAGCCCTCTGCTTATTCCACTCTCCAGGAGACGTCAGCTGCCTGTTCTTGACTCTGCTGCAGTAGATACCATAGGTACTGCTGAAACGAGATGGATGGGGTGGATGGAAAAAAAGAGTTTCAGGCGAAATATTCACAAATGATTTAACATGATAACACAGTTTACCAAGGCCATACAACTGGCAAAGGATATGCTGGCGTCGATATCTAGATGACAACAAATGAGAAAATAGTACGCTTCTCAAATTGTTTCAGGACTTCTCAGTGTCTTGTGCACAATATTCGTCTCCTTGCTACAGTAGAACAGGGATAACGTCGCATGCATTTTGATCACAATGCTATGAGTTCCATGGAATGGAGAGGTCATTTGCCTGATTTTCAAATAAAATCGACTTGTTGTGCTCTAGTTAGGGTCCCACACTCACTTCACTCCATTGTGACAGGTAGTCCCTAAGATACTCTCTGTGTGACTTCCCAGCGCTGAATGTCTGATTGAATTGTTCAGTAATATCACAATGGACAACAATTCGAGGAACGTAAAACTTACAAAAAAACTTTCTTTCAGTTGAAATGAAGGAATAAATCCACAGATGTAATTCAGAAAGATTGATTCATTCGCTGATTTGTATTTAATGTTCACCACGAGACTAGCGTGTATTATAATGAACATACCTCTTCAGCATGTCTGTGTCAAAATCTTGGAACTACCTTCATACTTTGTGGGTGCACTTAGACCAAAAGGACTGCAGTGAATCAAGAAGGCAGTTAACCACTAACTTCTCAAGAATGGCAAAAGAGATGTAAATAAGTAATCTTTGCACTGCCAGTAACATCCTCATTTAATAATAAAATCAAAATATTATACAAAAGAGTAAAAGAAAGTATCAAAGAAATAAATCGAAGTAGACACTCGCTGTCCATCTCTCGCACACAAATACAAATGCTTTCACAAAGATATGCATATCTTCCGTGCTCTGAATTGGACAGCAGAAACACCAATAATTGCAAGAGTCATGTGGTACATTTTTCTGTTATGAAATGTTTGCATATTTTGTGCAAAAAAAGGTCAGTCACTTCCTCCTGCAGGTAAGCTTTCCGACTTAAACGTTAAATGGCATATTCTCAAAGCCGTAATATATACCATCTGGGATGTCCACAGAGACACTGAGGTTGCATCATGATACAAATTATTTTTCTTTGCAATTGAAGTAAAACAAGTGACAACGGTCAAGTGCCTGTTATAATAATTTACAGTTCTTGCAGAATGTTAAATGGAAAAACTCTAGACATGTCTATTAACTTTTATTATCTAAAACAGGACATGGCATCTCAATGTGTCGAGATTGCTCCCAACAGAACCAGACGCATGTAGCATTGTCATATGGTTCCACTGATGTCCTGCACATTGGCCAGCTCACTCGGAAAATACATTCCAAAGAATTTTAGTGTTTTTTTACATTATAGAATTAACGTGCCTCACATACAGATTCGATTCCACGATTTGGTATAGTCGCTAAAACTGATACCGTCATACAAATCCACACAGTACCTATATCTGTATCAGCAAATTATATTGGTGGTGCTGTTCTGAAGGAATGCAGGTCATCAAACATCAGATGAACTGCATGTCTGTGCACCTGTGAGTGAATCTGTGTGGACAGGGTCTGTGCATCTGACAATGAGTATCCGAATGAGTTAGTGATCCTGTCTGTATATTTGTGCATAAGTGCATGAGTCTGTCTTTGTCTCTTTGTGTGGGGCAATCCTGTCGAATACATGTGTGCGAATATGTAAATCTTCCTGTGTGAGTGAGGGATTCGCTTGTAAATTGGTGACTGAAATGGCACATCAGGCTACTAATACTTTTGAGTGTAATGGAGTGGATGTGACTGCTTCTGAGTATGAATGAATGAGGGAGGCTGTGGGAGATTGTCTGAGTGCATGTTAGAATAATTCTGTGCATTCAGGCGACTTTTCAGTGTTTGTGTCCATGTTTGAGTGGGTCTGTATGTAGCGAGAACACGTTGGGGGCACATACTTTCTTTCTTTCCCGTCTCCAGTCCCTAAGGTTTATCTACACACTTGGCTGGGAGAAGAGAAATACTGGTGATGTATAAGTCAGACATCAGGACAACCTGCTTCTAAATCCTGTGCTCCGATGAATTCTATGAAAGGTGTTTCCCTGGGGCTTGGTGTTTACCCCATCACTTATCCCTTGTGATCCAGGGCTCAGCGCCTACTCTGTGTTTCTGTTGCTCTTGCTCCAACATGAAAATGCAATAAAAGTTGAATTACATATGCCTGTTAATTTATACTGTTTACTAAAGCAGTAATTAATCTCGAAAACACAAGTCAGGAATGTGATGGCATACTCTCCACTTGCCTGGATGGGTGCAGCTCTAACAACATTCAAAAAGCTTGACACTATCCAGGAAAAAGCAGCTCGCTTGATTGGCACCACATCTAGAAACAGTCAATCTCTCCACCACCAGCGCTTATTAACAGCAGTGTATTATCTATAAGATGCACTGCCGAAATTCACCAAAGATCCTTAGAAAACATCTTCCAAACCCATGACTACTTCCATCAAGACGGACAAGGCTAGAAGGTACTTGGGAACGCCCCAACTTGCAAGTTCCCCTCGAAAGCACTCAAAACTCGGATTGGAAATTTAACTCCGTTCCTTCACTGTCATTGGGTCAAATTAGAACACCTCTGGGGCACCCGCACAAACCAACTCCACCACCCCGTGGCTGAACATTTCAATTCCCCCTCCCACACCCCACTCCACCAAGGATATGCAAGTCCTGCACCTTCTCAATCGACAATACCTAAACACCCGACGTCTGGAGGAAGAATGCCTCAGCTTCCGCCTTGGGACCCTGCAACCACACCAAATTAATTTGGATTCACCGGTTTCCTCAGTTTTCCTCAACTCACATTATCCCAGTCCCAAGCCTCCAACTCGGCACTGCCCTCTTTATCTGTCCATCGTTTTTCGCATCTATCCACTCCATACTCTTCTCTGACCTATTAACTTCACCCCCACCTTCATCTATCTATCTCATCCTCAGCTACCATCCCCTCTAACGCACCCCCACCCATTTGTCTCTCACCACTCCCAGCCCACAAGCCTCAGTCCTGATGAAGTGCTTATGCCCAAATCATTGATTGTCCTGTTCCTTGGATGCTGCCTGGTCGGCTGTGCTTTTCCAGCAACATGCTCTCGAATCTGATCTCCAGTATCTGATGTCCTCACTTTGTCCTGGACTGTCAATGCTGGCCAGGAGTGACGCCCAAGTACCACAAATGAATTAAAAAATGAGATGCCCAATTTGTTTATCATGTAAAGTGGCACAAATACTGTGGATTCAATTGCCGTATCAGCTGAGGTTGTTATGAAAGTCTCTCCTTCTCGCCTCGCCGGGGGAATGGTGCTCCTGACGTTAAACCACCATCAGTCGTCTCTCTCTCTCTCTCATGAGAAAGTGTTCCTTTGACCCAATACGAAAATGGCGACTGTACCTTTTATTTTGTTAAAAAAAAATCGTTAAGTACATTACAAAGAGTAAAAGAAAATGAAAGGACCCAGAATCCATGGGTTACACGCAACGTAAGCTGAGAGTAGACAATGTGCAAAGACACGTTCCCAGTCACACGATTGGACAGAATATATAATGACAAAATAATTAACAAGGATAGTGAAAATAAGTGCATAAAAGAAACCTATTTGCAGATATAAAACATGAAATATAAATGTTGTTATTAACATTTAGAAAAAGGAAAAGTTAACAATGTGAGTTATTGCCCTGTAGAAGATATGTCTGGAGAATTCGTTATGGTGAAAAAAGAAAGGACAGTTGAATTGAATTGAATTGAATTGATATTTTGCATCATTCTTCCACTTAAAGCGCACAAATACCATCCAAGAATACTTCTATGCATGAGGAAATTTAACTTCAAGATTGGTTTGGAGAAGCTCAGATTGTTCTCTTTTTCCTAAACTAGTTGGGGGGAGATTTGATAAGAGTTGACAAGACTGTGGCTATCTTCAGTAGGAAAAACACTTGCAATTAACTGGCGACTGTCAAATTATAAGTTAGATCAGTTAGAATCGACAAACCACACTTTAGAAACTGCCGTGTGCTAGTTTAGCGTGGAGATTTTGCCTATGGCATGTCGTCAAAACTGTGATGCAATGACCAATTGAAGGTAGATTACATGAACACTATCATGATTGAGCAAGAGTCACATGATTTGAAGTGACTTGCACATTTACTGCCCGAAATAGGAGCGTTGGCAGAGTCAGCTTGAGGCATACCCCAACATAAGAACGGTCCTCTGAATTGTTCTTGTGTGTTGGAGAAAGATCAAAGGGAGGAGATAAAACAGGAGCAGAGACATAATTACGTTGAAATCTAACCTAAAAACGGCGAAGGACTATAAGGAAAAGGTATGCTTTCTGTCTAGATATGAGAGAGGATATATCTAGTTTATAATATTGTGCAAATTGCTGCTGTGCTTCAGATTTCATGTATATATTCACCACTCTTTCACTTTAAACACCTGGACCATTCTGAAATGTATTATCATCTTTCACAAGTAAGGAAGATAAACCCTCACAAATTTTTGAAGATTTGAATATGATATTTCATTGCATTAGCTGTTGATGTCAAATGGCTACACTAGGTGTAGAGGATGACAGATATTTTTCATAGTTACTTGTGAGATTAGACTCATGTAATTGAAGACAGTACAGTCAGTTGTTTCAGAAAGCAGTTGAGGAGAAAAAAAGAGCATGGAAAATGTGTTTAGAATATACTATAATATTAGAATGCAACTATTTGTGTCATGGAAGTTTATTAAGTCAGAGATTTATAGAGATGTACAGCATGAAAACAGACCCTCCAGTCCAACTCTTCCATGCCAACTAGATATCCTAATCTTATCTAGTCCCATTTGCCAGCATTTGGCCCTTATCCCTCTAAACCCTTCCAACTCGTATACACATTTGGATGCCTTTTATGTTATGCAATTGCACCTGCGTTCACGATTTCATCTGGCAGTTCATTCCATATGCGCAGCAACCACTGCATGAAAAAGGTCACCGCTTAGGTCTCTTTTATATCTGTCCCTTCTCACCCTAATCCTATGCCCTCTAGTTCTGGACTCCCCAACCCAGGGAAAATACTTTGTCTATTTATCCAATCCAAGCCCCTCATGATTTTATAAACGTCTATAAGGTCACCCCTCAGCTTCTGATGCTCCAGGGAAAACAGCGCCAACCTGTTCAACCTCTCCCTATAGCTTAAATCCTCCAACCGTGGCAACATTTTTGTAAATCTTTTCTGAACCCTTTCAAGTTTCACAACATCCTTGTGATAGGAAGGAGACCAGCATTTCAGGCAGTATTCTGAAAAGTGCATCACTAATATTTTCCTGTACATCCGTGACATGATCTCACAACTCCTACACTCAATGCTCTGACCAATAAAGGAAAGCATACCAAGCGCCGTCTTCACCATCCTATCTACCTGCGACCTACTTTCAAGGAATGATGAACTTGCGTTCCTACATCTCTTTGAGGAGAAAGTGAGGGCTGCAGATGCTGGAGATCAGAGCTGAAAATTGTTGCTGGAAAAGCGCAGCAGGTCAGGCAGCATCCAAGGAACAGGAGAATCGTCATTTCGGGCATAAGCACTTCTTCAGGAATGAGGAAGGGCTTATGCCCGAAACGTCGATTCTCCTGTTCCTTGAATGCTGCCTGACCTGCTGCGCTTTTCCAGCAACAATTTTCAGTTCCAACATCTCTTTGTTCAGCAACAGTCTCTAGACCTTACCGTTAAGTGTATAAATCATGTTCTGAATTGCTTTTTCAAAATTCAGCACCTCGAATTTAGCGAAATGAAACTCCACCGGCCACTCCTCAGCCCATTGGCCCATCTAATCAAGATCCTGTTGTATTCTGAGTTAACTGTCTTTGCTCTCCACTGAACCTCCAATTGTGTTGTCATCTGCAAACTTACTAAAGAAACCTCTTATATTCACGTCCCAATCACTTCTATAAAAGATGAAAAGCAGTGGACCCAGCACCAAACCTTGTGGTACACCACTGGTCACAGGCTTCCAGTCTGAAAAGCAATCCTCCACCAACACCCTCTGTCTTCTACATTTGAAACAGTTCTATATCCAAACAGTGTTCACTGTATTCCGTGAGATCTAACCAGTCTACCATGAGTAACCTTGTCGAATGCCTTACTGAAGTACATATAGATAAAACATTCTGCTCTTCCCGCATCTATCCTCTTTGTTACTTCTTCGGAAAACTCAAACAACTTCGGCAGACATGACCTCCCACGCACAAAGCCATGCTAACTATATCTAATCAGTCCTTGCCTTTGCAAATACTTGTGAATCCTGTCACTCAGGAGTCCCTCCACCAACTTGCTCACAACTGATATCAGTCTCACCTGTCTATAGTTCTCTGGTTTTACCTTACCCCCTTTCTTTAATAGTAGCACCAAGTTAGCCACCCTCCAGTCTTTCACCACATCACCTGTGACTATCAGTGATACAAATCTCTCAACAAGGGGCCCAGAAATCACTTCCTTAGCTTCCCACAAAGTTCAAGGGGATGTACACAGTTCTACCCGTTTCCACGCACCCAGCACCTCCTCCTCGCTGTTCATGTGCTGGTTGTCGTCGATTAGTCGCTCAGCCTATTAATAATGTGGATCTATGGGACTTATCTAAGTCCACAGATGACGAAACAACGAGAAGCATTGTGAGTTGTATAGATTGAAAGGTAAATGCACAAAGATATATAATTAGTCGAAGTAAATAAACAAAATTGAATCAAATGGATTTCCCTGTCAAATGCATGATCAGCCGTTTAGGGCAAAAGAAACATTTGAATTGGAAAATGGATGGCGCAGAGACTTGAAGGGCTGTTATGGACTTCAGAAATGTGTCATGTCTAGGCCATAAAGTTCAGAGAGCTAGAAAGAAAATGTGTGGACTTCATAGATCAGCAATCCAAAGCCATAGATAAACCAGAACTGGAATTCTGTGAACATTTGTAAACTTCACAACCGATAACAATTATTTTTTTCATTGAGAGACAATCCAGCCTATCATTTACTGGTAACGTTTTAAGGTATAAGTAGAAATTAAAAACAAGTCTTTAAACATGAGAAGTTAGGGACCACACCCTTGAATATCTCCTGATATGAAGGTGGGCAGGCAGCTGGTTTGGATAAATGTTTATCTGTTGCTTTGGAGAACAGGATCGTGAGACATAGTCGAAAAATTGTGAGGAGCCTATTGAGGAGTAAAAGGAAGAAACACATCCTCACGAATATTGAATGGAGGTGTGTATATCCTTTTTTTACAACAATCTATGCATGATCGATTAATAATTTTAAATCTGTGAATGATGGATGTCAATTTACAAATAACGTAACTGACTATGACATTCTGGGTAAAACAGATTGTGGTTGTAACAGTTCACAACGCAATTTACTTGAAGACCACGCCTGAGGGACTGAATGACCTTGCCCTCTTCAATGTCGCGTATTCTGTGGCCGTGTGCACAAGGACCTCGATATTATTCTGCTTATTTTCCTGTGTTGCATTCTTCCACCACAAACCCCGCTGATTTGTTTTAAAATACGAAACACGTACAGAAATACCTGCATTAATCTACTTCTGTGAGGTAGCATCATTATTAATGCAACGATGAACTAATTTTTGCATCATTTCTTACGTGTTCCCAGGCTGATCACATTGGGATATCCCTTAAATCTGGAGTTATCTTTACACTATTATCAATGTCAGAAATTTCAACATGTTAAGGAAGAATATCTTTTCAAATAACTAATCAAAAGATTCGCTACTGGTATCTCTGAGACCTGTGTCGAACTATGGAAAAAACAAAACAAATCCAACCATGACACGATGGAAAGGACAGGACACAAAAAGGGGTGCTTCAGTTCCACAGTACTGCTTCACTTAAGTGAAATAGTTGTCCAATCTAATTCAACCTTACGGTTTCTGCTGCACTGCTTTGTAGGCCAGCCCACTTTAGGTGCCAAGACGAATACATTTTAACTTTAAGTACCAAAAACAGCTAGAAATTTCAGACAAATTGTGCCCTTTCGTTGAAAACATGTTGCCATTGTCTCCTCTAAACTTTCTGGGAATTGCCTTAATTGGTTACCCATAGTAATTCATCTCTCCATGTTCTTCCCTTCACTTTATGACAGCACTGTCATTTTTCAGATCTCAATTAGATTAATCGTTGGTCTCCGCAAACCTGAACACAGCCTGAACGTGTCTATTCCTCAAAAATGAAATCTTCGGACCACAGCGATATTCAAATAAGTCCCCCTTTGCGCTATATTCATAGCAGTGATGCCCTTCCTGTTATATCATTACTAGAAGTGTGAACAAATTCCATCATTGACCATAGTAACAGGATTTCCATCATATATTATCGTTTTTTTATTCATTAATCAGTGAAGGAGGTCACCCATATAACCTGTTCACTCACTTATTCTATCGTCCCACCTTCAGGAACCAAAAGGAGTTTAATTCAAGCCCAAAACCTTTCTCTGCCCCTCTCAGTATGGATTGTTGATTGTCTTATATTTTCCCCTCTCCGCACTTTCCTGTGGATATAAGTGGGCTATTCAGAAGTAAGGCATGCTTTTTGATTATAATGCAGAGTCTGGTGAGTAAGTTTATTTGTTTGAGTGAGTAATTACATTATATTTTCGTCTACTGGCGAGATCACTGACATTGACAGTCCGAATTGTCCAAAAGGGTGGCACTGGAAACGTATAGCAGATCAGGCAGCAATCGAGGAGCAGGAGAAGCGATTACTCATGAAGGGCTCTGCCAGATATGTCGACTCTTCTGCTCCCCGAATGCTACCTGACCTGTTGTGCTTTTCTAGCGTCATGCTTTTCGACTCTAACTCTCCAGCATCTGCAGTCCTCACTTTCTCCTAGACTGCATTGTCAGTCAAGTTTTCGAATGCTCCTCTAACTCCATAAATTGCGATATGGAATTAAGCTATGATACTGAGGAAGATGGTTGAATCCTCACAGCAGTTGTTTTCCTCATTGAGCTCGTGTACAAATGAGCATAGGCCATATTTGAGGACACACACAGCTAATGTCTGAGTTTCTGCATAAACGACTGGACCTATACAGCAGTTCAAGACCTGTTCATTTTGTGGGCAATAAATCTAACCCAAATGATATGAAAATAAAAGTAAATTGGTCAAATGAAGGGGGAGAATACATATGGATTTGTTTTTTTTTCCCGAGACGTAGGATTTCTAACAGAATGTTAGGATTTATTATGCAGGAAATTCGAAACAAATTCAAATTTCATACAACGTGGAAATTTCATGTCAGATCTCATTTATACACGTATCTGGTGGACTGAAACACATCTGGAGTACTGTGCACAACATTTCCTATGTTGCTTAGATGTGTTCTTGCTAAGCATGTTTAAGGAGCATCACGAGACATTTTTTAAGAAATTGGAAGCAAGGGGGTACCTTGCAAAAGGAAACAATCTCAAAGGACGACACTTATGAGAAGAGCATAATGAAATGTGCGAGGCCTTTCATGAGTACATCGCATTGGTATCAGTAAGGAGAACAAAACGGATGATGTTGTAATTAGAGAAGGATGTGCACATAAAGAAGGAGGAGATGCTGAAAGTTTTCAAAAGCATTAATGTAGGTATGACCCAGCGACTGAGGGAATCTACCCGGGATACAGACGGAGGTACATGATGAGATTTCTAGGACCTTGATAAAGAAATTTGTATCATCTTTAGCCTCATCCGAAATCCCAGAAGACTGCAGTCTTGCCATTCTGGTTCCTTTCCGTTGGAATGTCAGGTGTGGAGTTTACTGACATTTTGAAATGATGAACAGATCGGTGATAGCGTGTTTTTTTGTGGGAGATGCTTTGTCTGAACTTTTTTTGAGGAAGCCACAATAATGATTGATGAAGGAAGGCCAGTGAATGTTGTCTACATTGATTTTACTGACGCATTTCGTAAGGTCCACTACGATAGAGTGGCGCAGAAGATTACATGGAATGAGATCCATGGTAAGCTGGCAAATTGGATGCAAACCTGGTTTCGTCAAATTACACAAAGAGTCGTTGTTGAAGTGCTGTTTTCTGACTAGAGTTCTGTGATCAGTATTATTTCACAAGCATCAGTGCTCAGACCTCTGTTGTTTATATATGATCAGTATGTTTGCAACTGAAGCACAGATGACGAAGTTAAAGATCGTTAGAAAGGTTATCAAAGATACAAGATTTTGAGTGCGAGCAGCAGTAGAGTGTAAAGGAATCCGGAAGGCTACAGCTAAGGTGAGACAGTTTGTTTTAAAATTACTTACCGGTAGCGGGCAGCGGTGTTTTTTTTCTCTTTTCACAGAAAGAGCGGGAGCAGCAGGGGGAAGTGACGAAGACCAGAGGGGCAGCCGGGAAGGAAAGCAGTGAGTAGAAATACTCACCCTTCGAAGCCAACGGTCATTTTGAGTGCGAGCAGCAGAAGAGTGTAAAGGAACCCGGAAGGCTACAGCTAAGGTGAGACAGTTTGTTTTAAAATTACTTACCGGTAGCGGGCAGCGGTGGGTTTTTATCTCTCTTCACAGAAAGAACGGGAGCAGCAGGGGGAAGTGACGAAGACCAGAGGGCAGCCGGGTAGGTTTTTTCCCTATTAAAGCGGTGGAAAGGACGATGGATGAAGACTCGCCATCTGAGGTAGTTTAGGCTGAGGCTAGGAATAGGAATGGTGAGGTCACCCTGTTAGGAGTTTTCTACAGGCCTCCTAATAGTCCTAGAGACGTAGAAGAAAGGATTGCAAGGATGATTCAGGAGAAGAGTGAAAGTAATAGGGTGGTTGTTATGGGGGACTTTAACTTTCCTGATATTGATTGGGAAAGCTATAGCTCTAGTTCATTAGATGGGTCGGTGTTTGTCCAATGTGTGCAGGAGTGTTTCCTGACACAATATGTAGATAGGCCAACAAGAGGTGAGGCCATACTGGATTTGGTTCTGGGTAATGAACCAGGCCAGGTGTTAGAATTAGAGGTAGGTGAGCACTTTGGGCACAGTGACCACAATTCGGTGACTTTTACTCTAGTGATGGAGAGGGATAAGTGTACACTGCAGGGCAAGAGTTATAGCTTGGGGCAGGGAAATTATGATGCGGTGAGGCATGACTAAGGATGCGTGGCTTGGAAAAGTAGGCTTCAAGGCAAGGGCGTAATTGATATGTGGAGCTTGTTAAAGGAGCAACTATTGAGTGTCCTTGATAAGTATGTACCTGTCAGGCAGGGAGGAAAGGGTCGTGTGAGGGAGCCGTGGTTTAATAAGGAATTGGAATCCCTTGTTAAATGGAAGAGGGCAGCCTATGTAAAGATGAGGCATGAAGGTTCAATTGGGGCGATTGAGAGTTATAAGGTAGCCAGGAAGGAACTGAAGCGAGAGCCAAGAGCAGCAAGGAGGGGACATGAAAGGTCCTTAGTTGGTAGGATTAGGGAAAACCCTAAGGCTTTCTATAGGTATGTCAGGAATAAAAGAATGACTAGGGTAGGAATAGGTCCAGTCAAGGATAGTAATGGGAGGTTGCGTGTGGAGGCTGAAGAGATTGGGGAGACACTGAATGAATTCTTTTCGTCAGTATTCACTCAGGAACAGGACATTGTTGCCGATGTGAATACTGAGTCACAATTAAGTAGAATGAATGGCTTTGAGGTATGTAGGGAAGAGGTGTTGGAAATTCTGGAAAGGGTGAAAATAGATAAGTCCCCTGGGCCTGATGGCATTTATCCTAGGATTCTCTGGGAAGCAAGGGAGGAGATTGCAGAGCCATTGGCCTTGATTTTTATGTCCTCGTTGTCTACAGTAGTGCCAGAATACTGGAGGCTAGCAAATGTGGTTCCCTTGTTCAAGGGGAGTAGGGATAACCCTAGTAACTATAGGCCAGTGAGTCTCACTTCTGTTGTGGGCAAAGTCTTAGAGAATTGTAAGGGATAGGATTTATGAACATCTGGATAGGAATAATGTGATCAAAGGCAGTCAGCATGGTTTTGTGAAGGGCAGGTCGTGCCTCACAAACCATATTGAATTCTTTGAGAAGGTGACTAAGGAGGTGGACGAGGGGAAAGCGGTAAATGTGGTGTATATGGATTTTGGTAAGGCGTTTGATAAGGTTCCCCATGGTACGGAGGTATGGCATTGAGGGTGAGTTGGAGGTTTGGATTAGGAATTGGCTGGCTGGAAAAAGACAGAGGGTAGTAGTTGATGGTAAAGGTTCATCTTGGAGTGCAGTGACTAGCGGTGTTCCACAAGGATCTGTTTTAGGGCCATTGCTCTTTGTCATTTTTATAAATGACCTGGAGGAGGGGCTAGAAGGTTGGGTGAGCAAGTTTGTGGATGATACGAAAGTCGGAGGAGTTGTTGACAGTGAGGAAGGATGTGGCAGGTTACACCGGGATATATAAGCTGCAGAGCTGGGCAGAAAGGCGGCGAATGGAGTTCAATGTAGGTAAGTGTGAGGTGATTCACTTTGGTAAGAGTAACAAAAAGATGGGGTACTGGGCTAATGGTCGGATACTTGGTAGTGTGGATGAGTAGAGGGATCTTGGTGTCCATGTACACAGATCTTTGAAAGTTGCCACCCAGATAATTGGGCGGTGAAGAAGGCATATGGCGTACTGGCTTTTGTTGGGAGAGGAATTGCGTTCCGGAGTCCTGAGATCATGTTGCAGTTGTATAAGACTCTGGTGCGGCCGCATCTGGAGTATTGTGTGCAGTTTTGGTCGCCATACTATAGGAAGGATGTGGAGGCACTGGAACGGGTACAGAGAAGGTTTACCAGGATGTTGCCTGGTATGGTAGGAAGATCGTTTGAGGAAAGACTGAGGCACTTGGGGTTGTTTTCATTGGAGATAAGAAGGTTTAGGGGTGACTTGATAGAGGTGTACAAGATGATTAGGGGTTTGGATAGGGTTGACCATGAGAACCTTTTACCACGTATGGAGTGAGCTATTACGAGGGGGCATAGCTTTAAATTAAGGGGTGGTAGGTATAGGACAGGTGTTAGGGGTAGGTTATTTACTCAGCGAGTCGTGAATTCATGGAATGCCCTGCCAGTAGCAGTGGTGGACACTCCCTCTTTATGGGCATTTAAGCGGGCATTGGATAGGCTAGCGGGAGGATAGTGGGCTAGTGTAGGTTAGGTGAGCTTGGATCGGCGCAACATCAAGGGCCAAAGGGCCTGTACTGCGCTGTATTCTTTTATGTTCTATGTTAGATGAAAATGATTCAGAAGTTGAGTGAATACATTGCGGATGGAGGTTAATCCAGGCAATTGCGATCTGATGCATTTTTGAAGTTCAAAGGCAAGATGAAAGTATACAGTTAATGGAGGGACTTTTGGAAAAATAACTTACGGAGAAAACTTCAGTCCAAATACATGTCCTATGACTCTGACTATGAAAAATGTTCATGTACGGAGATAGAAAGGACAGGATGAAGTTTGCCCCATGAGATGACATGCAGGCGGATTGGATGGAATTAGTTAATCCTGAGAGAAGAAGGTCTAAGTGGGTGTCATTTCAATTTTCAGAAAACAAGGCTCGAAGCACATGGGAGATGAAATAAGACAATGAATGAAGTGAAAAACTTTCTTCATCCTTGGACAGTCGTCAATGTGAAGAATGGAGTTGGTCGTGAGTGTTGAAAAGACCAAAGTCAATGTCTTTGAGAATTCCAATGCTGAATAAGATACTATCGCAACTCAGAGAATGCAGGGATCACAGATTATGTGACAATATTGAAATGCTCACGATTCTTTTTTTGGAGCAAACAAGATATATGATGGGAAAATCTTGCAGAAGGTTTTGAAAATCTCACTGTTTTGGGCAGATTACTAGGAAATATTTTGGCTCAGACCAATAACTTGAAACGCATGAGGTTATCAAAAAATAGAAATGTGCTGAAAACCCGGTCTGTCGTGGAAAAAAAGGTGATGTGCAAGACATGCCATCAGAAGCATAGACTCGTAGTGTTGAGTGAACTATATATGTTTTAAATATGGTATGCATTTGAGTAAGAATCGTATAGCACAGAAACAGACCTTTTGGACCACCTTGTCCATGCCGACCAGATGCCCTGAATTAAATTAATCCCATTTCCCTGCATTTGCTCCACATCTTGAAAAAAACCTGCCCTATTTATGCACCTGTCAAAATGTCTTAAATGTTGTGGTGCTACTCGCTTCTACAACTGTCTCTTATAGTGCCTACATGGAATGCACTACCTTCTGCGTGAAAAAATCGATACCCTCTCACCTTAAATCTATAAACTCTCGTTTCAGATTCCCCTACCTTGGGAAAAGACGTTGGCTATTCATGTTTTTATGAGTTTGTAAACCTCTATATGATCAATCCCCAGATTCCCGCACTCCAGCAAAATAAGTGCCCCATCCAATCCACCCTTGCCTTATAACTTAAACTTTTCAGTCTCAATAACATCCTTGTATCTCTCAACAACACCCTTTCCAGTTTAATAACATCTGCCCAACACCAGGCCGAGCAGAATTGTACAACACTTTGATTCTGTGACTCAGCTTCCGACATTGCAGGGATGAAGTCCCAGTATCCACCGAACCTCCCTCTCTAATTGAAACTCGGTAAAGCCCTTGTAAATTTTTGGACTATTTCCAGGTAATAATATCATCCCAAAAACAGGGCGACTAAAATTACACACAGTACTCCAAACATGGCCTTAACAACCTTTTTAATTGGAAGATTTTTCCAGTGCGAGCAGCAGCGAAGGTAAGACCGTTTGGTTTTAAAAGTACTTACCGGTAGCGGGCAGCGGTGTTTTTTTTTCTCTTTCACTCTCTCTTCACAGAAAGAGCGGGAGCACCAGGGGGAAGTGACGACGACCAGAGGGGCAGCCGAGACCCGGAAGCAGTTAGTGTAAGCTTACCTGGGTAGGTTTTTTTCCCCCTTTAAAAGCGCGAAGGAGAGCCTGTCCCCGTTACTCAGAAGGGAAGGGTGAAGAAGAGCAGAGCAGTAGTAATTGGGGACTCGATAGTTCGGGGCACAGATAGGCGGTTTTGTGGGAACGAGAGAGACTCACGTTTGGTATGTTGCCTCCCAGGTGCAAGGGTACGTGATGTCTCTGATCGTGTTTTCCGGGTCCTGGAGGGGGAGGGGGAGCAGCCCGAAGTCGTGGTCCATATTGGCACCAACGACATAGGTAGGAGGAGTGCCGAGGATGTTAGACAGGCTTTCAGGGAGCTAGGTTGGAAGCTCAGAGTTAGAACGAACAGAGTTGTTGTCTCTGGTTTGTTACCCGTGCCACGTGATAGAGATTCGAGGAATAGGGAAAGAGAACACTTAAATGCGTGGCTACAGGGATGGTGCAGGAGGGAGGGATTCCGGTTTTTGGATAACTGGGGTTCTTTCTGGGGACGGTGGGACCTCTATAAACAGGATGGTCTACACCTGAACCTGAGGGGCACCAGTATCCTTGGGGGGAGGTTTGCTAGTGCTCTTGGCGGGGGGGGGGGGTTAAACTAACTCTGCAGGGGCATGGGAACCAAGATTGTAGCTTCAGGCTGCAGGGCCTGGAGTGTAGGGAGGTTAGGAACATGGCATCAATTTCAAAGGAGAGTGCCTGTAAACAGGAAAGTGGCTTGAAGTGTGTATACTTCAATGCAAGAAGTATACGAAATAAGGTAGGTGAACTTGCAGCGTGGGTTGGTACCTGGGACTTCGATGTTGTGGCTATTACGGAGACATGGCTAGAACAGGGACAGGATTGGCTGTTGCAGGTTCCAGGATTTAAATGTTTTAGTAGGGTCAGAGGTGGGGGTAAAAGAGGGGGAGGTGTGGCATTGCTTGTCAAAGATAGTATTACAGTGGTGGAAAGGACGATGGATGAGGACTTGCCATCTGAGGTAGTTTAGGCTGAGGTTAGGAATAGGAAAGTTGAGGTCACCCTGTTAGGAGTCTTTTACAGGCCTCCTAATAGTCCTAGAATCATTGAAGAAAGGGTAGGGAAGGTGATTCAGGAGATGAGTGACAGTAATAGGGTGGTTGTTATGGGTGACTTTAACTTTCCTGATATTGATTGGGAAAGCTATAGCTCAAGTTAGTTAGATGGGTCAGTGTTTGTTCAATGTGTGCAGGAGAGTTTCCTGACACAATATGTAGACAGGCCAACAAGAGGTGAGGCCATACTGGATTTGGTTCTGGGTAATGAACCAGGCCAGGTGTTAGAATTAGAGGTAGGTGAGCACTTTGGGGATAGTGACCATAATTCGGTGATTTTTACACTCGTGATGGAGAGGGATAAGTGTGTACTACAGGGCAAGAGTTATAACTGGGGTCAGGGAAATTATGATGCGGTGAGGCATGACTTAGGATGTGTGGCTTGGAAAAGTAGACTCCAAGGCAAGAGTGTAAATGATATGTGGAGCTTGTTCAAGGAGCAACTATTGAGTGTCCTTGATAATTATGTACCTGTCAGGCAGGGAGGAAAGGGTCGTGCGAGGGAGCCGTGGTTTAATAAGGAATTGGAATCCCTTTTTAAATGGAAGAGGGCGGCCTATCTCAAGATGAGACGTGAAGGTTCAATTGGGGCGATTGAGAGTTATAGGGTAGCCAGGAAGGACCTGAAGAGAGAGCTAAGAGCAGGAACGAGGGGACATGAAAGGTCCTTAGTCGGTAGGATTAGGGAAAACCCTAAGGCTTTCTATAGGTATGTTAGGAATAAAAGAATGACTAGGATAGGAATAGGTCCAGTCAAGGATAGTAGTGGGAAGTTGTGTGTGGAGGCGGAAGAGATTGGGGAGACACTGAATGAATACTTTTCTTCAGTATTTACTCAGGAACAGGGCATTGTCGTCGATGTGAATACTGAGTCACAATTAAGTAGAATGAATGGCTTTGAGGTATGTAGAGAAGAGGTGTTGGAAATCCTGGAAAGGGTGAAAATAGATAAGTCCCCTGGGCTTGATGGCATTTATCCTAGGATTCTCTGGGAAGCAAGGGAGGAGATTGCAGAGCCATTGGCCTTAATGTTTATGTCCTCTTTGTCTACAGGAGTGGTGCCAGAAGACTGGAGGATAGCAAATGTGGTTCCCTTGTTCAAAAAGGGGAGTAGGGATAACCCTAGTAACTATAGGCCGGTGAGTCTCACTTCTGTTGTGGGCAAAGTCTTAGAGAGAATTGTAAGGGATAGGATTTATGCACATCTGGATAGGAATAATGTGATCAAGGATAGTCAGCATGGTTTTGTGAAGGGCAGGTCGTGCCTCACAAACCTTATTGAATTCTTTGAAAAGGTGATGAAGGAGGTTGATGAGGGGAAAGCGGTAGATGTGGTATATATGGATTTTAGTAAGGCGTTTGATAAGGTTCCCCATGGTAGGCTACTGCAGAAAATACGGAGATATGGCATTGAGGGTGAGTTGGAGGTTTGGATTAGGAATTGGCTGGATGGAAGAAGACAGAGGGTAGTAGTTGATGGCAAAGTTTCTTCATGGAGTGCCGTCACTAGCGGTAATCCGCAAGGATCTGTTTTGGGACCATTGCTGTTTGTCATTTTTATAAATGACCTGGAAGAGGGGTTAGAAGTTTGGGTGAGCAAGTTTGCGGATGATACAAAAGTTGGAGGAGTTGTCGACAGTGAGGAAGGATGTTGCAGGTTACAGCAGGATATAGAGAAGCTGCAGAGCTGGGCAGAAAGGTGGCAAATGGAATTCAATGTAGCTAAGTGTGAGGTGATTCACTTTGGGAAGAATAACAAAAAGATGGGGTACTGGGCTAATGGTCGGATACTTGGTAGTGTGGATGAGCAGAGGGATCTTGGTGTCCATGTACACAGATCTTTGAAAGTTGCCACCCAGGTAAATAGTGCGGTGAGGAAGGCATATGGCATACTGGCTTTTATTGGTAGAGGAATTGAGTTCCGGAGTCCTGAGGTCATGATGCAGTTGTATAAGACTCTGGTGCGGCCGCATCTGGAATATTGTGTGCAGTTTTGGTCGCCATACTATAGGAAGGATGTGGAGGCACTGGAACGGGTGCAGAGGAGGTTTACCAGGATGTTGCCTGGTATGGAAGGAAGATCGTGTGAGGAAAGACTGAGACACTTGGGGCTGTTTTCATTAGAGAAAAGAAGGTTTAGGGGTGACTTGATTGAGGTGTACAAGATGATTGGGGGTTAGATAGGGTTGACAGTGTGAACCTTTTCCCGCGTATGGAGTCGGGTATTACAAGGGGGCATAGCTTTAAATTAAGGGGGGGTAGATATAGGACTGAAGTTAGGGGTAGGTTCTTCACTCAGCGAGTCGTAAGTTCATGGAATGCCCTGCCAGTAGCAGTGGTGGACTCTCCCTCTTTATGGGCATTTAAGCGGGCATTGGATAGGTATATGGAGGATAGTGGGTTAGTATAGGTTAGGTGGGCTTGGATCGGCGCAACATCGAGGGCCAAAGGCCCTGTACTGCGCTGTATTCTTCTATGTTCTATGTTCTATGGAACCATAACATGAAGTGCCAACTCCTTTCCTCAATACTCCTACCAATAAATGGCAAGCATGCCAAACGTCTTTTTACCCACCCTGCCAACCTGTGATGTGACTTTCATGGAACGATATACATGACCACAAATCTGTCTGTTCGATAGCACTCCGCAGGGACCTCTCATTTACTGTATAAATTCTGTCTTGGTTTGTCTTATTAAAACGCAGCACCACACATTTATTCACATTAACCCCATTCTGCCATACCTCTGCGCACTGCCCCAGTTGACTAAGCACTCCTTGTTCTCTGAGATAGTCTTCTTCCCTATACTCTATTAAAAAAAAATTGGGATCATCCACAAAATTATGAAAGGTGCCTCCTATAATCTTATCTACATTGTTTATATAAATAAGGAAAAACAGGTACCCAACAATAAACCTTGCAGTACACTAAGGTCACAGGCCTCCCGTCTGAAGAAGAATGATATGCCACTACACTCTGCCTCCCACCATCAATTCAATTTTGTATGCAATTGGATTGTGTAACCAGTCCACAATGCAGAACGCTTCGAAGGCAAAATATTGTAATTCGCTCAGCCCAGGTGAACGCTGACTTCCTAAGAATAGAGAAGATGGTTACTCTGAAAGTTGACAATGAATTTCTCCATTATATACCAAAACAAACACTTCCCCCCAAAAAATAGTGTGAAGACAACAATGAAAGCAGATTTAACAAGGGTTTCTGGACCTGAACGTTAAATGTGCTTTCTTTTTCAGATGTTGGTACACGTGCTGACGTTTTACAGCCATTCAGACTTTTGTTTCTAATTTCCAGCTTGTGTAATTTGTTGTTGCTGTTTATGTAAGTGGAACCATGTCCGAACCTAAGAAGTGTTTCTTCAAAAATTGTAACCATTTTGAGAATTCCCAGCCATGTTTCTTCTGGAAATTCCTGGATAAATGTAATCTTCATGTACTGTAAAAACTGCCAACCAATGGAATACTCACAATTGTTTTGTTTATTGATTAATCGAATAATTGCTTTGAAAGGATATGCTACTGCCTTCTTGAACTGTTCCCTGAACTTGAACTGAGTTATGCCATAAATAAATGCATTTGAACAACAACTTAGATCCACGAGCATAAATCGCGCTGGTCGGAAGTTAGAGAAAGAAACATTATAATATTTCAGATCAGTTCCTGTTATGCTGCAATTAAGAAATCTAAAACGTATAAGAGCCAAAGAAGAATAAAATTGCCAGATATGGTGAAGTGTAAAATGATAGATTTGCATCTGTTCTCCATCTCTAGATTCGCTGTGTGTCTATGACCTCTCAGTTTTCTGCGGACTTGGCTGGTCACTAAAATATACCTGACTGTTAGAGTGTTGAGCAACAATATTAAAACATATGGGAACAGTGGAATTAAAATCTTGTCAAACAAGTTAAACATCAGCCATCCAGATTCAGTCTAATAGCTTTGCTTAAACTTACAGAACCAGGGAATATTGTTAATTATCTCTCCCGCTTCCACGATAAAATAGAAGGGAACATTCTTTATACTTATCAAAATGCAGGTTGCCGTTAGAACCATAACTGCAGTCTTTTCAGTGCAATATTTTGCTCTCAGACTTTGGGAACAAATAACTACAAATAGATCAAAGGCAAATGCAACAGTGAACCAGACAGAACAACCTCTGGCTGTATCAAGCAAAATAAGAATAATGCTGCAAACTGGGCTGATATCCAGGAAAGAAATTGTGAAATAATATGAATTGATCTGCAGCAGTACGACTCCCATGATAAGGAATTGTAGATCCGCCATTGCCATGGCCACCAAATAGCAAGTGGTGCAGGTGGAGAGGCCACATTTTCCCCTGGACAGGATCAGAATTGACACCATATTTGCTATAGAAAGAGAAGAAAGTACAATAAATATGGTGGATTCGCAAACATGTTCTGTTAGAAACCCCAGAAAGTAATAAGAGCGTTTCAATAAAATAAGCCAGTGTCCGAGGTATGCCAGAGTGACAATATTTTCGAAAACTGAAAACTGACTCCAGCACATGGAGACTTCAGGTGTAATACTGTTGGAATGAATACCACTCCATGGAAACAGGTGACCATTTAACTTTGTTAAATCCGTCGACTGGGACTATCAAAAACAGGGTCAGAGCATTGGAGAGATCTGTTTTCAAATACATTTGTCTTGATTCACTGCAGTTCCTGATCCACATCAGTTCAACTGCACAGTGGTAAATCGACCCAATAACAAGTGCTCATTCGAATCATATACACTACTTCACTATTCGTTGAATTATGCAGATAATTCAGTCTATCTTCCATCCGAGAGCTGCCTGTGGCAATAGGTGATTAAGCTGGATCCAACATTTCATTGTCGTCAGTAACTGATAAATTTGTGAGTCTGTGAGTTGCAAACATATGCATTTTCAGTTGAGGTGCTACAAAAGAACAGCAGAATTCATTCGAGACGTTTAATTTCATTGAATGATAACTCTGCTTCTAACAGTTACCATAAGGCACGCATTTAATAATTTCAGCAATACAGGAGCATCACAGACTACACATATTCATACTTGAAGTTGCTTACCAGGTACACCAATAACAGCGTGTAATATATTTTCCCGATACTGTGAAAAGATTCCATTCGTTTCTTTATGAGGTGTCCCATCATTCTTGAAATAGATAAATCGACTAAAATTTTCCCTGAACAGATGCATACCATGAGGCTTTACTTTGTAACCTGTTGTATTTCCACAGGGACATTTCAGGTCACAGCATCATTCACCTTAGTTTATTCAAGAATGACGAGCAAACAGAAATGACCACTGATTTATCTCCATGTTGTGATAGAAACAAATGTTGTGCTCACTTTATTTTGGACAGCAAATTCCTTCACGTCAAGTAACAAGTGAATATTGGTAAACGTGCTGTTGTTCATTTAAATAAGCTGAGGTCTATCTTTAAACATTGATTTATTTCAGTGATCACCTTGTTTTTGCTCAGAGATTAAATTCGAAACCTGTAGTAGCTCTCGAGTTGCGATCATTCATTGTAATTCTTTTCACCCAGTCAAGCAATTTAAGTGGTCATTTTCGTCTCAGACTCCTTAAACCGATTCAACAAATTCGAATATTACAATCCTCGGCTACTGCAGCCCTTCACATTGATATTAAGCCTAATGTTGAATTATTTATTATTCTTAAATAGGGTGTAGTTATCCAAGTCACTATTCTGGTAATTCTGCACTGAGTTGATTGTGAACAAGAGTTTTGGACTTGTATAATCTATGTCGTGCAGGTGCAGTTAGTTGTTCTTGCAGGATCAGGGCAGGGATATGTCCTAAGCCACTGAAGGATGACAGATTCATTGCTCAGTTCGGGTAGAATGTGACTTAGAGTTGAAGCATCTGATATTGGCTAGATAATGGTATTCGCATGCACTTACCATACCTTGTCACTCTTGATGGTGAAGGATGCTGGTTTTGGAGTTTGCTAAAGTGCGTCGTGGATGTCATTACAAACGGAGAAAATTCAGATGAGCTCAGTTGGCATGGTTGCTTTGTGAAGAGTGGAACAGAGTGCACTTTTCGTATGCAGTGAACCATCGACAGTTTTCTATTTATATGTATTTATGAAGACAATACTGCGACTGCTAACGGCTTTAAGTGTTTAAATTAACTGAGCAGGATCAAAATAGAATACAGATTAGAACTGCATCAGCAGAGATGAATTGTATAAGTACCAGTCAGTCTAAGAAAACAAGGCAGATAGTGCAGGTGTCCACTCAGTATATTTGTTTGTTTATCATGCCAGCGACTGTATGAAGAGATGGAGCATTTAATTTAATACATAGCCTTTGAATTGGAAGGAAGGATTGTGCCAGTTTCCTGAGGAATTGTGACAAGGTTCTGGGACAGGTAGGACGTGTGCAATTTGGATGTGCTAGAGTTGAACGAGATTGAAATTGCTATTTGCAAAGTCTGAAGCAATTTTACGAAACACTCACATGGGATTAATGCACATTAAACTATTTGAATTTATGTAGAAACCATCACTTTTAGGAATTCAATCGCTCTTCATGCTCACAACTACAGTATCCACATCAAGTTGACTCTTGTCACACACAATTTTCATGTGTCATTGATTATTTGCAATTTCTGACCTAACGTGACAGTATAATTGATTCTGGGCCACATTTTACGAAGTTAAGCATTGCTCTTAAATATTACATTCGCTGGTTTTGTCTTTCTGCTACAATAATTAACTTGCTGAATGATTTCAGTTTCTGGCAAATGCCATCCAGCAGCAAATGTTGATAGATAGTGATTTCGCAATGGCAATGCCAGTGAATGTCATAAGAGAGGTGATTAAATTCATCTATCCTTGAGACAAACATGTCCTTGCACTTCGATGGTGTGTCTGCCTCATGTAGAATTTCCTCTTGAGACTACAAACCACTTTGTGTCTTTTGGTATCTTTCTACTTTCAGATGAGAGTTGCATTAGTAACTGAGGGTTTGGAAATGAATTGAAGTTCGAATAGTCATCAGGGAGTACACCGACTTAGTTTATGTCAAAGATGAGACAACTGTTTCTCGGGTGACATCAAAAACAGATGCTTTAGTGGCCGCTAGAATTGTATGTTCCTTCACTGTTTCAGGATCACTCATATTACAAGGCTTCTCCATGATGTTCTGCCGTTGGTTTCATGGTATACAGAGAGGGCATTGGCGGTGGTGAGCATTGAAAGATTGTGGTTAACTTTATGGCAATGAGACAGCTGGAAAGAGGGATGATGCCCTCAATCAGATTTCAGGGAACTCTGAATGCGATCAAAAAGCAGGACTTCCAAATCACTAATTGAACCATTGCTTCCAGTCACCACTCTCCAATCGAACCGAACGTTTCAATAACGTGTTAATATCTCTTAATTCAGCAATAGGATAACATTTAAAAATGCACACAAAACATTTTTATGTTGCGTTATTTGGTGTTGAATATTTTATCAAATTTATTATTCAATCCATTCATAATAAATTTCCAACAAGAGCAGACCTACCATTTCATGCAAACTTTATCACTCAACAGGATGTTAGAACATAGAACATAGAACATAGAATACAGCGCAGTACAGGCCCTTGGGCCCTCGATGTTGCGCCGATCCAAGCCCACCTAAACTACACTAACCCACTATCCTCCATATACCTATCCAATGCCCTCTTAAATGCCCATAAAGAGGGAGAGTCCACCACTGTTACTGGCAGGGCATTCCATGAACTAACGACTCGCTGAGTGAAGAACCTACCCCTAACATCAGTCCTATATCTACCCCCCCTTAATTTAAAGCTATGCCCCCTTGTAATACCCGACTCAATACGCGGGAAAAGGTTCATACTGTCGACCCTATCTAACCCCCTAATCATCTTGTACACCTCAATCAAGTCACCCCTAAACCTTCTTTTCTCTAGTGAAAACAGCCCCAAGTGCCTCAGTCTTTCCTCATACGATTTTCCTTCCATACCAGGCAACATCCTGGTAAACCTCCTCTGCACCCGTTCCAATGCCTCCACATCCTTCCTATAGTATGGCGACCAAAACTGCACACAATATTCCAGATGCGGCCGTACCAGAGTCTTATACAACTGCATCATGACCTCAGGACTCCGGAACTCAATTCCTCTACCAATAAAAGCCAGTATGCCATATGCCTTCCTCACCGCACTATTTACCTGGGTGGCAACTTTCAGAGATCTGTGTACATGGACACCAAGATCCCTCTGCTCATCCACACTACCAAGTATCCGACCATTAGCCCAGTACCCCATCTTTTTGTTATTCTTCCCAAAGTGAATCACCTCGCACTTAGCTACATTGAATTCCATCTGCCACCTTTCTGCCCAGCTCTGCAGCTTCTCTATATCCTGCTGTAACCTGCCACATGCTTCCTCACTGTCAACAACTCCTCCGACTTTCGTATCATCCGCAAACTTGCTCACCCAACCTTCTAACCCCTCTTCCAGGTCATTTATAAAAATGACAAACAGCAATGGTCCCAAAACAGATCCTTGCGGAACACCGCTAGTGACGGCACTCCATGAAGAAACTTTGCCATCAACTACTACCCTCTGTCTTCTTCCATCCAGCCAATTCCTAATCCAAACCTCCAACTCACCCTCGATGCCATATCTCCGTATTTTCTGCAGTAGCCTACCATGGGGAACCTTATCAAACGCCTTACTAAAATCCATATATACCATATCTACCGCTTTCCCCTCATCAACCTCCTTCGTCACCTTTTCAAAGAATTCAATAAGGTTTGTGAGGCACGACTTGCCCTTCACAAAACCATGCTGACTATCCTTGATCACATTATTCCTATCCAGATGTGCATAAATCCTATCCCTTACAATTCTCTCTAAGACTTTGCCCACAACAGAAGTGAGACTCACCGGCCTATAGTTACTAGGGCTATCCCTACTCCCCTTTTTGAACAAGGGAACCACATTTGCTATCCTCCAGTCTTCTGGGACTACTCCTGTAGACAAAGAGGACATAAAAATCAAGGCCAATGGCTCTGCAATCTCCTCCCTTGCTTCCCAGAGAATCCTAGGATAAATGCCATAAGGCCCAGGGGACTTATCTATTTTCACCTTTTCCAGGATTTCCAACACCTCTTCTCTACATACCTCAAAGCCATCCATTCTACTTATTTGTGACTCAGTATTCTCATCGACAACAATGCCCTGTTCCTGAGTAAATACTGAAGAAAAGTATTCATTCAGTGTCTCCCCAATCTCTTCCGCCTCCACACGCAACTTCCCCCTACTATCCTTGACTGGACCTATTCCTACCCTAGTCATTCTTTTATTCCTAACATACCTATAGAAAGCCTTAGGGTTTTCCCTAATCCTATCGACTAAGGACCTTTCATGTCCCCTCCTTGCTGCTTTTAGCTCTCTCTTCAGGTCCTTCCTGGCTACCCTATAACTCTCAATCGCCCCAATTGAACCTTCACGTCTCATCTTGAGATATGTTTCCAGTGTCATATGTAGGAGACGTCTACTTGACCATAATGTCATACAATTGGCATATCTGCTTACATTATTTATTTATCATTCATATACCTGTGATTTTATCATCTTGCTGCAACAAAATTCTTGTATTGGCATAACAGAAGATATTTGAAGGTTTTTTTGAAAGTATTATTACAAAGTGCATAGCAGACCGGGTTGATGGCACTATTGGTGTAACACAACCAATATCCTAGGTTCCAGACTATATTTGGGATAGAGACTGAATAGAATGTGTCAACGAGCAGAATGGAAACATATGGGGTCCACGTGATAAGAAATGTTAACACAATAGCCATGACGGTCCTTGTCACTTTCTTCTCTCGGGATACACATACTTGTGTTATTTTAGTATGCATCTTGCATGGATTCATGGTGGGATGGCCCTCTTTGCTTTCTCTCTCATTCGTGTTAGTGTTGGTGAAATCTGACACTGTTTCTGCTGTGCTGTAGCAGTCGCTAGCAGTGTGTGATTGGCTAAGTATCATTACACAAGAGAGATTGGTATTGGCTGCTGGAAAGTGACTTTCTCTGGTAGAAATATTTGTGCTTTCTTGGATTTTTCCTCCTTCATTTGGCTTGATGCCACCGAACTAACTGATTTTCTCTCATTGGAAACGACATTCACCTCTCTTTGGACAAAAGTGTCTGTTGTTGATTCATTGGATAGTTTGCTCTTCAGAATTTTAACATGCAGCAACCATTGGGAAACATTTGTTACGATGTTGCTCATTAGTTTTGTTGGCTTTTACTGAAAACAGTTGAGAGGTAATGTGTTCTTGCACGATTCAGAGTATTCCTTGTTATCCTTTATTCGACTCTTACTGGCATAGGATATGCAGACATACAAGACAACCATAATGACAGCAGGGAGATAGAAAGCCACTTTCAGAACAGCCAGAGTCATAACTGGGTTTGAAAGGAATTGAATGTAACATTGACCTTCATGAACTGTGCGCTCCCCCACAATGAAATGCCATAAGAGAATGGAAGGAGCCCACAGGACGAATGGCAGCACCCAAGCAGCAGCGATCATCATCATTGCCTTCTGAGGAGTCCTTTTCATAGGATAGCTCAAGGGCTTTGTGACACAGAAGTAGCGGTCAAAGCTCATGACAACGAGGTTCATAGATGATGTATTATTAAGAACATGGTCTAAGGCAAGCCATAAATCACATACGATTGGGCTCATTGGCCAGTAGCCAAATGCATTGTAAACGGTGTATAGACTCATGCATATTACAGCAACGATCAAATCAGAGAAGGCTAAACTTAAAATAAAATAGTTGTTAATAGTCTGCAAATGTCTGTTGAATGTGATAGAAATAATGACCAGAATGTTTCCGATAATTGTTACAGAAATTAACGATCCTGCCAAAATCACAATGACGATTATTTCAAGATGCTTGTGAGAATTAGTTTCTTCAGTATGAAACAAGTCAGTAAGGTTACTGAGAGATTCCTTTATCGCTGTTGTATTGATCATAGTTTTATGCTGATGAATAGTTAGGAGAAATGAATCCTAAACAATGAAAAGAAAATGAAAAGTTAGGAAACAGATGTTGGTTGTGGCAGTTTTAATGACAAATTGAGTTTAACACACATAACTATCTGCACTTACCATTTTCAAACTGTTGGTCAGGAAATGTGTCGTTTTAATACTGACTTTTTGTCAGATTCACTCAAGGATTTTGCCTTCGACAATCTGAGTGGGTTTATAACTCACACCAATTGACATTTATGAATAGGTGGCCTACTTTGTTGAACTGCTGCTGTTTATTAGTTGTTAGTACACCAACAATCGTGTGGGAGGGAGTTCCAGGACTTTAACCCTGCAACAGTGAACAAACAATGATACATTTCCAAACAAAAATGTTAAGTGGCCGAGTGAGTGGCTGTGAGAGGACCTTATAAATGGTGTTTCCATGTATCTTTTGCCCTTGCTCATTTGGATGTTAGGTACGAATGGTTTTGACGGAAAAGCCAAAAGAGTCTTTTGGAGAAAGTGAATGTTTATAGGTGTGGTGCAATTCAAAACGGCTGCATTTTAGTGGATGCTTTCTATTTTGCTGATTGATGTCAAAACCGCATACTTCCTGGAAAGCGTTGACTACTTATTACCTCTCCTGATCGTTGTCAGGCTTTCCATAATCAGGATATCAATTACTATATGCAGGATGCCTCGTTTCTAACTTGAATTATTGTTCCCAGTCTTTATATGGTTAGTCAAGTTCAGTTTCTTTCAAATACTAATTCCTAGATATTGATCTTGGGAGATTTAGTGATTGGAAATGGTATTGACTGGTAGATTTCCTCTTGTTTCAGGTGACCGCTGCATGTTACTTGTGTGATATCTAAGTTTATTGCCCATTACCTGCCCAACTCTAGATATTTTCAAGATCTTGCAGTGTTTTGGCACAAACAGAATTTCACAACTGAATGTAACACAGCATACAATCATCACTGAGCACCCCATTTATAATATCCTCATGATTGCCTGTCCATCGATGAAGCAATGGAATTTAATTGGGGGTAGGAAACTATCCTGAGCATCCCCACTAGCGATCTTGTGGAACTGACGTGATCCACTTCCAAAAATATGTCCAAGTCAAGTGAATTGACCATGTTAAATTGCTCAAAGTGTTAGGTGAGTTCGTCAGAAGGAAATAGGTCTGGGTGGATTACTTTTCGGAGGTTCGGTGGGGACTTGTTAGGCTGAAGGGTATGTTTCCATACTGTAGGGAATCTAATCTACTAACCAGCTGATAAACCATTGCCCACCCCGCCCCAATGTCAATTAACTCTAGATTACCTAGAGTTCGCAGACGTTATCCTCTGTTGAAAGCTAGTATCAAAGCTAGTCGTTTCCTGCGAACTTCAGAGTTTCAAATTTGCTTTAACCAAGAGCCATAAGAAGGTCAGTGACTAAATGAGAGTCATAAACAGCTTATCGTGAAGGACACTCTCTCATTAACCAATAGTTTATGTCTAAGTTGGTAGATAAGTAACTTTTTTGACTTGAAGGAATTTGGTGTTCAATGACATTGCAAAGTATACTTTTAATTCAATTGCTCCAAAATATGAAGTAAATTAACGTTATACTTTTGCAAATCTGAAGTGAGGTTGAGACATATTTAGTTTCTTTGTTTACTTACACTTATAATTCGAAAAGAATGAATAAATAACATTATTTTTAAGAAAAGGAAATATGTTATTACCTGTGTATATATCAGAAAATATTAGATGCACTAGTGCTTACTCTCTTTAACAGAAAGTCCAACCATTCTATAATACAAGTTATCCTTCAAAGGCAAATTCACTTCTGTTATAGTGACATAAATCTGAGATGGAGTCCATTCACGGATGTGTCTTATAATTCAAAATGGTTGGCAGTGTGATATTAACAGAGACGCAATATTTGGTTTCAATTGTTACGTTTTTTTTAAAAAAAATGTTATGCAAGTAGCGATAAATACAACCCGAGGATAATTTTCCTAATAAGGATTTTTCCAAAGTGAACAAGGGAATTACATTACATGTTTGGCCTTGAAGGTAGTCTGTAGGTAGGCTTCTGCAGTAAAAGAAACATAAAACTCCGTAGCTTATATAGAACACAGAACATAGAACAGTACAGCACAGAACAGGCCCTTCAGCCCACGATGTTGTGCCGACCACTGATCCTCATGTATGCACCCTCAAATTTCTGTGACCATATGCATGTACAGTAGTCTCTTAAATTTCCCCAATGACATTGCTTCAACAACTGCTGCTGGCAACGCATTCCATGCTCTCACAACTCTCTGTGTAAAGAACCTGCCTCTGACATCCCCTCTATACTTTCCTCCAACCAGCTTAAAACTATGACCCCTCGTGTTAGTCATTTCTGCCCTGGGAAATAGTCTCTGGATATCGACTCCATCTATGCCTCTCATTATCTTGTATACCTCAATTAGGTCCCCTCTCCTCCTCCTTTTCTCCAATGAAAAAAGTCCGAGCTCAGTCAACCTCTCTTCATAAGATATGCCCTCCAGTCCAGGCAGCATCCTGGTAATTCTCCTCTGAACCATCTCCAAAGCATCCACATCGTTCCTATAATAGGGCGACTAGAACTGGATGCAGTATTCCAAGTGCGGTCTAACCAAAGTTTTATAGAGCTGCAACAAGATCTCACGGCTCTTAAACTCAATCCCCCTGTTAATGAAAGCCAAAACACCATATGCTTTCTTAACAACCCTGTCTACTTGGATGGCCATTTTAAGGGATCTATGTACCTGGACACCAAGATCCCTCTGTTCCTCCACACTGCCAAGAATCCTATCCTTAATCCTGTACTCAGCTTTCAAATTCGACATTCCAAAATGCATCATCCCGCATTTATCCAGGTTGAACTCCATCTGCCACCTCTCAGCCCATATCTGCATCCTGTCAATGTCCCGCTGCAGCCTACAACAGTCCTCTATACTGTCAACGACACCTCCAACCTTTGTGTCGTCTGCAAACTTGCTGACCCATCCTTTAATCCCCTCATCCAAGTCATTAATAAAAATTACAAACAGTAGAAGCCGAAGGACAGAGCCCTGTGGAACACGACTCACCACAAACTTCCAGGCAGAATATTTTCCTTCTACTACCACTCGCTGTCTTCTGTTGGCCAGCCAATGCTGTATCCAGACAGCTAAGTTCCCCTGTATCCCATTCCTGCTGACCTTCTGAATGAGCCTACCATGGGGAACCTTATCAAATGCCTTGCTGAAGTCCATATTCACCCCATCCACAGCTCGACCCTCATCAACCTTTCTAGTCACATCCTCAAAGAACTCGATAAGGTTTGTGAGGCATGACCTGCCCCTTACAAAGCCGTGTTGACTGCATTTAATTAAGCCATGCTCTTCCAGATGGTCATAAATCCTATCCCTCAGAATCCTTTCTAACACCTTGCAGACGACAGACGTGAGACTTACTGGTCTGTAATTTCCGGGGATTTCCCTATTTCCTTTCTTGAAGAGAGGAATTACATTTGCCTTTCTCCAGTCCTCAGGTACGACTCCAGTGAAGAGCGAAGATGCAAAGATCTTCGCAAGTGGCGAAGCAATTGCATTTCTCATTTCCCAAAGTAGCCGAGGACAAATCTTGTCCGGGCCTGGCGACTTGTTAATCTTAATGTTTGACAAAATTTTTAACACATCAGCTTCCTCTATCTCTATCCATTCCAGCATGCACACCTGCTCTTGAAATGTTTCATTCACTACAAAGTTCGCTTCTTTCACAGAATGTCTACAAAGTTAATTTCATGTCTTTTAAATATATGAGAAAGAACAAGATTGACCAGTTGCATAAGCATGAATGATGAACCCGCATTTCAAAGTATTTTATTCGCAAGACAAGAAACAGAATACCAGCAAACAAAGAAATCTCGTCAGAAAAAGCGTGGCAGATCAGGCAGTGAAACAAATGAGTTGTAATAATTCAAGAGGAGAGGCTTAAAAGTTAAGGGTTAGTGGTGCCTCAACAGTGAGCGCAGATTGTAGCACGTACGAGAAGGAAAAGATTTGAAAGTGACAGACGAAGGAAAGGAGCAGCGATAGATAAACGAATCAGCATGCTTTAATCCGCACAACCGAGTGCATCATAGCAGCACGGAAATAACAAAACAATGGCTTCACAATTTTCTATGTATGCTTGGAATGAAGTAGGTACAGGAAATCAAATTGGAAATAAATACTGAGAAAATCAAATAATTTCTAAAGGCAGAATACCTGCATCAAACAAAATCTGAAGTCTAAAAGCTACGTTGGTCTTTATAAGAACGACAGACCTGAAAACGATGTATCATGTAGATGTTTAAAAAAAGTTTACTCAGAAGCATCAATAGGTCACATAATTGATGGACAGGTGGTCGTGCTCTTTCAAGGGTCCCAAGGAGAAACTGCAGGATGGAAAGTCATTGCATATACATTTCTTCAGATGAACGGATATTGCTGAATCTAAGCAAGAGACTCAATGAAATCCTAACTGGTTCTCACATCACTAAGACTTCATGATGCAGCTCATGCATTTATTAAGATATATATAAGTCTTCAATTAAGTTGATACTTGAGAGGGGGTGTGATCATTCGGCTGGATGATTCTGAGAAAACAGCTCAGCACAAAGTTGTAGCGCAGAATAAATATCATTTCAGAATCTCTACCAAAGCTACTCCTGTGTAATTATTTGCTTTGCTGACAATCCAGCTTTTCCAAATTTTATCTGTACAGATTTTGAAGTTATTTGTTCATTTTATATGATGTCTCTCATTTTTAATTCTAAAATGACATCAACATATCATCCTTTGTTAATATCATTTTTGTCTCTCACTTATGTGGAATATAGACCATAATTATCAGGCTTTATTGTTCTATCTCGTAACATGAACAACTGTTCTGTCTACTGTTAGTTGACCAAAACTTCATTTCTTCACTTGAACACAGAAGGTCAGGGCAGACGAATTCATTAAGTAATCTAAATGTACGAATCAAATTGTTTGTGTATTGGAGAACAAGATATAGATGGAAAACAATCTGACTTAACATGAAAACAAATCTTTTATGTAGGTTAAAAAGATCTATCTTCATTGTCTTAATCGAATTCCCAGTGGAAATTCCACTGTGCTCGCAACTTAAGCTGATTTTTAAATTTCTTCTCGAGTTCCTCATTTTGCTTTGGATCAGGTCATGTATGTTTCACTATTTAATTTAAGGCACTGTAAGGAGGGTATTGCTCGGCTAACAATCCAACACAGATGGTAATGCTATAGTGACATGGGTAGCAGCTGGTGGATTTCAAGTTAGCTTAATGAATCACGCCATTACTCCAAATTCTGCAATTGTGCTTGTGAAACCACTGTCAAATGTTATGCAAACAGATCTGTTTCACTAATGTCCATTCGGGAAGCAATTTGCCTGCCTCGTGATATAATGTAAATACAAACCGAGACCAATAGCATTGTCATGAACTCTTATATCTCTGTTGTAATTATCAATTGAAAGTTCTGAATGTAGGTAGACAGATAGAGCGAGCGCGAGAGAGAGAAAGAGAGAACGAGTGAGAGTGAGAGAGAAGAGAGAGAGAAAGAGAGAGAGAGACCTAAACCAAATTCAAAAGGGAAGGAAACTGGTTGGATCGCCTCACTGTCACGTTGAGGGGACTGAAAGTATAGATGCAACAAAGTTATTTTTCCCCTTTATGGAAGAGTCTAGGAGTAGGGGGATTCAATACCAGAGTAGGCAAAACCATAAAAGGCATAAAAAGATGAACACAAGTCGGGCGCTTCGCCCTTCAAGGTTATTTGCAAATCAATAGGCCCATTGCTGTTTTAACATTCTTTCATGTCGATGATTTTGTGCTTTCACCATAACTCTGATTCCTTTACTGATCAAGAATCCATCTCAACATGAGATAAACACAAGGACTGTCCTCTCCTCTGACCCCCACCTCTCCACACAGCTCTTCGTGGCAAGGATTTCAAAGATTTACAATTCTTTGAGAGTGGGGATGTGGGAAAGAACACACATGAGGTGCCTGCTGGTGGTTAAGTTTTCACATTATAAATCAAAATTTGTCTTGTCAGAATGGCAGAAGTGTTTTGGCACAGAAGGAGGCTTTTGGCTCATCATGCCTGCTCGGGTGTGTTAAATGAGCATCAAAGAGGAGAAAGTGAGGACTGCAGATGCTGGAGATCAGAGCTAAAAATGTGTTGCTGGAAAAGCACAGCAGGTCAGGCAGCATCCAAGTAGCAGGAGAATCGACGTTTCGGGCATGAGCCCTTCTTCAGGATTCATTTTCAGAAATGAGCATCAAACCCCGGTGTCAAACATAGTTGAACCAGCCTCCACCATAATTCCAGGCGATGCACCCCACATGCAAATAATTAAATGGTCAAAAAAACAACGCTAATTTTGCAAGATGCAAAAAAAAAAGTTGAGTTCAAGCCCTTTCCTGCTATGTTTCCCATAGCCCTGAACACTTTCTTTTTCAGATCAAAGTCCCAATGCTATTTCAAATGAATCTGCCTTTAATAGAATGTGTGCCAATAGATCCCAGCTCCCTTTGCTGCTGACAAGGCAAACGTGAAATCCATGACTTCTTATGAAAATGTGTATTATTCTGCCTCTGCTACCAGTCCCGTCTCTGACAATAAAATGATAAATTACTGTAAATGGCTCTGCTACTCCAAATCTCACTTTAATCACCGTTCTTTACTGCCTAACATGCAATGTTCCTTACCATATGAAGATATACATTTACTGTCAGACAGCCTGTTCAACAGATCTTTCTTATCAGTTTTTACCCTACAGATTGTTGTTTCATTCAGCAGAACCCTGTAGCATATTCCACCTTGAGAAATGCAGATGTAAACGGCATCTCATAGTGGAAGTCAATAACAGGGTGTTTGTCTCTGAGACTCTTTCTAAGGCCAATAAGGTTTATTCCATGTCCCTGCCCACTGTGCCATATGTTATTAGTTCTTGATCAACAAATTGGCAAACTGATGTTCCAATGCAACCATTACGTGTTGTTCCACCATCCCTTTCCACAGTGAACTTAAGCCCCAGATCATGCATTTATGAACGAAAGAAAAAAATCCTTCATGTGACTTGTGACTTGTGTCTTGTGTGTTAATCGGCTTAACATTCATCTATCCGATTGTCAATTGTCCATGCATTGGAAAAGAATCTTGCACACGATGGATCCTTATGATGAGCAGTTACATTTGTCCTAAGACACAATACTGTATTTCTGTCTTCAGAGTCTACAGTTACAGCAGGAACACACTATCTCTGAGGCAAATTAAAATTATCCATAATTTCCTTTTTGAATTGTAGAAGGGCTTTTCCATTTGTAGTCAGACTAAGTTTGAAGTTGAAATTTTAAATTATTGCTAAAGTGATTAAGATTAAAAGTCTGTTAAAGGACATACTTGCAGAATATTTATTCTAACCTGTTAATTTGGCGCACATTCTTCACTCTCGTCTTTCATTCTCTAAAGCTGTCCTCATAACCATCGATTTATTTTCAAGTCCCAATTGCTCATTAACAGAAATGTATACGATTCAAGTCAAGCACTCAATGTCGTATAATTCTGAACACTATTTGGATTACTCCCCGATCTCTCTACTATTACCCTTACAAGACTTCTCTGAGCCCTCACCAGTCTCGCTATTTCATTTTTGTTACGTCACAGCCAGATTGTTCTGCTGAGTGAGAATTATCATTCAATCAAGACTGCATATTAAAATTCTGTCCCTTCAAAATGGAGTGGTAGTTTGCATAGCCTTAACATATTGAGATTCACTTGTGTGGCTATCCTATAAATTATCTAACATCATTTTATTTCTCTGTACCACCTTAGCTTGCAATTTGCAAAGAATATGTGAATCCGTTTGCTTTGTTACAAAACATACCACCTAATATGATTATTGAACGTCTTTTAATAACTATGACCTGATTCTGTGGGTTTTTAATGTTGTCCTGTTTTTCGTCACAGTCATACTCAGTATCAAATATTCCCCACCGCAGTCACACTCAAATGCTTTGATGGAGAGTTGAGTGAACATAAAATAAGTTGAAATTTGCTGCTATGCTGGAAACCAGTTCTTCTCAATACATGAGCATAACATGTTGAATAATGCAACATTTGAAAAAATTTTCAGCAGCTCTCTGAACTGAGTCAAAATAACGACTAAATGTACTTTTCTATGTAACAATCGAGGAGCTGCAACATGAAACCTGTTTCATGGACAAATTAAAGTATCCATAATACTTCTACCCTAAGATCCACATTCTAGCCCATTTAGAATTTATCTGTCATATTGGTTCATACCAACATGAAGTTAACAGCGATAGAAAGCATTAAAGTGATGGATTTCCTTTCTCATTCCATCTCTGGGCGTCTGGGACTACTCCTGTTGCTGAAAACCTGGATTCTCCTACAGCATCCGATAATCAATGATGTGTGGCTTACAGTGATAGCACTGATCAGCAAAATCAGAACATATGGTGCCTCTCGGGTGAGAATATAATGAAGATGGTCAGTAGTTATTATACCTGAGGATAGAATAAAACCCAAAGCGAAGAGCTTACACTTATTGGCGAATGCATAATACCACGCAATATTCTTTAAACAGTTGGCACAGTTTCAGTTACCGCACCTGCCAATATTGTTTTCTTAGTGATACATTTGTTTTTCCCCTTCTAGCAACAAATTGCAACAAAATGATCTGTGGCAGTGAACCTGACAGAACAGTTTCTAGTTGCATAAAACAGGGCATTGTCTATTTCACATAAGGGGTTGCAGTCAATGACTAAACTGCTTCCAAAATATTATCAGAACGCGCCTCAGCATCAAATCGAAAATAATTACGGGCAAATGCACTCTTGCCATGACTATCTTGTAGTATATAATGCATTTGCAATGTTTGCAATTTCCCCGAGATAGAATCACAATTGTCACTGTTAACTGTGGAGAACAGAGAGGTAAACTATGCATCAACTTGCATACAATGCTGCCAGTTTCCTGAGCACGGACAGAGACATACCAAGAAAAAAAACTATTTTGTAAAATGTAGCATTGCTTTCATACTGATATTGTACTCTACTTATACTAAGCTATTACTTTCCAGTTGAAAAATAAGAAATGACCCTGACAAACAATTGCAAGGCACCTTCTTAGACAATCGATGTTGGTTGAAATACAATTTGTTCTGATCAGAGCACTTCTCTATCCTAATGTGACTACATGAATTCTACCATGAAAAGAACAAATGCAAATGCATATGCATTGTCTATCTCTTGGCTGTTTCTTTTTCCCCTCTTGATCAATTATAATCCAATTGTTTTGATATGGAACAAAACCTCTGTTTTCGTTTGTGATCAATTTCAACAACAACAACTACAAAACAAAGTATTGGAAGCATCCAACGCGTTCCAATTCCCTAGAATCTGTGGTCACAGAAAACCTGCCTCTCAACTCGAGCGAATAGACATCCTTCCATTTTTATCAACTAAATAATAGACTAAGAAAAACAATAAACAGACCACTGAATCAAGGTAGTTATTTACAAGACTGGCATTCACAACTCCTCAATATAAACCAACAGAGAATGAAACGTTCAATGAGTTCTATCTCCAACATTACTGTTGCAGTTTTCGAAGTAACAACCATCAATTAAGCAACTTTTCTTTTCTCTGGGAGACGCATGGCACTAATTTCAGTGTCAGTGGAGTGTAGAAAAAGTAAAGAAATTCCTTTGGGCCAATTTAGGAAATAAGATGTGGCCATAGTCCCTAGGATATTGTATCCAGAGTTATAGTCGATGGAATACGTCCAATAGATGATGAATAGCCAATAAATAAAACTGTCAGAAGATAAATTAAATAATTTTACATTAGCTACAGGAAATGTTAGTCTTCTGCTCTCATTGGAAGCAAATACGTGTATTTGCTGCAGTTAGAAGGTTGGTACCACAACGGATGTAGTTTCAGAAAGTCCAAAGCAGATGCCACTACAGCAATAAGCAAAACTACAACAAGGAATACTCCACACTACGAATGTGGAATGGTTTTGCATATTGCACTTGAGGCAGGCAGCATCTTTTCCAAATCTGAATACAGCCGATCGTGTCTTCTGACCAAAAAATACACCTTCTGAGTTTGTGTTTCCATAATTCAGTAGTATCTACAACCATCTTATCTAGAGGACAATGGCTACAAATAGTTGTCAATAATGATTAAATGGTCCATAGTAATTGTAAGTTGGTAATGCAATAACAATAGCAACGGACAAAATAACAAATGAATATTGTTGCAGATCGACCTGTTTATTGTACATTGCAATGTAAACGCCTACGTTTTGAAAATGGCATTGAAGCAGCAGGCAGGAAAAACATTGTACAGAAGAGGGACATGATAGAATTTTGTCTATTAAACTGACAGTCGTCCTCACCTAAGGCAGTCAGCATATGAATTACATTAATACAATACTTGCAAATGGATCTATTACATGCCAAATGAACACATCAAATTATTTCTGGGAATCAGTTCACACTTGTCCTAATATTAGCTAGTCTAGAAACAAAACATTGCGATGAGATCAGTAAAGGCATAAATAATCTGTGCTGGATTCTGCGTATTTAATGCAACACATATCAGCAACTACATCTGATTCTTTTGTCCTGAGAGTTTCACAAAATCAAGCATCATGTATATTTATCTAATAATCTATTTTCCAATCTGTGCTGGACTTGTGCAGAATGTTTAAGTATGCATATGCAAATAGCAAGTAAGATAAATTTTGAAGTGATGATATATCATTCAGAATAAACAGAAGTCGATGCAGTTAGTAAATCAACTTAAATAAAAGAAATCAGTGATACCAAGGTAGTGAAATTTTACCGAATGAATAACATATATGAATCGGCTATGTTAAATGTCTGAGAGCAATAAATTCGTGAAACGTGGTTCATACAAAAGAAAACACAATGATTAATTAGGACACTTACCAGGAACACCAATAACAGCAAGGATGTGATAGAATGCAATTTCAAAGTTCAGAATGAAATGATGTACTATCCAATGATTCATCTTTGAGCAGTCACCAATCCCTGATGGTGCCACAGGTGCTGCTGCCACTGTGACAAATAGATGATATGTTGAATGGTGTCCTTTTATAACAGAAAATTGGAATCCTCCAGTGGTACAATTCTGTTCCGTGGAGAACATTGTTACTTCCAGATAAGCAATGCACAGATTTAGTTGATACATTTCAATCTAAGACATCTATTGCCACAGTATATCTTGAAGTGTATCTGAAATGTCAATTTGAATATTTCTTGAAAGATCCACTGTTCTCCCATTATTAAACACAGCCCAAAGCAGTCTAAGGTTCTCTACATCGACATCTCCCTTGTGAAAACAATGGTTTAGTGCATATGTTATTCTTTGTGTTAAGATGCAGTTTTGCAACCCCGATGTTGTATATGACCCCTGGAACACTGGCAACTCTGCTCCCGGTGAAGAACTTGTTTAAAGGAAGAACATAAATTGTTAAAATGTTTCTTTATCTTGTGCGCCATATTCTTGATCAGCTCCTATTGCTGTTTCACCACAACTGTTCCAAAGAACCCCAGAACAGTCAAGATGGAGAGGACCGGCACATAAACAAGTTCGTCCATATCACAGTCTGGAAAACTCTAGAAATAGAAAGACAAATTGCTGGAGAAACTCAGCACATCTGGCAACATCTTCGTAGAGAAGGCTGAATAACTCTTTTAAAGCCCACCCATATGGCATTATTTTGTCGTTCAATGCTCTGACGGGTGAATTTTAGTTTACAGTTGAATCCACAAGAGACTTATGAGTCACAGCAAAAAAGAGATTCATGGTGACCCAGAGATGGACCAGAAAAATGAAATCTATTATTTTAATCTTCATAATTTCTACCAAGTTCACAATGTTGGTTTGATTTGTTTTGATATGATTTATTGTTTTTGCATGTAACTAACCATAGGGCAAAGCTTTGTTTTGTGAGCAGTACAGACAGATCATAAACAAGGGCATAGAGATAGAATCGTGGTCAGATAGAGTGCGGCATGCAGGTTACACTGCAAACAAGGTGTGCAAAGCAAGATAAACATTAGCAAGATCAACATTATTTGTAGTAAGAGAAATTCATTCCTTAGTCTGAAAAACAGCAGGGAAGAAGTTGTTTTTGAACCTTTTGGTGCATGTGTTCAAACTTCTGCCTCTTTTGCTTGAAGAAACAGGTTGTAGGAGAGCGTTACTGGGATGGGCGTATTTGTTGATGATATTGGATGACTTTCAGCAGGAACATGAATTATACATGGAGTCCAAGGATGGGAGGTTGGGTTCCGTGATGGTTAGGGCTGTGCATGCAAACTTCTGTACTTTCTTATGGTCCCGGGCAGAGCTGTCGATATACCAGGTCGTTATGCACCTCTATACGATGTTTTCTATGTTAAATTGGCAAATGTTGGTGAGGATCTTTATGGGCAGTCCGAATTTCCGAAGTCACCTGAGCAAGAAGAGGCGTTGTTATGCCTTCTTGATCGTCACATTTATGTGGGAAGTCTAGGAGAGGGTATCGTCAGTCCAAAGAACCTGTCACTCAGGACCCTCTCATCTCAGCTCCGTCCTTGCAGATGATGGCGTGTCCTCCACCTTTCTTCCTGAAGTCGATGATCCATTGATTTGTTTTTGCCGATATTGAATGGATGGCAGTTCTCATTGCACCACGATGCCATCCCCTTTCTATATTCTGATTCGTTCTTGTTTGACATTCATCCTCCCCTAGTATATCATCAACAAATGTCGATGGCGTTCATTCGGAATTTGGCTACACTGTCATGGATGTGCTTGCAGGACAATAAAGAGCTGGGAGTACTTCCATATTGTGGCTTGCACGTGTTACTGGGTTCGTCTTTTATAACATTACTGTTATCATCCCTAAATATCTTCTACATATCGTAGCTAAATCTCTGTTTAGCTGGTTAATCCAAGTTATTGCCAAATCACATTTACTTATGGCATAACTGAACCAAATTCATATAACAGTTAAATATTGCAGGGAATATCCAGCTACATCAATTATTAAAATAATGCAGAAAGGAATTAGTTAAGTACAACATAGATACGGTGATATATATAAGCTTAACTTTCACACAAATGTGCAGAGGTGTGGAGTTTGGAGGAAATTAGAAGTTGGGGTGGAGGTGAGTTTGGATTATATTAGATTAGATTTTTTTAGATTACTGACAGTGTGGAAACAGGCCCTTCGGCCCAACAAGTCCAACCGACCCGCCGAAGCGTAACCCACCCTGACCCATTCCCCTATATTTACCCCTTCATCTAACACTACGGGCAATTTAGCATGGCAAATTCACCTAACCTGCACATTTTTGGACTGTGGGAAGAAACCGGAGCACCCGGAGGAAACCCACGCAGACACAGAGAGAATATGCAAACTCCACACAGAGAGTCGCCTGAGGCGGAGAATTGAACCCGGGTCTCTGGTGCTGTGAGGCAGCAGTGCTAACCACTGTGCCACCGTGCATTTCAGGAGTTTTAAGAGGGAAGATGTTTCCTGAATATTAGAAGGGGGAGTGTCATGCAGAATTCCATAGATGGGTCTTAAAAGGTGCTGAATGAATATTCCTCGTTTGACTCACTATTTTTTCCCTGTTGAGATGTATTCAGAATGTGTTTTCCACTCTAACATCACTACAGGGCTTACGTCACCACACAGATTTCAGATGTTCAAAGGAAATTAAGCATGGAAAACGAATCTTGGTTTGCCAGTGACATTCACATAATCTTCACTTCCAGAACTGGTTCAGCGTATGCTGCCTCTCGAGCCTCATCTGCCATTTAGTAATCTCTTGATTTATCTGATTGTAACCGGAAATCCACATTCTCCCAAGTCTTCAAAGCCTCTCAGCTTCTTAATTAGCCAATAATCTTTTCATCTCTGTATTATAAATTGATTGAACATCCTGCTGCCGAGGAAGATTGTTCCAAAGACCAATGCTACACTGTTGGTTACACATTCACTTTATCTCTGCTTTAAGTTCAGAACCTCATACGTTAATTCAACAATTCCTGACTAAGTAATTTGAAGTAATTGAACTGTGTGTACTTAAACATCTCTAATAACAGCTTCTAACATTTTGACCATGGCATGTTGCTGGGAATCAAGAGTGAGCAGAAACCTCAAGGTCAACAGACAGCAGCAGTAATCTAACTCAGGTAGTGAACAATGTATTGTATAAAGTTTCAGTCAATATAAAAAAAATCTATTCGTGCAGTGATTCTTGTCTTTTTTAATATCAATAGTTTATTATTTTGTGCCCTTGACATTTTCTGCAACACTCCTCATCCTCAGTGTAGCAGTTGCAATGGGCAGTAATCACGTATCTGAAGATTAACGTTATTAAATTATTCTGAACATTTGTGATAGGTGATGCACAAAAAGCATTGAATGAGCGCTTATGCTATTATTATGTAATTCATAACGATCTCTATAGTGCACACTAATGATTAGATGTAGGGCTGGATATTAACAGGACTGAATGGGATGCTAACACAGAGAGGCAGCAAATAGATTTTGCTGATGGGCCATCCTGGAAGAGTTATCTCAATCAAAACGACAGAACACTCTAGTTAAACAATGAGGAGGTCATTGAGGAGTGGGATATTTTAATGAACTAACTGTTTCAGGAGCAAAGAACACAGATGAAAGATTTTTGCAGCCTTATGAGCACGTATTCAGGAATCAGATGGGGATGACTCATATTATTGTGCATGAGTTGGAAGTAGGGGATGCTGTTCTGATAAAACAACACCACGGCAGACTTAATCCTTCCAAAACAATACAGCAGCTGTTATCATCGGCGTTTCTTTTCTGCTGGCTGAAAATCTCCCTGGGTTGTCTTCTTTCTTTTAATACAATGACCTTTCATATGAAAAGGCAGCTTTGATAGAGAGTGTTTCGATGTCAATTACCCTGTCGATGGGAGTTACTCTGTCGATGTCAAAATACTTGAACCTCCCACATCTGATCGTCTCATTGGTTCAATGTTGACAAAATGATAAAGTCGAAATCGATTGTGTTTTAGTATCCCAGAGCATAAATTAAACTGATTGGTTAAATTCGAAGTATTTCCAAAAAAGGCAATCAACTCAGGCATCTATTTCACAGATAAATATTATATATTTTCAATAGTCTCATAGTACACTCTGAGACCGCGAGTTCATCATATGGGAGATGTTTAGGAGCACTCAGTGCAAAACAGCATTCACTCTCAAAGGTACGTTACACGCCTTCAACTTCATATCAACTTGATCCCTCATTCTACCTATGTCGGTGTTACCAATACCACAACGACCTCTGGCTGCTCACTGCCCCCATCAGAAATTCATACAACCACTGAAAGACGTCATGACCAGGCACTGGGGAGGCGACATACCATGTTGGAGACTCGAACACAGCATCAGAAATACGTGAGTCCCCACCTAACTAGCGATCTTCTGAGAGATTATTCTCCCTTTCATTATCCAATTACATTAATTCAACATAGCTGTCAATGAGGAGATTACCCACAGAAGGTCCTTGCACTTACCTTCCTGCCAATACTGCCATATATCAATTTATCTGACTCAAGCTGTGGTGTGACCACATCCCCGTAACTATCGTCTGTCACAATCTCTGTCCACAGTATGCTCCTATGCTCCTCAGCTTGTCCATTTGCTGCTTCGACCACATGATGCAGTTGTGAGGAGCTAAAGCCCAACACACTTCCTGCAGACATAGCAATCAGGAACAGGAGGTGCACACCACTGCCCTAACTATCATTTCTGCCCCTTTATGCTAAGAAAGATAAAAGAGTCTTACTTTGCCTCGACATTTCTCATCTTACTAAGTGAAGCCGAGTATTCACCGAAACCCGCACATGTACTGGCCAGCAGCACTACTACCCGACAGCAGCCCCGCTAAAATATTTTCTTGGTCATTTCCAACTGACAGCTACTTAAATTACAATGCAATCTTAACAAACAGTCCAGTACCTTCTCCACGAGAACAAACGTCCGAAAAGCCTCTCTCACTCTCTTCTGTTGATATTGGTTCGGGGGTGGGGGGGGGGGGGGGAGGGGAGGGTGGAAGGATGGAAATACTACAATAGCGTAATGTTTTGGGCTGACTCTTCCTTGACACCGGGTTCTTCCTTGCACCATACATCTGTCTGATAATTGAGATAACATCTCCAGGAAGGCCGTGAGCAAAGTCTTCCTGCCACCCTTTATTAACAAACATCTCATTCAGTCATTTTAACATCCATTCCTATACCTAAGCTTTACTGTGTACTACATAGAATATTATGAATTCCACAAAACACACTGTTTAGTCAGTGCTTTTTTTTTGCATCGCCTATGACAAATATTCAAGTTAATTTAATAATGTTAATCTTCAGGTATGTCCTAACTGCCCATTGCAACTATTATATTGAGGATGAGGAGTGTTGCATAAAATATCAAGGACAGAAAGTAATAAAGTAATAATAATATGATAGTAATTACAATATTATAATACAATATTAAGAGCTTGAGAATATTGTCTTATTGTTATATTATCTTATTCACAGTGTAGCAATGATTATTGGCTACTATGCATTATTCACAGCCTAAGATTGATTGTACAGTTGCAGTGTGATATGTAGTGCATGAGAGTGACTATACACTGTATTTGTTATTCCGGGTATGAGTGACTATATACTGTTACTGTGTTATTCAGTTTGAGTGTTGATTTGCTATTATAATGTGTGATTCAGAGTGTGACAGCAATTATACAGTTATACCATTGTCATTACTTCATTATCAGTGTACATGATTAAATACTGTTTATAGTATGGCATTTAGCTTGTGAAAGTGGTTATAAATGATTATGTTATGCTTATTATTGTGAAATTGATAATGCATTGTTATGTGGTATTATTTAGTGTGAGAGTGGTTATAATGTTGTGATGTGATAGAGTCATCGCAATGTACAGCATGGAAATAGACCCTTCAGTCCAACTCATCCATGCCGCCAAAATATCCCAAACTAACACGCCCCCCTTGCCAGCACCCGGCCCATGTCCCTCTAAACCCTTCATATTCATATACCCATCCAGTTGCAGTTTAAATGTTACAATTGTGCTAGCCTCCACCACGTTCGCTCGCAGCTCATTCCGTGCATGCACCACACTCTGCATGAAAAAAGTTGCTATTTCAGTCTCTTTTATATCTTTCCCCTCTCACCCTAAATCTATGACTTCTAGTTCTTGACTGTTCCACTCCAAGGGACAATACCTTGTCTATTTATCCTATCCGTTACCCTCAGGGTTTTGTAAACCTCTATAAGGTGACCTGTCAGCTTCTGACACTCCAGGGAAAACAGCTCCAGCCTGTTTTTACCTCTCCCTATAGCTCAATTCGTTCCGCCCAGGCAACACCTTTGTAAATCTTTTCTAAACCTTTTCAAGTTTCACTACATCCTTCTAAAAGGAAGGAGACCAGAATTGCACACAAAGTTCCAATGTAGCCTTACCAATATCCTGTACAGTCACAACATGACCGCCCAATTCTTATATTCAATACTTTGATGAATAAAGAAAAGCATACTAAACACCTTCTTCACTATCCTATCTACCTGCACTCCCATGTCTCCTTGTTAAGCAACACTCCCCAGTACCTTGTCGTTAAGTGTATAGGTTCTGCTAAGATTTTCTTTCTCACAATGCAACACCTCGCATTTTACTAAATTAAACTCCATCTGCCGATCCTCAGCCCATTGGTCCATCTGATAAAGATCCGATTGTAATCCGAGGTAACCTTCTTTGCTATTCCACTACACCTCCAATTTTGGTGTCATCTGCAAACTTACTAACTATACCTCCAAAATCATTTAAACAAATGACGAAAACTAGTGGACCCAGCACCGATCCTTCTGCCACTCCAATGGTCACAGACCTCCAATCTGAAAACAACCATCCACCACCACCTATCATTTGCCTTCGAGCCAGTTCTTTATCCAAAAGGCTAGTTCTCCCTGCATTCCATGAGATCTAACTTTGCCAACCAGTCTCCCATGGGGAACCTTGTCGAACGCCTTACTGAAGTCCATAGAGATCACTTCCACCGCTCTGCCCTCATCAATCCATTGTGATGTGATATTAAGAGTTTGCAAGTGATTATTCAGTCGCAGCATATTTTTTACAGCTTGCGGCTGATTATATACTGTTATCCTGTGTTAGCCAGACTGCGAAAGTGATTATATACTATTCTATTATTTGAACACTGTTTGAGAGTGATTATAGACTGATATGATGCGTTTTTCACACTAACAGAGTCATTATGCACTTTTGCAGTCTGAGATTCAAACTTTAAGCGTGATTACAATCTGTTAGTGTGTGCAAGTGAATGTAAACTATTATAGTGTTTGTTCACAGTGCGTGGATGTTTCTTCCAAATTGTGGTGTGCTTTGCATGGTGTGAAAGTGAGTAACCACTATTAGCATATTTCTCACATTGTTGTGTGCCGTATGTTATTCCTAGTGCCTGTGTGAATATGCAATCTTATGATTGTTATTCATATTGTGAGGACTGTGTTACACTGCATTATTCACAAAATGAGAGTAATTAAACACTGTTAAAGTATGTTTTCCACAAGTGAGAGTGATTATGCACTGGTATGATGTCTTATTCACAGTGTGAGAATAATTACGCATAGTTGCACATTGGAAATGAGATTAGCACTGTTACAGTGTGTTATTCATATCATCAAAATGATCATACACTGTTATAGTGTTATTCTCGGTATAAGAAATGCTATACATTATTATTTTGAGTTATTCACAGTGTGAGAGTAATTAAGCATTGTTATAATATATTCTCTGCACTGTTCGCATGATTATACACTGTTAAACTTTGTTAAGCACATTATGAAAGGGAGTATACATTCTTTCAGTACATTATTCAAAGTGTGACAGTGATTATACACTGTTCTAGTGTGTAAGTCACAGTGAGAGTGATTATTAATTGTTGTATTGTGTTATTCAATGTGTGTTAATCAATGTGTGAATTGTACATTTTTATTATGCTATTTACAATTTGAGGATTTAATCATTGCTATAATGTGGTATCAGTGTGAGTAATTATGCAGCTATATTATTTTGTTCACAATGTTTGTGAGCTTATACCAAATTCTCGTGTCTTGTGCTGAGTGTGAGACTGATTATAGTGTTAGAGTGTGTCATCTATAGTGAAAGTGAGTATGCAATATTATAATGTGTTATTCACAGTACAAGAATCATTCTACACTATTATATTGTGTTATTCCCACTGTGACTGATCATACTTGGTTATATTGCGATCTTTACAGCATGAGATTGACAGTAAACTCTTACACGGTGTTTTACTTGCACTGAGACTCGGTGTGTAGTTATAAATAGTATGAGAGTGATGAAGCACTGTTATGGTGTGTCATTCACAATGCCAGCATGATTATACAATTCTGTAGTTATTCATAGCTGGAGTGTGCTTGTGCACTGTTACAGGGTGTTGTTCACTGTGTGAGAGTCATTAAACATGGTATAGCATATTACTCACAGTTTGAGAATGACTGGCTATATACTGGAATGCTGTGTTGTTCACAGTATGAGTGATTATAGTTATATTTTGTTATTTACAGTATGAGTGAATAAGCACTTACATTGTGTTACTCAATGTGAAGGTCATCATATACTCTTTTGTGTTATTCACGCTGCAATGGCAATCATATAGTTATGGCATTATTCACAGTTTGATAGTAATTCAATGCTGTTACAGTGTGCTGTTTAGATCCTTGAGAACATTATGCATTGTTATTGCGTTATTCACAGTGTGAGAGCAATTGCACACTGTTATGGTGTTATTTGCAAATTGAGAGTGATCTTTCACTCCACTGCTATACTGTTTTATTAACAGCGGGAGAGTGATTAAAGAATGTTCCAGTGGGTTATTTAAGTATGAGAATGATTATATATTGCTTTCCTGTATTATTTAGTGTGAGAATGAGTATGCACTGTTATGGCAGTTGTTCAATGTGCGTGATCGTACCCCGTTACATTGTATTATTCACCATGCTATGGTTATTATGTCCTTTTATCGTGTTTTATTCACTGTGTGAGAAGTATTATGCATTGTTGTGTTATTCACCTTGTGATCCCAATTGGACACTGTTTTAATGTGTTATTCAAAGTGAGAGTGAAGATGCAATATTACACTGGTATTTGCAGAATGAGTGTTTATGCACCATTAATTTCACAATTCGAGCATATTATATACTGAGTGAGACTGCTTATGCTGTTATACTTCAAGAATGTGAGAGTGATTATGCACTATGGTAATATGCTATTCACACTGAGAATGATTGTACCCTGTTCTCATCAGCTGCTCATAAATTGGGGATGATTATACACTGGCCTGGTGTGTCTTTCAGTTTGAGAGTGACTGTGCACTGTTATACGATATTATTCACAATGTGTTATTCTCAGTGTGAGAGATTGTAGTCTGTTATATTTTTATTACTCACAGTATGAGTGATAATGTACTGTTGGTGTGTGATATTCAGTGTGTGAGTCCTGATACACTGATACATTGTGTTATTCATTGTGTCACTGTGATTATTTACTGTTATAATACTTCTTCACAGTGTGAGAAACACTACTCACTTGATGTATAGTGAATCTGGAGGTTCACTGATGATGTTACCTAGTATGTTGACGAAACGTCTGAAAACGAACCTTCCAGCTCATCGAACAAACCTACATCCAGAACCTCAACCTGTGCTACAAATATTCACAAAACTCGCTAACACTATGCACTGCTAAGATATCCTATTCACACCGAGAGTCACCAAACACGGTAGTAGTATGCTATTCACAGTGAGAGTTAATATGCATTTTTTTTTCACTGTTAGTGTGTTAGCCATAAACTGAGCATCCGTGTGCACTGTTACATTGGCATATTCACACTGAGTATGCAATGCTACACTGTGTTATTCATAGTGAGAGTATGAACATACTCACTGTGCGAGTATGATCACAGCCTGATTGTGATAATATATTGTTATAATGTTATTCACAGTGTGAGCATGATTATACTACAGCAGTATAGTTTGCCTACCTCAGTGTAAGAGAGATTTACATTGTTGTGTGTTATTCAGTGTGAGATTGATCTTACACTGATAGTGTGGTTGTATTGCAATATTAGGATTATTGTATGTTAGGTATCGAGTGATTCTATACGATTACAGTTAGAATTCTTCACTTTTTGTGTCAGAATACAGTAATAATGTATATTGCTCCCAGTGTGAGAATAGTTGTAATGTGGGATATGCACAAAATAAGGTTAGTGTAGAGCTAGTGTGTTTGGTATTCAATATGTGTGTTTCAATCTAGTTATGGTGTTACATACACTGACTGTACTTATTGTCATACTGTTATGTACAATGAGTCACGAAACAGTTAATATAGTGTGTGATTAGTGTGTATAGTGTGCACATTTAGTGTGCATAGTATAAGATTAGTAATAGTTATACTGTGAAAAGTTTGCGAGTGCTTGAGTACAGTATGTGGGCATAGTATACAGATTCAGTGTGTTATGTACAAAGTAAAGAGTTAATAACCTGAATGTATGTGTTATACAATAACTGATTGTGCAGTTATACAATGCAATATTTATACCGCTATTGCATATATTGTTTAGTGAGTGTGCAATGTTAAAGATTATACTCAATGTTTTATGTACATTATTAGTGATGCTGTATAGTTTTAATGTGCGCTATGTCCAATGTGAGGGCGATGACACAAAGTGTGCTAAATGCATTATGAGGGTGACTGCACATTGTTGTTGCATGTGTACAATATTGGCATGATTACACACACATTGTAGGATGAGACTGTGATTATGGCTCAAATTTAAGAGTTGGTGATTATAGTTATCTAATGTAGGCCGTTGACCACTTTTAAAGGAATTTTCAGCAATCAGCCAATTAGATAAATGTGCAACTATTACAACTGAGGAAGGTTTATTTATATTGTGGCTATGTTCACTAAAATTTAAAAGATTGAAAGGGGATCTGATTACAAGGTATGAAATTTTAAAAGAGCGAGACAGAATAGATGCACAGAGGATGTTTTCCCTGGCTGGCGAGTCTTGAACAGACTTAGGATCATGGTATACCATTTAGGACTACGATGATTAAAAACGTCTTTCAGAATGGAGCTCACCATAACCAAATGGCATCCATGAGTTTTTGTACATCATCTCGAAAGTTGAAGCAGCTACATAATCAGATTTGTATCTTATTCCATGTTTGGAAAACTGTATTACGAACGTGGGACAAGCAATTTGTATTTCTAAGTTAGATTTACTCAGAAGATACTGGGAGATACGTTTATCGAAAGAATGGGGGCATTTCCGCTTTTGATACACCAAATTGAATTTTCCAATAAACCATTTTCGCATATGATATGAAGAAAGCTACAGACACATTTCAAATTCTAAACAATAGTGTCATTTCTGGATAATCCAATGGTTTGTTGTGCATAGCCGATCAAGTGATTTTTAGTCACACATGGAAGGAATAGTTGGAACATACAGCAGAACCATTGGATTGAGACAGGAGGCAGACTTCATGATAAATTTGGCTCAGAGTGAGTTCGCAAAGGAGCAAATCGCGTTTCTAGGCCATGTCATTGGACATAAACAGATTGCTCCTCAGAATGTGAAAATAAATGCTTTTTGGGAAATCCCCATATGATTAATGAAGAGGGAAACACTACAGTTCCTGGGATGAAGTGTTTTCTCAAATGAAAAAAAAATGCTGAATTTTAGCAATGCATCTGCTCCACTGACTGACGACTTGGAGAAGTGGAGATGACATGAGTGAACAACAAAGTTCCAGAAAGTATTTGTGACAATGCTTCTCCTTTAACAAGGTGATGTTGTCCTTTTTTTTCCAGAGTTTGGAATAGACGCAGACTCCGAAGGGTGTGGAAATTGATGGATTTTAGGGCCAGTTTGATTATAGCTAGTAGATACTGCTTCAGACAAAAGGCTTTCAAGTTTAAAAAAGAAAGCATGAAATGAAAGGGGTTTAGCCAGAGCTTCCAGTTCAGATGGTTTGGTTTGGTTTTGGCACAGTTGTGCTAAAAAAAAAGCTGATGGATCCAAAGAAGCAAGTCCATGCTGATCTCTCTCTGACTTCACTCCGCTAAAACCTGTGTTTCATTTTGCCTTTTGTGTCACAGGGTACTTATGGAGATTATTGCAAGTATTGGGAACGGTATCAAGAATTTGGGATAACCTGTTGGTAAAGTTATTCTGCAATCTGCTTTCTTTCGTTTGTGTTTCATTCGGTAATGGTGTAAAGAAATTGTGCGTTGTATAAAACTAAGTGGTTTGACCAGCTGCATCTCCCCTGGAATATCCATTCTACACCTGTTTAAAGCAACTATCAAACTGATGTCCTGGGCTACCTTCTTGGAATATTATGAGGAGTCTAGCATGGTCGATAACAGATTGGGGGCTCTTTGTGGGATTCGTTCTCTCGTTCTGATTTGGGATTAGGGTTGTTGGACTCGAAGGCAGTGCGTGCTAATATATTTACTTCTGGGTGTTGAATTCGGTTGATTGAAACAGTTTTTGGGATAACAATGGCTGTTTCAGTCTCCAGGAGTTTTCTGGGGTTGGAAGAAGTGACCTTGCGGGTTTTGAAAGAGGTGATTAACGCCAAGCTGTGGGAATTAGCAGACAATGTGGTGCTGCCTCCTTCCGTGAAGAAAGGAGAGATAATTACAGCAATAGCTCAGCATGTCAATTTGCTGGAAACATCATCAGAAATTTTTAGAGATAGCGAAAATTGAATTGAAAATGATGCAGCTTGAGTTACAGGCAAACGACAAAGAATTACAATTGAAAGCAGAGAGAGAAAGAAAGAGAAAGACAGCAAAGGAAAGAGAGAGAGAGAGAAGAAAGGAAGAAAGAGAGGCAGGTTGACATCAGAAATTTGCACTGTGATAGGATTTTTAAAAAATCACTTTCTGAAATAGGGAGAACTTGTGGAAGTGCAGGGAGGTTTAATGGCTGTTATTAGCAGCTGAAATGGGTGATAATTTTGAGTTGAACCATGAATCTAACTTTGGCTTATAAAATTAATTTCAATCCGTGGTGGATGGAAATTTGGGAAAAAAAGAAATCCTCTCATGGAAAGGGACATGTAGGTCTCTTTGAAGGTCATAAGGATGACTTACCATAAGGTAAAAAGGAAACCCTTTAAGGGGATAGAGAAGTTAAAAAGCTCCTTTGTTTTCACTGCAATAAAGTAAGCCGCATTACATCACAGCATTGGTGGGTGAAGGAAAACAATGGGAAGTCAGATGCAGGAAAAAAAGATAAGCCAGTGGATTTTGTAGGAGCGGTAATGGAAAGCATAGTGGATGCTAGGAAGCTGCACCAGAATGTACAAGCTGTTCGGACGTTGGTTAAGGAGGAATTACCAGAACTTCTTGAACCACATACCTGCAAAAGTAAAGTTTACTCACATAGGCCAGAAACAGTAGGTAATGAGGTTACAAAATTAATAGATATAGGATCCTCTCAATCTGTGATGTTGAAAGATGATGAGGTATGTACCTTTAAGATATATTGCCAGAAAAGGTACTGGCAATAGGGATTTGAGGTGAGAGAAGAAGTACTCAATCATTTAAAACCAAGTTAGAGTGTCCAGTGAAGAATGAAAAAGTCGCGGTACGATTTCTGGACAAACTGACAGCTCCAATTTGTCTTTGCTATCGAGATAGCAGATTCAGAGGGAGGAGTGCTGCTTACTTTGGTTGAAAAGTCAGTGGAACTTCAGGCAACTGAACGATTGCTGAACACATATTCTGGGACCTTTCCTGATCGTTTGCTAACCAGGTCACAACGTCACCAGTTGTTAGAGGAGAGGTCAAACAGTACCGATGGAAAGTTGAAGTGGAATGAGCAGAGACCCTGTTTGATCAGTTGGTTGAGACAAACCAAGAGTAGATAGATGATACAGCAGACATCTTTAGCTCAAATATCTAAACTTACTTATGGTAGAAAGATGAACATTTAAAGTAAGTGTATACAAAATCATACACAAAATATCCGAATGTATCCCTGAACGTCATTTTTTTTAAAATGATGTCTTAGTGTGGAGATAAAACCATCACATCCAGGCAGTTGAGAAATGGGCAGAAATTCATCAAGTTGTACTAACAGTGGTTTATAGAATAAAGGTGTTGCGAATGACGCATGAACTACTACTGGGGATCAGAGAAGAAGAGAAAACTGAAACTAAATGACGAAGTCGTTTGTTTTGACCTGGACTGCAAGAGGATGTAGCTGAATTTTGCCAGATATGTCATGCACATCAGATAATTGGAAAGCAATAGGCAGTAATAAAATTCACACCTTTAATACCTATTCCTTCATTGGTGGAATATTTTACCAATGTCTAAATTGATTGCAAAACGTAGGAATCAGTATTTGTTAGCGATAATGTTAACAAATCACCGGGAGCGGTGAGTCACTGATTAGAAACTTTAAGAACTTACCACGAGCGTGGTAATCCTCCATTTCTGTTTTTCAGTTGCAGCAGCATCTCGAAGGGAGGGGGCTTGCACCAGGGCCCTGCCGTGAGCGGTGAGTCATTGATTTGTGCTTTTAAATTTGAAGTCAGAGAGCGAAGTTTCTGGTAAAGGAGGGACTTCTTATTTTTATTTCCATCCAGCTTTATGAGTCAGTGTTTTCTCAACCCGAGACCCTACCTTTAGATGGCCACCCACCCAACCAGCTCCTCTAATCTTAATGGCCAAGGACATATCAGATAAGCGTCTCTTCTTTTTAACTTTGTGATAAGGGGATTAACAGGGGTGGCAGTGCAAGGAGAGCAATGTTCCTCCTGCATGATGTTTGAGGTGAGGGACGCCATTAGTGTCCCATCCAAGTACATCTGCAGGAAGTTCACCCAACTCTCACTCCTGCAAGACCATGTTAGGGAACTGGAGCGGGAGCTGGTTAACTTCGGATCATTCGGGAGGCAGAGGCTGTGATCGTTAAGAATTACAGGAAGATAGTTCCTCTTAGGCACTACGAAAGCTGGGGGACTGTTCGAAGGGGGAAAAGCAGTCAGTGGAAGGATCCCCTGTGGTCGTTCCCCTGACAAAAAGCAAGTATACCGGTTTGGATACTGTTGCGGGAGACGACTTATCAGGGGTATGCAGTAGGGCCCAGATCTCTGGCATAGAGCCTGTCCCTGTTGCACAGAAGGGAAGGAGGGAAAGGATGAGAGCGTTAGTCATTGGGGATTCAATAGTTAGAGGCTCAGATAGAAGGTTTGTTGGGAACAAACGAGTCTTGCGGTTGGTGTGTTGCCTCCCAGGTGCCAGGGTCCATGATGTCACGGATCGTATCTTTGGGGTCCTGAAGGGAAAGGGTGACCAGCGTCAAGTTGTTGTCCATGTAGGTACCAACGACATAGTCTGAAAGAGGGATAGGGATGTAAGGCAGGATTTCAGGGAGCTACGGTGGAAGATGAGAACTAGAACAAACAGAGTTGTTATCTCTGGTTTGCTACCCATGTCACGAGATAGCGAGGCAAGGAATAGAGAGAGAGATAACAGCTGAACTTGTGGCAACAAGGATGGTGCAGGAGGGAGGGTTTCAGGTTCTTGGATAATTGGGGTGCATTCTGAGGAAGGTGGGACTTGTACGAAGAGGATGGTCTTCACTTGAACCAGAGGGGTACTAATGTCCTGGGTGGGAATTTTCTGCTGCTATTTGTGTGGGATTAAACTAGCTCAGCAGAGGGATGGGAACGGGAGGCGTAGTGGCAATGCATAGGAGGATGAGAGTAGGAAGGACAGGGACAGGACTTCAAGGTCACAGTATTGTGCTGGCAGACAGCAACCTTGTTTGAAGTGTGTCTACTTCAACGCCTGAAGTTTCCGAAATAAGGTAGGTGAGCTTTCAGCATTGATAGGTACTTGGGGCTTTGATGGTATCACCATTTCGGAGACATGGATAGAGCAGGGTGAGGAATGGATTTTGCAGGTTCCAGGGTTGAGATCTTTCATTAAAAACAGGCAACACGGTAAAAGAGAAGAAGGCGTGGCGTTGTTAGTGAAGGACAGTAACGGTGGCTGAGACAACGTTTGATGAGGACTCGTCTACTTCGGTAATGTGGGCTGAGGTTAGAAACAGGAGAGGAGAGGTCACACTGCTTGGAGTTTTATTATTGGCCTCCGCAGAGTTCCAAAGCTGTGGAAGAGAGGATTAGCAAAATTATTCTGGGTAGGAGTGAAAGGAACAGGGTGGTCATTATGCGGGACTTTAACTTCCCCAACATTGACTGGAAATGCTATAACCCTAGTACGTCAGATGGATCAGATTTTGTGCAATGTGTGCAGGAGGGTTTTTTGACACACAGGAGGGCCGACAAGAGGGGAGGCCACACTGGATCTGGAGCTTGGTAATGATCCAGGCCAGGTGTTTGACTTAATTGGAGGTGAGTACTTCGGAGAGAGTGATCATAATTCAGTTACGTTTAATTTAGCGATGGAAAGGGATACGTACATGCCGCAGGTTTGGAGGTATCGATGGGACAAGGGCATTTATAATGCAATTGGTCAAGAATGTGGGAGCAAAATGCAGGGGATGTAGACAATGGAAATGTGGAGCTGGTTTAAGGAACAGATATTGCGTGTCCTTGATAGGTCTGTCCCTGTCAGGCAGGGAGGAAGTGATAAGGTAACTGGGGTTTAACTACAGAAATTGCATCTCTTGCTAAGAAGAAGGAGGAGGCTTATATGTTGATGAGGCAAGATGGTTCCGATGAGGCGATGGACAGTTACAGATCATGTTGCAAGGATTTAACGAGAGAGTTAAGAAGAATGAAGAGAGGACATGAGCAGTGTTTAGCAAATAGAATAAGGAGAACCCTAAAGCTTTCTATAGATATGTGAGGAATAAAAGGATGATGAGGGTAGGAATAGGCCAATCAAAGACAGAAGTGGGACGCTGAGTGTGGATCCTGTAGAATTCGGAGAGGTGCTAACAAACATTTCTCATCGGTTTTCAATCAGGAAAAGGAGAATATTGTGGAGGAGAAGAATGGGGTATGAGATATTAGACTAGAAATGATCGAGGTTTGTTACGAACAGGTGGTATTAATTCTCGAAAGAGTGAACGTAGACAGGTCCTCTGAGCGGTATGGGATTTATCCAAGGATTCTCTGGGAAGCTAAGGAGGGGATAGATTCGCCTTTGTCGTTAATATTTGAGTCGTCATTGTCTACAGATTTGGTACCAGAGGTTTGGAGGATTGGAAATTGTGCACTTATTCAAAAAGGGCAGTAGAGATTATTCAGGTTGTTATAGACCAGTAAGTCTTACTTCTGTTGTAGGAAATGTTTCGGAAAGGATTATGAGAGATAATATTTATAATCAGCTTGCAAGCTACAGCTTGATTTCAGATAGTCAACTTGGTTTCATCAAGGGCACGTCGTATCTCACAAATCTCATTGAGTTTTTTTTGAGAAGTTGACCAAGTATGTAGATGAGGGTAAGGCAGTTGACGTGGTATACATATACTTCAGTAAAGCCTTTGATAACGTTGCACATGACAGGCTGTTGGAGAAAATGCAGACACATGGAATTAAAAGTGATTTAGCAATTTGGATTAGAAACTGGCTTTGGAAAGAATGCAGCGAGTGGTAGTTGATGGAAAATATTTAGCCTGGAGTCCAGCTACTGGTGGTGCACCACAAGGATCTGTTTTCGGACCACTGCTGTTTGTCATTTTGATGAATGATGTAGACGCAGACACTGCTTGATGGAGTAGAAAATTTGCAGATGACACTAAAGTTGGTGGAGTAGTGGACAGTTTGAAAGAATGTTACAGGTTGCAAGTTGTAGGTTGCACTTCTGTATAAACTGCAGAAGTGGGCTGAGAGGTGACAAATGGAGTTCAATGCAGATAAATGTAAAGTGATGCACTTTGGGATGAATAACAGAAAGGCAGAGTACTGGGTCGATGCAAAGATTCTTGGTAGTGTAGATGTGCAGAGGGATCTTGGAGTCCATGTACATAGATCACAGAAAGTTGCCACCCAGGTGGATAGTGCTGTTAAGGAGTATATGGTTTGATGGTTTCATTGGAAGAGGGATTGAGTCCCGGAGCCGCAATGCAATGCTGCAACTATACAAAACGCTATTGCAGCCACACTTGGAATATTGTGATCAGTTCTTGTCCCCATGTGTTGGAAAGGATGTAGATGAGGGTAAGGCAGTTGACGTGGTATACATATACTTCAGTAAAGCCTTTGATAACTTTCGACATGGCAGGCTGTTGGAGAAAATGCAGAGGCATGGAATTAAAGGTAATTTAGCAATTTGGATTAGAAACTGGCTTTTGGAAAGAAAACAGCGAGTGGTAGTTGATGGAAAATATTTAGCCTGGAGTCCAGTTACAGGTGGTGTGCCACAAGGATCTATTTTCGGACCACTGCTGTTTGTCATTTTGATGAATGACGTAGACGCAGGCATAGCTGGATGGAGTAGAAAATTTGTAGATTACACTAAAGTCGGTGGAGTAGTGGACAGTTTGAAAGAATGTTACAGGTTGCAGGGGGACTTGCATACAATGCAGAAGTGGGCAGAGAGGTGACAAATGGAGTTCAATGCAGCTAAATGTGAAGTGACACACTTTGGGAAAAATAACAAAAAGGCAGAGTACTGGGGCGATGGAAAGATTCTTTTTAGTGTCGATGTGCAGAGGGATCTTGGAGTCCGTGTACATAAATCCAAGAAAGTTGCCACCCAGGTGGATAGTGCTGTTAAGGAGTATATGGTTTGATGGTTTCATTGAAAGAGGGATTGAGTCCCGGAGCCGCAATGCAATGCTGCAACTATACAAAACGCTATTGCAGCCACACTTCGAATATTGTGAACAGTTCTTGTCCCCATATGTTGGAAAGGATGTGGAAGCATTGCGAAGATGTAGAGGAGATTTACCTGGATGTTGCCTAGTCTGGGTGGAAGGTCTTATAAGGAAAGGCTGAGAGACTTGGGTCTGTTCTCATTGGAAAGAAGAAGGCTGAGAGGATTTGATAGAGACGTACAAGATGATCAGAGGATTAAGTCGGATAAACAGTGAAAGTCTTTTTCCTAGGATGATGACGTCAGCTTGTGCAAGGGGTCATAACTACAAATTGAAGGGTGATAGATTTAAGACAGATGTCAGAGGCAGATTCTTTACGCAGTGAATGGTAAGGCAATGGAATGCCCTACCTGATAATGTAGTCACTCAGCCACATTAGGGAGATTTTAACAATCCTTAGATAAGCGTATGAATGATTTTGGTATAGTGTAATGGGATGACCTGAGAATAGTTCACAGTTCGACGCAACACTGAACGGCCAGTTCTGTGCTGTATCCCAGGATAAATCCCATCATGACCAGGGGAGTTATTTATTTTTGCACTTTCCAGAATTGCTAACACCTGCTTCTTATGCACATCAATCCGATCTAGACTCGTAGCCTATATCTCAGTATTGTCCTCCATCACATTGTCTTTTTCTAGTGTGAATACTGAGGAAAAGTATTCACTTAGCCCTTCCCCTATGTCCTCGGACTCCATGCAAATCTTCCCTACACTATGCTTGATTGGCTCCAATCTAACTCTAGTTATTCTTTTACTCCTGATAGGCCTGTAGAAAGCCTTAGGATTTTCCTTGATCCTATCAGCCAACGACTTCGCTTCTCCCCTCTGGCTCTTCTTAGCTCTCTCTTTAGTTCTTTACTGGCTAACCTGTAACTTTCAAGCGCTCTAACTGAACCATTACATCTCATCCAAACATAAGCCACCTTCTTCCTCTTGAGAAGAGGTTCAACGTACTTCGTAAACCATGGCTCCAGCGATCGACAACTTCCTCCCTGCCTGATTGAAACATACTTATCTCGGGCCAGCAGTAGCTGGTCCTTTAATAAGATCCACGTTTCAATTATGCCCACGTTTCAATTAGAGTAGGCAGCATGCCTACCGGTGAATGAGCTATATCATTTACAAGGACAGATTGTTGTCCTGGAGCTGATAGTTTGTTCTGTCCTCCTTACACAAATGCCCCACTCCTTCTGGACTCTCTTGCCTCGCTTTACATAATTGAACGTTCTTTGTCTCACCAGGCTTCCTGTTACAAGCATCTTTACTGGGAATAGTCCCTCAGGAGTACATATCTCCTCATCCTTCAGCATTACAGACTGAGTGGATCCGGTGTCCTATAATATTGTAACCTGTTTACCTGCTACTCCTGGCCCATGTGAGTAAATTTATCCTTGTATGCTTTTTCAGCAGATCTGGCAGTACTTCCTTAATCAACCTCTGATCATCTTTTAGACTCTGACACAGTTAACTTCTCTTGTGCTTTTTATTACTAGTGTAAGAAAACTTCTAGGTTTGTCTTTTTCTTCCTACATCTCGTCTTCTCCTCGCCCACCAACACTATGACTTCGTGTGGCCCACTTTATTACAATGAAAACACTGGCGTTTTTTTTTATCTTGTTTGTCCATCTCAAGAGTTTTTTTTAACCTTGTCGTAAGTTATCCTTATAATTTTCACTGAGATTTACCTTTCCCTTACCATGTCAGGATTTCTCTTTGCCCCAGTTTCTATCCGTCATGGTCTGAAATTGATTTGAAAGCCAAACCGAGTTTTATGGATCAGCCCATAATCACCAGCCCTTTAAGTTGCTAATCTTGCTCTTTTAATTATCTGCTCTTCCATATGAGTTCACAGTGCTTCAGGCAGTGCATTTTTGAATTCCTCAAAAATAATTACCTGTCTAAATTATTTTTATGATCTTCCCTGAGATTTACCTTTACCTTTCCACGTGAGAATTTCTTTTTTCCCCAATTTCTATCCCTCATGGAATGAAATTCATTCTGGAAACCAAACTGTGTTTTATGGACTAGCTGATAATCATCAGCCACTTGAGTTGTTAACCTTGCCATTTTAATACTCTAATCTTTCACATGAGTTTGCATTACTTCCTCGTTAATGTTGCACTCAGCCTTCATCTCTCGTCTTTTAAGCTGACTTTCATTTTTAAGTGTCAGTTTCTGAAGTTCAAAACGCTCTCTTTTTCTGTCTCTTCCTTCTTTTTCTTTCACTTCTGCCTTTAACCGTGACTCAAACTGTTTTATTTCAGTTGCTCTTTACTTATATCTTACCTCTAACTCAAGTTTCTTCATTTGCATTGGAAGTTTTGCTATGTGTACAGATTTTGAAGGCTATTGGAGCCAGTTTAAATGCTGAGCGACTGGTATAATTATCTCTCATTTCCTACAGAAGCAGGAAGGTCCAATTCTAGATTTTTTGCTCATTCATGCAGCTTGGTCTTATTTACCTTTTCTGAAACTCCCAAAGTCATCTCATCGAGTTTCAGAAAACTTGTAACAATTGAAAGAGCCATTACTATCCTAAGCTTTGTCGACCCAACCAAACCAACACATGAAATAAAGTCACTTGCATCTACCACTCGCTGCTTAAAATCCCACAAAGAGTCCAGTCTGTTACAGACGAGGCCAGACCACACAAAACATCGTTAAGCAGGCAGCCCAGCCCATAAAATTGCAATTTATTTCAGTAAGTATACGTGAAAATTACTCAGAGTAATTTGGCGGGTTAACTACCAGGTTTTAAAACAGACAAAAGAAAAATCACAAAAGTACACGATGAAGCACAAAGAACTGAATTAAGAGCTCATTCTATCCATACTGGACCTAATTATGCTGTTACCAATATACACAATATTCCCAATAAGTAGACTCCCTTTTAAACACAGTACAAAGGGAACAAATGTTTACAGGTTGAAATTAGAAGGGCGGAAGGAGAGAGACCCTGGTTCCTCACAGCTTACTATTTATATCCTCAACTAGTTCTGGACTGAAATGCTCAGCTAGAGAGCTAACTACTCCGCTTCCATTGTACACTTCACTTCAAAGACATGACCACGTTGGCATGAAGTCTCATCTGTTAACAGATACACAAAAAAACCTCTCAAAATCCTTTTATTCTCTGTACCAAGTTAGCCTAAAAGGACCCTTTATGACCCTTCTGGAAAAAAAATGACACGGTATCCTTGATAAAAGGAACAACTTTTAGAAAAAATGGGACCTGTTTTGTGATAACAGGTACGGACTTGCAAATATGATTATTGTAGTCACCTGCTGGCATCGATCAGTGCCCAAAGAAGCAATGCAAGCCATCATTCGCCCTGCCATCCGTCATTATTTAAAAATTAGCAATAGAGGTTTACAAAATTATGAGGGACATGGATAGGATAAATAGGCAAAGTATTTTCCCTGGGGTCAGGGAGTCCAGAACTAGAGGGCATATGTTTAGGGTGAGAAGGGAAAGATACAAAAGAGACCTAAGGGGCAACTTTTTCACGAAGAGAGTGGTACGTGTATGGAATGAGCTGCCAGATGATTTGGCTGGACGCTGGTACAATTGCAACATTTAAGATGCATTTGGATGGGTACATGAATAGGCAGGGTTTGGAGGGTTATGGGCCGGGTGCTGGCAGGTGAGACTAGATTAGGTTGGGATATCTAGTCGGCATGGATGGGTTGGACTGAAGGGTCTGTTTCCATGCTGTACATCTCCATGACTTATGTTTAATAATCCAATTATTTTTTCTTTATGGTTTTGTTCCTGTAAATTCGACAGGTTTTATCATAGTTGTGGGTTTGTTCGCTGAGCTGGGAATTTGTGTTGCAGACGTTTCATCCCCTGTCTAGGTGACATCCTCAGTGCTTGGGAACCTCCTGTGAAGCGCTTCTGTGATCTTTCCTCCGGCAAAGATCACAGAAGCGCTTCACAGGAGGCTCCCAACCTCTGAGGATGTCACCTAGACAGGGGACAAAACATCTGCAACACAAATTCCCAGCTCGGTGAACAGAACCACAACAACGAGCACCCGAGCTACAAATCCTCTCACAAACTTTCAGGTTTTATCATAGGTAAAATGGAAAACCGTTGTTTAGAATAAAGAGTGAAAAATGTTCACTAATCAAATAATAACTAATCTTTACTCCTACTGCATCACTCATTGATTTTCTTTGGAGTCCACGAGACACAGAGACATAAATTGTAAGCACTCAAAGTTTTGCATTTAACTCTGCGTCATCCTTTCTTTTCATGATGCTACTTGTTTTTGGTATAGATACCGGAGGCGTAACAACGTAGAAAAGAAAATGATGTTTTCCTCCCTCGGCATCAAATTTCTAAATGTGCACAGTTACTTTGCAGTTACGCTTCTCACTGAAGCTTAGTTTATTCTTCGTGTGTTCTTACATTTTTAAAAGAGCTTAAGTATTTGAGCAGCATTTTATTTAATATCTTTCAATAAATGCTACATTTTGCACATATTCGATCCTTTTTATGATACAACGAATGCTCTCCTTACTTTACGAATAATTTTGACGACGACAATTTATTTTTCATAAAAGCATGTTTTGTTTTGTTTAACATGCTAAGATTTTCAATCAAATGATTTCCCTATTATTAGGTTCAAGTGCTTTGATGTTGACTAAGACAAGTCTAAGTATACTGCATTACCAAGTTTCTTTCTTTCTCCTTTCTTGAATGGAAAAATGCCTGTTCTTTAGAGGCATAAAGAAACTATGTATTGCATCCCTTTCAGCTCAGAAAAAAAAAGGTGTCTGCAATTAACTGCTTTACGTTTCATGGATCATGTTGTAACCAAGTAGAGTTAGCTGCAAATTTAAACGTAACATCTGGCAGTTACCTGGCAATCAGCTTCATTGGATACATTCTCTTTGGCGAAACCTCTATCCATAGGAGTTCCACTTCCTAATCAGCACTTTTCTCTAAAGCAGTATCAATTTTTGTTTTGCCCGTGAATAGGAATTCTCCTCAAATATCCTGAGTGCAAGATGAAAAAAAAACACAATAACACATAGTTTTGAAATAAATGTTGTTCCTCTAAGCCTACAAATATCTAATTTTCTAATGTCTAACGTTGGACTATTCCGGAATCCATGAAATCGAAGAAAATTATAAGTGGTGACTGTTATGATGTAAGAAATATACCATATGTCATGTGGAACATTAAGCAAATTTGCAATTTATTCTCTATTATTCTCTCTCAATCTGTTCTCTATATACGATTATGACGTTTTCCTCGACATTTAGGTGGATCTTTTGCCTTTCATTCATAACGCTGATAAAAAGGGAAGCTGTCATTTTTATCTGATTTGACCTGCATGCCGCCCCAGACCCACAGGAATGTGACGAGTCTTAACTTTCCCTGATCTGGTGTAACGACCTAATCAATTCCATAGTAATTAGGGGTGGTCAACGTATCTTGGGATTCTCAGTGATAACCACGTTCCACAAGATTTTCATTTACACATAAACAGCAATTGATTTCCCCAATCATAGCCTTAATATTATGAAGATTGTTTTAAAAATGTAAGAAATTTAGGGAGTGGGCTTACTGCAATTAAGTCATTGCACAATTGCTTTCAAGTTGCAGAGCTTATTCTATTTAGCCAGTTAAATAGGAATACTTGAATTGAAGTATTTTGCAATTCTGCGTTAACACTGGGTATCCAGTACTCCAATTAGCCAAATGTTGTAAACGAAATTAAAAATAAACTGTTCATAAAATGTTTCACCATCAGTGTCTCTGTGGAGGTCTCAATTAGTGAATGTTACAGGTTCTGTGAATGTCCTTGAGTATTTAATAATACGAGCTGCTTAGATAACGAAGGAACAGATCATCCACAATGAAAACCATGGGAATATTTCACATTATCAGCAAAGCATACCACATGGTTATTGCTATTGTTGGTGTTCCTGGTAAGTGAGAAGGGCAACCGAAGATTTGTCAATTCGTGTTTGTGTGCTGATGTCTGTCTTTCTTCTCTTTGCAACTGCATTATGATCTAGCAATCAGTTCCACGCATAGACACGACAAATGGTTGTATTTTGTGAGACATTCTAAATCTCTTCCAGAGTTTTACCCTTTCATTTGACTACAAGTACACCCAATAGGTCTCTTCAGTTTTTGAAAATCTATTGCCTATAATGGAATGTTGGGTACTACTGGTTCGGGCATCATCATAAGAAGTATTTTCAGACAAGATTTTAGTGTAAGTATCTGTCATGATAGAATCATGTGGAGCTTAGCCCAGGACCCAGTGAGAAAGAAAACGTTCCTATTTTTATAACGTTTTGTTTGGGATGACAAACCTCTACAAGTCAGGGCGTGTGTAAATTGGAGCGACTGTACTAAACACAGATTCTATGTTACTTTAAGGATGTTGACTAAGTTTCACGCATCCACTTTTAGCATATCCCAAAGAATTATTTACCTTGGTAGGTCCATTTTGCAGTGCAGTGACAGAGTGTTAGAAATTTGAAAATTGTTTTCAGATTGACATGGTAAACGGGTATGAAAACTAATAAGGATGTTTGAATGATTAAAATCATTTGTACAAGAATGGAATGACTAATATTTATTAGTCAATGAACATAATCAAAATTGTTTTCTTCAGGTTTTATTTTTTAAAAATAATCTGACCAGGAAATAAATTCTGTTGCTACAAGACGTTCACTGGGTGAACGTTATCTGTATGCATTTTTGGAATAAAGCAAAGCTTGTTTATAATTAAACATGCATAATTTTATAGGACTTATGTGCTTTTACGAGCTTTCATTCTTACACTGAATGTTAATGCAGTTTACTGATCTAGTGTTGACTATTATGTGTCGATCCGACTTCTGATATAACTCCCTGAAATCTAATGTTCTGAATGTATGTCTCTGATTTAGTTCCACTACATATTTAAAAAAGTCTGCATGTAAATTATTGGATTGAAAATTCAGCAATTTATTGCCTTTAGTTGATTCAAATGTACAGATAAATCAGATTTGGACCAGGGAAGTCTCAGCGTGAAGGTACTGTTGCATTTGTTCATGTGGAATTGCACTCTGTATGAGTCATTGTCTGGACAGGAACATGTAACTCCAGTGCTCATGTATATTTGGGGAGAACCTGCCATTATGAAATTCCACTGAGTGTGCACGATTACTAAAAACCGAATATCTGATCCAAAGCTTTCCCTTACTGGGTGGCGCTGTCATTGTAGGTCGAATGTGAAACACAAGTCGGAGTTGAATTTGGTACTTTTGTCGGTGGATGCCATGAAAGCTCTACGCTCAGGAACGTTCTCTGTTTAAAAGACGGGTTAGTTTTAAATTGTAAATACTTTTCGTGAAGGATAATGTTTGGACATCAGGGATACAGGCAGTCTATGTTGATATTGACATGTTTCCTCCTAAACTGCCAAAACAAAATTGCATGTTGATTATCTTCTCGTAGATCAGGAATAGAACAGCTAAGTTATTACATGCAAATGTTATTGTAGATTTTTTTTTAAATTAAGTGGCATTACTCCCAATGTTATCCAGTTTCATTCCCTTCACATGCTGGCAGTTTTTAGACTGAGATTAAATCTGAGTTGAAGCTTCATTTTTTAACTATGTTGAAGCTGATGTGCAGTTTTCATACAAGTATTCATGAGCAGGTGATCTGATCTAATCTTTGACCCTTTCACATCGCTGATGGGAATTACAGTGAGGAGTGATATCGCTAAATCAGCAACATTCACAGCGGGTTTTGAGTCTATAGGCATTAATCTCATGGGAGTAAGAAATATCATTACTGCACTGTCAACAATTCAAGTTCAGTTTTGACTTCTTTCAGCTCTGGCATTATCCTGGTCAAAAGGTTTGCACCTTCTCCAGTGAACCAACGTACCTTTTGTCTAATACAGAAGTTACTACTGTTCACAATCAATACGAAGATATTCGTTGATGGTCAGTTTATAAAAAGAAATCACTTCAGAATTGGTGCAGTCGAAATGACCGTCTGCTCTTCAGTTGCATTTCCCTGGTTTTACTCCTCTGCGTTGTCACTTTAAAAATATTTGAACATTTATCGACTGAGCTGCTTTGTCTCTCTACTTCTCCCAGACTTTATGTCCAAACAAATCATTCTGGTGTATAATATGTTGATAGTGTCATTGGGGAGGTCATTTCAAGATATCGAACTTGCAGCATGGAAAGATTGTGGGTACTGATGCCACGTGGATTGGTGTGGAACATGTAAGTCGTTATTTTACCATGCACCGGTTGCCTACATTCAATTAGATGATCTAAATCCAGTATTTGGAAAGTGATGTTAGCGGAATCTTATTGAATTATTCGTGTATCTCAGATGACATGCATTGCTTTCACTGTGCGTCAGTCGTGGGGTTATTAATTGCTGAACTTAACCCATTGTAACAAGTATCTTCGTTCCCTTGGATGGTTATCGAATGATTTTTTTTGTTGGTTCTGAATCCATCAAGCTACGTGGCTGTATTCCATCATGTCCCCAACTGCATTGTAGAATATGTACATGCATTAGGACCTAGGAATGGGTAAGTCACCACATAATGTTTAACCATTGATGTGCTTTTGAGGCAATTTGGGTAGGCTAGCTTAGTTATCTAGTCTACGATAAAGTCTCGGACATTGACAGTGTTAGAGACTGCAGTAGTAATGGATTTGAAAATATCGCATGAATAGATAGGTTCACTTTTGTTGGCAATAATCACAACTGGCACTTGTGCCACATTAATATTACTTGACAATTTACAGTTCATGCCTGGGTGTTGTCCAGGTGTTGCGATGAATGAACACTAATTGTTTGAACATTTGCAGTTTAACAAATGATACTGAGCGTTATTCAATCTTCAGCAAATCCCCAATTCTGACGTCATGAATAAGGGAATGCATTTGAAGATGCAAGTGAGGTGGACGGGTTTCGGCTTTCGTTGAATGAGGCGATCCTCCTGCAACAGTGATGCTCATTTCCTCCTGTTCGAGAAATGTCTCTTGACATGGGATAATTTCTGATGATTCCCACTGACGTCAGATTTGCACAGGCCCCTTTCATGCAATACACAGTCAAATACTACTCTGATGGCAATCGCAGGCATCCTGTTCTCAGTCCTGGAGTTTATTCGTTATTGCATTTCCTGAAGAAGTTTATACGAAAGTGAGGAGTTGAGGATCCCTGGGGAAAATGCAACTTTACAACAGTCAGCAGGTCAATGCTGAAAACGTGCTGCTCAGTTCTAATGCGAATGATATGTTGATTTTTTTCATGTTTGGTCTAAGTTGGTATTTATATGCTTCTAATGCACAAAATGTACATGACAATATTCCTCACTACCGGGTAAAAATCAATGCTGTCCTTGCACTGCAAACTTTTGATGAGGGCACAGGTAGATCTGTAACATCACTCTTCAGCACTATTGCTGTAACACCGTGTGCCAAAATCCTTTGCACTATATAATTTCTTCAATCGATTCTTTATATCAAGTAGTCTGAATCAGCTTGGTTGAAGCCTGGCATTTTGTGATGCAGGGAACCTGATGACGGGTCCCTAATCAATCATTACAAATAATGCAAACACAGTGCATAATTTATTTGTATTCGATCCGTTTCCCTTGAAGACAGAACAATGAGGAAATTTGGTTGTCAGTATGAGTCTGATGGCATCCCATGAATAAAAATGAGGAAGCAAATATCTGCATAATACATGGTGGAACCTAACTTAAGGTGAACACAAAGTCAGAGAGTGGGAACTTAATGCTACAACACAGTAACCAGTTGAATCCTACGAATTCCAGATATTCTCCCAGAGCTAGACATATGTGATCACGTCTGAGAACACGTCTCACCACTCTTAAGGGCGCATCTTTCAGTGGTAGAGGTATTACCCAATTCTATTTGTAATTCCTCTGTGCGATTTTCTGCGATGTAGTTGGGCAAATCTGTCAGGTCAGAAGTAAACCGACAAATGCTTGTATTCAGAGATTACAGCCAAATTCACGCATTGTATGTGGCATTCTACCTGTTCTGATTTATCGTCTCCTATTTTCTGACCTAACCTCAACAAACTCAAATGGATATTGCTCGTTAAGATTTTGATAATGTTCAGATCTCACCTTCAGGTCCTGTTAATGTCATTTCCCCGCTCTCATCCCAATGGATCATTATATTCAATTTCTCACACTGTCTGACATCATGAGTGGCAAATTTTCATGGAAGAACCTTGGTTCTGTCTCTTTGTTTCTTTTAGTGAATTTAGTCACGATCATGACTTTGGCCAGGGGAAAATGTGGCCTCTCTCCGTGTACAACCCGCTACCTCATAGCTATGGCAATGGCAGATCTACTATTCATTTTTTAGATACTGTACTGTCTCGGCTTTCATCATATTATTTCCCGCTCTCTTTCCTGGAAATCACACATGTGTGTCGTGTGAATATTGCCCCCACTTGTGCATGTGCAAATTGCTCTGTATGGTTCACTGTAACTTTCTCCTTTGATCGATTTATTCTTATTTGTTGCCAGAAGCTGAAAACAAAATATTGCAGCAAGAAAATTGCAGCTGTGGTTCTCACAACAACATGCATTCTTCTCTGTTTGGTAAGTATACCCTTCTACTTTACAGTTGATTATGGCAAGATTATTGATGATGTTCCCTGGTTATGTATTGACAAATCAAGCTATTACACTGATCATGGATGGGTGGCATTTGACTGGTTTGATAAGATTTTAACCCCCTTATTCCCATATGCTTTAATTTCCAGTGCGAGCAGCAGCGAAGGTAGGACCGTTTGGTTTTAAAAGTACTTACCGGTAGCGGGCAGCGGTGTTTTTTTTTCTCTTTCACTCTCTCTTCACAGAAAGAGCGGGAGCACCAGGGGGAAGTGACGACGACCAGAGGGGCAGCTGAGACCCGGAAGCAGTTAGTGTAAGCTTACCTGGGTAGGTTTTTTCCCCCTTTAAAAGCGCGAAGGACAGGCTCAGGTCTCTGGCACGGAGCCTGTCCCCGTTACTCAGAAGGGAAGGGTGAAGAAGAGCAGAGCAGGAGTAATTGGGGACTCGATAGTTCGGGGCACAGATAGGCGGTTTTGTGGGAACGAGAGAGACTCATGTTTGGTATGTTGCCTCCCAGGTGCAAGGGTACGTGATGTCTCTGATCGTGTTTTCCGGGTCATGGAGGGGGAGGGGGAGCAGCCCGAAGTCGTGGTCCATATTGGCACCAACGACATAGGTAGGAGGAGTGCCGAGGATGTTAGACAGGCTTTCAGGGAGCTAGGTTGGAAGCTCAGAGTTAGAACGAACAGAGTTGTTGTCTCTGGTTTGTTACCTGTGCCACGTGATAGAGATTCGAGGAATAGGGAAAGAGAACACTTAAATGCGTGGCTACAGGGATGGTGCAGGAGGGAGGGATTCCGGTTTTTGGATAACTGGGGTTCTTTCTGGGGACGGTGGGACCTCTATAAACAGGATGGTCTACACCTGAACCTGAGGGGCACCAGTATCCTTGGGGGGAGGTTTGCTAGTGCTCTTGGTGGGGGTTTAAACTAACTCTGCAGGGGCATGGGAACCTAGATTGTAGCTTTATGGTGCAGGGCCTGGAGTGTAGGGAGGTTAGGAACATGGGATCAATTTCAAAGGAGGGTGCCTGTAAACAGGAAAGTGGCTTGAAGTGTGTATACTTCAATGCAAGAAGTATACGAAATAAGGTAGGTGAACTTGCAGCGTGGGTTGGAACCTGGGACTTCGATGTTGTGGCTATTACGGAGACATGGCTAGAACAGGGACAGGATTGGCTGTTGCAGGTTCCAGGATTTAAGTGTTTTAGTAGGGTCAGAGGTGGGGGTAAAAGAGGGGGAGGTGTGGCATTGCTTGTCAAAGATAGTATTGCAGTGGCGGAAAGGACGATGGATGAGGACTTGCCATCTGAGGTAGTTTGGGCTGAGGTTAGGAATAGGAAAGGTGAGGTCACCCTGTTAGGAGTCTTTTACAGGCCTCCTAATAGTCCTAGAATCATTGAAGAAAGGATAGGGAAGGTGATTCAGGAGATGAGTGACAGTAATAGGGTGGTTGTTATGGGGGACTTTAACTTTCCTGATATTGATTGGGAAAGCTATAGCTCAAGTTAGTTAGATGGGTCAGTGTTTGTTCAATGTGTGCAGGAGAGTTTCCTGGCACAATATGTAGACAGGCCAACAAGAGGTGAGGCCATACTGGATTTGGTTCTGGGTAACGAACCAGGCCATGTGTTAGAATTAGAGGAAGGTGAGCACTTTGGGGATAGTGACCATAGTTCGGTGATTTTTACTCTCGTGATGGAGAGTGATAAGTGTGTACTACAGGGCAAGAGTTATAGCTGGGGTCAGGGAAATTATGATGTGGTGAGGCATGACTTAGGATGTGTGGCTTGGAAAAGTAGACTCCAAGGCAAGAGTGTAAATGTTATGTGGAGCTTGTTCAAGGAGCAACTATTGAGTGTCCTTGATAATTATGTACCTGTCAGGCAGGGAGGAAAGGGTCGTGCGAGGGAGCCGTGGTTTAATAAGGAATTGGAATCCCTTGTTAAATGGAAGAGTGTGGCCTATCTCAAGATGAGATGTGAAGGTTCAATTGGGGCGATTGAAAGTTATAGAGTAGCCAGGAAGGACCTGAAGAGAGAGCTAAGAGCAGCAAGGAGGGGACATGAAAGGTCCTTAGTCGGTAGGATTAGGGAAAACCCTAAGGCTTTCTATAGGTATGTTAGGAATAAAAGAATGACTAGGGTAGGAATAGGTCCAGTCAAGGATAGTAGTGGGAAGTTGCGTGTGGAGGCGGAAGAGATTGGGGAGACACTGAATGAATACTTTTCTTCAGTATTTACTCAGGAACAGGGCATTGTCGTCGATGTGAATACTGAGTCACAAATAAGTAGAATGGATGGCTTTGAGGTATGTAGAGAAGAGGTGTTGGAAATCCTGGAAAAGGTGAAAATAGATAAGTCCCCTGGGCCTGATGGCATTTATCCTAGGATTCTCTGGGAAGCAAGGGAGGAGATTGCAGAGCCATTGGCCTTAATGTTTATGTCCTCTTTGTCTACAGGAGTGGTGCCAGAAGACTGGAGGATAGCAAATGTGGTTCCCTTGTTCAAAATGGGGAGTAGGGATAACCCTAGTAACTATAGGCCAGTGAGTCTCACTTCTGTTGTGGGCAAAGTCTTAGAGAGAATTGTAAGGGATAGGATTTATGCACATCTGGATAGGAATAATGTGATCAAGGATAGTCAGCATGGTTTTGTGAAGGGCAGGTCGTGCCTCACAAACCTTATTGAATTCTTTGAAAAGGTGACGAAGGAGGTTGATGAGGGGAAAGCGGTAGATGTGGTATATATGGATTTTAGTAAGGCGTTTGATAAGGTTCCCCATGGTAGGCTACTGCAGAAAATACGGAGATATGGCATTGAGGGTGAGTTGGAGGTTTGGATTAGGAATTGGCTGGGTGGAAGAAGACAGAGGGTAGTAGTTGATGGCAAAGTTTCTTCATGGAGTGCCGTCACTAGCGGTGTTCCGCAAGGATCTGTTTTGGGACCATTGCTGTTTGTCATTTTTATAAATGACCTGGAAGAGGGGTTAGAAGGTTGGGTGAGCAAGTTTGCGGATGATACGAAAGTCGGAGGAGTTGTTGACAGTGAGGAAGGATGTGGCAGGTTATAGCAGGATAGAGAGAAGCTGCAGAGCTGGGCAGAAAGGTGGAAAATGGAATTCAATGTAGCTAAGTGTGAGGTGATTCACTTTGGGAAGAATAACAAAAAGATGGGGTACTGGGCTAATGGTCGGATACTTGGTAGTGTGGATGAGCAGAGGGATCTTGGTGTCCATGTACACAGATCTCTGAAAGTTGCCACCCAGGTAAATAGTGCGGTGAGGAAGGCATATGGCGTACTGGCTTTTATTGGTAGAGGAATTGAGTTCTGGAGTCCTGAGGTCATGATGCAGTTGTATAAGACTCTGGTGCGGCCGCATCTGGAATATTGTGTGCAGTTTTGGTCGCCATACTATAGGAAGGATGTGGAGGCACTGGAACGGGTGCAGAGGAGGTTTACCAGGATGTTGCCTGGTATGGAAGGAAGATCGTATGAGGAAAGACTGAGACACTTGGGGCTGTTTTCATTAGAGAAAAGAAGGTTTAGGGGTGACTTGATTGAGGTGTACAAGATGATTAGGGGGTTAGATAGGGTTGACAGTGTGAACCTTTTCCCGCGTATGGAGTCGGGTATTACAAGGGGGCATAGCTTTAAATTAAGGGGGGGTAGATATAGGACTGAAGTTAGGGGTAGGTTCTTCACTCAGCGAGTCCTAAGTTCATGGAATGCCCTGCCAGTAGCAGTGGTGGACTCTCCCTCTTTATGGGTATTTAAGCGGGCATTGGATAGGTATATGGAGGATAGTGGGTTAGTATAGGTTAGGTGGGCTTGGATCAGCGCAACATCGAGGGCCAAAGGGCCTGTACTGCGCTGTATTCTTCTATGTTCTATGTTCTATGTTCTATTGCTGAATGCTCTGACTGCCAGATATATTTTAGTGACTAGTCAAGCCCGTATTCGACTGAGGGGTCAGAGAAAGAAAGGGAATTGCAGGGATACAGAGATGGAGAGCAGAAACAAGTCTGTCGTTTTGCTTTTCACCATATCTGGCAGTTTTATTCTGCTGTGGCTTTTATATTTAAGCAACCCCGAGTTTTACAATGATTCGTTTTATATATTTGAGGAAGTTGGTTTTATGTTTGTAGAATTAAGTTGTTGTACAAACGCAATTATTTATGTGGTAACTCAGTCCATGTTCAGAAATGAGTTCAAGAATGTGGTGAAATATCCAGCAACATTAGCTTTTCAACTAAAAAATAAACACAGCAAATGAGATTATCCTTGTGCAATTTGCTTCTTTAAATACGTAATATTCTGTTTAAAATTTGCATCAATGTGGTGACTTTAGAAATTTCCGAGAAGCTGTTAGTAGCCTCAAAGGTACAGCAATATGGGCTGGGATTAATGTTCAGGTGGTTCACCTTTGATTCATTCTGAGACCAGGCTATGAAATGCAAAGAACATGCAACTACATCTTTCTTGCGTTGCAAGCATTATCCTCCCAACTTGATTTTTCATCTACTTTCGTATCTTTTTTATGTTTGCCAGGACTAAATTCACTTTCGTGTTCTGAATCATTTATAACATGTTTTAAATAATTGAGGATCCGGTACTAATCCGTATCCCAGGATTCACCATGTCAGATATAAACCACTTATCAGCTTTGCTCCACATTCGTTTCCCCAATAGTTACTCTCCAGCGCCATAACAGTATGCATTTAATTTCTCCCTGTCATACTTCGCTATTTGGTATGCAGTTAAGATGTTCTACAATGACAAAAAATGTAAGACAGTTAATAACCTCTTCAGTCATTTCCTGATTCCTCGTTATTATTTGGCGAGTCTAATTCTCTCATCATATGTTCCATCCAATATCTTTTTTGTGTGTATTGAACGAAGCACTTGTTATCACATTACTTGCAAGTTTACTTTTAAAATTTATTTACACTCTGTTTATTATTTTGGATAAAACTTTGTGTCATCTTAAACAAACTTAATCCTGTGGTTTCTGGCCTGTGTAGGTGAAGTAACAATTCAAAATAGACTTAGCTTAGTTATTACCAAATAAAAGATTTTCATTGACCAAACTATATTTCTATTATCCTGCTTAATTATAGCCAATAATTAAGTTGATGCTTTCAAAACTTGTAACTCTGCTTACCATTATCTAATGAAAAAAAAATGCACAATAGATTTGTCTACAGATTGACGGCAATTATCGTATTTAAGAACTTACGGGGGCCTTTGCGCTTGCATATGTATCACTTATGTGTAAATTATAAACAGACTTCATGGCTAGGATAATGCAAAGTTGGTATACACATAGGTTTTAGCTCTTTGCAAGACATCATAAAAACAGCTGTGTTCTTTTCAGAGCTTGCTTTAATTTGATTGAGTAAATGCAACATTTGAATTGTTATCTTTGTAACAATGTTCTTAATTTTTCAATTGTTCAATCTTTACAACTGTAACATGAGCTGGATAATCATTGTTGAGATAAATGCTTTATTATTAATACCGTTTCATCTTCTGGACTAATTCTGTCTTTAAGGACAATAGGGTAAGTTGGACTGTTTCTATGTAATCAAACAAAGCTGAATCAAAACCAAAAGAAATGAATCATTGCTATGTAGTTTCCTGAATGTTAAGTTGATCGAGGATTAAGACATGGCATTCATGATATGAATTGGTTTAGTCCTGGCTGCAGATGCCTCTTTTTTTCTTCGATGAAGAGAAAAACTACATTTCAAACTGTTGTCTTCCTTTTGGAAAGTGTCAGTAACAAAATTAATGAAGGCAATGAGTCCACAAATAATTTGACAATCCAGGAACCAGCCAGGACTTGATCAATTAATGTCCATCACACTTTAGAGTCAATTTAGATTTGGTCATACAACCTTTAACCAATTAGAAATAATCCTGGCTACACTTGGCGAATTAGGAATTGATCTAAAGGAAGTTGCGACTTTGAAAGCAGTAATAAGCAACAGCTTTCAGTTACCAAGGTCTGCAAGATACTTTGCATTACCATATATTCAAACAGAAGTGAAGGCTCTCAAGGCAGTAGAGTAAGGCAGGAGATCGGATATTGATTCGTGACCTAAACTGAAGTGGAGATAAAGAGCTGAATTTTCGCGAGAAAGTTCCAGTTGAGCTATAATAGATCTTCATTTAAATATAAACAATGTGGATTACATCTTGCTAACTTACGTGTTAAACAAACAATTGAAAAAAATAATACTGGGATTTGAGCTCAAATATTTAACAAAAATGTAGAACTCACTGCTCCACTACTCATCTTTTGCACATTTATATTTTACTTACGTTTATTATTCATCTTAACTTTCCTTATTAACAGCACTTCACTTCACGACTTCCTAGAATTCTTATTTCTAACTCAGTCCTACTTTTTTGAGACATGAACTATTTTTTTCGATTCTGCCATTGTTCCTCGAACAACTTTTCTGCTAACCATCTTTTCCAGACCATCCTATTTCTTGCTTCATTTCTGTACAATTATTCTGATATGAGTTTAATACAGTTGCTTCTGACGTTCGTTTCTTACGATCAAACGGAATGCTAAATTATGTAATGTTATAATCATTGTTTCCAATGATAAGTTTTACTCTGAGGCAGGTCATTATACCTGCTTCATTAATTATTGCCAGATTTTAAATAGCCTGATGCCTGGTTGACTTCAGGCAGTTTCCCGAAAGCAGTCATGAGTACACAATATGATTTCTTCCTCATTATTTTATCTGTCAATGTGGCCAACACAACATCCATGAAGATTAGAATCACCCATGTTTAAAATACTTTCGCTTTCACCTGCCCTTCTGATATCCTGATTTTTTCTCTGTTCTCACAGTAAGTTGCTGTAAGGGGTCAATGAAGGACACTTGCATAAACGAAAAGGGGAATGCAATAATAATATAAAAAACCTCATTTCCATCAGTGAAGATAGCTATTAAATCAAGATATTTTCAAATATTTTTGTGATTAAATTGATCATTTCGTAATACATTTTCCCAATTAACTATGTCCAAGCACAAGCGATTGAAAGGAAAACCCAAGAGCTTATAATTAGTAATGACAACTAATTCCAAACTTGTAACAACTTTTAACACCTTTGGAAGATGGAAAACAGTTCTGCACAAGGAAAAAAAATCATGTTGAAGTTAAAATAAATTTCATCAGACTCTGCAAGTTTGTTCACCTTGAATGGAATATCCTGAACACTCTGCATCTGGAGAGGCTGTGGATTTATCATGCTTTTCTCTCATGAGGTTCAGGTTAATTGAGATTCTCTGCCTTAGTATGTCCAGAATGCATAGTTATTGATTCTTGTAAAGCCAGAGCTAGATAGATTCTATGGAAATAAGAATGCAAAAGTTAATTAGCTTTAGGCGAGAATATGTTATTGTCATCACAAATCTGGTCGATATGTCTTCATGAACGGGAGGGGATTGTTCTCATTGATAGTCACAGCTATCTTGGTTTCGACAAGGAGGCGTCAACACTGCAGCACTATGGTTGGCATGCTTAAACTTTGGGAATAAGGCTCAGTCGGTAATATTGGGTGATGAAGTTCCTGTTGAAAGAGTTGTTTAGGAACACTTGAAAACTCAGCGCCGATAAGTGAGTGGAATATCAGGAAGAAAGAACGTAGACGTTCGGGCAGGCCATAAATAACCAGGTTGATCCTATATTCACTCTTCCAAGCACATCTTAAATTTATTCGTCAGTAATTTGGGGCAGCACCGTGGTTAGCACTGCTGCCTCACAGTGCCAGAGACCCGGGTTAGATTCCCGCCTCGGGCAACTGCCTGTGTGAAGTTTGCACATTCTCCCCATGTCTGTGTGGGTTTCCTCCGGGTGCTCTGGTTTCCTCCCACAGTTCAAAGATGTGCAGGTTAGGTGAATTGGCCATGCTAAATTGCCCGTAGCTTTGTTTGAAGGGGTAAATGTAGGGCAATGGGTCTGGGTGGGTTGAACTTCGGTGGGTCAGTGTGGACTTGTTGGGCTGAAGGTTCTGTTTCCACACTGTAAATAATCTAATCTAATCTAGAAACAAACTGTGGAATGATAGCGGAGAATGCATGCGATCACATCTGGATTAGGAGAAGCCGATACATTTTTTTTCTGTCTGAGCATGCAGTTTCTGGCAATTGTATATCAGGCACTTGCACACTGTTACGTCTACGTTATCTTCATATGTCACTATTTTTCAAATACTTCAAGGCAAATGACAAAATGCAGTTCATACTATTCCCAACGCCAGCACTTCAGAATTCTTAAATTCCAGTGGAAATTTCTTTCTCTGTGATACCTGTTTTGACTTAGCTGCTTCTTTCAACTTCCAGTTAGAGAGTTAGATACCCTTTGGCTTGATTATTCACCCAACTGAGCATAACGTTTCTTTGCTTTAAATAATCCATTCGGTATTCTAATGGAACACTTTTAATCTCTAGTTTTCAACTGAACATTTAGAGAAAATCTGTTACTTCATAACTGTTCTGAACTAACTCCTGCATTTTGGGGAAATTGGTATTTAGTCTAAATCTTATCCAGCCGTTCTGCAAAATTAACATCGGTCGTGGCATATTCACATGGAAAACAAAATCCCCTATGACTCCAAGATCTGTGATATTGTATATGGTGGCTTAACAATCATATCTCTGCAAAATCTGACATTATACATGCTTATACATAAAGGCTGACACAGCCATGCCACCAATTCAAGATCCAAAATCTGACATTAGTTATATAAATGCACATGGAAACCACTTGCAATATATTGCACTCAGCATACTGAGTGCATTCATCCTATCCTACATGTGAAATACAGAAGCATTCTTTCCGTAGCTGTAGTCATTGAAAATTAAAGTTATTCCTCCCTGTGTTGCAGAAGCTTTTACGATAGACCTTAGAAGTGGCACTGCAGAATGCAATTCACAAAAAGCAATCATCAAACACTTCGTCTCCACAACGACTTAGAAAATAGTTCCTCTCAACTTGAAATTTAAGGATTCACAAATAAGCTCTTCTATGCGCCTGTCTTGGGAAATGTGGGAGTTAGTGGATAACATTCCACTAATCATATTTGAAATCTTCTATGCATTTGCGTCGAATTATATATATCTCATGTCAGAAAACTTCAACAAACGGTGGCTCAGTGCGTCACAGTACCAGAGTCCCAGGTTCGATTCCAGCCTCGGGTGGCTGTCTGTTCTCCCTGTGTCTGCGTGGGTTTCATCTGATTTCCTCCCAACGTCCGAAAATGTGCATGTTAGGTGAATTGGCTGTGCTAAATTGTCCATAGTGCTAGGTGCATTAATCAGAGGGAAATGAGTCTGGGTGCATTACTGTTCAGAGGGTCGATGTGGACCGGATGGGCTGAAGGGCCTGTTTCTGCACTGTAGGGAATCTAATCTAATCCTTTTCAGAACACTCCATATCCCACTGTACGGAGAAGTATGCTGAGCTGTCAAGGGTTGGATATCTTATACTATGGTGACTGGGAGTCCTAGGATGCCACTGCAAACATGGCTTATCATTCCATAATGCTCACTCTAACAGAGTTTGAGCATGGATACAATGCACGTAATTCTTCGCCCAGAACCGCAGTGCAGCAGACACTGATAATTAGGTCAGTGTAACAGTCTGATGCAGTACAATATAGACGTACAATATAATGTGCATAATCTTATCATATTGTGTTTTGCATGATGGAATGGAGTAATGAATTTTGAAGAACTGTGAAGCAGAAGTACTCCTTAAAAATATGAATTATTGAGCAAAACGAACATGTAGCTCCAATATTGCGCAGTGGTGCAAAATTCGTTGCAATTAGCCAGGTATGAGTAAACTGATATCCTGTTCCAGCAGATGTGAGGAATGTACAATAATCCCTCCTTCAGTGTACATGGTTGCTGGAAATGCAACATCCATGTTTGTCCCCAATACCTCGTCTCTTCGTTTTTCAACAGCATTTCCTTTCTAATTTCAAATTTTCGTTTTCCTGTTATTAATAGAAGTGCCAATTATTACATGCTTGAAGATATTCCTGTTTCTGCTGCAGACGTTTGCTCAATGTTACCTATCATTCTCAACTCATTCCAAACTGAAGCAGTTCATGTTCAAAAGCAACAAGGGCAGAAATTGGCACAATAGTAGCAAGTAACATTCAGAGAGTGTACTGCTCTGATTATGGACACAATAGTATCTACTGTATAATTGGAAGCTTGAACTTTGTGACCATCGCTGAAGTAAATCTCCTTTATTTGTAGATTTTAAGAGACATGGACAGGATTAATAACGAGGTGAAATAATTGTAAGATGAAAGATAGGAGGATTAGTGTAAATACCAGATAACAACCACCTTCAGTAATAGAAAGGCTAACTGCTATCCTTCACATACAATGGCTTATCACCACCGAATCCCTACTTTAAACATTCCAGATTTTGCCATGGACCAGTAACGGACCTATACTCGCCACATTAACATAATCACTACAACAGCAAGTCAGAGATTAGAATACTGCAACAAGAAACTTACGCCCTGTCGCCCTAAAACCATCAATAATAGACAAGGCACAAGTGCAGAGAGGTGGAATAAACTTCACTTGCCTGCATAATAGCATCTCCAACAGTATTAAAGAAGCTTGACACCATCGATGACAGGTCATCCCACTTGATTGCTACAGTATCCACAAATATCTGGTCACTCCTGCAGTGGCACGAACACCAATGTTTCAAAATGCAAAACGCACGGCAGAAATTCACCAAATATCCTTCGTGAGCACTTCCCAAATGTATGGCCGATTCTGGGAGAAAGAGAGGACTGTAGATGCTGGAGATACGAATCTAAAAGTGTGGTTGCTGGAAAAGTACAGCCAGTCAGGCAGCATCCAAGGATGATGAGTATTAACGTTTTGACTTGGCATGACCAGTTCCCTCAAGGAGAACAACATCAGCAGTGACATGGGAATACGTCAAATGTCAAGTTCCCCTTCAAGAAACTGACTGTCATAAACTGAAACTTTGGTATTATTCCTTTAGTTAAAGTATTCAAATTCTTTCTGGAACAGCATTCTGGGTCTACCAGCACAAACATGGACTGGGTCAAGAGATCGCTCACCAGTCCCTCCTCAAGTGCAAATGGGACAGGGAATAAACGATACCCCGTGGAGCAACACCCATATCTCTTGAGACAATAAATGATGCCAACAATGTTAGACTCAATGGAGACTTTGAGGAAAGTGTAGCAACTCCTTCAATAGGATTCTAAGACGGGTCAAAGCTGGCGATAGTTCTGTTGTGTCACATGAAATGGAAATAATAATACATTTTCAAACGTGAATCTGTATTTGCAGCAAAATGTCAGTAATTTAATGTGCCCTTAGACGCATTGGTTTTTAATTCCCATCTCACTGCATGGACACACCTTGGTGGCAACACTGTGCCAGGTAGATGGCTGTGCTTGCAAATTAGCAGGAATTCTGGGAGCCTTTGCCAATGTTAAGTGCTTCTACCTCTCTTGAGAGGTGTTGTATGATAAGAGGGAGGGTGGGCGAAACGCATAGTGCATAGGTCAGAGGTGGGGAACCTTTTCATGTTGGAAGGCCGCATTATGTTAGTTGTAATCTAATAAGGCCGCATCCTAGAAACTTCAATTATATATTCGTCAAAATTCACATTATTTTGTAAAAATCTAACCATTATATACTAACTAAAAAAAGAAAAAATGTTAATTCTGAAGTTAACTAACTTTCTAATGACTTTATTGTGACAGCTTTAGGTAGGAAAACATTTGAATATTTGGTTACAGCATGGAGGTCTGCAGTTTTAACTTATCTTCTAGATGGGTATCCGTCATTTGTGACCTTAAGGGCGTCTTGATTTTGGTTAAGTCGGAGAATGTAGATTCGCAGTAATAAGTGGTGAGATTATTTCGTTGAATTTTCATTTACTCTCTGGCATTTTAAATACATTCATTTTAAGATTAATATTTTAAAAAGGACAAAAACATATTAATAAAAATAAAAGATTTGTTCTTCAAAATTCGGATTCATTCAAAAGGCCACAGGTGATAACGTAGGCCTGAGAAAACTGCGTGAGAGGCTTCGGTCAGAGATCGATATAAATAAATCCTCCATGTACGTCGGCAATGTTGACATTAATACATTTCTGGCAAACGTCAGCGTGTTAACAAACTTTCTAATCATTTAAAGAAGCATGTGAGTGTACATGTACAATAATATACTTCTCCACCTCTTCATATCACCGAATTTTACAATGCAAAACATGCAACCTTGAAATTTTGATTTGGTTTAATTTTCTCCAAATGATTCATAATGATCGAAATTTAGTAGCATTTGCGTCTATATTCGACAAACAGTTCGACAATTGATACCTTCCTGCAGTACATGTGATTCTTATTCAGTTTCACTGTTGACTGCGAATTTTTACATGATCTTCAAATGACTTGATCACACATATTGTGTTCAAGTTTAAATCATTGACACGTGTTCAGCTCAGAAAGAGCAAGATACTCAACCCTCTGGAATCAAATTGGAAATAGGTGTGTGTGTGTGTGTGTGCGCGCGCGTGTGTGTGTGCGTGTGTGTGTGTGTAAAATATCTCAGAAATTTGAACGTCAGAGTCAAACGGTGAGATTATATGTCAATTCATATGTGAAGCAAATTTGGAGTTCTAAATAGAAAATGGGGAACAAGCAAGGAAATAATTAAACAAGTAAAACGGTTACAAAGGCACTGATATATAAAATATTTAATAAATAACATTGCTTAATAAATTATTCAATTTCTATACATGAAATAAATGATGCACTTTGCGCAATTATGTTCTCTATGAAAGTAAAGGAAATTGAATTAATAAGAGAATCCGCAAAATATTTATGAAAAACAAATGAGAAGACTGAAAACAGTGGTCTCATAAATTAGTGCATGAAACTGAGATGAAATGCAATTAAAAAAGGGTTTGATTTATTAATCTAAAAAGTAACACTCAGTATGAAGTAATTCTTCATGTTGAAGGAAAGTGAATTAAAACTATTAAAATGTTTCCATTCATGAGCTACATCGGAGTAAGTGTATTTCATTAACAATAGCATTGAAATATTTCAACAATATTGTTCTGCTTTTCCCTTGGGGTAAACAACTAACTAATTCAGTTTGGTACAGTTCAAGGGAAAAAAGGATAAATACCAATGCAAGTCAGTTTAAAAGCAGTATTCAATCATCTGGCAACAAACAACGAATTGCCATGCTCATGTATTTTGTCAAAAAAAAACACATGGAACCACCTTCTCGGAATGCAAAGAGCATTTCTCGTCAGACATGGTACCTGGTGCAAACTGTTAAGGCCTGCTTAGTTGCACTGATTTAGTATAATTGTGCAGTACCACATGCACCAGTTATTGCATTTCCGCTTCAAGTTCCCTGTACTGTGATGAAGACAACTACACTGTTTGTCCTTTACTCACTCCTAAAATTGACCACATTTGTTTTAAGAAAACTATATTGCTCTTCATGTTTCCTTTCAGTGACCATGAGATATGCAAGCTATGTGAACAGTCAAAAAGGAAAACTAGAAATGAGTTAAGGCACACATTTACGTCAATGTGTATTTCACTTACCAGGGACACCAATGAGGGCAACAGTCACATAGTATATATGTCGGATGCTGAAAAATGGTTCCAAAATTTTCAATTTGAGATGAGCTCTCTGACAGATACTCTGAGGTGATACATTCATGCAATCTTCAATTTATGCATTGTCAAGTTTTTACAGTGTGATTTAGGTTGCAACATCAATTAATTTACTTCGAAAAAATATCGTAAGACAATTGCCACAGCTGAGTCACTCTCTGTTTTTCATAGACGAGAGTATGGTGCCCGAAAACCACAGCAGGTCAGGCAGCATCTGAGGAGTATGAGAATCGAAATTTCAGACTTAAGCCCGACATCAGGAAAAAGGTTTGTGGGCTTGAAGGGGGTGAGAGATAAATGGGAGTATGGTTGACATGTGGGGGAAGATAGCTGAGAATGTGAAGGGTAGATGAAGGTAAGGAAGAAGGTGATAGGTCGGTGAGGAGGGTGGAACAGATAGATGGGAAAGGTGACAGAGAGGTCACAAGGGTGGTGCCGAGTTGGAGGGTTGGGACTGGGATAATGAGGGGAAGGGGAAATGTGGAAACTGTTGAAATCCACATTGATCCCATGTGGTTGCAGGGTCCCAATGCGGAATATGAGATGCCTTGCCTCCAGGCGTCGGGTGGTAAGGGTTTGGCGATGGAGGAGACCCAGGAGATACATGTTCTTTACTGAGTGGGAGCTGCAGTTGAAGTGTTCAGCCACAGCGTGGTGAGGTTGGTTGCAGCGGGTGTCCAAAAGATGTTCTCTGAAATGATCTGCAAGTAGGCATCCTGTCTTCCCAATGTAGAGAAGACCACATCGGCAGCAATGCATAAAGTAGATGACATTAGTAGAGGTACAGGTATGTTTCTATCGGATGTGGAAGGATCCTTTGGAATGAGATGAGTGGAGCGCCGTGGCACAAGTTTTGCACTTCCTGCGGTGGCGGGGAGGTTCCGAGAGTAAGGCACGGTGAAGGACGTGGACCTGACGAAGGAATTGCAGAGGGAATGATGTCGTGGTGCCTGTAGTTGACGGAAGTGCCGGAGGATCATGCGTTGCATGCGGAGGTTGTTTGGTGTGGAAGGATGGACCAGAGGGGTTTTGTCCTTGTTGCATTTGGAGGGGGTTCAAGGGTAGTGGTTTGGGAAGTGGAGTAGTTGCGCTGGAGGGCAGCATCGATCACGTGGGAAGGGAAATTGCGATCTTGGGAGAAGGAGGCCATCTGGGATATTGTAAGATAGAATTTGCCATCCTGTGAACAGATGCAGCAGAGATGGAATAATTTGGAATAAATGATGGCGTTTTTACGTAACGTGGGAGGAGGTGTAGTCTAGATAACTGTGAGAATCGGTGAGTTTATAGTAGATGTCAGTGTTCAGTCAGTCACCCGAGATGGAGATGGAGTGACCCTGTAAGGGGGTGTCTGTGATGGTCCGGGTGAATTTGAGGTCGGTGTGAAGGTGTTGGTGAAGTTGATGAACTGTTCAACCTCCTTTTGGGAGCTCTAGATAGCATTCTCAGCTACCTTCCGCCCAACCCCACCCCCTCCCGTTTATCTCTCAGCCCGCCGGCCAACCAGCCTCATTCTGTATGAAGGGCTTATGCCCAAAACGTCGATTCTTCTGCTCCTCCGATGTTGCCTGACCTGCTGTGCTTTTCTAGCACCACGCTTTCGATCCTGATCTCCAGCATCTGCAGTCCTCACTTTCTATAATATTTTTTACAGAATGACATAAATTGTCGCAGAGACACACATTAAGCTGTTTGAGAAATTCCAGTGTAACAGACTGATCAGAAAATCAAATATTCATGGCATCTATATGCAGTTTAAAAATTCACTAATGCCGGCAGGATGGACAAAAAGGATAAAGATTGGTGTGTGTGTGCGTGGGACACACAGAGAGAGAGAGAGAGAGAGAGAGAGACCAATCATTATCCTTTTTTCTCCTTCCTGCCTGTATTGGTGGATTTTCACACTTTCTATAGATGCCATGAGCAATTGATTTCGTGGCCATTCTGACATCTTGGAATTCCTCGAATCCACAAAGAACTGCTTAATGACGATCTGGTCAGCGGCACTTCATCTCATTCGGTAATACGCAGAGGTCTGAATTAACTATGGTAATCGTCTTACAACATTTTTTTCAATGTAAAGCTAAATTAATTCATTTTGCAGACGAAAGCACCCTGGAAGACTTTACAGTGCATAAATTTTAGCTGAATGTCAGGAATAAGTTCAGGACAAAGAGTACAGTTGTTTTTATCAAAGTACAGGGAACTCTAAGAGCGAATGCAATACTGGGTGTATGTGGTACACGAGTATTTTATTAAATCAGTGCAACTTTGCAGACCTCATCAGTTTGCACCAGGCGACATGTCTGATGATAAATTGTACTCCGTGAATCTGTCTGTTTGTTTTGTTGACACAATATATGAGCATGGCAATAGTTTGTTTGTTTCCAGATGGTTGAATATTTCTTTTAAACTGAAGTTTACTGATATTTATCTTTTGTACTGTACCAAACTGAATGAGTTAGTTGCTTACGGCAGGGCAAGAGCCAACCAATATTGCTCAAGTGTTTCAATCTTATACCTAGTGAATTACCTTTATTCTGATGCAGCTCATGAATGGAAACATTTTAATACTCTTAATGTTGACTACTCACTTTCCTTCAGCATGACGAATCGCTTCATTCTGAGTTTTAACTTTTAGATTAATCTATCTTCTAACCATTATCTAAATCATGCCATTTTTTTCTTGCATGTCATCTTTGTTGCATTCACTAATTTATAAGACCACTGTTTTCATTCTTCTCAATTGTTCATAAACATTTTGCGGCTTCCTCAATCATTTAAATTTTCTTCACTTTCATAGAGACTATAACTGCACAAAGTGCCATCATTTACTTTATTTAAAAGTTAATAGAATTGTTTGTTAAGCAATGTTATTCATTAAATGATTTATAAATCAATGGCTTTTTAACCGTTTTGCCATTTCATTGTTTCCGTGATTGTTCCCCACTTTCTGTTTTGAAAGTGGAAATTTTCTTAACGGGTACATTGACCTATTATCTCATAGTCTGACTCTGATATTTAAACTTTTGAGCTCAATGCTGGACTCAGAATGTGTTTTTTTTAAAAGTCGATGCAATGACTGTCTTCAAATCTGTGTCCAACATCCGTTAAACCTGAGCTACAAATCAGAGGAAATTAATACCAGAGGGTATCATTGCGAACTTGGGTTAGTTTGACTGTTTTACACCCTGTTCCCTCTCTATGATCTGCTGTTTTGCACGTTCCGATTGTTTTTGGTTTGGGATTGGAATTTGTGATTTCATAGAAACAAGGCTTTGCCGGTATTCCATTCAACCCATTGACCTTGCTAGGTTGTTTCCTGCAATTATGGAACCTTAAACACATCAATACTGTTAAATGTTTCCACAAGTGTAATTCTGGTGTGCAGCATGTGCACACTTTGGTATTTCGAAAGTAAAGATTATCCTCGGACCCAGCCACATACAATCATTTTTTTAAGCCAGAAATGTGCTAACTATTTTGCATGTTTTCTCTTCTAGCTACTTTAATAATAATCATAATCCTGTGTTGGGAAATGTCTGTCCTCTCTGACTGTATCACACGTTATTTCGTAACCATGGTAACTGCTGATCTTTTGTTCATTATTACTTGGGTCATCCTGCGAAGCATCATTATTTTACATTTCCCAGTGTCTTTCCAGAAGATCACCCATCCGTAGTGTTATCAGTGTCTTGTGTCATGGGATCGCAGAATGTACCATCTGATTCATCGTCACACTTTTTTTTGATAAATAGATTTGTGGCCATTTGTTGTCAGAAACTGAAAACAAAATACTGCTCTGACAAAATTGCAACTCAAGTTTTATCAGCAAATTGAATTCTGATCTGTTTCAAGTGCATTCCTCTTTCTGCTACACTTGAAGCTGGGGAGGTAATTAATAACATGTGGATTTGTAATGGAAGACTTCACAAATCTCTCATGGATGGAATTTGATTTGTTTGATAAGTGTTTTTTTAACCCCATGCCTCCCGTATATTTGAATTTTGTTGTTCACTGCTGTGACAGGCAGATGCATTCTCCTTGCCAGTGTAAAGGGTTATTGGGTCAGATCAAAAGTGAGAATCACTTTGACCCAAATATGGAGAACAGAAGGAAATCTATGATTTTAGTCGTCACTGTATCTATAATATTGTGGCTTGAATATATCATAGACTGGTTATTTCATCACGTAATAACCCTTAGTATTTTAATGAAACTTTATGCATCTACGTGTTGAATTTGTGGTTATGCCAGCCAGTTTAAGTTGCTGCACAAACAGATTTATTTAGCAGGTGATTCAGTCCAAATTCAGAGAGCATTTAAACACTGTGGCGAAATATCCAGCAATACCAATTATTAAAGTAATTCCAAAAGGAAATAAGTGAGTGCAGTTGAATTGCTGTGCTTGAAAGACGTTAAAAAAGGGCGATTTGGGTTTTCAGGAATATTTAGGGATAAGTGGGTTCGTGGATGTCAGAAGGGAGGGGCGTTTACCTAGATCCTCAAAGCAAATTCTGCAAAAGATGCTGAAAAGTACCTCTCATCCGTTTCCGTACTTCTTTCCTTTTTGAATTTATTCAGCAGAAACTGTATTTTCTATCTTCTAATCTAATGGGACCTTCCCTATTTACTTCAAAATTTGTAACCATACAGTAATCATATCAGGAATGCCAAATACATAAGTTTTGATGATGAACATGTGCGGACTGTGGGGCCATATTCTACCCTAAATCTATTTGCAAGTTTTTTGATGACAACACCATTATAGGATGGATCTCAAACAACGATATGACAGGTTAGGAGAAAAAGATAAGCACTCAGCAGTATAGTGTAAAGAGAAGAATCTGTCCTGCAATTTTGGAAAGACGAAAGAGCTGGTCGTTGACTTCAGGAATCATGAGAAGAACACGCTCATGTCAGCATTGATGATACTGAACTAGAGATTCTCGAGAGCATCAAGTTAGTGACAAATGCCAACAACCTGTCCTTGTCTACTCACTCAGACACGATAAAGCACAACAGTGCCTCATTTTTCTCAGGAAGCTAAGGAAAGTTAGCTTGTCCATAAAGGATTTTACCAATTTTTATAGAAACCATAACTGGATGCATCACAGCTTGGTATGACAACTGCTTTAAGCAAGACGCAACAAACTGCAAAAAGTCTTGAACACAGCCCATTCCATCACGTAAAGCAGCCTTCGCACCTTTAACTCCATTTAGAATTCCCATTACCCTGGAAAACAGACAACACAATTAAAGACCTCACCTTCCTGGTTATGCTCTCTTCCACCCTCTTCTATCTTAGACAATACAAATGTCTGAACGCACAAGCAGATTCAAGAACAGATTCTTCCCCATTGTTATCAGATATTTGATCGAAATTCTCAAATTCAAACATTGATCTCTCTCTCTGCACATTCTGCATTCTTTTTGCAATATTCTGATGCACTTTGTATGACATGACCTGCCATTTCTCACTGCATCTCAATTCGTCTGACGATAATAAATCAAATTAAATAAAATCAGCTGCATCTTAGTAGGTCTCGTTTCACAATATGAACATAAATAAGAACAAAACTTTTGTCCATACCACTCAAGCCTGCTCGACTATTCCTAGAGATCATGGCTGATCTTTGAGCATTCCCATCGATTCCAGTTTCTTTTGACACATTTGCTGAAAAAGAATCTAATTATCTTTGCCTAATAAAAATAAAACGGCTGTGCCTACTCTGGCAGAGAGTTTCATGGAAACACAATCCAGAGAGAAAATCGTACTCTTTATATTTCCACTCAGTTGTCATCTCCTCAATTTGAAAGTGTCCATTAATATTTGACAGATCTAAAATAGGAAACATCATTTCTGTTTCGAATCTTTAAGATCATTCATATTTTTATATATTTCAAAAATAATTCAAAGTATTCTAATTTCTAAAAATCATTCTTCTAAACTCCATTAGAAGCAAGCCCAGCCTGTCTAAACTAGAAGAATCTCAAAAGATATTCTAAGGTTTGAATATAGTAAATTTCGATCGCACATTCCAACACTGCAAACACTGCATGCTCATAGAGACATAGAGTCAAAGAGTCATGGAGATATACAGCACAGAAACAGAACGTTCAGTCCAATTCGTTCATACTGAGCAGATTGATCAAGCTAATCTAATCCCACTTGACAACACTTGGCCCATATCCCGCTTATCCCTTCGTATTCATAAACTCATCCAGATGTATTTTAAATGTTGCAATTGTACCCACCTCAACCAGTTCCTCTGGCAGCTCATTCAATACACGCAACATCCTCTGTGTGAAAAAAGTTGCCCCTCAGGTCCCTTTTATATTTTTCCCCTCGTCACCCTAAACCTATGTTTTCTAGATCTGGACTCCTCCACACCAGGGAAAACACTTTTTCTATTTATTCTATCCACGTCTGTCATGAATGTGTAAATCTCTATAAGGCAAGCACCCAGCCTTCGACACTCAAGGGAAAACAGCCTAGCCTCTTCAGCATATTCCTATAGCTTAATTCCTGCAATCCTGACAACATCCTTGTCAATCGCTCCTGAACCCTTTCAAGTTTTATAACATCCTTCCGATATGAAGGAGACCAGAATTGCACGCAATATTCCAACAGTGGACTAACCAATGTCCTGTACAGCCGCAACATGACCTCCCAAATCCTGTTCTCATTACTTTGACCAATAAAGAAAAGCATACCGAACGCTTTCTTCACTATCCTATCTGCCTTAGACTCCACTTTCAAGGAGCTATGAACCTGCACTCCAAGGTCTCTTTGTTCAGCAACACTCCCTAGGACCTTACCATTAAGCATATTCAGTCCTGCTAAGATTTGCTTTCCCAAAATGCAGCACCTCGCATTTATCTGAATTAAACTCCATCTGCCACTTCTCAGCCCATTGGCCCATCTGGTAATCTGAGGTAACCCTCTTCACTGTCCACTACATCTCCAATGTTGGTGTCATCTGCAAACTTACTAACTGTACCTCTTATGCTCGCATCCAAAACCTTTATGTGAATGACAAAAGGTACAGGGCCTAGCACGATCCTTGTGGCACTCCACTGGTCACAGTCCTCCAGTCTGAAAAACAACCCTCCACCACCACCTTCTGTCTTCTACCTTTGAGCCAGTTCTGTATCCAAATGGCTAGTTCTCCCTGTATTCCATAATATCTAACCTTGCTAATCAGCCTCCCATGGGGAACCTTGTCGAATGCCTTACTGAAGTCCATATGGATCACATCTACTATTCTGCCCTCATCAATCTTCTTTGTTACTTCTTCAAAGAACTCAATCAAATTTGTGAGACATGATTTCCCACGCACAAAGCTATGTTGACTATCCCGAATCAGTCCTTGCCTTTCCAAATACATGTACATCCTGTCCCCCAGGATTCCCTCCAACAAATTGCCCACCACCGAGGTCAGGCTCACCGGTCTATAGTTCCCTGGCTTGTCTTTACCGACCTTCTTAAACAGTGGCACCACGTTTGTCAACTTCCAGTCTTCTGGCATCTCGCCTGTGACTATCAACTTTCGTTTCTCACACTCGACCAATATATGAGGATATTATTAAATGGGCACTGGGATTAGGTATTTAAATAACGCATACTGAATATAGTTCCGCTGTGACAGGTTCAACCAATTACCTCTTCATTCTGAAACTTCCCTGTAATTATGTCAGTGGCCAGGTCTGTGCTGACCTAATGGATCAACATTTAGCATCGCCACTCTCAGTATAACAACAGCGAATGTACCAATAGAAAATCCCTCAATGTTCATATCACTCACCCAAAAAAAGATAGCATAAGTAGTTTTTTTTATTATTTTGTTGGCACAATGGAAAATAGCTCGTGCGTGAAGTGTGAAGTGTTCAGTCCCTCCTTCATATTCTCTGCCTTTCAAAGCAATATGCAAGTTTTGTTTTACTCAAAAAATGCAAGTCGGTAACTTGTACCCAATGAACTGACTGTTACGTAATTAAGCTCATATTGATTTTAAATACGAGGAGATAACAATTTTGATCATATCTGTTGCCAAATTAAAATTGGTTATTCCATTCCCTTAAAAATGGTATTGATCATTCAAACATGCAACTTTCTATAAAACCTTGCTTCCTTCTTTTGGTTATTCAGTAATGCAATTTCAAATTTCTGATATTCTTTCAGGTTGTTGCACTGCACTCTGCCCTAATATAACCATAACTATTTAGGTAAATAATTCACTGGGGATGTGGTGTTATTGGATGAATGAAAATAAGTTAAAATCCTCAAATAATATCGACTTTCATGATAACTCCAACTTATAAACGTCATCAGTTGGAGAGATCAGTAACCACAAACAAAATCCAGGTCATGGGATTGAATGCTAGAGGCGATACATGATATTTAACAAAGTATGCCCACTCACACAGATGTGTGTCTGCTTGATGATGATTGTGACATCAGGATGACATGTTACCAGTTGCAAAGAAAAAAGGATTGCATCAACACAGAAATGCATATTTAGAGAAATTTAATTGCCCAGGACACTGACCAGGAGCAGCAATGTCAACCTTAATCATATCGTATGCTTTCCTGATACAGTGAAATATTATTACACTTTTCATTGTGAAGTGATTTGCTCCTTGATACTCTAGGCAGCCTGTTTATTATAAATTCAGAGGTGATGCATTTACACAGCCTGTAAGCATTGTGTTGGCCACAGGGATATTAAGGTTGCAAAATTGCATGCCTTTTAAAACAAAATTGGGTTTACAGCAATTGGGTGACGGAAGTGAAGTATACCTAGTGTTATGGACTCGGCCTGACCACTCAAAACATTCTGGAGCAGGCAACCAGTCTAGGCAGACTAGGCCAAACCAGTCTAATCAGAACTGGCAGAGCTTTTTGACTTCTCTAAAAAAAATCAAGGACATATATTCCTTGAGAAAAGGAACAGCTTCGAGAAAAAAAATGGACTAGCTTTGTGATACCTCCCCTTAAAAAAAATCAATATCAAAAGATGGCTTCATTTTTAAAAATACTTTTTATGAAAAAACCTGGTTCGTAGTCGAAACACACATATACACCATACCAATGATAAATATGCAAACATGCGCAACCACATGCAAATTCAGGCCTTGGCACACCCAGCACCGAATGGCTCCGTGATTCATTTGAGCCTCGATAATGCATCGGCAATCATGTTTTCGCGACCTGCTACATACACAATTTCCGAATTGAATGGATGCAACAACAAGCTCCATCCAAACAGTCTGACAATTTGGACTTTTTTTTTGCAAAATGGCTATGTATTATGATCAGTGCACACATTTGTCTCAAATGCATTGCTGGTGATATAAACACTGAAATGTCGTTATGCCAACACCAAGCTTGAAGTCTCTTTCTCCACCGTTGAATATTCCTGTTGATGAACGTTCAACTTCCTGGAAAAATACCCGATGGTTCTTTCTGTTCCCTCACCATTGTGCAGAACCACCACACGGACACCCACATTAATGGCATCGATAGCCACCTTGAAATGCTTCGTGTAATCTGGTGTGGCTAAGACTGGGGCAGTGCTGGGGCTGTGCCGACACAGTTTTTCGGCTATCAAACGTCTTTTGACAGTTTGCTGTCCACTGAAGCTTTTTGCCCTATTTTAACAATTTCGTGAGTGGAGCAGTTACATTGCTAAAGTTCGGCAAAACTTTTGGTAACTTTTAGTAATGATTAAATCATTCAGATTTAATTATTATTAAATTCAAATGCATTTTTTTATGATTGAAGTGAACTCTACGTGTCCTGTCTGTCCTAGCTTCCTCTCTCGCTCCTTTCTTGAATACAAGTAATATATGTTCTTCAAAGGCAAAAATACATATGCATGCACTGTGTAAGTTTCAACGCAGCAAAATTTGTAGAAGCAATTCATTCCTGGATTTTCAGGGTCAAAACAACGGCGTGTTTAAAAGTATCATCAACTTACAGATGGATTTAGGCATGCAGATCCACAGTTCCTTGAAAGTAGCAATACAAGTGAATACGGTGCTCAAGGAGGTACACGACATGGTTCGTTCATCAGTCGAGGCATTGAACATCAAAAAAAATGCAAATCATGTTGAAACTGAATAGGACTTTAGTTCAGCCACATTCGGAATTTTGAGTTTATTTCTGGTCACCACACTATCAGAAAGGTGTGGAATCTTTGAGGAGTTGCAGAAACGGTTTAACAAGATGTTGCCTGGTTTGGGGGATATTAGTTTTTAGAAAATTTGAGATGAAAGGTTTCTTTTATAAACAAGAGGGTGGCAAGTGCCTGGAATGCGCTGCCAGAGGAGGCTGTTCAGGCAGATATAATAGCAATATTTAAGACACATTTTAAGAGATTTATGTATAGCCTGGGAATAAAGGGCTATGGACCACGCAGAGTACAAAGGTTTTCCGTTGAAAATGCCATATTTGTTGCCGCAGACTTGGTGGTCCAGATGGCCTATTCCTGTACTATAATGTTCTTTGTTCTAATTCTAGAGGGGATGCTTACCAATGGATACTTTGACGGAAGTAAATCAGTATCTTCTTATCTAACCACGAAACTCTAAGCTAAGACTCAACCCTTGAACAGCACATCTCATTTGACAGACAGCGGTCTGAAAGTGCAATCTACAATAGTACTGTTTAAGTCAATCTCATGCTTCCACTTCATGGACGTGGCGAGTCTTCAAATATTATTCTTGCTTATGAATGCTCTCTGACATAATTTAAAGTTTCTATTTTCTTAATCGATTAAACCGAACCACAATAATTACTGGGATTGTGGCTCCTCCAATACTGCACCTGGAAACCATTCACTCAGAAGTTAATGAAGGCAATTAAAAAATTTCAAAAACACCTCCACGCAGGCTATCTGTGTATACGGGCAACAGAATCACCAGAATGGAAAGATAAACATTGTTTAAGAGTTAGAATTTAGAGCAAAGTGCACAGAACTTTCTAATATTTTCCCTTGTAGTGATAATTTTTTAAAAAAAGAAACAGACCACAGTATAATTTATTTCATTCATGATTTTCACAGTAGTAGTCCAATGTTCAAATGTAAAAATGATTTTTAAAAAATTGCCTACTAATAGTACAATCTAAAACATGAAAAAGCAGGTTGTGTATCGGATTTGAATGAATGGTTGGTTTTGGGCAATTATGTATATAATACGGATAGAGTTAACTGAGTGAAATTGCAGGTGTTGCTCATGTACCTTGAACTTCCTTGTGATTCTTTGTTCTCAGTAGCAGGGGTCCTTGTGACTGGAGAGTGAAGCTAGACTGTGACAATTTTTCTAGTGTTCTAAGATACGAAGGGAGGGCTGAGGAAGGGGGTGGAAGAAAGAATAGACTCAGAAGTACATTTGTGAACAATGAGCTTTTAGTCTTGTGTTTCAATGAACAAAGGATATAAGTTTTTTGCGACACAGACAAACTCAAACATCATTTGTACAAAATCATTAGGAAATTAAATGTGGATTGCATGGGCTGCAATGTTTGGCTGATTCATTTGCAATTTAACATGAAATCCCTATAGTGCAGATAGAGATCATCTGAGCCATCGAGTCTGCATTGACCCCCTCAAAAAATTCTCACCCAGACCCCGGTATTTACCATAGCTAATCCAGCCTTCCTGCAACCCCACAGGGCAAATTAGTATGGTCAAACCACCTAACCTGCACATTTTTGGATATGGGAGGAAACTTGCACACCTGGCAAAAATGCTCGCTGATATGGGGAGAATGTACGAAGGCCACACAGACTGACGCTCACTGAATCAATCCTGGACCCGGGCGCTGTGAGGCAGCAGTGCTAACCATTGAGCCTTCATAGACAGCATTAGAAAGAGAATTCTAATAGTTGATTCCTACTCGTTCAACAATTCAAAGATACATCCTCAGTAAAATGATTATGTTTTCATGTGAACATTTCATCCAATTTCAAAGAGTTTCACTTGGAGGACTAGTGAATAGAACGTGCAAAGACCAGAGCACAGACAGAAACACAATAACCAGATTTTAAGCATTTCTGTAAATTCGGTTAAAAAGGAAGGTATTAACAAAATGAACATTATTCAGATAGTAGGTGAGTCTGGAGAATTTAATCCAGGAAACGGAAGGGAGGGTGGAAGTCTGGAAAACTATAAACCAGTGAGTAGCAGTAATTTAATTACTGGAGCTACTGGTTGACAAGTGCCTGGATCCTGACAATCTTCACCATGGAGTCTTCATAGAAATGACTCGTGAGACAGCTGATAGTTCTGAAGAAGGGGAACTGGACACTATGTTCTTCTCCACAGATACTGCCAGACCTGCTGAGTTGCTACAACAATATCAATTTTGTTTTTGTTTATACTTGCATATCTCCAACATCAAGAGTTCTTTGCTTGGAATTATTGAGATGGTTAATGTTTCTAAATCTCAGATTTTACGGAAAATCCCCCCAAAAAATACTCCTTCATGCAAGAACGGAGGAAAACAGAGAGAGGGAAACTACAGGCCTGCTAGATTACCATCTGTCATCGGGAAAATATGAGTATGTATTGATACAGATATTATATTTAGGCAGTGAGGAATGTCCATGTTAATTAGCCTTAGATCACGGATTAAAGATAAGATCAGCAGCTCGAAAGAGAGATGAGTTCTTTCGAACTATCTTCCGAAGGAGCGGGATTTTCACCAATTGAAAATGCAGAGCTGTGTTGATTCTTCCTAAACAATGAGATGAGAGGCTCTCAGTGACACGGGGCTTGTAGTTTCCGGTTGCAATCAGAAAAAGTATGAACTTCCAAAATCCAGAAGCGGCTTGAGGCGTAGAATAGAATGTTTCAGTCTCTTCCTTGAATCTTACCTGAAGATCAGTGGCAATATGGCATTCATTGTCCATGCTTCATTTCCCTTGAATCTCTGTAATCTGTGAGGTGGGGTTAGCTCCACAGTGATGTTAGAGTGAGAATGTCTGTTGAATCAATTCGAGCAGGGAACAATTATTGAAAGAGATTACGAGTACTCATTCGGATCTTTAGTAGAATCTGCTATGTGCATATAGTTTACCAGTTTCCCTTCGGACATCGAGGAAGGAGCTAACTCTAAAAACTACTGTAACTCTTGTAACATTCACTCTCATTGCAAATTCCTTCAAACTCGACATCTCTCCACATCTCTTTGGCATTTAGCACAGCATATCTCCCTGCATCTAGGCTGCAATCAGTTCTTTCTTTTTTGCATTATTGTAATTATTTACATAAAAGGAAATGAGACCACAGTCTTTAACTGCTCCTTGAATTTGAACTGAGTCATCCCATAAATAAATACGTTTGTACAACAACTTAAACCGACCAGCATGTTGGCTACTTCAGAGAATATATATAAAGGATCGGTACAATATTCAGGGGTAATTCCTAGATTATTGTAAACGAAGAAGTCTATGACGCATGCAAGCCACAAAATTATGAAGCTGGCAGATATGGTGACGAGTAAAATCATTGATTTCCTTCTGCTCTCCATCTCTGAGTCACTGATTTTCTCTCCTATTCTGTCCCAACAGTCCTTTATAGACTTGACTGGTAAACAAAATATATCTAACTGTCAGAGCATTGAACAACAAAATTAAAGCGTATGGGAGACATAGGGTTAAAATCTTATCAAACCACTCAAATGCCACCCATGCAGGATCTGTGTAATAGCTTTCTTTTATGTAACAAAACTAGGATATGTCATTAGTTTCCTCCCCAGCTTCAAATGTAAAGTAGAACGGTATGTCCTTTAAACAAATCAGAATGCAAGTTGTTGCCAGATCCACTGTTGCGGTTAAATCGGTATAATATTTTGTTTTCAGGTTCTAACAACAAATGACCATAAATCGATCAAAGGAAAAAGTGACAGCGACCCAGACAGAGCATTGAGTGGTTGCAGAACACAGGACAATGATAATACTACAGACAGGGGTAATTTGCAGAAAAGATGCTGGAAAATAATGAGAACTGAGCTGTAACAGTAACACCAAGTTGGTCATTAGATCCGTGGTTGCCATGGCCACCAGATAACGAATGCTGCAGGTACTGAAGCCACCCATTCCCCAACAAAGGATTGCAATTCTCAATAAATTAACTGGAAGAGAGAACATATAAAATGGTAAGCACATTTCTGATTGAGTAGTCATTCCATGATTGTAGTTGGTTGGCTCAAAGGATAAGTATTATTTCTAAATGGCAATACTGTGCAAATTTACATGGAATGGAAGATTAAAATGTATTGATGTGCTTGATCGACTATCATCCTACTGAATGGCCAGGCAACTTCAATGGGCTCAATTGCTTTTTCATGCTCCTCTGTTCCAACGGCTTGTCTCATGCATTACAAGGCAAAACGAACCTGGATCTGTAAAAATGCGGGTTGAATGCAGATGAAACAGATTGTGAACAGCCAAACTGCTCAAGATATAATGACACCAATTCATTCTGATTTCCCCAGCTTTGCATTTCAGCCTAATTGCGTCAGACTTAGAGCTGAAGGTAGTCGTTGCAGATACATAAAAAGAGACATCTGGAACCTAGCATTGAGCTCAAAAGTTTAAATATTTCCACGTTATCGGGTGGTTGGATGAGCATGAAGGAATTGATGAGGAATTAGAGTTTGAAAATGATAAACACAGGAGAAACAAGAGACAGATATAAAGATTTATGAGTAGCAGTGCTAAGCTGTGAGATAGTGATTAAGCATTGAGCAAATAACGTAAATTTCCACTTTCAAAATAATGAAAGTTATTGGTTACAAAAACACACATTTACAAATATTTCCCTATCTAATGGATTTGAACAATACTATAAATGAAGCAATGCATGCAAGTTGTGCAGTGTGGTTTTCCCCGTTAGAAGAAGAAAGTAACAGAGGAATTGGTAAGATGTTTTATCTGAATAAGAAAAGGCTGAAAACAGATCGATTAGTGATCTGACAAATCACCAATATGTCAAGGATGATATGCAAGTGAAATGTTTCATTTAGAGAATGGCTAGAAGGTGGATCTGACACCAAATTCAAGCAGCCAACAATAGTATCACAGATACATTTCAGGGGATATTATGTAATGACGTGGATTAGATAGACATCAGTTGGAGCTCATTTTAACAATTTTACATGAAACAGGACTGAGAAAGGCCAATGTTAAGAATAAACAGCTACAGAATACAACTATCTGAATAGTCTGTAGCTGTGCTACAAATTCTGTGCAATCCTGTGTAACTTGAATATTACTTATTAACAGTTGTCATTTTATCAACATTAAAGGAATTGAAATGGTTCTTTTATCAAAGTAGCATAGCATTCATTTCACCATGGACAATCGGACAGCAAAGTTTAGAATGCCATGAAGAGCCACATCTATGTTCGCTGAAATTTGTGTCTTGCTTGTAAAGATCAACATGTTTTCATGATCAGACTCGGATCTTGGATAATATGTAACACTGAGGACTGAGCTATTTTTCATGCGGAGTGAAAATGTATAATTAACATTAAAAATATTAAAATACTTACAGTGACTAACTACATTCGGGGTCAGAGTGATTTATTAGCATTAAATACTTTAGCAATGTTGTTCTAGTAGTCCCTCTAAGTTCGCAGCCAAATTTTTAATTGGTACAGTTCAAATGAAAATAGATAAATATCACGATAACTCAATTTAGCATTAATCCTCAAACATCTGCCAATAATCAAAGTATACTCCTGCTCATAAGGAAGCATGGAATGCAAAATTGTCTGCATCTTGTTATGAAAATCGAAGCAGTTTGTTCCATTCTATTCATGGAAAATCTACTGTGGCAAATAGTTCTAGTCCAGCATAGTACTGGTACAAGGCATTGCACTTCGCAGAGTTACACAGATTTAGCATAATGCTACTGTACCAGATACTCCCAGTACTCTGAAAACAAGTGCAGGAAATCGCAGCGGGCATGGCAGCATCTGTGGAGAGACAGCAAGTTAATGTTTCCAGTTTAGATGACTCTTCATCGGAGCTTTGTTTTCTGTACAGATTCCAGTTTCTGCAATAAAGTGTTCCTTCTCCCGATATTCTATACCCTCTCAGAGTTCCCTGTACTAATATATTTTTCAGCTGTACCTAATACTCCATTAAAGAAAATAAATTGCTGATTTTAGAGAGGCTGTAAGATAATTGTACTCGCTCGCTTGAAATCACTCTTGTAATTCAGCTAATTTGGCTTAACAAACTACAATATAGAATCATGTAGTCATTGACATGAAAACAGACCCATCTGTCCAACTAAATCACGCCAACCATTTTCTCAAATTAAAACAGTCTCACCTGCCAGCGTTTGTTCCATATCCCTCCAAACCTTTCAACTCATGTATTTATCCAAATGGCTTTTAAACTTTGGAACTGTACCTGTGTCCATCACGTCCTCTAGCAGTTCATTCTATGCAGTAACCACTCTCTGTGTAAAAACGTTGCCCCTCATGTCTTTTTTAAATCTGTTTCATCACCTTAAAAATTTACCCACTAGCTTTGGACTCCACCACTGAAGGAAAAGAACCTCGGCAGTCGCCTTATCTCTGCCAGTCATGATTTTATAAACTTCTATCAGGTCATCCATCAGCCCCCGATGCTCAAGTGACAAACTTTTCCAGCTAATTCTTATAAATCAAACCCTCCATTCCTAACAACATCCTGGTAAATCTTTTCAGAACAGTCTCAAATTTAATAATATCCTTCCTATAATAGAGCGACCAGAGCTACACACAGTGTTCCAGAAGAGGCCTCATTAATGCGCTGCACTGCCTCAACGTGATGTTACAACTCCTACGTTTATGTCCATTCAGTGTCCACGAGATCAGCAAGTTACATGATCAGTGAAGAAGTAAAACAAGAGCAAAGCTTATATAGAGAGATTTAAAAGATGTCAATGCCCATTCTCACTTACCAGACGCGCCAAAAATGGTAATAGTCACATAGTATATGTTTCTGATTTTATGAAATAGTTCCATATTTTTCTATGTGAGGTGAGCTCTCTGAATCAAATTCGTAGATCACACATTCAGAGAATGTTTTATTTATGCACTGTCAGATTTTCCCAGGGTGCCTTGGATTGCAGCATCATTTTAATTAGCTTCCCTCCATTCAAAATAAAGTCAGGAAGAATAAGAGGATGGAGTTAACATCTGGAGTTAGATCTCTGTTATTCCAGCATTACGTTAATTTTCCACTGACCGGAAAGTCAATACCGTGGTAGATGTGGATTTTACCAGAATATTTGTGATGATCCCTTTTGGCAATCGGGTTTTGAAATAAAATGTTCACGGGATCTATGCGAAAGTGTTATCATTGTAGAAAGGCAGGAGGCAAGGAAGAACAATGTTTTTTTTATATAACAAGCTATTTCCAATTTGCTTCTCTAGGGTTGATTATCAGATCCCTGATCTTTGTGGATGAATACTGGTCATTTGAATTGAACATCAATGTTATGGGCAAAATTAACTAATTTGAAGACACCCCCCCCCCCCCCCCCCCCCCCTTCCCCCATGGAAAAAGAGGTCAGCAATTGAAAATGAAGAACTGTGTGAACAGCATGAAGATATCTCAACTGTTTGGTCTGTTGTCAGGGACAATAGCATGGGGGATTTGTTCAATGAAGAGACAATGCATTTGGAAAAAGCTTAAAAAAAGTAAGAGAAACAATCAAATGGCCACACAATGCATGGTAAAAGGTTGCAAAATGTCTCGTCCCAGGGGGACTTGCGAGTGCATTTACAAAGATCTCCTTAAATCATAAAACTGTAGATAAAGAATTTAAGCAGGCTTTAGCTGTCAATATTTATGAGTTTCATGGAGAATTTCTCTCCATAAGCCTGAGGGAGACTTGTAACGCAATGTTCCGAAATCAGTCTCATTAACTACACAACATGCCTCTCAGTCCGACTACCACTCTCAACTTCAATCACACCCATCCCTCCACCCTCACCCACTCATCTATCTCCTTTTCACCAGTGATATGTGCCCGTCCCTACTTAGACCAGGATATTGATAGTGGGGAATTTAGGGATTATACTGCCATTGAATGTCCAAGGGTGGTTGTTAGATTATTCCTAGTTGGAGATAGCTTTTTCCTGACATATGTGGAGTGGGAATGTTACTTATTACTTTTCAACCCAAGCCTGGATAACATCACACCCACCCCAAAGCGCCTGTAAAAGCCCACACCATTTGAATGGCAGAATTGCACAGGACAGTATGCTCCTGAAAGCAATTCCAAACCACTGTGCAGCCGATGCGACTTTGAGCTATCTTTACGAATTGTAGCCTACAGGTGCCACATTTAACATCATCTCCTATCACTTGTATTTCACAGAGTTGTCGAACTTTCATCTTCAATGACCAATGCCGTTGTCAAGAATACTTGTGAAAAGGACTTATATCCCACACAATCAGAAAGCATGGATGGCACGGTGGCTAGCACTGCCGCCTCACAGCACTAGGGACCCAGGTTCGATTCCAGCCTCGGGCAACTGGCTGAGTGGAGTTTGCACATTCTCCCCACGTCTGCTCCGGTTTCCTCGCCGATATGCAGATCACGTGGTTTGGCAATGCTAAATTCCCCATAGCGTTAGGTGCATTATTCAGAGGGGAAAGAATCTCGGTGGGTTGCCCTTCAGAGGGTCGATGTGGACTGGTTGGGCCGAAAGGCCTGTTTCCACACTGTAGGTAATCTAAATGCAGGATTCCAATGAATCCAGATAACGTCAATCTATACGGAGGATAATATAAATGCTTCATACATATTTAAATCATTGATTCCAGAAATCGGAATTGAACTGGTGACAAGTGAGTTTTGATGTGTGAGGGCATTAGTAATTCATGTAAATTTCAGTGGAGCAATGATTTTTGGACTAGAACGGAAAAGACAGCAGCTCCTGCGGTGATAATGGAATTTTTTTGCACTCTGAATATTTACAATCAAAAAGAATAACGTTGTATTGCATTAAACTGCCTTCAATTTAGAACACTGACAAATTGATTTTAGTTTTGTTCTTTTCGGATGAATCACCTCGGTTGGACAGATTTTCGTCTCATTTTGAAGAACAGCTGTTTGGGCTATGTTGCATGAATAATTTATCCAAAAGTAAAAGGACAATTCAGAAGTGTTGAGAACGAACTTAAATAAAACAAAGGACGGCCGATATTGGAGATCTGAAACAAAGAGTGTTTGTTAGGAAAACAAGAAGTCCAGCACATGTTTGGGAAGGAAGGATGATTAATGTTTCAAGCCCGCTAAGCAGTTCATCAGAGATGTTCTGATGAAGAGTCATTAGACTCGAAGCGTTATCTCAGCCTTCTTTCCACAAATGCAGCCTCACCTCTTGAGTTTCCGCCAGGAATTTCTGTTTTCCTGTCAGAATTAACTCAACGCAGTGTAAAGCTTTTATTTCTAAAAATCTGGACCAGTCGTTCTTGTTAGAAAACTAAATGGGTTATTTCAAGCTAAAATATTTTAAGCTGAGTTCTGTTAATCAAGTCAAGGAAACAGAAATGTATCTCTCATATCCAAGAATTGAAATACACAGTTCAGTCTAACCGATAGAATGTGATGAAGTAGGAAATTATTTGCTATTTGTGTTATTATAAACCGTTGGTGTCAGCAATAGATGGTATTGTACTTTGCCACATGTTTTTTGAAATCTTTGAAATTGTGATTATATGCAAATAGCTTGCTCATAACGATGTGCCTGATCAATGCAATTTCCCTTAGAAGGAGGTCAAACGGTTCACAAGTATGAGCAACCTTCTCAGATGCAAGGCAAAATATTTAATCCTCCAAGTCCTAGTGTAGTCACAGCTATATTGCAATTCTGCTGCACATTTACAGTTTGCACGATCATGGAAGGCAATTTGGGTTACACTGTACCCAGTGAGTCATAGGATCAGCCTGGTTACAATTTCCTTCCACAATTTCCAAAGGCTTACAATTTCCTTCTTCCCGGCCACGCCATGTCAATCCAATCAGTAATGAGTTCCAATTGTTCACACTCACGTTTTTGACCTCAGAATTTAATCCACAGATATTATTGCCCGAGCCTGAGACCAAAGCTTAATCACGCCAGCAACCATTGCTGCACTCCCTCGCTGTCAAAGCTAGGATGCTGGTGACTGTCAATAAAAACAGCACCCACTTCATTTCATTAACCCACGGTCGGTGCTGATGATCTAATCCCACCATATTCTCTCCTACCAACAATAAACTTTCCATTCCTTGTTTACATGGAATCTATCCTGTTCTGCCTTAATAACATTCAATCATTCTGAATCCCAGCAAAGAATCTCAATGTACTAAATGATCAATCCGTTTGTTTTAATCATTGGCACCTACTTCTGGATCTTTTCCTAAGATGAAACTTCCTCTGCGCACCTACACTGTCAAGACACCACAGGTTTAATTTTTTTCAGTAAATTCATATCTTATCCTTCGAAATTCTAAAGGAGACAACTCTGGCCTGTCGAACCTGTTCTTAAAAGAAAACGTGTCTTTTCATTCAATATGCTGGTAAACCACCCACAAGCTTCTTCAATACATTTTAATTCTCCTTAAATTGAATGCACAACACTTCGAACTGTACTCCAGATGTGGTCTTAACATTGCCCTTTATGAAATGACCATAACACTGGACGAAATTGCCAAATTCAATTCAATTCCTCTCTATACTTAACAACATGTTGTTGGATTTCCTATTCACTTGTGGTGCCTGCACGCAACTCATCTGTGCTTCATGAACTAGAACACCCATATGTGTCTGCTCCAATCCATCTCCGTTTAATTAATTTACTCCTGAGTTATTTTGGAAAGAGGCAAGCAGGAAAGTACTTTGCCGAAAAAAAGGGAATGCTTCAAATCCTCTGGACAACTGCTGCTTGCAATTAAAAGGACAGCTCAACATTTGGCGTTGGGAAAGGTATTCCCAAGGCTTGCAACTCTTAGATCCTGATATGACATCAGGAGTGATGGATTGTTACAGGGAATCTATTGAGGGGAAAACATAAAAACACCACATTTTCTATTGATGCAAACTGCTCAGGTCACTTCTTTAAAGATCAACGATTTTTCAGTTTTATAAGAAGTTTTAATCTCAAGAAGTTTTTCTAGTCTTGAAAAGTTGTTGATTAATGTTAGATTAGCTACAATACTTCATAATTGCTAATTTGGAAGTACTCGATTAATATTTTCATTCTTTTGAGTTTGGACAGAGGCAAAGGCACTGATGCAACTAATTCAGATCTATTTAATAAGACAAATATATTTACATTTTTTTGTTTCTGAAGTGTATTTACACTTAAAGAAATAAGATATGTCTTCGCAGTTGCATCTTTCACAGTAGTGCTTGTGAGGGATTAATAGTTTGTCGGCCCTCATCAATAGTGAAGTGGTATTGTTTCAGGGGATAAGTAGCACAAGTATTAAAAAGAAACATGATAATCATGGCTGAGTTGATCATCAAAGATATTGGGAAATTCAAATGAGCAGAGGAAATTGTGAAGAAGTATTCATAGTGTATTCGGGACAGTTTCCTCGGAAAAGATCTTCGGATCCCAGTCAGAGGTCAGGGTATTTTAAATTGTAATGGATAATGAGGCAGGTTAAATAAATGATCTCCGTGTGAATGATCACCGAAGAAACAATGAGTTGATCAAGGGAGAATTTAGCTTTCCCATTGAGTGTGAAAAACTTAGGTCACAAGCATCCATGCTAAACTTAAATACGGACAATTAAAAAGGAATGAGGTCAGAGTTAGCTGGGATGGACGAGAAAAAGATAAGTGAAGAACAATGGTATACGTTTAAGAAAATAGTACATTCCTTAAAATATATAGTTCAGTGAGAAAGAATAATTCAAGAAAGGTAATTCAAGAAGCATGGTTTATCAGGAAAGTTAAGGATTAAATCAAATTGAAAGAAAAAAAACACACAATACGCAAAAGCTTCGTATTGAAACTACAAGTTGCAGAATAGTTTATTTTTAAACTCAAATCCCAACATTTATTTGTTCATTTGAGACTGCGGCAAACAAAGCAACAGGTGATAATCTCCTGCAGTAACTCAGTAAGTTCTACTTAGGTTATAAATCATACCTATTCAAACATGGTAGCAACTTTCTGCGCATCTTTTGGGTCTTACTTACCAGTTCAGCTCAGTGTGCAAGCCAACATCTGGTTATTTGTTTTTGTCTGATTCCACGAGGGTTTTCCATTTACAGTTTGGGGAATGTAATGTGCTCCGTGGTCATTGAAAGCAGTTTTAGATTAGATTAGATTACTTACAGTGTGGAAACAGGCCCTTCGGCCCAACAAGTCCACACCGACCCGCCGAAGCGAAACCCACCCATACCCCTACATTTACCCCTTACCTAACACTACGGGCAATTTAGTATGGCCAATTCACCTGACCCTGCACATCTTTGGACTGTGGGAGGAAACCGGAGCACCCGGAGGAAACCCACGCAGACACGGGGAGAACATGCAAAATCCACACAGTCAGTCGCCTGAGGTGAGAATTGAACCCGGGTCTCTGGCGCTGTGAAGCAGCAGTGCTAACCACTGTGCCACCGTGCCACCCATTCACAGATCCCATGTCAAAATTCTCACGCAGGACCAATTACATGCTTTTTATTTCTATTTGGTCAAGGTTAGGCAAGCCAAAATGCTATTTGCTTTAAGGGATTCGTGATCCTTCAATAATTGGCTGTTGAGAGTGATGGGCATTGACTGATGTCATCTCCTGACTGGATCCTAAATTTGTCAATTAACTATGAGGGTCATTCTCTTCATTTTGTTTCCCTTATTGTTGCTTTCCAAAGACAAGGAGATAGTGTTATAATGCGGAGGTAGACGTCTCTCTGAGAGCCAATCGGACACACCCAAAGAGGAACACATCGCCCTATATATTGAAAGAAAAAGGAGTGAAAAGTGGTGTTACCTGCTTTTTGGAAACTTCTAGTGATTAAATAAAATAAATCCGTGGCACTCACTTTAAAATCAACAATTCACAATTTTTTGATCAAACTCTAAGTGAACAAATGATCTAAACTATATACAAACCAAACAAATCCCTTCTAACTACTAATAATTCCCCAATAAAACAGGACTGTCATGATATACTGTTCGATTAAATACAAAGCACACTCATTCAACAAAACATAAAATTTAGTCTCTCAAAATTACCGTCAGGTTCGGTGTCTTCTGGAATGTTCTGTGCCTTCTCGATCGTTCTTCTGTCAGGAGTGCCTTTTCCTCCAATTCTTCTGTCAGTCATGCCTTCTTCATCATTAGTACCGATATTACTTAGTTGGTGTTTTCTCTAATACAGAGATGAATGTGAGAATCAATTTCTTTCGAGAGAGAGCTGAGGGTTGTTAGCTCTGTTGGATGCCAGTTAGCTTTGGGTCTTTTTCCGACGACTCCCCCCCCCCCCCCCCCCCCGCCCCTTTTTTGATCCTTGAAGAACTCTCAATATTTCATGCAATAGGATTAATCCTATGTTGTCAAGACTTGCACATTTAATTTTGATAGTTTTTTGATATCTCAGTGTCTGGTTCAAATTGATTCGCTAAATTATAAAAACCTGTCACCTTGGTAAAATCTGCTGCTTGACTGGCTAATTTCAATACAAATGTTTACAGGCAGGGCTGAAAGATTGATACCCTGGAGTTCATGTCTCAATTCAGAGTGAATTTGGTGAAAGTCACATTAAGTCAGGCACTGAAATATCAGCAGGTTATTTCCTTTAATGTTGTTTTATTGGAGAAATGTTTCGCGTTACACTTTATACTTGAAAGGCAAATCAGTTTTAGCAGTACAAAAAGTGCTAATACAAAAAAAACTAACCATACAAGATTTTTATACAAGGTATGCCAAAATCGAAAGGATTATGCAATTGCAAAATTAAGCATATTGTTACTAAGTTAGCTTTAAGTCAATGTTGGACTTACTTAAAATAACAAACCAAGCTGAGACACGGACACGGCGATGACTATCGTTTGATGGTAAGGACTAAAACCTGGGAATTGACTCAGTCTGTCTTATCCAAAATTGCAATTCTCAACCAGAGTTACATGTAAAGTAAACTAATGAAAGGCTCTCACCCTTGTAGTTGTGAATCCATAATATGAGATTATAGTCTTCACTCTGTTCACAAACTTATGGTGCATTGTTTGTAAAATAAAGTGAAGTTATGTCACATGATGTGACAGCACCTTGGCTATAATTAAGCTGAATAACATAAAATCGGTTTGATCAATAACTATAATTTCTTTGACTATAACTAAGCTAATTAATCTTAAAATGTTAATTTCTCTAGTCCGCCTACAAGTTGGAGGATTGAGACTGTTTATGAACTAACAATATATAGTCAAAAATGATAAACAGGAAAAATATAAATAGGGTAAACTTGCAAGCAATACCAAGATGGACGACAAGAGATTTTTTTTCAATATACAAAAATGGCGAAGCCAAAGTGAGCATCAGGGTGTTGGAGAATTGGGGTAGGGAAATAAACGTGGAAAATAAGGAAGTGGCTGGTAAGTTAATTCAATGTTTTAAATCAGTTTTAATTGCAGAAAGAAAAAAATGGATTGCAAATATATTAAAGGATCAAAGGGCAAAAGTGGTAGATTAAATAAGTGCAATATTAGTGCTGGAGAATAAGTACTAGCGAAACTGATGTGGGAAAAAGCTGATAGGTCATGTGGCGCTGATAAGGAGTATGCAGAATATCAACGAAAATGTAAAGTACCGAGATGGTGCATGCACTGGAACAATCTTCCAAGACACTAAATATTGGAAAAATATAATTGCGATGAAAAGTGACAATGTATTGCCTGAATTTATAAAGGAAGGACACAAAAGCTGGTAACTCTGGTTCGTTGGTCTAGGGGTATGATTCTTGCTTAGGGTCTTCTGCTGCGCAAACTTGCGAGAGGTCCCGGGTTCCCATCCCAGACAAGCTTGCGTTTCTTATCTAGAAGCCCAGATAGCTCAGTCGGTAGTGCTTCAGACTTTTAATCTGAGGGCCCAGATCCTGTTCGGGCATTGCTTTTAATGGGCGGCACGGTGGCACAGTGGTTCGCACTGCTGCTTCACAATGCTTGAGACCTGGGTTCAATTCCCGCCTCAGGCGACTGACTGTGTGGAGTTTGCACATTCTCCCCGTGTCTGCGTGGGTATGCTCCGGTTTCCTCCCACAGTCCAAAAATGTGCAGGTTAGGTGAATTGGTCACGCTGAATTGCCCCTAGTGTTAGGTGAGGGGGTAAATGTAGGGGAATGGGTCTGAGTGGGTTGCGCTTCGGCGGGTCGGTGTGGACTTGTTGGGCTGAAGGGCCTGTTTCCACACTGTAAGCTTAATATCTGCTGTGAGGCAAATCTTATCATCTATTGTGATATATAATCAAGCAGAGTAAGATTTTTCATGAAAAGAAAATCATGTGTGCCACACTTATCAATGCAATTAATGTAAAAGCTTTGAATTCCAGAAGACTTTTGATAATGTGTCAAGTCCTTCCTTGATTTTCTACATACTGAATCAACCCCCACAGCCAAAAACTATCCGACCCCACACCACCCATCTCCCAGCCGACGCCACACTCCACCCACCCACTGAAGAAGCCAATTTTCCTTTGCAAGTTCAATTACAGGTTCACATTACACTACCAGACTATTTTAAACTCTCCTGAAGAGAAGCGGCAATTGCAGCAATGAGTATCTTAAATAGCTGGTAAAGTGTAACCAGCTTTCTTATACAGATCTCTCACAAGCTGAATCATCCTTTCCCATCTGCTTTCTGGAAAATAATATGCAATGCACAAATGTAAACCTGTCGCAACACGTTGTCAGCTGCATAGATGTGTTTACGCTACCTCAGTTGCTACTACTTATAATGTGAAAATGAAGATTTCATTAAAGAAAAGAAACAGCACAAGCTCATGAGATTTATCATCAGGATAATGCTACAAAGGACTATTTTTTACTCCACACGTAGTTTCGTCATGAGAAGGAGGATGTTTTCAATTGTCTTGTTTATGAATTAATTCAATAATCAATGTCAGTGGATGCTTTATCATAATTATTATTTGTTCTCTGAATTTGGATTGAGTCACCCCATAAACAAATGCGTTTGTGCAGCAATTGAAACTGGCCAGCATAATTGCAAATTCAGCTAACATATATAAAGAATCATTGTAATATTCAGGGATGATTCCAATGATATTGTAAAAGCAGAAGTCTATAACATACATGAGCCACAAAAGAATGAAGCTGCCAGATATGGTGAAGAGTAATATCACAGACTTCCTTCTGCTCTCCATCTCTGGGTCATGGTGATTTTCTCCCTTGCTGTGACCTTTTAGTCCCTTACGAACTCGGCTGATTACTACAATATATCTAACAGTGAGAGCATTGAGCAGCAAAATTAAAACATATGGGAGTAACGGGGTTAATACCTTATCAAACCAGTCAAATGCCATCCAGCCAGGATCATTGTAGAAGTTTTCTCTTTCATTACAAAACCAGGGAACATTGTTAATTACCTCCCCAGCTTCAAACATAAAGAAGAAGGAAATATCCTTTAAACAGATCAAAACACAAGTTGTTGCTAAAACCATGTTTGCGGTTTTCTTGGTACAATACTTTGTTCTCAGCTTCTGACAACAAATGGCCACAAATCGGTCAAAGGCAAAAGTGACAGTGAACCAGACTGAGCATTCTGAGGCTGCATAAGTCAGTACAATAATAATACTACAGACAGGGGTGATATTCAAGAAAGATACTGTGAAATAATAGGAATTCATCCGCCACAATATCACACCATAGATGACAACCATTAGATCTGCTGTTACCATGGTAATCAGATAGCGACCGGTGCAAGGAGAGAGGCCACACCTTCCACGTGACAGGATCACAATTGCCACTAAATTAACTGTAAGATACAATGCACAAAATACAAAATTCGAGAGTGAAGACGAGAGAGAACTAAACTCTCAGAAAATAATGCAATGTATGTATAAAAAATCTCCATAAATGCAAATATTAAACAAATGATAATGAGTGATGCAGTTAAAGAAGGTTACAGATCTTCACATTTACACATTATTTCAAGTCACAATGTAATTCAACTACATTATTAAAAGATCAAACAAGGCGTGGAGACTTATTTGGTGAGGGAAACAAATCGAAAATCGACAATTGCCATGAATGCATGTAAGACAATTAATGCATTTTGCCAAATTATGATCTCTATATTGGTAAAAATGATCTTGACAACTGAAAATATTGTAAAACGTTTCGACAGAAAAGCGAAGATTGAGGTTAGATGTAGTAGAAGCCAGAATAAATTTTGCATAGTTTACTAGAGTGGTCATAGAGATGATATTTAAAGCATTGGATTTCCAAAGGAAGAGATTGTTGTCACAAGTCTGTTGTTCAGGACAAGCATCTTTAAGCAATGAATGGTTAGAATTGACTCTTAACTTGGAAAGGTTGATGGCAATGGCACAGAATTAACTAAACGAAATTAGGTGCGGCTGTAAAGTAGAATGCAGCAGAATATTTTCATAGCTTGGCTGAGTAATTATTGTATGAAGTATTAACATAAATTAAATCGCCTGTTCCAATGTTTTGAATTCAATACCATTCTAGGTAAATTGAATATTAATGGACACTGCCTGCAGTTCTCTTTTATCATCGCAGTTATTACATTTTTATTTATTGAAACAATACACTATGAATTTCGTTGCAAATGGTTTAACAACTCTACTGTTTGCAATCCTCAATGCGACTTCTGTTTATGTCAGAATAATACAATTCTGTCTGCCTGTCATTTCAGAATGACATATCATCAGAATTGAAACTTTATTGCTGGAACAGCACAGCAGGTCAGGCAGCATCCAGAGAACAGGAGATTCGACGTTTCGGGCACAGGCCCTTCTTCAGGAATCCTTCAGTTTCCTGAAGAAGGGCCTGTGCCCGAAACGTCAAATCTCCTGTTCCCTGGATGCTGCCTGACCTGCTGTGCTGTTCCAGCAATAAAGTTTCAACTTTGATCTCCAGCATCTGCAGACCTCACTTTCTCCCCATATCATCAGAATGCCTACTATTGCTTGTACGTGTTTCACCTCTGAACGAAATGATGTGTTACTGGTTAGTCACATATCAATATTAATATCAAATATTAATCAATTAGAGAAGTGGATGATGCAAACCAACATGTGAAACTTCAGTTTCTATAGTTATAGGTCATACGTAACAGCAGCACACATAATACACTAATTTGAAGTGAAAACAAAAGGTGATTATTTTGCATTAAAACAACGAACGTTCTTGCAGTAACAATATTCAGATTAAGATTAAATCACTACACAGATTATTGGAATCTGGGAATAATGTTTTGCTGCTGTTTCTCTGTTATGAATAGTTCCAATCTCATTCTGATGGTGCAGATCAAGTGGAAGTAAATCAATATTGACCGATTTCACACGACACAATAATTGTCAACCTATAAATGTATTTCTCTTAGCCATGTTAAATATTCATAAAATCAGGAGACCAGTCCATGCATTGCCAGAAACTGTCACCTGAAAGAATCATGTGAAAATTGAAGCAGCTTGCTCCATTGCAGTTAGAAAGACCAACTGAATATTTTTAAAACAATGATAGATCATCTAAATAATCGTCTATGTCACTGACGTTGAGTGTATAATTCTGGCCAGTGACTGAAAATTCTACATTGAGTTATTCCCAAAATCATCCTTTTCTGTGCACCTCATTCAGGTGTACAGTATTCCATTCAAGGCAATGACGTGATAGTTGTTACGACACAGTGGTGAAACCCGCTGTTAATTCCACCAAACATTCTGAAAAAGTCACCTCACATCGTAATCTGTTAATATATGAGTGACAGAGAACTCCCAAACTTCACTAGTTAAATAAAATAAAAACAACTTATTCCTTAACTCTAAAAGTGAACATTAAACAGCAATTATTCACAACTCTAAGCCCCCTTTCTCTTAAAGGTTTACTATCTACTTCCAACTTTATTACAACATACTATTCCAATATAATTCTTAATAAAAGTACATCAACTTAATTTCAAAACCATACAGCCGCTGTCATCGTTGGTTTCTCTCTTCCTCTGGCTGAAGACCCGCCTGAGTCATCTTAATCCATGATAATGCATCTGCTATCACATTTTTAAAAGTCTGTAACATAAGGCTTCAACGAAATAGTCTCATAATTTTGTCTTTACATCGTTCCAAGAATGTGGTCTGTGTACACAACTGTCTATGACACATTGTTCATCACATAAACACTAATATGCTGTAAGACCAGTAACTCAATAATTCCTTTTCAACGGTACAGCATTTTCTCTTGTGGGTGTTAAGTTTCTTTGCAAATTAGCCAAATGGCCATTAAATTGCATCATCATCCTCCTGCAGCAGTACGGCTCCAATGTTTTTATCACTTGCATTGATTACAACTTTGAAAGATTTCATTTTTTTTTGTAGATAAAACTGGTGTAGTGGTTAATACTGTTTTTAAATTTTCAAATACCTCCTGGCATTGTTCTGTCCACCGAAATTTTGTGTTCTTCTTCAGTAAATCTGTTAGCGGTGCCACCTTGCTGTTGGTGTTTGGAACAAACTTCCGGTAGTATCCGCTCAGTCGCATAAATCAAAGCACCTATTTCTTTGTGGGTGATGGTGGATTTTTTTTCAATGGCCTTCGTCTTGGTATTGCTTGGGGTCAACCTTTTATGACCGATGCTATGTCATAAGAAGGTCACCTCTGCCTTCACAAATTCTGTGTTCTTTAAGTTTCACTTCCCATAATCATTCAAAGATCTCTGCCAACTGTTCCATGTTTTCATTGAGCATCCTTCTGGACCAAGGTGGCTGAAAGGATTCAGTCTGTAGAGATGTTGTTTTATTGAAACAGCATTCCCTACTTCCACCTCATACACAATGACATGAGTCCTCCTCATTTTATTCCTGCATATGTCCTAATACTGCTGCAACAAAACTTTCAACTGAGTTTGTTGCTCCTGAGACAGATAGTTCACTAACCTACCTGACTCCTCAAGGACTTGGTCATCCTTTGATGTATTTTTAGGTACATCAACATTCATGACATCCGTATTTAATTCCTGATTCTTCAGGGCAGTAATTCACATCTGTTTCTCCAGTTTCCTGTCACTATTATAATATGGTGTCAACATATTCACATGACAAACCTTATACAGTTTTTTTTTCCATCTAGCACCTTTACCAAATAGTTTACCTGGCAGTCTTTTTTTTTCTTAATTTGATGGGCACCACTAAACCTGACTTTGAAAGCATCTCCTACCAATGGTAACAATACTAATATGTCATTGCTCCGGTAAAACGTCCGAATTTTAGAGTTTTCATCTGCCGTCTATTTCATTCTATGCCATGCCCTCTTCAGGAGCTGGTTGGCTAACTCAACTAGCCGATTTAATCTCTCCCTCAATTCAGATGCATAATCCAAATGTGAGATCACTGACTTCTATCCTGTGAATTTCTCTTTAATTAATACCAAAAGTTATCTCACTTCATGTACAAATATTAAGCCAAAGGGAGTAAACGGAATAGATTCATTTGTGGCAATCTAATGGCAAACAATACTAATGAGATACCTTTGTCCTAATCATTGGAGTGATCCTGACAGCATGCTCTCAGCATGGTCTTCAAGGTCCGCTGCCACCTTTCCAAAGCTCCCTGAGATTCAGGATGATACACACTTGTTTTAAAGCTGTCCATGACTTTCTCAAATAGCCTAGCAGTAAATTTAGACCTTTGGTCTAATTGATTCGATCTGGGTCGCCCATGCTGCATGAAGAAAGCAATTAATTCCTCTACCATCCTTTTCGCCTTAATATCACACAATGGAATTGCCTCTGGAAAACTGGTCGAAGCATACATTATGCTTAGCAAGTACTGGTTCCCACTTTTAATTTTAGGAAGGGGGGCCTGCACAATCAATCACAACCCTTGAATGGTCCTTCAAATGGGGGAAATAGCAACAAAGGTGCTGGTTTTATTACTGCCTCTGACTTACCTACCATTGGGCAAGTATGACATGTATGGCAAAAGTTCTCCACAACCTTGTACATTCCAGACCAATAGAAATACTTTTGTACCTTAGCCTGAGTCTTCCTCACACTTAGATGACCTCCTACTGGCCATTCACGTGCTAACCAGCAACACTGTCTAGATGCCACTGGCAACACAATCTGATGCACTTCTGCCCATTGCTGCTCTGTTCTAACCTGTCTCCATTTTTGTCGTAGGATTCTAACTTTAAAGTAATAACCCTCAGGAATACATTCAGACTCATTTTCTGTGTATGCAACAATATATATATATCATTTATTGTCTCATCTTTCTGTTGTAAATACATTTACCTTTTAGAACTAAACACTTCTGCTTGACCCTCTGCCTGTTCAGGTATTTCCTGCATCATTATATCAAGCAGGGTATCCGCTAAATGAACCTCAACCACTTCATCTTCCTCTTTTCTTTTTGCTTTGTGCTGTGACTTATGTTAGTGGGATCGCGTTACTGCAACGTCTGGAAAAATTCCAGGGTATTTTTCTTTCAACTGCTCAATTCCATGGTCTTCCTTCGGCTTCTCCATAACAAAGGGTTTCACTCTCACCTTGGATCCTGCTAAGTCGTTCCCAAGAACAAAATGGATTGCTCGAACTGACACTTTGTCAATCACACCCATTGTAACTTGAGTTGTGACTCCAATCTGAGCTTACATAGGGGAACGCTAAATTTCTGTCTATCTATGTTACAAATTATCATTCTCGGAAAACAGGTCAGAAAGTGGGCAAGTACGTTCATCTCATTTTACTAGAGACTGATTATAAACCGTCTCTCTCAAAATTATAACGTCTTTCCCTTCTTCCACTGTTCTTTCTGAATGAACTTTGCCTACAGAGGTCGTCTTTATAGAGATTGGGCACTAACTCCATACCCAGCCCCAGACTAGGCTGCACACTCTCATGCAGCTCCTCGACTTCTCTTAGGGTTTGCTTTAATTCTTTCACTAATGCCACTGGCATAGCCTCTTATACCCCATCTTTTCCCACAGTGCCTTTCTTTAACGACCAGCACTGTGACTTTACGTGTCACACTTTACAACAGTGGAAACATCTGAGGCCTTTCACCTCCTGTCCACTCTCTTCCCTATGTCAAACTATTACCAGTGTTCTCTGATCTTTGTTTTGTAGTGTAGCATCTCCCCTTCTCCCAATTTCTATCCCTGTCGGGATAAAATTCTTATTGAAAGCTAAATTTGACTCAGGCACCAATGCATGGTGTTCTGACATCTCTGCCGTTCTTCTCACTTGTAGAATTTTCCGTTCATGTTAATTCTTATCATCTCTGGAAGTGAGTTTATGAATTCCTCCAGCAGAATAATCTCTCTTAGATTTTCATAGGTCTTAACTATTTCTCAGGCCCACTTCCATCTATCAAAATTATTATGTTTAATTCGCTTAATCTCAACATAAGTCTGGCCTGGTTCCTTCTTTATGTGTATGAACCGCTGTTTGTATGCCTCTGATATCAATTCATAAGCACCCAAAATAGTCTGTTTGACATCTGCATAATCTCTTGACCTCTCATCTGACAATGCTTCAAATACCTCACGAGCTCTCCCTATCAGTTTAGTTTGAATTAGCGTTACCCACAAGTTCTCTGACCATTCCATCTACCTAGCCAATTTTTCAAATGAAATACAGAAGGCTTCAACATCTTTCTCATGGCAATGTTTTAATGTTTTAATGTGTTTGTATTCATTGCTAAGCTTCTCTCTTCATCTCCGTCATGTCACCTTGACATTCCTGACTAATTTGCAACTTTTAAACTTCAAAATCTCTCTCCCTTTCTCTTTCACTTCCTTCTCTCTGTCTTTGCTCAGCTAAGAACCTTCTCTCTCTTTCTTTTTCCTCTCTCTCTCTCTCTCTCTCTCTCTCTCTCTCTCTCTCTCAGTCTTTCTTTCTTTCTCATTGTCCTCCCATGGCTTTTCTTTCCCTTTCTTTATCTTCTAACTCAGCTTGCCTCACTTGTAGCTTCAGTTTTTTTTTCTAACTCTACTGCACTTGTCTGTTTCTCTGACACACCTAAGTGCTTGAAAAACTCCCTTATAATTTCAGTTTTCCTTTTGTCCCCAGTTAAACCTAATTCTAACCCATTTGCTAATTCTGAAAGTATGACCTTCTTCTGTCTTTCTAAACTTTCTTAGCAAGTTTGGGAATCAATTTCAAACTCCATAATCTCTTTAGGAATCTTAAGAGCCATTTCTCTCAATTTTAATTTAACCAACCACAGCTAACTGAAGTTAAACAAATTGTCTCACCTCCGTTTTATCGAAAGATCTAGGGCACTAATCATCAAGTGTGTAAATCTGCTTAGATCTTTGGTACCCCCAAATCCATCAAAATCTGTCAAAATCTCAGACTGGAGCAGTCTAAACCTGTCCAAATCACAGACCCGAGCACCCAAATGTTACAACGCGGCAGTGAAACCCTTTGTTATTTCAACAAAACACCCAGAAAAGTTCAGCACACCTCGTAATCTGTTAAAATATGAGTGACAGAAATTCCAACTTCCACTATATTTAAACAAAATAGTTTCAATTTATTTCTTAACTCTGCAAAGTTCATTCCAACACATTAGAAACTGCTTATCAGTCATATGATAGATGCTTTTTCAGCTGTCAGTGCAAAACAGCACTCACTCTATCTTCAAGGTACAGGACACACTTTCAACCTCATCACAGTCCACAGAGCCATCAGTTACAAGCAGGTTTGGTGTCTGTCTCAGTAATGGATTGAAAATGCAGATCTAATTGAGAATGATTGAATGACAATGAGATATCGCTGATAACCTGTCATTATAATGAATGCCACTAGATCATGCAATATTACCAGTCACAGTAAAACTAATAAAGTGGGTAGGTTTAGACAACGTCAATGGTCATAATCACTTACCAGGGATACCAATGAGAGCAAGAATTGTGTAGTATATTTTCATTACGCTATGAAATATTTCCATTTTCTTCAAATTCTCATTTGTGCCGTGATGTATTCTGTAACGCCACACGCAATCTCTATGAAATAAGTTCTGAGGTGATGAATGCACAGTCTTTAATTTAAGTCCCGTGGTATCTCCTTGAGCTATTACCATGACATCATCATTCAACTTCACTTTGTTTTGAAAAACAGTCAGCAACAATTTCAAAACAACTGAGTAAACTCTCTGTTAATAAAGACAGTACTGAGAATACAGCCAGTACTGAGGTTGGATTGTTAAACTGTAAGCAGTTAATCGTTTTGTTCACGTCAATTAACTAATAGAAATTGGGAACATTGTTCTCCAAGTTTTGTTTTGATTGTGTAAACGCATTCAGGTCCATCTCTATACCTCTTGCTTTAATCGATCACTTTGTTCTGCTGTGTTCATTCTGTGATCAAGGTCAGATTTTGGAGTGTCCTCTGAGGCCTATTGTACTGCAATCCTGAATATAATTCCTCTTTTCAACTGTGGTTATTTGGTATAATGTTTCCAATGTTTAATGTCTGTCCTCAAATTATTGCAGTTCCCTCAATTAATTCTATAATATAATATAATCTCATTAATACCACCCATCTCAGGATTCCCTGTACTGAGGTCTCTCCTTTCATTAGAATGTCTGCAATACCACTCTGCTTTGTGGACAGACGAAATACTAATTTAGAACTCTGTCTACATCTTCTGCATTCAGGCATAATTTATTATGGGCAGAAGTGAGTACTACAGATGCTGGAGATTAGAGTCAAGCTTAGAATGGTACTGGGCAGGCACAGCAGGTCAGGCAGCATCCCAGGAGCAGAAAAATCAACGTTTCGGGCAAAAGCCCTTCATCAGGAAATAATTTAGTATGTGCATTCTTAATATGTGCCACTGATGAAACATATTTGTATTTTGCTAAAAATGTGTTGCTGGAAAAGCGCAGCAGGTCAGGCAGCATCCAGGGAACAGGAGAATCGACGTTTCGGGCATAAGCCCTTCTTCAGCAAATATTTGTATTTTGCTCAATTTTAACTCTCAATGTTTTTTTCTCGTGCAACTTTTGCTTATTTTCATTATTTTCTTGTTCCCTTTATCCTGCTCCACTTTCTATACTCCTCGAAACTTTCGAATGCTTCACATTTTTTGGGATGGTCATCAACTCTCATTTTCTGTGCTGTGTTTCTGGATAACAATCTTCAGATTTGGTAGAACCGTCCATGTTCTTTTTGTGGCAATGTCTGCACTGTGCTTGGGAAAATTCATGCTTGAATGCCTTCTGTAGATTTGCCTTAGGCTTTCTCTTCATTAGCTGTACTTAGATTTTGCCAGACTATATCTAATCGTTTTGAAGTTGGGCTTCCCCAAGTGTTTTTGATTACAGGCAGCACCGAGCGGTTATTTTGCATTTGATTAAATATAGTTAAGTGAAGACTCGACAACAGCAATTTATTTAAATGTGGTTTTCACTACGTAATAACAGTGAAAATAATAAGAGAAATAAATGGAAAAGAAAGGAGTGAAAGCAATATGTCTTACGCCCTTCTGCCTACCGGGTTCCCCTCAATCGACAGCTGGTCTAGAGGTTCATGTTTGATCTTGGCACTATTCGTGATTCTGATCGAGGGTAAAGGCCTTGTCTCCGAACAAAACTCTCTCTCTCTAAAACAGTTTAGCAAACAGCAAAGTACAGAAACAAAGACGAAACTGCTGGCTAGGTCAGAAAGCACGGCCACAGCGAAACAAACTGCAGCAGCCGTGTTCAGCCCGTAAAGGATTGTTCACAGGACTCACGCAAGATTAAATATCATCAACAATTCTCCGCCCATCCTTTCCACTCAGTTTAGAAAGTTCCATTTTTCTTTCTATCTTTGGTCCTTTTTATGTTGATGTTAAATCCAACGGAATCCTGATAATTATTTCCAAAATGGTCTCTCGCTATTAGTTGATCTCTGTTTTAAGTTTCATTTCCTGTGAATGAATGTAGAACTGCAACCCCTCTCAGTGAGTTTTTGTGCGCTGGCTAAAACGGTCTTGAACGCAGTTGAAGAACCTTGTGCCCTATATTGAAAACCTTAATGAATTCTTTGAGAAGGTGACCAAGGAGGTAGACGAGGGTAAAGCGGTAGATGTGGTGTATATGGATTTTAGTAAGGCGTTTTATAAGGTTCCCCATGGTAGACTACTGCAAACAATACGGAGGTATGGCATTGAGGGTGAGTTGGAGGTTTGGATTAGGAGTTGGCTGGCTGGAAAAAGACAGAGGGTAGTACTTGATGGTAAAGGTTCATCTTGGAGTGCAGTGACTAGCGGTGTTCCGCAAGGATCTGTTTTGGGACCATTGCTGTTTGTCATTTTTATAAATGACCTGGAGGAGGGTCTAGAAGGTTGGGTGAGCAAGTTTGCGGATGATACGAAAGTCGGTGGAGTTGTTGACAGTGAGGTTACAGCAGGATATCGATAAGTTGCAGAGCTGGGCAGAAAGGTGGCAAATGGAGCTCAATGTAGGAAAGTGTGAGATGATTCACTTTGGTAAGAGTAACAAAAAAATGGGGTACTGGGCTAATGGTCAGATGCTTGGTAGTGTGGATGAGCAGAGGGATCTTGGTGTCCATGTACACAGATCTCTGAAAGTTGCCACCCAGGCAAATAGTGTGGTGAAGAAGGCATATGGCACACTGGCTTTTATTGGCAGAGGAATTGAGTTCTGGAGCCTTGAGGTCATGTTGCAGTTGTATAAGACTCTGGTGCGGCCGCATCTGGAGTATTGTGTGCACTTTTGGTCGCCATACTATAGGAAGGATGTGGAGGTCCCATCACACTCTTCACTTATGTTTGGAGATAGTCGACAAGCTTTCAGATGTCGGGAAGTGAGTTTCTCTTTGCAGAATTCCTAGCCTCTGATTTGTTCTTTTAGCCATTGTATTTACATGGTGAATCCAGTTTCTAATCAACTATAACTTCCTGGACGCTGACAGTGAGAAATCAGTAATGAGAGCGCCATAGAAGGTCAAGTGGTGGTGATGGTTCGATGGTCTCTGTACGTGATAGTCATTGCCTCACATTTGGTTAGTGCAAACGTTACCTGTCACTGGTCAAACCAAACCTGGATATTATATTAGATTCGAGTAGATTCACTACAGTGTGGAAACAGGCCTAACAAGTCGACACTGACCCTCCGAAGAGCAACCCACCCTGACCCATTCATTCAACCCTGACTACTGCACCTAACACTACGGGCAATTTAGCTTGAGCAATTCACCTAACCTGAACATCTTTGTGACTGTGGGAGGAAACCGGGGCACCCGGAGGAAACCCACGCAGAGAATGTGCAAACTCCACATAGACAGTTGCCCGAGGCAGGAATTGAAGCCGGGTCCCTGGCGTTGTGATGCAGCAGTGCTAACCGCTGAGCCGCTGAGCCGCCGTGCCGCCCTTATTGGCCAATGAATTTGAACATGAACTGCTTGATAGTACTGCAAACATTTGTGAACATATCCACTTTTGACTTATGCAGGAAATGACAGTGAAGAATGGTTGAAGATAGTTGGGCCCCGGATCTCCAGCAGAGATGCCCCTGAGTTGAGATGATTGACCTCAAACATCCATATAATCTTTCATTGTGCAAGGTATGACTTCAATCAGTTGAATTTTATACAGGAGCGTCTTCAAACAGTCGAAAACGTCACTTGTATTTAGCAACAACGAAAGTGAAGAACAAAATGAAGAAAAGCCACACATAATGTGCTGAAGAAGACTCATTTTGGAATGGAAACTTTCACTGTATTTTTGCACAGATGCTGCCAGACCTGATGAATTTCCTGAGTATTCATGGTCTTTATTAAAGAAAAGCTTTGTTTGCTTCTGCAACCAAACATACAACTTTGCCTATTTGCGCAACCATCTTTATACTCAACAAGTGATCACTGCAGATCATCAGTACTGTTGGAACTGAATTCAATTGAACCGTGCCTGGCTGGCTGTACCCAATGCTTTATTACGCTATCATTTTGGAGCTGATGTTCCTTCTCCTCAATGACCCCACTTTTCTTTGCAAAGGATGCCACCACTTCTCAGCACTTCAGACTCCTTCACATCTCCTTCTCGTCTGCTTCAGTTGTGCATAGCTCAGCCTGCTAGCACATCACGCACAATAATCTATTTTTTGCTGAAATGGTGCCTTACACAGATGCAAGTATTGGAGCGTCATCTTCAACATTCCTATGATCTGCTCTACAATGCCCCTGATCGAAGAAAGCCATGCATTGCATCTGCAGTCACATTCCAACAGGGGTAATATGTTGTGGGCGGCACGGTGACACAGTGGTTAGCACTGCTACATCACAGCTCCAGAGACCCGGGTTCAATTCTCGACTCAGGTGACTGACTGTGTGGAGTTTGCACATTCTCCCCGTGTCTGCGTGGGTTTCCTCCCACAGTCCAATGATGTGCAGGTCAGGTGAATTGGCCATGCTAAATTGCCCGTAGTGTGAGGTAAAGGGGTAAATGTAAGGGAATGGGTGAGCCGTGCTTCGGCGGGACGGTGTGGACTTGTTGGGCCGAAGGGCCTGTTTCCACACTGTAAGTAATCTAATATTGGAGTCATCAGCCCTCGCTGGAGAGGGTAATATTGGTCTCCGAGTAACTATCTTCTAATGTATATAGCTCTTCACAGCCTAATATACTTCTTAGTACAGTAAAGCATGGCATGCTCGAGCAAGGAAACATATTCCAATGAATTGTTTAGCACAAATGCAAGATTGTACGTGCTGTACACTTCATAATCGCTTAAACCCTATGCTCCTGTACACCTCACAAATTGGACATCATCTGAAAGACAGAATTGCATGGAAGGTTGTACTCGTAAAAGCAGTTCCAAACCATTGTGCAGCCTATGAGAATGTGGGTTCTCTGTGTGAATTATGCTCTGCACGTGCCACTTTTAAGGTCTTCTGCTATCACTTGTCCTTCACAGAGATGAGAAACTTCAATCTTCAATGACCAATGCCTTTTTCAATAATTCTTGTGAAAAGGACTCCATACCTCAGACAACAGGATACAATGCATGTTACATGCAGTTTATGATGAATACAAATGACTTCAATCCATACAGGATGTAATGCAAGATGAGTGCTTCATATATATTTGTATAATTGACTCCCGAATTTGAATATTGAACTGGTGGCAAATGGATTTTGATCTGTGTGTATGAGGGGGTTGATAATTCATTTCAGGGAGCCATGGTTTTTACACCAGAATTTATGAGAGAGCAACTGCTGAAGTGATAATGAAATTTGTTTCCACTGTGAATTTTTTTACAATCAAAAAGTGCAAGCATTGAATAGTATTATCATCCTTCAAGTTTAGAACACTGACAACTTGATTTTCTTTATGTTTGTTTCGGAGGAATTCCATCCACTAGATACATTTTAGCTTAATTTCGAAGAAAATCTGATTGAGCTTTGTTGTGTACAGCGTCTCCAGTAGAAATGAATTTGTTTAGATTAGTTATGAACTAACTGAAATAAAACAAAAAAATATGAATGCTGGAGTTTTCAAACATAAGTAGAAATTGCTGGCAAGGATTAACAGGTCGGGCAGCATCTATGGCAAGAAATCAGAATTAATATTCCGCCAGCAATTTCTGTTTCGTTGTAGAAGATGTAAATGTTTTAGTTTGAAAACTCCAGAGCACAAATATCGTCAGAAAAATGAATGGTTTAATTCAAACTGAGGTTGGTTGAAGCTGAATTATGTAAATAGTCAAGGAAAAAGCAATTTATCTGTCAAATCAAATAATTCAAAGAAACAGTTAAGCCAAATCTACACAATGTGATTAAGTAGGAAACTGTATATGGTAGCTGAATTATAGCAATTGAATGGCGTTAGAAATAGATTTTTTTGCCACATGTTTTGAATTCTTTGAAATTATGATTATATGTGAGTAGCTTGGATATGACGATGTGAAAGTGCCTGATTAGTCCATTGAAGAGGCTTAAACTACTCACAAGTAGAACCTGCATTCTCAGATGAAGGGAAAATATTTAATCCTCCCATTTGTGGAGGGGTCACAAACTTGTTCCATTTCTGTTGTATATTTACAATTTGCATAAAAATGGAAGGCAATTTACGTCACACATGGCACAATGTCACAAGATCAGCCTGGTAATGAACAGCCTGTCAGAAATTACATGTTCCCTTCTTCCTAGCACTCCCTGCCAATACTATCAGGACTGAATTTTCAACTATTCCTACGCAGCTATTTGACCTCAAAGCCTGAAAGACTGACGTTGCCATCTGAGCCCTAGTACCTATGTTTAGTCACGCTAACCACCATTGCTTGCGTTCTCTCCCTTTCAAGGCCAGGATGATGTTGATTATCAAAAACAACAGCGCCCCTTACACGTCTTTGACCCATGACACAAGTGACGATCTGGTCACACCATATTCTCATCTACTTCGAAGAAACGCGCAGCTACTTGTTTACATGGAATATATCTAGATGTGCCTCAATAACAAGCATTAATAATGTATCCAAGGCCGTTTGGGGAAGAGAATCGCCATAACTCTGCGTTAAATGAGCAAGTATTCCATTTTAAACACATTGACGCCTAATTCTGGACTCTTCGATAAAATAACTATTCCTGTGCACATCTCCCCTGTCAAGATTCCATACGATTTTATCTGTTGCAATGAAGGCATGTCTTATTCTTTTAAATTCCTCAGGTTACATCCTTGATCTGTTCAACTTTTCCTTGGAAGACAAACTGCTCCTTCCATGAACTAGGCTAGTAACTCATCCGTGAATTGCTTCCCGTGCTCTAAACTATTCTTAAATCAGATGCCCAAACCTTCACACAGCGCTCCAAGTGGTCTCACATTCCGCAATATAACCTAAACGTAACACTCCACAAAACTCCCACTTTTGCATTCAATTCTTCCCACGATAACTAATAATATTCTAATGGGGCTCCTAATTAATTTCGGTAACTGCGCATTACTCTTTTCTGATTCAAAAACGAACACAGCAAGACTTGTCTGCATTTCAGACTGCTGAAATCTGTCATCATTAACTCAATACGGATCTTTCTCTTCTTTCTGCCGAAAAAGAAAATTTCACTTTTTCTGACTTCACACTCCATCTCGAGATTGTGGTTCTGGAAAAGCACAGCATCCGAGGAGCAGGAGAATCAACGTTTCCGGCATAAGCCCTTCCTCAGGAATCCTTCAGATATTCCGATGAATTCATTACAACAAATGCTGAATTCATTAGCACAAAATGATTCCCAATGAAGAGATTTTACCCGAAACTTCGATTCGGATGCTCCCTGACCTGCTGTGCTTTTCCAGCACCGCACTCTCAACTCTGATCTCCAGTATCTGCAGTCCTAACTTTCTCCTCCTTTACACGCCATCTGTCAGACCTTTGCCTACCCATTGAATCAATCTGAATCGCTTTGTAGCCACCTTCCATGGTCTGTAAAACTTACTTTCCTACCTGCATTTGAACAAGCGTTTCAAGCAGTAACCAGTCGATAGCTTCAGATTTTTTTAGACCTGATGCCCACAAATAGGTTAATGGCAGGGCAACATTAATTGTCAAATTCCTATTGTACCTTTCTATCTCTTAGGCAGACTTTCTCTGAGGCAAAAGCAGTCCTTCCTTTTATGTTGAAGCCACAGCTATTATTGTCAAAGGATTTGCAGGTTCTCACAGCTGATATCCCCTCTCTGCCTTTGCAGTTAAAGATGGAGTTACTTTGGAATGAGGCAAGTAGGTAAGAACTGTCCAGAAAACAAACGGACTGGCTCAGACGTTCTGCTTAACTGTTGAGTACAATTAATCTGATGACTCAATATTTTGTTAGATGTTGCGTCCCTGACCTCCTGGCGTGATTCCATGAATGAGGCATTTTCACAGAGACCCATTGAGGTGAATGCATAAGAACACCACCGTCTCTCTCGAGGCTAACTGCGCATGAAACTCCCTTCAAGGTCAACGAGCTTGCAATTTCATGAAGTGCTTTAGTCTCAAAATGTTGTGTTTTGTCCACAACTTTTTCTGATCTTCCAAAACTTTGAATTGCGGTTAAAATTTTGTAATAATTCGCAATCGTTAATTGAGAAGCACTTATTTTGTTGTTCAAAGTTTTGAGTTTGAACGGAAGTAACGGCGCTAAGATCTATTTAATTATTCAAGCATATTTAAAAATCTTTCTTTTCAACGTTTGTTTTCACTCAGCGCGGTAATTTTATTTTTACTGGTGCATCTTTCATAATAGGGCTTGTGAGGACCGAATAGTCTGGCGGCCCCCTAACAGGAGGTATGTGGCCGTACAGGGAATGTATCAGAAACTAATGAGGACGAGGATAAAACGGACGCATATTTATCAAACGTCACTTTAATCTTCACGGAGATTGGGATAGTCAAATTATCACAGGAAACAAAAATCAACAATTCATATAGTGTATTCAGGATGTTTTCCTCAGACATGTTAAGGTCCAAACCAGGGATCAGGTTATTTTGGATTCATAAAGGGCAATGAGGCAGGTTTAATAAATGATCTCTGAATAAAATATCCCCGAGGAAACAGTGTTTTGATTTCGGATTGAGAGTGAAAACTTTCGATCAGAAACAATCAGGCTAAACATAAATAGATCATTTTCTTTTAAAGTGAGAACATAGTTAGCAGGTGTCAATGCGAAAAATCTGAATGGAGAACAATGGCAGAAGGCTAACAAAATACTTTATGTCTCATAATATAGAACTGAGTGAGAAAGAATAATTCAAGGAGGGAATTCCCGAAGTGTAATTAACTAGGAAAGCTATGGATAACATCCAAATTAAGGGGGCGGGGCGGGGGAGAAACAAAACGATTCGTGACAAATTTGTAAGTTCTAGGATGATTCATATTTAAACTCAAATGCCAACATTAAATTATTCATATGAGACTGTAGCAAATAAGGCAACAGGGATAATTCAAAAAGCTAACTCGGGAAGATTTACTGAAGCTGTAAGTCATACCTATTAAAGGAAAGCAGCGGTTTTATGCACATCTTTTGGTTGTTACTTCCCAATTCAACTAAAGGCGCAAGGCAACAACCGATCACTTGTTTTTTTCCCCAATGGCTCGAGGGTACTCCGCTTGCAATTTGAAAGCATGTGACGTCAAACCTCATGCGCCCCTTGGTCAGTGAAAGCTGTCATTTGCATATACTAAGCCACAACCTCCAGCAGGATCAATGACATTATTATTTCTAATTGGTCAAGGTTAGGCAAAGTTTATTGCTAGCTTGTTTCAGAGATTCGTGATCAATCAGTATTTCCCTCTTGAGGGCATTGGGCATCTCCCAAGGAGTTGCTAAAGTTGTGAATTATCTATGTCCCCATTCTCATCATTAATTTTTGTCTCTGTTACTTTCCAAAGATAAGAAGGTAGTTTGACATTTTGCTACCTTGTCACAGAAGGCAAAAGGAGGCATTTACTGTCAGGACTCAAGGAAAGATATTCTGTAGCTGATATTTCAATCTTCGCTAAATTTAGCGAAAAATCCGATGAAATCAGACACTTGTATACCAGTAGCGTATTTCTTTTGCTTTGCCTCTGCTCTGTTTGAATTTTAATGGCAAATTTATTGCAGACGGTTAAAAGAAATCTAAACTAAAAAAAAAACCAATGATGTAGAATGTGTAATAAAGGATTATACAATTCCAAAATTAAACACATTTTTACAAAGCCAACTTTTTTACAAATGTTGAATTTACTTAATTGTTAAAATAAATTGGTAGACGGAGTCAGCTGCGATTATGATTTCTTGGTAAGGTTTAAAATGTGAGTTTACTAATTTTACCTGAACAAAATTTGAATTCTGAATCTGAATTGTGTATAAGCTAAACGGAGACCCCTCACCTTTCTAGCTGTGCATCCATAATATTAGATTGCTGCGTTCACTCGGTTCACAAACCTATGATGCACTTCTTTTCAGATAAAGTTAAGCAAAGTCACATGATGCGACAACACCAAGATCTGCCGGCTATCATAAGTTGAATAACTTAGCTTGGTCAATGAATATATTTCATATGATTAGAATACGTTAAGTCAATCTTGATATATTAATTCATCTAATTCGCCTACAAACAGGGGATTAGACCTGTTTATTTACTTACAAAGGGTGATCAACAAATACTAAGCAGGGAGAACATAAAGTTTCAGAGTAAACTTGCAAGTGATATCAAGACGGACAAGAGTTCGTTCAATGCACAATCATGAATGGTTCTATTTCTAAAGTGGGATTTACAGAGTCTTATATGGATTAATGCAGTTTTGAGCAAAATAAAATGTAATTCTGAAAAAAAAACAAATTCACCCCATAAACTTACATGTGTGTGCAAGTAGGAAAGACAATGAATATGCGTGTGTGAGTGTGTGCTTGTGGGTATGAGCACATGTGATAGAGTATGTGTATGTATATATGTGTGCGTAAGCTTGGTTAAGTGTGTGAGGGTGTGATGGAGTTTATACCTGTGAGAGGGTGCGGGCGTGGGTGTGAGTGATGGAGGGGGTGTATATGTCCGTGTATGAGAGAGAGCATGTGTTCGAGAGAAGGTCTGCATGGGTGCGTAAGTATGTATGAGCGAGTGTGTGAGAGAGAGAGAAAGTGAGAAAGAGTAGATAGCGCAGTGGGGTCACCTGTAGTGTTTTGATCTAATGTCCACAAATAGGATCTTAGCAAGGCAGCATTAATTGTCATATTTTTATTGTCCCTTTGGACATCTCATGCAGCCTCTCTCTGAGCAAATGCAGTCCCTTTTTACTATGGTGAACTCACAAATGCTATGGAAGCATTTCCAAGTTCTCACTGTTGATGTCCGCTGTCTGTCTTAACACTTCCAGACGGAGTAATGTTGAAATGAGACAAACAGGTTAGCACTTTCCAGAAAATAAAAGGGACTGGTACAGATCTTCTGCTCAATTCCTTACTGCAATTAAACGGAGGATTCAATACTTCCTTAGATTTTGCGTCCCTCACCTCCTGGCAAGATTCCCGGTGTGATGCATTATCGGAGGGATCCATTGAGGGGAATAAATATCAACACTAAAGTCTATCTTGGTGCAAAGTGCTCAGAACATTCCTTGCACCCCACTGCACTATCCACTCTCTCTCACTCTCATACACACACACGCTTATACATGCTCATGCACACATGCAGACCCTTTCTCACACACTTACTCCCTCTCATACACTCACATAAATAACAACGGTACAGTCTCTGTTGGTGCAAACTGCTCAGAACATTCATTTCAAGGTCAACGAGTTTGCAATTTTATGAGGTGATTTAATCTCAAGGTATGTTGTTTTCTTCAGAATGTTTTGTAATATCTAAAGTCTTTAATTGCTGATAAACATTTGTAATAAGTCGCAATCGCTCATTTGGAAGCACGTGATTTCTTTCATCAATGTTACGCAGAAGTCCTTGCTCTCCTTTAAATAGTTCAGATCTATTTAATCAGCTAAACGTATTTAGAATTCTTTTTTTCAATGAGTGCTTTCACTGAGTGAAGCAACATTTTCTAGCTGTTGCATCTTTCGTACTAGGGTTTATGAGGGATGAACAGGCTGTTGGCTCCCTAACTGTAGCTATGTGGAAGGGCAGAGAATATCTCAGGAGACAGGAAATACAAAAATAAATAAGGAAGCATATGAAATATGGGTGACTTTAATCTTGAACGAGACTGCGAAAGTCAAATTAGCAGGGAAAACAAGAGGACAAATTCACACAGTGTATTCAGGACATTTTCCGATGACAACATGTTAGGGTCCCAGCCAGGAATCTGGCTATTTAAGATGGTAAGAAGTAATGAGGCAGGCTTAATAAATATTCTCAGAGTACGAGATCTCGGAAGCAGTGCGCATAACAGAAAGGATTTAGCATTCAGATCGAGAGTGAGAAAGTTGGATGTGAAACAACCAGGCTAAACTTAATTACACTAATTAAAACTGAGTGAGAGCTGTGGTAATGAGAACAAGAAAATTGAAGAACAATGGCAGACGTTTAAGAAAATAATATATGTTAGTGAAAAGGAATAATGCAGGGAAAGCAATTCGTGAAGTGTGCTTAACAAGGAAAGTTGAGGACAGCATCCAGGATAATCAATATTTAAACTCAAATCCCAAAGTTATTATTTTCCTTTTGAGACTGTAGCAAGTAAGGTAACAGGAGATAATCTAGTTCAGTAACTCAGGAAGATTTACTTCGGTTATAAGTAACACCTGTGAAAGCAGTGCCTCAACTTTATGTGCATATTTTGGTTCTTACTTTCCAATTCAGTTTAGGTCACAAGCCAATAGCTGGTCACGTGTTTTTCTCCAATGCATCAAGGATTTTCCACTTGAAATTCGAAGCAATATAACATCAAACCTCATGTGCTCCTTGGTCATTTAAAGCTGCAGCCTCTTCACACTTTCCAAACCACAACCGACAACAGAATCTGTTAGCTGTTTATTTCCAATTGCCCAAGTTTGGGCGAGGCTATAGCTTATTTGGGTTGAGGGATTCATAATCAATCCATAATGAGCTCGTGGTGGTGATGGGCATTGACTAATATTAACGCCTGATAGGTACCTAAAGTTGTAAATTACCCTTGAGCTCATACCCTTCATTAACTTCTGTTTTTGTTCCTTTCCAGAGATAACAGAATAGTTTTAACTGTTATTCACCTAATCATAAAGAAAAAGCGTGGCATTTGCAGTTTGAACTCAGAGATTGATATCCTGGACCTCATGTCTCGGGCGTCGCTCAATTTGTCCAAATTCCCATTAATTCAAACACATAGCTTATTTCCTTTAGTCTTGCTTCTTCTGTGTTTGAATACGAGGAAAACCTTACAACTTAGCGAGTTATACTTCTAAGGTAAATCTATTACTGAAGTACTAATAGCAAATATACTTAACTCAAAAATTATTATATGCTAAAGTCGAAAAGATTATATAATCACAAACTTAAGCAGTTTTTTTTATTAAGGTAACTTTGTCAGAAATATTAAACTTATTTTGAAAATAAATCAAGCTGGTACTTGACACAGTTGTGATTATTATAGATCAGTAGAGTATTTCTTTGGATTTTGGTTCTGCTGTGTTTGAATATCAGAAAACATTTTCACGTTACACTTTATAATCTAATGGCAAATATATTGCAGATCAAAAAAATGCGAACTCAAAAATACTAATTCAAGAAATTATTATATCAGCTGTGATTATTATTTCTTGGTAAGAGCTAAAAGCTGAGACTCGATTCGCTGTCCTCTCGAAAATTGGAAGTGTGAATCAGAGCGATACGTTAGTTGAACAGAAGCCCCTTATCCTTGCAGCTGTAATTCCATAATATTACATTATTGTCTTCGCACTGTTCATGAAGCCATGATGCAATTCAAATATAGCTAAGCAAAGTCACATGATGTGACTGCATCAAGATCTGCTTTGGCTATCGTTGAGCTGAATAATGTACACTTACTTTGGTCAATGAAAGTATTTTATGTAATTATAACTAAGCTAAGTCAGTCTACATATGTTAGTCTTTTCTACTCCGCCTACAAATCAGAGGACTAAGACCGTTTAAAAACAAAAACTATGAACAAAAAAAATTACACCTGAGAATATAAGATTTCCGAGTAATATTGCAATTATTATCAACATGGATAGCAAGAATTTCTTTCAATGGAAGGCAACCTGATTGTAGCTTCGTTAGAGAATTCAGCCGGGGAAATAGCAATGGAAAATTAGGAAATAACTGATGAATGAAATCAAGGCTTTACATCAGTTTGAATTGTAGAAATTACTGATTACAATCCAAAAATATTGAAGAATCGTGGGGCAAAAGTGGAAGATTAAATACATGTGATATTTGGTACTGGAGAATAAATGCCATAGAAACTAATATGATTTGAAGCAGACCAATAGCATGGACAAGATATGATGGATTTCAGAATAGTAAATACGTTGGAAAGCACAGATATGGCTGATGCATTGGACGTAGTCTTCCAAGACTCCAAATTCTGGAAAGAGACCAGAGGTTTGGAAAACTGACAGCGTATAGTCTTTGGTCACACTGAAGGCCACAAACAGAAGCTAAATATGCCAAGTAACTTAACATCTATTGTGGAGAACATTTTAGAGTTTAACATAAATCTGATAAGAACGTTTAGAAATACGCAACATGATCATGCAAAGTTAGTATGTTTTCTTGAAGAGGAAATCATGACGGACAATTGTTTTATAATTCATTGAGACAATTAGTTTAATATCTTTAAATTCCTTGAAGATGTTTGATAAGGTATCAGTTATGTAAACAATCTTATACCCCCTCCCATGATCAATATTATTTCCTCCTGTCCGAATTCAAGTGCAGATTCCCAATGTTCCATAACTACTTAAAGCCGTCCCAAAAAGAAATAGTGAATGCTGTAGTGAATATCTCACATACTGACCTGAATGGGTGCAACCAACTTTCTTTGTACACGCCCTCAACAATCTGAATCGTACATTCCCATTAGCTTTCTGGATAATAATATGAAAAGTGTGTATGTGAGCTTACCCCTACGGGTTGCCAGCTGCATCGATGGGGCTCACACTGCCACAGGTACGTGACTTGTGAGGGAAAATGAAGGTTTAATTTAAGAGAAGAATCACCACGAACTTATCAGATTTACTCTCATGATAATGCTGCAAATGTTGCAACATTTGCTTCACGATTAGTTTCCTCTTGAGAAGATGGCGATGGTGTCAGATTTCTTTTGATGTCAATGGTAAGACGGGAGTTTATTTTCCTTCCATCACTACACTTGAGCCGCTGTGCTGACCCCTTACCCAAGATAGTTTGAAGGGGAGCGGGGGAGTCATTTGGAACCAATCGTCACAGTAAACAAATGTTGGAAATACACTGCAAGTAACTTCCTTCTCCTCTCCACATCTGGGTCAAGGCCATTCTTTCTCTCGCTATGAACCTTCAGTCCCTTACGGACTCAACTGGCGAGTACAATATGTCTAACAATCAGAACATGGGGCAACAAAATTAAAACATATGGGAGCAATGGGGTGAATCCCTTATCAAGCCAGTCAAATGCCATCCACCCAGGATATATGTAATAACTTTCCCTTTCATTGCAAACCCACAGAACATCGTTAACTACTTCCTCAGCTTCGAATGTAAAGTAAAAGGGGATGCCCTTTCAACAAAGCAAAATGTAAGTTGCTTTCGGAACCATACTTGCGTTTTTTTTTACATTGTTTTCAGTTTCTGCCAACAAATGGCTACAAATTGATCAAAGGAGAAAGTGATGGTGAACTAGACCGAACATTCTGTGACTGCATAAGACAGCACAATGATAACACTACAGACAGGGGTGATGTTCAGAAAAGATACTGTGAAATAGTAAGAATGTATCCACCGCAGAATGGTTCCATTGATGATAACCGTTAGATTCGCCATTCACATGTTCAAATAGTTGGAGAGGCCACGTCTTCCACGTGAAAAGACCAACATTGTCACTAAATTAACTGGAAGGAACAATGCAGAAAATGCAAAATTGAAGTGTGAGGAACACAGAGGTATCTGGAAGGATCAGAGCTAAACCCTCAGATAATAGTGCAATAGATGTATCAAAAAATCTTGACAAATGTAAACATTAAAAAGATTATTATTGATGTTGGCAATTAAAGAAGGTTACTGATGTGCAGATTTAAATTTTATTTAAACTGACAAATTAATTCAGCGACATTATATAAAGAAAATCAATCAAGGCATGGAGTTTCAACTTGTTTCAGTGGAAAAAAACTTAAAAACAGCAATTACAATAAATTCCTACAAAACAATTAAGGAAATTGGTGCAATTGAGATCTCTGTATTGGGCAAATGTTGCAAAATATTTTTCCCTGGAAATACGAACATTGAGGTTAGACCTATTAGAAGCCTGACTAAGTTCTGAAAGATATGCTAGGGTAGTCACAGGCAAGTTATTCCAGCAGTTGGAAACTAAAAGGAGATAGTGTTATTGCAAGACTTCTATTCAATAAATCTGGTCTACAGGAAGGGCAATGTCTTTAAGCAGAGAATGGTTAACATGTGAACCTCACTTTAACTTTGAGCAGTTATGGTGAATATTACAGGATTAATTGATGAAAAAGTAGCTAAGCACACGAAGTAGAACGCAATAGGAAATTCTAGTAATTTGGCAAAGTAAAGATGGGTGAGAGAGATCTCATGCTAAATTACCTGATCCAATGCTGCTTACTCAATGCCATTTTAGGTAACCCGAATTAAGGAAACACAGTCATCAGTTTACTTTTATTATTGCCGGTGCTGTATTTTTATTTATTGTAGTAATGTACAATCTATTTCAGTAAGAATGGTTTAAACACTTTGCTATTTACAAGGCACGGATTATCTCCGATTATATCAATGATGACCTCTATCAATATTGCCATGCTGTGAAGGTGCCGACATTGGACTGGACTGGACAAAGTCAAAACGCACACTACACCTGGTTATAGTACAAGTTTATTTGTGATCACAAACCTTTGGAGCCCCCACTCTTTCTTCAGACAGCTATTGAGAGAGAATACATCGGAAGCAAAATTTATAAAGTTATAAATTCTCTGTCCGATATACTCTCTCTCATCAGTTGCCTGGGGAAGGAGCGGGTGGCCCAAAGCTTATGATTTCAAATAGAGCTGTTGGACTGTAATCCAGTGTCATGTGATCTTTGACTACATCAATGTAATTCAACATTGTGTGTCTTGCTGTAACGACATTTAATCACAATGCTTGCTACAGCTTAGGATGTGTTCATCTTTCGAACCATTAGGTAATTTCTGGTCGAGCAAATATTTATCAGAAAGAGAAGTCGACGATTCAACAATCACAACCTAATCTTCAGCCTCAATAATGGGCAAATCATAAACTAAAACAGCAATCTCGATCGAATAATTTGAAGAAATGGGGGAAAGAAAGTTATCATTTAACACCAAAACAATGGAAGTATTTGTTTTAACTATACTCAGGTTAAGAGTAAGTCATAGCCCAGATTATTTGAATTCAGTAATTGTACTGTACGGTTATTTCCCTGGTATAAATACTTTTCACCCGTTTCTGTCTGTGCAGATCAAGTGGAATTAGAAATAACTTTGCTCAATTTCAGACCACATGATAATTGTGAAACTGCCATTTTATATTCAGAAAAACAGGAGGCCATCCATGAATTGCGAGAATCTGTCACCTGAATGAAAATTGAAGCAACTTTTTCCATTGCAGTTAGTGGCACATATTTAACATTATTCAATAATTACAGTGTTATTTGGTTAATGACGTTGTATGTATACTTCTGGTTTTGTGACACAGAAATCTACAATCAGTTACTCGCAGAAGTACCTTTCTCTGTGCAGTATTTACAAGTTTGATGCTACTGCGTGCAGTATTTCATTCAACCAATAAAGTGACAATCGAGAGGGCCATGAATCTGTCTCCCTAACGAATTGAAAATGCAGATGTCACTCACAAAATTTGAATGACAGCTGATATCACTGTCGAAAAATATGGAACTGGAAAAGCACAGCAGATTAGGCTGCATCCCAGGTGCAGGAGACTCGACGTTTCGGGCACAAGCCCTTCATCAAGACTTTGATATGACTGGTCAAGTGTCTCCATAACGGTGACCACTAGATCTTGTAACATTACCAGTCACAGTAAATCCTGAAGCCAGGAAGATTAGAGAACGTCAATGTATATAATCACTTACTAGGGACAGCAATGACAGTAATAATTGTGTACTATATTTTGATTATACTGTGAAATGTTTCCATATTCTTCAAATCCTCACTTGTGATGTCAAATATTCTGTAATGCAACAGACAATCTCCACGAACTCTTTCTGAGGTGACGCATGCACGGAGCCTTAATTTATACTTAATTTGTAATCATTCAACTTTGCTTCACTTTGAAATACAATTAGTTAACTCCCCGTGGTGATAGAATATACGGCTAGTACTAAGATTGAATTGTTAAAACGTAAGTAGTGATTAATTTTGACAATATCAATTAACTCATGGAAATTAGAAACGTTATTCTCCCAGATTTCGTTTTCATTATTCAAACACAGTCAGATCCATCAATATATCTCATGCTGTTCAATAGATCACTTCATTCTGCTGTATTCATTCAGTGAATGAAGTCAGAACTTGGATTAACCGCTGGGGACTGTTGTACTGCAATCGGCAATGTGACTGTCCATTTCAAGCGTGGTTAGTTGGTTGTAATATCTGTGTAATATCTCAACTGCCATAGATATTCAAACTGATTTTATATTGAGAAAAGAATCCCATTAACAATATACATCGAAGGATTATCTGTACTGGTGCCTGATTCAGCGTTGCAAAATATTCCACAATATAACTTGATCACTCAGGGAGACCTCATGCCCACTTATGTTAGCATCTCAAGTTTATGCAGCTTCACAAAATAAACGATGCGCAGGCAAGGCAACTCGACACTTCAGCGTAAAGAGTTTGCAGACAAAAGTTCAAAAGGTGGTGATATTTGTTGATTAGATAAGCATTCATAACTATGAGGTGAGATGCGCTAATGGATGGATAATCAAACGAGACTATACGGGTAGAAACAAAACGACCACTAATGTGCCGGAGAACCCCAAACGCATGGAAACAGGTCGGAGAGTGAAGTAGGTAGGTAAGTCTCCAATAAATATAAAAACAATGAGACAATCTGGAATTTTAACTATTCTAATATTAACTGGGATAAGAATATTGTGAAAGGCAAAGAATGGACCCAAAATTAAAACGAATTAAGCAGTTTTTTTTATTGTTTTGCCTAGTACATACTACCACAATGTGCAAAGGGGTAGGAAAGATCTGGATTAATATGATTAAATGGGGAAGTGAAAGTGGTATAAATAGAGAACACTTTCTTTTTTTCAAAATGTTCATGATTAAAGTAGATTTAGACTAGTTATGAAAAAAGACAAATGTTTACCCAGCATAAGATCTCTTATTTCGGAAAAGTCGAAGTGGACCAAGTTGAGGTGTAATTTGGTTAAAGTGATCCAGTGGAGCTACATAAAGGTTAGATCTGGGAGATCAGATGGAGGCAATAAAACAAAAGATAACGAAGTTTTAAATGTCTATCCTTTAATTAGAAAGGGTGGAAATAATAAACCGACAGACATGTGGCAGTCCAGCCACGACAGTGAAAGCACACGAAATACTTACAAAATGGCAAGTTTAAACCCACATTACAGTGGGCAGGGACCAAAGTATTCTTTTTGCAAAAAGTCGACCAGGGTTTTGCGTGTGTGTGTCAAGAAGGCTGTGCGTGATGAGATTCCTCAGTGTTCATTACTAGATTGCTTGCTCACTAAATAAACGAACTGTAAATCAGCAACAAACACAAAAATTGCTGCAAATCTCAGCACCTGTGGGGAGCAGCAGAGCTACTGTTTTGGCCCAGTGACACTTCTTCAGAAATGTTTTCATCCAGGCGGGAGAGGTACTTGGAGTGGCAGAGGAAAGATACCGATCACGTAGCGACTAAAGACATAATTAGAGAACAGGAAAGGGTTTCTGCTCAGGGAATATGAGCACCTACGGTTGCAATCAAAGATCAGAGAAAATATAGATTATTACCTGAGCCAAGATCAAATTGACAAACTGTCAACAAGGTTAAAGAGGTAACTGCATGGCTCAAAGATTAGCGCAGGAGAAATGGGTTTGAAATCATGGGACATTCATGCCATTATTGTTGAAAGAGGGAGCTTTTCCGATGAAATGGGTTCTACCAAAATCGTGCTAGGAACAGAGTCCTCCTGAATGGCATACGTGGCCCATGGATACTGCTTAAAACTAAACAGTATGGCGGGGAACGTCAATTGCATGCAAAATTATGGAACATGTCATGGCGGGGAGGGCTCAGCTGAGGTTAAAGTTTCTGAAACAAGTGATAGTTTAGAGAGCATGAAAAGGATCAAAAATCTAACCTCAAGTGCAGCAGATGAGCGGATGACTATGAAAATGGGAGTGGTCAACGCAGAGCTCAAGTAACAGTAAATAGGTGTACACAGTATACGAAACAAGATAAATTAACTTGTCGGTCAGATTGAAATTGGCGGGTATAATTCTGTGAGTGTCATAAACACATGACTCCAAGGGGATCATATTGTCACCTTCAGAACTCTGGGGTGTAGTCCAACCAGCCCGGGTGAATCATGCACCTTCAGATCTATCAGAAGGAACTATCCGAGCAGGATGTCCTATTGGAAGGGCAGGCAGATGGATACAGGGGACGGGGCTGCCTTGTTAATAAGAAATAGAATCTGTATGGGCAGAGTTGGGGAACTGCAAAGGGAAAAAGAGACTGGTGGAAGTTGTGCACATGAACTAAAACAGGAAAGAGAAAAGGAATGCAAGAAAGGCACGATTACCACAATCATGTGGGACTTCAATGTGCAGGTGTATTGGGAAATTCAGGGTTGGTTGTCAGTCTGAGGGAAATAGATTTGTGGCGCGTCCACAGGATTCTTTTTGGATCAAAATGTGGTAGCCCCTACGTGGGAAGAGGCAGTTGTAGATTTAATGATATGCAATGATGCAGACTTGATTCGCTAGCTGAAGGTGGTGGAACCCCTAGGTTCAGTGACCATAATATGAGAGAATTCACCCTGGTTTGAGCGGGAGAAGCATAAGTCAGATGTATTAGAATTACATTGGAGGAGTTGATACAAACGGACTGGAAGAAACTGGGAAAATGGTAGAACAGCAATGGCAGGTGTTTTCTCGAATGAATCCGGGAGACATAGCCAAAATTAATCCTCGGAACAAGAATCAGAATATAGGGAGAATGGGGAAAACATGGCTGGCAGGGGAAGTCAGGAGCAACATCAAAGCAAACGGAAAATCATGTGATGCTGTGAAGATTTGCTTTAGGAAGCATTTAAAAGCTAGCAGCGGATCACTAAAACAAGGAATAACGACGGAGGTGCTGAAATATGCGAGCAGGATAGCAAGTAATGCAAAAGAAGCTTGTAAGAGTTTTTGTAGACGTCTAAATGGTGCAGGAGAGGCAAAATAGGACATTGCATCGCTGTACAATGAGTCTGGAGAAGTAGTAAAGGGGGGAAAGAAATGGCAGAGGTAACTTTTCATTCGTTTTCACAATGGGGGATACCAACAACATACCAGAACTTCAAGCGAGTCATGGGGCAGAGGGGAGTGTTAAGGCCATCAGGAAGGAGAAGGTGTTGGGAAAGCTGAAAGATCTGAAGATGCATAGTCCACCCAGACTGGATGGGCTACACCCCAGAGTTCTGAAGGAGAGAGCTGAAGAGATTGTGGCGGTACTGATAGTGATTTTTGAGAAATCACTAGAGTCAGGGAGGGTCCCAGACTGTTGGAAAATGGGTAATTTAACCCACCTGTTTAAAAAGAGAGGGAGGAAGAAGACAAAAACCATAGGCCTGTTAACCCGACCTCAGTCGTTGGTAAGATTTTAGAGGCCATGAGAAATAATGAGATTGTACAGTACTTGAAGGTGCATGGTAAAATAGTGCACAGTCAGCACAGCTTCGCCAAGTGGAGGTTGTGCCTGATAAATCTGCTAGAATTCATTAAGGAGGTAACAAGTAGGTTCAAACAAAGGAGAGGCAGTGGATGTAATCCATTAGTTTTGCCAGAGGCTTTTGACAGGTTGCTGAACAAGAGGCTGTTAAATAAGATAGGGGCCCATGAAGTTAGGGGCAAGGTACTGGCATTGGTAGAGGATTGGCTGAATCACAAAAGACAGACAGGAAGGATAAATGGATCATTTTCAGGATACCAGTGACGAGTGGAGTTCTGTGGGGTTTCCGTGTGAGGACCACAACTATTCACGCTAGACATTAATAATTTCGACGGAGGAACCAAGAGCATTGTTGCTAAATTTTCGGATGAAAGAAAGATAGGTGGAGGGGCATGTAGGTGAGGAAGGGGGAGGCTGCAAAAGAACTCGGACATGCTCGCCAAGTGGGCAAAGAAGTTACAGATGGAGGGAAATGTGGGAATGTGTGAGGTTATACACTTTGTCAGGAAAAGTGAAGGAATGAATAATTTTCTAAAAGTAAGAAATTCAAGCGCAAACAAACTTGGGAATTTTACTTCAGGATTCTTTTCAGGTTAACATGCAGGTTCACTTGGCTTTGGAAGGTAAATGCAATGCTGGAACTCATTTCAAGAGGGCTAGAAAATAAAGAAGCGAACTATACTACTGAGGTTCTATAAGGCTCCTGTCAGATCACATTTGAAATACTGTCCGCACATCTGGGCCCTGTATCAATGGAAAGATGAGCTGGAGGTAGGCTTGTGGGGTAAAAGTGATTTACAGCAATGATCTCAGTGATGAGGGCTTTATCATATGAGAAGCGTTTGAGGCTTCCAGGTCTTCACTCAGAGTTTATAAGGATGAGGGAGATCTAATTGAATCGTATCGATTCATACGAGGCCTGGAAAGAGAAGATATGGAGAAGATGCTTCCACTCAAAGAGGAGGCTGCTATTCCAGGACCACAGCCTCAGAGGAACGGAATGACCTTTATAACTAAGATGAGGATGAATTTCTTCAGACAAGGGATAGTGAATCTGTGGAAGTCATCACTGCAGCGGAGTCTGGAGGACAAGTCATTGAGTTTATTTATGACAGAAATAAACAGGTTCTGGATTGGTAAAGGAATCATGGTTTGTGTGGAGAAGGCAGAAGAATGGAATTAAGAAACACAACAGCAATTAACGAACAGTGGAACAGATTCAATGGGCTCAATGGCATAATTCTGTTCAGAAACCTTACGGGCTTACAGACAATTCATATTCGTGAATTTGTTGTTGAAATTGAGAAATGTGGATTCATTACAAACGGCTTTAATTTAAGTACTGTCAATGCCAAGGTATAAATGATGGTGATAGTTAAAGCAAACTGTTCAGATTTGTTTAAAAAACAAGTTTTCGAGAAGCAGTGGCAGGTTATTTTATAATAATTTGGGATTCTCTGACCAGCATTTTCTTCTTCTCTCCAGTTGTCCTTGTAAAAGGAGTGTTAAACCGCCTTCAAATATTCATCTAGTCCATTTGCTGTATTTAGACGCAGAATGATTTTGGGCATAAATTCTGCAATTTTAACCAGCAGCAATCGAGGAATTGTTATGTTTCATTGAGTATATTATCTCTCCTCACTGCTTGATTTTTTTAAAATTCATTTTTTGAGATGTGGGTGTTGCTGGCTGGCTAGCACGTCTTGCCCATCTCCAGTTGACTCTGAGAAAGTCATAGTAAGCTGCTTTCTTGAACTGCTGCAGTCCACCAGCTGTGGGTTGACCCCAATGCTATGAGGGAGGGAATTTCAGGAGTTTGGCTCAGTGACAGTAAAGGGACTGCGATATATTTCCAAGTCAGGATGGTGAGCGGCTTGGAGGAGATGTTGATGGTGGTGGTGTCCATATATCTACTGGCTCTTCTCTTTCTGGATGGAAGTGGTCATGGGTTTGAAATGTGCTGCCTAGGGATCTTTGGTGAAATTTTGCATCGTATCTCATAGTTAGTACACACTGCAGCTACTCAGCATCGGTGGCCGAGGGAGTGAATGCTTATGAATGCAGTGTCAATTAAGCAGGTTGTTTTGTCCTGGATGGTGTCAAGCTTCTTGAGTGTTGTTGGGGATGCACCTGGGGAGTATTATGTATTCCATTACATTGTGGATGTGTGCCTTGCAGATGGTGTTCAGGTTTTGAAGAGTCAGGAGGTGAGTTACTCACTGCAGCATGCCAGGCCTCTGACCTGCTCTTGTAGCCACCGTGTTTATGTGTTGCATCCAGTTGAGTTTCTGATCAACGACAACTCCAAAGATGTTGATAGTGAGGGATTCAGTGATGGTAACACCATTGAAAGTTAAGAAATGATGACAAGATTGCCTTTTATTGGTCATGGTCATAGCTTGGCATTTATGTGGCATAATGTTACTTGCTACTTGTTAGCCCAAGCCTGGATATTGTTCAGAGATCATTCCATTTGAACAGGGACTACTTCAGGCTCTGAGGAGTTGTGAATATTGTGCAATCATCAGTGAACATATCTGCTTCTGACCTTATGATGGAGGAAAGGTCATTGATGAAGCAGCTGAAGGTGGTTTGCCCTAGGACACGACTCTCAGGAACTCATGCAGAGATGTCGTGGAGCTGAGATTATTGACTCCTAACAACCATGACCAGCAATCTATGTGTCAGGTAACAACTGGAGAGTCTGCTCTTTGTTACCAACGGTTTCCAGTTTTCATTGGACTCCTTGATGCCACACTTGGTCGAATGTAGCGTTGATATCAACATCAGTCACTCTCACCTCATCTCTGGAGTTCAGTGCTATTATCATGTTCGAACCAAAACTGGGCATCTCTAAGCAGGTTTTGCTGAGAGGTGATGCTCAATAGTACTGTTGATGACACCTTCCACCACTTTACTGATAATCGACAGTAGACTGATGGGGTAGCAATTGACTGGGTTGGGTTTGTCCTTTTTTATGTACAGGACATACGTGAGCAATTGTCTACATTCTCAGGTAGATGCCAGTGTTACAACAGTGCTGGAACAACATGCTTAGGAAGCAGCAAGTTCTGTAGCACATGTCTTCAGTATTTCCAGAGTGTTGTCAGGGCCTGTAGGCTTTGCAATTTCCAGTCCTTCCAACTGTTTCTTGATATCACGTGAAGCAAATCTAATCAGTTGAAGAATTATATCAGTAATGTTGGGGGACACTGGAGGAGGCTGAGATAAATTATCCACGCAGCACTTCTAGCTGAAGGTTGCTGCAAAACCTTCAGCCTTATCTTTTCACAGATGTGCTGGGCTCTTCCATCATTAAGAATGGGGATATTTGTTGAGCCTCCTCCTTCAGTCAGTTGTTTAACCGTCCACCACCATTTACGACTGAATGTGGCAGGCATTCAGAGCTTAGAGCAGATACATTAGTTGTAGGGTCACTTTGCTCAATCACTTGTTTTGTATGCTTTTTGCTGTGCAAATAGCCCTGTTTGGGAGCTTCATCAGTTTGATACTTGAATTTCAGGCATGCCTGGTGCTGCTCCTGTTTCTCTCTTTTGAAACGGAATTGATTACCTGGCTTGGTTGGGGTGAAATGGGGGATATGTCAGACTATGAAGTTGCGGAATGTGCTGGAGTACAATCCTGCTACTGCTGATGGTCTACAGCTCTTCAAGGATCGAGAGTGTGATGCTAGAAACGCACAGCAGGTCAGGGAGCATCCAAGGAGCAAGAGAATTGACGTTTCGGGCATATGCCCTTCAATAGGAATGATGCTTTATGCCCAAAATATCGATTCTCCTGCTCTTTAGATGCTGCCTGATCTGCTGTGTTTTTCCAGCACCACACTCTCGACTCTGATCCCCAGCATCTGCAGTCCTCAGTAGTGCTGTTGCTGAGCCACCTCAGGAATGAGCATTGAAGTGCCCCACCCAGAGTATGTTTTGTGCCCTTACCAACTTCAGTGCTTCCTCTAAATATTGTTCAACATGGAGGAATATCAATTTTTCTTCTTTTTGTTAACTCACTTGTGAGATAAAAGCATCACTGGCAGGGCCGATATATGTTGCCCATTTACACTTGTCCATCGATAAATTGGTATTGAGCTGCATTTTTGAACCAGTGCTGTCCATGAGTTGCAGGTAGACCACAGTGCCATTTGGGAGGGAATTTCAGGAATCTGATCCACCAACAATAAAAGAATGATGCAACATTACCAAATCATAATGATGAGCGGCTTGGAGTGACTTTTAGATGTTGCAGTGACCATGTGTTTGCTGCCCTTCTGGACTGAAGTGGTATTTGGTTGGGACTATACAATCTAAGCGCCTTTGGTGAATTTCTGCTCATTGCTGCTACTGGAGTATCTGAACTTTTGTAGATGTAGTCCAGTCAGTGAGCTGATTTCTCATTGATGATGTCAAGCTTCTTAAATGTTGCTGGAGCTGCACACATTCAGGCAAATGGGGAGTATTCCGTCACACTTTTAATCTCTGCCTTGTCAATGTTAGGCAGAATCTGGGGAGTGAGGAGATAAGTTACTCGTTGCAGAGTTCCATGCATTTACACTGTTCTCTTAACCACTGAATTTATATGTCACGTCCAGTTCCTAGCCAATGGTAACTCCCTGAATGTTCATGATAAGGAATCGGTGATGGTATTGCCATCGAATGTCAAGGGGTGATGGTTAGCTTGACCCTTGTGTCACTAGTATTACTGGTAATGAAAGGCATCTGGGAAACTACGTGTTCCCTTCTTCCTGGCATTCCCTGAGCTTCCACCTGTTGCAACAGTTGATCTCACAACTTTATCAAACAACATCTGAGCCCGAGATCCAACCCTTTGTCATGACAAACACTGTTGCTGCACTCTCACCCTGTCAACGTCAGGATGATGGAAACCATTACTTACAGCACCTCCTCCCTTCATTAACAGGCACACAATAATGATGATCGGATCACACATATTCTCTCCAACCCCCAATAACCTCCTTGCTTACAGATAATATATCCAGCTCTGCCTCAATAATATCCAATGAATCTGCATCCAAAACCTTTTGAGACAGAGAATCTCAATAACTCTGTGTTAAATGAACGACCCTTTTGTTTAAACACGTTGGCAATTTTTTTTTTCCATACCAAAATACATTTACCCAGTCAAGCTAGCAAGAGACTTTATCTCTTTCAATAAAGTCATCTCTTACTCTTCTAAATTGCAAAGGACAAAACCTTGGTTTGTCCAACCTTTCCTTGTAAGACAACCTGCCCCGTCCATATACTATGCTGAATAGGCTGGGGCTGTTTTCCCATAGCATCGCAGGCTAAGGGGTAAACGTCTAGAGGGTTATAAAACCATGGATTTGGCAAATAGACAAGGACACTTCCCTGGGGTGGGGTAGTCCAGAACTAGAGGGTATAGGTTTAGAATGAGAGGGAAAATATTTAAAAGGGGCGTTCGTTGCAATTTTATTATATATGCAGAGGTTGGTGCTCCTATGAAATTGAGCAGCTAGAGGAAGTTGCGTAGGCTGGTACAATTACAACATTTAAAAGGCATTTTGATGTGTTTATGAATAGGAAAGGTTTACAAGGATATGGGTCAAATTCAGGAAAAAAGGGATGAGATTAATTTAGAATATCTGGTCGGCATGGACAAGTTGGACCAAAAGATCTGTTTTCACGCTGGACATCTCTATGACCCTTTGCTGATAAACTATATATCAACTGCATCAAGTGAACTAAGTTATTCTTAAAGAATATGACCAACACTTCATACAATGCACCACATGATGTGTCAAAGTTGCCCTTTATAACATCAGCAGAAACTACACAAAACTCCCAATTTTATATTCAATTCCTCTTACGATAACCAGTAGCATTCTAATGAATTTCCGAATTAATTTTGACATCTGCATACTACTCTTTTGGGATTAATGAATGAACACACTCACACTTGTCTCAGAAGAATTTATTTTACTGTTGCACCTGTCATAATCGGTCTTGTGAGGGATTAGCAATCTATGAGTCCTCTCACAGTAGGTATGTGGTAGGACAGTGAATATATCAGAAGGTAAGGATTTCCAGCTCTTCATAGTTAATGATTGGCTCTAGATGGCGATAGTCATTGACTGATGTCATCTGCCGATGGGTTCATAAAGTTGTCAGTTATCAATTATCCCATTTTCTTCATTAGGTTTTGCTATTCTTAGTTTCCAAAGATAACAGATAATTTGAAATGTTGTTAACATCATTGTTAAAGTAAAAGGAAGGCATTTGCAGTTTGTACTCAATAATTGATATCCTGGAGCTTATGTCCCAATCTTCACCTCATTTGTTCAAACTCCCATGAAATCAAACAGATATATCTCAGTAGAGTATTTCTTTTGCTTTTGGTTCTGCCGTGTTTGAATATCGGAAAACACTTTCAAGTTGCACTTTATAATTTAAAGGCAAATGTTTTGCCGAAGATCAAAAACACTAACTTCAAGAAATTTTTATACAAGGTATGCTAAGTCTAAAGGATTATACAATTGCAAAATAAAGCATTTGTAACTAAGTTAAACTTAACACGAGTGTTGAACTTACTTAAAAGAAGAAAACAAGCTGGTACAAGGATACAGCTGTGATTACGATTTCTTGATGAGGACGAAAAGCTGGGAATCGACTCATTCTGTCTTGTCGAAAATTGGAAGCCTGAATCTATGTTCCATATAAACTAAAACTTCACCAGTAACTGTGATTCAATAATATTAGATTAATGTCTTCTAGTATTTCATCGTGCATTTCAAAGAAAGCTAAGAATAGTCACATCATGTGATAGTATCAAGATCTGCATTAGTTATAATTAAACCCAATAATATCAAATTAGCTTGTTCAATGAATATAATTCATGTCTTTATAACTAAGCTACGTCAATCGTGAAATGCAAGTTTCTCTAATCTATTTACATGTCAGAGGATTGGGATTGTTTAAGAACTAACAAAAGATGATCAAAGCATAATAAACATAGGTAATACCAACTTTCCGAGTAAACCTGAAATGAATATTAAGAACTAACAAAAGATTACTGCAGAAAATAAATAGGGACAATATAAACTTTTAGAGTAAATCTTAAAGGAATATTAACATGGACAACAAAAGCTTATTTCAACATAAAACAATCAAGAAAGAGAACATTGGTCTGTGAGAGATTTGGGCAGAGGAAAATGAAATGAGAAACCAGAAAGTGGCTGGGGAGTTAATTCAATTTTACATCAATTTTAATTGTTGAAAGTACAGATAACAACCCAAAGTGGTAAAGAATCAAGTGGGAAAAGGTGGAGATTAAGCACATGCAATAATTGGTGCAGGAGAGTAAATGCTAGGGAAACTAATGCGGCTAAAAGCTAATATGTCACACGGATCTGATAGGATGTATCCCAAAATAGTAAAGAATAAAAGTACAGAGACATTGGATTGAATAGTAGCAATCTTCCAAGACTCCAAATTTTGGAAAAGTACCAGAAGGTTGGAAAACATATTGCTTTTATTCATAAGGGAAGGACACAAAAATAAGTTAACTACATTTTACTAAGCTTATGGTGGGGAAAATTTTGAGTGCAATTTAAATAACATCAGAGCACTGAGAAACGCATAGATTAAGTACATTTGGGATGTTTTCATATTCAGAAAATCATGTCTAACAAATGTATTCTACTTCTTTGAAGCAGTTAATTTAATATCTTTGAGCTTCCAGAAGATATTTGATATTTTTGCACACTCCCATGACCAGATTTATTTTCCTCCTGCCGAATTCAATTGCACGTTCCCAATGTTCAACCAGCAATTTCAAACCCTTCCAAAAAGGAGTAAATACTGCAGTGAGTATCTTAGAACACACTCTGATAGGAAATAATCAGCTTTCTTTGTACAAGTCCCTCATTATCGGAATCGTTCTTTCCCATTAGACGTGCAGAAAATAATAAGAAATGTGTGCATGTAACTTTGTCCGTAAGAGTTGCCAGCTGCATGGATCAGGGTCATACACACCCAGGTACTGCCACTTGTGAGAAAAATTTTAAGGGGAAATCAAGAACGGATTGTTCAGATTTATCCTCAAGATACAGCTGCAAGGGGTAAAACAAGCGTTTCCTTTTCAACATTTGACAGTGGTAGTGACAGGTTTCTTTTGATGTCAAAGGGCAAGATGGGAATTTCTTTTCCTTCCATGATTAATCGTGAGGCGTTGTGAGCTGTGTGGTGAGTCCTCTCCGAAAGTAGTGTGGAACATGGTTACTTTAGAATTAATCAGCATAGCAAACAAATATTAGAAATATTCTGCAAATGCTTATTCCTACTTTCAATAGACATGGGAGTGTGACTTACTATTACTGTTTTCCTAGCATTCCTTCACTTATATAATACACCTCTGAGTATTTTTAATTGTTTTGTTTATTAAGGAATTTGATAAATAACGTAACTGGATGTTTCATCGTGCTCTTGAATTGCTGTCTGAACTTGGATTGGGTCACCACATAAATAAATGCGTTTGTGCAGCAATTTAAACTGGCCAGCATAATTGCAAATTCAGATAACATATATAAAGAATCATTGTAATGTTCTGGGATAATTCCAATGATGTTGTAAAAGCAGAAGTCGACAACGTACACAAGCCACAAAAGAATGAAGCTGCCAGATATTGCAAAGAGTAAAATCATAGACTTCCTTCTGCTCACCATCTCTGGGTCATGGTGATTCTCCCCTTCACAATGAACCCTCAGTCCCTTACGGACCTGGCTGATGACTAAAATATATCAGAGCATTGAATAACAAAATTAAAACATATGGAAGCAATGGAGATAAAAGTTTATCAAACCAGTCAAATGCCATCCAGCCAGGATCAGTGTAGTAGCTTCCTTTCTCATTACAAAACCAGGTAACATTGTTAATTATCTCCCCAGCTTCAAAGGTAAAGTAAAATGGAATGTCCTTTAAACAGATCAAAATGCAAGTTGTTGTTAAAATCACACTTGCGTTTTTCCCAGTACAATATTTTGTTCTCAGCTTCTGACAACAAATGGACACAAATCGATCAAAAGAGAAAGTGACAGTGAACCAGACTGAACATTCTGAGGCTGCATAAAACAGGACAATGATTACACTACAGACAGGAGTGATGTTCAGGAAAGGAACTATGAAAGAATAAGAATTAATCCTCCACAATATGATCCCATTGATGATAACCATTAGATCTGCCATTGCCATGGACACCAGATAGCGAATGGTGCAGGTCGAGAGGCCACATCTTCCACTTGAGATTATTACAATTGCCGTTAAATTAACTGTAAAATACAATGCGTGAATTACAAAATTTGAGAGTGAGGGGAAAGAGGTATCTTGAGGATCAGAAGAAAACTCTCATAAATCAATGCAATAAATGGATCAAAAAAACCTTCACAAATTAACATCTGAAACATGGCAATTGGTGTTGCAACTTAGGAGGACTAAAGATGTGCATATTTACATATAATTTAAAGTCTCAAAGTAATTCAGTAACATCATAAAACAATAAACAATACATGGAGATTTATTTGTATAATAGATGAAATAAACTAAAAATCAGCAATTACAGAAAACTCTTAAAAATCAAACATCACCAGATTATGTCCAAGAGGTTTATTTGGAAGCACTAGCTTTCAGAACATCCCACCTACATCAGATGGTGATGAAGGAGTGGTGTTCTGAAAGCTCGTGCTTCCAAATAAACCTGTTACACTATAACCTGGTATCGTGTGATTTTGAATTTTGTCCACCCCAGTCCAACACCAACATCTCAAAGTCAATAAAACTCTTTGGAATATAATTAATGAAATTTGCACAATTGTGATCTACATGTTGATAAATGAGATGTTGAACAACAGAAATGTTGCAACTTTTTTCCGGGAAAAGGCATAGTTTGAGGCAGATGCAATAAAAGCCTGAATAAATTCTGAATTGTTTGCTAGGGTGGTCACACATAAGATATTTCCAGTTTTGGAACCTCTACTTGAAGCAGTTATCATCACAATGATGTTAATTAAACATGGTTTACATGAAAGACGAATATCTTTAAGCAGATAATGGTTAACATATGAAAGACACTTTAACTTGATGCAGTTGTGGTGAATAGCACAGAATTCAACCAGGGAAAAATTGGAAGGGACATGAATTAATTTACAACAGAATATCGTCATCATTTGGCAAAGTAAAGAGGGGTGAGAGAAATCTCATTTGGAATATTAGCATCGACAGCAATTAAGTTACATGTTCTAATGCTGACTGTTTTATGTCATTCTGAGTAACTTGAATATTAATGCAACATTTTCAGTATCATTTTATTATTTCATGGATCAGATTTTTATTTATTGAATCAATGAACTATTCATTTCTTTACTAATGATTTAACAACATTAATATTTATAGTTCTCAGACTGATTGCTGTGTGTATCAATGGCTGACTTATATCAATATAATTCAATTGCATGCATCTTGTCATAATGAGAGATAATCAGAAAGCCTGCTATGTGTTCAGCCACTGAACCAAAAGGTAATTACTGGTCCATCAAATATCAGTTAGAGAAGTGGACAATTTAACAATCACAATGGAATGTTCAGTTCTATAATGGGTAGATAATGAATGAGAACAGCAATCACAATACAATAATTCGAGGACTGTTCGAAGAAACTGATCATTTACAACCAAAACAATGAAAGTGTTTGCAGTAACTACTTTCAGGCTAAGAACAAGTCGCTGCACAGATGATTTGAATGAAATTAGTCATGCTATGCTACTATTTCCCTGTTAATAAATAGATACCATCTGTTCCTTTTCGTACAGATCAAGTGAAAGTAAATCAATATTGATCAACTTCAAACAACGCGATAATTTCTCTTGGCTATGTATTTCATTGGCCATGTTTTTCCCTTGGCTATCTTTATAAACTCATGAGACCACTCCATGGATTTCAGGAATCTGTCACTGAATGAATCATACGAAAATTGAAGTAACTTGCTCCACTGCAATTAGTGATGCACACTGAGCATTATTCAAAATGACAGACACATGGTCACTAATTTTTTTAGATTAGATTAGATTACAGTGTGGAAACAGGCCCTTCGGCCCAACAAGTCCACACCGACCCGCCGAAGCGAAACCCACCCATACCCCTACATTTACCCCTTACCTAACACTACGGGCAATTTAGCATGGCCAATTCACCTGACCCTGCACATCTTTGGACTGTGGGAGGAAACCGGAGCACCCGGAGGAAACCCACGCAGACACGGGGAGAACGTGCAAACTCCACACAGTCAGTCGCCTGAGGCGGGAATTGAACCCAGGTCTCTGGTGCTGTGAGGCAGCAGTGCTAACCACTGTGCCACCGTGCTGCCCACGAATTGCTCAATTCCCAAGTGGAAATTGGGATTTTAATGTTGAATGCTCAATTCTGGCCACAGACTCAGAATTCTGCACTAAGTTTTTCTCACAATACCTTTTTCTGCACAGTGTTACAAGTCTTGTTCTGCTGTGTACAAACTTTCATTGAAGGTAATACAGTGTTTTAGCTTTTATTAATAGAGGGATCGAGTTCCGGAGCCATGAATGTATGCTACAGCTGTACAAAACTCTGGTGCGCCCGCACTTGGAGTATTGGATACAATTCTGGTCAACGCATTATAAGAAGGATGTGGAACCTTTGGAAAGGGTGCAGAGGAGATTTACTAAGATGTTGCCTGGTATGGGGTGATGGTCTTACGAAGAAAGGCTGAGGGACTTGAGGCTGTTTTCGTTGGAGAGAAGAAGATTGAGAGATGACTTAATAGTGACATATAAGATAATCAGAGGGTTAGATAGGGTGGATAGAGAGAGTCTTTTTCCAAGTATGGTGAAGGCGAGCACGAGGGGGCATAGCTTTAAATTGAGAGGTGATAGATATAGGACAGACTTCAGAGGTAATTTCTTTACTCTGAGAGTAGTAAGGGTATGGAATGCTTTGCCTGCAACGGTAGTAGATTCGCCAACTTTAAGTGCATTTAAGTCGTCATTGGACAAGCATATGGACGTACATGGAATAGTGTAGGTTAGGTGGGCTTCAGATTGGTATGACAGGTCAGCGCAACATTGAGGGCCGAAGGACCTGTACTGCGCTGTAATGTTCTATGTTCTATGTTATAATGTTACAATCGAGAGATTCATGAGTTACAAACAAGCTTGTTGTTCGTCTCAACAATGGATTGAAAAAGCAGATGCAATTCAGGATGCTTCAATGACAATGTGATATCACTGATCAAGTGTCTCCATAATGTATGCTACTACATCATACAACATTATCAGTCATAGTAAACCAGAATCGAGGCAGAGTTGAACAATGTCAATGGTCATAATCACTTACCAGGGACACCAATCACAGAAAGAATTGTGTAGTATATTTTCATTATGCTGTGAAATGTTTTCATATTTTTCCAATCCTCACTTGTGAAGTAATTCCACAGGAATCTCTACGAATGAAGTTCTGAGGTAATGCATGCACAGAGCCTTTAATTTATATCCAGTGATATCTCCTTGATGGATTCAAACATCATTAAACCTTGATGCGCATTGAGAAACAGTTGGCAAATATGTTATAACACCTGAGTAAACTCCCTGTTGTAATGGAATACACCTAGTACTCATTGAATTGTTAAGACATAAGCAGTAATTAATTTTGATCACCTCAATTCACAAGTGGAAATTGGGATTTTTAGTCTTTCAGTATTGGTTTTGATTATTCGAACAAAACCAAGTCATTCTCTGCATTTCACATTGTTCCATGGATCACAAAATTCTGTTGTTTTTTTTTTCAGTCAAATTTTAGAGTGTCCTCCAAGGACTGTTGCACTTCAATCCTGAATGCAATTGTCTTTTTCAAGTGTGGTTATTTCGTTTAATAGATCAAATTTGTAATGTGTATCCTCAAGCTGCTATAGTTCCTCAACCTGATGCTATAATAAGAAATCACCATCCATCTAAGGACTCCCCATACTGATGTCTGCTTCAGCTTTGCACAATATTCCAAAATATAATTAGGCCATTCAGGGAGCCCTCATCCCCACTTATTTTAACATGTCAAACATAAGCAACTTGGTAATTAATGCAGGACTTGAACGATGAGCAGGGAGGGCAACTCAACATTTCAAGTTACAGGCTTTGTAGGCAAGATATCAAAGATGTTGACATTTGCACTGCTGGTTAACTAAGCTTTCATAACTGTGAGGTGGGACACGCTTATATAAGGATAATCAAACATGAACATAAGTTTGAAAGTAATGACATTCATAGGAGCCCAACTGACACTGTGTTACAGAACCAACTCGAAGCTGGAACGAGAGCGAAGTAGGAAGGTAAGTCTCAAATAAATGCAAAAAAAGAAGTCAGGCTTCTTGGGATTCGATTGGCCCAAATATTAACTGGGCTAGAAACGACGTATAAAGAAAGGAATGGGATGAAATCTTGAAACGGACAGAGTAAGATGCCTATGAGCTACTTCTTTCTAACCCAATAAGAAAGGAGAAAATAAAGGGGTTGTGAATAATTTGGACAGTTTGAAGAGCTATAGATGAATCAACTCTTTTTCAAAGTGTTCAAAATTCAAGTGGATGTGGTCTAATTATAGAAAATGATAAATATTTACAATGTATAAAATCTTTCTTGACGGGGTGTTAGTTGAGCTGGCCTTTAATTTCGCTGAAGCGATCTGGAGGAGCATCTAGATTTGGAAGATCAGATGGCAGCATTGAAAATGTAGTGCTTTTCTACATGTATATCTTTTAATGAATATAGAAATAACAAACTTACAGACATGTGACAGGCTAGTCACAAGTTAAAACACATGAAAAACACAGGAAAATGGCAAGTTGAATCTTACATTACAGGGTGACGGGAAGTAAAAAGTTTGCAAAAGTTAATAAGTGTTTTTTTATAGTGGGAAGGCTATTCGTGAAGAAGTTCTCCAGATTTCGAGACTGAATTCCTTACTCACTAAACAAAAAAAACTGAAAGAACTGGAAATCAGAAACAAAATCATAAATTGCTGGAAAAACTCAGCATGGCTGGCAGAATCTGTGGAGAGAAAGGAGATTTGAGGTTCTAGGTCCATTGACCCTTCTTCGGACATGTATTCATTCAGGCTGCAGAAGACCTTGGACTTAGAGGGGAAATGTCCAGTTGTTGTGGTCCACCTGCCAATGAATGGTGTAGGTAGAAAGAGGAAAGTGGTCCTGCTAAGGGAATATGAACAAGTAGGAGATAAATTTAAAAGCATAAACAAAATGGATGACTACCTGAGCCAGGATTTCATTGGCGAACGCTCAACAAGATTAAAGAGGTAAAGGCTCAGCTCAAGGATTGCTTAGGAGAAACGGTTTTGAGTTCATGAGATATTAGCACCAGTACCTTTGAAATACTGAACTGTTCCAGGTATTATGGGCTCTATCAAAATCATTTTCAGTCCAGAGTCAAGATGAATGGCACAATTAGAGATCTTGATAGGGTTTAAATTAAGTAGTGGGGATGCAGTGTGGGGGTGTCAGTTTCTGCCTCTTTAAAAACTTGGAAAATTTGAAAGGCAGGCAGGGCTCAACACAGGTTAAAGTCTTCAGAACAAGTGGTAATTCAGAGAGTCTGAAAAGAGTCAGAAATCTAAACTTAAGGGGGGCAGATGAGGGAACAACTACAAGAAAGAGGGCAGTCAATGCAGGACTGAGGGTGTTGTACATAAACACAGGCAGTATATGAAACAAGATAAATGAGCTTGTAATGCAGTTTGAAGTTGGATGGTACAATATTATGGGTATGATAGAGATGTACCTGAAAGAGAAGTGAAGGCTAAGAACTATACAAAGTTACATGTCCTGTTGTAAGGGTAGGCAGATTTCCAGAGGGAGCGGGGATACCTTTTTTGTAAGAAACGAAATTACATTAATAACAAGAAATAGAGTCAGAAGACATAGATTCTTTGAGGGTAGAGTTGAGGAACTGCAAAGGGAAACAGACCCTGATGACAAGTTTGTACAAGCCTCCTCGCAGTAGTCAGTATATTCAGAAGGAAATAGATCCAGAGACAAAAAATAGTGTAAGAAAGGCACTGTTACAATCATCATGTGAGAGTCCAATTTGCAGATGGACAGGGAAAATCGTTTCATGGCCAATCTCAAGGAAACAAATTTGTGGAATGTCTACATTTTTTTTTCTCTCTGGTGGGGAGCTACATTCCGTCGAACCCATTCAAAGATAGGCAGTTATGGATTTAAAGATGTGTAATGAATCAGACATAATTAGGGAGGTAGGGAGGTGACAGCGAAGGATCCCTTGGGGACAGTGGCCCTAATATGAAAGCATTCACCCTGCGGTTTCAGAGGAAGAAGCTTGATGGAAGATGTAATGGTGTTGCAAGTGACTAAAGATAACTGCAAAGACATGAGCAAGGAGCTGGTCAGAGTTGATTGGAAGGAAAGCTGGCAGGGAAAATGGTGGAGCAGCAATAGCAGGGGTTTCTCGGGGTAATTTGCAACGTACAGCAAAGATTCATCCCAAGGAAGAAGAAACATATTATTGGGAGGATGGGGCAATCATGGCTGACCGCAGACATCAGGGACAACACTGACGCAAGATGAAAAGCAGAAGATTAGTTGTAAGCCAGCGGAGTGGAACATTCTTAAAAAACAGCAGAACATAACTGAAAGAGTAATAAGGAGAGACGAGGTGAAACATGCGAGCAAGATAGCAAGTTATATAACAGATTGTATGAGTCTTTTTTTTATTTTTCTGTTTTCTTATGATTGGTTTCAAGGATGAATTCCATGATTTTAACCAAGCAGTAATAAAGGAATAGTGAAATTTAAAGCTCAGATTGGTGTTTCCATGTGCATACTGCCCTTGTCCTTCCAGGTGTTACTAAACCTGGGATTGAAAGAAGACACTCTGGGAATTTTGGTCAATGTGTTCAGTATATCTTACAGACTGCTCTGTCTTGGAATGGTATTAAGTTATTGATTGCAGTTTGAGCTGCTTCCTGATAGACAATGAACACTGCACATTCTTCACCAATCCTTCTTGCTACATCTTCAAATTTCAATTAAGCTCATAATGAAGCCATCTAAACTATCCTTGATTGATTTGTGTCTAGTTAATTAACCATTATTCTTATCTCTCATATTGATTCCAGTATCTTGGCCATCACGGAGGTCAGACCAACTAATCTTGTAATGATGCTGCTCCTTTAACAAGGTGATGTTGTCCTTGGCTTTTGTTTTCCAGAGAGATTGTAAAAGACACTCCAAAACGTCGAAGTGTGAAGAGTTAGAGGGCCAATTTGATTATAGCTGACATACTGCCTCACTCAAAAAGATTTCAAGTCTTTTAAAAAAAGGCACTTGCACAATGAAAGGGGAGTGGTTCAGCTTTTCCCTGGCTTGATCGGTTTGGCACTCTGGCTATTTATTGAAAGCAGTCAGGCAGCTTGAGACTGCTAGTCCAAGAAACAGCTACATGGAAGAGGATGTTCCATGCTGCCATCTCTCTCTCTCTCTCCTGCAAGACTTTGTTTTTGGTTTTACCTTTTGTGCCAAGGGGTGTTCACGGAGATTGTTGCAAGTATTTGAAACACCATCATTAATTTGGGATAATCTGTTGGATTTTGGATAGGTTAAGTTATTTGGTATTCTGTCCTCTTTGGTAATATTCTCAATAAATTCTGTTTTGTTTAGAACTAAGTGGTTGACCAGCTGCATCCCTCCTGGAATATCTGCATTTCACCTTCTTAAAACAATGAGCAAAGTTAGGGTCTGGGCTACTTTATTGAAATGTTTTGAGGGATTCTGGCCTGGTCCATAACGATCATGACCTATTTGGCCTATTCATTGCTTTTCCCTGATTGTTAATGGTAGCAGACTCCAATTCTCCATTATCTTGCCTGTACTTAATGAGAGTTGGAAAATTCCTCAGACCATTGCTGTCAAGTTTTCTTTAACACATTATCTTAAAGTGTATCTGGCCCTAGTGATTTAACCAGCTTCAAGAATTGAAGACCCTCCAGTATATCCCTTGTCATAATGCCTATTTTGTTTAACACTGCATACTCGTGCTTTTCATTTAGAATGTCTGCTCCTTTTTGAGGGGGCAGAATACTCATTTAGAATTCTGTCTACATCTTCAGCAAACAGGCACAACTTAGTACATGCATTCCTAATATACCCATCATTATTATTGTTCAGCCACTGATAAAACATTGTTTCATTTTGTTTAATTTTACCTCCCAATGTTTTTTTTTTACTTGTTTGTTTTCATAATATTCTAGTTCACTTCGTCCTCTCCTACTTTCCATACATCTAAAAGCTTCTAAATATATCATATTTTTGGGATTGTTGTCAACTCTAATTTTCTGCACTCTGCTTCTGGATAACCGGCAAACTCCAGACTTGGTGATACCACATATTTTATTTTTTTGGGGGGCGAGGTTAAGCCTGCATGACCCTTAGACTCAAATACCCCCTGTAGATTTGCATTAGCCGTTCCCTTCAGTAACTGTACTTTGTCCACTTTTGCCAGGTGAGATCTAATCTTCATAAAGTTTGTATTGTCCCAGTTTAAATTTTTACTTTTGTTATATTTTTGTTCTTTTCTGTAATAATGTTAAATCTAATTGAATGATGGTCATTATTTCCAAAATGCTGTCCCACTCTTACTTGATCCCCATTCCCAGCTTCATTTCCTGTGACTAAATCTAGAATTGCAGCCTCTCTTATTGCATTTTATGTGCTGGCTAAAAATGTTGTCCTGAATGCAGTCCAAGAACTTTGTGTATTCTGCGCCTTTCAAGTTGCTTGTACCTCAGCATTTAGCCAGTTTATACCTTACTATTACCACTCTATTGGTTCTGCACTCAGCTGCTGCCTATATGTTTGCCCGTCTAACACACTTCCGTTATTTGTGGTCCATAGTGGAAAAACATTTCTGAGCTTAACCTGAAGGACATAATTTGATGTTTTGTTTTGTATACCACCCAACCTCACTGCTGTGAATGACTTTTCTTATAATTTTTAATTCATTGCTGGCTGGGACAGCAATTATTGTCCATCCCTAGTTGCCCTCGAGAATGTAGTGGTTGTTAAACCACTGCAGTCATTGTGCTGTAGGTTGACCCACAATGCCATTAGGGAAGTAAATACAGAAAGTTAGCTCAATGGCAATGAAGAAATGGTGATACATTTGTGCATCAAGACGATGAAAAGCTTGGAGTGACTCAAATGCGTTGTTGTTCCAATGGATTTACGATCCTTATCTTTCTCGATTGAATTGGTCATGGGTTCTGGAAATGTGCAACCTAAGTAGCTCTGGTGACTTTCTGCAATCTCCTGTAACTGGAGTGGCTGGCATATTTTTTTGTGTGGGTGCAATCAGCAGGCTGCTTTGTTCTGGATGGTGTCGAACTTCTTGAGTATTGTTGGAGCTGCACCCATCCAGGCAAATAGGGTGTATTCCATCACACTGCCAACTTGTGCCTTGCAGCTGATGGACAGGCTTTGGGATGTCAGGAGGCGAGTTACTTGTTGCAGAATTACTAGCCTCTGACTCGATCTGTTAGCAACCATATGTATGTGACCAATCCTTCTTTCTAGTCAATGGTAACTCCCTGAACGTTAATAAGTGCCATTGAATGTCAAGAAGCAGTGGTTAAATTGTCCCTATGGGTGATCATCAGTGTCTAGCACTCCTGTGGTGGGAATGATTCTTGTCAGCCCAAACCTGGATATTATCAAAGTTTACTTCTTGAAACCTGGAGTGTTTCAGTATCTGAGAAAGTAGTGCAATCATCGGCAAATATCCCTACTTCTGACCTTATGAGGGAGGGGATGTCATTGGTAAAGTAGCTGAAGGTGATTGGCCCAGGAAATTAGCCTGAGGAATTGCAGCAGTGATGTCCCGGAGCTGACATTACTGACAACTACCAAATGCAACCATTTTCCTTTTAATCAGGTATGACTCCAACTAGTTATATCACATACAAATACATTTTCAAACATTTTTTTAAAAAGTCACTTTTATTTGGCAACAACAAAACTGAAGAGCAAAATACATGAAGAAAATCTCCAGAAAATGGACTCGAAGCATTAATTCTGTTTTTACACCGATGCTGCAAGATCTGCTGAGTTCTTCTAGCAATCTTTGTTTTATTTTTCAAGAAAAGGTTCATTTGCTTCTGAGGACAAACATGGAACTTTGCCTTAGAGCAGCCACCTTCATACTCAATGAGGGATCATTGCAACTTCATCATTTCTGGTGGAACTGGATGTCAACTGAACCATGCCTGGCTCGTTCTAATTCTGTTCAATGATCTCATCTTTCTCTGCAGAGTATTGCTGCCACTTCCCATTTCTACAGACTGCATCACATCACTGTTTTCTCTGCATCATCTATGCAGAACAAAGCACAATCTACAGTGTACAGCAATAGGCCGCCACACATGCAAACATTATAGATTTATCTTCAACATGCCTATGATCTGCTCCTCAATACTTGACTGAAGAAAGCCCTGCTTTGTATCTGTACTCACACGCCATCAGGGGTAGCATTATAGAATCATTAGCCATAGCTGCAGAGGATAAACCATGTATCCTCGTATTCATCTTAGAAGCAATCTAGTCATTCTTAGCATAGTGTCCTCCTCCATACAGTGAAGCATGGCGTGCTCTGCCAAGGAAATGTATTCCAATGAATTCATGTAGTACAAATGCCATTACATACAGTAAATGCGGCATGATTAATGATACCTTGAGCCCCACATCCACATCCTCTGAAAAGCAGGATCGGACAGAGGAGTATTCTCAGGAAAGTGGCCCCAAGCCTTTGTGCAGTCCATAAGATTGTGGGTTCTCTTTGTGAAATGTAGTCTGCAGGTGACAATTTTCAGCTCATCTTCTCTCGCTTCTGCTGCAAAGAGATGACCAACTTCAATCTTTAATGCCCAATGTCGTGATCAAGAATGCTTGTGAAAAGGACATATGGCCCACAGAATGGGATACCATACATTTTATATTGCAGTTTATGATGAATACAGATTACTTCAATCCATAAAGCGTGTAATGTAAATTACAGCTTCATACATATTTATCTCACTGATTCCAAACTTTTGATACTGAAAGGGTGGGAAATGGGTTTTGATCAGTGTGTATGAGGGGTTTGTAATTATCAAATTACTGATATTCACACAGGGAAGTATGACAGAGAGCTCCTTGAGTAAGAATGAGTTTTGTTTTCATTGTAAGTGTTTTACAATCGAAAAGAATAACCATTCAACTGTATTTGATCACTGAAAAATTGATTTTCTTTTTGTTTGCTTCGGGAAATCCCAATGACGGGAGGGTTTTTCATTTCAATTTGAAGAAAACTTGGTTGGGTTTTGTTATATGAGCAACTTATCCAGAAGAAATAAGTTTCTTCAGAACAGCTAGAGAATAACTTCAATAAAAAAAAGAAATGTGGACGCTGGAGATCTGAAAGAAAAACTGAATTTGATGGCAAATGTGAACAGGTCAGGCAGCGTCAATTTGCCAGATGTGTTCTGATGAAGAGTCATTCGCCTCAAAGTGCTATCTCTGATTTCATCCCTTAGATGCAGCTTGATTAATGACTTTCACCAGCAACTTCTGTTTCAGTGTTGGAAATAACTCAGTGCAGTGTAAAGATTTTACTTTGAAAACTCCAGGCCACAAGTGTCTCATTGGAACATTGTGTGGGTCATTTCAACGCAAGATGGTTTAGGCAAAACTTTCTAAATAGCCAAGGAAAAGACACTTTATCTCTCAAGTCCAAGAAGTAAAAGAAACAGTTAAGTCAAACCTATAGAATGTGATAAGGTAGGGAATTCCCCCCATTATTTGAGTTATCGTAAAGTGTTGGTTTCAGGATTAGATGAGATTGCATTTTGCCATATGTTTTGCAACTCCTTAAAATTATGATTGTATGTCAATAATGTGATCAGAACAATGTGGGTGTGTCTGAATAATGGAATTGCCACTTGAAAGACTAAAAATATTCACAAGTAGAACCTGCATAATGAGACAGGAGTAAAGTATTTGACCATCCCAGTCCAAGAATGGTTACAATTATTTTCCACTTTTGTTGCAAATTTGCCATTCGTAAAACTTAGATGTTCCATTCTTCCTGACACTCTCTGTCTCTCCTATCAGTACTGAGCTTTCAACTGTTCCCATGCATCTATTTGACCTCAGAATGTCATCAAACAAAGTAACCATTAAGCCTTAGCCCAATTCTTAGTCATGCAAACTTCAAATTCTTCACACTCTCCCTGTCAAAGCCAGGGTGGCGGTGAACATCAATAAAAACTGAACACCCTTCCCATCACTAATCTATTGCAACCAGTGATGACCTGAACACACTATATTATCTGCTACACCCAATAAACTTTTAACTCTTTGTTTCCAAAGAATAAATCTAGCTCAGTCTTAATAATATTCAATGAATCTGCATCCAAGAACTTTTGAGGCAGAGGACCTCAATAACTCCGTGCTAAATGAGCGACACTTTTGTTTTAAAACATCAGCATCTAATTCTAGACTCTTCCAAAAGATAAAACATCCTCTGCAATTCTACCTTGTCAAGACCTCACGGGACTGATTTATAGAACATAGAACATAGAACAATACAGCACAGAACAGGCCCTTCGGCCCACGATGTTGTGCCGAACTTCTAACCTAGATTAAGTACCCATCCATGTACCTATCCAAATGCCGCTTAAAGGTCGCCAATGATTCCGACTCTACCACTCCCACGGGCAGCGCATTCCATGCCCCCACCACTCTCTGGGTAAAGAACCCACCCCTGACATCTCCCCTATACCTTCCACCCTTCACCTTAAATTTATGTCCCCTTGTAACACTCTGTTGTACCCGGGGAGAAAGTTTCTGACTGTCTACTCTATCTATTCCTCTGATCATCTTATAAACCTCTATCAAGTCACCCCTCATCCTTCGCTGTTCCAACGAGAAAAGGCCGAGAACTCTCAACCTATCCTCGTACGACTTCCTCTCCATTCCAGGCAACATCCTGGTAAATCTTCTCTGCACCCTCTCCAAAGCTTCCACATCTTTCCTAAAGTGAGGCGACCAGAACTGCACACAGTACTCCAACTGTGGCCTAACCAAAGTCCTGTACAGCTGCAACATCACTTCACGACTCTTGAATTCAATCCCTCTGCTAATGAACGATAATACTCCATAGGCCTTCTTACAAACTCTATCCACCTGAGTGGCAACCTTCAAAGATCTATGTACATAGACCCCAAGATCCCTCTGTTCCTCCACCTGACTAAGAACCCTACCATTAACCCTGTATTCCGCATTCTTATTTGTTCTTCCAAAATGGACAACCTCACACTTGGCAGGGTTGAACTCCATCTGCCACTCCTCAGCCCAGCTCTGCATCATATCTAAGTCCCTCTGCAGCCGACAACAGCCCTCCTCACTGTCCACAACTCCACCTATCTTCGTATCATCTGCAAATTTACTGACCTACCCTTCGACTCCCTCATCTCAGTCATTAATAAAAATTACAAACAGCAGAGGACCCAGAACTGATCCCTGCGGAACTCCACTTGTAACTGGGCTCCAGGCTGAATATTTACCATCTACCACCACTCTCTGCCTTCGACCGGTTAGCCAGTTTTCTATCCAATTGGCCAAATTTCCCTCTATCCCATGCCTCCTGACTTTCCGCATAAGCCTACCATGGGGAACCTTATCAAATGCCTTACTAAAATCCATGTACACTACATCCACTGCTCTTCCCTCATCCACATGCTTGGTCACCTCCTCGAAGAATTCAATAAGACTTGTAAGGCAAGACCTACCCTTCACAAATCCGTGCTGGCTGTCCCTAATCAAGCAGTGTCTTTCTAGATACTCATAAATCCTATCCCTCAGTACCCTTTCCATTACTTTGCCTACCACAGAAGTAAGACTAACAGGCCTGTAATTCCCGGGGTTATCCCTATTCCCTTTTTTTGAACAGGGGCACAACATTCGCTACTCTCCAGTCCCCTGGTACCACCCCCGTTGCCAGTGAAGACGAGAAGATCATTGCCAACGGTACTGCAATTTCCTCTCTTGCTTCCCACATAATCCTAGGATATATCCCGTCAGGCCCGGGGGACTTGTCTATCCTCAAGTTGTTCAAAATGTCCAACACATCTTCCTTCCTAACAGGTATCTCTTCGAGCTTACCAGTCCATTTCACACTCTCCTCTTCTACAATACGGTCCCTCTCGTTCGTAAATACTGAAGAGAAGTACTTGTTCAAGACCTCTCCTATCTCTTCCGACTCAATACACAGTCTCCCACTACTGTCCTTGATCGGACCTACCCTCGTTCTCGTCATTCTCAGGTTTCTCACATACGCATAAAATGCCTTGGGGTTATCCTTGATCCTATCCGCCAACGATTTTTCATGCCCTCTCTTAGCTCTCCTAATCCCTTTCTTCAGGTCCCTTCTGGCTATCCTGTATCCCTCCAACGCTCTGTCTGAATCCTGTTTCCTCAACCTTATGTAAGCCTCCTTCTTCCTCTTTACCAGACATTCAACCTCTCTCGTCAACCAAGGCTCCCTCACTCGACCATTTCTTTCCTGCCTGATAGGTACATACATATCATGGACACGTCGTATCTGCTCTTTGAAAAAGTTCCACATTTCCACCACATCCTTCCCTGACAGCCTATGCTCCCAACGTATGCTCCTCAAATCCTGCCTTACAGCATCGTAATTTCCCTTCCCCCAATTATAAAATCTACCTTGTTGTGCGCACCTATCTCTCTCCATAACCAAGGTGAAAGTCACAGAATTGTGGTCACCATCACCAAAATGTTCACCCACTAACAAGCCCACCACTTGTCCCGGTTCATTACCGAGTACCAAATCCAATATGGCCTCCCCTCTGGTTGGACAATCTACATACTGCGTTAGAAAAGCTTCCTGGACACACTGCACAAACACCGCCCCATCCAATCTACTTGATCTAAAGAGCTTCCAATCAATATTTGGGAAGTTGAAGTCGCCCATGACTACGACCCTGTGGCTTCTGCACCTTTCCAAAATCTGTTTCCCAATCTGTTTCTCCACATCTCTGCTGCTATTGGGGGGCCTATAGTAAACACCCAACAAGGTGACTGCACCTTTCCTATTTCTGACTTCAGCCCATACTACCTCCAGAGGCAGATCCCCCTCAAACTTCCTTTCTGCAGCCGTTATACCATTTCTAATTAGCAATGCCACCCCCCCTCCTTTTTTCCCACCCTCCCTAATCTTACTGAAACACCTGTAACCAGGAACCTCCAACAGCCATTCCTGTCCCACATCTATCCACGTTTCCGTGATGGCCACAACATCGTAGTCCCAGGTACCGATCCACGCCTTAAGTTCACCCACCTTATTTCTGATACTCCTTGCGTTGAAGTATACGCACTTGAGCCCATCTCTGTGTCCGCAAGTAGTCCCTGTCAGTGCTACCTTCTCCACAGCCTCCCTACAGTCTTGGGCATCCTGACAAACAGCTAACCTACCTGCTGGACTACAAGTCCGGATGCCATCCCCCTGCCAAATTAGTTTAAACCCCCCCGAAGAGTGCTAGCAAACCTACCCCCCAGGATATTGGTGCCCTTCTGGTTCAGGTGCAACCCGTCCTGCTTGTACAGGTCCCACCTTCCCCAGAATGCAGTCCAATTGTCCAAATATCTGAAGCCCTCCCTCCTACACCAGCCTTGCAGCCACGTGTTCAACTGCACTCAAATACTAATCACTTACCTTCCCGCCCAGCTATGCGCTCCAACCTCACTTCCGCTGCTCCCACTCAAATGACCGTTGGTGATTAAAGGGTGAGTATTTATACTCACAGTTCTCCTTCCCGGCTGCCCCTCTGTTTGCCGTCACTTCCTCTGCTGCTCCCGCTCTTTTTGTGAAGAGAGAATAAAAAACACCGCTGCCCGCTACAGGTAAGTAATTTTGAAACAAACTGTTTTACCTTAGCTGTCGTCTCCCGGGTTCGCCTTTACTCGGCCGCTGCTCCCATTCAAATTCAATAATGTCATCACTTACTGATTTGAATTCCAACACATATAATTTGGCCTGTCCTTGTAAAACAAGCTGCCCTTTTTATGTACTAGGCAGGTAACCCATCCATGAACTGCTTCCAATGCACTAAAATATTCTTAAATAGATGATCAACACTTCAGGCAGTATTCCACATGTGGTCATATCGTTGCTCTTTATAAGCTAAACATAGCCCTCCACAAAACTCTTACGTTTGTAATCAATTCCTCTCACACTAACTAAGAATATTCGAATGGATTTCTTAACTAGTCATGGTATCTACACACTACTCTTTTGTGATTCATAAACTAACACACTCATACTTGTCTGCATTTCAGAGAGCTGCAACCTGTAACCATTTCATTAATATACTTCTTTCTATTCTTCCTGCTGAAGTAGAAAATTTCACATTGAACAGTGTCCACTCATTCAATCGATCTGTTTCTCTTTGCAGCCACTGTATATGTTCTTTAAAATTTCCTTTCCTCCCTGTGATTGAGTCATCAGCACATTTAGCAACCAGGTCTTCAGCCCATGGCATCAAATTCTTTTGATATTTTATCCACAAATTGGTTCAAGACATGGAGCATTAATTGTCAAATCTGGATTGTCCCTTTCTATCTGATATGCAGCCTCTCTGAGCCAAATGAAGTCCCTTTTTCTATCATGAAATGTTATCAAAAGGACTTCAATTTTCTCAGTTTTTAGTGCCATTTTGTCGTTACAATTGAAAACTGAATTATTCTGGAATAATGCAAGCCGGTAAGAACTTTAGAGAAAATAAATGGAATTGCTCAATCTTCTGCTCAACTGCTGACTGCAATTAAAAGGACAGCTCAATATTTTGTTAGTTGTTGCAGCCCTGACCTGCAGGAGTGAGGCATTATCACAAGGATCCATCGCAGGACAAGAACAACAACACCGCATTCCCTCTCAGTACAAACTGCTCAGGATACTCCTTTCAAGATCAATGAGTTTCCAGTTTTATCAGGAATTTTAATCTCAAGATGTTTTCTTTTGTCCAGATATTTTTTCTAATCATTCAATACTTTTCATTGCTTTTAATGTAAACTTTGTCATAACTTACAAACACTCATATGGAAGCACTTGATTAATTTTTCATTGGTTTGAGTTTGGACAGTGGTAAAAGTGCTCTTATACTTAATTCAGATCTATTTAATAAGGCAAATGTACGAAGAAATCTTTATTTTCAATGGGTGATTTCACTGAGCGAAATAGGACTTTATATAAGACATTATTTCGCTATTGCACCTTTCATAATAGGGCTTTTAAGGGATTAGCAATCTGTAAAGCCCCTAACTGTAGATATGTTGCTGGACAGAGACTATATCAGGGGTTAAGTCGAGCAAGGATAAAAAGGAAGCACATAAATCATGGGTGACTTCAGTCTTCAAAGACACTGGAAAAGTCAAATAAACAGAGGAAACTATGGTGAAGATTCATGCAGTGTATTTAAGACAGTTTGAGTTACACATAGGCTAAGGTACTAAATGGGATGATGTCCTACAAGCAGAATCTAGGGAGTTAGGAGCCAAGTTAAAATGTAGGACCTCAGATGGTAATCTCAGGATTACTGCCAGTGCCACGTGCAAGTCAGAATAGAAATGAAAGAATAGGCAGGATGAATGAATGTCTTGAGAGATGGTGCAGGAAAGAGGCGTTCAGATGTTTGGGATTTTGGGACAGTTCTGGCGGAGATGGGACTATTGCAAATTGGACGGTCTACACCTGGGCCAGACTGGAATCAATGTGCTTTTGCTAACACTGTTGGGGAGGGTTTAAACTAATGTCACAGGGAGATGAGAACCAAGTGAGGAGGTTACTAGACAGTAAAGAGGTAGTAACTAAAGCCTGTAAGGAACTAGGTAATGAGGTCAGCGTGACTAAGGGGAAGAGTAGGAAGGGAGCAGATGGTGAACACAAAGGGACAGGTGGTCTGAGGTGCATTTCTTTTCATGCAAGAAGTGTCGTAGGTAAGGCAGATTAATTTAGGGCTTGGATTACTACCTGGAAATATGATGTTATTGCTGTTACTGAGAGTTGGTTGAGGGAAGGGCAAGATTGGCAACTAAATATCCCAGGTAATAAATACTGCAGGTGGGATAGAGAGGGAGGTAAAATGGGTGGAGGTGTTGCATTACAGGTCAGAGAGAATATCACAGCTATGCTGAAGGAGTGCGCTATGGAAGGCTCGAGCAGTGAGGCAACATTAGCAGAGCTCAGAAATAGGACGGCTGTGGTAACCATATTAGGGCTGAAAATGTGTTGCTGGAAAAGCGCAGCAGGTCAGGCAGCATCCAGGGAACAGGATAATCGACGTTTCGGGCATAAGCCCTTCTTCAGGAAGGACTGAAGAAGGGCTTATGCCCGAAACGTCGATTCTCCTGTCCCTGGATGCTGCCTGACCTGATGCGCTTTTCCAGCAACACATTTACAGCTCTGATCTCCAGCGTCTGCAGACCTCTTTCTCCCCTAACCATATTAGGGGTCAACTACAGGCCTCCCAATAGTGAATATGAGATAGAGGTACAAATATGTCAACAGATTATGGAAAGATGTAGGAGCAACCAGGTGGTGTTGATGGGAGATTTTAATTTTCCCAACATTGACTGGGATTCACTTAGTATTAAGAGGTTTAGATGGAGCAGAATTAGTCAGGACCATCCAGGAGGATTTTAGAGAGCATCATGTAATTAGTCCAACTTGTAAGGGGCCATACTGGACCTGGTGCTGGGGAATGAGCCCAGCCAGGTGGTTGAAGTTTCAGTAGGGGATGACATTGAAAATAGTGATTACAATTCCGTAAGTTTTAGAATACTCATGGAAAGACGAGAGTGGTCCTAAAGGAAGACTGCTAAATTGGGGAAGGCCAATTATAGCAAATTTTGGCAGGAGCTGGAGAATGTGGATTAGGAGCAGCTGTTTGAGGGTAAATCCACATTTGATACTGCTTTTAAAGAAAGGTTGCAGGACAGATTTGTCCCTGTAAAAATGAGGGATAGAAATGGCAAGATTAGGGACCATGAATGACAGATGAAATTGTGAGACGAGCTAAGAGGAAAAAGTAAAGTCTAGACGACTGCAAACAGATGATTCTTTGGAAGAATATTGGGAAAGTAGAACCAATATGGAATGAAGATTTAAGAGGGCTGAAAAGGGACATGAAATATCTTTGGCAAACAGGATTAAGGAAAATCCCAAAGCCTTTTATTCATATATCAGGAGCAAGAGGGTAACGAGAGAAAGAGTTTGTCAACTCAAGGACAAAGGAGGGAAGTTATGCATGGAGACAGAGAAAATAGGTGAGACTCTTAATGAGTACTTTATCTTGGTATTCACAGAGGTTATATACATGGACTTCAGTAAGTTGTTTGAAAAGCTTCCCCATGGTAGGCTCATGAAGAAGGTGAAGTCGCATGGGTTCCCAGCTGTACTCGCTCGATGGATAAAGAGATGGCTGGGCAACAGGAGACAGAGAGTAGTAATGGAAGGGAGTTGCTCAAAATAGAGACCTGTGACCAGTTGTGTTCCACAGGAATCCATGCTGGAACCACTATTGTTTTTGATATACATAAGTGACTTGGAGGAAGGTATAGATGGTCTGATTGGCAAGTTTCCAGGTGACACTAAGACTGGTGAAGTAGCAGATAGTGAAAGGGACTGTCAGAGAACACAGCAAAATATAGATAGATTGGCGAGCTGGCCAGAGAAATGGCAGATGGAGTTCAATCCAGGCAAATGTGAGGTGATGCATCTTGGAAGATCCAATTCAAGAGCAAACTATACACTAAATGAAAAAGTCCTGAGGAAAACTTCTGGGGAAAATTGATGTACAGAAAGATCTGGGTGTTCACGTCCATTGTTCCCTGAAGGTAGAAATGCAGGTCAATAGAGTGGTCAAGAGGGCATATGGCATGCTTTCCTTCATTGAAAGGATATTGAGTAGAAAAGTCAGCAGGTCATGTTACAGTTGTGTAAGACTTTGGTTCAGCCATGTTTGGAATACTGCGTACACGTCTGGTCACCACATTACCAAAATGATGTGGATGCTTTGGACAGAGTGCAGAGGAGTTTCACTAGGATATTGCCTGGTACAGAGAACGCTAGCAATGAACACAGCTTGAGTAGATTAAGATTATTCTCAGGAGAAGGACAGAGGTTCAAGGGCGACCTGATTGATGTCTACAAAATCATGAGAGGTATCAACAGGGTGGATAGCAAGAAGCTTTTTCATAGCATGGGGGCCTCAATTACTAGGGGTCACGAGTTCAAAGCGAAAGGGGAAAAGCTTAGGTGAGATATGCCTGAAATGCTTCTTACACAGAGTGTGGTAGGTGCCTGGAACACATTGGCAGCGGAGGTGGTAGAGGCGTGCACGATAGCATTATTCAAGATGTACCCAGACAGATATATCAATGGGCAGGGAGTAAAGAGACACACACCCTGAAACAATAGATGACAGGTTTAGATAGAGGATTTGGATCAGTGCAGGCTTGGAGGGTCGAAGAACCTGTTTCTGTGCTGTAATTTTCTTTGTTCTTTGTTTGAGGAGAGGGACGTCATGGATGCTGAGGTGAGGGATAAATGTTTGATTATCTAGGTAAAGTCAGCATAAGAAGGGAGGAAGTGTTGAGTATTCTCAAAGGCATTAAAGTGAACAAGTCCCCAAGGGTGGATGTGATCCATCCCAGGTTCCAAGGAAAGCGAGAGAGGAAATAGCTGGAGCCTTAACAGATATCTTTGCAGTATCCTTGAGCACAGGTGATGTCCTGGAGGACTGGAGAATTGATAATATTGTCCCCCTGTTTAAGAAAGGTAGCAGGGATATTCCAGTTAATTATAGATCAGTGAACTTGATGTCAGTGGTTGGGAAGCAGCTGGAGAAGATAATGAGGGATAGGATTTATTTACGTTTGGAAGAAAATGGGCTTATCACTGATAGGCAGCATGGATTTGTGCAAAGAAGGTAATATCTTACCAACTTAATTGAATTATTTCAGGAAGTGACAAAGTTGATTGATGAGTGAAGGGCTGTAGATGTCATATACAACGACTTCAATAAAACAATAGATCAGGTTCCCTATGATAGGTGAAGGAGAAAGCGACATTGCATGGGGTCCAGGGTGTACTAGTTAGATAGCTAGACAACTGGCTGGGCAGCAGGAGACAGACAGCAGTCATGGAAGGGAGTTTCTCAAAATGGAGAAGTGTGACCGGTAGTGTTCCAAAGGGATCTGTGTTGCGACCAGTGTTGTTTTCATATACATAAACGATCTAAAGGAAAGTCTAAGTGGTCTGATTAGCAAGTTTGCAGATGACACTAAGATTGGTGGACTGGTAGATAGTGAAAGGAACTGTCAAAGAATACAGCAGAATACAGATAGATTAGAGAGTTGGGCAAGTGACGCATTTTGGAAGATCCAATTCGAGAGTGAGCTATATGGTAAATGGAAAGGTCCTGGGAAAAATTAATGTACACAGAGATCTGAATGTTCAGGTCGATTGTACCCTGAAGGTGGCAACACAGGTGATTGAATGGTCAAGAAAGCAGACAGTATACATTCCCTCATCCGATGGGGTCCTGAGTACAAGCATAGGCAGGTCATGTTACAATTGGTTTAGCCACATTTGGAATACTATGGACAGTTCTGGTCACCACATTATCAAAAGAATGTGGTTGCTTTGGACAGGGTGCAGAGGAGGTTCACCAAGAGGTTGCCTGGTATGGAGGGCACTAGTTTTGAAGAGCGGTTGAGTAGATTCAGATTATTTTCATTGGAAAGACAGATGTTGAGGGAGAATGTGATTGAGGTCTACAAAATCATGAGAGGTATAGACAGGGTGGATAGCAAGAAGCTTTCTCCCCCAGATTGTAGGACTCAATTACTTGGGGTCACAAATTCAAGTAGAGTGGGGAAATGGTTAAGAGAGATATGGATGGAAAGCTCTTCACACAGAGGGTGGTGGGTGCCTGGAATGCATTGTCAACAGAGGTTTTAGAGACAAGGACAATAGAATCATTTGAGATGTATCTAGATGGATACATGAATGGGCAGGGAGCAGTGGGATACAAATCCTGAGCAAATAGGTGACAGGTTTAGGTAAAGGATCTGGATAGACAAAAGCTTGGAGGACAAAAGGGCCTGTTCCTATGCTGTAGTTTTTTTTTGTTCTTTGTAAACAAATGCCCCTCACCCTTATAGTTATAAATCCATGTATATTAGATTATTGTCATCACTCTGTTCATAAACCCAAGGCAGGTTTCAAATAAAGTTAAACAAAGTCACATGATGTGAAAACACCAAGAAACAATTTGGCTATAATTAAGCTAAATAATATAAACTTAGTTTGGTAAATGCATATAAGTCAATCATGAAATGCCAGTTTCTTGACTCTGCCAACAAATCAAAGGATTGGGCCTTTTTAAGAACTAATCTTGGATTATAAATAAAAATAAAGAGTGACTACATAAACTTTCAGAGTAAACTTGAAAGTAATGTCCAGGTGGACAGCAAGAGCTTCTTTCAATCTACAAAAAATGAAGAGAGAGGCCAATGTGAACATAGGCCAATTAGAGAGTTGGGATGGGAAATGAAAATGGGAAACCATGAAGTGCCTGAGGAGATGAATAATAATGTATGTCACTTCATTGCAGGAAGTATTAATTACACTCAAAAAATTAAAGGATCAGGAGCAAAAGGAAAAGATTAAATACATGTAAAACTTAACGCTGAAGCATGGAAAAGGTGGCCAAAAGCTGATATGTTACATGGTCCTGATCGGAGCAATTCCAGAATGTTAAAGAAATAGTAAAGCGCAGAGGTAGTGCATTCACTGGTAGCAATACTCCAAGACTCTAAATTCTGGAAAAGTATCAGAATTTTGCAAAACTAACAATGTATTGCCTTTCGTCATTAGAGAAGGATACATGAAGCAGGTTATTACAAGTCACCTGGACTGTGGGGAAATCTTAAGATTCCATTATAAATGATGTAACAGCTCTTCCTGATACATTATAAGATCCAGCAGACTTAGCATATTTTCATAGAGAAGATCATGCCTGACAAATTTATTAAATCCTTTGAAGCAATTTGTGTCATATATTTATATTTCGAGAAGAGGTTTCATAAGGAATCAGTTATTCAACTAATGTTCAATCCCACCTCCCCCACACACACCCCTACCTCCACCCAGGACCAGTTTTATTTTTCTACGTCTGATTTCCCATCCCAGGTTCTCAATGCTCTACCAAATTTCTTAACTGCATCCCCCACAAAAAAAAATAGAAATAGTAAATGTTGCCGTGCGTATCTTCGATCCGACCCTGAGAAGGTACAAGCAGCTCTCTTGGTACAAATCCCCAGAATCTGAATCTTTTTTTCCTATCAGTTCTTTGGAAAATAATATGCAAATGTAACCTTGTCCCTACGAATTGACAGTAGAATGGGTGCAACTCATATTACCCCAAGTACAGCTGCTTGTGAGGTGAAAATGAAGATTTAATTTAAGAGAAGAAACATCACATATTCATCAGACGTATCCAAAGGACAATGCTGCAAAGGGTGAAGCTGTTGCTTAGCACCTAGTTTCCTCTTGAGAAGGGGTGGCAGATCTTTTCTGATGTCAATGTCAAGATGGGAATTTATTTTCCTTTCATCACTATCCTCGAGCCATTGTGTGCCGTGTAGTCATACCTCTCCAAAATTAGTGCCCAGGTGTGGACCATACGAGAAGTAACAGCACACAAATGGTATAAAAATAATTAATTACTTATTCAAATCTTTAACAGACATGGGAGTGAGAGTTACTGTGACTGACTGCCTACACATCTCCTCCACCTTTATATCTGACCAGAGTATTTTCAATCGCTTTGTTTATGAATTAATTTGATAAATAATGTAACTGGATGTTTCATCATGCTCTTGAATTGTTCTCTGAACTTGGATTGTGTCACCCCATAAATAAATGCATTTGTGCAGCAATTTAAATTGAGCAGCATGATCGCAAGATCAGCTAACATGTATAAAGAATCATTGTAATATTCAGGGATAATTCCGATAATGTTGTAAAAGCAGAATTCTATAACATACACAAGCCACAAAAGAATGAAGCTACCAGATATGGTGAAAAGTAAAATAATAGAGTTTCTTCTGCTCTCCATCTCCCTGTCATGGTGATTCTCCCCCCTGCTATGACCCCTCAGTCCCTTACGAACTCGGCTGATGACTAAAATGTATCTAACAGTCAGAGCATTGAACAGCAAAATTAAAATATATGGGAGTAATGGGGTTAATACCTTATCAAACCAGTCAAATGCAATCCAGCCAGGATCAGTGTAGTAGCTTTCCTTTTCAGTACAAAACCAGGGAACATTGTTTATTACCTCCCCAGCTTCAAACATGAAGTAGAAGGGAATGTCCTTTAAACAGATCAAAATACAAGTTATTGTTAGAATTACACTTGCATTTTTTCCAGTACAATACTTCATTCTCAGCTTCTGACAACAAATGGACACAAATCGATCAAAGGAGAAAGTGACGGTGAACCAGACTGAACATTCTGTGGCTGCATAAAACAAGACATTGATAACACTACAGACAAGGGTGATATTCAGGAAAGAAACTGAGAAATAATAAGAATTAATTTCCCACAGTATGACGCCATTAATGATAACCATTAGATCTGCCATTGCCATGGACACCAGATAGCAAACAGTGCAGGTAGAGAGGCCACAGCTTCCACAGGACAGGATCACAATTGCCACTATATTAACTGTAAGAGACAATGCAGAAAATTCAAAATTGGAGAGTGAAGTGGAAAGTGATATCTGTGAGGATCAGAACTAAACTCTGAGAAAATAATGCAATAAATGTATCAAAGAGTCTTCACAAATATCAGCATTAAACAGATGATAGTTGGTGTTGCAATTAAGGAAGGGTTACAGGTGTGCAGAGTTACATATTATTTAATGTCCCAAAGTAATTCATCTATATCATTTTAAAAAATCAAGAAAAGCATGGAGATTTATTTGGAGAGGAAATAAAAATAAAATCAACAATTTCAGTAAACTATCAAGCAATTAATAAAATTTGCACAATTCTGATCTGTGTTGGTAAACACAGTTTTGAACAACAGAAAATATTGCAAAATTCTTTCCACCGAATGATGAAAGTTGAGGATAGACATAATAAAAGTCTGAACAAATTCTGAATGGTTTGTTAGGGTGGTCACAGATAAGATATTTTCACCTGTTGGAACTCTAAACGAAGAGATTGTCATCACAAAACTGTTGTTAAATTAATCTGGTTTACCTGAAGAACATATCTTTTTAAGAGAATGGTTAGAATGTGAATGTCATTTTAACTTTAAGAACTAGTGGGGAATAGCACTGAATTAGTAAAGGTAAAATTGGGTAAAGCCATAAAGCAGAATGCAATAGAATACTCTCATCAGTTTGCTAAGGAAAGAGTGGTGAGAGAAATCTGTTATGTAGAATATTAGCACTTATTACATTAGCACAGATTTCATTTCCTCTTTGAATGCTGTGAAATCAATGCCATTCTTGGTAACTTGAACATTAATGAAACACAGTCATCAGTTCTCTTTTATCATTGCTGCCACTTACATTTTTACTTATTGAAGTAATGCATTAGTTATTTCAATATGAATGGTGTTAATATTTACAAAGTTGAGACTGACTTCTGATTAAATTAATGACTGGTCCGTATCAATATAATTCAATTACATGCATCTTGTCTTCATGGGAGATAATTACAAAGCTTGCTACAGCTTACATGTGTTCAGCCTCTGAACCATTAGGTAATTACTGCTCCTTCAAATATTAATCAGCTAGAGAAGTGCACAATTCAGCAAACATGGCTGAATGGTCAGTCTCTATAAGGAGCAGATCACAAATTAGAACAGTGATCATGATACAATAATTTGAGGACTGTGTTAAAGGAAAATGATCATTTAGAACCACAACAATGAAAGTGTTTGCAGTAACTATACTCAGACTAAGAAAACGTCACTGCCCAGATGATTTGAAATAAATTAGTCATGCTGTGCTGCTATTTCCCTGTTAGTAAACAGTTACCATCTGTTCCTTTTCATGGAGATCAAATGAAAGTAAATCAATGTTGATCAATTTCACATGACATGATAATTGTTAAATTGGACATGCATTTCCCTTGGCCATGTTTTATCTTTATGAAGTCAGGAGATCACTCCATGGATTTCAGAAATCTGTCACTGAATGAATCATATGGAAATGGAAGCAACCTGCTCCATTGCTCATACTGAGGATTATCCAACAATGGTCACTGTTGTTGAAGGCACAATTCTGGATAGAGACCCAAAGTTCTACACTGAGTTGTTCCCACAATATCTTTTTCTGTGCAGTGTTGTAAGGTCTGTTTTGTTGTATACAAAATTTCATTCAAGACAATAATGTGACAATCCAGAGATTCATGAGTTACAACCAAATTTGTTGTGTATCTCAGCAGTAGATTGAAAATGCCGATGCAATTCAGAAGGTTTGAATGACAATGTGAAATCACTGAACAAGTATCTCCATAATAGTTACCTCTTGATCGTGTAATATCACCAGTCACAGTAAAACCAGAAAACGGGCAGATTTAAATAATGTCAATGGTCAGAATCACTTACCAGGGACACCAGTGACAGCAAGAATTGTGTAATATATTTTCTCTATGCTGTGAAATGTTTCCATACTTTACAAATCTTCACTTGTGAAGTGATGTGTTCTGTAATGCCACAAGCAATCTCTCAGAGCGACGTCCTGAAATGATGCATGCACAGAGCCTTTAATTTATACCCAGTGGTATCTCCTTCAGGAATTACGTTGACAGCATTATTCAACTTTGCTTCACATTCAAGAACAAATAGCAAATATGCTGTAACACCTGAGTTAACTCTCCGTGTTCCAGAATACAGCTGGTATTGAGTTTGGTTGTTCAACTGTAAGCAGTGATTAGTTTGGAAATGTTATTATCCCAAATTCAAAGTCAGGTCCATCTCTGTGTCTCAAACTGTTCAATACATCACTTCGTTCTGCTGTGTTTATTCAGTGAATGAAGTCAAATTTTGGAGTGTCCTCTGAGGACTGTTCTACTGCAATCCTGAATGTGTTTTTCCATTTCAATTGTGGTTATTGAGTTTAATAAATCCAGTGTTTAATGTGTGTCCTCAAACTACTACAGTTCCTCCAATTAATTCAATAATGAGATATAACCCCATTAATACCATCCATCTCAAGATTCCCGTTTTCATGTCTAATTCAGTGTTACACAATATTCACAATATAACGTGTTCATTGAGGCTACCTTGATCTCCAATTATTTCACATTTCAAGTTTAAGTAGATTCCCTAACTAATGCAGCACTTGCAGGATAATCAGGGGTGGCAACTAAACGTTTCAGGTTACAGGATTTGCAGCCAAGGTATTAGAGGTGCTGACATTAGCATGCTGATTAACTAAGCACACATAACTGTGAGATGGGATGCACTAATTTAATGGTAATCAAAAGAGACCATATGGCTGCACCTCAGGACATAAATTCAAAAACTACCTGATCAATAGTGGATTGCAACCAACTGGAAACAGCTAGGAGAGTCAAGTCGGTACGTAAGTTTCCAATAAGTGCGAAAACAATGAGACAGTCTGGGATTTCAATTATCCGAGTATTAACTGGGATAGAAATAGTGTGAAAGGTCAAGAAAGAACTGAAAAAAAATGAAAGAACTGGAAATCAGACATAAAAATAGAAATTGCTGGAAAAACTCAGCACGCGTGACTGCATCTGTATAGAGAAAGCAGAGCTAAGGTTTTGAGTTTAGTGTTCCTTCTTCAGAATTGTTCTCTTCCAGGCTGCAGAAGAGCCTGTGGGGGAGGAGAAAGGTCCAGTTGTTGTGGAGCACGTAGCTATCAAAGATATAGGTAGAAAGAGGAAAGTGATTCTGCGAAGAGAAATTGAGCAGCTTGGGGCTAAGTTAAAAATCAGAACCGAAATGGATTGCTCCCTGAGCCAGGATCCAATTGACAAACAGTCAACATGCTGAAAGAAGTAAATGCATGGCTTAAAGATTTGTGCTGGAGAAATGGGCTTGAATTCATAGGACAATGAGACCAGGATTGGGAAAGGAGTGGGCTGTTCAGATGAAATGGGCTATATCTAAATCCTACTGGGTCCAGCCTCCTGGTGAATGACATAACTAGGTCGGATGATAGGGCTTTAAACTAAATAGTGGACATGGCAGGCATTAGTCACATGGAATATTGTGGAAAATGTTAAAGGGCTGGCCCAGCGAAGGGTAAATTTTCTAAACCAAGTAGTAGGACAGGGAGTATGGAAAGAGTCAGGAATCTAACTACAAGCACAGTGGATGAGGGGACAACTATGAGAGAGAAGGGATTCAATGCAGGACTGAGGGTGTTGTATGTAAATACACACAATATACAAAACAAGGTACTTGTAGCATAGATTGAAATTGGCGGGTACAATATTGTGGATATCATAAAGATGTGGCTGCAAGGGAATCAGTGCTGGAAACTATCTAAAGATACATATCCTACTGAAAGAACAGACAGAGGCACAGAGTGGGGTGTGCGTACCTTGTTAGTAAGAAATTAAAAGTCAATAACAAGATTAAGTCGGAAGGCCTAGAATCTATGTGTGTAGAGTTGAGGAACTGCAAAGGAAATCAGACCCTAATGGGAATTGTGCAGAGGCTGCCTCGTAGTAGACAGAATGTGGGGAAGAAAATAAATCAGGATATAGAAAAGTGTCAATGTAAGAAAGACACTGTTCCCAATAACCATGTGGAACTTCAATGTGCACGTGGACTGGGAAAGTTAGGCAATGGATCTCAAGAAAATAAATTTGTGGAATGTCTACAAGATTTTTGGTGGGAGCAACTTGTGATAGAGCCCATTGGGGAACAGGCAGTTATGGATTTACTGATGATTAATGAGGCAGACTTGATTATGGGGCTAAAGCTGAATGAACCCCTCTGGGGTACTGACCATTATATGTGAGCATTCACCCTGCAGTTTGAGGAGAAGCTGGAATCAGTTGTAACAGTATTACAACTGAGTAAACCACAAAGACATGATGGATGTGATGACCAGAGTTGACAGGAATGGGAGCCTAGCAGGGAATATAGTGGAATAACAAAGACAGGAGTTTCTTGGGGTACATTGGGAAATACAACTGAAATTCATCCCAAGGAAGAAGAAATATATTATGGAGAGAATGAGGCAATTGCAGCTGACAGGGGATTTCAATGACATTGCTAAAGCAAAAGCAAAAGCATTTGGTCTGGTGAAGATTACTGGAATGTCAAAAGTGTGGAAGCCTTTAAAAACCAGAAGATGATAACGAAGAAAGCAAAAAGTGGGGAGAAGATGAAATATGAGAGTAAGGGAACAAGTAATATAAAAGGAAATAGCAAGAGTAGATTTTTTTCCCGATATCTCAAAGGTAAGAGACAGGCAATAGTGGACATTGCACCACTGTAGAATGAGGCTGGCGAAGTGGTAATGGTGAACAGAGAAATGTTGGCACGTACTGAGCATCGGTTTTCATTTTGGAAGACACCAGCATCGTACCAAAACTTCAAGATTGTCAGCGGCAGAGATGAATGTAGTGGGAGTCACCAAGGAGAAGTTGCCAGGGAAGCTGAAAGGTCTGCAGATAAATGAATCACCCGGACTGGATTGGCTCCACCTCACAGTTCTGAAAGAGATAGCTGAAGAGATTGTGGGCCATTGGTAGTGATTTTTCAGAAATAACTGGAGACAGGGAAGGTGGCAGAGAATTGCAAAGTAGCTGAGATAACCCCATGTTTAAAAATGTGGAGGACGGGAGGCAGAGGGTAGAAAACTAAAGGCCAGTTAAGTTGATCTTGGTTGTTAATAAAATATTAGAATTCATTATTAAGCATGATACTGCAAATATTTAAAAGTGCATGGTAAAATAAGATGGAGTTGGCACAGCTTTGTCAAGGGGAGGTTAATGCCCGACAAATCTGTTAGAATTCTTTGAGCAGGTAATGAATAGGGCAGACAAAAGGGAACCAGTGGATCCATTTGGATTTCCAGAAGGCATTTGATAAGTTGCCGCACAGGAGGCTGCTAAACAAGAAAAGAGTCCATGGTGTTAGGGGCAAGGTACCGGCATGGATAGAGGATTGGCTGACTGTCAGAAAGCAAAGAGGGGGGATCAGTGTGTGGACCACAACTATTCATGTTGTACATTCATGATCTGGATGAAGGAACTGAGGGCATTATTCCCAAGTTTGAAGATGATAAAAAGATAGATGGAGGGACAGGTAATGCTGAGAGAGCAGGGATACAGCAGAAGGACTTGGACATGCTAAGCAAGTGAACAAAGAAGTGGCAAATAGAATCTTTGACCCTATAAGTCCACACTGACCCTCCGAAGTATAACCCACTTCAGACCCATTCCCCTACCCTAAATTTACCCCTGACCAATGCACCTTCCCTACACATCCCTCAACACTGGGCAATTTCACACGGTCAATTCACCTAGCCTGCACATCTTTGGAAAAAAATGAGAAGAAACCGGAGTACCCGAAGGAACCCCACTCAGATATGGGGAGAATGTGCAAACTCCACACAGGCAGTCACCCGAGGCTGGAATCAAATCTGGGTCCCTGGCACTGTGAGGCAACGTGCTAACCACTGAGCTATAATGCCACCCCAAGATGGAGTATAATGTGAGAAAGTGTAAAGTTATGCACTTCTGTGGGAAGAATAAAGGTATGGACAATTTCTAAATGGGGAAAAGCTTCGGAAATCTGAAGTGCAAAGGGGCGTGGATATTCTGGATTCTCTTAAGATTAACATGCATGTTCAGTTGGCAGTTAGGAAAAAAGTGCAATATTACCATTCATTTCAAGAGGGCTGAAAAATTAGTGCAGAGATGTCCTGCTGAGGTCATATAAGGCTCTGGTCAGATCGCATTTTGGAATATTGTGAGCAGTTTTGGGCCTCCTTGCTAAGAAAAGATGTGCTGGAGTTGTGGGGGAGGTGTTTGGAGTAGAGAACATTTACTAGAGTGAAACTGGGAATGAACGGTTTCTCATATGAGGAGTGTTTGAGGACTCTGAATCTGTACTCAGAGCTTATAAGGATGAGGGGGAATCTGATTAAAACTTACAAATACTGAGAGGATGGGACACAGGAGACATGGAGAAGACATTTCTACCATTAGGAGAGATTAGGATCACGGAGCACAGCATCAGAGTGAAGGGACAACCATTTACAAATAAGATGGGGAGGAATTTCTTCAGCCAGAGGCTGATGAATCTGTGGAACTCATTTTTGCAGAGGACTGTGGAGGCCAAGTCATTGACATATGTTTAAGATAGAGATGGATAAGTTCTTGATTAGTAAGGAGATTAAAGGTTATGTGATGTCAGCAGGAGAATGAGGTTGAGAAATGTATCAGCTATGATCGAATACCAGAGAGGATTAGATGGGCTGAATGGACCACTTGTGTTCCTATATCTTATGGTCTTATAGACATTCATATGGTGAACTTCATGTTGAAATTGAGAAATGTGGATTCATTATTATTCTCTTCAATTTCATTTATGGCAATTATAAGGGTATAATGACAATGTTGGTTAAAGTAAACTGATTAAATATGTTAATAAGGAGGTGATTGAGAAGCAATCACAGGCATTTTTAAAATTGGTTTGCAGATTCTCTAGCTGGGCCTGAATTTACCACTTTCCACAGATGCCCTTGAAAAGATGATATGTTTTCTGTAACTGCTTTAGTCAATTTGCTGCATTTAGCTGCACAATGATTTTAAGGATGAATTTCATGATTTTAAGCTGGCAGCAATCCAGGCATGGTGCAGTTTGCAAATCAGGTTGGTGTTCCTCATATGCCCACTGCCCTTGTCCTTCCAGATGGTACAAAATGTGGGATTGAAAACGGATGCTTAAGGAGCCTTGGTGATTGTGTGCACGAAATCTTGCAGCTGCATGTTTTGGATGATGTCAAATGTCTTGAGAATTGTTTGAGCCGTATTCATCTTGCTCAGAACGATTACTGCACTACCGTCATCAATCCTCCTTCTTACTTCCGCATTTATGTAAGTAATATATGACCATTCCTTAATGAAGGAATGCTAACTATTTTTAATTAATGTGTGACTATTTATTTCTGTTTTTCAATATTCATTCCAGTATCTCGGCCACCACTGAAGTTTGATTAACCAAACTATAAATATTTGGCTATCCCTTGCTTCACCCCATTTGGATAATGGTAGCAAGCCTCAACCCTCTGGTACCTTGCCTGTACCTAATGAGAATTGGAAAATATTCCATACACCCTTCCTCCTTAGCTTCCTTTAATTCACCATGATACAAAATATCTGATCCTGGTGATTTATCCAGCTTCAAGGATTTTGATCCCTCCAGTACTTCCCTTCTCAAAATTAATACTGCAAACTCGTCCTCTTTAATTTCAATGTCTGCATTACCCCTCTCTCACAATGAGGCAAAATACTCATTTAGAACTCTATCCACATCTTCCGCAATCAAGCGCAACTTAGCATGTGCATTAATAATCAACCACTGAAAATACATCTTTGAGTTTTGCTTAGTTTTACCTGCTTTTTTTCATATCACTGTTTACTTCATAATTTTCCTTTTCACTGCATCTGCCTGTACCTTCCATTCTTCTCTAAGCTCCCAAATGGATCATATTTTAAGATTGCAATTGACTCAATTTTCAGCTTTATGCTTCTGGATAACCAGGGAACTCCACATTTAGTTGTAACACCCATTTTCTTTTTATTTTGTGGAGAGGGTGTTAGTTGTACACTGTACGTGGAAAATTTCATTGTTGAATGCCTCGTTCAGATTTGCCATTGTCTTTCCCTTCAGTCGCCGTCCCTCGTCTATTCTTGCCAGATTATATCTCAGCTTCATAAAATTTCTCTTCCCCCCATGTTACTTCTGCTATATCCTTGTTCCTTTCATGTTGATGTTAAATCTAGCTGAGTCATGATCATTTTTTCCAAAATGGTCACCACTGCTAATTTATCACCTTTCCCAGAATCATTTCCTGTGACGAAATCTAAAATTGCAGACTCTCTTACTGGGTTTTAATGCACTGGCTTAAAATGTTGTCCTGAACACTGTTCAAAAACCTTACACCCTCTGTGTCTCTCAAGCTGTTTGTATCTCAGTATTTGGACAGTTCATCCTTATCTATTACTACCCTACTGGTTTAGGACTCAGAAGGTTGCCTATATGATTGCCCTTCTGACCACCTCCCATTATTTGAGATATATCTGGTGAAAAAAAAATCTGGTTTTTGAGTGTAACCTGAAGAGCATCTTTTGATGTTTCATTTAATATATCATTCCTCCTCACTGTTCTAATTGACATTTCCTTTTTTTTTTAATTCACTCATAAGATATAAGCATTGCTGGCTGGGAAAGAATTTATGGATTGCCTCTAGTTGCCCCTCAAGAATATTGTGGGGACCTGCTTACTTGAACCACTGCAGTCCACAGGTAGGTGTATTCACAATGCTGTTTGGCCAGGGAAGTGACTCAACAATGGTGAAGGAATGGTGATATATATGAAAGTCAGGATGACGAGTGGCTTGGAGTGACTTATCGGTGCTGCTGTTCTCATGTATCTGTTATTCTTGTCCATCTTGATTGAAGTGGTCAAGGGTTTTGGAAAATGCAGTCTAACTATCTTTGGTGAATTTTTGCACTCCACTGCTCTGACAGGAGTGGCTGAAATTTTTATGGATGCTGTGCAATTGGCGGGCTGTTTTGACATGAACAAATTTCTTGAGTATTGTTGGAGCAGTACCCATTCAGGCAAGTGGGGAGTATTTCATCACACTCATGACCTGTGCCTTGTAGATGGTGGACAGGCTTTGGTAAGTCATGAAGTAAGTTCTAGTTGCAGAGTTCCTCGACTTTGGCATGTTCTTTTAGACACTATATTTAAATGGCGAGTCTAAATGCTAGTCAATGGTAACTCCCTGGATGTTGATAGTGAGGAATCACTAATGGTAATGCCATTGAATGTCGAAGGGCAGTGTTTAAATTGTCTCTATTGGAGATAGTCATTGCCTGGCATTTGTATGGTGTACATGTTACTTGTCACTTTTCACCCCAAATCTAGCTATTGTCTAAGTCTGTGCATTTGAACACGAACTACTTCAGTATCTGAGGAGTGAGGAATGTGCTGAACTTTGTGCAATCAGTGGTTAGCACTGCTGCCTCACAGCGCCAGAGACCCGGGTTCAATTCCCGCCTTAGGCGACTGACTGTGTGGAGTTTGCACGTTCTCCCCGTGTCTGCGTGGGTTTCCTCCGGGTGCTCCGGTTTCCTCCCACAGTCCAAAGATGTGCAGGGTCAGGTGAATTGGCCATACTAAATTGCCTGTAGTGTTAGGTAAGGGGTAAATGTAGGGGTCTGGGTGGGTTGCGCTTCAGCGGGTCGGTGTGGACTTGTTGGGCCGAAGGGCCTGTTTCCACACTGTAATGTAATCTAATCTATGTAATCTAATCTAATCTAATTGGTGAGCATCCCCACTTCTGACTTTCTGATGGACAGACAATCGTTCTTTTCTTGTCTAATCTAAGAGGTGATTGGTCAGGCAGTAATTGTAAGGGATAGATTTTGAAATTGAGTTCATAAAAGTTAAAACAAAAACAGAAACTGCTTGAGAACCTCAGCAGGTCTGGCAGCATTTGTGGAGAGAAAAAGCAGAATTAACAATGCAGGTCAAATGACTTTTCTTCAGAAAGTGTAAAACTTGTTGAAATGGTCTGAATTTTAACAAATCTACATAATGTGAACTATATCAGGGATTGTTATTCATTTTAAGACAAATTGGTTAATTATTGCTTTAAAGGGTGTTTTGCATTTACAGAAGTCCTGTGGCAGCCTGGTTCACAGTAATTTTTAATGCATGATGGCAAGTTGACACTTGAAAGTACAGCTCAGCAATTAGATTAGATTATCTACAGTGTGGAAACAGGCCATTCAACAAAACAAGTCCACATCAACACTCCAAAGAGTAACCCACCCAAACACATTTCCCTCCGACTAATGCACTTAACACTATGGGCAATTTATCATGGCCAATTCACCTAACCTGCACATCCTTTGGATTGTTGGGGAAAACCAGAGCACCCAAAGGACACCTGCACAGACATGTGGAGAATGTGCTAACTTCATGCGGAGAGTCACTCAAGGTGGGCATTGAACACAGGTCCCTCGCGCTGTGAGGCTGCAGTGCTAACCACTGAGCCACATTGCCACCAATTACTTCAAACAAAATTTGAAAAACATTTTGGAGAAGGGTCACTGGGCTCAAAACTTCTATTCGATTTTCTCTCCACACATGCAGACAGATCTGTCGAGATTCAGCAATAGTTTTTGGTTTTGTTTCAGATTTCCAAAACGTGAAGTTCTTTGTTTCATTTTGTCAGAAAGTGCGGAAATACGTTGGAAGCATTTAGTAAATGGTTTGCTGGGCAGCTAAGATTGAGCTGGAAGCTGACGCTATGTTTCACTTTGAACAGTTATTAATGAAATCCTTTAAGTCTGGGAACAGTTACCCTGAGACTGGTTTGCAGCAATTTTCCTCAGCTTTCAAACTTCAATGATTGTTGTCACATTGTGTTTATTTAGGACATGAGGCAGATTCAATGATCATCAAAGGACAATCTGATAGATTGCATGTACGGAAGGTCAATTATGCACCTCAAAGTATGCATGGACAGAAGGTTTACAAAATGATATCTGAGGGACTGGATATGAGGGGATTGTGCTGCAACGAAGATTGGAACAGATGCCTCTATGAGATGTTGAATAAATGCCTGGCACTGAACCCAAAATGTCGCTCTGCCTTATCAGCGTACATGAAAGTCACTACACTGCTGAATAATTTTGCAAGTGGGTCATTTCGACCTAGAACCGGTGGCATGTGCAACATTTCGCAGTAACCTACAAGGTCTCACGTTCACCAGTTAATTGAGGCAATTTCTGGTGAGGGCTTGGAATTCATTGACATGTCTATAGTGAGAATGAAGGGGATGGCTTGTCCTGTCACAAGTTTGCTGGTTTCCTGAAGATTTGTGGCGCTATTGATGGAAGACATTTCTCTGTGAAGGCACTGCAACTCTTCAGTTTATCAACACCAAGTGTTTGGATGCCGTCATTGTGTATGGCACATTTCTGTGATTACAGATAACCAGGAAAATATAGAAAATAGGAGCCATGCGGGCCTTCAGGTGTGCTCTGCCCTTCATTATGATCATAGCTGACCATCCAACTAAATGTCCTGTTCTGATTGCTTTGCTATCCTTTGGTCCCCTTAGCTGAATCCAATGCCTTCTTGAAATCATACAATATTTTCGCTTTGACTGGTTTCTGTAGCAGAGAATACCACAAGGTTACCACTTTCTAGGTGAAAAAAGAGTATCCTCATCTCAGTCCTCAGGAAGTGCACATAATTAATTTGTACTGGCAAATGCAATCTTACAGCAGGCCATAATTGTTACACTGGGAGTTGAAGGATGTTTGGAAGAATTAAAGCTTGTTAGAGGAGTGAAATAAAAACCTCACTAAATCACCTAAATGCCACCCATTTGGAATTAGTATAATAGCTGTGCTTGAAGTTACAAAACCAGGGAACATTGTCAATAATCTCTCCATATCAAATAGAGGGGAACAGAATAGAACATTACTTTTTTAGCAGAATGTTGCCTGTAACAAGAATCATTGCCATTGATTTCTCATTGTAATTTTAGCTTTCAGTTTTGCCCACACATGACTACAAATTGACCAAAGCTGAAACAGAATATGATACATATTCTTTAATAACGTTGATTAAATACTATGGGGGAGAAAGCTGTAATATGGTCACAAACCATGAAATGAATGACTAAGAAGAACAAGCTCAAAAGGCTGGATGACCTCCTCGTGTTCCTCTGTTCCTGGAGTCCTATGTTAGGAGAACTCTGAGAAATATGCACCACATCTTAGGAAGTATATATTGGCCTTGGAGGGAGTACAACTTGATTTGACACCTAGACTTCAGCAGTTAGGTTATGAAGAGAGGTTATATAAATGAGGCCTTTTTAATTCTACTGATCAAAGTCTTCATGATATTAACAGGAAAAGACAGTGAAGATAAATATGAACTATTTCCACTACTTGGGGATTCTCGAAGTCCAAAGATGTGTGGGTCAGGTGAATTGGCCAATTAGTCAGAGGGAAATGGGTCTGGGTAGGTTACTCTTCAGAGGGTCAGTGTAGACTTGTTAGGCTGAAGGGCCTGTTTCCACACTGTAGGGAATCTAAGCTAATCTAATCTAGAACTGGGCACCATGGGCTGAGAATTCGGGCCAGACCGTTCAGGAGAAATGTTAGAGAAAAACTTCTACACATAAGCGGCAGTAGACATTTGGAACTTTCTTCTACAAGTGTGGTGAAACGGTTAAAAATTATGTCCCAATACATGTGTGAATCTAACCGGAATGGAGGTGTTGCTTAGTCCCGTGTGAATCTTATTACACACCTCCCCGTGTGAATCTTCTTATCTGTATGTAACCAGAATGGAATGTGTTTTTTAGCCTTGCTCTGCTGTTCACATGAATGTTTATATCTGGAAAAGAGTATATCAGCTGGAAAAGTCTCCAGTTCGGTGAGTCTGCTCCGGGGTTATGTTTAACCGCCGAGCGTGGGTTGTTGGCAACCGCTCTACGAGAACTGACGGCTCCCAGTTCCGGTAACATGTAGAGTGAGTATAAGCCAGACCCGGGAGTCTGCTCCGGGGTTGCGTTTAACCGCCGAGCGTGGGTTGTTGGCAACCGCTCTACGAGAACTGACGGCTCCCAGTTCCGGTAACACGTAGAGTGAGTATAAACCAGACCCGTTGTAAGTACGAGACCTGGTTGTGGCGACGCTGCGGGGAATAAAACACTTATATTCTAGCAGACTCGCCTCTTGGCTGTTTGTTCTGTGTCAGACTACTTTCCTGCGAGCCTGGTCCTTGACCTTGAGAATTTTTTAAAACATTTTGGCGTAGTCGGCAGGATCAATCGCAATTGAGGAGAGATTTTGATACAGAACAATGTTTTGGAAAAAGACTAAGAAACCAGAAGAACAAACTGTGGAGGTCCCGACCGTCCCGGGATGGCATGGACCGTGGCATGACGTGGCAGTTTGTTTGAGAAATGGTGGGAGGCGACCGGAGGAACCCCAGGGTCGCTGCTGTCCACCCTTGAGAGGATCCCAGTCCTGCCGAAGAACCCCTTGCCTGGGGTACAGCGGAGGATGTGGGCATGTCCAAAAAGCTGAAGCGGAGTTAACAGAATTGAATGGGATTGAACTGAACTGAACTGAGTGGAACTGAACTGAATTGAACTGAAGTGAATCAAATTGAACGGAACAAAATGGAACTGAGCTAAATTGAATTGAAATGGACGGAACTGAATTGAACACAATTGAATTGAACTGAACAGACCTGAACTGAGCTGAATTGAACTACACTGAATTGACTGAACTGAAATTAACTGAAACGAATTGAACTGAATTAAGCATAATGTAACACATGTATTGGGCCAAGCAGTGGAATGTGGTGAAACGGTTAAAAATTATGTCCCAATACATGTGTGAATCTAACCGGAATGGAGGTGTTGCTTAGTCCCGTGTGAATCTTATTACACACCTCCCCGTGTGAATCTTCTTATCTGTATGTAACCAGAATGGAATGTGTTTTTTAGCCTTGCTCTGCTGTTCACATGAATGTTTATATCTGGAAAAGAGTATATCAGCTGGAAAAGTCTCCAGTTCGGTGAGTCTGCTCCGGGGTTACGTTTAACCGCCGAGCGTGGGTTGTTGGCAACCGCTCTACGAGAACTGACGGCTCCCAGTTCCGGTAACATGTAGAGTGAGTATAAGCCAGACCCGGGAGTCTGCTCCGGGGTTGCGTTTAACCGCCGAGCGTGGGTTGTTGGCAACCGCTCTACGAGAACTGATGGCTCCCAGTTCCGGTAACACGTAGAGTGAGTATAAACCAGACCCGTTGTAAGTACGAGACCTGGTTGTGGCGACGCTGCGGGGAATAAAACACTTATATTCTAGCAGACTCACCTCTTGGCTGTTTGTTCTGTGTCAGACTACTTTCCTGCGAGCCTGGTCCTTGACCTTGAGAATTTTTTAAAACAACAAGTGGCAGTGGATGCTTGATCAGTTGTTAATTTTAAATTTGAAATAGATACTTTTTTGTTCGGCAAAGGTACTATGGAATATAGGCCAATGGCAGGTACGTAAAATTAGATTACAGATCAGCTATGATCTCATTGAATGGCAGAGCAGGCTGAATGATCTACTCCTGTTCCTGTATCTTGTGGCCATGTGCCACAATGTCCTTGAACATTACTCTGCTCACTGCCCCATATTGCATTCTTCCACCAGGCAACTCTTCTGCTGTCAAATGTGAAGTATATTAATGCAAGTTTATTCATCCAGTCATGTAAAATGTGCCCATTTCAATCAATGATTAACAGATTTATATATTTCATAACACATGCCCTAGCTGTTTGGAAATAATACTGGAAGATTATTTGAAAGTGGATGCATCACTGCACTTCCACAACATCACAAATATGAAGCCTGTTGGGGAAGAAAGTTGAAATGTATTGGAGATGTGATTACTGAAATGACTAAACAGGACTGAGAAATAATTCAAAGAGAGAATTAGACCCATACATGGGCTTTAGTTTATCATTGGCCTCATTTCCCGATGAGGGAAAAAATAATCAGCCCCCTAGTCACTTCAATTGGGCACATTCTGCTAGGATGTGATTGCTTCATTTAGAATATTGTTCAATGTGCTTCAGCAAGATTGCAGAGTGGGCTGGTTTAGTTTAGATTTGCTATGGGTTATTAAATTTGAATTTCATCAAACCAAGAGACCATGTACATTGAAATGAAATGTCACTTGCCCTGTTCTGAGTGCCTTTAAATTAACTGAAAACTTTGAGGGACTAAGTTCTGATATTTGCGGAGATCATTCCATCCTCACTAAAACAGTCTTTCAGTCTCATCGAGTGGAAAGGGACATTTCATGGCAGAGGACATCTCTTATCCAAACTTATTCTGGGGCCAGAAAGGATCTTGCTGTGTATCATACAAGTTCAACATAACCTTCTTCCTCTTGTGCTCAAACCTGGCTTACCAGCTTCAATAATTTATGCACCTGCACAGCCACACCACTCTCCTCCTACATATACTTTAAAGCAGTCTCCTTCATTTTATATTGTCATGTCACTTTCTTGTTTCAAACTAATCACTCCTATTACTCCTGCACCACAGATACAGGGTGGAGTAATGTGTAATATTGACAAGTTGCATTACATTAACTCACAGACTCCTCTGATAGGAGCTTGCAAACACAAGGTCTCTATCAACTACATAGACAACGGCAATAAATGCATGGGAACACCACCGTCTGCATATACCTTTGTAAGCCACACCCCCTCCCTGTTGGAGCTATATGCCTTCACGGTTCCTAGTTCATTCACCATTGTTTGGTTAAAATCCGAGAATATCCTTCCCAGAAGCATACCTAACACCCCAAGAATGGTCACCATCTCCAGAGCAATTAGAGGTGGGCAAGAAATGATAAGCACATACACTGAAAAAATGAAGTGGAAACGCGCGTTGGACTGGACCCGTATCTGATGGAGATGACACATTAATCAAATGGGGAGGGAAGAGGAGAGGGGAGAGGTTAGATCTTGACGGACAGACCAAGCTGCTTAACTTAAACCATCCATTGGGAAGAATCCACTCGTTTTGAATTTGCAGGGAAGTAGCAACTGCTTATTTATTACTGTCTTATTTTAATACAGAACATTTGAAAGTAGATTCAATAAATTAGTGTTGTTGATAAAGTCACTGCGAAAATAATATCAGAAAGCTAAAGAGGGTGTCAGGCAGCCAAAGTGAAAATAAAAACAATGAACTTGGGTTGATATAGCACAGATGTGAACTTAGACCATTGTTGTTTAACTGCCTGTCGACAAAGTAGTGCCACTATTGTATAAATAGATGTGCAGCAGAGAATTCCCATAAACAGCAAAGACGGAGAGAAACGTGTTTTAAATGATCGTGGAAGGAAAATATTGTACTCAAGACAGAGGTTGCTACCCCAATTGCCTATAGCCCACTCTCACTAATGCACTGGCTCTTCCTCAAAATTGTGGGTGTGGGATGCAGAGGACTCCACTCATCCAGTTTAACAACACATCCCAAAGTCAGCATCTGCAACTGTATGGCACTCCCTCAGCACTTTTTCAGTAGACGCTCTGGCCAAACCTCTGCAATACAGTGTGCCAGCAATGGGTTTTAATCCCACAACCTCTGACTCTCAGGCAGGAGTGTTACCCACTGGTCCAGAATAGACAGCCAAGTATCAAATCCAATGTTTGAGAGGGGTCAAAGCCAACAAGGCAAACAAATCAAAGGTTATGTAAAGTAGATGTGAATGTGAATTTTGAAACACAAAGATCAACCACAATCATAGGGAATGGCGGAGACAGGTTGAGGGGTAGAATGGTCTAACTCTGCTCCTAATTTGTATGAACAAGCAAAGCAGATCCTTTTAATGTTTACTTTGGTATTTACCTCCCTGTGGGAAATAAAGTCAAAACTGATAATAAAAGAAGAGACAGTCAGGGTAGTGTTGGTGATTTATGATCTATTGAAAAATTCACTCCACTCAGACACAGTACAGTACAGCTGATGACCTACCACATAACGCCTACAGTTAATCTCTCAGACCAAAAGAAATGTGATGAAAGCAACAAAAAAAGCGTCAGAGTGAAAGCGCAGTAAGCTTTGTGCCCTGCTCAAACTGGGATCTGTAACTGTGGAGGGAGGTAGGGGTGTTGGCTGCTGTGGCAAACGGTATAAAATGCAAGGTGGGGGAAAAAGCGAGAGAGAGAGAGAGAGCGGAAGGGAAAAGGTGGCATTGGGACAGAGGGAGACCATGGGTTAGTGAGCATGTTTGGAAGAGTGTAAGCATGGGGTGACAGAGAGGGTGAAAAGTGGAATTTTTTTTTTAAAAACCACACGTCAGACACCTTCAGGGGTTTCTATACAGAAAATTAACACAACAAGCAGCAATTTATAGATATATTTTACATTAGAAATAAAAAATACTTACAAACATATAACACTCTGAGCACCTTTTCTTTTTTAAAAAAGGAGAGTAAATACAATTTTGGAGCACCATATTTACTAGTAAAGCTTCACAGACTTAAATTCATCATTTCTTTACTGTTTGGTTCAATTTACGGAAGATTTGCGAATTTAAATAATATTGTCTCTCTCTCTCTCTGTTGTGGTTTTCTTTTATATTACAATCTATGGAGAACACTTTTTTTAATTAAAAAAACAGAAGAAACACATTTCTCATCTCGCCGGTCTTCTTTGATAAAATAATCCCGCCTCATACCAGTGCACTACCACCAAAGGGATAATGGTCTTAAAGGGCCAGTACAGTGGAGGGAAATGGGAGACAATTTAACATATATGTTTCTATATTCTTGTTGACACACACATAACTGTTCTCTGAGGATCTTCAGCCTGGAGAACCGGATCATCGGGGGCAAATCGCACGCTGCAATTTTCTCTTTTCTCCCCAAGGTGGTATTGTTCGCAGGACTGTTTGACATAGGGCTGGACGAGGAAGGGTCGGTGGTGGTGATAGTGACACTAGTCGTGGTGGGGTGGGATGTGTGTGTGTTTTTTTTTTATTCTAATCATCGTTTTATCCCTGGAAGCAGACGGGTCCCACGTCAAATCCAAACTTCTGGTTGGGTTCGGTGAAATCCGTGAACAGCACATCGACGAAAGGCATCTGCTCAACCTGTGGAGTATTGATCTCTAGAACCGTCTTGCCATTCCCTTTCCTCAGCTGCGATAGGACATGAAAGAGAAAGTGTTAGCAGGAGTTCATCCCAACTGGAGCAAATCTCATCCCACATCAACCCCATTCAAAAACTTGTATAGACTGTCTCCATCTCGTAGCTTTTACCTGTGGTTTTGTCCTCCCATTTACTCTCCCAGGATGGATCTTTAACTTTTGACCAGCTTTTCTCTCTTTCCCAGGTGAAGTCTTTAATTTCACCCAATCCCTTTCCTCCTATCTGGGTATAATCTCTTGTTTTCCCCCAATTTTACCTAGATTGTATCCAGAGTAAACTCTCTCTGCACCTGTCCCACTTCCAGGACAGGTACAGCATATGGGGATCAATAGAAAATAAAGCTTCCTGTATTCTCTTCAATTGAAAGTAAAGCTCTCTTCAAACTGTCCCCATCAAACACTGCCAGTATAGAGACAGTACAGGGTTCAATTTCTTAAATTGAAAACAGACTGAAGGGAAACTTCTCTTGACACTATCCAATCAAACACTCCCAGGAGAAGGGCAGCACGGGATTAGATACACAGTAAAGCTCTCTCTACACTGTTCCTATCATTATCCAATTCCTTTCACATTTAGTAACTAGACCTGCCAGGGAAATGGAGAACACATGGCAGGTTGTGACAGCTGAGACTGACCGCACAGCCATCCACGATGGCTTTGATGTAGGGGTTGTTATCGAATGACATCTCCTCATCATTGGATCCCAGAAAACGCATGGCTTTGTCGTAATTATCGGTTGCCAGGTGATGCCAGGCTACCGAGCGATGGCAGTGATAGGTGAAGTTCTGGCGAGCTGACACACTCAGCAATCTTAGGAATGTCATCTGGACGACACCAACTGGGTTCCTGTCGGAGTCCACATAGGAAAGCTGTCGGGGAGGTTAATGAAGAAAGTGATTATTTTAATATCACACTTCTTTAACATTCAGAATGCCCAGAGCACTTCACAGAGAAAGAATTATTAGCTTACTGCTGTCGATAACACAACATTCAAGTGTGCACAGAAAGATTCCACAAAAAGCACCGTGATAAATGCTCAAGTCAACTGTTTGATGATACTGATTTTAGGAATACAACATTGTCCCAGAAGACCAGAAAGCAGTGACAATCTCTTCTTCGCAACAGTGACTGAAGGATACTTTACAATGACCTCTAAAGGCTGACAGTTCCTCCGTTTAATAGCTCACACTAAACATGCATCCTCTATCTCTCCAACAGTACAGCACTCCCTCAGTACTCCTCGGTACCGACCCGCTGACAAAGACAGAGGTACAAGCACAGACATTGAGACAGACAGATAGGCGCAGGAAGAGAAACAGGTAGGCACACATGCAGACACAGACAGATACAACACAACCATTGTGTGCCATGACAACCACACATCAACAAATACTGCCCACAAATGGTGATATGGTGCCCAGAACTGCATAGATGGGCACATGCATGCCTGTGTGAAGAGGCGTGTGTGTGTGTGTGTATGAGTGTGAGAGAGAGAGAGAGAGAGAGAGAGAGAGAGCGCGAGTGTCATTTTCAAATATTTGCTCAAGGTCTCCTGTTTCCTCTGATAAAAACCAGCAGTTACATAACAGTCACAAACTCCCTCTGCCCCCATCCCTGCTGTCACTAATCCAGTAGACACTGCCGTGTTTACCACAGCTGAAGTCTGGTACTGTAGAGGTGAGAAGAACAAAGTCTGTCACAGACAGACAGTGCACAGTTGAGCACAAACTTTTCCTATGTGGGTCTGTGTTCAGGCTCCTCCTCTCCCCCACACCCTCCACCTTCTTGCACAGTGCTCATGGTTCTTACCTGGGCTCCCCGTTTGAACTCACTGAACCAGGCTCCTGGATACTCATTGTTCCAGGAAGACATCTTCACCTGAAGGACAACAACAGGACACAGTCTGTACCAGCTTTTATAGTATTCACTGTAGTCAGAACCAATAAAGGCAAGAAGAAATCCTTAGCCTATCTGCCCTGCTCCAGAAAATAATCCTCAACTCTCCAGCTAATAGTCCCCACCCTATGGCCAATATTTCACAAACCCAAAGAAAATCTTCACCTTTTGACCAAATTACCCAAAACTCTGGCCAATAGTCACCATCATTCCAGTCAACATTCCCCATCACTCCAGTCTATAATTCCCCACTCTCCAGTTAACAATCCCTAGACTATACTCGCTGGTTAATAGCAAACCCAAAACCTCCTGTCTTTCATCTCCACTCCCCGGTTAATAGCCTCTAAACCTCCAGTCTGTAATTCCCACTCTCTAGTTAATCATCTCCAAGCTTCCAGTCTATAATCCCCATTCTCCAGTTAATCGTTCCCAAACCTCCAGTCTATAATCCCTACTCTCCAGTTAATCACCCCCAAACCTCCAGTCTAGAATCCTCATCCTCCAGTTGAACATTCAGTTATTGGAAAGAAAGGTGAGGGGCAAAGGGAGGGATTGGGTTAGAGGGGGAAAGAGGAGAAAGATGGGAAGCAGGAGAAAGAGTGAGAAGTGGTAAGAGTGAGGGGGAGAGAGGAGTGATGGAAAAAGTGAAATAGTGGAAGAGGGTTTTAAGAGAGGAATAGGAGTGTGTGGAGGGGTAAGAAAGATTGTGGAAAGAGAGGAAAGGGGACAAGAGGAATAGGAGAGACAGGGGTTTATAGGGCAAAAGGAGAAGAAAGTGGTATGAGAGATGAGTGAGTGGGAGAAGAGAGAGTGGAGGAGAGGTATAATGGGGAAAGGAAATAGAGGGAAAGCAGGTTGGAGGAGAAAAGGACAAGATTGGGAGAGGGAAGAGGGAGCGTAGGAAAAAGGAGTAAGGAAGGAATTAAAATTGAGGGAAAGGTAAGTACAGGAGAAAATCGAGAGAGAGAGAGTGAGAAACAGAGAGAGAGGGACAGAGAGAGCACAACAGGGACAGAAAGAGAGTAGGGAAGAGGAAGCGAGGATGAAGAAAAGGAGGAAAGGAAAATGGAGAAAAAAGGGGTGAAGATTGAGGGGAAAAGAGGGAGAGAGTGGTGGTGGGGAAAGAAAGTCTCAGCGGGAGAGGTAAGGAGGAAAAGGAATTAGAGGAAAGGAGGGTTAGTGGGAACAGTGGGAGAGCATGGGAGGAGAAAGAAAGAGTTGGGGAAACGGGTAAAGAGTGAGAGAGAGGAAGAGACAGAAGGGGTGGGATAGAGACAATCGGTGTGTACACGAGGGTAATGTGAGAAATCAAGTTAGGGCTTAGAGGGAAGTCTTGAAGTTTGCTCCAACAATTGTAGAGTCTCCACTCACCCCTTCAGACTTCTTATCTGGGAAAATACAGGTCTCTCCGCCCGCAGTGAAGTTACAGTACACCTTGAAGGAATCTGCTGCACAGCCCTGATTTGGATCAATCCAGTATTCACCTGAGGGCGTACAGGGTAAAGTATGAAGACAGATTAGAAAGCAAAAAACCACTCACAAAAGGTTAGACAAACAATCAACAAGTCCTTGGGAATGGAAATCCAGTTGCAGCGGACAGGCCTGGATACAGTTTCATACATAGCAAGATCCCAAGCGATCCACAGGAGGAATCAATAATCAGTTAATGAATTAAAGGTGCTCTGTGGGTTGAGGGGGAATGCTGGACAGGATGCATTCTTGTTCTCCAGGCCTCCGCAATCAGGATCCTTCTATGCAAGAATTTAAATCTCACTGCATCAGCTGTCCTTGATTAATGGCTTTTCCTGAAAATATCCAGCTTGCTGAGGTCTGAGGAAGATCAGACGTTGGGGGAGTAGCAAGAGTCACAGAGGGTCAGGGAGTAGGTGAGATTGGAGGAGTATTCTGGGACAGGCAGTCAGGATTAGAATGCCAGCTTGAAGTCTCCCTATCAAACCCTGACAGAAGCGTGGTCCAGGGAGGATGAGGCAACTAGGGAAGTCGGGGATAGCGTAAAAACAAAAGAGAAAGCATACAATGTGGAAAAGGGCAGTGAGAAACGAGAAGATTAGGAAACTTACAAAGACCAACAGAGAGCAACAAGAAAAGAAATAAGGAGGGAGAAGTTTAAAATGACGATAAGCTCGCCAATAATATAAAGGAGGAGTTTCTTTAGTTATATAAAGGGCAAAAGAGAGGCAAACATGGAAATTAGGCCACTGGAAAATGACACTGGACAGAGAGTAGTGGGGAACAAAGAAATGGCTGAGGAACTGAATAATTACTTCACATTAGTCTTCACAGTGGAAGACACAAGTAATATACCAAAAATTCAAGACAGTGAGGGGGCAGAGCCTAGTTTGATGGCCATCACCAAGGAGAAGGTGCTAGAAAAACTGAATGGCCTGAACATGGATAGATCACCTAAGCCAGATGGACTACACCCCATAGTTTGAAGGGAGATAGCTGAAGAGAAAGGGGAGGCATTAATGGTGATTTTTCAGGAATCGCTAGAGTCAGGCAGGTCCCAGAGGGAGTAAGGCAAAAGACAGAAATTACAGCCTAATTAGCCTAACCTTGGTTGTGGGTAAGATCCTGGAATCCATTGTGAAGGATGAGATTTATGAACATTTGGAAGTGTATGGTAAAATAGGGCAAAGTCAGCATGGTTTCATCAAGGGAAGGTCATGCCTGACAAATCTGCTCAAATTCTTTGAGGAATTAACAAGCAGGTTAGACCAAGAAGAGCCAATGGGTGTAATCTACCTGAACTTCAAGAAGACCTTTGACAAGGTGACACACAGGAGGCTACTGAGTAAGATAAGGGCCCATGGTATTACAGGCAAGGTGTTAGCATGGCTGTTTGGAAGAAAGTAGAGAGTGAGGATAAAAAGATCCATCACAGGATAGCAATTGGTGACAAGCGGTGTTCCGCAAGGCTCAGTGTTGGGACCACAACCTTTATACATTAACGATCTAGATGAAAGAACTGAGGGCATTCTGGCTAATTTTGCAGATGATACAAAAATAGATAGAGGGACAGGCAACATTGAGGAGGTGGGGAGGGTGAAGCAGGATTTGACAGGTTAGAAGAGCAGGCAAAGAAATGGCATATGGAATATAAAGTGGGAAAGTTTGAGGTCATGCATTTTGGTAGGAAGAATAGAGGCAAGGTCTATTTTCTAAATGGGGAGAAAATTCAGAAGTCCGAAGTACAAACGGACTTGAGAGCTCTAGTCCAGGATTCTCTCAAGGTAAATTTGCAGTTTGGGTCAATAGTCAATTTATTTTGACAGGACTTGAATACAAAAGTGGGGATGTAATTCTGCGGCTCTATAAGGCTTTGGTCAGGCCACATTTGGAATATTGTGTAGAGTTTTGGGGTCCATATCTCAGGAAGGATGTACTGGCCCTGGAGCGGGTTCAGAGAAGGTTCACAAGAATGGTCCCAGGAATGAAAAGCTTAACAAAAGAACAAAGAAAATTTACAGCCCAGGAACAGGCCCTTTGGCCCTCCAAGCCTGAGCCGATCCAAATCTACTATCTAAACCTGTCACCCAATTCCTAAGCATCTGTATCCCTCTGCTCCCCACCTATTCTTGCATCTGTGCAGATGCATCTTAAATGAATCTACTGTGCCTGTCTCTACCACCTCTGCTGGCAATGTTCCAGACACTCACCACCCTCTGTGTAAAGTACTTGCCGCGTGTATCCCCCCTTTCACCTCTCACTTTGAAAGCATGACTCTCGTTATTGAATACTTCACCCTTGGAAAAAGCTTATCTCTATCTACCCTGTCTATGTCCTTCATGATGTTGTAAACCTCAATCAGGTCCCCCCTCAATCTCCTTTTCTCTAATAAAAACAAACCTAACTTACTCAACCTCTCATCATAGCTAACACCTTCCATACCAGGCAACATCCTCGTAAACCTTCTCTGCACCCTCTCCAAAGCATCCACATCTTTTTAGTAATTTGGCAACCAGAACTGTACACAGTATTCTAAATACGGCCGATGTCCTGTACAATTTTAACATGGCCCGCCAACTCTTATACTCAATACCCCGTCCAATGAAGGCAAGCACACCATATGCCTTGTTGACCACTCTATCCACCTTCAGGGTGCAATGGACCTGCACTCCCAGATCTCTCTGCTCATCAACTTTTCCCAAGGCTCTTTGGTTCATTGTATAATTTGCTCTTGAATTAGTCTTGCCTAAATGCATCACCTCACATTTGTCTGGATTGAACTCCATCTGCCACTTCTCCGTCCAACTCTCCAGTCTATCTATATCTCTGACAGTCCCTTATGCTTTCTGCTACTCCACCAATCTTCATGTCATCTGCAAACTTGCTGATCATACCAACAGTGCCCTCTTCCAGATCATTTATGTATATTACAAATAACTGGCGTCAACACTGACCCCTGTGGAACACCACTGGTCATCTTTCTCCATTTCGAGAAACTCCCTTCAACTACTACTCTCTGTCTCCTGTTGCTCAACCAGTTCTTTATCCACCTAGCTAGAACACCCTGCACACCATGTGACTTCACTTTCTCTATTAGTTTACCATGGGGGACTTTATCAAACGCCTTACTAAAGTCCATGTATATGACATCAACAGCCCTCCCTTCATCTATCAACTTGGTCACTTCCTCGAAGAACTCTATTAAGTTGGTAAGGCACGATCTCCCCTGCACAAAACCATGTTGCCTATCACTGATAAGCCCATTCTTTTCTAAGTATAAATAGATCCTATCCCTCAGTACCTTCTCCAGCAACTTTCCCACCACTGACGTCAGGCTCACTGGTCTGTAGTTACCTGGAATATCCCTACTACCCTTCTTTTACAGGGGGACAACATGAACAACCTTCCAGTCCTCCGGCACATCACCTATGTTTAAAGATGCCACAAAGATATCTGTCAGGGCCCCAGCTATTTCCTCTCTCACCTCCCTCAGCAACCTGGGATAGATCCCATCCGGTCCTGGGATTTGTCCACCTTAATAACCTCTAGCCTACCCAACACAGCTTCCCTACTTATGTCAACATGATCCAGACTAATCAAACTTCTATCTCTAATCTCAACATTCATCATGTTCCTCTACTCAGTGAACACTGATGCAAAGTAATCATTCAGAATCTCACTCAGTTTCTCAGGTTCAACACACAGCCTTCCTTCATTATCCTTTAGTGGATCAATCCCTTCTCTAGTTACCTGCTTGCTTCTTATAGAAGAATAAAGTGCTTTGGGATACTTCTTAATTCTGCTCGCTAAAGCTATTTCATGACTCCTTTTAGCTCGCTTGATTCCTCATTTAAATCTGGTCCTACTCTTCCGATATTAATCCAGGGCCCATTCTATTCTTGCCTGCCTGGACCTTATGGACGCTTCCCTTTTTCTCTTCGCTAGTCGTACGATTTCTCCTGTCATCCACAGTTCACAAATCTTGCCTTTCCTATCCTTTGCCTTCAACGGGACATGCCTATCCTGCACTACCTTTGAAAGCCTCACACATATTAAATGTGGACTTCCCTTCAAATAGCCGTGTCCAATCCACATTTCCCAGCTCCTGTCTAATTTTGATATAACTGGCCTTGGCCCAGTTTAGTACTCTTCCCTTAGGACCACTCCCATCTTTATCTATGAGTATTCTAAAACTTAGAGAATTGAGCTCACTGTTCCCAAAGAAATCCCCCGCAGCAACTTCTACCAGCTATCCTAGCTCATTCCCCAACACCAGGTCCAATATGGCTCCTTCTCTCGTCAGGCTATTTTCTAGATGAGAGTGATACTGGAAAAGCACAGCAGTTCAGGCAGCATCCGAGGAGCAGGAAAATCGACGTTTCAGGCAAAAGCCCTCCATCAGGAATGAAGTGCTTTTGCCCAAAACGTCGATCTTCCTGCTCCTCGGTTGCTGCCTGAACTGCTGTGCTTTTCCAGCACCACTCTAATCTAGAATCTGAGACAAGGTGGGGGAGGGGAAATGAGGAAACTGGTGAAATTCGAGTTCATCAAACCAGTTTCCTCATTTCCCCTCCACACCTTGTCTCAGTCAAATCCATCGAACTCAGCACCGCCTTCCTAACCTGCAATCTTCTTCCTGACCTCTCCGCCCCCACCCCAGTCTGACCTATCACCCTCACCTTGACCTCTTTCCACCTATCGCATTTCCGACGCCCCTCCCCCAAGTCCCTCCTCCCTACCTTTTATCTTAGCCTGCTGGACACACTTTCCTCATTCCTGAAGAAGGGCTTATGCCCGAAACGTCGATTCTCCTGTTCCCTGGATGCTGCCTGACCTGCTGCGCTTTTCCAGCAACACACTTTCAGCTCTGATCTCCAGCATCTGCAGACCTCACTTTCTCCTCATGTCCTTCCTTCAACCAAGTCTCTGTGATTACAATAACATCATATTCCCAGGCACCAATCCAAGCCCTAAGTTCATCTGCCTTACATACTGTACTCCTTGCATTAAAGTAGATGCATTTCAGGCCACCTGTTCTTTTGCATTCATCTCCTCTCTGCTACTCTTCCCCTTATTAATGCTATCTTCATGATTCTTACAGTGTCCAGTTTCCACCTCGCTGTCTATTTGCCTTTTCTTCTAGTTCCCAGCTCCCTGACACATTAGTTTAAAACCTCCCCAACAGCAGCAACAAAAACTCCCCAAGGACCTTGGAGGAACGTTTGAGGACTCTGGGTCTATACTCAATGGTGTTTAGAACGATGAGGGTGGTTCTAATTTAAACTTGCAGAATGGTATGGACAGAGTACATGTTGGGAAGATGTTTCTATTGGTGGAAGAGACTAAGATCCGAGGGCACAGCCTTACACTATAAGGAAGATCTTCTAGAATGAAGGTAAGGAGAATCTTCTTCAGCCAGAGGGTGATGAATCTATGCAATTCACTGCCACAGAAGGCTGTGGAGGCCTGGTCATTGAGTGTATTTAAGACTGAGACAGATTGGTTTTTGACTGTCAAGGGAATCAAGGGTTACAGAGAGAGAGTACGAGAATGTGGATGAGAAACTTATCAGCCATGAGTGAATTGTGGAGCAGACTCAATGGGCTGAAATGCTTAACTTCTGCTCCTATGTCTTATGGTCTTATGAGGGAGCCGAGTATCGATCCTGGGCTACATCCTCTCAGAGCTGCAGAGGTTCAACGGCATGGCAAGAATCCCCACCGACTTGCAATTCAAAGTATTCTAAAACGTTAGCTAATGGATCAGGTTTCCTATGTATCAACATGCATGGGTCACCTTGGCTCACTATGCAGACAACACACCTCTGAGCCCCAATAAACTCCCAGACACTTGGAGTCAAACGGCCATTGAAAGAAGCAGCAATTTTGGAGCAGGAGTATGGAGAGAGCCCCTTATGTCAGAGGGTCTGTACTGAGGGAGTCCCGCATAACAGAGGATCAGTACTGAAACAGTGCTGTGCTGTCAGGTGATCACTACTGAGGGAGTGCTGAACTGTCAGAGGGTCAGTACTGAAGCAGTTGCCGTGCAGTCTGGTGGTCAGTACTGAGGGAGCGTTGCACTGTCCAAGAACCAATCCCATAATGGTCATAAGGTTTAAGGTACCACAGGGACATACCATCCTGGTAGTCTTCATGACAGAGCTGCAGATCCCTGCAGGTGCGTGCTGGATTTTCCTTTGTGCCAATGGGGTGTCTCATCTGTTCAATCTCCACCTTTAGCGAGTTCAATGATCCAAAGATTTCCTCCATGCCATCAGCATAATCCAGGATTTCATCTCCCATCACCTGATCATCATGCTCCATCTTGCTGCCATCGACGGACACTGAGCGTTTGCTCTTCTTGCGCCTCTGGATAGGTAGCGGTTGAATTACTTCACCTGGTGGGCCCTAGGTTTCAAAGGAGAAACAAGGATTGAGCTGTGCTGGCTGGACCTTTCCCGCTAAAACTCAGAGTATCCAAACTCAAAACAACTGAGCCTGACTCCATGATGTTAAAAGGTTTAATCAGCTTCCATGCTCCTCCCAGCAATGCTCCCCACTCTGAGGCAGTCGCTGCCTTCCAGAACGAATATTATTAGCAGTGCCCATAACATGGTGATGAAAACTGATTCGGCCTTCTCTGTATTGTCCCATTAAACTCTTTTCATGGCAGGTACAGCACAGGGTTAGATAGAGTTAAGCTCCTTTTATACTGTCCCATCAAACACTCCCGGAGAGATACAACACGTATTGGCTGTGACCATTATCTCCCTCTACTCTTTTAACAGAAAATAAAGCTTCTTCAACATTGACCTCAAACACTCCTGGGACAGGAACAACACAGTGTTAGATACATGGTAAAGCTCCATCTAATCTTTTAAAATGAAAGTAAATTGAAAGTAAAGCTTTTTAATTGAATGTAAATTTCCCTCCACTCCTTTACACTGGAAACAAAGCTTCCTCTCCTCTTTTAGACCAAAAGTAAAATTTTAAACTGTGAAGGACTGGAACAGCTTGGGTTAGATATAAGAAAAAGCTCCTCCTACACTAGCAGTTTTCAAATAGCCAGGCCATGGTCAGCATCAGATTAAATATATTGGGTTGGATACTGTTTAAATCACCCTCTTCCATTTTAAACTGCAAGTAAATCTTCCACTACTCTTCTGAACTGAAATTAAAGCTCCATCGATACTGTCCCCATGAAGCACAGGTACAGGTACAGGTACAACACGTGGTTATATACAAATTAAAGCTCATTCTATGCTGTCTCCATCACACATTCCCAGGACAGGGAAGGACAGCATTTGGTACAATAAATACTGAAGGACAAGTACAGTATGGGATGAGATATGGAATAGAGCTCCATTCTACTGTCCCCCATTAAACATTGCAAGGCCAGGTACTGCATGGAGTTAAATATAGAATAAAATTGCACTCTCCCCACCAAATGCTGCAGGACAAGTACAGCACCTGGTTAAATACAGAGAAAATCTTCCTCCGACACTTTTTCAAATTCTCAGGCAATATTTAGTAGGGGTTAAATATTCATTAAATAATCACCCACATTGTTGCCATAAAGCACTCCCAACATGGATGTAGCACAGAGTTAGATATACACCGTTCCCATCAAACAATCTCAAGTCAGTACAGCATGGTTAGGTGAAGAGTAAAGCTGCCACTACTTTTTGAACTGAAAGTAAACTGTAAGTAAAGTTCCCCAATACTGTCCACATCAAACACTCCCAGGACAGGAACAGCACCAGGTTAGTTTTTTGAGTCAAACTCTTTACACTTTTAAAAGTAAAGTCACAGACGACACTGCTGTCATCAAACAGGTACAGTTCAGTGTTAGATACACCATAAAGCTCTCTCTGCTCTTTCCAACTGAAAGTAGAACTGTCCCCATTGAAGACTTCCAGGAAAGGTATAGCACTATGTTAGATACTGAGTCGAACTCCTTCTATGCTGTCCTCATCAAACGCTCCCAGAACAGGTATAGCATGGGGTTAGATACTGAGCAAAATGCCATCCACTCATTTAAACTGTAAGTAATGATCCTTTAATCTTTTAAACTAAAAGTAAACAGAAAGTAAATCCCCTGAGACACTGTCCTATCAAACATATTCAAGACAGGGAACACTCAGGGTTAAATAAAGTAAAACTTACTCTGAACTTACCCCATCAAATACGCACAGAAAAGATACAGCATGGGGTTAGGTAGAGAGTAAAGTTCCCTCTACACTGTTCCACAGAATCTGTGGAATATTTTTAACAACATCAGAATATTCCATATCCATACGACATAGGTAGGAAGAGGGGTGGGGAGGTCATTCAAGAGCTCAAAGAGTTAGGCTGGAAGCTAAAAGCTAGGACAGACAGAGTCGTCATCTCTGGGTTGTTGCCGGTGCCACGTGACAGTGAGGCAAAGAATAGGGAGAGAGTGCAGTTGAACACGTGGCTGCAAGGCTGGTGTAGGAGGGAGGGCTTCAGATATTTGGACAATTGGACTGCATTCTGGGGAAGGTGGGACCTGTACAAACAGGACGGGTTGCACCTGAACCAGAAGGGCACCAATATCCTGGGGGGTAGGTTTGCTCGCACTCTTCGGGGGGGTTTAAACTAATTTGGCAGGGGGATGGGATCCGGACTTGTAGTCCAGCAAGTAAGCTAGCTGTGTGTCAGGATGCCCAAGACTGTAGGGAGGCTGTGGAGAAGGTAGCACTGACAGGGACTACTTGCGGACACAGAGATGGGCTCAAGTGCGTATACTTCAACGCAAGGAGTATCAGATCTTAAGGCGTGGATCGGTACCTGGGACTACGATGTTGTGGCCATCACGGAAACGTGGATAGATGAGGGACAGGAATGGCTGTTGGAGGTTCCTGGTTACAGGTGTTTCAGTAAGATTAGGGAGGGTGGGAAAAAAGGAGGGGGGGGTGGCATTGCTAATTAGAAATGGTATAACGGCTGCAGAAAGGAAGTTTGAGGGGGATCTGCCTCTGGAGGTAGTATGGGCTGAAGTCAGAAATAGGAAAGGTGCAGTCACCTTGTTGGGTGTTTACTATAGGCCCCCCAATAGCAGCAGAGATGTGGAGAAACAGATTGGGAAACAGATTTTGGAAAGGTGCAGAAGCCACAGGGTCGTAGTCATGGGCGACTTCAACTTCCCAAATATTGATTGGAAGCTCTTTAGATCAAGTAGATTGGATGGGGCAGTGTTTGTGCAGTGTGTCCAGGAAGCTTTTCTAACGCAGTATGTAGATTGTCCAACCAGAGGGGAGGCCATATTGGATTTGGTACTCGGTAATGAACCGGGACAAGTGGTGGGCTTGTTAGTGGGTGAACATTTTGGTGATGGTGACCACAATTCTGTGACTTTCACCTTGGTTATGGAGAGAGATAGGTGCGCACAACAAGGTAGATTTTATAATTGGGGGAAGGGAAATTACGATGCTGTAAGGCAGGATTTGAGGAGCATACGTTGGGAGCATAGGCTGTCAGGGAAGGATGTGGTGGAAATTGGAACTTTTTCAAAGAGCAGATACGACGTGTCCATGATATGTATGTACCTATCAGGCAGGAAAGAAATGGTCGTGTGAGGGAGCCTTGGTTGACGAGAGAGGTTGAATGTCTGGTAAAGAGGAAGAAGGAGGCTTACATAAGGTTGAGGAAACAGGATTCAGACAGAGCAGTGGAGGGATACAGGATAGCCAGAAGGGACCTGAAGAAAGGGATTAGGAGAGCTAAGAGAGGGCATGAAAAATCCTTGGCGGATAGGATCAAGGATAACCCCAAGGCATTTTATGCGTATGTGAGAAACCTGAGAATGAAGAGAACGAGGGTAGGTCCGATCAAGGACAGTATTGGGAGACTGTGTATTGAGTCGGAAGAGATAGGAGAGATATTGAACAAGTACTTCTCTTCAGTATTTACGAACGAGAGGGACCGTATTGTAGAAGAGGAGAGTGTGAAATGGACTGGTAAGCTAGAAGAGATACCTGTTAGGAAGGAAGATGTGTTGGACATTTTGAACAACTTGAGGATAGACAAGTCCCCTGGGCCTGAAGGGATATATCCTAGGATTATGTGGGAAGCAAGAGAGGAAATTGCAGTACCGTTGGCAATGATCTTCTCATCTTCACTGGCAACGGGGGTGGTACCAGGGGACTGGAGAGTAGCGAATGTTGTGCCCGTTCAAAAAAGGGAATAGGGATAACCCCGGGAATTACAGGCCTGTTAGTCTTACTTCTGTGGTAGGCAAAGTAATGGAAAGGGTACTGAGGGATAGGATTTACGAGTATCTGGAAAGACACTGCTTGATTAGGGACAGCCAGCATGGATTTGTGAAGGGTAGGTCTTGCCTTACAAGTCTTATTGAATTCTTCGAGGAGGTGACCAAGCATGTGGATGAGGGTAGAGCAGTGGATGTAGTGTACATGGATTTTAGTAAGGCATTTGATAAGGTTCCCCATGGTAGGCTTATGCGGAAAGTCAGGAGGCGTGGGATAGAGGGAAATTTGGCCAATTGGATAGAAAACTGGCTAACCGGTCGAAGGCAGAGAGCGGTGGTAGATGGTAAATATTCAGCCTGGAGCCCAGTTACAAGTGGAGTTCCGCAGGGATCAGTTCTGGGTCCTCTGCTGTTTGTAATTTTTATTAATGACTTAGATGAGGGAGTTGAAGGGTGGGTCAGTAAATTTGCAGATGATACGAAGATAGGTGGAGTTGTGGACAGTGAGGAGGGCTGTTGTCGGCTGCAGAGGGACTTAGATATGATGCAGAGCTGGGCTGAGGAGTGGCAGTGGCAGAGTGTGAGGTTGTCCATTTTGGAAGAACAAATAAGAATGCGGAATACAGGGTTAATGGTAGGGTTCTTAGTCAGGTGGAGGAACAGAGGGATCTTGGGGTCTATGTACATAGATCTTTGAAGGTTGCCACTCAGGTGGATAGAGTTTGTAAGAAGGCCTATGGAGTATTATCGTTCATTAGCAGAGGGATTGAATTCAAGAGTCGTGAAGTGATGTTGCAGCTGTACAGGACTTTGGTTAGGCCACAGTTGGAGTACTGTGTGCAGTTCTGGTCGCCTCACTTTAGGAAAGATGTGGAAGCTTTGGAGAGGGTGCAGAGAAGATTTACCAGGATGTTGCCTGGAATGGAGAGGAAGTCGTACGAGGATAGGTTGAGAGTTCTCGGCCTTTTCTCGTTGGAACGGCGAAGGATGAGGGGTGACTTGATAGAGGTTTATAAGATGATCAGAGGAATAGATAGAGTAGACAGTCAGAAACGTTTTCCCCGGGTACAACAGAGTGTTACAAGGGGACATAAATTTAAGGTGAAGGGTGGAAGGTATAGGGGAGATGTCAGGGGTGGGTTCTTTACCCAGAGAGTGGTGGGGGCATGGAATGCGCTGCCCGTGGGAGTGGTAGAGTCAGAATCATTGGCGACCTTTAAGCGGCATTTGGATAGGTACATGGATGGGTACTTAATCTAGGTTAGAAGTTCGGCACAACATCGTGGGCCGAAGGACCTGTTCTGTGCTGTATTGTTCTATGTTCTATGCCCTATTCACAACCTGCCTAATTGAAGCAGCCAATCTACACTGAGCTAGAACTGATGCCTGGTCTTTGGAAAGAGATCGGTCTCGGTTGAATTTCAGCAGAAGAATGTGAACTGATTTAATGCCATTTTCATGCTGTACCAGCCAGTTCCACCTCAAAAATGCTCCGTGGATACTCCAGACTTCTGTTCTCTGGAAGTTGATGGAGCCCCAGTTGAGTGTACAGACAAGTGGTAAGTGCAACACATCAGTTGGCCAAGCAAAGCCTGGTACATGCTCTCCAACCTTCCTCAGCTGGAGTCAGAGGCTAACTCAACACTATTCACTGTGGCAAAACGTGCAAAAGCCATCAATCGATTCAACTTACAGGAATACCAGGAGGACCAGTAACACCTCGCTGCCCTTTAGGACCAGCAGTACCCTGCAAGAATCAGAGGAGAAAGAGAGAGAGGGGACATGGTCAAATACAACACATGTATTGATACAGCACTTTTAACATAGTCAAACATCACAAAGCATTTCACAGAAGCACTGTCAGCCAAAGCATGACACCAAGTTGCTTAAGAGGACACGGCATCAAAGGGACAGGTTTTAACAGGAATCTTAAAGGGGAAGCAGAGAAGTATGGGGACAGAATTCTGGGCCTTAACGGCCCAGGCCGCTGACAGCACATTACCAATAGTGTAGCAATCAAAATCAGGGATGCTGAGGAAATTAGACAGGGACGACAATGATGGCAGAATATACACAGGCAAGGGAGAGTGTGGGTTGAAGAAGGGGGTCAGAGTTGAACTTCTGCCCGGTCAACGGATGACCACTGATAATACAGTTCGACACGTCAGTCTCCGAGATTTGCATTGTCACTTCCATGCTTTGTTTCAGCAAACCCAGCATAACAGGCTTCACACAGGTGTTACATGTATTATTCAGCCTGGATAGTAAGAGCCCCCCAAAACAAGACTGCTATCAGTACTTACCGCTAGGAAGGCTCCCAGTGTTACTCCATTGAGGGCCAGTGAAATCAGTGAGAGATTAGAGGAAGGCCCTGCAGGAACTGCTGTTAATGCCACTGAAATCATCAGTCCGAGCACCGAGATTCCTTTGGCAACCTGCCTGGCAAACTCAACTCTACCCACTGCAAGCGGTTCAAGGGTCATATCGATCGTCCCATCCCAAACTCACCCACAGCCACACAGAGGACAAGGCTGCAGTCAGCATCAGCACTGCTCTATGAGCACAATGCAGGGCATTCATGTGATAGGTGACTGAGGAACCTGGCTGGGCAGATTCTGCTCAGTATCCCAAGTACCCAGGTGAGGGAGACCTCAGTCCATTCCTTACCTCCAGCCCACCAAAGACTGGCCTTGCACAGCCACCTTGGCTGCATGCACTGCTGTACAACTCTGGCCCCATCTCAGAATCACAGGATGGTATTGTTGTAGAAGGAGACCATTCAGCCCACTGTATCTGCACCATTTCAATATCCTCCTGATAATCCCTTGCCTTTACCCTGTACGCCATCTGTATCAAAACAACTATCTAATGCCCCTCTTGAATGCCTCAATTTAACCTGTTCCAACCTCACTGCCTGGCAATGCATTCCATTTTGTAACTACTCACTGTGTAAAAAGATTGATCTCACATCACCCTTACTTGTTTCCACATCATTATAAAATCAATGCCCTCTTGACCATTTCTGTTTTATGAGCCGAAACAGCTTCTTCCTATCTGTTCTATGCAGCCTGCTCATGATTTTGAAAACCTTTATCGAATTCCCTCTTAGCCTTCTTCTGTCTAAGGAGAACAATTGCAACTTCTTCAATCTACCCTCATCACTAAAGTTTGCATCTCAAGCTACAATTCTATTCTCAGAGGACATTCAAACTTTGAGCTGTCTGCTGGACGTGAGGGAGAAGTGAACATTCAAGGTCTAGTGAATTGCTGGGTGATGGACGTATTTGATGCATCTCTTTGGAAAGAAGTATGAAGGAGCAATGGAGCAGTCATCTGTTTGGTTCCAATCATTGCTTGTTTCAGATTCTAACCCAACATCAGGCACAACGAGTGAAGACTGTTCAAATTCTGGGGTTACCCTGTCAAGTTTCAATCTGCAGATGCCTTCCCTCCCACCCCAACCCCACAAAAGTGAGCTTTAGGGATTGTGAAAATTACTTAATTTTGGGCCTTTCCAATTTCAGGACCTCTCCAAAGTGCTTTACTGCGAAAGCATTGTTGTGAATTTTGGTCATTGTTACAATGCGAGAAATCACTGCAGCCAAACTACACAACAACCCAGGCCATCTGTTTCAATGGTACGGGTTGAGGGATACATATTGGCCTGTCTTACTAGGAAGAAATCACCTTCTCTTTAAAATTGTGCTGTGGGGTCACTTATGGAATTTCTTACTCACAGCTCTCCCTTTACAACGGGCTTCTTTGCAGCTACAGTGATAAAGTGGTTCTCTGAAGAATCTAGCATTCCACAGAGGCGATCAACATTTCATTCCAGAGTCGAGGTACGCGCTCTCTGTCCAGGTTCTCTAAAAGACTGTGGCTGCAACGTTACCCTAACTCTAGGGCATATGTTGTGAATAGAGTTGACTCACCTGAGAACCTTTTGACCCTTTAGGACCAGGCGGACCCTGGAAGACAAGAATGGAACCAGAAACACATTAGAAAGACAGCAGTGAAGGCATCTCCAACACAGTAATGTCATACATCTCAAAGTAGACAGCAGCCAGAGCAGCAGCAGAATTGGCTGAAGGAGTCCTCCATCAAGCAAGGTGTCCCCATAATCATCAAATGAGTCAAAATACTGTGGGCATTGGAAATCTGAAACAGACACAGAATGCTGGAGGTCTTACAGCATCTGTGGAGACAGAAGCACAGTTAACATAGTCCAGGATGACTCTTCATGAAGAGTCATATTGGACCTGATTAAAAATCACACAACACGAGGTTATAGTCCAACAGGTTTAATTGGAAGCACTCGCTTTCAGAGCGCCATTCTTTCATCAGGTGGTTCATCAGCAATGCTCTGAAAGCTAGTGCTTCCAAATAAACGTGTTGGGCTATAACCTGGTGTGTGATTTTTTAACTTTGTACACCCCAGTCCAACGCCAGCACCTCCAAATCATTTTGGACTTGAAATGTTAACTCTGTTTTTCTCTCCACTGATGCTGAGTTTCTCTAGCATTATTTTTATTTCAGATTTCCATCATCCATAGTATTTTGCTTTTATTCCAATGTCCAGAGTTAACCTCTTGCCTCAGCACATTAAACTTCAATGAAGAAAAATACCCAAAGCAAGTGTTTTACCTGTAATCCATATATCTAAACTGTAATATTAACTCTTTTGAGTACTGATTATCTTTTAGAACTTACACATTTGTTAGCTGCCATAAAAATTGTGAAAAACCACCCTTGTCCATTTTGTGCTTCTCCAAGTAAGATTGTTCATGAAGAGGGCTCTTTCTTGAGCTGGGCCCTCCTATTCCTCCAGACAGACTCTGGGTCACTATCTAGGTCAAAGTATTCCACTTTATTCACAACATATTCACCATTGTCAGCACTGACTCTGTCCATCACCCACAAAGAGTGGCAGCAATGAGCACCATCATCAAAATAAATTTCAACAATTCACCTTCCAAACCTGGGGCCTCCAACACCTCGGAGGACAAGGGCAGTAGATGCATGGAGATGCCACCTGCTGCAGGACCCCCTCCAAATCACACACCATCCTGGCTCGCAACCATATCTCTGTTCCAATACTGTCGCTAGGTCAAAAGCCTGAAACTCACTTCAATCAATGTCGGTGTAATGTAAACAGAAGATGCTGGAGAAACTCAGCAAATCTGGCAGCATCTGAGGAAACAGAAGTAGAGTTAATGCTTTGAGGCCAGTTCACTGCACACTGAATAGTTATACTGGACTCAAAACGTTAACTCTCTTTGTCTCCACAGATGCTGTTAGACCTGCAGAGTTTCTCCAGCAATTGCTGTATTACTTCAGGTTTCCAGCATCCGGAGGACTTTGCTTTATAACAATGTGGTGTATCTTGAGTCCAACCAAGGACTGCAGCAGTTCAAGCAAGCAGCTCACAGCTTCTTCTCTAAGGCAATTAGGCATGGGCAATAAATACCTTGACAGTGATATGCATAAATTCGGCATGAAAGAAAACTGGCCACAGCAAAGTTTGGTGTATGGGATACTAACAGAACAAACTCAGTTTCAGTATCTACAGGTATGGGGTAATTTCTTGGATATACACCAAGGTTGCCAGCTGATGAACAATTAACCAGTGATCCCATCTCCTCTGAAGTCTGCAGGGAGAAACAGTCACTGTGTAAAACTGAACTGAAGTGTGGCAGAAAATCTTTGGGACTATTGTCTTTGGAATGCATCGCTGACTGGTGTAGAGGGTGCTGATCTGTTTCAAAAGAGAATGGAATCACACCTTGGAGAAGCCAAAGACCTTTCTAGACAGCAATTGGTGTCATGCGATCCCACTGCAGCTTTTGATGACTTCTACAGGGGAATTTCCTGGAGCATTATTTTCTCCCATTATTCTAGGTTTCTCCAGTTAGCTTGTCCCTCTGGAGATAGCTTGATGATGAGAGTTGCTTAGGTGGGGATGGAGAGGAAGTTGATTAAAGGATTCAGTCAGTCACAATGAACTGGCCATCGTGGGTTTGGATGAGGACTGATGGAACAACGGCTTTATCCTACCATAGTACAGGTCATTCTGGCATAATGGCCATAACACGATCGACGTTTGGATAATGTGAACTTTCTACTTAGTGGCTATAGCAATTTCCTTTGGCAATCTCGTACAGCGTCATTTTTGAGAGCAGTTTTCTATTGTGCAATTTTCTATAGTGCAGAGTTGCAGAGAAATGTAACCATTGCATTATAGCAGAACGACTTGTAGTTTCTTGAGGTTCATCAACAGCCACCCCAAATCTGGAATTTGTATAGGAAACAATATCTGCATGGTTGTAGCCACCATAAATCAAGACTCCCCCTGCAAAGCTGAAGGCGAGCAGGTGTTGACCATTTAGTCCCTCTAACCCACTCTGCTGTTGAATAAAATCATGGCTGATCTTTGTCATCAACTCCACTTCCCTGTTTCACACCTTGAATCCTCCTCAGTTGGCAAAAAGCTTGTAATCTCAGCCTTGAAAAGTTAGTCACAAGACAGGAATATCCAGTCTAGGGTGGACAGCAGAGTTTGGAAAGGGGGATGGGTGGTGCAAAATACAGAGGCGATGAAGCTTTGGATCGCTGAGGTGTGAGAGTATTAACATGGACAGATTGTCATGGGCCGAGAGCTTTTTGAAGATGTGCTCCCTCTCCTTCTTTCCTAGTGCCCTTTCTTCAAATGCATGTTTCTCGGAAAGCAGAAACTTCATTAAAGCTGGTGGCATTATTGTAAATCCATTGGTTCCCCCTTTTTCCCATGTCCCCTGTTGTAACACCCCACTACCACCAAACTGAGCAACTGGGTCGAAAAACACCCAAGCTGGCTTCAGGTTGTTGCTGCATTCAATGATGCCCAAATACCATGGTCTTCAAGCTAGGAGTGAACCTTACCGGTAATCCAGGAGGACCAGGAGGACCGACGGGTCCCGTTCCACCAGAAATACCCTGGAACCAAAGAAACGATGAGGTGAAAATTAAATACAAGCTCATACTGAGGAAATTTGAACTTTTTCCTATCTCTTTCTCTCCCTCTTTGCTGTCTCACTGAGTGTGTCTGGTGCATTTTAATCCCCCGCCCCGCCTCCATGTGGCACTTATTTTTGTTCTGATTAAGGCGCTCTCTGTTTACCTAACTTCTCTCCCATGCCCAGCCAACTTGTCTAATACCAATTCTCACCATAGCTGCCTGACACTGTAACACACCAAGCACTGCAATAAGCTAATGCTGCAGTGCAATGTTGTAACATTTATGCAGGATTGCACAGAGCGTAAGGCACAGAAACAGGCCCATTCTCCTGACCAGTCCAAGCTGGTGTTTCAGTTCCTCTCAAGTTAAACCTTCCTTTTACAAAAATTTTCTTTTATGTGATTGATTCAGTTCCTTCTTAAATGCATCTAAACCCACTCACTCTCCATGTCAATGAGTCCGACAATCTCACCACTTTCTCAGGTGAGAGATTGGATTGCTCAGTGACTACCTTACGGCCTACAGTTACTCTCTTCTCCACAAAATAATATTCCCCCAGGATCCCCGCTCTTAAAATCTTGCTTAATGTTAAAGACTTGGATGAGGTTTGATTGCCACATTAAAAAAAAATTAACAGTTTTAATCAGTGAGTCTCAACCACCACCTGTGAACAACATGATTTTAAATTTAAATGCCTTTAGAAGCTTTGTGGCTTTGTTGTCCTAGTAAACTGAAATTATACAACTGGAACAGAAGATTTTGAAACGGTCAGGATAACATTTGAACAAATATCTCCCAGTGACCAGAAAACGCACAATGAATGGAATCTCATCACAGTAACTAATTTTCGCTGGTTTGGGGTTGTGTCCTATACACAGTGACTCGGGCCAGCTTTCAGTGTGCATTCTTTAAACTGACCCAAAATACGATGTAAACTCGTGTTGCAGAATTTGTGCCAAACATTCTGTAACCCCTTGCATATTAGTTTGTTTGATTTTTATTGGTAAGGGCTTCAGGCCTGGGTTGGATTCGGCTGAAACCTCCAATAGGATTAAATGGTAAATAATCTTGATGGTACCCCTGTCAGATTTCTACAGTCATATGCAAAACACTATATGTATCATAGAATCCTGAAAATGGGGAAATAGACCATTTGGCCCAACTGGTCCACACCGACCTCTGAAGAGTAACCCACCCAGATCCATCCCCTACCCTATATTTATCCCAAAGAATGACCAAACTTACACATCCTTGAACACTGTGGGCAATTTAGCATGGCCAATTCACCTGAGCAGCACATCTTTGTGATTGTGGGAGGAAACCGGAGCACCTGGAAGAAATGCACGCAAACATGGGGAGAAAGTGCACAATTGTGCCCAGAACAGACAGCTGTCCAAGGCTGGAATCGAACCCGGTTCCCTGGCGCTGTGAGGCAACTGTGCTAACCACTGAGCCAGCGTGCCACCCCATTGACCCACTGTGTCATAGAGTTGAATACAAATGATTATTGTTAACAGTTTATAGTTACAGTGTTGGGCAGTTAACATTACAATGTTGAAATGTTCACTTGTCAGCATCTTATGGAGTATTAGGTGCAGTTCTGGTTACCACGTTTATAAAGGACAGAAACTCTAGAGAAGATACAATGACAACCTACAGGGGTGATAACAGAAATGCATGGGTAAACTTTTCAGAAAAGAATTGACAGATTACATCTCTTTTCTCTTGAAAAATAAAGGCCAGGAGTCAGAAAATTCAAATTGTGAATAGCTTTGAAAGACTAGAGACAGTATGCATCCTCTGTTTCTGTCACACATAAACAGCACCTGGTTGCTGTTCTTACATCAATGAAGGAATCTTACCTTCAAAGAAATAACAGTCCAAAAACATTGTACCATAAGAGCAGGTCGAGGTCATTTAGCCCCTTCAGCCTGCTACACCATTCAACTGAATCACAGGTGATCTTCTAAATGAACGTCACGTTCCGACATTATCCCCAAATGACTCAGTCTCTTCAATTATCCTCCATATGCAAGATGCTGGCACATTTTACAACTGGTAATATAGAAATGAGTGAAAACTTTTGTGGTGAGAAAAAGTCTCTGAAAGCAGGCTGTGGGGGTGGCAAGTTTGGTTTATGCCTGGATTTGTCATAGGACCAAAACCTGGAGACTGTGCCAGTAACTACTGAATGCTAACAGACAAACAAGGACCTTGTGACAGGCTGTGTGACAACAGTGTTCAAGAGTACATTGCTAACAAGAGTACTGCACAATGACAAAATGTAATTGTGTCATAGCACTGGGAATTTGAAATTGCACTGACCTGGAGTTAAGGGGAAGAAACAGGAGGTTGGCACTAAGTCAAACTGCTCAGAGAGTCAGAGGAGGCACAACAGACCGAACAGTCGTTTTCTGCACCACAGCAGTTCAGTGATTTTGGGAAAACACTTTAGGCCCAAGGACTGGTTAGAAATAACATGGCCATGATGTGCCAATGACTCTTTGCACCTGTTTTGTCATTGCTGAAAGGATCAGCTCCCTCACAGGTTAAGACCACAAATTAACAAACAGTCACTTGGGTCCTTAACACCATAGTGGGAGAGAGTTCAATGACTGTATAGGTAAGCTCAGTATCAAAGAGATGGATCTGAGAGCCCAGTCAGATCACTCCTCTCCCTAGCCCAGCAGTACTGAGGCTAAGTGGCTGACACCCATTTACACAGCAGAGATTAGACTTGGGTCTTTGTGGGAGCTGTAAAGACTTATTACCACAACACAAGTACCATGGGACTATGTTAAACAGCAATACTGAAATACTGCAGGAAATTGGTGTTCATTTGAAACATGAAGGTTGAAAGTAATTACAGTGTCTCCTTTAAGTCCTTCTTTTCCCGATGGACCAGGCAGGCCACGATCACCCTTCTCCCCCTGCTCTCCTGGTGGTCCAATCAATCCAATCAGGCCAGGGTGACCCTGAAAGACAAATACAATGGTAAATAGGTATGAAATTTAAACAGGGCAAGGACAGAATCCCAAGAGAGTCAATGCAGAAACACACGTGGACTCAAAACTCTGCTACCCACCTCTCAATTCACAGCAAGGACTTTTGTTCGTCCATTCGTCCATTGTGGTCAAGCATTCCCTTCATTTTTTAAAATTTCCACATTTGTTTTCAAGTGTCTCCAATAGCTCGCTATTTCTCTGTACGTGTATTCTACTCATGCATATCTGAGTCCCTCTAATTCTGGACTTGTGTGCAAACAACCCCCGAGAGGTCCTTTGACAGGACCTTCCAAACCCACGAGCTCCACTGCCTCAAGGGCCCAGGACAACTGACGTTTGGGCACACTGCCACTTGCAAGTTCTCCACCAGGTGACTCTCCACCCAGGCTTGGAAATATCACTGTTGCTTCACAGCACTGCATGTGCACCAGTTGACCTGCATCATATCAAGAATGCAGCTGACCAGCACCACCTCCAGGGCGGTTAGCCATGTGGAATAAATGCTGACCCACCCAGCAACACCCTCATCTTGTGAATCAATAAAATGTCCCAGAACTTAACCACTCAACCATTTGGCAACTGTGCATTCAGCTGCCTGCTATTTCTTCTCTCAGCCTCTCTACATCTCTTGCCTCCTTTAAAACACTACTTAAACCTATCTTCTAATGAAGATCATGAGCATTAATTTGAATATCACCTCCTTTCTCTGATAATGCTCCTGCGAAGAACCTCAATCTGTCTTTCTACAATCAAGGCACTAATATAAACAAGAACAGTTGGAGATGATATGTAGAATTTGTGGAGATGGTTCAATGAGAGTGACTGCCCTCTAGCCGCGGTTTAATAGATGGGCAATGCATTTGATTTCTGAACTTTAATCCAAGTCCTCAGGGTAATCCTAGCAAACCCACTGAAAAATGAAACAGAATTTACTGCACGTGAAGGGCAGTCAGTCTATCATGTGCATATCTACATTGTTACTTGACTTCCCTGGGAGTTGATGGTCCTGCTTCATCCATGCTCTTAGGGAAGGTGCTTCACAGGTGCTAAAGTGAGAACGCTATTGTTCTGGCCCTCAATATTAAAACTGAGATGTCTGACATAGACACACACACAAAACTTCATTGTGACTAGTGGGTCTTACCTTCTCTCCCTTAGGGCCACCATCTCCCTTCAAGCCAGGTAATCCAGGGGGGCCCTAAGAGGAATTAGAGTGAAAAAGTGTCAATATCACATGACTACAAAATCTTACATATCACATATAACATAACACAGATAGGTCAAGTTACTAGATGTCTAGGTAGACCTGGCATCAGTGAGTTCCAGAAACCCGGATACTGGGATACAGAGAGATACTGGAGACAAAGATATCTCAACGTACCAGTTTCCAAAAAAGTGAGATACCAGAGAGCCATTCATTCAGCCTAGATATTAGGATACCCAGACACACCCGCTCTCCTTGGACACCACCCAGATATACCATTCACCCCCTCACTCACACAGCGGCAAAGATGCATGAAGCTTAGTGCTATTATAGGAGCTTAACCTCTCCCTTGTGTTGACACTCTCTCTGCACTCCTTTTCAATTAAGATGTTCTCTCTGCTCCAACTGGAAATAAAGTGAAAGGCTGCAATCTTTACCTACCATTGGACCAGGAGGACCTGTCTGTCCCGGGGATCCAGGAGTTCCTTGTTCACCCTGTCACGAGGAAGCAAGATATCAGTAACAGTGTTGAGGTAAGACAGCAAGACAACGCAGAGGGGGATGGAGTGTGGCAGTGGGAGGCAGAGGAATAGAGAGGAATGGAGGAAAGCAGGCAGAGCAGGGCAGGAGGCTGAAGGATAGAAAAGCTGAGGGAGGGAGGAAGGTAAGAGCTGGAGACACATCTGTCACCTTGTGTCACTGGGTGAGACTCACAGCCCAGCTGTCTGGTGCAGTGGCTCTAGACATCCATTGGTCAGTACCCAAGGTGTGGTTAAAAATCTCCTATCCTTGCATGCAGGTTGCACTCCAATGCAAACCAGCATGGTTCATTCCCACCCTCCAGCATGTGTGTTGATGGTGTTTGTGAACTGCTGCGCAATTCTCTAGCTCTTGGGGGTTTCTGTGCACTTGCACCACCCAGAACCTTCAGGAATTAGATCACCCCTACCACTAGTTTGTGCAGTACACGGAATATTGTTCCCCAGGAGATAGTCAGCCAGTGCTAAATGGCCCCATTCCTGGAACTAGGATGGGAAAAGGGGTGAAGAACCACAATAAATGTGGAGATGCTGGAGTCTGGGGTTGTTCTGCTTAAAACAGTGAAGGCTGAGGGGGATCTTAATGGAGGTATACATCTTAAGAAAGGTGACTAGAGAGTCAGTAATTGGGGAACACAGTTTGTGGAAGAGGAGAGATGGGAAGAACTGTTTTTACTCTGCGTAAAGTGTGATTTAGATCAGGCTGCCTGACAGGGCAGAGGTAGTAGATTCCATAGCAAATTTTAAAAGGGAACATGATAAGCATTTGAAGAGTATCAACCAGTAATGCAACAGTAAGGGTAACAACAGAGGAGTGGGATTGTTTGGATAGCACCTTCAAAGATCCAGCACATGCACCAGGGGCCATCTATGCAGCCTGATTTGAAAACACCAGCACCCTTAACCACTGAATGCTCAGAAAAGTGAAAGCAGAACTTTTTTTTGGTGTGTAGCCTTTGAACTGAAAACAGGGAGAAAAGCTCTTCGACGTTTGTCCCGTTAGGGCTCAAGTCCCACTGGACCATGCCCGACAGTGTCACTGTCAAACATACCGATGATACTGCTTGAGGAACAACTTTAAAAAAGGCGTGGGAGATTTCCCATTAAACACTATGTGCAGGAGAACCAGTTTCTGCAATGTCCTCTCACCTGCCATTGATACCAATGAACTTACCACAGAACCAGGAATTCCTCGGAGACCCTCAGGACCTCGTTTCCCCGGGGTGCCCTGCGGGCCAATAGGACCAGTTTTCCCAGGAGGTCCCTTGGCTCCTGATTCACCCTGAAAGTTAACAAAAACAAAAGCAACAAGTGAATGGACGTGTTCACACAAGAGGAGCAGTCGGTGTTTGAGTTTGGAGATGCTGTGCCCCATCAACTGGCCTGGTCAGAAAGCCCCTCTTCCTTTCTGTTTTCGAACCGCACAGTTACCTTAAAGGGCATCTGCACCTCACGCTCCTCCCCTCCCCCAACCACACACCCAACACATCTCTCAAGCCCCCTTTCTTACGGGAAGCTGTGCCCAAGCTAGTAACTACTTTGATTCCAAGAGCCAGTGACCTTTGTATATGCTGTTCCAGGAGCCCTCACCAACCTTTAAGCGTGACCACAACCACACTCTCCAGTCAACCATGAGCACAACCTGCCAATAAGCCCCAAATGGTGCAGTCTATCCCATCCTCAGCAATGCTCATATGTTTCAAGAAATGGGCAACAGTTTGAGAGTGCAGTCCCTGATTAATTCTAATTCCTTCTTCATCTGGACATGCTAACACCTTACCCAACTGAGGTGACACTCCAACTGTCATTTGCGTCACCAATGTACCAGGCAATGACCATCTCCAATGACAGATGCCTCAAAATCCAAGAACTATTACACTCAAGAGCCTTGACACCAGGCATCTACCACATTCAGCACTCACCTCCTTTACCACTGACACACGGGGGCAGCAGTGTGTACCATCTAATGGCTGTTAAGTCATTAATCAATTTGAACGCGGATGCAGGTTTCGACTGACTAATATGTAAATCCCAGAACTTCTTTCAAGTCACAGCCCTGAGATAACTTAAGGTTTTATCAGTATTAAAAAAAGTGACATCTCAGCTCAGACAATGCATTAAAGGTATGGTGTAGAGTTTGTCTTTATCCCAACCTTGAGTCAGACTGGTTCTATTTCCAAAATAGGAATTTATAAAATATTACATGGACTGACTGCCTACAGATTGTGTGCTTTTTGAACAAAATAGAATGTATCTACAAATACAAATTCACCCCATAGACTTAAATGCATGCATGTGTAAGTGAGAGAGAGAGAGAGAGAGAGTGTGTTTGTGTGTGTGGGCGCGAGGAAGACAGTGAGAATGTGTGTGAGCACGGGTTTGATGGAGTATATGCCTGTGAGAGGGTGTGCATGCATGTGTATGTGCGCGCGTGAGAGAGAGACACGCACACAGAGTGAGAGAGAGAGAAAATATGTATGAGAGGGGGTCTGTGGAGTGTCAAGACTGTGTGAGAGTATGTCTGTATGCATGCATGTGTCTGTGTGTCTGAGAGTGAGAGTGAGTGTGAGTGTATAATAAGTGTAGTGGGGTCACCTGTAGTGTGACACACACACATACGAATTTGCATTTGCAGATACATTCCATTTTGTTCAAAAAGCACAATTAGTCATAGTCATAGAGATATACAGTACAGAAACAGACCCTTTGGGCCAAATTGCCCATATGGCTCAGATATCCCATTTGCGAGCACTTGGTCCATACTCCTCTAAACCCTTCTTATTCATACACCCATCCAGATGCCTGTTAAATCTTGTAATTGTACCAGCCTCTACCACTTTCTCTGGCAGCTCATTCCATACACGAACCACCCTCTGTGTGAAAACCTTTCCCCTCAGGTCCCTTTTATATCTTTCCGCTTTCTCCCTAAACCTATGCCCTCTAGTTCTGGGCCCCAGGGAAAAGACCTTGGCTTTTAACACTAATCATGTCCCCCATGATTTCATAAACCTTTATAAGGTCACCCCTCGGCCTCCGACACCCCAGGGAATACAGCTTCTCCCTATAGCTCAAACCCTCCAACCCTGGCAACATCTTTGTAAATCTTTTCTGAACTCTTTCAAGTTTCACAACATCCTTCCAATAGGAAGGAGACCAGAATTACACGCAATATTCCAAAAGTGGCCTAATCAATGTCCTGTACAGCCACAGCATGACCTCCCAACTCCTGTACTCAATACTCTGACCAATAAAGGAAAGCATATACTTCTTCACTATCCTATATATATGCGGCTCTACTTTAAAGGAGCTATGAACCTGCACTTCAAGGTCTTTTTGGTCAGCAACACTCCCTAGAACCTTACCATTAAGTGTACAGGTCCTCCTCTGATTTGCTTTCGCAAAATTCAGTACCTCACATTTATCTAATTAAACTTCATCTACCACTCCTCAGCCCAATGGCCCATCTGATCAAGATCTCATTGTAATCTGAGGTAACCTTCTTTGCTGTCCACTATACCTCCAATTTTGGTGTCGTTTGCAAGCTTACTAATTATACCTCCTATGTTCATATCCAAATCATTTATAAAAATGATGAAAAGTAGCGGACCTAGCACAGATCCTTGTGGCACACCACTGGTCACAGGCCTCCAATCTGAAAAACAATCCTCCACCACCACCACCCTCCGTCTTCTACATTCGAACCAGTTCTGTATCCAAATGGCTAGTTCTCCCTGTATTCCATGAGATCTAACCTTGCTAACCGGTCTCCTATTGGGAACCTTGTCGAGCGCTTTACTGAAGTCCATACAGATTACATTCACCACTCTGCCCTCGTCAATCCTCTTTGTTACTTCTTCAAAAAACTCAATTAAGTTCATGAGACATGATTTCCCAAGCACATAGCCATGTTGACTATCCCTAACCAACCCTTGCCTTTCCAAAGTGTTAAATTCCTATTGTGGGAATAGAAGCAGTCTGACTCAAGGCTGGGGGACAGACAGACTCTAACTCATACATTTAATGCATTGTCTGAGCTGAGATATTACCTTTTTTCTAAAAACACTAATAAAACCTTAAGTTATTTCAGGACAGTGACTTGAAAGAAGTTCTAGGATTTACAATTAATCAAATGAAATCTGCATCCCTATTCAAAGTGATTAAAGACTTAACAGCAATCTAGGTTTGTTCTATATATTGCATCAGTTGTACCACACTTTGATCTTTATCTATAAATTCTGTGCCCTATGATCTTGCCCCACTACATGACGGAGGTGCAGCGCTCTGAAAACTTGCACTTTTAAATAAACGTGTTGGACTATAACTTGGCATTGTGTGACTTTTAACTTTGTCCACCTTAGTACAACACTGGCACCTCCACATTAAGATTACTGAAAACAGAGACATGCTGCTAAAGCTTCTGGTTTTGCAAAGGTCAGGGCACGTGCAAGAGTGCCAAGTTTCAACTAATCAGAACAATTTACACTGCATATGAAAAGAGTACTGATTACTTGGGAACTCATCTCTGATTGCCATGGAGACAAAAACGGGGAACAAAAGGCTTTTCAAACTCGAAACGACTCGTTCATTCCAAAACAGAAACTGGACTAACAATCAATTTAGGATAATCTGTCAAGTTGAAAACATTGTTCACTAACACTTTCGAGAAACAACATTCATTCATATGTGGCATGCGGTGTGCGGTGTCAAGGAGCTCCAGCAAAACTGGAATCAATGGGTATCAGGAAGCATATAGGAAGATGGTGGTGCTTGTTAGAGATCAGTCATCTCAGGTCCAGGACATTTCTACAGAAGTTCCTCAGGGCAGTGTCCTAGGCCCAACCATCTTCAGCTGCTTCATCAATAACCTTCCCGCCATCATAAAAGTTAGAAGTGAGGACCCTTGCCAATGATTGCACAATGCTCAGCACCATTCACTACTCCTCAGATACTGAAGCAATTCATGTTCAAATGCAACAAGATCTGGATAATATCTAGGCTTGGGCTGACAAACAGCAAATAATATTTGCATCACACAAATGTCAGGCTATGACCATCTCCAATAAGAGTCAATTTAACCACCAACCCTTGACATTTAATGGTATTACCATCACTGAATCCCCCACTTTCAACATCCTGGGGGTTAGCATTGATCTGAAACTCAACTGGACTCACCACATAAACAGTGGCTACAAGAGCAGGTAACTCACCTCCTGACTCCACAAAGCCTGTCCACCATCTATGAGGCACTAGTCATGAATGTGATGGATGGGTGCAGCTCCAACAACAATCAAGAAGCTAGACAGCATTTAGGACAAGGCAGCCTGCTTGATTGGCACCACATCCACAAGCATCCATCACTGACACACAGTTGCAGCAGTGTGTACTGTCTACAAGATGCACTGCAGAAATTCATCAAAGATCCTCAGACAGCACCTTCCAAACCCATAACCACTTTCATCTAGAAGGGCAAGGACAGCAGTTGAAGTTGGTGGGAACACCACCAACTTCAACTCTCCTGCGGGCCATACCACCAGCACTTCATCCGGAGGCTCACTGATGATGTTACCGAGTATGGTGACGAAACATCTGAAAATGAACCTTCCAGCTCAATGAGCAAACCTACATCCTCAACTCCCCTCAAAACCACTCACTGTCACTGGGTCAAAATCCTGGAATTCCCTCTTTAATGATATTGGAGGTCAACTTATTGTAGATGGCCTGCAGCAGTTCAAGAAGGCAGCTCACTATCACCTTCTCAAGGGCAACCAGGGCCATGTAATAAATGCTGGCCCAGCCAGTGGCACTCACATCTCACAAATGAATTTTAAAAAATACAGAGACCGATTCTCTGCAAACTAAAGGTGTATGTTAAAGTTTGCATATTTATTATATCATCCAAGAGCTCAGGGAACCTGTAGTTCCTCATTGCCTTCCCCATGGAAAAACATACTTTAAATAAGAGTCAATTAGCAAACCAATCAGCACCCTTTTCCCTAGTAGTTTTTTGAAATTTGGAATTTTTACATCAGTCCTGAAAAATATAAGATGAAAAGTTTCAGCAATATATCTCCACTCTCCAGCAATTTTCCACTTCCAAAATACCTAATACAGATTCATAGAGATGTCCATCATGGAAACAGACTCTTCGGTCTAAATTGTCCATGCCGACCAGATACCTCAACCCAATCTAGTCCCACCTGATAAGCACGAGGCCCATATCCCTCTAAACCCTTCCTATTTATATACCCATCCAGATGCCTTTTAAATGTTGCAATTGTACCAGCCTCCACCACTTCCTCTGGCAGCTCATTCCACACACACATCACCCTCTGCGTGAAAAAGTTGCCCCTTAGGTCCTTTTTAAATCTTTCCCTTCTCATGTCCTCTAGTTCTGGACTCCCCCACCTCAGGGAAGAGACTTTGTCTATTTATCCTATCCATGCCCCTCATGGTTTTATAAACCTCTATAAGGTCACCGTCACAGCCTCTGATGCTCCAGGGAAAACAGCCCCAGCCTAGTCAATCACTCCCTATAGCTCAAATCCTCAAACCTTGGCAACATCCTTGTAAGTCTTTTCTGAAACCTTTCAAGTTTCACAACATCTTTCCAATAGATGGAGACCAAAACTGAGTGCAATATTGCAAAAGTGGCCTAACCAACATGCTGCTTACTACTGCTGACATGGAGTCTGTACAGAGCTGCTCCCTCTCTCTCATTCTCTCTCCTGTGCTTCCTCTCAACACACCATGCCTCCAACCTCAATCGAAATTCAAATAGTGAAAAGTTCAGAATTGGGCAAAAACTCAAGGATTTTTTTTAGATTAGATTTCCTACAGTATGTGAACAGGCCCATCGGCCCAACAAGTTCACACAGACCCTCCAAAGAACAATCCACCCAGACCCATTCCCATGCTGTACATTTACCCCTGACCCAATGCACCTAACACTATGGACAATTTAGCATGGCCAATTCACCTGACCTGCACATCTTTGGACTGTGGGAGGAAGCCATAGCACCCAGAGGAAACCCACGCAGACGGAAACCCATGCAGACATGGGGATAATGTGCAAACTCAACACAGTCGCCCGAGGCTGGAATTGAACCCAGGTCCCTGGCACTGTGAGGCAACAGTGCTAACCATTGACCCACCGTGCCACCCCAATTTTATTATTGTTTGATCAGAGATCTCCGCAGGATGCAATTGTTCGTGTTGGCTTCAGCTGCTGAAACTTTCGGAAGTTTAAAGATGATTTTGTATGAGTAACAAAGCATCATGGACCCAATCAAATAATCCAGCCATTGGCAACTCTCCTCCAAATACCTGAAACGCCATGGTACCCTGAGCATATATAAACTCTGCACAGTAAGGCAGGCTTGAGCATGCAGTCCACCTCCCTCAAATCATGTCATCCCTGTTTATCACTTCACTGACATACACAAATCCTCACCACTTCCAGGAAATATGGTAAAGCAAGTAGATTCTCTAAATCCATTACCTTGCTTCCTTTCTCGCCCTCTCTTCCCTCTGGACCAGGAGCTCCAGCTGGACCCTTTAAGAAAAATGAGAAAGCGAGAAGACAAAAATAAGTGTTAAACCCATCTAGACATCCAAAATCAGGGTTAGAAGGATGGTAAATGAGAAAGTTGTCTTTGTGACTACTAAGTAGTCCAACGCTGATACATCAATCTAATGCCAATATGCCTCCTGAAGAGAATCTGGTGTTAACTTTTAAACAGTTCCTTCCACTGGACTTCATGGTATTCTCTTTCAAAAATCCTCAAATCCTAGACGCAGGCCGCAGACCCAGATAAAAAGCTCACTCACACGTGCACACCTCAGAACCAGATAAACATCTCACTCACGTGTTCACATTGCAGAACCCAAGAAAGATCACATACACACACCCCAGACCCAGATAAACATCTCACTCACACATACACCACAAACCCAGGGAAGGACCGCACTCACATGTACACATCTCAGGTCCTGGTAACAATCGCAATCCCAGGTGACAGGGACACACACACACACACCCGATAAGAATATTTTGCAGCAGTATTTACCGTGGAGAAACACATGGAGGCTAGGGAAATCAGGGAAATAAATAGTGATTGCTTGAAAGGAGTCCGCATTACAGAAGAGGCGAGCTGAAGGTCTTAAAATGCATAAAGCCCTGGGATCTGATTAAGTCTACCCCAGGTATTGTGAGAAGCTAAGGGATAATTGTGAAAGACATGTATATTATCAACGTAATGGGTTAGGTGTCGGAAGACTGGTGGATATCTAATGTTGTGCCATTATTTCAGAAGGACTGCAAAGAAAAGCCAGCAAACTACAGACTGCTAAGCCTAATGTCCGTGGCAAGTAAGTTGTTGGAGGGGTTTCTGAGAGACAGGATCTACATGCATTTGAATAGGCAAGGAATGATTTCGGATAGTCAGCGTAGCTTTAGAGAATTGACAAATACACAGCGGTAGATGATGTCAGCATGGATTTTAGCAAGACCTTCGACAAGATTCCACAGGCTAGACTGTTTAGTGAGGTTAAATCACATGATGTCCAGGGAGACCTAACCATCTGGTTGCAAAATGGCTTGATATTAGAAGACATAGGGTGGTGGTAGAGATTGTTGTTTAAACTGGAGGCCTGTGACCAGCAGTGGGTCACAGGATCACTGCCGGGTCCACTATTGTTTGTCATATATAAACAATTTGGATGAAAATATAGAAGACATGATTAGTAAGCTTGTAGATGACGCCAAAATTGGTAGTATAATGGACAGGGAAGAAGGCTATTTAAGAGTATAAGACGATCTTGATCAACTGGGCTAGTGGGCTGAGGAATGGCAGATAAAGTTTAATTCAGGTGAATACGTGGTGCTACCTTATGGTAAGACAAACAAGGTCAGGATTTACACAGTTAATGGTAAGGGTCAAAGGACTGTTGTCGAATAGAGACTCCTAAGGGTACAAGTACATAGTTCCTTGAGAGTGGCATTAGAGGTAGACAGGGTGGTGAAGTTTGGCAAGTTTGCCTTTATCTGTCACAGCATTAAATACAGAAGTTAGGACGTCATGTCACAGCCGTACTAGACACTGGTAAGGCCACATTTTGAGTACTGCATACAATTCTGGTTGCCCTACTATGGGAGGGATGTTATTAAACCGAAAAAAGGTCCAAAATAGTTTTACAAGGACGTTACTGAGGCTGGAAGGTTCGAGTAAAAGAGGAGGCTGGATAAGCTGGAACTTTTTCTCTGAAGCATAGGAGGCCAAAGGGTGTCCGAATAGAGGCTTATAAAATCATGAGGGGCACAGGATAGTCAAGATATTTTCCTCAGGGTGGAGTTTAAAACTCGACAGCATAGGATTAAGGTGAGAGGGGAAAGACTTAAAAAAGGACAGGATCTTGACCAGATGGGCCAATGGGCTGAGAAGTGGCAGATGGAGTTTAATTCAGATAAATGCGAGGTGCTGCATTTCGGGAAAGCAAATCTTAGCAGGACTTATACACTTGATGGTAAGGTCCTAGGGAGTGTTGCTGAACAAAGAGACCTTGGAGTGCAGGTTCATAGCTCCTTGAAAGTGGAGTCGCAAGTTGATAGGATATTGAAGAAGGCGTTTGGTATGCTTTCCTCTGTTGGTCAGAGTATTGAGTACAGGAGTTGGGAGGTCATGTTGCGGCTGAGCAGGACATTGGTTAGGCCACTGTTGGAATATTGCATGCAATTCTGGTCTCCTTCCTATTGGAAAGATGTTGTGAAACTTGAAAGAGTTCAGAGAAGATTTACAAGGATGTTGCCAGGATTGGACGATTTGAGCTACAGGGAGAGACTGAACAGGCTGGGGCTGTTTTCCCTGGAGCGGAGACTGAGGGCTGACCTTATAGAGGTTTACAAAATTTTGAGGGGCATGGATAGGTAAATAGGCAAAGTCTTTTCCCTGGGGTCAGGAAGTCCAGAACTAGAGGGCATAGGTTTAGGGTGAGAGGGGAAAGACATAAAAGAGACCAACGGTGCAACTTTTTCACGCAGAGGGTGGTACGTGTATGGAATGAGCTGCCAGAAGAAGTGCTGGAGGCTGGTACAATTGCAACATTTAAGAGGCATTTGGATGGGTATATGAATAGGAAGGGTTTGGAGGGATATGGGCCGGGTGTTGGCAGGTGGGACTAGATTGGGTTGGTATATCTGGTCAGCATGGATGGGTTGCACCAAAGGGTCTGTTTCCATGCTGTGCCTCTCTATGACTCTATGACAGCTTTTTCGTACAGAGGATGGCGTGTATATGGAATGAGCTGCCAGAGGAAATGTTAAAGGTGGGTAAAGCTGGATAAAGTTACAAGATTTAAAAGATATTTGGACAGGTACATGGATAGGAAAGGTTTAGAGGGATACGGCCCAAACATAGGCAAATGGGACTAAATTAGTGTAGGAAATCTGGTCGACATGGATGAGCTGTACCAGAAGGTGTCTTTCAATGTGTATTATAGACACACACGCACGCACACACACACACCTCCCAGGTATCAAGTAGAAGTCTCGCACAGCTGCCATGCACAGCTATAGGCCATGCACAGCTGCCCCAGACCCAGCTACAGATCTCAACACAACTACTATGGCATCATCACATTATATGTCTCAAGCACGTGATGTGTAAATCCTCTCTGAATGGTTAACACTCTTTAAAATATTTGCTTACTCTCTTTCCTGTTGGACCTGGTGGTCCTACTTCACCAGTTGGACCAGGAGACCCCTGTGAAAGAAGGAAAGATAGAGAGTTTCAGATGTCAATCAATATACAGAGTAATCAGGAACATTGCAGACTCAGAGAACTCCCTCCATCACTACTTACAGCTTGACCTTGCTCACCAGTCTCTCCCCTTTCACCCTTTGCACCGTCCTGACCCTAAATTGAAAAAAAGACAACATAAGAATGACTACAATCAATCAGTTGTGAACACAAAGGTGCACCTCTATTTTCAGGATGTTAACTGCTGGGTTAACATCTGCTGTTCCCCAAGATGGAGGCACACATACCAATAGTACACTTTGTCACCTCAAGAAGAAACTAGCAGTAGATTGCACAACTACAATATGCTCAAGTGGAGACAGAAAACAGACTCAGAGACTATTCCCTGGCATCTTTTGATCCAGAACTGACAGGTCATATAAAAAAAGGGAGGTGTTTTGAGTAAGGTGCAACAGAAAAGCATGGGAATACAGAGAGGTGAGACGGCATGGAAGGGGCAGATTTAGGATCACGGAGAAAATCAACATAAACAAATGAGCATATCAGTGGGGGTAAGATAGTGTGAATCACAATTCCCTTTCTGCAGAAGAAGTGTTACTGGCAATTTTCCCACAGGTTGTGAGAAGCTGTCCACATACAAGGACAATGTTCAGACAAAGAATATCCTGTCAACTGATAGGGACAGCATTCACTTCTGGAACAGTCTGCCTCTATACACGCGGATCGTGCTCAGATACGGAACAGCTTGTTGAGAAATAGTGGCTGAATTCACATTGAAACAAAATTGTTCGTGCATAGGATCAGTATTCACATCTTGAGTTCCTTGTCCATAGATTGGAACAGTATTGACTACAAAAGGCTGTCTGTATACAGAGGTAGAATTGAAGTGCAAGCCCTTTGTCAGCCAATCTAGAATAGTCCTTTTGGCAAGTTGCAGTACATTTCACCCACTTCTACCTCTGCTCACAAAAAAGTGGCACTGTTCAATCATAGAATTGCCTATCCTTGGATAGAGGCAGTGAATTAGAATTGCCTGTCCTTGTATATGATAGCAATATTCATACCGAGAACAGCCTGTTTTTTGATAGAAGCTGTGTTCACATTTAAGTCAGTGTGTTTCTAAATATAGAAGCTATGTTCACATTTAGTGCATTCTATCTCCATACATAGGGGCAATTTTCTCATTTGGAACAACTTGTCCACATAGAGGGTGAGTTTTTCATATCTAGAACAGCTGTCTCTAAATGTAAAGAGCAGAGTTCACATTTACAAAATTCTGCTTTGGTTCATTGTTTCAACTGAAGAGCCTAGGATGGAGAACTTGGGGAAGATTCTTTGGATTGAGGATCCCAAAGCATGGCGCTTGATTACAGTAGAAGGTAGCAAGAGGCCACGCAGGAAGTAATGAATAGGATTTCTGTTTGAAAATGGGTTGAAGTCTAATGATAGTGAGCAACATTTGGACAGACTGCTGCAGATTTATTATTCGACAGTCCACTCACACCAATTGTATGATCTTTTGATCTCAGCCTTTGATTTCTCTGCGCATAAATTCTGTGTTGTGTGTGCTTCCTCTCACTTCACCTCATGAAGGGGCTACGAACCAAAAGCTTGTGGTTTCAAATAAACCTGTTTGTCTATAACCTGGCATCATATCATTTCTGACCATCATTAGGACCAGCCACAATCAGTCTTACATGGCAGGATAGGGCCAGTCACACTCACTCGAATATTGAGTCATAATTCTGAGCCCAAGCTCCAGCCTCAACGCTCAATAGGTTTCAAACCGTGCACCTTCTGATATGAAGCTGACTGGAAGTATATCCCAAGTGGGCTAATTGCCTGATAATAAGCTTTTATTTCAAAGGCCTGTAGATTGTACAGAAAGGGATGCTTAAAGGAGACCTAAGTTCCAAATCAACTGGAAATATAGATTCTGGAGCAAAAGGCAACGTAAGCAGTTCTGACTCTATACAAAAAGAAAAGAGAAAGACGTGAAAGACATGGTATGATTCCGATCTCAAATAGAATGAATGTGAAATAAGATTACATCCTTTTGATTAAATTAGATTCCCTACAGTATGGAAACAGGCCCTTGGGCCCAACAAGTCCACACGGACCCTCCGAAGAGTAACTCATCCAGATACATTCCCCTACCCTATATTATTTATCCCTGACTAATGCACCTAACACTATGGGCAATTTAGCATGGCCAATTCACCTGAGCAACACAACTTTCGATTGTGGGAGGAAACAGGAGCACTTGGAGGAAATGCAAACATGGGGAGAATATGCAAACTCCACACAGACAGTCGCCCGAGGCAGGAATCGAACCCGGGTCCCTGGCGCGGTGAGGCAACAGTGCCAAACACTGAGCCACCGTGTCGCCCTCAAACTCAACAGTATCCAGGACAAAGAAACCCAATCAATTTACACCTCATCCACTGCCTTAAAACATTCACTCCCACCACTAATGATGCATAAGGGCAGCAGTGTGTGCCATATACAAGGTTCACTGCAGCAACTCAACAAGGCTCCTCCAACAGCACACTCCAAATCCACAATCTCTACCATCCGTAAGGATTGGGCAGCAGATATATGGGAAAACCCCCCCACCTGCAAGCGCTCCTCCAGGCCACTCACCATCCCAATTGGGATCTATATTGAATTCATTCACTGTTGCTGGGTCAAAATCTCAGAAGTCCTTTCCCACCAGCACATTGGGTGTACATGCATACACCCCTCTTACACCCACCCTATGGACTGCAGCAGATAAAAAAAAAGATGAATATCCGCCAAAGTTATCAAGAACAAATAGTGATGGCAGCAGTGGTGCCCTCAATGGAATCAGAGATAGAAGGAATGAGAGGGCAAAGTTCAGTCAAACATCGTTACTGGTCCTCAGACCCTGTTCACACTTACACGTGGTCCAGGCTCACCACCAGGGCCGGGGTCACCAGGGAAGCCAACAGGACCCTAGAGTAAGAGAAAAGAGATTAAATAAATTGGAGGTCAAAAGGCTTGTAGCAGCTACCAGTCTTGCAACCTGTTGGAAAGCTGTACATCAATGTTAGCATTGAAAAAATTATGAGTTGGATAAACATGAAACCCCCCTTTTAAATTTTTTTTCATTCATTCACAGGCACAGGCACAGGGTGTCACTGGCACAGCAGTTATTGCCCATCTCTAATTTCCCAGAGGGTAGTTAAGTTGCTGTGAGTTTGGAGCACATGTAAGCCAGATCAGGTAAGGATAGTAGATTTCCTTCCCTGAAGCACACTGGTGAACCAGATAGGTTTCTTTTTTATTTAACAACAGCCTTTCTGTCAGTCTGTACACAGATAAGCTCTTTACAAATTCCAAAAGAGGATCATGCCCTTGAAACACTAACTCCCATTTCTTTATCTCTGCAGAATCTGCCTGATCAGCTGAGTACTTTCAACATGCCTGCTTTTTAAATTACAGTTCAAAGAAGGTCACGCCTTTGCCTCAGGCTCATACATAGAACTCTGAACAGCATATAACCCTTTTTCCGTGGTAATAAAGGAGCTAAGCCCCTCACAGTTCCTTGAATACCAAAGACTATAGGAATAAAGAATGCAGCCATCAGGCAGATTTGCAGTCTACTTACAGGATTGCCCTTGGGTCCATCGTCGCCAGTGGGCCCTTTAGTACCTGGAGGCCCAGCTTCACCAGGTTGGCCAGTTTCTCCTCTTTCTCCTCTCTCACCTTTTGGACCCTGCATTTAAAAAAACAATGTGAGAAAGGACCAGTTATTAGCTTCCTATTAAATTGATGTTCACATTTTACTTCACTCAATTTGCCTCCCCCTTACATGCCCAGTGAAACATCATCTGTCGCTGGCTTATATTGTCTTAAGACACGGGACCAGAGTTCAGTCATTTGTACAAGACACCTTTCTTGGGCATGTCTAGCAGACAGCCCAGACTGTACCAGCCTCACCCGCCTTCCATTCCCATGACACAATGCCCCCCCACCCCAATTTAACCTTTGCATTGAGTTGGAAAAAAACAACAAATCTGGGTGGAGGAAAAAAAATTAAGAAGTTCCACATAGTGCCTCAGAGGTGCTGCTGGACAAAGAAGAGACACTAAGCAAAGGAACTGTGACTCACATGGAAACTTGGTCAAAGAGGTAGGCTTTTGGAAAGAAAGGGAGTGGGATGGGAAGGGAATTCCAGAGCAGCAAGGCTGCCAGTAGTGAAGCAGGGATGGAGCCAAAAAGCAAATGGCTTTACATCTAGAATTGGACATGTGTTAGCTCAGGGTGAGCCAGGAGGCATGGTGCATTCACTGTGAATAGGCAGTTCCAAACACACACAATATTAAGTTGGGGGGAATTCTGTGGCGTCTGGAATTCCTCCCCTCCACATCACCACATGATTGAATCACAAAACCAGCTGAATTGTGCAAGGCAAGACATCACTGTGCGATAATTATCAAAAAATCTATTTGATGCCATTAGCTGAGGGATAAATACTAGCTAAAACACCCAGGAAATAACTCCTGCTCTTCTTCCAGGAATGCCATGGGATCTTCACACACACTTGAGAGGGTAGGCAAGCCTTGTTTGAATTTCCGATTTGATCTGGGTCCCTTCCCATTCCACCTAGCTACAGATCATTCTGATTCGCTGTCAGCTGGCCATGCTCTAGCTCTACATCCTCGACTTCCCAATGTGTTGAAGCCAAAACATTTCCACACCTTGAAAGCGCAGGAAACAATACTGACCTTTCGCCCAGGAAGGCCTTGGATTCCAGGAACGCCGGATTCTCCAGCTTCACCCTAAAGGGAAGACAGCATTCACGTCAGCATCTGAGTAAACAGCAATTGCAGCAGTTCAAGAAATATTCGTGATCCCTCTGGTTTGACTTACAACCCTGTTATATTTCACAAAGTCAGATGGTGTAGGATACAAATGGAGTCAACCTTTACAAACTTTTACAAGAATTTACTTACAGCTGCACATTCAAGCATGCATCTCCTAATCCATACCCTACACATTGTTTGTAGGGGTTCAAGTGAATCCCCAGTGAATGCGCATCACCCCATACAATTAGTTACAATTGACATACAATGAATATATAAAATACAACAGTGATTATCAAAATTATCAAAATATACATTCCAGTTGAAGTGTGATTTCTTTGCCATTATGTTTCTATGATTTTAACTGTATCTATAGTAATCATTTCTAGTCTCTTTGATTTGCTGTTTAATTCATTGTATACTGCCCAAATCACATTGTAATATCTCTCATTTATAGCAACTCCAAGGATCTTTAAACCATGTCTTTTCTCACCTCACCTAATGTATAGTCTTTAAAAGTCCAAGATCAGCACTATCTGACCATCACATCTTGAGTGTGCTTTTGTTTTGTTTCTATTATTGCCCCTTCACATTCCCCAATACAAGACAATGAGTGACTTCAGGTGCCTTTCTCAGTGCTTATTAACTGCCAAAATGACTCCATGACCCAGTATAGCTGTCAACTAAATTAGCCAGATCTAACTGGGTGCATCAATTACACTGTTGAAAATGTGTTGCTGGAAAAGCGCAGCAGGTCAGGCAGCATCCAAGGAGCAGGAGAATCGACGTTTTGGGCACGAGCCCTTCTTCAGCATCAATTACACTGTCTACAAACCACTTAGCCCAATTGACGTAGGCTGGTGCTTACGCTGCCCGCAAGCCTCCTTTCATCTAATGCATCTCAGTCTATCAGAGAATCTGCCTTCCCTCTGATTTCCCTTAAGTACATCAGTCCCATTTACCTCAGTTTCCATCTGACATTCTAAACAATTGCTGCATAAAGAAGCTTCTGCAGAACTCTCCCTTGAGGGTCACATGTGTACGAGTTCTATTGTTGGTCTCCCACACAAGTGAAACCATCTGCTCTACAGTTACCTCATCAAAACACTGAACAATTTTAAAAGAGCAGAACAAATAACAGGAGTACGTTTTTCATCCCCTGAAACCACTTTGCCAGTCCAGATGACCATGATTGATTTGCAGCACTAAATTTACTTGACATCAGCTCCCCAATTCCTTTGGACACAAAGCATCTATCAATTTCACTCTTAAGTACATTCACTGACTGAGTCTTCATAATTCTGTTGGCTAGTGATCTCGAAATATTCACAACCCTTGGAATGAAGGGTTCTTTCATCACACTTCTCAGTGGATGACCCCTTAGTCGGAGACTGTGACACCCTGGCCAGCTCACCAGCTACGCAAAACTTAATCTCTACCCTGTCAAACCCCTTAAGAACTTACTAAGTTTTAATGAGATGACCTCTCAGTCTTTTAAACTCTAGACTGCACAAGGATATTCTCCTCAATCTGCCTTCAGATACAAAAGGCAGGAGGATAACACCAAGTCATGATACACATTTGGAGATGTAATGGGCTGAATGGCTTCCTTCTGTGCTCTAGCAGTTCTGTGATTAATAGGACAACCTTTTGATCTGAGCAACAGATCTAGCAAATCTTCACTGAGCCCCATCTAAACGGATATCCCTCTTGTGACAAGGAGATCAAAACTGCTCACACCATTCCAGGTGTGATCCCACCTTTGCACAACTTTGGAGATATTTCACTTGATCAATTCCTGAGATAAAGGTTTTATTCTATGAGGTAAGGTCAGACTGAACCTATATCCAATGGTATTTAGAAGCAGGAGAACTTCTGTAAGATCCTGAAGGGACTACAGGCTGGATACTCAAAGGATATTTCCTCTAGTCTGGAAATTGAGCTGTGGTGCAGTGGTAGCATTCCTAAGGTTCAAGTCCCACCTGCTCAAGAGGTCTGCAATAACATTACAGATTAGAAAATATATGTAGGGCTCTTGTAGTGCAGTGGTAGTATCCCTACCACTGAGCCAGGGAGTCCAGGTTCAAGTCCCACCTCTCCAGAGGTGTATACTAACATTGCGGTATCAGCTGATTAGAAAATATCTCAAAATATGAAATAAGAATAAGATGTCTCCTGTGAAGACAGAGGAGGAGAATGTTTTTCTCCAGATGTGTTGTTAGTCTGTGGAATTCACTTCCCTAGAAAGATGTGGAGGGTGGGTCATTGAATATACTGAAGGCAGAGCTACATTGATTTTTGACAGACAGGGGAGATAATGGTTATGGGAATCAAGCAGGAAAGTGGAGTTTAGACCAGAATCAAATCAATCATGATCACATTGAGTGGTGAAACTGACCTGAAAGGCTAAATGACAATCTTCCAGATAAGTCCCATGTTCCAATACAATCGCAGTAAGGCTTATTTATTCTCATACTCCAAAGCTTTTGTAATAAACATTAACCTCTACTTTGCCATATTGTTGTCTGTAGCTGTACATTACTCATCTGTAATTGGTCTACAAGGTCACCCAAATTACCCTGAACTGTAACTGTCAAATTTGAAAATATTCCTTTATAACAAAATAAATCTATCCATACTACTTTGGATTATCTAGCCCCTGGCATCTTTTTGCTCACTTCCCTTATCTGCCCTTTGCACCCACTCACATCCTAATTTGCCACCTACATTTGTATGTCAACAAATTCAGATAATTTGCACTCAACCTCTTCATCTAAGTCAATGATGCAGATCGCAAATAGCCAGAAACAGTAGGAAAGTGGGATTAGAGTAAGTCATAGTGCAATTTTGACAGCACAGACTTGATGAGCCAAGTATGGGATCACTGTGTGATTCTATGAGGATTCAGAGCTGATATTTGTGAAGTTCTGCTAAGTGCCAGGTAAAACATGATGACTACATGGCTTTAAATTGATCTTCAATATTGCGCTGGTGCATGCGTGTGCATGTGTGTCTCTCTCCTTCTGTGTCTGTGTTAGAATATACAATCCAACTGAATTGCCACAGGCAGGGACAGAAGGTTTTATAAAAGGCCTAAAGGTGCCCGCCCACTGTTTGAGCTTGGCCTCCAGCTGGAGATGCGAGAGATGGTTGGCACAACCATGGGTCTTCTGTCTCCAGTTTGGAATACCTTGGGCAACAGATTCCTGCAAGTTAGTGGGAATACTGTATTTTGCCGAGGGGAGCTTTGAGCACGAGCAGGAAATTTATTTTGGCCCTGCTCCGCCCATGACCCCGGTAACCACAAGCCAAGTTGAAGCTCTGAATGAAGAACCCACTATTATGTCTTGTGTCAAATGCATGAACAATATAGGCCACCCAGAGCAGCTGATCAAATATGAACTGTGTCCCGATCCATGCCAACCTCGTGTTCTCACTCCCTGTATGTGGGCACCTCAAACCCACAATGTGTCTCCTGCCTCCTCCAAGTTGGGTTTTCTGACATCTTACCTTTTCTCCAATGGACCCTGGGTTGCCAATGCCTCCAGGGGGACCTTGAGGACCCTGTGGATGATGGGACAGAAAATAGGACGTGAGCATGTATTCAGGGATGAGCATCACCATGGGTCATTCAACAATGTACTCAAGGAGAGAAATGAAGCTAGCACTTACATCAGCTCCATTTGGACCGGCAGGGCCGGTAGGACCAGGAGGGCCAGGTGGACCCTGTGAGAGAAAAGACAAGGAGAGTCATAAGGGATACACATACAGGGTGTTTCTGGAGTGGTTCATGACACTGTGTCAGAGAGAGATAGAGAGATCAGGACAGAAACTCACCATGGGACCAACATCACCAGTCTCACCCTTGGTTCCTGAAGGCCCAGGCATTCCCTACAAAATGAAACAAGACAAATTAGCTCCTCACCATGGAGTCACAGCCAGACATCGCACGGTATTTATTTATTCAAACACTCTGTGGGATAAAGGGTTGCTGTGTCAGGGAGAGAATCAAGTATGTGGGGAGATCTTAGGGGAGGAAAGTGTGGGTAGGAGATCATGAAGGAGGAGTGTGTGGGGGAGGAATTGTTAGGGAAGATGATTTTTTGGGGATGATTGTTAAGGAGGACTGAATCGGGGGAGATGGTTAGGGAGGAGTGTGTGGGGGAAGGTCATTAGAGACAGGTATGTGAGGACCACGGAGAAATTGTTGGAGTGTGGAGATCATTAGAGAGGAGTGTGTGTGGGACCTGGAGATCATTAGGGAGGAGAGACTGTTAGGGAGGAGTTTGTGGTTGGGAGAAGAGATGGTTTGGGAGCAGATTATGGGCCGGGGTGTTCGTTAAGGAGAAGCATGTCAGTGGGTGGGGGGTGGAGATCATTAAGGAGGAGCGTGTTAGGGACGAGATCGTTAGAAAGGAGTGTATGGTGGGGAAGATCATTAGGGAAGACTTAGGAGGGGGAAGAAGAGATTGTTAGGGAAGACTGTGTTGGGGGCATCATGCATGAGTGAGGGAATCTTCAGCAGGAGCATGTTGGGGGAAGAGAGATCATTTGGGACGAGTGTGTGGGAGGAAGGAGTGATTGTTAGCGAGGAGTTTATGGAAGTGATTCAGTAGAGGAGTGTGTGTGTTGGTGGGGGAGTCGTTAGGGAGGAGAGGGGTTGAGAATATAGGAAGAGAATCAGATGTGAGTAGTGTGTTGCTCAGATGATCAGAAAAGGGCATAGAGAGGTGTAGATGGTGGTGGGGGAGGGTTGTGAGTGAAGACAGAGAAGACAGTAAAGGCATTGAGAGTGAAAGAGATGGTAAAGGCATGGAGAATGAAGGAGACAGTAAAAGCATGGAGATAAAGGAGATGACAAAGAGCAGATTGTGTTATAGGAAGTGAAATCAGGGTGAAGAATTAAGGAGGAGATGGAAAAGGAGTGTTTATTTTTATTCACGCATGTGCCATATGCACTGTTGGCTTGCCCATCATTTATTGCCCGAGAAAAGGTGGTGGTGAACTACCTTCCTGAACTGCTGTAGTCCTTTATTGCATTTATAGGGCTAGTCCAGTTAAGGTTCTGGTCAACATGATTTCTCCAGGTTTTTGATAGTGGGTATTGACATCGACTGTTTGGTGATGGTTAGATTCTTTGTTTGGGATAATCATTCCCTGGAACTTGTGTGGCATGAATAGTACTTGTCACCAATCAGCCACCTTGGATGTTTCTACATATGGACACGGACTGCCTCAACACCTGAGGAGCTGGGAATAGCACAATCGTCACTGAGCATCCCACTTCTGATCTCATGATAGAGGGAAGGACATTGATGATACAGCCAAGGGCACCATCCTGAGAAACTCTTGCAGAAATGTCCTGGAGCTGAGATGACTGACCTCCAATGACTTTCTTCCTGTGTGCCAGGTATGACTCCAACCAATAAAGAGTTGCCCCCGAAACCCATCAATTCCAATTTTGCGAGGGATCTTGATACCACAATCAGTTGAATACTGCATTGATGTCAACGGTTGTCACTCTCACCTCACCTCTGTAATTCAGCTCTTTAGTCCAAGTTTGAACCAAGGCTGAGTGGACCTAGCAGAACCTAAACTAAACTAGACATCTAAACTAAACTAGACATCTAAATTAAACTAAATACACACACGCTGCTTGTTAGCACTATTGACAACACCTTTCAGAGAGTGGATTGATGATAATTGGTTGGGTTGGACCAGACTTCCTTTCTCAGCACAGAACATATCTGGGCAATTTCCCACATTGTCGGGAAGATTCCAGAGTTGGAGCTGTACTAGAACAGTTTGGCTAAGGGTGTGGCAATTTCTGGAGCAGAAGTCTTCAGTGCCATTGCTGGAATGGAGTCAGGGACTTTGCAGGATCCTGTGCCTCCAAACATTTTGTGATATCACGTGAAATAAGCTGTTTCGGTTAATGACTGGTCCATGATACTGGGGACCTCAGGATGCGGTTGAAATGGATCACCCACTCGGAATTTCTGGCTGAAGATTGCTGCGAATGCTTTAGCCTCAGCTCTTGCACCGATATGCTGGGATTCCCCAGCATTGAGGATGGGGATATTTATGAAGCCTACTTCTCCAATGAATTTTTTTAACTGTCCACCACTGGACATGGAATCATTTTCTGTTGGTGCAGGATCACTTATTGCTATCATATTATTCGGCATGCAAGTAAGCCCGTTTTTATTTCCTGAGTGAATAGCCTCATCCAGTGTGTACTCCCCATCCCAGTTAATCCCATCTCCCAGTGTATTCCCCCCCCCCCACATCTCATGTGTTCCCACTCTCCTCAATTTGAATACCTCCCTAGTGTGCACACCCACAGGGATCAGCATCCCTCTGGAGTATTCCTGTTCTCCTGTGGCTCCAAACCCCATTACATTCGAACCCTGAATGCCACCAGCCGATGTGTACCTCCAGTGTTCCCATTCCCCTGTGTGTATCACCCCTGTGTAAACCTCCCCACAGTGCACCCCTTACCCCTGTGTGTTTCCCCTGTTGCCTTCGTGTGATCTCCATCACCTCAGTGTAACTCCCTCATCTGGTGTGTTCCCCTCACACGGTATGTCAAAATCTCCCTCTCCAAGTGTTCCCCCACCTCTCAGAATGTCACCCATTCTCTCTGTCCCCCCACCTCACCCTGTCACTGGCACAGGGATGAACAGGACCCATCCCTTCTTCCCATCAAACCACCTGGAGACCAGTCCCGTTAACTAACCTGCAGGCCAATTGGACCTGGTGATCCAGGGAAGCCTCTGGGACCATCATCGCCCTTCTGTCCAAAATGTCCCTGCTGGCCCCTCGGTCCAGGCTCTCCATCTGCACCCTGCAGGAGGAAAGAGGGGTGGCACCTTGTCAGATTTGGAGTCAAGCTACCTTTCAGACCCTTCTTATGCAAGCCTCTTGATATCTCTCTAGTCAGACTAAATTCTATTTGTAGGTCTCAATCGAGTGATCTTTCTCTCCAACTACATTCATCTCCCTCCCTTGTCGCAGGTACTCAACACCACATACACATACATATGCCAGTGAAGCAACGATGCACTGCAGTGGTGACTGAAAATGCCCCCATTGGGAATTCTAGGCTGGAGCTTCAGACCTGCAATGGAGGGGCCCCTTTAAGATGGCTGCCATTCTTCGAGACAGTCTGGACCTCCAGAGGTGAGACCAGACACTGGGCAGAAAATTTCCCATAGTGCCTCATGCTGGCAATTCATCATCCTTGCTGCACCACAAGTATTATTGGGCCTTTTACCAATCCCTCACTCAGGTTTCTGAGACGCACAATCTGTGGAAATGGATTATGTTACAGGTTCTCTTAATCCCACAAATCAACAATGATACTGAGTTTACGTCCTCCCTGATAGTGGACATTTTAGCAGAGGTTAGAGTCGGAGGTTGGTAATACCAGTGTTACAATGGAAACAGAGAAACAGAGGAGCAGGAATAGGTAATATAGCCCGTTGAGTCTACTCCACCATTTAACTCTATGATAGTGAACTTTGCACATCAAGGCCACTTTGTTGCACTGTCCCCATATCCCTTGATATAAGACCACAAGATGTAGGAGATGAAGTAGCCCATTCAGCATATTGATTTTGCTCTGTCATTCAATAAGATCATCGCTGATCTGATTATCCAAAACTCTACTTTCCTGCCTTTTCCCAAAACCCCAGCTTCCCCTTATTGATTAAAAACTGTTTGTCTCAGCCTTGGATAAACTTAACGGCCCAGCCTCAACAGCCCTCTGTGGTAAACAATTCAACAGAATCACAACCCGGTGAAAACAAATTTCTCCTTATTTCTGTCTTAAATCGGTGACTTAACGATCTTAGCCTTGAACAAACTTGACTGAGCTACCACCTGGATTGGAGAATTCCAAAGGTTCAAAACTCTGTGTGAAGAACATCCTCTTCAGCTCAGCCCTAAATGGCCTGCCCCTTATTCAGAGACTCTGTCCCCTCGATTATAGACTGCCCAGTTGCCACCAGCTTCCCCTACCCACCCCAGTCCCATCCTGTAGGATCCCTTACGGACTGTTTAGGTTAAAATTGACACTCTCAGTGTTCATGGTTTTCTTAAAATCTGAATTGATCAGGTTTTATGTCTGTGTCTGATTATTTGCTCCCTCCCATCCACAAGAATTTACATAAACGATATACGGCACATAAATAGGCCATTCAGCCCAAAGTTTATTCTCCACCCGAACCTAGTCTTGTTTCTCACCTAAATCTAACATCTGAACTGTCAATTTTCATCTCCCACAAATACCCTTATCCCTTTGTTAAAGCCAGAAATATGTCTGAAGCTTTTAAAATTGTCAATGAATAAGTGGTGTCAATAACCAGTACTGATCTGAAATGACAGCGGAAGTAGTAGGTGTTTAGCAAATCTCCGCAGGAACTGGGGGAATGACACTCATTAGAAGCACAGAAAATAGCGGTAGCAGTAAGCAATTTCACCTTTCAAGCCTGCTCTGCTTTTCAATATGATTATGTCTGATCATCCACACCCTGTCCCCATTTTCTTCCCATAGCCTTTCAGCCTTTCAGCCCTCAGAATTAAATCTAATTTCTTCTCGAAAACATTAAATGTTTTGGCCTCAGCCACTTTCTGGTGATAGAGAATTCCACAGGCTCACCGTTCTGTGGGTGCAGTACGAATTGTCTATCTTTAGACAGTGATTCCTGTTACTGGGTCCCTGTCATTGAGGACATGTTTCCTGCATTTACCCTGTCTAGCAGTTTCCAATTTTATACATTTACTAAATTTGATCTAAGAACTTTATGAAATACAGAGTTTCATAATGCACTCCTAACTGCTCTCCCATATTGTACCCTCAATAATCTTGGAATCACCCAATACATTGCTGCAAGAGTCCTAACTCAGAGTGTGTTCTGCTTTTCCAGCTCGTCCTGTGCTCAATAACCAACACCAACTCTAAAATTCAGCTGTTGCTTGATTTGAAGTTTTCATCCTTGAGCCCAAATCTCTCTATGGCCTTGTTCCCTCCCTATCTCTGCAATCTCCTCCAGCCCAACAACCCTCGGAGATCTCTGTGCTCTTCCAATTCTGGCCTTATGAGCAGACCCCACTTTTAAACGCCAACACTACCTGTGGCTGTGCTTTCAACTGCATGGTCCCCAAAGTCAGGAACTCTCTCTCTAAACCTCCCCGACTCTCCTCTTTTAAAATTCTATTTAAAACCAAACAAGTTCAGTCAAGCTTTTGGTCACCCTCCCTAATACCGCCACACATGGTTTCTAATACTCCTTTGAAGTATCAATAAAGGCACTAAATAAATGTAAATAATTACTGTTTGCGTAATCAGTTAAATCCGCATGGCAGATGGATTCTTGATTATCAAGGGGATGAAAAATTATTAAGAATGTGCAGGAATATAGAGCTGAATTTAAAATTAGATCAGCCAAGTTCTTATTGAATAGACAAGCAGGCTCAAAGGGCTGAGTGGCCTATTAATCCTTGTACAAAACTATTATTAAGTGCTGATTAGTGTCTTGGGATATCCCAAGGAACGTCAGCTATGTTATGCACAATGTAGTCTCATAAACAGCAGTGTAACAATGGTGAGTTAATGTTTTTGGTGATCCTAGTCGAGTGCTAAATATTAAGCCGAGGCCACAAGGGAGAATTCCCTTGCGCTCTTTCAAAAACAGCCACACAGGATCTTTTACATCCACACTTAGATTTTTACTGGTTCGTCTGCGAAGACTGTACCTCACCTCCTCAGTGCCCCACTTTTCACCAGGATGTTACCCAGGATGGAGCATTTCAGCTATAACGACAGGCCGAATAAACTCAGGTTGATTTCTTTCGGGCAGAGAAAGTTGAAAGGGGACCTAATATTATGAGGGAATTTAACAGGGAATAGAAATCAGCTATTTTCCTTGGTCAAGGTGTCAATAACTAAGGGGCACGATTTTCAAGTGAAAGGCAGAGGGCATTAGAGGGAATTTGAGTCAAATCTTTTTCAACTAGCAGGCAGTGGGGGTCTGGAATGCACAGGCTTGGGATGGTAATTGACGTGGTAAACCTCACAACCTTCAAAAGTATTCAAATGAGTACTTGAAGTACTGTAACATTCAAGGCTTAGTGCAGGAAAAAGTGAGACTAGTGTATGCAGTCGTGTATTTTTGGCAATACAGTCTCAATGGGCTGAAGAAAGTCTTCTGTATTTTCTTTTGCTTTTTTTTTAAAGTGCATTCACAATTAGATATCGCTGGCACGGCCAGCATTTGTTATCCATCTCTAATTGCCCACAGAGCAGATAAGGATTGGTGTGTGTCTGGAGTCACATGCTCACCAGACCAGATAAATACAACAGTAAACCTTCTCTAAAGGACATTAGTGAACTACATGGGTTTTTTCCAGCGATCAACAACAGTTTCATGGTCATCATTAGATTCTGAACTCCAATTGTTTTTATTTTATTCAAGTTCCATCATCTGCCATGGTGAGATTTGAATGCGGGTCCCCAGAATGTTACTTGCGTCATTTTTTAAAAAGGCCGTCTAGCAATAATACCATTAGGCTATTGCTTCCCCCTGCTATGAGCGCTGTACGATTCTATGGGAACGGATTTTGTGCTCCAACTCGAACTTCACAACCCGTGAGCCCAAAGGCAAGAGCAAGTCCACACAGTCAATGCTTGTCTTTGTGGCAGATTAGGTCCAGAGAGATTGTTCGCTCCCAGTAACAGCGAGTACTTACTGCAGGACCTGGTTGACCAACGGGACCGATTGGACCTGGAGGACCGGGTGGACCCTGAAACAAATTTAAAAACACACACACAAGACGTCATAAATCCCATGGACAAAAATCATAGATTGGCAAAAATATTAAGAATTAATTATGTTCTACTGTGAGATAACAACTAAACATTTTGAACATGTATGTTTATCTACATTTTAACTAAAAAGACCCTAATAGTTTTATTAATACCATTGATTTAACTGAATTGACAGGTTTGTTGAAAGCTCTAAATTGTCGTGGAGCTAGAGGTAGAGAGGAGGCCATGACTTATATTTATTGGATTTTCTTATTAATTTAGTATTGACCTTGTTATTCACCATCTGACCTGTTCTGCAGAAGGGACAGACCCATCACTCCACAAGACTCACTGATGACAGCTATCCTCTTGCATCTTCCCAACCTTCATGTGGGCCTTGAATGATTTAGAAATTCTACACAACCCATACACATAAATGCCAAGGAATCCCATACAGCAACAAGGCCTAGAAATTCCATGAAGCCTAGACAACAAGGCCCATAAATTTCACAAAGACAAAAAGGGCAATAAATTCCATGCAGCCTTGACAACAAGGCCCAGAAATTCAGCCTGGATAACAAGACACATAAATTTTATGTAATGTACGCTCGGAGGTATAGAAATTCCACAAAGTGTAGACAACCAGGCACAGAGATTCTATGACACCTAGACAACAGGCCCATAAATTTCATGAGGCCTAGATAATAAGGGCCATAAATTTCACAGGTCATAGACACCTCATGGAAATTCCAGAGCCTAGACATCAAGGCCCAGCAATACTGTGAAACCAAGGAGGCTGGACAAAGGTTTCAGGATTTCACAGGCCAAGACACCAAAGGGCCGACTTAAATAGTTCAGTTTGGGCACAGACACAGATACATTGAAGACAATATCAATTTAGTTACACCACCCTTTGCAACTCAAATGTTCACTCTGCTATGATGTGAAGCTTCACGCCAAAAGACCCCCAAACGCAATTCCCCTCCTGACCTGGGGTCAGCTTGGACTGAAGAGGAACAGAACTGAAAGTTGTACTCACATGTTCACCTTTGTTTCCCTTCCTCCCTTTGTGTCCAGGTTCACCCACTTCACCCTGGAGAACAAGGAAAAAGAAATGAAGAATACGTCCCACTCACACAACTGACACCAAGAACCTAGATCATTTCGTTCTGTTCAACAGTGGATTCTTTTGATCTGATGCTGACCACTGCTAACTTTCATGATCATGTGAAGCTTACAACACAATTATTTTCCAGTGGAAGGACAGGCTGGCCTTAGGTATTGTCCAAGGCACTGTGTTGACCTATTTCCCAGTGATGGGACAGCACAGAAGCTCTCCACTCCCCCCACCCAACATCACCACCATCACCACCCACCACCCCCTACTCCACCTCGTGCCTCTCAATTCCCACGGTTCTTCACAAACAACTACACCTCTTTGTGGCAAAATCCAATTCTCGCACCACACTTGTTATACAATAGAGGGGGCTCCGGCAGGAGTAGGAGAGGGAATTTGCAGGTAATATGAATCTAACTGAAATCACAGGCAAAGACTGCACAGCCCGGGGTTGTTTCCTTTGGAAAGCCAGAGGCTGAGGGGAGACCAAAGCATGTGTATGTACCTGTAGACAAAGGGAGTCAATAATCAGGGGAAGCAGATCTAGCAGGCAAGACGTTTAGAGGAATTGGCTGGGGTGGGGCGGGAGGGGGGGTTCAATTTATCCAGAGGGTAGAGCACACATGGAAATGGCTTCAGACAGTCAAAGTTACAAATCACACAACACCAGGTTATAGTCCAACAGGTTTATTTGGAAGCACGAGCTTTCAAAGTGCTGCTTCTTCATCAGGTGTTTGATGAACCACCAGAAGGAGCAGCTCTCCAAAAGCTAGTGCTTCCAAATAAACCTGTTGGACTATAATCTGGTGTTAGGAGAAAGTGAGGACTGCAGATGCTGGAGATCAGAGCTGAAAAATGTGTTGCTGGAAAAGCGCAGCAGGTCAGGCAGCATCCAAGGGGCAGGAGAATCGACGTTTCGGGCATGAGCCCTTCTTCCTGAATGCTCCTTGGATGCTGCCTGACCTGCTGCACTTTTCCAGCAACACATTTTTCAGCTATAATCTGGTGTTGTGTGATTTGTAAATTTGTCCACCCCAGTCCAACACCAGTTCCTCCAATTCAGGTAGACACCTTCACATGTGTGGCACCTGCTGCCTCCTGCCAGAGTTTTGTGGAAAACCAAGAATAGGACCATCCTCCCACCCTCCCCAAGGAGATGCTCTGAGCCCTGCAAAACCCTCACCCAGAGAAGTCTTACCTTGTCACCATCCTCACCAGGACCTCCAGGTGTGCCCGCGGGCCCTGGAAGTCCGACAGGGCCTTGGACACCATCTCGGCCAGCAGGACCAATCGGGCCTTTACCACCCTGCAAGTCAGAGAGACAGAGGGAACAGAGAGTTGGCAAGTACGAAGCCATGGGCACTTCTCCCACTCCGCAAGCGTTTAAGCCCTTAAATCAAGGGATGGTTTATTCCACATACCATCCCACCCACCTCCCTCAAAGCTCCAATAACACCCTGTCCCTATAAACAATTGGCAATTTGACAGACCACCATTCTCCCCCCATCCTGCCCCGATCCACAGAAAAGAAGGAGTGAAAAAACAAACAAAAGTAACACTTGGAGTGATGGTCATTTTTGACTGGCACACACTTGATGGGCTGAAAGGTCTTTTTCAGTGCTAACTCTATGATTATACAGTTGCTCTGAGGTACACTAGTCAGAGCAGTGTGCATTGTTTGAAATTGCACTGGTCTACTCTTCCCTTCTGGAGCCCAAAGACATAATCTGACCCACATGCCTTACCCCAAAACACTTGGCATACTTAATGCCCAAAACCAACTCTTTAACCGTTCCACTCCTCGGCACTGAACAGTCCAACTATCTCTTCCCCACTCCTCACCATCCAAAAGACTGGTACCAACAGCCCTTGAACAGCAAGAATGATTTAACCAATGGGTAGAGAACCAAGGGGTGCAGTACAGCAACCTGCTCCCATGGCGCACTGCCTTCTCAAGAAGCCAAGGGACAGACTTACCGGCACTCCTTTCTCCCCTGCGGGGCCAGGTGGTCCCTGAGGTCCTGGACGTCCTGGGAGACCGATGGGACCTCCAGGTCCTGCTTTGCCTCTCACTCCAGGGGAGCCCTAAAAGAGAAGATTGGTGGGGAGGGATGGGATAGGGAAGAGAATGAGGCAGGGCGAAAAGGGTCAAAGAGGAAATAAAGACAAGTTCACCAGAGGCAGGGGAGAAAGAAAACTTTCTGGGTAACTGCCAGCATAGTGATACTCAGACAATGGGCTCAAACTTGGGACAAATGAGTCATCACCGGACTTGAATGCTTAAATAAGTTCCCTCGCCCCATTGCCATCGTCCTCGGTAGGTCACACAGCATATCACAGACCCCTCTCTGCAAACATATAAATGAATGAGGAATGCTCCCTGTCCCAATGATGTGGAGGTGCCGGTATTGGACAAGGTCAAAAATCACAGGACACCGTATAGTCCAACAGGTTTGTTTGAAAACACTAGCTTTCGGAGCACTGCTCCCTCACCGGTGTCTGTCCCAAAGATATTCTTTAAAGAAAGGAAAACTGCTGTCCATACCTGGTCTGGCATATATGTAGCTCCAGACCTGCAGCAATATGGTTGACTCAGCAATTAGAGATGGGTAACAAATGTTAGGCTCAGCCAGGAATGCCCACATTTCACAAAGAAATTTTTTAAAAACCCAAGGCCACATGGTCATCTGCTTGGCTACTCTGAAGCATTCAAGTCTCCTCTGTTGTCAAGACCAAAGTGAGGAAATCGATGGAAAATGATTGGGCACTAGGCAACGTCTCATTCCTAAATGTCTCCACTGCATCCCCAACCCTGTCATGGACCCTTTTTTTGAGTCTGGATATTTAAGGAGGTCTTTTGGCTCACTCGGTACCCTCCTTGTCTTTGAGGTGGAAGATTTGGGTTCGAGTCCCAGTGCAGGACTTGAAGCTCAAGCTGCTCGTTACACAGCCAAATACAGTCATCACAAGCGGGCACGTGAATGGCAATTGGGAGGGGCTCCTGGTCAGACAGGTCATAAAAAGAAAGTTGGAGTCTCTGTTATCCCCATCTTTAGCCTGGACTGACAACATGGAGATCTACAATATTATTGACCCAGCAATACTGGGTCTCTGAGTGAACTATAACACAGAAGCAGCAGGGGCTTTGTCAGATACAGATCCAACTAGAGCTAAAAATGGATCTGCCATAATAATCGAGCTGAATGACAGAATACGATGTGAGGGTTTAACAGACTCCCATTTCAATGGAGGATCAGGACACAGCTTCAGTCTGCTTCCCTTCAAATGTAGCTGATCCGTTGTCGACTTGACAGGGATTATTAATGGATAATTCTTGGACCAGTTTTTGTGTCTTCTTTCAGTCTCATCGTCAGTTACAGTTTACCTGTACCTTACAGGGGGATGTTGGCCAGGGAGACGATGAGCGAAGAGGTTGGATTCCTCCTTAGGAGCGCACAATAATCAACTTCTAATCTAAAGTCTGCTGACACCACCAAACCAAATCAGGATCAGGGCAGAATTTCTCGCACTCCTCAGGAAGGAATGATACAGCATAATCAGTGAAGGACAGTCTCATTGAAATTATATGAGTAAAATTGATTTCAATCAGGTCCACGTGCAAATGACATGGATGGAATTTGTTGAGGATGGCATCAGTGGTTGGAAATAAAACAATCCATTTACAGTCTAATTAGGAATAGTGGTGTCATAGTTAATACACTCACCCATTCCCTGAAGGGAGCAGAGATCAGGAATGACAAGCCCCTAAAGCTGCCTCGATTGGCAATGCAGGCTACTTTCTCCCCTTTCCCACTGAGGTACGGTTAGCAAACAACCCTTCCCCAGTGCAAAGTGATCAGGTACTTACCGCTGGTCCAGGTGGTCCTGGGGGACCCTGACTACCTTTCAATCCTGGTCCACCCTGTGAAAGAAAGAATTACAACTCATTATCGATCACAAGCCACGCACCAGGTTGACCCAGCATTTAGAGACACTATGCTCCATTTGCAGCGTAGGACATTGGGCAATCGGGGTATATAGCAATGTTAATTTCATCCACAAGCAATTAAGGAAGCAAGTGATATAAGTGGCAGGGAAATCCTAACACAATTATACATGATACTGGCAACCCATACCCGGATATCATGGTGAGTAATGTTTATTTACCTAAGGAAGGTCATGATCACCTGAAGTACAACTAATGTTCACTAGATTATTTGTGAACTGAGGGAACTGTCTTCTGGGAAAAGATTGAACAGATTAAACCCATATTCCCTGGGATTCAGAAGATGTAATGGTGATCTCATAGAAATCTACAAAATTCTAAAAGGGGCTTGACAGGTGAAGCCAGCTGGATAGAGGTTGTTTCCTCCTGGGTGGGGAATTGGAACATAAGAGGTCACAGTGTCAAGACAAAGGGGCCGGTCATTTAGGAGCACGATAAGGAGAAATACTTTTGCTCAGCGTTGTGAATTGTTGGAATTCACTGCCACCTTGGGCTACAGATGCTAAGCCATCGAGTATAAGCATGGTGGAGTTCAATAGACTTTGGAGTATTGAAGGAATTAAAGGAGAGGGGAGCACATGGAAATGGAGTTGGCTGAAAGGACCAAATTGCCTATTCTGGGTTCTTATGTTCTATGTGAAGCAGTCTACAACATTGTCATATATCACTATTGTCTCTTATAGGCTACTACAGGATACAGTCATATCTCTATTTTCCATTTGATGGGGCATTGTAAAATACAGTCAAACACCCTTGTGGCCCTGCTTAGGGTATTACAGATTATTATCAAATATTCCTATTACCCCTGTCCTTATTGGCAGTCTGTGGAGAATTATAGGATATTGCCATATGATGTCTGCAGCTTTATATGATGAGATGGCCCTAAGAGGTAGGGTGATTAGGGGAGAGAAACAGACAGAGAAGGAGTTGGGGGTGGAGGATTGTGAGAAAGACAGTGAGAAAGTGAAAGTGGAAGGCTAGCAGCAACAGAGGCAGACAGACAGAGACACAGACAGACAGAGACACAGACAGACAGAGACACAGACAGACAGAGGCAGGCAGGCAGGCAGAGGCAGAGAGGCAGGCAGAGGCAGAGAGGCAGGCAGGCAGAGAGGCAGGCAGGCAGACAGAGAGCCAGGCAGAGAGGCAGGCAGGCAGACAGAGAGAGAGAGACAGACAGAGAGAGACAAACAAAGAGACACACACAGACAGAGAGACACAGAAAGACAGAGGGAGACAGACACAGAGAGAGAGAGCGACAGAAAGAGAGACAGAGACAGACAGAGAGAGACACAGTGAGACAGACAGACAGAGAGAGAGAGAGAGAGAGAGACAGACAGATAGAGAGAGAGACAGACAGAGAGAGAGACAGATAGAGAGAGAGAGACAGAGAGAGACACTGCGAGAGACAGAGAGACAGAGACAAAGACAGAGGGAGACAGAGAGAGATACAGAGAGAAAGAGACAGAGAGAGAGATAGAGACAGACAGAGACACAGACAGAGACAGACAGACAGAGAGAGAGACAGAGAGACAGACAGAGACAGAGAGACAGAGCGACAGAAAGAGAGGCAGAGAGACAAAGACAGAGAAACAGAGAGAGAGAGACACACACACAGTGAGACAGAGACAGAATCACAGTGAGACAGAGAGAGACACAGAGAGAGGCACAGACACAGACAGAGAGACAGAGACAGAGAGAGACAGAGACACGACGAGAGACAGAGACAGACGGAGAGAGAGAGAGAGAGAGAGACAGTGGCACACAGACAGAGAGACACAGAGAAAGACACAGAGAGAGAGAAAAAGAGAGAGAAAGAGAAAGAGAAAGAGAAAAAGAGAAAGAGAGAAAGAGAAAGAGAAAAAGAGAGAGAGAGAGAGAGAGAGAGAGACATACAGAGATAGCCCAACTCACTTGATTTTTTCTCGTAACTTCAAATCCTGACACCCAGAATCACTGCAGACTCATACAGTTTAGTGTAAAAAAGCTGCTGCTTCCCACCCAGTCTAATACTGGGCTCCTAATTCATTTAGATTATCAGTGTTGTGCTTGAATTCTCAATTTACTCACCGGAGTTCCAGGCAATCCAGTCTCACCAGGGAAGCCTCTCAAGCCTGGCGGCCCATTCTTACCCAGGGGTCCAGGTGGCCCAGGGTCACCCTGTAGAAGAGACAACAGGGATAATGACTTAACTACAGTTCAACAGGAGGAGGGTCAGTTCAGATGGATTTCAAACCTACTCAGTCGGTCAGAATAAACGTTTTGATTTATTTTTCCAGAAACAGCTCTCTCACTTGAGGTATAAATATCTAGGTCAAAATGAAGGAGCCAAATTGCAATGCTTACTTGAGGGAAACAGAGAAATGCTGTTACCTACTAATAGGAGAAAAATAAATGTGATATCAAACACACACACACACACACACACACTCACAAACACCTGATAAGTCAAAAAAGTAGATAGTGTCAGATGTAGACAAAACAAATTACTCAGCCTGTATGAGGATTTAGGGTTTTAAACCTGAAACTAATTCTTTCACTGTTCAGTCTATCCCGCTGCCGCCTGTTTTGAGTTCTCGGTGAATGGTTGTTCTCGGTAAGTTGCTCGGCAGGAACTTGTTTTGAGAGTAGCGGTGGCTTACTGTTATCCTATTTTTCCCTTTTTGTTTGAAATGGTGAGGGTTCATTTCCCAGATCAACATGATACAGCAATACAAAATCTCAGACAACAATACATACAAAATGTGTACGCACTCTTTTCATCCTAACACAGACTCAAAATTTGCTTTGGGTTTGGATTTGGTCTCTGAATTATGCTACATTCCCAAGGCTTTACTGCCCAGTTCCATAATCCATCCACTTGATTCTGTCTGTTTTATTAATTCAATTACTAGGGGTTTGGTTGTTTGTAACCTCAGGTTTGCTTCCTGTAGGGTGCCTGGTACATTGCATTACGTACCTCGCTTTCAGTTAACTTTACATCAACCTGATGTTAATGGGTCATGGTTTGAGATGTAGTTCTGTTCTTCAGTTCTCCCAGCAGATAATTTATTTAATTCAGTGATCTGCCCTGGTGGTCTCCATCAGTGATGTCTGTGAATATGTCACCTTCCCTTTTCCCAAACAGTGTTTGTTTTCCCCAACCTCATCCACTTTCCCTCACAAACAGCTGCCATCAGATGTTTGTTCAGCTGCAGATGTACACCCTGAAGCTCTTCCACTAAGTGAGGCTTCACCTACACTTCCTCCGAGCTTTTTTCCTTTTATAGATATGGCCTAGCTCCAGCCCTTTTAAGTGCTCCGTCCTCACTGACCCCTCTGACTGGACGTCAGACCTGTTTAAATTGAGGGAACCAAACCTCTGCTCCACACTGTGGGGCTTCTGAACACCTCTCAGGTTCTGGCGTCTTTGCCACTTCCAACTTATTCCATTCTGTCATGATGATTAATTTCCCCCCTATATCCACAAACAGTTTCATTCAGCAATTACAATTCTATTGGTTTGGGGGAGGGGGGGATGAAAAAGCGAGAGAGAGAAAGAAAGAAAGAAAGAGAGACAGACAGACATGCACAGAGACAGAGAGAGAGAGAGAAAAAGACAGAGACAGAGAGAGACAGACAGACAGACAGAGACAGAGACATGGTGAGAGACTAAAAAAAGCAGAAAGCAAAACTTGCCAGCTATCACAAAAGAACTCAGAAAACTCCATCTAAAACACTCACCCACTCAGACTATATGTGTTTGGTCACACTTGCTACTGCCTCACATTGTGTCTAGGTTGAAGACAGACATTTACAAAAACTGTGCTGTTGAAGAGCTGAGAGTCAAGAGCAGTTATCATACAGTATCAGGCTCAGATTCTGCACAGTTACAGGCACAAACTTGTACAGTTGCAAGTCTGGATCCTGTACACTCCCAGGTCCAGATCCTGCACAGTATCAAGCCTGGGCCCTTCACAGTTACCTGTATTAGAAAAATGTTTAAAAAGTAACACTTGGAAATGAACGTACTGATTGTACTGGAGCAAGGTACTGAGGTTTCTAAAACTAGTCAGACCAGTGTGCATTTTTCCCAAGTTAAACTGTTTTTTTTCCCCTGCTTAAACAAATCTGGAGGTGGATTGGCCTTTGCACAGCACCAGACTCATTTTACACAGGCTGAGAGCAGAAAGGCTGAAGTAGATAAACAATCAGACATGCTGACATATGGAGTACAACACAAACACACAGACCCAGGTCACAAAAACAGGCAGAGAACTGTAGTTTCTCGAACAGAAGGCCCACCACCTCACACAGTCACATAGGAGAACAGACAGATCGGCAAAACTGGTAAAAATCTCAACACATCAACACCAAGAGAGGAGAAGTTTGTTGATAGTCAAAACTACTCATTCCCTCACCTTGGTGCCTTCTTTCCCAGACTGACCAGATAAACCTTGCTCCCCAGGTGGCCCAGGAGGTCCTGGATGTCCCCTCTCACCCATCGGTCCTGTTTCACCACTAGCGCCCTGCAGTCAAACAGCAGCGTCAACATCACCATCCAAAAAGAGGAAATGCTAAAACCATGAGAAGCAGCGGTATCTAAAACAATTATCCTCACCGGAGGTCCAACTACACCTGGTGGTCCTGGAGGGCCAGTCTTGCCTTGGAATCCCTGTCAACAGGAATTGTTATATTAGTAAGGGTGAACCATTGGAGGCACAAGGAAGGGAGAAAAATGAGGCTGGGCAAAAGGCTGGCAAAAAAATAAACACAATCCTCCCAATCTATTAGTCACCTTTCAAAGCCCACCCCTGATGCATTATCCCTCCCAATGAAACCCATTCACAGGCACAGTAGCCCTCCCAGTGCTCTGAGATATCTTGTGTCATGGAAGACCATGCACAAGAGCATTTTTTTTCATCCCATCGAATTCAGAAAGATGTACTCACCACTTCTCCTCTCTGTCCAGGGTGTCCTGGAAGCCCGTCCTTTCCTGGTGGTCCCTAGCCACAGAAAACCACAGTGTTAGCCTCAACCTTCTCATTTCTGCAGCTCTTTAATGGCTGTGAACATCGGCTGCTGTTAATTTCACTTGAAAGGGCATGGGGTTTTGGGAAGTTGGAGGGGAGGAGTCAGTTTAGGGTTGAATCTGTGGCATCTGATATCTGCAGGTTTCAAGGCTGATATGCAATGCAGCTGTTCAGTTTTTCAACGTTTGTCTGGACACTAGCCCTGTGCATTACAGGTATCACACTGCAAATTAAACCCCAGTGTGACAAATATTATACAGAGAATTTTACCACAGTGTATTATTGCAGTTATCTTTACATTCTTGATAATGCATCTGCAATTACATTATCCTTTGCAATGATGTGAATTTATGACGTTGAAGTAATAAACACCACCAATATAATCTCACATTGAGCTTTAACTTTTTCAACAAAAGCCAAGGGATTATGGACATGTTCCTTTGTGATTGTTATGATATACGAACTTCAAACCATTCAAGAGCCAGTAACAATCTCCAGAGTCTCCTTTACCACTGTACATTACTTCTTCAGATACCGCTTTAATTTCTTAGAGAATACCCTACGGACTTCTCCATTCCTGATTCACTATTTTGCAATATTATTGTAACCACCTCCAAGTCACTAGCATCATTTGCCCTTTCACAAGGTCACTAGCTCACTCATTAGGATTGCATTCAGCTTTTTAATCACTGCTTGGAACTTTATTGACCATATTATTTTTGCCTGTGCCTGCAATAATCTGTTTGTTGACTAGGTTCAATCGAATAATTTTCTAGCATATACTGAATCTTCTTTTCTACCTGAGGTTGTTTCTTGGGGCTTAAAAGATGTAGATATTGTTCTAATCAGTTCTGATTCTTCATCATCCACATCATGTCTGACTAACATAGTACCTTTGGATGTTAGCAAGTTTTGAGAAGATTTGTAGCTCAGGTTGAGGTGAAGAGTGTGGTAAGGCGTAGGTCCACTAGCTTGATGATACTGTCCTTGTTGAAGAAGTAAGTGGTGTTTGGTGTATGTGTCTTTGGGTCTTCTAAGAGTGTAGTCAGTGTTTTACAGATTTCCCAAATAACATAGTTAGAGCTTCCCATAGTCCTTTTTCTAGGTACAAGAATACAATGTCAGTATCGTGTATAAATTAACTGAATTATAGAAGATTTTCTTTGTGAACTACCTACTTTTCCTTCTATCTCACTTTTATTGTACGCACAGATCTTTTTCTTCAGTATCATAGTCCATAGAAACATCTTCATTAACAACATGCAGATTTAAATTATATCCCTTTTATGTCCAATGTATAAAGTTCATATGTTCTACCTGTCAACCTAATCCTTAAGAGCAATGTTCAATTTTCCTTTGGCCATTTAATTGATTTGGCTTCCTGTTCTAATATAGTAAAGATTGACTCTATATCTTTTTCCTCAAATTTTGGTACAATCTCTCATTCTTCTAAATTCCAGTGAGTAGAGTCCCAAGCTGTCTGACCTTTGCTCATAACACAATCCATCATACCAAGGATCATCCCAGTGAATCTTCTCTGAAATGCCTCCAATTAAACAATATCTTTCTTCAGATAAGGAGACCAAAACTGCTTACAGTACTCCAGATGTAGGCTCACTTGTACAGTTCTCGGCTTGTTTTAGAAGTTTTCATTCTTTTGCAAAGTCTTTACGTGTTGTGCCTTTTTCAATTAAAAATAGAGATTTTGGTTGCTGAAGGCATTTGGAAGGTCTGTGTTATAACCTTCTCCTGAGTTCAGTGACAAACTGTCATTTATACCCCATTCAAATCCTGTTGCTGGTCAATTACTTCCAAAATCACCAGGACAGGAAAGTCCCACAAAAGGATCAAAATCCAACTTCTTCAAGAGACCTTTCATCTTTATATAATCAATAAATGAACACACAGTGCCACTTTTCAAGTTATTAAAAAAAATTCCAACAGTTCATTCTCTGCAAAAATGCAAGCCAAATTTTTAATTTTCAAAATTTATATATTCAAATGAACTACCTGGAGTCCTGACACTATTTATTTCATTCTTTCTGCCAAAGCAAACCACATTTTTCCTGACATTATACACCATCTGCCAGACTTTTGCCCACTCTTGCAACGTATCTGCATACATCTGAAACCTCCTTCACAACCTACTATCCTACCTGCCTTTATGACATCTGCTAATGTACATAACATTCCTTTACTCTAAGTCATTGGTATCAACCAGAAAAAGCTGAGGCTCCAAGACAGATCCTAGCATGTCGTGCCAATCAGACAAAGACCCATTTACGCATACTCTGTTTTCTGCAGGCAATCTTCCATCATGTTAGCATGTTAATCACAATGCTAAGAGCTCGTACTTTGTGCAATAGTCTTTTACACAACACCTCATCAAATGCCTTCTAGAAATCCAAACATACGTATGTATGGGCTCCCCGTTACCCACAGATCATGCTATCCCTTCAAAGAACTTCAATAAATTGGTTAAACATTTCCCCTACACAAAACTATTTTGACTTGTTCCAATTACTCGGTTCCCAGCTCTAATCTCGTTAATACTCAATTCTAATACCATACCTACAGCAGGCCTATAGTTTCCTTATTTCTACCACTCTCCCTTTGTGAATAGAGGAGTTACAGTTGCTACTTACTAGTCTGATGGAACCTTTCCAGAACAGAGGAACAAGAGTAAGTCAGACATTCAGCCCCTCTAGCCTGTACATTATTCAACGAGATCATGGCTTATCTATAGCCTAACTCCACATACCTGCCTTTGGTCCAGATCCCTTAAAACCTTTGCTTCACAATATCTTATCATTTCAAATGTAACACCTGATCTAGCATCAACTGCTGTTTATGGAAGAAGCTTACCAATTTTGGAAAATTAACAGGGATGATTCTACTAAGTCATTTCCTATCTGTTATGACCCTAGAGTGTTGCCCATTAAAAATGGGGACTTGTCAGCACACATATCCATCATTATCAGTTACATCAGTGATTGGAATTTCAACAAGTTCCATTCTCCCTTGCACCTCCTGATCGAAGCTTTTATCTGAATGTTTTTTGTATCCTCTATAACATAGACATAAGTAAAATATTTGCTCATTTCATTCGCCATTTCTTATTATCTAACTCTCATTCTCAGTCACTAAAGCTCGACATTCTATTTGGTCTTTTCCTCTAATTTCCTCTTATTATTCATTCATGGGATGAGGGTGTCACTGTCTGGACCAGCACTTATTGCCCAGAGGGCAGTCAGGAGTCAACCAGGCTGTTGTGGGTCTGGAGTCAAATTTAGACCACAACAGGTAAGGATGCCAATTTCCCTCCCTAAAGGACATCAGTGAACCAGATGGGTTTTTCCAACAAACAATGGATTCATGGTCATCATTAGACTCTTAATTCTAAATTTCTTTTATTGAATTCAAATTCCACCTGGGATTCGAACCCAGGTTGCAAGAACACTATCTGGGTCTCTGAATTAACAGTCCAGCGATTACCTGTAGAAACTCTTGTAATTAGCTTTCACATTCATTTCTACTTCCTCTCATAATATAGCTTCTTTCTCCTGGTTAATCTTTTAGTCATCATTTGTCATACTTTATATTCTGCCCAGTTATTTGACCTGGCTCACACTTTTGTTTACTTCTATGCTTTTTCTCCTTAAGTTTAAGACTTCCCATAACTTCGTTAGTTAAGCTCAAGTGTTGTGTCCCTCCTTTATAGTTTTCTTTCGCATGTGGCGACACTTATTGTAAGCACTGTAAAGTATCCCCATATATGTCTGTCATTGCTTCTCTGTTGAGTTTTCCCTGAGACAAACACCCCATTTCACATTAACGAGCAGGAGTGTCTGTGTGCATGTGCATGTGTGTAATGAAAGAAACCATTCAAATTCACTTACAGGTGGTCCCTTTGGTCCTGCAAAGCCAGTTGATCCTTGAGGCCCTGGAAGACCCTGGAAGAGTTATAAAGAGAAGTATATTATTTAATAAAAACAATATACAGTCTCAAGTTGATCAAAGCAAACCCATTTGCTCACCTGTGCACGGCAATGTTCAACAGCAGGGGCACAATCTCGGTACATAGAACAATACAGCGCAGAACAGACGCTTCGGCTCTCAATGTTGCGCCGACCTGTGAACTGTACTCAGCTCATCCCCCTACACCATCCCTCCACAACTATCTAAAAGTCAGTTCAAGAGCCAAAACTAAGCTTCACGTGTTATACACTTCAGTTCTAAACCCCGACTCAAACACTATGGACCAGATCAGCACTGGTGTCACAGCATTCAAACAAGGGTCACTCAATCTCATAGAGAACATTAACGGAGAGTGCATTTATGGGCTCAGATGTCAAGGACAATTGACTCGTAAATGGCTGAACCAGGTCAACGCAGCAGTGAGTAGGGTTTGAATTGAGAGCAGACTGACATGTCCCTCCTTCCCACATCCCGGCGTCCGACCACATGGACCGCACTGAGTCCTTTTCAACTGCTGCCATTTTGGACAGGCAGTTTGCAGTCAGGGCAATGGTTGGTCAGAGGTCAGCCTTGACATGTCTTTGGCCAGCTCCACTGATGACATGAGGCTGACCATTTCTGAACAGATCTGATGTGGGACTGCTCATCCCCATTAACTGTGACCATCATCCCAATGTGCCAGGCTTTACTGACAAAGTGGGGTGGGTGTGATGAGCAGCACAAATTGAGAGTGTGCCCATGCCACGTGTAGGAGATTGGATTGGCAGCAGGTTGGTGTAGTGATGGGAGTTACATTGCCCTCCTCCACAGTTAAAGGAATCCGTGCGCTTTCTGAAGACCATAAAAGTCCTCAACAAAAAAGAAAGTCCTGTTAACACAGTGGGCCAGTTTCCAAGGCAACCACGCCCTCTAGAATTAGAATTCCCTTAGAAAATGCCAGTCTACGCAACATCCTTCGACACAATTGTTCACTGTGATGAGGAGACTGAAAATGTAGCACTTGATCATTAGAAGTAAGAAGTCATGCACAATTCTATCAACTCTCACACTTATAGATTTATCTCTCAAGGAAAATCTTAAATATCTCTAGGGAAGGGCAATGAACAGGACTCACGACTAAGATGCAAACGAGTTTGTAGAATAGGATGAAATAAGCATCCAAGAGTTCAAAATGAAATTGACTTATTAGTAAAAACAGATCTTTGCCTATCCTGAAAGCATCATTTGTTCTGCGGTACACTGGATACACTCACCCGTTCTCCAGGAGGACCCGGAGGCCCATCAGTTCCCGAGCTTCCCTGTTAAAAACGGCAAAAGAACAAAGTAAATTGCAACATTCATGACACAGAATGAACTGGCCTTCCAAGACACGGTTCGCTCAAACCGTTCAGCATTCTCACATGCACGCTGGTACAGCTACCTGTCACACACTTTCCTCCCATTGTAAAACTCTCAAGTATAACAATATGTTACACATATTCAAATCAAACTCTTAATTGTGACACACTGTCAGTTATATATTTAGTACAAGCCTCACATAACATGCTCAGTCTTACGTCTCTCAGTTAAGAACTGTCTGTTATATATACACTCTCAGCATAAAACTGTCATACATCACACTGTCACACAGATACCTTTAATGTAAAATTTTAAATCTCACTCCATTACACACTGCACCCTCAGGAGTAAACATTCGCAGTGTAAAACTCTCACTTAACACTCTCTCTCTCTTTGTTACATACATGTCTTCGGTTTACTGTTCTGCTAGTCGATCATATCCAGGATAATGAAACCTGCCTCTAATGATTCTCTAACATCCACCTCACATTGAGTATGATCTCCACCATTGTCCAAGCACTCACCTTTGCCCCTGGTTTTCCAGTTGCTCCTCTTGGTCCTCGTTGACCACGTGGACCCTTGGAGAGAAAGCCAAAATTAGTCATCAGTCAGAGACTGTCTAAATCCTAGCCACTTGTAGTCCGATGTGGGAGTGGAGTTAAAGGATCTGCGCCTGCTCTAAATCACCTTCCCAATGTCCTTTTGCTTTTCCACTCTAAGACCCAACAATATGACACTCTATTCAGACTCTGTTTCGATAATTACTGGGAAAGATTCCCATTCAAACTCTTACTGATTGGTAAAGATAATGACATACCGTAGGTCCACGCTGTCCTCGTTGACCCAACTTGCCTTGCAAGCCCTGGGAGTGTAGGAGGAAGAACAAGTTTGAGATATGGAGGCAAAAGATGCAGAAATAAAAAGAAGAGAAACAAGTGCAAGACAGAGAGGGAGGAAAAAGATAGGAGGCAAAACAGGAGGACAGCAAGAAGGACACAAATTGAGGGCAAAAATATTAGGAAAGAGACAAGAGAGTATGACAAGGATGAGATGGAAAAGAGAGGATAAAGAGTTCAATGGCAGAGATAGATTACAGGGCGAAAGAAACATACAACATGTGAGGGAGTCAGACAGAGAAGAAAAAGAATGTGACGGGAGAAAGATGCCAAGAAAGGACAGAAGAGTCAGGAATAGAAAGGAAAGGACAGGGAAAAAGATGAAGGGAGAAACAGAGGAGGTACAGCAAAAGAAACAGAGAGAGTGAAAAAGCAAGACAGAGTGTGGTGAAAGCATGAGATGGCGAAACAGAGATAGGAGACCAAGTGAGACGGGAGAGGCAGAGTGAAGGGAGTGGTCGAAGGAAAGGTCAAGAAGGATGGGGGGGGGAGACAAAGAAGGGGCAGTGAAAGAAGGGAGAGACAGATGGAGGAGTGACGGAGGGAGAGAGAAGGATTTTTTGGAGACAAAGAGCAGAGTCAGCAAGACAACAAAGAGAGAGAAAGGGAAGTGGGCACAGAAACATACAGCAACACAGACAGAGTAGATAATAAGAACAAAACAAATAGAGATTAAGTGAGGGACAAAAGGCACAAAAGCGAGGGAGGGGTGAGAAACAGTGAAAGTGAGTGAGTGAGAGAGTGAGAGAGAAAGAGAGAGAGAGAGAGAAAATGGGAGAGAAGAGAAACATATGATGAGTCATTAATTGCTTATCATGACTTTCCTTATTAAAACTCAGACATTCAGGAGTATATCGCTGTGTTTTCAATGGTCAAAGATTTCATCTGGGACTTACCCTAGCACCTTTCTCTCCGTTAGCTCCTGGGAATCCGGGGAAACCAAGAGAACCCTGGAGAAAGGAAACAGATATTTAGACAAAACTTGAGCGAGAACCAACATCAACCACCACCCACTATTCCCCAGCATGAAATACAGAACAAACAAACAAGCAAACTAAGGGGATTTCAGTGAATCAAGGTGAGGCAGCTCTGGGAAGATGCATGAAGTTACTGGAATTAGTTTAGGCAGAATTGCCAACTGATTCTGTGGTTGTGGGCTGGCAGAGGAGGGTAAAACGTAGAACATCTTCGCCCCATCTCCCCCACTGCACTTCAACTCCACTCCCTCTATTCCCCTGAAGGAGTTCCCCCTCCAAGAACATGTAAGCTTCACTCACAGTGTGGGGCCGCCCCTCAATCAAGTGAGATCCGGGAGACAGCTGTTCCAGTCCATTCATCACAGCTTCTGTGCGTTTCCTAAGATTCCACATGCTGTGCTGATATGGTCCAAGCTGAGTGAACCTAACTACACAACTGCAGGTCTAAACAACTGGGCATGGGTCCAGAAATGGAACAAAGGCACATCCATAGGTGAAAGTGGGCACACTTTCTTTTACACACAGATACAAGTGGTCAGCATGGTGGCTCAGTGGCTAGTATTGCAGATTCACAACGCCAGGGACCCGGGTTCAATACCAGCCTCGGACACCTGTCTGCGTGGAGTTGCACATTTGCCCTGTATCTGCACGAGTTTCCTTCAGGTGTTCCAGTGTCCTACCATGGTCCAAAGATGTACAGGCTAAGTGGGTTAGCCTTGGGAAATGTAGGGATAGGGTAGGCAGTGGCACCTCAGAGGATCAGTGTGGACTTGATGGGCCAAATCGCCTGCTTCCACATTGTAGGGATTATACAAAATGCACACACATATAGACAAATGTATAAACAAACATATGCATGCACACTTTCACACAGACAAATACACACACACACACAGACATATAGATAGAATACAATAAACAAGCATCCTGGAAATATCTGAAATAAAGATGCACTTATATAGCTCCTCTCACAACCTCAAGATGTCCCAAAATGTACTCTCTTTTGTCGGAAATATGACAGCCAACTCACACACATTTGTGATGGTGCGTGAATGATAAATATAGGTCAGGATACTGGATGGCACACCCCTTCCTTCTTTGAAACTCTGGCCATGGGACTTTGCATGTTGACCTGAGAGGGCTGCTGGGGTACCAGTTTCACATCTTATCCAAAAGATGGAATTTCCAAGAGTGCAGCGGGCTCTCAGGGATGTATGAGGAGTATCAGCCTGTATCATATCTATGCCGTGAGCTTCAATCCCACAAGTTACTGACTCCCAGGCCAGACTACTGACATGTGCATACATAAATAGACACAAACACACAGAAACACAAACAGTGGTACTTATGTATATATACATGCACTGGAAATAAAGTGTTTCTGAAGATGTAAATGAAATATCAAATAATTTGCTGATTATAAAATGCTGTGTAACTCTGCCACATTTGACAGCTTTTGCTTCAATCTTCTTACCTTAGGTCCCTGGCGTCCAGGGTAACCAGGGAGACCGGGCACTCCAAGTTTACCCTAAAAACAGTGAAACGGAGGTAATGAAACAGGGATGATTACAATGCACCGAGTATCTATTTAACATGTAAATTTATTGACAATTGACAACTAACTTATTTTATAGCAAACATGGCCCTTCATTGGAAATTTATCAGTTGAACTTTGACATAGAGTTACAGGAGGGAAGGCAGCTATCAGATCTGACAACCAAAGGTTTGGTTACAGGGATTGATTTTTAAGCACATGACTTAAAAGGATGAGGGGCATATTGAAACACAAAGGTTTTGGAAGGAAATCTCAGAGGCCAGGGTCTAGACAGCTCAGGGCACTGTCTCCAGTGGTGGGCCACAGCAAGAAATCCTACAGAAAAGCTGAGTCAGATGAACATTGAGTTCATGGGGGTTTGCAGGGCTGGTGGCAATGATGAAGAAAGTGAGGTGCCAAACCAATGAGGAACTGAAATACAAAGATGAGATTTGGAGTACTGCTGTGAAGAGAGATATCCTGCTGAAGTTTTCAATCCCGCGGTTTATCAGGAAACATGTAAGAGTGCCAAATTTTAAATTATCACAACAAGTTATATGAGCAGAAAAGGGCACTGAGTGCTGAAGGGGTGCTTCAAGACATCCTCTTAGAGTTACGTGGATGTTAGTGGAGCCTCCACCTCGCTGTTACTTTCTTCACAGTGATGCTGCAATCAGCATTCACTTATCGACCAATCAGCATCCTTTTTCCCCTGTAGTGTAAATTGTTGTGATCGTCTGAAAATTGGCATTCTTGCATGTGTCCTGATGAGTGCAGAATGCATGTGTCTTCAGTTTTTAACAATATCCGAGGCTTTGAGGTGAGAATCTTTGTCAGGATATGTGTGTGTGTGCGCGCGCGCGCGCGGTTTTATTAGTGGGTGCGTATGTCTTGGTACAGGATTGGACATAAAGACGACAAGGGTGTTGGAGAAGGGGAACCTCATGGCAACAAAGGGTATGGGTTAAGGTTCCAACAGCAGATACGCTGAGCCACAGGGAAGGAAGGAGGAAGCAATAGTGTGCACAGTAGATCAATCCACATGGTGCCAGGGATATAAGGTCAAAAGCTTAGAGGGGAACAGTGATCCAACTCCCATTCCAATTCATATGTTAAACTTTGACAGAACTGACTTAATTCTCAACAAGGTGGACCAGGGAAGGGGAGAACAGGAACAGGAGAATTTTTTTAAAAACCACAGGAAGACACAAAGGTTGGGGGGGGGGGGGGGGGGGGGGGGGGGCTGTGGTGGTAGTAAGGCGTTCAAGCGTAGGGAGAAATGGTGGCAGGTGAGGAAAGGAGTCAGAATAGGATGTGAGGAAGGTAGAGAATGGCAAGAGATCAGAGTTGAAGGGTGAGAGTTAAGAGAACAGGCAAATTGAGGGAAGGAAGGAGCTAGGACAGTGAGAGACAGACAGAAAGAGATGGAGATGGAGACAGAGAGAAAACGGATAAGTCTCAGAGGGAACATATCCCTGTCACCTGACATGGGCTGGAAGAAGAGTTGAGATGGGGACTGTCAGACCACAATGTCTCTCACCTTCTCACCTGGTGCACCCAAGGGACCAGGGTCACCTGGAGGTCCTACACGACCTTTGGGACCTTCGGGTCCATCCTCCCCTCGAGGACCGGTTGGCCCAATCTCTCCCTGATAGAAAAAGGGAAAAGGACAATTAATACTTTTTAAAAATGCAAGTGTCACAAATCTTTCCAGATGAGCAGAATTGCTAAGTCAATGGAGTACAACCATATTTGACAGAGAGAGAGAGAGAAAAAGATGGAGAGAGAGTGTGAGAGAGAGAGAAATGGGGTGGGGGGGGGAGGAGAGACACGTGGGGGGAGAGAGACGGGGGGGAAGAGAGAGAGAGAGAGACAGACATAAAAAATGAGAGCGAGAGAGACAGACAGACACACATACACACAATGAGAGAGAGAGATAATGAGAATGAGAGAGAGACAATGTGAGAGAAAGAGAGAATGAGAGAAAGAGAGAACGTGTGAGAGAGAGACAGAAAGAGAGAGAGAGAGACGAGATAGTATGGTTAATGCATTGTCAGGCAGGCGCATGAACACACGCCTCCAAAGTACATTTGGTCAGAAGACAGTGAAAACCCACCTTCATGATTCAAGGTATGTTGCCTTTAACTATTTTAATCATTCTTTTCCATACCACAATTGATACAGATATCTCTTTCAGCACCTTTCTGGAGAATTTCTATCTCAGTACCCTCAACGATTCAAAGGTGCAGATAAGGACGCTCGTTGATGTTTACATACTGTTGAACACCATTCGCAATTCCACAGAAACTTAAAATTTCAGCAAAACTTGGACAATGTTCAGACTTGGTTGGAGGTGTGGCAAGTAACATTTTCACCTCACAATGTCAGGTAATCCAAGCATCATCCCTTGACATTCAATGACATCACCAATTAAATTGCCAACTAGCAATATCCTGGATGTTAGTACTGATCAGAAACCAAACTGGACAAATCAAATAAATACTGTACCTATAGACCAAGTCAGAGGCAAGAAATCTTGCGGTGTGTAATTGATCTCCTAGTTCCCCAAATCCTCTGGCTCATCTACAAGGCATAAGTCAGGAGAGTGATGGAACACTCTTCACTTGTTTGGATGTGTGCAGCTCCAACAGCACCAGAGAAGCTTGACACAAACCAGGACAAACAGCATGTTTGACCGGCACCCATTAATTATTCACTGCCTTGCTGTCACTGAGAGCTCATATCGATTGTGTACACCTGCACAATGCACTGGGAATTCACCAAGACTCCATCAACAGCACGTTTCAAACCCATGACCTCTACCAACTAGAAGGGCAAGAGCAGCAAATATATGGGAACACCCTCAATACCTACAGGTTCTCCTCCAAGCAACTCACCATCCTGACCTGCAACTATACATTGTGATTCTTCAGTGCCATTGTTCAAACTCTAGGACTCCATCCCTTACAGCACTGTGAGCATATTTACTCCCACAGACTTGAGCAGCTCAAGAAAGTAGGTCACTACCTTTTCCAGAGAAATCAGGGATGGACTCTAAATACTGGTATCTCCAGTGCCAGTTACAGTGCATCAAATGAATTAAAAAGTCCATTCCAACTATCTAATCAAGCACAGTGGCAATTGTGTAATTCCTTCATTAGTGCCATCAGAATTAGTTTTAATTTAACTGTCTTTATTATTTTGAAACCAAAATGCTGACGATGGAAGAATAAATACTGAAAAAAGTGCACAATGCACGTAATGCCAGGATGATGCCTAATCCTCTTCACAGAATCACAGAGGTCTTATGGCATGGAGGGAGACCATCCAACCCATAATGACTACACTGGCTCTTCAAATGAGCATCACTAACTACTACTGATCCCCTGCTCTGTCGAAATACCCTTGCGCATTATTATTTATCCAAATAACCATCCACACACACAGTTTCTGCTGCTGCCCCTTCAATCAGTCCCACATTCTCCTATCTAGCAGCGACAGGCATTTGGAGGACATTGGCATTTCACACCTCAACTGCTTGTTGTCTGAAGGCTTGAGAGTGTCTACAGATTGAACACATGACATAAGACACTTACCTGTGAATTCAGTGAGTCATCTGTCTTTACAGCCTATGGCCCAATCCAATCAGCCACAATCTTATTGATTAGTGGAGCAGGCTTGAGGAGTCAAATTGCCACTCCAGATCCTATTTCCTTATCCTAATGCAATGATACACATGAAAGTGTAGACTTATAAGCCTGTCAAGCCTGCTCTGCCACTGAATTAGATCATGGCAGAGCAACGTCCAGATCCTACATTATTCCATATCCCTCAATGTCATTAGTGTCTAGAAAACTATCATCTTCTGTCTTGAACGTGCTCAATGACTGAGCTTCCCCAAAACTCTGAGGTACAGAATTCTAAAAATTCACCATCATCTGAGGGGAGAAATTCCTCCACCTCCTCCTAAGTCTTAAATCACATGCCCTGTCTTCAAAGGCCATGCTCTCTAGGTCTAGACTCTAGAAGCCATTATAAAACCAGCATCCTTACTCGTTCGCCTTTGAGGCCCATGTCTCCCTTGAAGCCTGAGAACCCATCTTCACCCTAGGAGAAAGCAATAGACAACAAGTGAATTGTAGCAAATCAGAGTGACACAGAAATAAACCCAGTATTTCTACTCATCAATCTATTGCTAATTAAAAAATTCACAGGACACTCTCGAGCACTTGTCCTCAAGTTGAAGTATTTGTCTCTAGTATTTGTCCTCAAGTATTTGTTGAAGTATCAGTGTTGTTCTATCATTGGAAACAGGACAGCCAGTTTATGCACATCAGTATTATTAAACAATGCTGTGACAGTGACTGAATTTTCACACTGTGATGCTGTGCGGGATAAGCTTTGTCAATAGGACACTGTGGAGACCATTTTCAAACATAGGTAAGGGTATCTTTCACATCTGAGGTGAAGTCCTAAGTTTGACATTCCATATGAAAGACAGCGTCTCTGACAGTTCAGCGGTCCCTCAGTACCATGCTGGATTTATTCGCCTGGATTGTTGGCAAACTTCCAGAGTTGGACTTGAACCCCTCCACCTGGTTTTACTCCGAGATGATTGTACTACCGTCTGAGCCTTAATACAGACCCGTTGAAATTACTGGAATAAGTAACATCAAAGATAATAAGAGAGGGCCCAATGATTCTCTGCTCAGGACATTCTCAACAGTCTGGGCTTAAACAGGCAATTCTAACAATTGCTAACGTTCGGAATCAGCAACTTAAAATTAGAAGGTGCCTCTAAGATAATGAAACATCTCAAAGTGCTTTACAGAAGCATTATAAAACAAAATATAACATCAAGCCACATAGGACTTATTTTATTATTTGTTCATAGAATGTGGGCATGCTGGCAAGGTCAACATTTATTGCTGATCCCTTATTGGCCAGAGGGCAGTTCAAAATCATTGTTTTGGATCTAGAGCCATGTGGATATCAGACCAGGTTAGGGTGACAGATTTCCATCCTTAAAAGGATTAGTGAACCAGATCAGTTTTTAACAAGAATGGATAATCGGCTAATGGTCACCATTAGGCCAGCTTTTCAATTCCAGGCTTTTATTGAATTCAGATACCATGATGGGATTCAGACTCATGTTTTCAGAACATCAGCATGGTGTTCTGGATTGCTAGTATAGTGACACTCTTATTGCACCACCACTTCACCTCCTGGACCATTTGGCTACAAGTTTGGTCAATGAGTTAGGCTTTAAATCACATTTGCTGGGAAGAAAGTGCAGATGGGGTCCTGGAGATGTTTACGGAGTGGATGCCGAGGCTTAGGACTCAGACAGCTGACAGTGGAGCCACCAATGATACGAGAGATCAAAACCAGGAGACACTCAGCGTACCCAGATTGCGAAAGTGCAGAACACAGAGGGTTGTGGGGCTGGAGTAGATAATGGAGAATGAACAGAGAGCAAGCAGAAGTAGGTACTGCAGATGCTGGAGATTAGAGTCAATATTAGAGTGGTGCTGGGAAAGTACAGCAGGCCAGGCAGCAGGAGGAGCAGGAAAATCAACGTTTCAGGCAAAAGCCCTTCATCAGGAGTGAGGCTGGGAGCCTCGGGGGTGGAGAGATAAATGGGAGGTGGGGGGGAATGGGACTGGGGAGAAGGTAGCTGAGAGTGCAATAGGTGAGTGGAGGTGGGAGTGAAGGTAATAGGTCAGAGAGGAGGGTGGAGCAGATAGGTAGGAAGGAAGATTGACAGGTGGGACAGGTCATGAGGACAGTGCTGAGCTGGAAGGTTGGAACTGGGGTAAAGTGGGGGGGGAGGGGAAGTGAGGAAATTGATGAAGTCCACATTGATGCCCTGGGGTTGCAGGGTCCTGAGGCAGAAGATGATGCGTTCTTCCTCCAGTTGAGGACCGGGGAGGGGGGGGGGATCTGTTGAGATTTACACAGAGGTTGGTGGGGTGGGAGGTGAGGACCGGGGGTGGGGGGGTACAGAACACCCCTGATCCTCACATTCCACCCCACCAACCTCTGTATAAATCGAATGACCCGCTGACATTTCCACCACCTCCAAACAGACCCCACCAACAGAGTTATATTTCTCTCCCCACCCCTATCTGCTTTCCGCAAAGACCACTCCCTCAGCAAATACCTAGTCAAGTCCACAACAACCCACCCTCCCCTCCCGGCACCTTCCCCTGCCACTGCGGGAATTGCAAAACCTGTGTCCACACCTCTCCCCCTCACCTCCGTCCAATGCCCCAAAAGAGCCTTACACATCCATTAAAACATTTCACCTGCATTGAAACATAACTTATTGTATCCATTGCTCCCAATGCAGTCTCCTCTACATTGGGGAGACCGGACATCTCCTCACAGAGCGCTTCAGAGAACATCTCCAGGACACCCACACCAATCAGCCCCACCAGCCCATGGTTGAACATTTCAACTCCCCCTCCCACTCTGCGAAGGACATGCAGGTCCTGGGCTTCCTCCACCTCCACCCCTTCACCATCTGACACCTGGAGGAAGAACGCATCATCTTCTGCCTCAGGACCCTTCAACCCCATGGCATCAATGTGGACTTCACCAGTTTCCTCATTTCTCCGACCTATCACCTTCACCCCACCTCCATCCACCTATTGCACTCTCAGCTACCTTCTCCCCAGTCCCACCTCTCCCACCTCTCTCCCCTCCCCCCACCCCTCCCAGCCTCCCCATTTATCTTTCCACCCCTGAGGTGCCCAGCCTCCTTCCTGATGAAGGGCTTTTGCCTGAAAAGGTCATTTTCCTGCTCCTCAGATGCTGCCTGACCTGCTGTACATTTCCAGTACCATTCTAATCATGAACAGAGAGCAGTCTGGGAAGGTAAGAGATTCTGATTTGAAATGATTTCAACTGAGAAACTGAAAAGTGATATCACAGGAGGGCTTTGATTTGATTGGCTCATAATGGGTCTGCAAAATTCAAATCTGTGCTAAATTGAATATCGTTAATTTATTGGTTACAACTTGCATAAGCAGAGATACAAAAAGTTTAAAAATTTAAAAACAAATTCAGAACTAATAAAATGAAGTAAGAATGGAGGGTTAGAGGATGTGTTGTTTCTGCATGATGTAGGAGCTGGTGGACCCCATTGTGGTTCCCAGTGACCATGTCTGTAGTAAATGTTGGTTGCTGGAAGAACTCTGGCTCAGAGTTGAAGAGCTGGAGTCTAAGCTTCAAACATTCTGACACACCAGGAAGGGGGAAGAGGGTTGCCTGAATGCTATTTTTCACGAGACAGTCACACTCCTTAGACTAACTAACTTGAATTCAGCCAGTGGGGATGGGACCATGAGTGAGGAAGGTAGAGGGATCCAGCAGGTAGAATTGCAAGAGCCTCAGTCCCTGTGCTGTTCAAACGTTTTGCTCCCTGTGTGGACAGCAATGGGCGCTGCAGGGAGGAGGAACCAACTGACCGTAGAACCATGGTGCAGGAAGCCATTCAAATGAGGGATAGAGAAGAGAAATGCTTTTGTAATTGTGGGTAGTGTAGTTGAGGGTATAGACCATGTTCTCTATGACTAGGGTCGAGAGTCTCAAAGATTGTGTTGTCTGCCTGGTGCCCGGGTTTGAGATATCTCATCGGGGCTGTAGAGGAACTTGGAGTGGGAGGGTAAAGATCCAGTGGTCGTGGTCGATGTAGGTACTAACAACATAGATAAAACTAGGGCAGTGGTTCTACTAAGGGATGATGAACAGCTAGGAGCTAAATTAGAAAGCAGAACCAGAAAGATAATAATCTCTGGATTACTACCTGAGCCATGAGCTAATTGGCACAGGGTCAATAAGATTAGGCAGATAAATGTATGGCTCAAGATTGGTATGGGAGAAATGGGTTTGAATTCATTGGACATTGGCACTAATTCAGGGGAAGAAGGGACCTGTTACGTTGAGATGGTCTTCATCTGAACCATGCTGGGAGCAGAGTCCAAGTAAATCACATAGCTAGGATTGTAGACAGGGCTTTAAACTAAATGGGGGGGGGGGCTCAGTTATCGAGGAAATTAAAAAACCAAAATTAAGGGAGGAGGTAAGAGTGCAGAACTCAGGAGAGGTTATTAAAGTCTCTAGCACAGACACAAATAGGACAGAGTGTACAGAAAGGGTTAGCAATCGAATGATAATGAGAACGGGGGGGGGGCGATTAATACAGAACTGAAGGTGTTATATCTGAATGCACACAGTATAAGAAATAAGGGAAATGAGCATGTGGCACAGAGTGAAATTGGCAGGTATGATGTAGTGAGCATCCCTGAGACATGGCTACAAAGGGATCAGGATTGGGAGCTGAATATTCAAGGATATACATCCTATCGAAAAGATAGGTAAGTGGGCAGAGGGGGTGGGATTGCCTTATGAGTAAGAAATGAAATTAAATCAATAGTGAGAAACGAAGTAGGGGCAGATGGTGTAGAATCTGTGTGGGTAGAATTGAGGAACCGCAAAGGTAAAAAATGCCATAGTTGGAGCAATGCACAGGCTTCAAATAGTAATCAGGAGCTGGGACGCAAGATACACCAGGAGATAGAAAGGATGTGTAGGAAAGGCAAAGTTACAGTGGGTCATGGGGGATTTCAATATGCAGGTGGACTGGGAAAATCAGGTTGGTAGTTGATTGCAAGAAAAAGGAATTTATGGAATGTCTACGAATTGGCTTTTTGGAGCAGCTTGTGGTGGAGGCTAGGGGACAGGCAGCACTGGATTTAGTTTTGTGCAATGAGGCAGAATTGATCAGGGAGCTTCAAGGTGAAGGAACGCTTAGGAGGCAGTGACCATAACATGATTGAATTTACTCTGTAATTTGAGAAGATGAAGATAGAATTAGCGGTAATGGTATGACAGCTGAATAAAGGCAACTACAGAGGCATGAGGGAGGAGCTGTGTAGAATTGACTGGGCGAGGAGCCAAGCAGGAAAGACAATGGAACAGTAATGGCAAGAGTTTCTGGAAATAATTTAGGAGACATGTCAGAGACTCATCCTGGGGAAAAAGCAGCATGGTACATGGAGGATGGGGCAACCATGGCTGACTAAGGAAGTCAGGGATCGCATAAAAGCAAAAGAGAAAGCATATAATATCGCGAAGGACAGTGGGAAACCAGAGGATTGGGAAGATTGCAAAGACCAACAGAGGGCAACAAGAAAAGAAATATGGAGGGAGAAGATTAAATATAAGGGTAATGTAGCTAATAATATAGAAGGAAGACTGTAAAAGTCTCTTTAGATTTCTAAACAACAAAAGAGAGGCAAAAGTCGAAATTAGGCTGCTGGAAAATGATGCTGAACAGATAGTAGTGAGTAACAAGGAAATGGTTGAGGAGCTGAATAATTACTTTGTTTCAGTCATCACAGTGGAAGACATGAGTAATATCCCAAAAATTCAAGAGAGTGAGAGGACAGAGCTCAGTATGGTGGCCATCACCAAGGAGAAGGTGCGAGAAATACCAAATTCCCTGAAGCTGGATAAATCACCTGAACCAGATGAGCTATACACCAGAGTTATAAAGGAGATAGCTGAAGAGATAGTGGAGGTGAGAGTGGTGTTTTTCAGGAATCACTAGAATGAGGGAGGGAGCCAAAGGACTGGAAAATCACTAACGTGACACTCCTGTTTAAGAAGGGAATAAGGCGAAAGATAGGAAATTTCAGACTGACCTCAGTCATGACTAAGATCCTGAAATCAATTGTGAAGGATGAGATTTCTGAATACTTGGGAGTGTATGGCATAATACGGCAAAGACAACATGGTTTCATCAAGGGGAGGTCATGTCTGACAAATCTGCTTGAATTCCTTGAGGAAATAACGAGAAGGTTAAACCAAGGAGAGCCAATGGATGTTATCTGCCTGAACTTCAAAAAGGTCTTTGACAAGGTGCTGCACAAGAGGCTACTGAGTAACACTAAGGCCCATGGCATTACAGGCAAGGTATTAGCATGGATAGAAGCTTGGCTACTGGCAGAAAACAGAGAGTGCGGATAAAAGGGTCCTTCCCAGGATGGCAGCCAGTGACTGGTGGTATTTCGCAAGAATCACTGTCGGGACCACAACTTTTCACTTTATACATTAACGATGATGGAACTGAGAGGATTCTGACTAAGTTTGCAGATGATACAAATATAGAAAGAGGGACAAGTAGCATTGAGGAGGTGGGGAGGCTGCAGAAAGATTTGAACAGGTTAGGAGAGGGGGCAAAGAAGTGCCTGATGAGTGCAACGTGGGAAAGTGTGCGGTCATGCACTTTGGTCAGAAGAATAGATGCATGGACTATTTTCTAAATCGGCAGAAAATTCAGAAGTCTGAATTGCAAAGAGACTTGGGCGTTCTCATCCAGGATTCTCTCAAGGCAAACTTGCAGGATGAGTCAGTAGTTAGAAAGGCAAATGCAATGATGGTACTTATTTTGAGAGGACTTGAAAATAAAAGCAGGGATGTACTTCAGAGGTTCTATAAGGCTCTGGTGTATTGTGTGCAGTTTGGGCCCCATACCTCAGAAAGGATGCACTGGCTCTGCAGAAAGTGTTCAAAGGAGGTTCACAGAATGGTCCCACACATGAAAAGCTTAACGTATGAGGAACATTTGAGGACTCTGAATTTATACATGATGGAGTTTAGAAGGATGAGGGGGATCTAATTGAAACATATGGAATACTGAATGGCCTGGACAGAGTAGATGTTGGGAAAATGTTTCCACTGGTAGGAGAGACTAGAACCCGAGGGCATAGCCTTAGAGTAAAGGAAAGACTTTTTAGAATGGAGATAGGAAGAAACTTCTTCAGCCAGAGTGGTGAATCTATGCAATTCGTTGCCACTGAAGCCAGGAGGCCAGGTCATGAGTATATTTAAGACTGAGATAGATAGGTTCTTGAGTATCAAAGGGATCAAGGGTTACGGGGAGAAAGCGAAAGAATGGGGTTGAGAAACTTATCAGCAATGTTTGAATGGCTGAGCAGACTCAATGGGCTGAATAGTCTAATTTCTGCTCCTATGTCTATGGCCTTATGGTCTAATGGAACTGGTGGAGGAGTGTGTCGGTTGAAGAGGACAACAAGAGATTTGAAATCAAGATATTGCTGAACCTGGAGCTAGTGTAACTCAGTGAGCAGAGTGGGATCAGGAGAGGTGGGACCTGATATGGGAAGGATTGCAGGCAAGAGTGGTTTGGATGGACTCCAGGTTAGGGAGGATACTGTGTGGCAAGCAGCAAGGTGTATTGGAACAGTCACACATACTTGGCTCTGACTAGCAGTGCTAATGTCCAAACTCACTGTCTCCATTAGTGCAGAAACTATAGCCATCTCAATAGATTTTGGTTGGCATGATTGGAAACTATTAGCTTCCAGCAGAACCAATGCATGCTCCATCGCTGAGATCAGTACACATAGAGAAACACAATGTTCAGGTGAACTATCTGTATGTGTACTATGGTTATGACACAAAGTAGCAGCTCTTGAGAGCAGCAACAGGCTGAAGAAGAGTGGTGTTGATTTGGCACTAACTGACATCTGATCAAAGAGTGCCCTCAAATAGTGCAAGTGTCAGTGGAGAGTACCAAGTACGACTCTTTTAGTAACTGACTAGATTGACTAGCTCCTATGTAAGAGCAGATCAAGTGTCAACGGCTACAGGGGAACACAGAAAACACGGAGAACAGACCCACATACTCCAGCTGAAAGCAGGGTCAGAGCGAAGGAGAGTAATTTATTAGCTTGATTGGTCAAAGTTAAAATCTGAGCCTGTGAATGGTCAGAAGGAAGCAACATGCAGGGAGAAGGGGAGTTCCACACTCTGGAAAAGGCAGGTTGGGTTGGAGCAGGGGCCAGGCAAACAAGAGCCAGAAGAGAAGGGAAGAATGCGCAGCCAGGTCTTCAGGAGAAATGGGAGATACTGATTGAGAGTAGCAACGGCCGTAGTTCTAGTGGTAAGCTAGACAGAGAGACAGAAACAAAGACGGAGGAAGGAATTGGAGATGAAGGCCAAGGAAAGGACGGCTAATTGGCTAAATCAGCACAGTGTTCGAAACAGAAATGCAAAAGACTGAACAAAACCATCTTACCTTTTCACCTTTGTGTCCCTTCAACCCTCGGATTCCTTCAGATCCCTGAAACAAAGCAAATGGATAATTCAGTTTCAATGTGGGGGAATTTGTTGCGGGTGGCATCTAGTGTGGGGGTCACATTGGTCATCGTCTCGATTATTCGAAGGAGGGCATGGGGGCCAATGCAGCTGCTGGTGTTAATACTCACCTTCACACCACGTGGGCCAGGATAGCCAATAGGACCTTGTGGACCAGACTGACCCTGCGCAGGGGCAAAAGTGGGAAAAAAAAGAATGAGATATCACCATATACCAATCATCGATCATCCAAAGTTCAATACAATTGCATGCACGGTGGCCTCACCTTCCCACCACCGTCACCACATGCACTTGGCAGGCCCCACTCCATAGCAATCTATCCCGTACCATTCTTTTCATTTGGAACACTCTCACTAGACCTCACTTATAAACTGGGATGACATTCATTTCCATTCACCATTTTCAGGGACAAAAATTAAAATTTAAAATTACACCAATGATCTGGCATTGGTAGATTTGGATCTCGCTGCAAGAAGTTGGCTAAGGGGTAAATAAATATTGGGCAGGATACAATCCATATTCTTCTCCAAAACAGTGCAATGAGATCTTTTAACAAACAAATGGTAAAAGACCCAATCATGGAGCACTATTGCAATAACATCAGCTAATTACTCACCCAAACCTGTAACAATTGGATATGACTGTAACTAGTCAAAACTGGAGTTCCATTTTAAGGTGCACAAGACCATTTTCAATATGCCACTCACTTCCAAGTTTTACTGTTTATTTTCCCTAGCAAGCAATTTGACCTTATAACTGTTGATTAATTTTATTTTGACTCGTGTCATGCCTCAATTCTTTAACAAGATGACCAATAACTTCTTGGATGACCAAGATGACCAACAAGTGTCGACGATATCCGTACCTGGTTACCCTTTGGACCCACTGCACCTTCTTTACCTGGGTGGCCCTGAAAAGAAGGTAAACAAAAGTTAGAGGTCAAGTAATATGAATAGAGTAAATTTGGAGCCTGATGGCGTTCAAGTATTGTCAATGAGAGGAAAAGAAACAGAAGCAAAGTATGAAGATGAAGATCAAAAGTCAGGGAGCACCAAGAGAGGAATCCAAAACGTACCGTACTAATAAAGGCTAGGTGACGCCACCAAGCACATTTTAAAAGAAGTAATAATTGCTGCAATTAATTCAACACTATAACTCTGAGGTGGTGTTGAATTGAAGAATCTGTTAAAAAATATTTCCAAAACCCTGCACTTTGTAGCCATACTTATTTCAGAATGAGCACATGTTAATAGGGCTGTTTATTACTTTCCATAGAATCATCCAAATCTCATAATATTACCAATGTTACCCCTGTCATCAATCGTAGCTTTAACATTGCACCATCAGTGCTCCCTGTAGTATGGCAGTGGGTGGCTACATAACTTGTGTCCATAAGGGCTCCAAGTTTTGCTTGCCTGACTGGGTGGGGGAGGGGATATGGAATTTCAAAATGTTGATTGAATTAAGTAAAACAAAAACAGTTCAAAACGAAAACAAGCCCATACCCCGTTGCCTAGATGGCAATCAAGAGTCTTTACTGTGGGTATGCAGTCACATTAAGACAAGATCTCTTTCTCTGAAGGGCATTAGTAAAGCAGACGGGATTTTACAACATGACCACGGACCCTATTGCCAGCTTTTAATGCCAGATAATTACTGCATTCAAATTTCATTATCTGCCACAGTGAGATTCAAATGCATGCCCTCAGGATATTAGTCTGGTTTTCTCAGTTACTAATCAGGCCAAATGGTAATGTAGCAGCTCCCTGCTGCCCCCGAACTCAGCCATTTCAGAGGGCAGCTAAGCTGCTGTAGATTCACTTACGGGCCAGGCTAGGAAAGGACAAAGGATTTCCTTCCCTGGAGGACTTTAGGGTGAGTCTTTACCACCACCACTTTTAATTCCAGATTTATTAATTCAAGTTAAATTTCACTCAGCTGTTGTGGCAGAATTTGAACCCATGATCCTAGAACATTAGTTACAAAATTTGGAATACTAGCTTAGTGACATTACCATTAGGCCAGCACCTCCCTTTCAGGATTCTGTGATTCACCACTACTGGTTAACTACATGTCTCAATGTTCACTGCCTTACTGTAGCCCTCGTTTGCTGATCCATCAGCAACATATAACCAGACACCCAAACTGAGTGTTTTACAGAGTACAGGGTATTCAGCCCACGAGATAGTTCTGTATTTTATTTGCTTCACTTGAACTATTTAGATTTGTCATGTAATGATTAGCATCGTATCGCGAAATTCCTCTTCAAAAGACAGACTGTTTGAAGCAGCTTTGTTTCGTCTTGCATTCATGAAACACTGCCTCAAAAACAAAGTCCTGAGTTCAAGGGAAACATTTCGCATTCCATCAACAGAGACTGAACCTTTTTGGAATTGAAAGGCTGCAAAGCTGTAGTCAAAGGGTATGGCAGCGGGACCGATTAGATTGCTTTTGCAGAGGGTGGGCGTGGAGACAATAGGCTGAACGGTGTCCTTATGGAAATCTATCCTAGATTAAACTATGCAAGACAGAATTCACAGTATCATGAACTCAAGGGTGTAGGGATGCAGGTGGGATGGGGTGGTGTGGGGGAATGGGTGAGTTGAAGGCAGGTGAGTTGATGGCTCAGGACCCCATGGGGAACTGGTCACCTAGAGCTGACCTGCTTTTCCCGATCACTGAAATCTTTACAGTCCAGTCCTAGCAGCCACATAAGGGTAAATGGACAGAGCATTTGATAACTCAGAAAGGAACTAGCGTCCTTGTTCTAAAAATCCTACCCATGCCACCACCACCAACCTCCCTGAGACCCACCGCCCCCAACGCCACCATGGTAGAGTTAAAGTAAACCAGAATGTTTACGGCAAGGAGCCCACAGAAATACCTACAGGAGGACCATCAGCTCCAGGAATTCCAGGAAGTCCAGGTTTTCCAGTTGGGCCCTGCAGGAAGAAAAATTAGGAAGGAACATTAGACTCATGGCCAACATCTTGATGTCAACCAGCAACAATAGCTATTAGAGGCTGGAAAACCATCCAGAGACACAGAGGCTATTATTTGATGCCAAGCTACATAAGGAACGGTTACAGGGCAGATTGTCAAAAGCTTGGTCAAAATAGGTTCTGCTACATGGATCAGTGCTGGGACCACAATTGCTTTCAAGGTATTTTAATAGCTTGGAGATAGAAAGTGAATGTATTGTAAACAAGTTCACAAATGAAGCAAAATTGGTTGGAAAGGCAAGTGGTGAGGATGACACAAAGTGGGATCTGCACAGGGATACAGATAGATAAAGTGACTGTGCAAAAACTTGGTAAATAAAACGTTGTGCTGGGAATTGTGAGCTTATGCACAAATGAATAGAGGGCCTGAAATACTGCAGAAAGTGACATAACAGAAGAATTTGGGAGGCCTCATCCACAAATCACAAAAAATGTAGCATACACATTCAGCACATAAAAGGGAAGGCAATTGGCCTTTATTTCAAAGGGAGTGGAGTATAAAAATAGGAAGGTTTTGCTAAGAGAATATAAGGCACTGGCCAGACCATAGCAGGAATACTATGAACTGGTTTGGGCCTCTTATTTTAGGAAAGGTATCCTGGCATTGGAGACAATACAGAGATGATATCAGGTATGGAGGGACTGCCTTATGAGGACAGGTTGAGTAGATTGAACCAGGGATTAGATTGGGGTTTAAAAGAATGAGAGATGACTTTATTGAAATATACAAGATTCTAGAGTACTTGACAGGGTTGGTGCATAAAGGTTGACTCCCCTTGCAAGAGTCTCAGGCAAGAGAACATAATCTAAGAATGAGGGGTCACCCAATTAGGACAGAGATGGAGGAATTTCAGCTGTCAGAGAGTAGTGAATCTGTGGAATTCTTTACTGGAAGAGCTGTCAAGGCTAGGGTCATTAGGTAGGGAAGAGGCAGAAAAGGGGAGGTGAGGATTTGCAGATCAGCCATGATCTCATTGAATGATGAAACAGGTTTGATGGGCTGAATGGGTCTACTTGTGCTCCCAAAGTCTGATGATCTTATGGAATTTAGGGAGGGAGGAAAAGAGGGCAAAGAGTTAAATGAGGGGGGGGGGGGGGGGGGGGGGGGGGTGCGGAGGGAAGAATACAGGGTGAGTGGGTGGGTTGGGGTGATTCCAGAGACTGAGATCCCAGAAATTGAAGGCACAACCATCAGTGCAGGCATTTAAAATGAGGATGGTCAAGAAGCTGAGATTTGAGAAGCGTAGGGAACTCTAAGAGCTGTGGAACTGCAGATTACAGAGATGTGGAGGGGGGCATTAAATGCAGCACAGAACTAGAGAATTGTGAACTGCCCATCCATTCTGGATGGCTGGCCTGAATTTCCTGCCTTGTGCCAATGAGGGTTGATCCTCACCAAAGGACATAGAACATTACAGCGCAGTATAGGCCCTTTGGCCTTCAATGTTGCGCCAACCTGGGAAACCAATATGATGCCCATCTTACCTACACTACTCCTTCATCATCCATATGTTTACCCAATAACCATTTAAATGTCCTTAATGTTGGTAAGTCTACTGTTGTAGGCATGGCATTCCATGCCCTTACTACTCTGAGTAAAGAATCTACCTTCACATCTGTCCTATATCTATCACCCCTCAATTTAAAGCTATGACCTTCATGCTAGCCATGACCATCTGAGGAAAAAGGCTCTGTGTCTACCCTATCTAATCCGCTGATCATCTTGTACATCTCGATTCAGTCACCTCTCAACCTTCTCTCTAACGAAAACAGCCTCAAGTCCCTCAGCCTTTCCTCATAAGGCCTTCTCTCCATACCAGGCAACATCCTGGTAAATCTCCTCTGCACCCTTTCCAAAGCTTCCACATTCTTCCTACTGAGGCTACTGATGGTGTTGTCTTATGGGGTTAAGTATTATGTGGAGGTGCTGGTGCTGGACTTGGGTGGACAAAGTCAGAAGTCACATGATACCAAGTTACAATCCAACAAGTTTATTTGAAATCACAAGCTTTTGGAGTGCTGCTCCTGCATTGAGTGAAGTTTATGCTCTAGATTTCAAATAAACCTGTTGGACCAAAACTTGCAGTTAAGTAGGTTAAGGCTTATCCCCATAGCAGTTAACAAGAATTCTTATGGCTCTCTGCAGGTTGTGACTTACCTTGTGGCCCGGAGGACCCATGGCTCCCTGAGGACCGGGTATACCCTGCAGGAGAGAAGGGAGAAGGATGGAAGAATTAATTGGAAATTGAGCCAGGCAATAACAGGCTCAGTATCAACACATCTGGTACATATTCCTCAAGCCCAATAGACCAAGGCCTCATCACAACTCCACCAAAGAGCAAACAAAACTGATTAAGCACCAGCTTGTGTATTCGCAACTCAATCTCAGATTGTGCCACTTGAGAGCAAAAACCGACAATCAAGATTATAACAGGGAAAAAAGTAAAATTTACCAGGCCCGTATTCAGTCATAAATATTTGTTTTTTTACAGTTCAGGTCTGTGTGGGATAGTGAAGGGTTAGTTTTTATAAACTGCTATATCTGTCAGTGAGGACATGGTGTTTACAGACTATCTGCATCTGACAATTAAAGGACAGTGTTGGCAGACCAGATGTGCAGTGCATAGTGAAGGAGTGAAGCTTATAGATTGGGTTTGTAAAAGAAAATGTCCCATCACTGTCATGTAAAGACTGGGGTCTAAGCAATAGTGAAGAGGCAGTGATTACAGACTGGGTTTGCATGTGATAGTAAAGGAGTGGTGATTATAGACTGGAATTGTACGCGGTAGTTATATACTAAGTTTTGTATGTAGGAGTGAAGGGGTGGTGATTATGGGCTGGTTTGTATTTAATAGTGATGGGATGGTGATTATGGGCTGGTTTGTATTTAATAGTGATGGGATGGTGATTATGGGCTGGTTTTGTTTGCGATATTGACAGGATGATGATTATAGACTGAGTTTGTACGCGGTAGTGTTGGGGTGGTTATTCTGGACTGGGTTTGCATGTAGTAGTGATGAGGTGGCATTAGACACTTTGTATATAGTAGTGAAGGAGTGGTGATGATAGACTGCTTTATATGAGGCAACGTATAGATGGTGATTACAGACTACGATAGTACACAGTAGTGAAGGGATGGTGATTGTCGACTGTGTTTCAATGCAGTAGTGAAAGGATGGCGATTATAGAGTGGGTTTGTACACAGTAGTGACGGGGTGTGATTGTAGACTGGATTTGCATGTAGTAGTGACGGGATGGTGATTCTAGACTGGCTTTTTACTTGGTAATGATGGGATGGTAATTCCAGACAGGATTTGTATGCAGTAGCGTGGTGGTGATTTTTCTAGACTGGATTTGTATGCAGTAGAAGAGGTGATGATTCTAAACTGGTTTTGTTTGCAGTATTGACAGGGTAGTGACTATAGATTGGATTTGTATGTGGGAGTGAAGGGTGACGATTATAGACTGGGTTTACGCAATAGTGTCGTTTGGTGCTTACAGGAAAGAGTATTGCCTTAAGATGACAATGTGTTACCTGAGCTCCGGGGATCCCTTGTTGTCCAGGAGGTCCTGGTTCTCCTTGTGGTCCCTGTTTCAGATCAAACATTCAGTACAATAAATTTCCAAACTCTCAAGCATTGCAAAATTGAAGAATTTAAAAAGGTAAAAAAAGAGAGATCCTACACACCAGGCTTCCTTTCGGACCATGGGGGCCATCTGATCCTCGCACACCCTAAAACACAGAGAGGTGTATTAAATATCTCAATGACTGGAAATGCAGTGAAGTGACTTGACATTTTTGCAATCAGGGTAGATCACCATAGAATCCCTATGGTGTGGAAACAGGCCTTTCAGCCCAACAAGTCCACACTGACCCTCCAAAGCGTATCCCATCCAGACCCATTACCCCTATCCTGTTGCTCTACATGTCCCCTGATTCATGCACCTAGCCTACACATCCCTGAACAGTATGGGCAATTTACCAAAACCAATCCATCCTGGCTTTCGCATCTTTGGACTGTGGGAGGAAACCGGAGCACCCAAAAGAAACCCATGCAGACACGGGGAGAATGTACAAACTCCACACAGATAGTCACCCAAGGCTGGAATCAAACCTGGGTCCCTGGCGCTGTGAGGCAACAGTGCTAACCATTGAGCCATCGTGCCACATAGGCTCAGGAATATTGGCATTTCCTTTCCAATCTCCTTTTATGTAATTTTGAAGAAATTTAGGTATATAGACAATTTTGCATGGCAAAATATAAATGATGAGTATCCTAAAATTGCCAATTTGAACACTAGCATAGTTCCAATAGTTGAGGAGTATACCTCTCCTGGCTCTTCAGTCACTGCTCTAGGTTTATCATCATACGCCAACAAACCAGCATCAAAATTACTCGTTCCTAAACCAGCAGTTATTCTGGTCTTTATGAAGACCAATGTGAATCAGTAACACCTTCACGTTTACCTTCAGGATCCACATTCACTGTAATTCGCATTTTGAGGAAATCACTTCCATTAAATACAAGTCATGTATTAGAAATAGCTTGGATGGGGACACTGGGGGAGCGGGAATCACTGGATGGGTGACAAGGGGAGGTACATGCAATTTTAGATAGGTTTCTCTGTTCAGATAAATACACATTGGAAATTATTTCATTCAACACACTTCATAACAACTTCCACACAATAGTTTAGCAGCAGGCACCTCTGTCAAGACCTGTCGCTTCTCACAGAATTTCTACTGCCTCTAACTGAAATCTAGCATACACGTTCATGAATATCCCATTTCCACACATGCTTTGCTGGAGAAAAAGTTTTCAGTTAAATGGTGAATATTATTTTCAGCCAACCAATCAATTTCAAATTTTGCAGAAAACAGATGATCTTTGAACCTGTATTAACTCACAGGTGGTCCTTGCAGTCCAGGGGGTCCTTTGGGTCCAAGGAGTCCTCTTGGTCCCTTGATAAAAGAGAGAGAGAGAGATAAATAAAACAAACATTTCAGGGTAAAACCTGGTATACAACATCACACAATCGATTTTACAAAATGGCACATTGGTTCAAATTAATTGAAGCTTAAGTTGTTTAGTCCTTCTGCTTTTGACATTTGCCCTTCTTCATCTCCAAGGTCAATGGCATTGTCCTGAGTCTTGAAAATTATGCCTATTGGTGGGATAGTTAATATTTGGGGCAATCTTGCAACGGCCGCTTTGATGGATGGCCACAGCTTCTAGATTCTAGAGTGAAATCTGGAGATTCTCAAAGCTCTGCCTGAGGGAGTGAGGTAACGCAGCTTTAGAGATGGAGCAATGTAAAGCAGAAATAAACAGAAGAGCAAGTTAAAGGGGTAATGGGAGAATGGGAGAATGGGAGTGAAATGAAGGGGTACTGGGGAGAGGGAGTGAAGTAAAGGTGTATTAAAGAAAGGACAAAATATGAAGAGGTAATAAAGAGAAATGACATCTAGAATTTTCAAAAGAGGGAGTGAGGTGAAGGATATTAAAGAGAATAAGCAGCTTGATGACAGACGGGTTAATGAGAAGGAATTTTGGGGAAAGGGGGAGGTGAAGGGGTATGAAAGTGAGGGAGCAATGTGTGGGGATATTAAAGAATGTGGGATTGATGTGAAGCATAATTAGAGAGAAGGAGTAATGAGGAGGAGTATTGGCAAAATGAGGTATGAGATATTGATGTATTCCCCAGGTCTGCATTGACTGTTTGAGTTGATGAGAGATTGACTGGAAATTGTAATTCAATATTTGCTCTTAGGACAGTTTGGGGCAGACAGCTTTACTCTGTCACAAAAGCATCCCACTGGGATTTTCCTGCATGAAGGTGATGACCATATCCTGAACTCTCTTCATGAGAATAGGAGCCAAGTTCTAACACCAAAATGTACTTACAGACTCCCCTGGCAACCCTCTTGGTCCAGCTTCACCATCATCTCCCTGCAAACAAAAGATGAACATTAGATTGCAAACAATGACAACCTCAGATCTAAGATGGACTTACAACTGCTGGAACTGGTGTGGAGTCAAAGCTGCATCTGTCAAGTCATATTCGGAAACCACTCAGCAACACGTCTATGGATTGTTTAGAACCAACTTTCTGATGAAATATTTCTTACCATTTATTGAATTAGATAAGGTAAGATAAAAGTTGCCATAGTCACAGAGGACCACAGGGCTTTTCTCTTGTTGGACAGAAATGATTGATGGTGATTTAATATGAGGGTCACTATGCTTCAGGTGAGGGGCAAGACTGAGAAGTAGAGTCTTTTTTGGTAACTTCAGCCAGTGCAGGAATTAAACTCATGCTGTGAGCATCACTCTGCATTGTAAACCAGCCATCCACCACTTTGTCAAGTTAATTATAGATTCAAGATTATTTTACTCAATGCGAGAACATTGCACCCACTTAACAGAGGGCCACAGGAATTGTAACCCTTGGAGCGAGGTTCTGGAGAGTGACACAAATGAACATTTCAACCACTCTGACACATCGTGAGTCCAAAGCAAGACTTTAGAACGAGGGCAGGTAAAAAAGGGGAAGCTGTATCCATCCCAAATTGTCCTCAGGAAGTGGTGATGAGCTACCTTCTTGAATTGCTGAAGTTGTAGACGATGAGAGTACTCTTCAGTATTTGACTCCTCGGGTTGGTACAGCTGAATGTCTCACATGGTCATTTCAGAGGACATTTACAATCGCTGTGGGTCTGGACTCATAGGTAGGCCAGAATGGTCAAGACAGCAGACCTCCTCTCTCTCAAGGCTATTAATTCTTAGGTTTGTACATTCAGTTGATGAAATTTTGTAACAATCCAATCGTACTATAATGGTTATTAATGAGTTTAAATTTATATTTCAAGCATTTTGGTTAATGAAATTTAAATTCTTTTAGCTGCCAATGTGGAACTCGAACGCATGTCTTCAAGGTATCAGTTCTAGGACTGTGGATTTCTAATCTATGGTATTCCACTGTGCTAGCATTCCCCAAGTTCATACTCCACTGAGTCAGTCGCTCTCTCCTGTAACCTGTCACTGGCATTGGTCCTATCCAACAGACTAAAAGTTCCGGTTACTCCATAATCTTGACTGATGGAGTCAATAGTGGGGAAGGAGGTGGTTGGGGTAGAGGGGAGTGGTTTGGAGGGAAACAAGGCAAACACTCACCCTCTCTCCATCTTCCCCTTGTTTTCCCATCGGTCCTTGCGCACCAGGTTCCCCCTGGAACAACAGAACAAACAGCAGTGTTAAGCTTCTGATGTATCGTCAAAGAGTCTCCGACACCACGCTCAGGTATACAGTTCCTCCGACTGACAATAAGGCACACAGAGTATAGCATAAGCTTGCGTACACTGTCTCACTGTCCACTAAGCCATCACACTAGTGGACATGAAACCAGGGCGAATCTGTGTCTTTGGTGCAAATGGACAATTAATATTCTTCTGTCTGTCTCTCTTTCTCTGTACCGACCACCTCCCCACCTTCTTGACAGGCACTGGAAGAGAGTACAGGTAAGGTCCTTAAGAATGGTTCTGGGAATGAGGGACTTCAAATCATCTTTGTCAGAATGGAGAAAATGGGACTGTCTTCCTTGGAGAAGAGAACATGGAGAGGATATTTGATTCAGGTATTCAAAAATCACGAGAGAGTTGTACAAAGTCAAAAGGGAGAAAGTGTTCCTATCCATGAAAGGATCGAGAATGAAAGGGTGCTGATTTAAGCTCAGTGGCAAAGGAAGAAATGGAGACTTGAGGAGAAACATTTTCAGAGAATGCACTGCCAGAGAGTGTGCTGGAGGCAGGTTCAATCGAGCCACTCAAGAGTGAGTTGGATTATAATCCCAATATGAATAATGTGCGGGCGACCGGAAGAAGGTGGCAGAATGACACTTGGTAATCTGCTCCTTTGCAGAGCAGGCACAGAGACAATAGGCAGAATGGCCTCTTTCTGTGCTGCCATCATTCTGTAATAAAGCATGCCTCACTGTAACTGTTCTAGAGAGAATTGAGAGCACAGCTGAGTGGCACACAAAACCTCCAAGGTTAGGTTGGGTTAAAATTCCACTCTATACATATGCCTAACATTGGCTGTTTTACCTCTCTCCTTCTCATGAAGCAACAAAGGGCGAAATGTATTTCTTGTCCCCAGACATTTCCTTAACTCTACTTCAGCATACCTTGTAATCCGGCTCTAGTAAATGATAGAATGGGTGATTTGCTTGCTGGAATCTGAGCTCCTCTGTCCATATGCAAGCTGACCCATGTCATTCCACCATTCATGTTGCATGAAGGATCACAACACCAAACTACACCATCTGTCCTGGTGGAATTCAAACCCATGACTGCAGAACATTAGCCTGGGACTCTGGAATACTTGTTCAGTAACATTACTACTTTGCCACTATCTCTTTGGAGTAAAAACACAGAGCTTTCAGATTTTCAAATGTCTGAGAACTGAAGGGAACCGAATACCATAACATAGCATATCATGTGCCTATCATCTGCTGATCTGTGCTTAACCATGGGCAATCATCTTGGTATGTCGAAAGAATCAGACACATCTGGAGCATGAGGATCAGTGCACTCAACCCCACTTGTACTCACCCGGTTCCCCTTCTCTCCAGGCAAGCCAGGCAGTCCATCAAATCCTCGGTCACCCTGAACAACAGAGGCATGACATCAGCAGGTAGATGGACATTACAGCTCAGCAGGAGCTCAGAGTCTGTCGCATATACATACAGAATGCATAACAAGGACTGACACACACAGAACATCACAGAGACTAACATCCACAGAGAAAATATGACAGACATAGACACACATACACACAGTGATTCAGACATGCGCTCACACATATACAGATCACTGTACTGTATTAATGATAGTGAAGGAGTTAACATAAGAGGCTGCATTAAGCTCCACCTAATCTGATGATGTCACATGGTCTTTGGGGAGAGAAGAAATAGTCTCGCTCAAAAACTGGTAAACATCATTAACTAGCTCCTGACAGTCTTTGTAATTAGGTCTAAGTGGTTAACATAGGTTGCAGACATTGCTATCACAAATTAAACAATATTTGATAGTACAAATTGCTGCTACATTTCTTGCACAAACTACAAGAAGCGCTGCAGAAATTTGGCGAAGATCCTGATACAGCATCTTCCGAACCCACAATCACTTCCAGCTAGAAGTACAAAGGCAGCAGATACATTGGACCATCACCACCTATAAATTCCCCTCCAAGCTACTCACCACCCTGACTTAGACAGTTCCTTGACTATCACTGGGTCAAAGTGCTGGAATTCCCTCCTTAAGAGAAGTGTGAGTCAACCCACAGCACAAGAAGGGATCTTACTACCACTTTTCAAGGGTAACTAGGAACAGGCAACAAACCCTGGCCAGCCAGCAACATCCATATTCCATGAATAAATTCCTTTCTCATTAAGAAATAATTGTGTTTACTCTCTCTACTGTTATAAAGTTAAAGGTGTGGACTGGACCTTTAAGAGAGAGTGAATGCTGTTTGGAACTGAGAGTTTAGGTGGCAGACTAGGTGGCAGTCATAGAGTGTACTGGAAAATTGAAAATATATCACATTTGGCTGTGAAATGGATACCCGAGTTGGTTGTTATTTTGATAACTCAAATTTAACCAGTTTAAATTATGCCCCAGGATACTAAAACTAAATCGATGTTTGAATTTATTGTTTTGCCAACATTGAACCAATGAAACTATCTGAGGTTGGGAGTATAAAAATGCAGCATTTTGAAAATTGGAGACAGACCAACTGCCATCAACACAGATCCAAGAAATCGGGCAGGCGGTGGGTGGAGGTGGACGAGGGTGCGGGGTTGGACGGGGTTGGGGGTGGTGTTGGACGGGGCTGCGGGCGGACAGGCGGGGTTGGGGGTCAGACGGGATTGGGGCGGATGGGATTTGTGGGCGGGGACTCACGCGCCGTGCTGCTGTTGCCTAGTCTCCTGAACGGGGAGCAGACTTCACAAAAAAAACCGCAAGCCCCAGAGGAAATCATTAACTGAATAATCAATTATCCGATGAAATAGTACACGCCCACCTTGTTCGGATAATTGAGGTTCCTCTGTAAACATTTAAGAGAAAAAGGGAGTTTAGAGCTGTGATAGTTTAGGGTGTAGATTTGCTCACTGAGCTGTAGGTTTGATATCCAGATGTCTCATTACCTGGCTAGGTAACATCATTAGTGGCGATCTCCAAGTGAAGCGAAGCTGTTGTCTCCTGCTTTCTATTTATATCTTTCTCCTGGATGGGGTTCCTGGAGTTTGTGGTGATGTCATTTCCTGTTCATTTTCTGAGGGGTTGATAGATGGCATCTAGATCTATGTGTTTGTTTATGGCGTTGTGGTTGGAGTGCCAGGCCTCTAGGAATTCTCTGGCATGTCTTTGCTTAGCCTGTCCCAGGATAGATGTGTTATCCCAGTCAAAATGGTGGGTTTTTTCATCCAGGTGTAGGGCTATGAGGGAGAGGGGGTCATGTCTTTTTGTGGCTAGCTGGTTATCAAACCTACAGCTCAGCGAGCAAACCTACACCCTAAACCTCAACCTGAGCTACAAACCTTCACAAACCTTGCGTTGTGCTAGTTGTTGTTTAATGTTGACTTTTAGAGTTAAAGAATAAATTGATATTATTTTCTTTAAATATTGGAATTTGGAGTTCTCTGTCACTCATATTTTAACAGATTACGAGACGAGGTGAACCTTCCTGGGTGTTTGCGTTAATTAACAGAAGGGTTCACCGCCATTCGCAACACTACCACTGCCAATCAAATAGGCCATCAGATAGCCTCTACTACTTCCTCTGGCAAGCATCATCTCACACTTCATTGTATTAAACATATGTAGAATAGAGGATTAATGACAGCACTGTACTCCACCCATATGCCACAAGTGGTCGAAACTGCAACATACAAAATGGTTTCAATGATGGGGTCAATGATGAGCAAAACCTGCTCATTCCGCTAGCTAGTGTCCTACTACAACTGACTGGTATCATCCCCATTGTCCTCTCTATCTGCAAATTTGCTAAGCTGGGCAAACTTTTGAAATTTTACTTATTATATCCTATAATAAGAACAGTGGTCTTTTCACTGACCAAACTTCACCATCTTCCAGTTCTGAAAAACAACCGCTGTATCTTGATGGGGTATATGAATAGGAAGAGTTTAGAGGGATATAGGCCAAATGCTAACAAATGGGACTAGATTTGTTTAGGATATCTGGTTGGCATGGATGAGTCGGACCAAAGGGTCTATTTCCATGCTGTATATCTTTATGACTTTATGTCCAGCAGACAAGAGAATTAAGAGGGCCTCTTGGTGTAGTGATAGCGCTCCTACCTGTGGGCCTGGTTTCAAATCCCAACTGCTCCAATGGAATAACATTTCTGAACAGGTTGATTAAAGAACATATGTAGAATAGAGGATTAATGACAGCACTGTACTCCACCCATATGCCACAAGTGGTCGAAACTGCAACATACAAAATGGTTTCAATGATGGGGTCATTGCTTAAATATCCCAAGTTAGCTGTAATGGAAAAAGAATCCATTTGACTCAAGAGAAAAACATTTCAGGAGGGAATAATTACCTTCCCACTTTAAGAATATTTAGACATTGAACAACTGCAGGAGGTTACGCAGACAAGCAGTCAGCAGTACACGTGAAAACAGCGTCACAGCAGAAGAAAACCTTCACCCGAGAGCTGGTAAGAGGCGCAGTGAAGTCAGTGTGGGGGAAACAGGAGAGCAAAACCTGGTTACACTTGTTAAGTTACAAAGACCTTATAGGAGAATGTCCAGTGGGAGCAGTTTAGTGTTATTGAGTAAAGTTTGGAATTATTCTAAGTAATGAGGAAAAATTTTAAAAGTTTGGTGTGAAAGACCAGGTTGGGAAGGATTGAAGGTGAAAGAGAGTACTTAGTCTTCAAAACAAACATCCCCATGCTTTGCAAGCAGGGTCCATGAGACATTGATAAAAACAGGTCAGAACTTTCTTCTATGGAGGCCATAGTACCCGAAAACTCTCAGATTATATTTATTGCAATAAAAGAAGCTTGTGAAGGTAAAGTCTCATGGAAGAAGGCAGTCAGAAGATTTTAAGCTTGTATTAAGACTGGAACATTCATAATTTAAACAATGGTGTTGTAAAAAAGGTATATGCGGACCACGGATGTTTATTTTAAAAATTAGGCAAAAAATTAGGCAAACATTTGCACTGTTCCTTAGACCATGAACATGGAAAAATACCTGCTTTGCACACAAAACTGTAGAAGTCAAGAAAACATCCAGAAGATTGGAAACTGATTGAACAAAGGTGGGACATTCCCCAGTAATCAGTACAGAGATACAGTGTTCTCATAATAAAGGACTCAAAACTTTTTTTGGACGTGTATCATACAGCGTTGCTAATAGAGTTCAAAAGACTTGCAAATAAACTATTAGCAATATTGCTATGAGTTAACTTTAGAAGTTTGAGGCGTCTTTACAACAAGAGAATTAAAACAGCAATAATTTAATACAGGGATGCAAGCTTTAAAGCCATCAATATTTATCTGTTGTAGAGTCACTTAATCTTTGAGAAAGTAAAACAAACAGCATTGAAATGTTGCAGCTTTAAGGTAGGTAAAATAAGTAACAACCAACAGAAGTAATGACGCTATAAACATTTGATTGTCAGTGATGAGCCATGTAATAGATAATATTGTACATCTTTAAGATGTAGAATTATCTCAAAATTAAAAGCTAAATTCTAAACTGAATTAGCAATTACACTAATACATTCAACAGTACCTATGCCTATTGATGTTGTGAGTCACCAAAATACAAGATGTAAATACCTTTGAGGACAATCTACTTCAATCGGCAAACAAATAAAATTCATAAAACAGTAAGATTCAACAGAACAGTTCAGCATCAAAGAGAATCTAAGACAACTTTATCAGCATCCCCTACAGATTAATGGAGAGTTGTGACCCTGGAGCTTTGAAATCAGAATTCAGAAAAGCCAGAAATACTATTTGAATTATTAGTGACCCTTTATCCGGCTTAATACAGTTCAAGGAGGATTTAACTTTGGACAAAGTTATTCAGATTGTATTGGAAGAAAAAATGAGGAAAATCACAGGCAAATCCTAAAAGGTAGGATCGGAAAGCAATAAAATATGGCCACTTTAGAAAATACAGACACATGAAAGGCCAACACAAAGAGTAGGCCAAACATCAGATACTACGAGTCGATCTCAGCACATTGGAGTAAAGAAACCTCACAGACATAGGTACGGTCGACTATGAAAGAAGAATTCTACACTTACAAAACTATAGGTCATCTCCCAGAGATGTGCAGAAGAATGGCTCCATTTTAGAGTAGCAAGAAGACAAATGCTTACTCATTCAAAGTATTGCAGAAATAGAACCTCTTCCACTGAGAGAGATACCAGAGCCACTCCTATAGGAAACTGATCATCCAAATGACCATAATTTGGAAGAACTTGATTATATCAATGAATATTGAATAATTTTCAGCTTGATACAGGAATGCTGCTTTTCATGATCAAATACCAAAGCGAAAGCAACAGCTTGAGCCTACACTGACAATCCAGGTAGAATGACTGTCAAAAGTGACATTCCAACACAAGTAGAGTCAGAGCTGAAACTATGTGCATTATACACAATCAACACTTCTTTGAGTCTACACACATCCTGACTGAAATATTCTTACAGGAGGAGAATGCAGTTAGAAAAGAACAATGGAGCCAAAGCATTGTCAACCATCTGGTTAAGGGGCAACTGGAAGGAGATTACATTGGGCTTCTCAAAATGATGGCAGAACCCAAGCAGAATCCACTTCAAATATCTATGTTGACATAAGGCAATTGTTTCATACTAGGCGAAAGTGAGGACTGCAGATGCTGGAGATCAGAGACAAGATTAGAGTAGTGCTGGAAAAGCACAGCAGGTTATCCAAAGAGCAGGAAAATCGACATTTCGGGCAAGAGCCCTTCATCAGGAATGAGGAATTGTTTCACACTGTCATCTGGAAGGAAGTCTCAGGCTTTACAAGACCTGTGGGACTGTTTTTGATTCTTATCACCACTGAAGAAGACAAAAATGACCAAAGTTTGGCAGAAGCAAGACAGCCAGAAGGTGAAAACAAGAACAAGCTAGAGTAAAACTCACTTGAACTCATTGACAAAGTTCTGAAGATTGCAAAGCAGCTCCACAACCAAATTAATCCAGAAAATTTTATTTTGATGCCAGATGATGAGCTGACATAGGCTTAAAATCATTTTCATCCCTTGTAACTCCATGCAAGACCGATTAAGGATCCAACCAAAAAGAAGAAATTACCTCATCTGAAAGACTAATTTATTGATATAGTTGGCTAGTTCACAGAGCTGTTGAATTATCGTGCAGATGTTTCATTACCATACCTTTTATAAAAACCAAGCTGGACAGAACAACAGCACTTCATGGAAGTCACACTGATGTTACCCAGTATGGCAATGTCTTGCACAATAACCCAACAGCTCGGCAAGCTAACCAACTGCTTCAGCCACAATCTAAGTTACAGATCTTTGCAGAAACCTTAAAAATCTAACTATTGCAAGGAAGAAAGTATTTGTTCCAACAGAGCAGCCAGCCTCTATGATGGATATTCATGAGATTAAAAGATCCTCAAGGTAATATTATGGGAAAACTACTGAGATAGTAGGGAAGTTTTCTGCTATAGAGTATTCAGGAAATTATAGGCCCCCACTTAAGTTAATAGACCAATGGCTGGGTTTAACAGGAACAATGTCCTCTGTAAAGGATACCTGAGAAATAAAAGATCCTCCAACGGAGGAATAACATACAGTCAAATGAAATCAAAGTCAGCAGTTCTCAGGCCAACTACCAATTTTTGAATCCTGAAGAAAATGCTTTTCAGAATAATTGTAAAACCTCGGGACTGCTTGCTGTTGTAAAGTCTGAGACTTGAGGGGAGAGGAGATAAAAGTAAATGTTGTTACACTTGTACATGTAAATGCTAACTATTAAAAGTAAACGCAGTGGGAGATGTTGAATCAGCTAACGGTTCTGAAAGAGTTAATGTTGAAGTTGTAGTCAGTTCTACCCAATCAGATGTTGCCTTTGGGTGAAAAAAAAAGTCGAGCATGAGATTCTGATAGAAACTGACATGCCACGTCTGGCTCCTGATAATCTCAGTAACTATGCCCAACCAGTCAAATGTAATTTGTACCTACAGAGAGAGAAACAGAGTTAAGGATTTCCAGCATCTGCTGTATTTTGCTTTTATAAATTGCACCCATTGGTATTATGTAATAACCAAACATTGTTGAGTAAGACAAATGCCTCTTGTTAACTCAATAATGGTTTACCCTCTACCACTAACTAGAAACCTCGTTAGACATTTTTGTTTAAGTGGAAGCACTCTACTCCATCACAGGACACACGGTTAGTAGTGTAATACAAGACAAACACACAGGGACTGAGACACACACCAACACACAAAAACAAAATAAAAGAGGGACTGATACACACAAATAGGAAAAGAGTAAGTAAAGTGAGTGCTGGTCTTCTAGAGTGCATGAAAGGGAATTAAGAATTGATAATAAGGAATTGGCAAAGGAAATGAATGGCTATTTTGCATGTCCGTCTAAAAGGGAGAAAAGAACTTAGTGAAATTACAATCAAAAGTGACATGGTACTGAGCATAACGATGGGGCCTTGAGCTGACGAGTCTTCGCATCAAGATGGATTTAATCTTAAAGCCTTAAAAGAGGTTGCTGATGAGGTAACAGATGAATTAATGTTAATTTTCCAAATTTCATCAGATTCAGGAAAGGTCGCATTAACCTGGAAAATAGCAAGTATGACTCCTCTATTTAAGATCAGAGAGAGAACAGTAAACAAGAAATGATAGGCTAGTTAGCTTCATGTCCATTGTGAGGGAAGTGTTAGAATTAATCAATGAAGAGATTATAGCTGCATACTTAGAAAACTTGAGGTAACGGGGGCGAATCAGCATGCTTTTCTGAAATGGTGTGTAGTTTTGGTCTCCTTATTTAGGGAAGGATGTAAATGTATCGGAGAACTCAAAGGTTTACTCCACAGTCACATCACAGGGATTCCTGTACACTGTCAAAGAGACTGACATACCCACTAACAAATACAACACCACAGGGACACACACACAGAAAATAGCATTGAGCTTATAGTTCTGATACAGCATCACAGGGACTGAGACATACACAAATACTACACCATGGGAAGTCTCTCACAGGCAGACGCAACACCTCAAGGACTAAGATACATTCAAACACATCACCGCATGGATGCTCTCTCACACACGCAGCACCATGGGAACTCACACATAGAGCACTAAGGGACTGGCACACAATAATCGCACACAGATACATATATACATACTGATCATCTGAGAGTGACTGACACACATACACATTTCCACAAACACAAACTGGGATACACAGACAAAAAGAGACATACACAAATACAGAAGACAACAGATATAGACATACAGGAGCTGACTGTTAAAAAGACGAATAAAAATATAATTTGTATTTTCACATATTGAAGTGGGTTATTTGACATGTAGCACTACATATGAACAGTAGATGGTGTTTAAGACCACATTAACACCCAGTTATCTTTTATTTCAATTCTGTGTTCCACAGATGTGAAAGACAATGTTCAGACAGCATTCATTTTCATTCTAATACCAAGGACAGAAATAGCTGAACTCAGAAGCCTTCCTGCGCAGTAACAATCTTCCCTGATGAATATAATTCGGGCACTCTATTTTACTCATCTATATTTACCCTATCCAGTCTTGCCCACGTACAAACTTACACTGCCCTAACCTCACTCCCTCTTACCATCCCAACACACATTTACCACCATACCCAATCCCTTTAACACAACACTCCCCTGGCAGCCTCTTATACTCTTTCTACACTGAAACACTGTGCCCTTCTCTTAACCCCTTGAGTGCACCACCCCCCTCCTTTAATCTGTCATGGTCGCTTAGCTCCTCTTTCAATCAAAGGTCAACCTGTGATCCGAACAGAGCCACACTCTTGTGACTGCCTGTTTTACAAACTACACAGCTTCACATGCACACAATCATACACAAAGAACACACGCAAATGTCCCTTCCATACCTTAATTCCAGACTCGCCTGGCATTCCTCGTGCCCCATCAGCTCCTGGGCGACCCTGTAACACAAGCCACCTTTGTTACTCCAAAGCTGCAATGCTAAATCATCGATTGTTTAAAAGATGTGAGATGCAGAGAAACATTCACTCACCCTCCGTCCAGATCGGCCTGGTGCACCCGGCGCGCCTCGGGGACCACGGGGACCCTGTTTAACACAAGGATATATTAGTCACTCTGCATCCTTTGTTACTCATTGCACAGGCCCACTGTAACATTATGTACTCCATCTCCACACCATAACACACTGGAATGCCCCCACAGTTTCATGCACTGAAACGTCCCACACACACTTGCTCTGAGCTACATCGGATGCCTACCTGAGGCCCAATATCTCCTTGTTCTCCCTTCAATCCTGGCTCTCCAGGACTCCCCTAGAAAACAAAAATAATGTATTTAATCAGCAGGTGGGAGAAGGCATTAGGAAATATTCCATCTGAACAATAGATTTGACACTGGGAGTCTGTCACTGTACTTCAGTGGTTCTGTATTGACTGTTCATGACACAAATTCTAACCCGCCTCACTTGCACTGACCTTACAGAGCAGAGAAGAGCCATCCCCTCACACCCAGACACTCACTCCACCGTATATGTTTAATGTTTGCAGTTTATCTCAGTGCTTACATGTAGCACGTGCTGTAGGACTGTGACTTGCTCCCTCACCAGCTCATATTCTGACTCTAAAATCAGTATCTTCCCCTAATCAACCTGATGAGTCAATATTCCTATGTCTACTTTCTTTCAATGGCACTTGGATCAAATTAGCTCATTGAACATCCCCCCCCCCCCCCCCCCATTTCGAAGTGCCTTGTTTTAAAAATGATTTAAATCTGAAGTAATCTTTGACCCCAAACACCTCCCACTCCAATTTAATCTTTAACCACTACTTCAACGCAGTTTGCCCCAAACAGTTTGCTGACTGGTGAACCCAATAGAGAGAAATAAAACTTACCAAAGGTCCAGGTCGCCCTGTGAACCCCATGGGTCCTGATGGTCCTCTTAACGCCAACTGGAAGTGGAAGAGATAGGTCAATCGAGGCTCTGTGTTGAGGGTAGATTACACCATCAAAGGAAATCCACAACATACACCTCACATCAACTACCACTGGCAGCATGTTCTATACTCTACGTTCTATGTGCTGGAAAGATGAGGATGGTTGGCCATTTGACAGGCTCACCATCCTTTGCCACCAATTCATTAAGTGGAACTTGAACCCAGAGCCTCGGCGGGGGGGGGGTGTTGGGGGGGCAGGGAGGAGGAGTAAAGAGGGGGAGGCTACCTACTGCCACAAGCAAGCCAGCAAAGGTCTGAATGGCTCAGGGCAACATCTCTGACACAAGGATTTGCACCAAATTCTTAGGTGTTGGCCTGAACTCCCTACAGTACTTGATAGGGTCGAGGTGGAAAAGTTGCTTTTGCCCTTGTGGGAGAATGGAAGACCAGAGGACATAATCTCAGAATAAGGGATTGCCCTGTTGAGACAGAGAAGGAATTTCTTCTTTCAAATTCTTTAATGCAGAGAGCTGTTGAGGCTGAGAGTCAGATTCTTAATCAGCAAGGGTTACAGGGGGAAAGCAGGAAAGTGGAGTTGAGGATTATCAGACTATCCATGATAGGAACATATGAATCTCTTGAGCCTGCTCCGCCATTTAACATGATCATGGCTGTTCTTAACCTGGTCTCAAACCCACTCTCCTGCCTGCTCCACACAACCTTTTACTCTGCTTTTCATCAGAAACAAATCTATTTCGTTCTTGAATCTAGTGATTGATTCTGTCCTCCACTACACTCCAGTACAGTGAAGTTCCATGGATATCTCATTAAATGAGAGAGCAGACATGATGATCGAATGGCCTAATTCTGCTCCTATGTCTTAGGGTCCAAGTTGGCCCAGGGGTGGCCAACTCACTTGAATCTCCCTTCAAACGGCCATACCTACGAACCTGTACCACTCTGCTCCATGGGAAGGTGGCCGATCCAGTTCAGACTGTGTTCTTCTGGTAGGCACCTCTGCGTTTTATTTAGTTCTTGAACTGATGGCGCCTATCCTGTTGGTTCTTGAAGCACCACCATCACCCCGGACCCCATACCTTGCAGGATACAGTAACTACTCTTTGGAAATAAATGAGAGAGGGAAACTTGGAGCATGGGCCTGACTGTGAAGCGTTAGGATTATGTCTGACCAGCAGAGCAACTGGGAGGTGAGGATGGGAAGCTGATCCCTGAGGTTGCTCTGGAAGTAATGCCAAACTGTGCCTTTTCTTTCATTCCACAGCTGGTGCCTGTTTATTTCTTTCCAGCACTTTGTGTTGTTTTTGTTTTCAGCATCTGCGGGATTTTTGGGGTTTTTTTTGTTGTTGCTGTTGCTTAATTGTCCGACCAGCATCATGCAGACCCTCTTGACAAAGTTAAGACGGAGAGGTGAAGGCAGAGGAGGGGTGTGGAGAAGAGACTGTCAGGGATTCAAAGTAAACTGCACCAGGAATGTCCGAGAAGAGGGAGGAGAGACTAGGCATTTAAATCAAACTCAAACTCCCCCAGGAATGTTCTAGAAGAGGGAGCGAAGGAGAGACTCAGGATTCAAATCAAACTCCCTCGGGAATGTTCTAGAAGAGGAAGGGAAGGAGCGACTCCGGATTCAAATCAAACTCCCTCAGGAATGTTCTAGAAGAGGAAGGGAAGGAGAGACTCAGCATTCAAATCAAACTCCATCTGGAATGTTCTAGGAGAGACTCGCGATTCAAAACAAAATTCTTCCGAGAAGGTTCTGCAAGAGGGAGGGAAGGAGAGACCCTTGATTCAAATCAAACTCCCTCGGGAAAGTCCTAAGAGAGGGAAGAAAGGAGAGACTCCGAATTCAAATTGAATTCCTCTGGAAATGTTCTAGAAGAGGAAGGGATTCAAATGGAATTCCCCCAGGAATGTTCTGAAATGGAAAGGGGGGGGAAGGAGAGACTCCGGATTCAAATCAAACTCCTTCCTGGATGTTCGAGAAGAGGGGGGGAGGGAGGGGAAGGGAAGGGAAGGGGAGGGAGGGGAAGGGAAGGGAAGGGGAGGGAGGGGAAGGGAAGGGAAGGGGAGGGAGGGGAAGGGAAGGGAAGGGGAGGGAGGGAAGGGAAGGGAAGGGGAGGGAAGGGAAGGGAAGGGGAGGGAAGGGAAGGGGAGGAAGGGAAGGGGAGGGAGGGAAGGGAAGGGAAGGGGAGGGAGGGAGGGGAAGGGAAGGGGAGGGAGGGAGGGGAAGGGAAGGGAAGGGGAGGGAGGGAGGGGAAGGGGAGGGAGGGAGGGGAAGGGAAGGGGAGGGAGGGAGGGGAAGGGAAGGGGAGGGAGGGAGGGGAAGGGAAGGGGAGGGAGGGAGGGGAAGGGAAGGGGAGGGAGGGAGGGGAAGGGAAGGGGAGGGAGGGAGGGGAAGGGAAGGGGAGGGAGGGAGGGGAAGGGAAGGGGAGGGAGGGGAAGGGGAGGGAGGGGAAGGGGAGGGAGGGGAAGGGAAGGGGAGGGAGGGAGGGGAAGGGAAGGGTGGGGAGGGGAAGGGAAGGGTGGGGAGGGGGTGGGAAGGGTGGGGAGGGGGTGGGAAGGGAAGGGTGGGGAGGGGGTGGGAAGGGTGGGGAGGGGGTGGGAAGGGTGGGGAGGGAGGGGAAGGGAAGGTGGGGAGGGGGTAGGGGAGGGGGTAGGGAAGGGGGTAGGGAAGGGGGTGGGGAGGGGAGGGGGTGGGGAGGGGAGGGTTAGGGTGGGGGAGAGAGGGAGGGGAGGGTTAGGGAGGGGGAGAGAGGGAGGGGAGGGTCAGGGAGGGGAGGCGGGGAGGGGGAGGGTCGGGGTGGTGCGGGGAGGGGGCGGGGCGTGTGAAAGCCCGCCCCCTTCAGGAGGCGCGAGCCGAGACGGTTGAAAAGGAAAACAAAGGGGCGGTCCCTGAGAACGCAGTGCCGTTGGTCACGCGCACTCTCTCACCTCCCCCCCCGCCCCGCCCACACACGGTGTCTCCCTGTCGCCAGGTTCCTCCGCCATTGGCGGCGAAAACCGCCCGTCAAAGGCAACCTGGTGCCTGACGCAAGCCGGTGCTCGCTGCGAAAGGAAGGTCGAGGATGAGGCTGGCCCCCAACCCCGCGCGATCAGTCCGGGACCGTGGGTCGAACTCACCCGAGCCTGCTGCAAGATCGCCTGCGCCTGGGCCTCCTGCGCGGACACCACCGGCCCCTTGTCACCTCCACTGGCGCCGAATCGGAACTGGGAACGGGGAAGAGAACAAACACGGGTATATACTGTACGCGTCTACGCCACACAGGTAGGAGAACGGCGGCGGCGACTTCAGCTCAACAACCCGCCCCCACCCCCCAAAACGGCGGTGTGTGTGTGGGGGGTGGGGGTGGGGGTGGGGGTGGGGGTGTGGGTGGGGGTTGTACATGGTCGGGGTCGGTCAGCTTCCACATCGTCCCCGGAGCGGGCGCGCGCATGCGCACCCTCCTGGGTCCAGCAGCAACCACGTGGATGGGGTGCAGAGGAGACTGACCAAAGATGCTGCCTTGGGATGGAGCGTTTCAGCTCTGAAGAGAGACTGCATAGGCTTCGGTTGTTTTCTTTGGAGCAGAAAAGGCTAAGAAGGAGGGAGGGAGGGAGGGGGGAGAGCCAGATAGATGTGTATAAGATTGAGGGGCATGGACATTGAGGTGAAAAAGAAGCAGTTAGCAGACCCCTTAGTCAAAGGGTGGATAACAATGGGGCATAATTTTAAAGTGAAAGGCAGGAGGAGATTTGAGGAAAAACATTTTCACCTCAGGGTGGTGGGTGGGTGGGTGTCTGGAATACATTGCCTGGGAGGGTAGTTGAGGTGGGAAACCTCAAACTTTTTAATGAGAACTTGGATGAGCAGTTGAACTGTCATAACATTCAAGGCTATGGGCTTAGTGGGACTAGTGTAGGTAGCTTTTTTTTTGCAGTACCTGATAGGCTGAAGGGCCTCTTTTGTATAGTGTAATACTATGGTTCCAATAATTTCTGAAATACACCACATTTTTTTAAAAGTCTGTGATTTTCCAAGTACTTTAATACTCCAATACTTCCTGTCATTTTCAAGTCACTTGCTGCGTCGTTCTTGAGCCCCATCCATGGGGGCATGGTATTCCTGCAGATAAACATGGTGAAGATAATATCCCTGTGTCAAAGTGGAGGGAGTGGTGCTCAACACAGGCAGATTTTAGGATCAGCCTCAGGAACTCCTGCAGAACATCCGAATGGAAAAGCAGTAATGCCTGCTTTCTCTCTCTGCCCTAACACAATTACTTACTGGCAGCATGAGTGATGAACCAGGAGGGCCAGGTAACCCATCAGCACCAGGTAGCCCAGGCCGGCCTTTACGACCCTGGAAAGAGATCAGAATTAGGTGAACAGCAGAAACAAGCCACGGAAAACAGATGGAGAATGTAAATGGGACATTGACCAAAAACTGTATGTACGTACAAAAAAAGGTTTGTGAGCACAAACACTTCCTAATTGTGCATAAACACTTCATTCAAACACAAGTTAATTGTTATCGCACACCATACATTGCATACTCGGCAGTAATTGCATACACTTTACGTAACACAAAAAGCCTGTACATAATCACCCTCAAATTATACACAGCACAAAATGTAACTGTATGTAATTACTCTCTCATCAGCCCATCAGATGTACTGTCACTGTATATTTGCTTGGAATTGCTATTGTCCCACTATAACTTTGCATCATTACTTACAGACCATATATGAACATGCTGACTGGATATAACCCATATGCTGTACATAACACAGGTAATAATTGTATAAACATTCTCAAACTGTGCATACTAATAGTGATGACTATGTATAACCATTCTCAGGCTGTACATAACTGTGTAATTCCTCTTATCCTGTAGACAACAGCCACAATAACTATTTAATCACTCTTATATAGCACACCATTTTCAGCCAGATGTGACATGGGAATGATTCATCTCTGCTTCCTCTACTGGTCCAGTATCACAGATGGCAGATCGATTCATTCTACTTGAGATTGAGAACAATTGGAAGTGCTGGATCCTGCAAGGCTGTAGGCCCTGATAATATTCCAGCAATTATACTAAGATTTGTGCTCCAGAACCTTTTTTGCACCTCAGCCAAGCTGTTTCTGTACAGATAAAACATATCCTCTAACCAACAATGTGGAAAATGATCCATGTATGTCCTGTATACAAAATGTGGAGGTGCTGATGTTGGACTACGGGGAACAAAATCAATAGCACCTGATGAAGGGGCTATGCTCCAAAAGCTTGTGAAATCAAATAAACATGTTGGACTACATCCTAGTGTTGTGTGACTTCTGACTGTGCACAAAAAGATCAAATCCAACCCAGCCAATTACTGCCCCATCTGTCTACTCTCATTGATCAGTAAAGCAATGGAAGGTGTCATCAACAGTGCTATCGAGCAGCATATACTCAACAATAACCTGCACAATGATGCCCAGTTTGGGTACCTCCAGGGCCACTTTGCTGACCTGCTTACAGGCTTCGACAAAGCTAATAATCAGGGACAAGGTAATGGCCTTTGCCATCAAGGCTGCATTTGCGTGGAATTAAGCAGCCAGAGTAAAACGAGCCAATACAAATTGGGTGTAAAATCTCCCCTAGTTGGGGTCAAATGTAGCACATAAGATTGTTGTTGTTGTTGTTGTTGGTCAATCATCTCTGACCCAGGACATCTCTCCAGGGGTTCCTCAGGGAGTGATATTTTTAAACAACCTGTTCAGTCATATTATGAGCGGATGAAACTTGAAATTCAAGTTCTGGCCCAGAGATAGGGACACTGCCTCAAGAGCTCTTGTTTCTCAAGATAGTGTCCAAGCAACAATTTCTTCAGCTGTTTAATCAATAACCTTCCTTCCATCATTAGGTCAGAGATGAGGTGTTTCGCTGATGATTGTACAATGTTTAGCACCGTTCACAACTCCACAAGACACTGAAACAATCCATGTCCACATGTAACAAGAGCTGGACAACATCCAGGTTTGGACTGAAAGGTGGCAAGTAACATTTGGGCCATAAAAGTGCCAAGCAGTGACCATCTTCAACAAGCGAAATTCCGACCATAATCTTGTTTCAATGGGGCTACCATCTAACAAATCATCAACACCCTGGGGGTTACCATTGTCATGACAATGGATCATATCCCCAGATTACTTAAATATTGAACTTTTAAACAGTATTTTTTTAAGAGTACATGACTGTAGTTGTAAATTCAGTGATGAAAGCTCTGAGAGGAATCTCTGAAAATCACACACCTGAAACTCTACCATCTTCAAATGGCAACTTTCCAAATTAGATTGTAATTTCCTATGGCTAGCAAAAAAATTGGAGCTCACCAGAACACCAGAACGTTCTCATTGATTATGTCCTGAACTGTAGATATTTTTGTACTTTACCCTTCCAGGGTTAAAATCCAACAGCAACCCCTGATATGTTGTCTAGGTCACAACTTGAGTGCAGCTGGTGTCTCTTATGTTGCAGGTAAAGAAAGACTCCATTACTGAGGAAATAGGGGGAAAATAAAGCCCATCTGCTGCCTTGCAGATCTAAGAATCTCAACCAATTGCTTCACAACCAATGTTTGGTGTTTCTGGTACCATCCAATTTGAAAACCAGAATATTCCACCATCTACGATTCATGCAAAATAAAGTGTGATACATATAACTGATAGCTTTTTATTCAGTACACATTTATAATCTTGAGTATTTGTAACACATTTATTATTTTTCTTATAGTAAAGACCTTTTCTTGGAAGGGATCCTTTGTAAATTAATAAATAGATTAGGGGTTGAATTAAGAAGAGGAGCCTCTTTAAATCTCTTTCTGGAAATATAAGCATTTAAGGATATCCTAACCAGAATTGTAACTGATTGGGGACCCTCAAGCAGGGACTGGTCATAAAATCATTCACGAGAAAGTGAACAGGATCTCTAACCTGGTCTTGTACTGACAAGGAGAAAGTGAGGTCTGCAGATGCTGGAGATCAAAGTTGAAACTTTATTGCTGGAACAGCACAGCAGGTCAGGCAGCATCCAGGGAACAGGAGATTCGACGTTTCGGGCACAGGCCTTCCTGAAGAAGGGCCTGTGCCCGAAACGTCGAATCTCCTGTTCCCTAGATGCTGCCTGACCTGCTGTGCTGTTCCAGCAATAAAGTTTCAACTCTTGTACTGACAACACTAGGCTGGGAATTCTGTGGCAAGGAGCTCACTTTGTGTCTGCCAAAGCCTGCCTAGCAACATCTACAAGGCACAAATCAGGAGACATCCAGGGACATCCAGTCCCTGTACACCTCCATCCCCCATCACGAAGGACTCAAAGCACTCCGCTTCTTCCTTTCCCGCCGTACCACCCAGTACCCTTCCACCGACACCCTCCTTCGACTGACCGAACTGGTCCTCACCCTGAACAACTTTTCTTTCCAATCCTCCCACTTTCTCCAAACAAAAGGAGTAGCCATGGGCACCCGCATGGGCCCCAGCTATGCCTGCCTCTTCGTAGGGTATGTGGAACAATCCATCTTCCGCAACTACACTGGCCCCACCCCCCATCTTTTTCTTCGCTACATTGATGACTGTATCGGCGCTACCTCGTGCTCCCACGAGGAGGTTGAATAGTTCATCCATTACACTAACACCTTCCACCCCGACCTCAAATTCACCTGGACAGTCTCGGACTCCTCCCTCCCCTTCCTAGACCTTTCTGTTTCTATCTCAGACGACCGAATCAACACGGACATCTACTACAAACCAACCGACTCCCACAGCTACCTGGACTACACCTCCTCCCATCCTGCCCCCTGTAAAAACGCCATCCCATTCTCCCAATTCCTTCGTCTCCGCCGCATCTGCTCCCAGGAGGACCAGTTCAAAATACGTACAACACAGATGGCCTCCTTCTTCAAGGACCGCAATTTCCCCCCCGACGTGGTCGATGGTGCCCTCCACCGCATCTCCTCCACTTCCCGCTCCTCCGCCCTTGAGCCCCGCCCCTCCAACCGCCACCAGGACAGAACCCCACTGGTCCTCACCTACCACCCCACCAATCTCCATGTACAGCGCATCATCCGCCGTCACTTCCGCCACCTCCAAACAGACCCCAGCACCAAGGATATATTTCCCTCCCCTCCCCTATCAGCTTTCCGTAGAGACCACTCCCTCCGCGACTCCCTTGTCAGATCCACACCCCCCACCGACCCAACCACCACTCCCGGCACCTTCCCTTGCAACCGCAGGAGGTGCAACACTTGCGCCCACACCTCCCCCCTCACTTCTCTCCAAGGCCCCAAGGGAAACTTCCATATCCGCCACAGATTCACCTGCACCTCCACCCACATCATCTACTGCAGCCGGTGTGGCCTCCTCTATATTGGGGAGACAGGCCGCCTACTTGCGGAGCGATTCAGAGAGCACCTCTGGGCCACCCGGACGAACCAACCCAACCAACCTGTGGCACAGCATTTCAACTCCCCCTCCCACTCCACCGAGGATATGCAGGTCATTGGACTCATCCACCGCCAAACCACAACAACCCGACGGTCGGAGGAGGAGCGTCTTATCTTCCGACTGGGAACCCTCCAACCGCAGGGGATGAACTTGGACTTCACCAGTTTCTTCATCCCCCCTCCCCCCACCTTGTCTCAGCCGGATCCTTCCAGCCCGGCACCGCCTTCCTGACCTGCAGTCTTCTTCTTGACCTCTCCGCCTCCATCCTACTCCGACCTATCACCCTCACCTTGACCTCTTTCCACCTATCACATTTCCAACTCCCCTCCTCCAAGTCCCTCCTCCCTACCTTTTATCTTCTCCTGCTGAACACTCTCTGCTCATTCCTGAAGAAGGGCCTGTGCCCGAAACGTCGAATCTCCTGTTCCCTGGATGCTGCCTGACCTGCTGTACTGTTCCAGCAATAAAGTTTCAACTTTGATCTCCAGCATCTGCAGACCTCACTTTCTCCACAAATCAGGAGAGTGATGCAATACTCACCATTTGGCTGGATGAGCACAGCTCCAACAGCATTCAAGAACATTGACAGCAACCAGGACAATGCAGCCCCTCTCTTGGCAGCAACCATTTTCTTGAATATTGCAGTGACTTGACTTCCATAGTCTTTTGTGGTAGAGAATTCCAAAGGTTCACTACCTTTTGAGTGAAGACATTTTTCCTCAACACAGTCCTAAATGGTAATACCCACATCCCAAGGCTGTGACCTCTGATTCAAGACTCGCCAGCTAGGGAAAACATCCTCCCTGTATCTACTCTGTCTAGCCCTTTTAGAATTTCATACCTTGCAATCAGATCCCCCTTCAATCTTTTAAATTTTAGTGAGCACAGGCCCAACATAAGTAAACCTTCCTCAGTTCTAATAGTTGCATACTTTATCTAATAAGCTGGTGTCTGAAAATTCCTTAAAAATGGTCAACAGCCTACAATTAGGTAACTGTAATCACAAACACCCAAAATTGAATCATAATCGCTGTCTCATCCTACAATGTATGTGTAATCATGCCTGTACTGTATATACACCACAACAATGTTCAGTCACCCTCATATGCACTTAAAACGCTTTGTCCAACGTGAGGACGATTACACATAGTTTTAACGTGCACTATGTATCATCACTAACAGTGTGCATAAAACATTGAGTATAATCTTTCACATTGCACATAACATACTCTCTGAACAATACATGCAATAACGATCTAATCTATCGCACTGAATAACTATAATCAGTTATTGTATCACACACACTCAGTTTATAAACTCTTCACTTTGCACATAACACTAAATCTGTAGAATAACATACTGTATCCAAGCACTTGCAAATTTTACACAGTATAATGATTATTAATCTTAGTGTGTATAATCTAAGTGTGCATAATCGCACACTGTATTAACTGTTTAAAGACTGATTATACATAACAGTATGACTAAGTATAGCCACAATGTATATAACACCATAACTGTATTGCAACACGTGTGCTGAGTATCACACATACTGTAGCACTGTACTAATCTTATTTTCTGCATATCCCACATTACTACTCTCACACTGAATGCAATATACATCACTGTATACTGACACAAAAAGTGAGGAACTCGAACTGTAATTGTGTAGAATCACTCACTATATAATATACAATAATCCTAACACTAACAGTGTATGATCAATCTCACTGAATGACACAGTGCAAAATCTCTCTCATACTGTAATAAACAAAATCTCCCTCGTACTGTGTAATCATGAAGTATAATCATGCTCACAATGTGAATAACATTATGACAATACATAATCACCATCAGGCTGTGATTAACACAACGAACTATGATCATACTCTCACTGTGAATAATACAATATAGCATTGCATAATCGGTGTGAATATGCTAATGTAATAGTGCATATTGATGTTTAGTACATGCCTAACACACTAACAATGAAAAAAACACCAAAATATTGCATTCGCTCTCACTGTGAATAGCATACTACAACATAGTGACTCGCAGTGTAAATAAGATACCTTAGCAGTGCATAGTGTTTCTCATACTGTGAATGAAATATTATAACAGTAGATAATCACTGTGACAGTGAATAACACAGTGTATCAGGACTCTTACACTGAATAACACTCCAACAGTGCATTATCACTCATAAATAACAAAATATAAGAGTACAGTCACTCACACTTGGAATTATACATTATAAGTGTATAATCTCTCACATTGTGAAAAACACAGTATAACAGTGCACAGTCACTCAAACTGAAAAACACACTATACCAATGTATAATCATCCCCAATTTATGAGTAACTGACTAGAAGTGTATAATCATTCTCAGTCTGAATAGCTTATTATAATAGTGCATAATCACTCTCACATTCTTGCTGTACATGGTAAATAAGACACTCTGTATAATACTCACCAGTTCTTAATTTAAGTGTTTAGCACATATTCTGCAAATACCAGTGTAACATTGCATATTCAGTCTCACTTTGAATAACACACTACAACAGTGTATAATGGCTTTCACAGTGTGAATAACACAACAATGCATAATGTTTCTCACACAGTGAATAACATGACATAATCACCGTAGCATGGTGAATAATACAATGTAACAGTGTACTATTATGCATACTGAACAACATACTATAACAGTGCATAATCACTCTCACACGGAATAATACACTATAGCAATATATAATAATTCTCAAACTTAAATAGCACACTGGAACATTGTATAATCACTCTCCCACTGTTAATAAAACAGTATAACAGTGTAAGATAACTCAATTTGCCAAGTAACACCATAACAGTGTACAATTACTCTCACACTGTGAACAATGCAGTACAAATGCATAATGATTCTAACACTGAATAATACTATAACTATGATTACCATAACACTGTGAATAGTACATGATCGTTATCATTGAATAATACAATGTAAGTGTATATGCACTCATACTGTGAACAACACAGTATATCAGTCTTTAGTCAGTCATACTTAAACTGTAGATAACATGCTATACCATGTTTAATGACTCTCACAGTGTACAATCACACTCCAGCTGTGAATAACTACAGAATTGTATAATCATGCTGGCATTGTGAATGACACACCATAACAGTGTTCATTACTCTCGTACTATTTATAAGACATTATAACAGTGTATACTGAGTCTCAGTACATGGAAACCACACTGTCAGAGTGTACTATCAATCTCACACTGTAAATAACACAATAACCAAAATAATCACTCTCAGTGGGGATAACACAATATAATAGTGTACAGTGACTCTTGTACCGTGAATAATACACTATAATGTTTCATATTAACTCTCACTGTGAATAACAAACTACAACAGTGTATAATCACTCTCGCACTGTGAATAACGCACTAAAACAGTGGATAATCACTCTCACAGTACCCTGTGGGGAGATCATAGCCTAGTGGTATTACCAATAGGCCATTAATCCAGAAACTTAGCTAATGTTCAGGGGACTGAAGTTTGAATCCCACCACAATAGATGAGTTGAATCTGGTATTGAGAGTCTAATGATGACGATGAAATCATTGTTGATTGTCAGGGAAAAAAAACACATCTGTTTTGCTTATGGCCTGTAGGGAAGAAAATCTGTCATCCTGACCTAGTCTGGATTACATGTGATTGCACATCAACAACTGCCCTCTGGCTAATAAATGCTGGCCTAACCAGAGACACCCACATATCATAAGTGTATTAAAAACATGCTATAACAGAGTGAATCATACTACAACAGTGTATACTGACTCTCAGTAAATGGATAACATATCACAGCAGTGCATAATGACTCTCAAACTGTGAATAACACAACAACATTATAATCAGTCTCACACTCTGAATAAGACACTAGAATTTGGTATAATTTCACAAGTATTGTGAACAATATAATATGACTGCATAATCACTCACACTGATAACACATTATAGCAGTGAATAATCCCTCAAACTGTAAATACCACAATAGCAATGTACAGCAATTCACACTGAATAACACAATACAACAATGAATAATCACTCTCACTGTGAATAACACACTATAACAGTGTATAACCACTCATACTTTGAATAATGTACTGAAAGAATGTATACTCACCTTCATAAAGTGAATAACAGTGTATGATCATGCTTAGACTGTGGACAATATACCATAACAATGTTTAATCACTCTCACACTATGAATAACTCAATATAGCAACGTATAGCAATTCTATACCGGAAATAACACTATAACAGTGTATAATCATTCTGACGATGTAAATAACACACTCTAACAGTGCATAATCTCATTCCCCCCAGTGTGCAATTATGCTCACACTGTGAATAAGACTCCATACCAGTGCATAATCACTCTCACACTGTGGACAACATACTATGACAGTGCTTAATTACACTCATTCTGTGAATAATACAATGTAACACAGCTCTCACAACATGAATAACAACCATAACATCACATATTCACACATGCACTAGGACTAACACACAGCACACAACATTGTGAAAAACATGAGGAGAAAGTGAGGTCTGCAGATGCTAGAGATCAGAGCTGAAAACGTGTTGCTGGAACAGCGCAGCAGGTCAGGCAGCATCCAGGGAACAGGAGAATCGACGTTTCGGGCATAAGCCCTTCTTCAGGAATCATTGTTGTGTTCCTGAAGAAGGGCTTATGTCCGAAACGTCGATTCTCCTGTTCCCTGGATGCTGCCTGACCTGCTGCGCTGTTCCAGCAACACATTTTCAGCATTGTGAGAAACATGCTAACATTGGTTAATCATTTTCACACCATGAAAAGCCTACCACAACTTGGTAGAAACATTTACGCCCTGAACAACACACAATAACTGTATATAGTCACTCGCACACACTAACAGATCGTAATCACTGTCAAAGTTTTAATCTCAGACTGCAACATTGCATAATGACTCTTTTAGTGTGAAAAAACACACCATATCAGTATAATCACTCTCAAACAGTGTTTAACCCGCTAGAATAGTGTATAATCACTTTCTCAGTCTGGCTAACACAGGGTAACAGTATATGATCACCCTCACTGTACATAATATGGTACGACTGAATAATCATTCTCAAACTCTTAATAAGGTCACCTTTCAGCCTCCGACGCTCCAGGGAAAACAGCCCCAGCCTGTTCAGCCTCTCCCGATAGCTCAAATCCTCCAACCCTGGCAACATCTTTGTAACTATTTTCTGAACCCTTTCAAGTTTCACAACATCTTTCCTATAAGAAGGAGACCAGAATTGCATGAAATACTCCAACAGTGGCCTAACCAATGTCCTGTACAGCCGCAACATGACCACCCAAATCCTGTACTCAATACTCTGACCAATAAAGGAAAGCATACCAAAGAGGTTTACAAAATTATGAGGGGCATGGACAGGGTAAATACGCAAAGTCTTTTCCCTGGGGTCAGGGAGTCCAGAACTAGAGGGCATAGGTTTAGGGTGAGAGGGGAAAGATATAAAAGAGACCGAAGGGGCAACGTTCTCACGCAGAGGGTGTAATGTGTATGGAATGAGCTGCCAGAGGAAGTGGTGGAGACTGGTACATATGGAACATTTAAGAGGCATTTGGATGGGTATATGAATAGGAAGGGATTGGGGGTATATGAATAGGAAGGGATTGGAGGGATATGGGCCGGGTGCTGGCAGGTGGGACTAGATTGGGTTGGGATATCTAGTCGGCATAGACATGTTGGACCGAAGAGTCTGTTTCCATGCTGTGCATCTCTATGACTCTATAACATCACAGTGGATTGATGAGGGCAGAGCGGTGGACATGATCTATATGGACTTCAGTAAGGCATTCAACAAGGTTCCCCATGGGAGACTGATTAGCAAAGTTAGATCTCATAGAATACAGGGAGAATTAACCTTTTACAGAACTGGCTCGAAAGTAGAAGGTAGGTGGTGGTGAATAGTTGTTTTTCAGATTAGAGACCTATGACCAATGGAGTGCCACAAGGATCGGTGCTGGGTCCACTACTTTTTGTCATTTATATAAATGATTTGGATATTAGCTTAAGAGGTATAGTTACTAAGTTTGCAGATGGCGTCAAAATTGGAGGTGCAGTGGACAGCGAAGAAGGTTACCTCCGATTACAACAGATCTTGATCAAATGGGCCAGTAGGCTGAGGAGTGGCAGATGGAGTTTAATTTAGATAAATGTAAGGCATTGCATTGTGGGAAAGCAAATCTTTGCAGGACTAATACACTTAATGATAAGGTCCTAAAGGAGTATTGCTGAACAAAGAGATCTTGGAGTGCAGGTTCATTGCTCCTTGAAAGTAGAGTCGCAGGTAGCTAGGATAGTAAAGGTGTTTAGTATGCTTTCCTTTATTGGTCAGAGTATTGAGTATAGGAGTTGGGAGGTCACATTGTGGCTGTACAGGATGTTGATTAGGCTACTTTGGAATATTGCGTGCAATTCTGGTCTTCTTCCTATTGGAAGGATGTTGTGAAACTTGAAAGGGTTCAGAAAAGATTTACAAGCATGTTGCCAGGGTTGGAGGATTTGAGCTATAGGGAGAGGTTGAATAGACTGGGGCTGTCTTCCCTGGAGTGTCGGAGGTTGAGGGGTGACCTTATAGAGGTCTATAAAATCAAGAAGGGCATGGATAGGGTCAAGCCCTGGTCTTTTCCCTGAGATGGGGAGTCCAGAACTAGAGGGCATAGGTTTAGGGTGAGGGGGAAAGACATAAAAGAGACCTAAGAGGCAATTGTTTTCACGCAGAGGGTGGTACGTGTATGGAATGAGTTGCCAGAGGAAGTGGTTGGCTGGTACAATTGGCAATATTCAAAAGGCATCTGGACGAGTAGATGAATAGGAAAGGAATGGAGGGATATGGGCCGGGTGCTGGCAAGTGGGACTAGATTAGGTTGGGATATCTGGTTCGAATGGACAAGTTGGACCGAAGGGTCTGTTTCCATGTTGCACATCTCTATGACTCTGTCACATCACAACATTACAACCACTCTCACACTGAATAATACCCTATAACAATGCATAATCAATTTCACACTAAGCAGCACAATATAATAATGTTTAATCACTTTCACATTCTGAATAACATACTGTAACAGTATTTAATCATGCACAATGGCAATGAAATAGTATAACTGTATAATTGCTGTCATACTCTAAATCGCACACAATAATAGCAAATCAACACTCAAACTGAATAACCCACTAACAGCATATAATCACTCTCATACCATGAATAATAGAATATAACGGTGTAAAATGGCCTAGAAAGAGGAATTCATGGCAGGGAGGAGCTGTACATACGCTTGTGTGCGGCTGAAACTTCGGCCATGGAGAAACCCGAGGAATCCCACCCTGGGGAGAAACCGTGGAAGTGTGGTGACTGCTGGAAAGGATTCAATGTCCTTTCTACCTTGGAGACTATCAGCGCAGTCACACTGGGGAGAGGCAGTTCTCCTGCCCCGGGTGTGGGAAGGACTTCAGCAGTTCCTCCCACCTACTGAGGCACCAGCTGGTCCACACTGGGAAGAGGCCATTCAGCTGCTCTTAGTACAGGAAGGGCTTCACCCGCTTGTCCCACCTTGTGGCCCACCGGTGGGTCCACACCAGAGAGAGGCCCTTCCCCTGCCCTGAGTGTGGGAAGGCCTTCAGCAATTCCTCCCATCTGCTGGCCCACTGGTGTGTCCGCACTGGGGATAGGCCCTTCAGCTGCCTCGAGTGCGGGCAGAGGTTCATGTCCTGCACGAGGGACGGCACCAACACTCCCAACAAACGGGTTCCATTGGTGACGCTGCAGTAGGTCACCCCCAAGACCGAACCTCTTGCCTGTTCTGACAATGGGTGCGGTGGGAAAGTCGGAGGGCTTTGTTTTGTTTTCTGCTGGACTTCACCTGCCCCTCCAATCCCACAATGGCTCAAGGATGGCACAGTGGCTCAATGGCCAGCAAGCCGGGTTTGATTCCACCCTCAGGGTGGCAGTCTGTGAAGAGTTTGTACATTCTCCCCTCGTTCTGTGTGAGTTTTCTCTGGATTCTCCGGTTTCCTCCCATAGTCCAAAGATGTACAAGTTAGGATGAATTATCCAAGCTAAATTGACCCAGAGTGTTCAGAAATGTGTAAGTGCGGTGCATTAGTCACTGGGAAATGTAGTGTAATAGAGTAGGAGAATGGGTCTGGGTGGGTTACTCTTCAGAGGGTCGGTGTGGACTTGTTGGGCCAAAGTAGCTGTTTCCACTCTGTACAGGTTCTATGATTCGATAATCATTCTCATACACTAAATGTCACACTATAACTGTATAATCACTCTTAAGCTGTGAATAATGCATAACAAGTCAATAATCATTCTTACACTGTGAATAAGACAATATAACAGTGGATAATAATTCTCAAACTCTTAATAGCGCATTATAACAGTGTAATGATTTTCACACTGAGTAATACCCCATCAGAGTGCAGAATCAATCTCACACTGAAACAATATAACAATGTATAATCACACTCACACTGTGAACAGCATACAACAGTGGATAATCATTCTCAAGCTCTTAATATTGTATTATAACATTATAATTACTATCTTAACATGAATAACAATTTACTGTAGGGTAAGATTACTGTTACACTGCGAATAACAGATTAAAATATGATATAATCACTCACATACTATGGCAATATAGCAGAGCATAATCGTTCCCACATTGTGAATATCACACTGTAACAGTGTATAACCATTCTCACACTGAATAAAAGAATATTAGCATACTGTCATTCTCAAATTGTGAATAGCTGACAATAACTTGATATTATCAGTCGTATTCTGTGAATAATACAATTTAGCAGTGTCTATTCTCTCACTCACATTATGGACAACTCACAATAACAGTGTATAATCACTCTCAAACTGAATATCACGATAAATAAGTGTGCAATCACTGTCTCACTCAAAAACACAATAACTAAGCATGTAAAACTCTCACACTGAATAACACAGTATCACGGTACATAATCACTTTCACACTGTGAATGTCAATTATAACAGTATAAAATCAGAACAGTGAATAATGCCCAATAACATAACAGTGTATGGTAGCTCTCATATTGAGAGAAGAACATGTATAATAATGTATAATCACCCCCACACTGAAAAACACAACATAACGGTTATAATCAGGCTCATATGTAAAATAACAATATAACAGTGAATAATCACTCTAACACTGGGAAAACAATATAGTAGTATATAATAACTCTCACACTATAAATTACATTAAATCGGCATATAATCACTGTCACTATGAATAGCATAATCACTTTCACACTTGAATAATACATAATAAAACTGTATAATCACTCACTGCAAACAACAAACTATGGATAAAATATTGTAACAATACATAATCACAGTCACACTGTGATTAACTTGCTATAACAGTGTATAATCGCTCTCAACTGAAAAACACAATGTAATAGTACATAATCATGCTCATGTTGTAAATAACACACTGTAACTTGTATGATCACACTCAATGTGTTATTCACATAATCAACTGATATAGCAGTGTATAATCACTGATGGTGAATATCTCATTATATCAGTATCTAATCATACTCAGAATAACAAACTATAACCGTGTATAATCATTCTCACACTGAATAACACGCTATAATGCTGCATAATTGCTCTGTCAACCTGAATAGCGCTATGAAAATGTAAAATCACTCTCACATTGCATATAACACACAATAACAAGTGTTATCATTCTCACATTGTGAATAACACTGTAACAATAAATAATCACTTCCACAAGGTAAATGACACAATACAGTCAGAGAGTCATAGAGATATACAGCATGGAAACAGACTCTTCGGTCCAACCCGTCCATGCCGACTAGATATCCCAACCCAATCTAGTCCCACCTGCCAGCGCCCGGCCCATATCTCTCCAAACCCTTCCTATTCATATACCCATCCAAATGCCTCTAAAATGTTGCAATTGTACCAGCCTCCACCATATCCTCTGGCAGCTCATTCCATACACGTACCACCCTCTGCGTGAAAAAGTTGCCCCTTAGGTCTCTTTTATATCTTGCCCCTCATTCGAAACGTATGCCCTCTAGTTGTGGACTCCCTGACTCCAGGGAAAAGACTTTGTCTATTAATCCTATTCATTCCCCCACATAATTTTGTAAACCTCTATAAGGTCACCCCTCAGCCTCCGATGCTCCAGGGAAAACAGACCCAGCCTGTTCAGCCTCTCCCTATAGCTCAAACCCTCCAACCCTGGCAACATCCTTGTAAATCTTTTCTGAACCCTTTCAAGTTTCACAACATCTTTCCGATAGGAAGGAGACCAGAATTGCACACAATATTCCAACAGTGGCCTAACCAATGTCCTGTACAGCTGCAACATGACCTCCCAACTCCTGTACTCAATACTCTGACCAATAAAGGAAAGCATACCAAACGCCGCCTTCCCTATCCTATCTACCTGCGACTCCACTTTCAAGGAGCTCTGAACCTGCACTCCAAGGTCTCTTTGTTCAGCAACACTCCCTAGGACCTTACCATTAACTGTATTAGTCCTGCTGAGATTTGCTTTCCCAAAATGCAGCACCTTGCATTTATCTGAATTAAACTCCATCTTCCACTTCTCAGCCCATTGGTCCAGATCCTGTTGTAATCTGAGGTAACCCTCTTCGCTGTCTACTACACCTCCAATTTTGGTGTCATCTGCAAACTTACTAACTGTACCTCTTATGCTCACATCCAAATCATTTATGTAAATGACAAAAAGTAGAGGGCCCAGCATAATAATAATGCATAATCACATCCCACTGTCAACAATACACTATAGCATTGCATAATAATGTTCACAGATCAAATAACATATGATAACTATGTACAGTATAAGCATTCTCAAATTGAGAATAACACAACAGTATACAGGCATTCCTCCATATCTGCATTCCTGGAAATCCCCGTAAATGATGAATTTGAGAGTGTGTTGCTTGAAAACGTTGGTAAAAATAGGGTTAGGTTCCCACTCCCCAAGATTGTGGCTTTTTGCCTATTATTTTGGGGTTTTTTTGGGTTAAAATAATAAACACCTAAAATGTCTAAAATGAAATTTAATATTAATAGAGTAAAATATTAAAAACAAACATAGTGTATAGTAACTTACCGATAAAGGTGAGAAGTTCTGCTTACAAGGTGGGGCGTTGTTGGGGGAGACTATGGTTGATTACTGGGTGGGGAGGCGGAGAACAGTGCAAATGTGTCTGCCTCCCAGGCATTTACCCCGGATGATGTGCCCTCCTCCTCTACTTCCATCTGGTGGATGTCCTCAACCTGTTCATCCTACCCAGCATCTTTGCCCTTACTTGCGGAGGGTTGAGTGGAAGATCATGGACCAAGTCGGAGAGTGAGAGCAAGATCGGTATGTAAGTGAAAGTGGTAATGGATAGGTGAGTTTTGCTTGAGGATTTTGAATGACTGGTTACTTTTTCTTTTGCATGAATAGGCAAATTTGTGAGTTTGCGGATACGGAGGAATGACTGTCACACTGAATAATACACTATAATAGTGTATCATCACTCTCCCACTGTGAACAACAACTGACAGTGCATAGTGTTTCTCAAACTGGATGACCCACTATAACAGTTTGTTACCACTTCCACATGGGAAATATGGTGTGGACATTCCAGTGTTGGACCGGGGTGGATAGGGTCAGAAATCTTCACCTGATGCAGGAGAAGTGCTGTAAAAGCTTGTGATTTCAAGTAAACCTGTTGCACTATAACCTGGTGTCGTGTGACTTGTGACATGATAAATGGAACACAACATTGCATAATCATGTCCCAATGAATAAAACACCATAGCAGTGCATACTCATGCTCACATTGTGAATAACACGTGACAATCGTGTATAACCATTCTCAAACTATGAATAACACACTATAGCAGTGTACAATCATTTGCACACTGGATAACTTGGTGTTTGATGAGGCTCACAATGTGCATAACAGTACAACTGTGTAACTGGTTTTAAATAACTCCCCCTCCCACCCCACCAAGGATATGCAGGTCTTTGGACTCCTCCATCGCCAGACCACAACAACACAACGGTTGGAGGAAGAGCACCTCATCTTCCGCCTAGGAACCCTCCAACCACAAGGGATGAACTCAGATTTCACCAGTTTCCTCATTTACCCTCCCCCCACCTTGTCTCAGTCAAATCCATCGAACTCAGCACCGCCTTCCTAACCTGCAATCTTCATTCTGACCTCTCCGCCCCCACCCGTCTGACCTATCACCCTCACCTTGACCTCTTTCCACCTATCGCATTTCCAACGCCCCTCCCCCAAGTCCCTCCTCCCTACCTTTTATCTTAGCCTGCTGGACACACTTTCCTCATTCCTGAAGAAGGGCTTATGCCCGAAACGTCGATTCTCCTGTTCCCTGGATGCTGCCTGACCTGCTGCGCTGTTCCAGCAACACATTTTCAGCTCTGATCTCCAGCATCTGCAGACCTCACTTTCTCCTTAAACTAAATAGTACACTGTAACAGTGTGCAATCGTTCTTACTCTGTGAACAACACATATAATGAGGCTCACAGTGTGAATAACGGTATGACTGTGAGTAACCATTCTCAAACTGAATAATACGCTATAGTAGTGAATAATCACTGCGACACTGGGAATAACATGACTCCAGCAGTACAAAATCATGGTTTGTTTTCACTTGAACATCAAAAGATGAAGGAAAACATTACAGAGGTTTACACAATTATGAGAGGCATGCGTAGTGAGAGTGTAGGGTAGAAATGTCAGTTTCCAGGGGAGATAATGTCATAGCGTCATGGAGTTGTACAGCATGGAAACAGACCCTCCAACTCGTCCATGCCGACCAGATATCCCAACCCAATCTAGTCCCACCTGCCAGCACCCGGCCCATATCCTTCCAAACTCTTCCTATCCATATACCCATTCAAATGCCTTTTAAATGTTGCAATTGTACCAGCCTCCACCACATCCTCTGGCAGCTCATTCCATACACGTACCACCCTCTGTGTGAAAATGTTACCCGTAAGTCTCTTATATCTTTCCCCTCTCACCCTAAACCTATGCCCTCTAGTTCTGGATTCTCTGACTTCAGGGAAAAGACTTTGCCCTATCCATACCCCTCATAATTTTGTAAACCTCTATAAGGTCACCCCTCAGCCTCTAACGTTCCAGGGAAAACAGCCCCAGCCTGTTCAGCCTCTCCTTATAGCTCAAATCCTCCAACCCTGGCCACATCCTTGTTAGTCTTTTCTGAACCCTTTCAAGTTTCACAACATCTTTCCAATAGGAAGGAGACCAGAATTGCATGCAATATTCCAACAGTGGCCTAACCAATGTCCTGTACAGCTACAGCATGACCTCCCAACTCCTGTACTCAATGCTCTGACCAATAAAGGAAAGCATACCAAACGCCTTTTTCACTATCCTATCGGCCTGCGACTCCACTTTCAAGGAGCTATGAACCTGCACACCAAAGGTCTCTTTGTTCAGCAACACTCCCTAGGACCTTACCATTAAGTGTATAAGTCCTGCTAAGATTTGCTTTCCCAAAATGCAGCACCTTGCATTTATCTGAATTAAACTCCATCTGCCACTTCTCAGCCCATTGGCCCATCTGGTCAAGATCCTGTTGTAATCTGAGGTAGCCCTCTTCGCTGTCCACTACACCTCCAATTTTGGTGTCATTTGCAAACTTACTAACTGTACCTCTTATGCTCGCATCCAAATCATTTATGTAAATGACAAAATGTAGAGGACCCAGCACTGACCCTTGTGGCACTCCACTGGTCACAGGCCTCCAGTCTGAAAAACAACCCTCCATCACCAGCCTCTGTTTTCTACCTTTGAGCCAGTTCTGTATCCAAATGACTAGTTCTCCCTGTATTCCGTGAGATCTAACCTTGCTAATTGGTCTCCCATGGGGAACCTTGTTGAACGCCTTGCTGAAGTCTATATAGATCACATCTACCGCTCTGCCCTCATCAATCCTCTTTGTTACTTCCATAAAAAACTCAAATCAAGTTTGTGAGACATGATTTCCCACGCACAAGCCATGTTGGTTTAAGGTAAAAGGGGGAAAGTTTAAAGGAGATGTAAGAGGCAAGTTTTTTTTAAACACAAAGGAGATAAAGTGCCTGGAATGTTCTGCAAGAGGTGGTGAAGACAGGTACAACAGCAATATTTAAGAGCAATCTTGACAGACATATGAATAGGCAGGGAATAATGACCATGTAGAGCCAAAGGGTTTTAGTTTAGAAAGGCATCGTATGTTGGTAATCCAAAAGGGCCAAGGTTCTGTACTGTTCTTTGTTCTATTAGCGGTGTATAATCACTGTCACACTGTGATAACACATTGCAGCAGCACATAATCATATTCACAATGGGAATAGCACATAAAAACAGTCTTTAATCCTACTCCCACTGGGAATAGCACAATACAACAGTGCATTATCATGCTCACTGTGTCATAATGTATTATAACAGTGTATAATCACTCTCAGTGAATAGTATATAATAACTGTATAAACTCATGTTAACAACATTTAAGTAATGAATAATGACTGTCACGTGATGAATAACGCAATATAGCAGTGCGTACTCGCTCTTACATTTTGCATTACACAACATACCACAAGATAATCACTCCCTCACCCTAAATGTCACACCATAACAGTGTATAATCATTCTAATACTGCAAATAATACAATATAACAATGCTTAATCACTCTCACGCTGTGAAAAACACCAAATTACACTCTCAGACAATGAATTATTCACCATAACCTTGTATAATTACTCTCATACTCTGAATGACACTGTGTCAATGTATAATTATTCAACAGTGTGAATAACAGTGTATAATTACTCTCACACTATGGATAATACAATAACTATATAACCATTCTAAAACTGAATAATACACGATAATAGTGAATAATCACCGTCACCGTGAACTACACACTGCATCAGTGCACAATCATGCTCAGTGTGAATGGCACACTATTACAGTGCATACTGACACTTAGTACATGGAGGATACACTATAACAATGTTTAATCACACTACCACTGTAAATGATGCAAGAGAACAGTCTATGTTCACTGTCACACTGTGAATAACACACTATAACACTGTGAATAACACACTATAATGGTGTTTAATCGCTTTCATACAGTGCCAACCACATTGTAACAGGGTATGATCACTCTCATACTGTCAATAACACACTACAACAGTGCAAAATCACTCTCATACAGTGAATTCCACAGTATAACAGTGTAAGTAGACAAACAGGAGGCTGGAAGAAAACAGCAAGCCTGGCAGCATCAGATGGTGGAGAAGTCAATGTTTTAGGTATTAACCCTACTTCTAGTCCTGAGGGAGGGTTAATACCCAAAATGTTGACTTCTCCACCTCCTGATGCTGGCTGGCTTGCTGTGTTCTTCCAGCCTCCTGTTTGTCCACTTTGGACTCCAGCATCTTCAGGTTTTTTTGTCGCCATAACAGCATATAGCTCTCCCTCTGTGAATAACACACTATAACAGGGCATAGTCACTGGCACACCATGAATAACATTGTATTACTGTGCATAATAACTCACTGTAAATAACACATTATAACTATAATCCATCCCACACTGTCATAACACACTACAACAGTGCTTATTCACTCTTGCAAATCACATAACACATGCCAAACCATAATTAGAGTCCCTACAGTGTTGAAACAGGCCCATTAGCCCAACAAGCCCCCACCGACCTTCTGAAGTTTAACCCATTCCCCTACCCTATATTTACCCCTGAACAATGCACCTAACCTACACATCCCTGAACACTATGGGCAATTCAGCATAGCCAATTCACCTAAACTGCACATCTTTGGATTGTGGAAGGAAACCGGAGCACCTGGAGGAAACAATGCAGACACGGGGAGAATGTGAACATGAACTCAAACTTTGCATAATCACACACTGTATATACCAGACTACAACTTTGAATTATCCTTGACACAATATACAAAACATATTATAATCAGGTAGAATCACTTTTGTTGGACAGAACAATAACTAAAATCACTTGTAATGTTTGTTATATTGTATAACTGTGTATAATTGTTCTCAAACTGTACACAGTACACATTACAACTGTAAAATCACCCACAGAATATATAATACACTATAACTGCAGATAATCTCTCTCTGCAACTTCAGGCAATATTTCTGCATATAAATAACACACTATATAACACACACTAACTATGCAAAATGACACTAACTAAATATACTAAATAACATAACTGTGTGTACTCAATCCCAAACATAACAATAGCTATAATTCTGTGCTCTCTCATACATATTACAGGACAGAGAATAAAGAACAGTACAACACAAGGACAGGCCCATGAGCCCACTGCATCTGTGCCAGCCATGATGCAATTTTAAACGAATCGCATCTGACTGCATATGGTCCATTTCCTTCTATTCTCTGTGCACACAACAAACACTATAACTGTATATAATCATCTCCCATTATGTATAACACACTATAAATGAATATAATGAGTCTCACGATGGACATGACACACACGATTACTATGTAAAATCACTTAAACATAGATAACAGATTATAAATATGTATAATCACACATTACGCAATAAGCATTGTAACTGTGTACAAAGATTTATACTCTGTACATCAGTGGTGATGGCCAAGTATGTTAGCACTAGACTATTAATGTAGAAATTTAGTTAATGTTCGGATGACCTACATTGAAATCCTGCCATGGCAGATGGTGGAATTTTAATTTTAAAAAAACTCTAGAATTATGAATCTACTGATGACCACAAAACCATTGTCAATTGTTGGAAAAATCCATCTAGCTCGCTAACGTTCTTCAGGGAAGGAAATCTGCCATCCTCACCTGGTTTGGCCTACAATGATTCCAGACCCACAGCAATGTAGTTAACGCTCTTCTGCCTTCTGAAATGGCCTGACAAACCAATCAGTTGCATCAATTGCTATGAAGTTTCAACAAAGAAATGAAACCAGATCTACCACCTGGCATCGACCCAAGCATTGGAAAAGTCGATGGCAGAAACAGCCTTGCTGACAGTGCAAAGCCCACCTTGCTAACGTCTGGCAAGATTAGGAAAGCTGTTTCACAGACTAGTCAAGCAACAGTCTGACTCACGGAATCATATTTTACAGACAATGTCCAGACACCACCATCACCATTCCTGGATATCTTCTATCCCACCAGCAGAACAGACCCAGCAGAGATTGTGGCCCTCTGGTATATAATTGGGAGGGAGTTGCCCTGGGGGTCCTCAACATTCACCCTATAACGTCTCATGGCTTCAGATTGAAAATGGGTAAGGAAACCTGCTGTTAATTACCATGTGTTGTCCACCCTTGATTGATGAATCAGTATTCCTCCATGTTGAACATGTGGAGGAAGCACTGAAGGTAGAAAGGGTATGATATGTACTCTATATGGGGGATTTCAGTGCCCCATCACTATGAATGGCTCAACAGGAGCACTATTGATTAAGCTTGCTGCGTCCTAAAGGACATGGCTGCTAGACTGGGTCTGTGACAGGCAGTGAGGGAAGCAATGAGAAGGAGAAACATATTTGACCTCATCCTTACTAATCTGCCTGCTGCAGATGCATCTGTCCATGACAGTATCAGTAAGAATGATCATGCGCAGTTCTTGTGGAGATGAATACTGTCCATTGTGTTGTAGAGTCATAGAAATTTACAGCACAGAAACAGACCCTTCGGTCCAACTCATGCATGCCAACCCAATCTCATCCCATCTGCCAGCACTTGGCCATATCCCATATGTTCCTGCTTTTTTTTAACCAAACCCTCAATTTCTTTCATCATCCAGCATTCCTACACCCACCAGCCTTTCCTTTCACCCTAACAGGAATCTACTGTCTCTGCACTCTCGTTGTGTGACACTATAACTGTGCGAAATGGGACAGACTTCAAACAGATCTCGCAACGTAATACTCAATCTATAAAGGTGCTGTGCGCCATCAATAGCAGCAGAATTGTACTCCACCACAATCTGCAACCCTCTATCCCCACTCAACCATTGCCGTCAGCCAGGTTATGGTAAGAGGGCATGCTAGTAGCAGCACCAGAAATATCTAAAGTTGAGGTGTCAACTTGGTGACTACTTGCATGCCAAACTGCCTAAACAGCAAGTGAGAGACAGAGCTAAGTCATACTACAACCAACAGATCAGATCTAAGCTCTGAAGTCCTGCCACATCCAGTCATGAATAGTGATGGACAATCAACTCACTGGAGGAAGAAGCTCCACAAATATCCCGATCCTCAATGATGGAAGAGCCCATCACATCAGTGCAAAAGATAAGGCTGAAGCATTCAAACAATCTTCAGCCAGAAGTACCGAGTGGATGATCCATCTTGGCCTCCTCTAGTGGTCCCCAGTATCACAAATACCAGTCTTCAGCCAATTCAATTCACTCTTCGTGATATCAAGACACAGTTAGAGGCACTGGAAACTGCAAAGCTCCTTACAACATTCAGACAATAGTACAGAAGACCTGGGCTCTCGAACTAGCCACTCCCCTATCCAAGCTGTTCCAATTCAATTACAATACTGGCATCAACCTGATAATGTAAAAAATTGCACAGGTATATCATATACACCAAAAGCAGGACAAATCCAACATGGCCAATTCCCACTCCACCAGTTTACTCTCAGTCATCAGTAAAGTGATAGAAGGTGTTATCAACAATGCTATCAAGCAGCAGCTGCTCAGCAATAACATGCTCAGTGACACCCAGTTTGGGTTTTGTCAGGGCTACTCAGCTTCTGACCTCATTACAGGCTTGGTTCAAACATAGACAAAGAGCTGAATTCCAGAAGTGAGGTGAGAGTGACAGCCCTTGACATTAAGGCTGCAAGCGACCATATGTAACAATAAGGAGCCTTAGTAAAACTGAAATCAATTATCAGAGGGCAAACTCTCCACTGGTTGGAGTCATACCTGGCACATAGGAAGATGATTGTCGTTGTTGGAGGTCAGTCAGCTCAGTTTCAGGGCATCACTACTAGAATTCCTCAGAGTAGTGTCCTAGGTCCAAACATCTTCAGCTGCTTCATCAGTGACCTTCTCTCTATTATAGGATCAGGAGTGGGGACATTCGCTGATGATTGCACAATGTTCAACACCATTCATGATTCTTCTGACACTGAAGCAATGTACATGCAATAAGATCTGGACTGACAAGTGGCAAATAACATATACACCTCACAAATGCCAGACAATGATCATCTTCAATAAGTGACAACCCAACCACTGCTTCTTGACATTCAATAGTGAGACCCCCTCTGAATCCCCCACTAGGAACATCCTTGAGGTTACCATTAACCAGAAATTCAACTGGATTCACACTATTAATAGTGGCTACAAAAACGAACCTTCCAGCTCAGCGAGCAAACCTACATCCAGAACCTCAAACTGAGCTACAAATCTTCTCAAAACTCACTAAGTGACTACAAGAGCATGTGAGAGGCCAGGAATACTATGGCAAGTAACTCACCTCCGACTCCACCATCTACAAGGCAGAAGTCATGATTGTGATGAAATACATCCCATTTGCTTGGATGAGTGCAGTTCCAACAACACTCAAGAAGCTTGACACCATCTAGGAAAAAACAACTTGCTTGATTAGCACCAGATCCATAAGAATCCATGCTGTCAACACTGACGCTCAATAGCAACAGTGTGTACTATCCACATTATGATCCTTGTACAGCACCATTCAAACCCATGTCCACTTCCATCTAAAAGGAAAATGGCAGCAGATACATGGGAACACCACCACTTGCAATTTCCCTTCCAAGCCACTCACCATCCTAACTTGGAAATATATTGTAGTGTGCTATGTATAAACACCGTCACTCTGCCTAACTGCATTTAATCATCCTTATTGTATACATAGCACATGTGTATAACTACATATCACTCACATACCATACATACGACATATTATTATCCGGTACAAGCATTCAAATTGTATAACACACACTAATTGTGCATAAACACTCCTACTAGGCCAAAGTGAGGACTGCAGATGCTGGAAACCAGAGTTTAGATCTGAGTGGTGCTGGAAAAGTACAGCATGTCAGGAAGCATCCGAGGAGCAGGAAAATTCGATGTTTCGGGCAAAAGCCCTTCATCAGGAATAGAGGCAGGGTGCCTGCAGAGTGGAGAGATAAATGGGAGGAGTGGGGGGTGCTGGGCTGGGGAGAAGGTAGCAAAGAGTACAATAGGTGAATGGGGGTGGGGATGGACATGATAGGTCATAAGGGAGGGTGGAGCGGATGGGTGGGAAGGGAGATTGGCAGGTAGGACAGGTCATGTAGACATTGCTGAGCTTGAGCACTGTCCTCATGACCTATCCTACCTGCCGATCTCCCTTCCCACCTATCCGCTCCACCCTCCCTTCTGACCTATCACCTCCATCCCCACCCCCATTCACCTATTGTACTCTTTGCTATCTTCCCCCACTCTCCTCTCTGACCTATCACCTCCATCCCCACCCCCATTCACCTATTGTACTCTTTGCTATCTTCCCCCACCCTCCTCTCCGATCTATCACCTCCATCCCCACCCCCATTCACCTACCTTTACTACCTTCTCCCCAGCCCAGCGCCCCCACTCCTACCATTTATCTCTCCACTCTGGAGGCTTCCTGCCTCTATTTCTGAGAAGGGCTTTTGCCCAAAACGTCGATTTTCCTGTTCCTCGGATGCTGCCTGACCTGCTGTGCTCTTCCAGCATCACTCTGATATAAACACTTCTACACTGTGTGTAACAGGGACTGTAATAGTTGTCACAACTTAACTGGGAACAATGCATTGATAATCATGCACCACTGTTCCAAGCCATAATGAAATCTGTAAAAGTCCAATTGACTAGCAAGATGACCAATTTGCCTCACTGACTGTTGTTCAGGACAGAAACAGTTTCAAACCAGGTAAACCTTTTCTGAACTGTAACTATGTAGCAGTGTCCAATGTACATTTCAGTTTACAATCCAAAAAGGAGCCCTTAAGTCATGTATAATCACATTCACACTGGACATAACACACTACCTCTGGAATAACATGCATACTGCAATAATGAACATTATAACGTGAATAATGACTCTGACCTTTGCTGACACAGACTACACCTCATGTGCCTTACACTATGCATTACAGACACTACAACAATATATAATCAAACTCACACTGAACATAACAATCAACCTATATATACTCACTTCCATGGTATATAACACACACTATAATTGCATACAATCAGTTTGACTGTTGCTAACCCACTATATCTGTGTGTAATTAGCCTCACACAAATGTTGCACACATTAATAGTATGTAAGCGTTCTCACACTGTACCATAGCAGAGTTAACATGTATAATCACCACAAAGTAGATGCAGTAATTGTATATAAGCATTCTCGCACAATACCTCATACACAATATAACTGTACATAATTACCCCCACACTCTAAATAATGCACATATACTATGTAATCAGTTTCATTGTACCTATTTCACTATAATTCTATAATTATCCTCATACTGTAAAAAGCATACAATTTTTCTGTGTCTTGAGACTCTATGTACATAGCATATATAATAATTATTTGAAGTCACCTTTACACTGTGCATAATGCACATCATAATAATGTATTGTATAATCAAATTCTCAGTGTACATAGCAACCATTGTGACTTTGGAGTATCACTGGCATATTGTACACAACTCTTACACTGTATATAACACATTATTACTGTCCATGTTACTAATCATTCATATGTAATTACACACTATAAATGTACCTAACTGTGTTTTATCATTCGCGCACCACACTTTACAAACTTTGGATTTGTATCAGCACTCAAACATTCAATACAATGGCTTAGAATTTCACTTAACTATAACTGTATAATTACCCCAACACAGTCCAAAGCACGTACTATAACTATGTAAAGTTACACTCTGTGCATTATAACTGTGCAGAATAAATTCCAGGCTACACATAACACAGTCTATCCAGTGTGTAATCACCTTCATGCTACATATAATACCCAATATAATCTACCACTGATCACGCACACTATACATAAAATATATCAGGTTAGGTGAATTGGCCATGCTAAATTGCCCGTAGTGTTAGGTGAAGGGGTAAATGTAGGGGAATGGATCTGGGTAGGTTGCGCTTCGGCGGGTCGGTGTGGACTTGTTGGTCCGAAGGGCCTGTTTGCACATTGTAAGTAATCTAATCTAATCTAATATCACAACTGTAAGCATAACATAACAGTACAAAATGTATACTATCACTCTCACTGTGCACAACACATAATCTAACTGTGTTTAATCATCCTCACACTGACTAACACGTTCTATAATTCTGCATGATCAACCTCACATGGACAAAATCGAGGTGGAAAATTGCCTAATGGAGGTCTAAATTGCCAAGTAATTTCCATATAGTTACCATGTTGGGCTGTGTTTTGGTGATACACCTAGTATCCAAACATGCAGAGACCAGAAGATCTGGTCTTAAAAGTCCCTAAATCTTTATAATTCCTTACATGACAATCGTCATTCATCACACTCACAGTGACCCCCATCACCAGACAGACAGTCAATCATAGGAGAGTTCAGTGGTTTGTGAACATTCTTAATGTGTTTATAAAAATTCAAAATTCCCCAAGCTGTCGTGATGGGATTCAAATCCATGTCATTAGAGGATCATTAAGGACCATTGGGTGACTATTCCAATAACATTATACCATTACACAACCTCTAAGTAGGCAACATATCTCAATTTTATTGACTCAAATGGCTGCGCGCATTCTCCCCATATGCAATGCTATAAATATTTCAATGGACTCAATTGAGTCAAGAACCAGTCAATGAATGAAGTGGGAATTTCTTGTGTGAAGAATGAGCTTGCAAAGCTGTCAGCTCTGGCTGGGTTTTCCAAGGACAACCTCAGCTTGCCTTGCTTTCTGAATTGATCAACATTACATCATAAAGAGCTAGCAGAAGCTTTAAATCAGTGGTGACAGTAAACTAAGATATTTTCTGAACAACATTTTCGGGGATGTCATTCCACCCCTTTGGAACAGATGGGACTGAACCTTGGACCCTGTCTCAGAGGTAGACATACTCCTACTGCATCACAAGACCCCCTTGGTAGCAAGCCGATTGTCATGATCAATTGAGCCTGTGTTTGATTAGCTGGCCCTCATTACAATTGATGCTCACTGTTCTCAATTGGCTACATCTGGGTGTTGACTCAGTGTCGCAACTCGAAACTCCATGAAGTATGAGCACTGGACAGCTATTCCGCAGAGCAGACCAGGACTTACCCTCTCGCCAGGTTCACCCATGGGTCCGGGAGGTCCTGCTGGACCTGGGGGGCCAGACTGACCCTGTCAACAAGACCACAAAGAAAAACGCAATTCAAGGCCAATACAATGGGCAAGTTCCACAGCCTGTATCATCATTGCCATCACCAAATAAGCGTCCTCACCCCTTCTCAATTGCAATCAGTGAGTGAGGGACAAAGGGTCATGGAGCGGCAGAGAAAGGCAGGAATGGAATTAGGTCATGCTTGATTCATGGAGAGTCTGAGAGAGAAAGGCCAAAAGAATCGAGAAGGTGGTCAGCGAGAAGGCGAAAGAGAAAGGATTGCATCCCATATATAGGACAGAAATAGTCCTTCAGAAAAACCAGTCAATATGAGTGTTTTGGCTCTGCTTAAACTCCAGCTTCCTTGTATGTCCAAACCTGTCATCTTAACTATCCATTCCTGTCTGCCTCATGCTCTTGTCCAGTTTCACCTGAAATACATCTATACCATTCACATCAACCAGTCCCTGTGTGCAGTAAAATTCCTTCTTGGTGTCTGTTTGATATTGTTGACCTCTGGTAATGCTCTTCTTCACAAGGGGTTGACACTCACTCCATATCCACACTATTAAAATCTTTCATAATTTAAAATACTTCTGTTGGGTAACCTATCAGTCTTCTCTCTGATAATTACATTCTCACATTTGTAGTATTATCCTTATGAATTGTCTCTGCACCCTTTCCAGTGTTTCTATCTCCTTTCTACAATCCAGCAACCATAACTATACCCCCCAGCAATCGAAGTATTCTGTAGGAGATTCAATACAGGTTTAGCATAATTTGGCTACTCTTCAGTTTGATTCTGTACAAATATAGATTATTGTTAGGTTTATGATTTTGTCAAAAACGTCTTTGCTAACTTGTGCTGCAGCTTTTGGTGATTGGTGTACTTTTACTCAGAGACCCCTTTGTTTCTCTACTCGACTGAGACTTGAGACACCCATAGCCTTTCTGTCCAAAGAAGCAGAGGACAAAGAAGAGGTGCAAGAAAGTAGGGAAAGTTGTATTGAGTGAGTGAAAGAGAGAGATAGATAGGGACAGAAGGTGAGCAGAGAGAGAGAGAAAGAATGCATGGGAAAAATGAGAATGACTCTGAAAGAAAGTTGATGTCAAATGCAGAGGCTGTCAAAGCTGAAAGATGTAGTAGGAATGGTGCCATGAAGAAATGCCAACTTGGTGGGTGGAGGGATGTAGATATGGAAACCATGGGACTGGACTGGTGGGATTGTCCAGAGTCTCCTGACCGTGCAGAGAGGCACCGGGATTATGTGATGATTATATGGCATCCCCTCTGACAGTACTGCATCTGGTGTGGCACAGGAGATGCTGCTGGGCCTGACAAGGGTCCGGCAGCATCTCTTTCTCACTCAGAAGCTAGCCTTCGAAACAGAATGCATCCACCTCAAACTCACCCAGTCCCTTCAGTTCAACCTTCATTTTCATCCTCTCTTTGTACGCCTAGCCTTTCTCTCTCTCTCCCCTTCAATTCTCTGGTCTCCCCCTCATCATCTTCCACAGTCTCTATCTCTGCATTTTGCCCTCTCACTTCATCTATCCTCCACTCTCTACCCTCCAGCCTTCTTTCATCCAGTCTTCCTTCTCCCTTTCAATACCCCTCACACCCTCTCGCCCTGTCATCCGCTCTCTCTCATTGCATCTTCTCTCCACCCTCCTTTCTGTATCTCCAACTCTCTCTCCTCCACACTTGCTGTTTTTATCCTTCTCTCACCTATTCTCATTCTGTCTCCCACTCTCTCCCTCCTCCACACTCCCTCCCTAGCCTTCACTCACGTGCTCACTCTCCACCACAATCTCTGTCTACCCTTCTTCATTATCTCACTCTGTCCTGAGAGTCTGAGGGGCTGAGAGACTGAGGGGCAGAGGGACCAAGATGCTAGTGGTGGGAACTGAGAGATGAAGGGACTGAGAGACTCAGACTGCGAGAAAGAGAAAATGAAGCACTGAGGAACTCAGAGACTGAGGCACTGAGCAGTTGTGGGACTGGAAAATAAAGGGTTTGGGGAAATGAGGGACTGAGAAAGAGAGAGTGAGGGAAGGATAGATTGAGGGATTGAGAGACAGAGGGACTGAAAGACTGAGGGATTGAAGGCCAGAGGGACTTAGGTACTGTGGCACTGATGGAATGGGAGACTGAGGGACTCAGTGACTCTGAGACTGAGGGTCTGAAGGGATGGGGGACTAAGAGACTGACAGACTGAGGATCTGAGTGATGGAGGGACTGAGGCATTGAGGGGCTAAAGGAATGTGTGGCTGAGATGCTGATGGAATGAGAGACTGTGGGATTGAGTGACTCTGGGACTGAGAGACTGAAGGTTTGATGGGGTGAGGGCCAAGGAGACCAAGGGACTGCAGAACTGAGGGACTGAATGGCTCTGTGATTGAGCAATTGAGAGACAGAGGAACTGTGGGGATGAGTGACCGATAGACGGAAGGATGGAGAGACTGGGAAACACAGTTACCAAGACACTGAGAAACAGGGACACTGAGGGACAGAGAGACTGCAACTGAGCAGCTCTGGGACTGAGCAACTGAGACACAGAAGGACTGAGGGAGCAAGGGACTGAGGGATGGAGAGACTAAGGATAGAAGGATTGAGGGACAGAAGGACTGAGAGACTGTGTTTCAGACGGACAGAATGGCTGAGAGACTCAGGGTTTGAGGGAATTGGTGGATGAGGGACTAGGAGATTGAAGGACTGAGTAACTGAAAGATGGAGGGACTGAGAGACACAGGGACCGAGGGACCAAGGGGTGGAGAGACAGAGCAATTAAGAGACCCAGGGACTAAGGGACTAAAGATTGAGGTGGACCGAAAGACTGAGAGATTGAGGGATTGAGGGAATGAAAAACTGAATAACTGAGATGCTGTGGGAGTTAGAAACTGAGGGATTGAGAGACAGAGGGCCTGATGGGATGAGTGAATGTCGGACTGAGAGACTGTGGATCATAGATACAATGGGACTGAAAAACAGGGGAACAAACAGACAGAGGGACTGAGAGACAGTGAGAATTAGAGACTGTTGCATTGAGAGACTGAGGGATTGAGAGACTGAGGAGCAGATAGATGGCTTTGTCAAGGGGAGGTCATGCCTGAAAAATCTGTTAGAATTCTTTAAATAGATAATGAGCAGGTGAGACAAAGGAGAGCCGGTGGACGTGATCTATTCAGATTTCCAGAAGGCCTTTAACAAGGTGCAGCACTGGAGGTTGCTAAATAAGATAACAGGCCATGATGTTACGGACAAGTACTGACATTTTTAGAAGATTGGCAGACTTACAGAAAGCAGAGAGTATGAATAAAAGGGTCTTTTCAGGATAGCAACTGGTGTCTAGTGTGTTGAGACCACAGCTATTCATGTAATACATTAATGATCTGGACAAAGGAACTGAGGGATCTAAGAGGTAGAGTTGCAGGAGCCATGTCCAACAAGTTCAAAAGTGGACCGGAATGGGGACTACAGGCAGGATGAGCCAACTGACCTCATCACTGGTGCGTGGAGCCATTCAAGTTAGGGGAGAGAAATGTTGTAATTGGTGATAGTATAGTTAGGGGCATAGACACTGTTCTCTGTGACCAGGATCGAGAGTCTCGAAGGTTGTGTTGCCTGCCTTGTGCTCGGGTTAGGGATATTTCATCTGGGCTGCAGAGGAACTTGGAGTGGGAGGGTAAAGGTCCATTGGTTGTGGTCTACATTGGTACAAACAATATAGATAAGACAAGGGCCGAGGTTCTGCAAAGGGAGGATGCATAGTTAGAAGCGAAATTAGAAAGCAGAACCAAAAATCTCTGGATTACTACCTGAGCCACGAGCTAATTGGTACAGGGTCAATAAGATCAGGCAGATAAATGTATGGGTCAAAGATTGGTATGGGAGAAATGGGTTTGAATTTATTGGACATTGGTACTAATTCAGGGGAAGAAGGGACCTGTTCTGATGGGATAGTCTTCATCTGAACCATGCTGGGAGCAGAGTCCTAGCGAATCACATAGCTAGGGTTGTAGACAGGGCTTTAAACTAAATGGGGGGGGGAGGGCTCAGTTATAGAGGAAATTAAAAAACCAAATTTAAGGGAGGAGGTAAGAGTGCAGAACTCAGGAGAGGTTATTAAAGTCTCTAGCACAGATACAAATAGGACAGAGTGTACAGAAAGGGTTAGCAATCAAACTCCAAGCACACTGGACAAACAAATGATAATGAGAAGCGGGGGGAGGGGGGAGTGCATTAATACAGAACTGAAGGTGTTTTATCTGAATGCATGCAGTATAAGGACTAAGACAGACAGGCTAGTGGTACAGATCAAAATTGGCAGGTTAAGACATGATGGGTATCCCTGAGACATGGCTGCAAGGAGATCAGGATTGGGAGCTAAATATTCAAGGATGTACATCCTATCGAAAAGATAGGTAAGTGGGCAGAGGGGGTGGGTTTGCCTTATGAGTAAGAAATGAAATTAAATCAATAGTGAGAAATGAAGTAGGGGCAGATGGTGTAGAATCTGTGGGTAGAATTGAGGAACCGCAAAGGTAAAAAATGCCATAGTTGGAGCAATGCACAGGCCCCAAATAGTAATCAGGAGCTGGGACGCAAGATACACCAGGAGATAGAAAGGATGTGTAGGAAAGGCAAAGTTACAGTGGGTCATGGGGGATTTCAATATGCAGGTGGACTGAGAAAATCAGGTTGGTAGTGGAGTGCAAGAAAAAGGAATTTATGGAATGTCTACGAATTGGCTTTTTGGAGCAGCTTGTGGTGGAGCCCTCTAGGGAACAGGCAGCACTGGATTTAGTGTTGTGCAATGAGGCAGAATTGATCAGGGAGCTTCAAGGTGAAGGAACACTTAGGAGGCAGTGACCATAACATGATTGAATTTACTCTGTAATTTGAGAGGAAGAAGACAGAATCAGAGGTAACAGTATTATAGCTACATAAGGAGGCTTGAGGGAGGAGCTGGGTAGTATTGACTAGGAGAGACGATTCTAGATTAGAGTGGTGCTGGAAAAGCACAGCTGGTCAGGCAGCATCTGAGCAGCAGGAAAATTGATGTTTCAGGCAAAAGCCCTTCATCAGGACTCCAAGGAGCAGGAAAATCGACTTTACCTAGTAGGGTGACGAAATGTCTGGAAATGAACTTCCCAGCTCAGCGAGCAAACCTACATTCAGAACCTCAACCGGAGCTAAAACCTTCCCAAAACTCAATAATTTTGGACAGTTTTGGGCCTCATCTCTAAGGTAGTGTGTGCTGGTATTAGAAGGGGTCCAGAGGAGGTTTACGAAACTGATCCCAGAAATGAAGACTTGTCATATGAGGAGCGGTTGACGACTCTGGGTCTGTATTCAATGGAGTTTAGAAACATAAGGGAATTTCATCAAAACCTACAGGATACTGAGAAGCCTGGAAAGAGTGGATATAGAGAAGATGTTTCCGCTACTGGCAGAGACTAGAACTCAAGGGCACAGTCTCAGAATGAAGGATTGACCCTTTAAAAGTGAGGTGAGGAGGAATTTCTTTAGCAAGAGTGTGTTTCATCTCTGGAACCCATTGTCACAGAGGTCTGTGGAAGCTCAGTCACTGACTTTATTTAAGACAGTGGTGGATAATTTCTTGATTGGTGAGGGGATCAAGGGTTATAGGGAGAAAGCAGGAAAATGGATTGAAAAACATATCAACCATGACAGAATGTTGAAGCTGATTTAATGGACCAAATGGCCTAATCCTGCACCTATATCTTATGGTCTTAATAATGACTGAGATTGAGGGACTGAGAGTGACTGAGGCCTGAAAGAGTGAGAGATTGAGTAATTAGGAGACTGTATGGGGGACTGAGAGACTAAGGGGACAAAGAGACAGAAACTATGAGACTGACTGAGAGAGGCAGACTAAAAGATTGTGGGAACAGAAGGCTGTGGGACTGAGGGAGTGAGGGAATGAGAGACTGATAGGCAGAGAGACAGAAACTATGAGACTGAGAGACAGATGGACTGAGGGGCTGAAAGACTGAGAGGTGGAGGGACTGAAGAATTCATAATACAATCACAGTCACTTACCGCAGGGCCTTCTGGACCAGGAGGACCTTCCACCAGCATCCCCTGGAAACAAATACAGACAGCATCAGTTAACAGAAAAGTGAGGGGAGGGGGAGGGTATAAGGGAAGACAGAGGACAGGGGCGAACTGCAGTACAGAATCAAGTGTAAATAGTAGAGTGAGAGGGGGGGCAAGAAGAGTAAGTGTTAAAAAAGAGGTGGGGGATGGTAAATAGTTAAGTGGAGGGAGTATAGGGAAGGGAGAGGATGGAGATACACGAAGATTGCGAGAAGGAGGTAGAGAGGGGAAGAGAATGAAGGGGGAGACGAAAGGGTTACTGATGGTGTAGATAGGTATCCCAGATGCACAGCATTGGCTTTGACAGACACCACAGCGACACAACACTCCTTTTGAAAGAGAGCAAGCGTACTAAACCTTGGCTGTGACAGACAGCACAGGGACACTGCACTAGCTGTGACAGACAGCACAGGGACACCGCACTGGCTGTGACAGACAGCACAGGGACACCGCACTGGCTGTGACAGACAGCACAGGGACACGGCACTGGCTGTGACAGACAGCACAGGTACACCGCACTGGCTGTGACAGACAGCACAGGTACACCGCACTGGCTGTGACAGACAGCACAGGGACACCGCACTGGCTGTGACAGACAGCACAGGGACACGGCACTGGCTGTGACAGACAGCACAGGTACACCGCACTGGCTGTGACAGACAGCACAGGGACACCACACTGGCTGTGACAGACAGCACAGGGACACCGCACTGGCTGTGACAGACAGCACAGGGACACAGCACTGACTGTGACAGACAGCACAGGGACACCGCACTGGCTGTGACAGACAGCACGGGGACACCGCACTGGCTGTGACAGACAGCACAGGGACACTGCACTGACTGTGACAGACAGCACAGGTACACATCACTGACTGTGACAGACAGCACAGGGACACTGCACTGGCTGTGACAGACAGCACAGGGACACCGCACTGACTGTCACAGACAGCACAGGGACACTGCACTGGCTGTGACAGACAGCACAGGGACACCGAACTGGCTGTGACAGACAGCACAGGGACACTGCACTGGCTGTGACAGACAGCACGGGTACACATCACTGGCTGTGACAGACAGCACAGGGACACTGCACTGGCTGTGACAGACAGCACAGGTACACATCACTGACTGTGACAGACAGCACAGGGATACCGCACTGGCTGTGACAGACAGCACAGGTACACAGCACTGACTGTGACAGACAGCACAGGGACACTGCACCGGCTGTGACAGACAGCACAGGTACACAGCACTGACTGTGACAGACAGCACAGGGACACCGCACGGGCTGTGACAGACAGCACAGGGACACAGCACTGACTGTGACAGACAGCACAGGGACACCGCACTGGCTGTGACAGACAGCACAGGTACACATCAATGACTGTGACAGACAGCACAGGGACACCCCACTGGCTGTGACAGACAGCACAGGTACACAGCACTGACTGTGACAGACAGCACAGGGACACCGCACTGGCTGTGACAGACAGCACAGAGACACCGCACTGACTGTGACAGACAGCACAGGTACACAGCACTGACTGTGACAGACAGCACAGGTACACATCACTGACTGTGACAGACAGCACAGGGACACCGCACTGGCTGTGACAGACAGCACAGGTACACATCACTGACTGCGACAGACAGCACAGGGACACCGCACTGGCTGTGACAGACAGCACAGGTACACAGCACTGACTGTGACAGACAGCACAGGTACACAGCACTGACTGTGACAGACAGCACAGGGACACCGCACTGGCTGTGACAGACAGCACGGGGACACCGCACTGACTGTGACAGACAGCACAGAGACACTGCACTGGCTGTGACAGACAGCACAGGGACACATCACTGACTATGACAGACAGCACGGGGACACCGCCCTGACTGTGACAGACAGCACAGGGACACCGCACTGACTGTGACAGACAGCACAGGTACACATCACTGACTGTGACAGACAGCACAGGGACACCGCACTGGCTGTGACAGACAGCACAGGTACACATCACTGACTGTGAGAGACAGCACAGAGACACCGCACTGGCTGTGACAGACAGCACAGGGACACATCACTGACTGTGACAGACAGCACAGGTACACATCACTGACTGTGACAGACAGCACAGGGACACCGCACTGGCTGTGACAGACAGCACAGGTACACATCACTGACTGTGAGAGACAGCACAGGGACACCACACTGACTGTGACAGACAGCACAGGGACACCGCACTGGCTGTGACAGATAGCACAGGTACACATCAGTGACTGTGACAGACAGCACAGGGATTACGCACTGGCTGTGACAGACAGCACAGGTACACAGCACTGACTGTGACAGACAGCACGAGGATACAGCACTGACTGTGACAGACAGCACAGGTACACAGCACTGACTGTGACAGACAGCACAGGGACACCACACTGGCTGTGACAGACAGCACAGGTATACAGTACTGACTGTGACAGACAGCACAGGGACACCGCACTGGCTGTGACAGACAGCATAGGGACACCGCACTGACTGTGACAGACAGCACAGGGACACCGCACTGGCTGTGACAGACAGCACAGGTACACAGCACTGACTGTGAGAGACAGCACGGAGACACAGCACTGACTGTGACAGACAGCACGGGGACACAGCACTGACTGTGACAGACAGCACAGGGACACCGCACTGGCTGTGACAGACAGCACAGGGACACAGCACTGGCTGTGAGAGACAGCACAGGGACACCGCACTGGCTGTGAGAGACAGCACAGGGACACAGCACAGACTGTGAGAGACAGGACGGTGACACCACACTGGCTGTGACAGACAGCACAGGGACACAGCACTGACTGTGAGAGACAGCACGGAGACACAGCACTGACTGTGACAGACAGCACGGGGACACCGCACTGGCTGTGACAGACAGCACAGGGACACAGCACTGGCTGTGAGAGACAGCACAGGGACACCACACTGACTGTGACAGACAGCACAGGGACACCGCACTGGCTGTGACAGACAGCACAGGGACACAGCACTGGCTGTGAGAGACAGCACAGGGACACCGCACTGGCTGTGAGAGACAGCACAGGGACACAGCACAGACTGTGAGAGACAGGACGGTGACACCACACTGGCTGTGACAGACAGCACAGGGACACAGCACTGACTGTGAGAGACAGCACGGGGACACAGCACTGACTGTGACAGAAAGCACAGGGACACCGCACTGGCTGTGACAGACAGCACAGGTACACAGCACTGAATGTGACAGACAGCACAGGGACACCGCACTGGCTGTGACAGACAGCATAGGTACACATCAGTGACTGTGACAGACAGCACAGGGACACCGCACTGGCTGTGACAGACAGCACAGGTACACAGCACTGACTGTGAGAGACAGCACGGGGACACAGCACTGACTGTGACAGACAGCACGGGGACACTGCACTGACTGTGACAGACCAAACAGGTACACAGCACTGACTGTGAGAGACAGCACGGGGACACAGCACTGACTGTGACAGAAAGCACAGGGACACCGCACTGACTGTGACAGACAGCATGGGGACACAGCACTGACTGTGACAGACAGCACGGGGACACCGCACTGACTGTGACAAACAGCACGGGGAGACAGCACTGACTGTGACAGACAGCACGGGGACACCGCACTGACTGTGACAAACAGCACGGGGAGACAGCACTGACTGTGACAGACAGCACGGGGACACAGCACTGACTGTGACAGACAGCACGGGGACACAGCACTGGCTGTGACAGACAGCACGGGGACACCGCACTGACTGTTACAGACAGCAGGGGGACACCACACTGGCTGTGACAGACAGCAGGGGGACACAGCACTGACTGTGACAGACAGCACAGGGACACAGCACAGAGTGTGAGAGACAGCATGGGGACAAAGCACTGACTGTGACAGACAGCACAGGTACACATCACTGACTGTGACAGACAGCATGGCGACACCGCACTGGCTGTGACAGGCAGCACGGGGAGACAACACAGACTGTGACAGACAGCACGGGGACACGGCACTGATTGTGACAGACAGCACAGGTACACAGCACTGACTGTGACAGACAGCACGGTGACACCGCACTGACTGTGACAGACAGCACGGGGACACAGCACTGACTGTGACAGACAGCACAGGGACACCGCACTGACTGTGACAGACAGCACAGGGACACCGCACTGACTGTGACAGACAGCACGGGGACACCGCACTGACTGTGACAGACAGCAGGGAGATACATCACTGACTGTGACAGACAGCACAGGGACACATCACTGACTGTGACAACAGCACGGGGACACAGCACAGACTGTGACAGACAGCACGGAGACACCGCACTGACTGTGACTGACAGCACGGGAACACAGCACTGACTGTGACAGACAGCACAGAGATACGGCACTGGCTGTGACAGACAAAATAGGTACACAGCACTGACTGTGACAGACAGCACATGGACACAGCACTGACTGTGACAGGCAGCACGGTGACACCGCACTGACTGTGACAGACAGCATGGGGACACAGCACTGACTGTGACAGACAGCACAGGTACACAGCACTGACTGTGACAGACAGCACGAGGACACAGCACTGACTGTGACAGACAGCACAGGTACACAGCATTGACTGTGACAGACAGCACGGTGACACAGCACTGACCGTGACAGACTGCACGGGTACACAGCACTGACTGTGACAGGCAGCACGGTGACACCGCACTGACTGTGACAGACAGCACAGGTACACATCACTGACTGTGACAGACAGCACGGGGACACCGCACTGACTGTGACAGACAGCACGGGGACACAGCACTGACTGTGACAGACAGCACAGGTACACAGCACTGACTGTGACAGACAGCACGAGGACACAGCACTGACTGTGACAGACAGCACAGGTACACAGCACTGACTGTGACAGACAGCACTGACTGTGACAGACAGCACAGGTACACATCACTGACTGTGACAGACAGCACGGTGACACCGCACTGACTGTGACAGACAGCACGGGGACACCGCACTGACTGTGACAGACAGCATGGGGACACAGCACAGACTGTGACAGACAGCACGGGGACACCGCACTGACTGTGACAGAGAGCACGGGGACACAGCACAGACTGTGACAGACAGCACGGGGACACCACAGTGACTGTGATAGACAGCACGGGAACACCACACAGGCTGTGACAGACAAAACAGGTACACAGCACTGACTGTGACAGACAGCACGGGGACACAGCACTGACTGTGACAGGCAGCACGGGGACACTGCACTAACTGTGACAGACAGCACAGGGACACCGCACTGGCTGTGACAGACAGCACAGGGACACAGCACTGACTGTGACAGGCAGCAGGGGGACATAGCACTGACTGTGACAGACAGCACAGGTACACATCACTGACTGTCAGACAGCACGGGGACACCACACTGACTGTGACAGACAGCACGGGGACACAGCACTGATTGTGACAGACAGCACGGGGACACAGCAATGACTGTGACAGACAGCACGGGGACACCACACTGACTGTGACAGACAGCACTGACTGTGACAGGCAGCACAGGGACACCTCCCTGACTGTGACAGACAGCACGGGGACACCAAACTGACTGTGACAGACAGCACAGGGACACCGCACTTACTGTGACAGACAGCGTGGGGACACAGCACTGACTGTGACAGACAGCACTGACTGTGACAGACAGCACAGGGACACCGCACTTACTGTGACAGAAAGCACGGGGACACCGCACTGACTGTGACAGACAGCACGGGGACACAGCACTGACTGTGACAGACAGCACAGAGACACCGCACTGGCTGTGACAGACCAAACAGGTACACAGCAATGACTGTGACAGACAGCACGGGGACACAGCACTGACTGTGACAGGCAGCACAGAGACACCGCACTGACTGTGACAGACAGCACAGGGGCACAGCACTGACTGTGACAGACAGCACAGGGACACCGCACTGACTGTGACAGACAGCACGGGGACACCACACTGACTGTGAGAGACAGCACGTGGACACAGCACTGACTGTGACAGACAGCACGGGGACACAGCACTGACCGTTGCAGACAGCACGGGGACACAGCACTAACTGTGACAGACAGCACAGACACACAGCATTGACTCTGACAGACAGCAAAGGTACACAGCACTGACTGTGACAGACAGCATAGGTACACAGCATTGACTGTGACAGACAGCAAAGGTACACAGCACTAACTGTGACAGGCAGCACAGGTACACAACACTGACTGTGACAGACAGCAAAGGTACACAGCACTGACCGTTGCAGACAGCACAGGGACACAGCACTAACTGTGACAGACAGCACAGACACACAGCATTGACTCTGACAGACAGCAAAGGTACACAGCACTGACTGTGACAGACAGCATAGGTACACAGCATTGACTGTGACAGACAGCAAAGGTACACAGCACTAACTGTGACAGGCAGCACAGGTACACAACACTGACTGTGACAGATAGCAAGGGACACAGCACTGACTGTGACAGGCAGCACAGGTACACAGCATTGACTGTGACAGACAGCAAAGGTACACAGCACTGACTGTGACAGGCAGCACAGGTACACCGCACTGACTGGACAGACAGCACACGGACACAGCACTGACTGTGACAGGCAGCACGGGGACACAGAACTGACTGTGACAGACAGCACAGGGACACAGCACTGACTGTGACAGACAGCACAGGGACACAGCACTGACTGTGACAGACTGCACGGGGACACAGAACTGACTGTGACAGACAGCAGGGGGACACGGCACTGACTGTGACAGACAGCACAGGGACACAGCACTGACTGTAATAGACAGCGCAGGGACACAGCACTGACTGTGACAGACAGCACAGGGACACAACACTGACTGTGACAGACAGCACGGGGACACTGCACTGACTGTGACAGAGAGTACGGGACACGCCACAGACTGTGACAGACAGCACGGGGACACGCCACAGACTGTGACAGACAGCACGGCGACACAGCACTGGCTGTGACAGACAGCACAGGGACACGGCACTGACTGTGACAGACAGCACAGGTACACAGCACTGACTTTGACAGACAGCGTGGGGACATGCCACAGACTGTGACAGACAACACAGGGACACAGCACTAACTGTGACAGACAACACAGGTACACAGCATTGACTGTGACAGAGAGCACATGGACACAGCACTGACTGTGACAAACAGCACAGGGACACAGCCCTGGCTGTGACAGACAGCACAGGTACATAGCCCTGGCTGTGACAGACAGCACGGGGACACCGCACTGACTGTGACAGACAGCGCAGGTACACAGCACTGACTATGACAGACAGCACATGGACAAGCACTGACTGTGACAGACAGCACAGGTACACAGCCCTGGCTGTGACAGGCAGCACGGGGACACAGCCCTGGCTGTGACAGACAACACGGGGACACGGCACTGACTGTGACGGATAGCACAGGTACACAGCACTGACTGTGACAGGCAGCACGCGGACATGGCACCGACTGTGACAGACAGCACGGGGACACAGCACTGACTGTGACAGAGAGCACAGGTACATAGCACTGATTGTGACGGACAGCACGGGGACACAGCACTGACTGTGACAGAGAGCACAGGTACATAGCACTGATTGTGACGGACAGCACGGGGACACAGCACTGACTGTGACAGACAGCACGGGGACACAGCACTGACTGTGACAGAGAGCACGGGTACATAGCACTGATTGTGACGGACAGCACGGGGACACAGCACTGACTGTGACAGAGAGCACAGGTACATAGCACTGATTGTGACGGACAGCACGGGGACACAGCACTGACTGTGACAGACAGCACGGGGACACAGCACTGACTGTGACAGAGAGCACGGGTACATAGCACTGATTGTGACGGACAGCACGGGGACACAGCACTGACTGTGACAGAGAGCACAGGTACATAGCACTGATTGTGACGGACAGCACGGGGACACAGCACTGACTGTGACAGACAGCACGGGGACACAGCACTGACTGTGACAGACAGCATGGGGACTCTGCACCGACTGTGACAGACAGTACGCGGACACAGCACCGACTGTGACAGACAGCGCGCGGACACGGCACTGACTGTGACGGACAGCACAGGTACACAACACTGACTGTGACAGGCAGCACAGGGACACATATTACTGGCGTTCACAAAGAGCATGGGGACACCACACTGACTGTGACAGACAGCACAGAGACACAGTACTGGCTTTGACAGAGAGCACGGGGACACGGTACTGACTCTGTCAGAGAGCACAGGTACACATCACTGGCTTTGACTGACAGAAGAAACTCAGGTACTCACCGGCTCGACTACTGCTGGCTCCCCTTTCTCACCCTTTAATCCACTCAGGGCCATCTGGAAGAACAAAACAATTAGTCACAAACACAAAAACAGTCAGTTCTCCATTTCATGTGCCACAACCTCCTTGGAAGGAAGAGAAAAAGGAGGAAGAGGGAAGGAGAGTTATGGTCAGGGCAGAGGGTGGCCTTCTGTGAAAGTATACGTGAAAGACCAGCAAATGAACAACAACTCATTCTTCAAAGCTGCAGAGCTACAAGCCTGTAAAGGCAAAGATTGGGCATGTGACTCGTCAAGGCAGTGAGGGGTAGTGGTGCTGGGAGAGAGTTTAGGGCATTGGGAAGTGGGAGATCGTGAAGACAGAATGTGCATGTAGTAGTACACTGTCAGGGTTTTCCTGTCCTTGTGGTAGGAACTCATTACTCTCTCATAGAACATCACAGTACAGGCACAGGCCTTTCGGCCAACAATGTTGTGCCAACCTGTGGAACCAATCTGAAGCCCATCCTCATCCATATGCCTATCCAATGGCCATTTAAATGCCCTTAAAGTTGGCAAGTCTACTACTGTTGCAGGCAGTGCATTCCACACCCCACCTACTCTCTGAGTACAAAAACTACCTCTGACATCTGTCCTAAATCTATCACCCTTCAATTTAAAGCTATCACCATCACCATCCGAGGAAAAAGGCTCTCACTGTCCACTCGAGCTAACCCTTGAATTATCTTATATATCTCAATTAAGTTGCCTCTCAGCCTTTTTCTCTCTAACGAAAACAGCCTCAAGTCCCTCAGCCTTTCCTCATAAGACCTTCTCTCCATACCAGGCAACATGTTAGTAAATCTCCTCTGAACTCTTTTCAAAGCTTCCACATCCTTCCTACATTGTGGTGACCAGAACTGTATGCAATACTCCAAATATGCCCACACCAGAGCTTTATACAGCTGCAGCATGTTTTCATGGTTCCGAAACTCAATCCCTCTACCAATAAAAGCTAACACACCGTATGCCTTCTTAACAACCCTATCAGCCTGGGAGACAACTTTCAAGGATCTATGTACCTGGACACCGAGATCTCTCTGCTCATCTACATGACCAAGAATCTTACCATTATCCCAGTACTCTTTATTCCTCTTGCTCCTTCCAAAATGAGTCACCTCGCACTTTTCTACATTAAACTCCATTTGCTACCTGTCAGCCCAGTTCTGCAGGTTATCGATGTCTCCCTGTAACCTACAACATCCTTCGTCATTATCCACAACTCTACCGACCTTCATGTCATCCGTAAATTTACTAACCAGTCCTTGTATGCCTTCATCCAGTCATTTATATAAACAACAAGCAACAGTGGACCCAAAACAGATCCTTGCGGTACCCCAGTAGTAACTGAACTCCAAGATGAATATTTCCCATCAACCACCACCCTCTGTCATCTTTCAGCCAGCCAATTTCTGATCCAAACCATTAAATCACCCTCAATCCATACCTCCGTAATTTGTGCAATAGTCTATCATGGTGAACCTTATCAAACGCCTTACCAAAATCCATATACACCACATCAACCACTTTACCCTCATCCATCCATTTGGTCATCATCTCAAAGAACTCAATAAGGATTGTGAGGCACGACCTACCCTTCACAAAATTGTGTTGACTATGCCTCATCATCTCAAGGGCGTCATATTCAGATGCAAGTCCTGAGTGTGGCACGAGAGAGAAAGGATGTTGGCAATGGGACATGGAGAATAATGACCATTGGATGGGCATTGGTTGGTGGTGGCACCCAAAGGCCCTTCCTGCCTTCATTTTTGGAGGGTTCCCCTTCATGGTGTTCTAATCGGTACAATCAACATGAAATCTTCAACAACTTACCTGCCCTATAAACTTTGCCTGAAAAGAAAACAGAAATTGCTGGAGAAACTCAGTAGGTCTGGCAGTATCTGAGGAGAGAAAACAGAGTTTACATTTTGAGTCAAGTGACACTTCTTCAGTTCTGAAGGAGGTTACCAGACCTGAAACATTGATTCTGCTTTTTTTCCATAGATGCTGCCATGCCCACTGAGTTTCTCCAGTAATTACTATTTCTGTTTTTGTTTCAGATTTCCAGCATCCAGAGTTCTTTGGATTAAACAATGTCCATTGATGCCCAGTCTCAAATAGTGACATCATGGACAATGCGTAAACAGGAATCTGGAATTATGAGGCAGCTGCCATCTTGCATGCAGATGGAAGCCAACATTGGCATCGTTTCATGAGGAATACCGTGTGTCACGCAATCAGAGAGCTGGAGACTATATCACGGGGAGAAGGCTCAATATCAGGCACCCAGGAAATGGGAACCACTGCTTTGCAGGTGGTGCACAACTCTTTGATGGATCAGGAAGACTACTAAGGAGAAAATGGCATCGCAAAGCAGGAGATTAATCACCACAGCAGAATGGGTTGGTGACAGGACTTCAGGGCAGTTTGGGTTTGAGGCTGAAGGAGATGCAGCTTTCACAGCAGACAGACTGAGCAGCAGTCACAGACATGAGACAGTTGCAGTAGGGAGACATTTACAAGGACAGCAGAACTGCATTGCACAAGCAGAGGGTCACACCATGAGGAATGGAGGAGTAAGGAATGGGGAACAGACGACAATGGTGTCCAAAGGGGCATCAAGAGGGGATTCATGGATATTGTGTACAGAGACCAGGAGACAACATGTACGGAGACCAGGAGACATGTACAGAGTCCAGGAGACAACATGTGCATAGAGACCAGGAGACAATGTGCACAGAGTGTAGGAAACAACATACCAGAGTCGAGGTGACAACTTGCAAGGCACCAAGGGACAACAGGCACAAAGGCCAAGAGACGACATGCAGAGACTAGGAGACAATGTTGACAGAGACCAAGGGACTACATACACTGAGACCAGGAGACAGCGTGCACTGAGACCAAGAGACAAAATACACTGAGACCAGGAGACAATATGCACTGAGACCAGGAGACAGCATGCACTGAGACAGCAGACAGCGTACACTCAGACCAGGAGACAATATGCACTGAGACCAGGAGACAATATGCACTGAGACCAGGAGACATCGTGCACTGAGACCAAGAGACAGCGTACACTGCGACCAGGAAACGATATGCACAGAGACCAGGAGACAGCGTGCACTGAGACCAGGAGACAATATGCACTGAGACCAGGAGACATCGTGCACTGAGCCCAGGAGACAGCGTGCACTGAGACCAGGAGACAGCGTGCACTGAGACCAGGAGACAGCGTGCACTGAGACCAAGAGACAGCGTACACTGAGACCAGGAAATGATATGCACAGAGACCAGGAGACAGCGTGCACTGAGACCAGGAGACAAAATGCACTGAGACCAGGAGTCAATATGCACTGAGACCAGGAGAAAATATGCACTGAGACCAGGAGACAATATGCACTGAGACCAGGAGAAAATATGCACTGAGACCAGGAGAACATATGCACTGAGACCAGGAGACAGCATGCACTGAGACCAAGGGACGACATACACTGAGACCAGGAGACAGCGTGCACTGAGACCAAGAGACAGCGTACACTGAGACCACGAAATGATATGCACAGAGACCAGGAGACAGCGTGCACTGAGACCAGGAGACAAAATGCACTGAGACCAGGAGACAATATGCACTGAGACCAGGAGACAGCATGCACTGAGACCAGGAGACAGCGTACACTGAGACCTGGAGACAATATGCACTGAGACCAGGAGACAATATGCACTGAGACCAGGAGACATCGTGCACTGAGACCAGGAGACAGCATGCACTGAGACCAGGAGACAGCGTACACTGAGACCAGGAGACAGCGTGCACTGAGACCAGGAGACAGCGTACACTGAGACCTGGAGACAATATGCACTGAGACCAGGAGACAATATGCACTGAGACCAGGAGACATCGCGCACTGAGACCAAGAGACAGCGTACACTGCGACCAGGAAACGATATGCACAGAGACCAGGAGACAATATGCACTGAGACCAGGAGACATCGTGCACTGAGACCAAGAGACAGCGTACACTGCGACCAGGAAACGATATGCACAGAGACCAGGAGACAGCGTGCACTGAGACCAGGAGACAATATGCACTGAGACCAGGAGACATCGTGCACTGAGCCCAGGAGACAGCGTGCACTGAGACCAGGAGACAGCGTGCACTGAGACCAGGAGACAGCGTGCACTGAGACGAGGAGACAGCGTGCACTGAGACCAAGAGACAGCGTACACTGAGACCAGGAAATGATATGCACAGAGACCAGGAGATAGCGTGCACTGAGACCAGGAGACAAAATGCACTGAGACCAGGAGACAATATGCACTGAGACCAGGAGAAAATATGCACTGAGACCAGGAGACAATATGCACTGAGACCAGGAGAAAATATGCACTGAGACCAGGAGAAAATATGCACTGAGACCAGGAGACAATATGCACTGAGACCAAGGGACGACATACACTGAGACCAGGAGAAAATATGCACTGAGACCAGGAGACAGCGTGCACTGAGACCAAGAGACAGCGTACACTGAGACCAGGAAATGATATGCACAGAGACCAGGAGACAGCGTGCACTGAGACCAGGAGACAAAATGCACTGAGACCAGGAGACAATATGCACTGAGACCAGGAGACAGCATGCACTGAGACAGCAGACAGCGTACACTCAGACCAGGAGACAATATGCACTGAGACCAGGAGACAATATGCACTGAGACCAGAAGACATCGTGCACTGAGACCAGGAGATAGCGTACACTGAGACCAGGAGACAGCGTGCACTGAGACCAGGAGATAGCGTACACTGAGACCTGGAGACAATATGCACTGAGACCAGGAGACAATATGCACTGAGACCAGGAGACATCGTGCACTGAGACCAAGAGACAGCGTACACTGCGACCAGGAAACGATATGCACAGAGACCAGGAGACAGCGTGCACTGAGACCAGGAGACAATATGCACTGAGACCAGGAGACATCGTGCACTGAGCCCAGGAGACAGCGTGCACTGAGACCAGGAGACAGCGTGCACTGAGACTAGGAGACAGCGTGCACTGAGACGAGGAGACAGCGTGCACTGAGACCAGGAGACAGCGTACACTGAGACCAGGAGACAGCGTACACTGAGACCAGGAGACAATATGCACTGAGACCAGGAGACAATATGCACTGAGACCAGGAGACAGCGTGCACTGAGACCAGGAGACAGCGTATACTGAGACCAGGAGAAAATATGCACTGAGACCAGGAGACAATATGCACTGAGACCAGGAGAAAATATGCACTGAGACCAGGAGACAGCGTGCACTGAGACCAGGAGACAATATGCACTGAGACCCGGAGACAGCGTGCACTGAGACCAGGAGACAATATGCACTGAGACCAGGAGACATCGTGCACTGAGACCAGGAGACAGCGTGCACTGAGACCAGGAGACAGCGTGCACTGAGACCAGGAGACAGCGTGCACTGAGACCAGGAGACAGCGTACACTGAGACCAGGAGACAGGGTACACTGAGACCAGGAGACAACATGCACTGAGACCAGGAGAAAACATGCATTGAGACCAGGAGAAAATATGCACTGAGACCAGGAGACAATATGCACTGAGACCAGGAGACAGCGTACACTGAGACCAGGAGAAAATATGCACTGAGACCAGGAGACAATATGCACTGAGACCAGGAGAAAACATGCACTGAGACCAGGAGAAAATATGCACTGAGACCAGGAGACAATATGCACTGAGACCAGGAGACAATATGCACTGAGACCAGGAGACAGCGTGCACTGAGACCAGGAGACAGCGTACACTGAGACCAGGAGACAATATGCACTGAGACCAGGAGACATCGTGCACTGAGACCAGGAAACAGCGTGCACTGAGACAGGAGACAACGTGCACTAAGACCAGCAGACAACGTGCACGGAGACCAGGAGACAACGTGCACTGAGATCAGGAGACAATATGCACTGAGACCTGGAGACAACGTGCACTGAGACAGGAGACAACGTGCACTAAGACCAGCAGACAACGTGCACGGAGACCAGGAGACAACGTGCACTGAGATCAGGAGACAATATGCACTGAGACCAGGAGACAACGTGCACTGAGACCAGGAGACAGCGTGCACTGAGACAGGAGACAATATGCACTGAGACCAGGAGACAACGTGCACTGAGACCAGGAGACAACGTGCACTGAGACCAGGAGACAATATGCACAGAGACAGGAGACAACGTGCACTGAGACAGGAGACAACGTGCACTGAGACCAGGAGACATCGTGCACTGAGACCAGGAGACAGCGTGCACTGAGACGAGGAGACAGCGTGCACTGAGACCAAGAGACAGCGTACACTGAGACCAGGAAATGATATGCACAGAGACCAGGAGATAGCGTGCACTGAGACCAGGAGACAAAATGCACTGAGACCAGGAGACAATATGCACTGAGACCAGGAGAAAATATGCACTGAGACCAGGAGACAATATGCACTGAGACCAGGAGAAAATATGCACTGAGACCAGGAGACAATATGCACTGAGACCAAGGGACGACATACACTGAGACCAGGAGAAAATATGCACTGAGACCAGGAGACAGCGTGCACTGAGACCAAGAGACAGCGTACACTGAGACCAGGAAATGATATGCACAGAGACCAGGAGACAGCGTGCACTGAGACCAGGAGACAAAATGCACTGAGACCAGGAGACAATATGCACTGAGACCAGGAGACAGCATGCACTGAGACAGCAGACAGCGTACACTCAGACCAGGAGACAATATGCACTGAGACCAGGAGACAATATGCACTGAGACCAGAAGACATCGTGCACTGAGACCAGGAGATAGCGTACACTGAGACCAGGAGACAGCGTGCACTGAGACCAGGAGATAGCGTACACTGAGACCTGGAGACAATATGCACTGAGACCAGGAGACAATATGCACTGAGACCAGGAGACATCGTGCACTGAGACCAAGAGACAGCGTACACTGCGACCAGGAAACGATATGCACAGAGACCAGGAGACAGCGTGCACTGAGACCAGGAGACAATATGCACTGAGACCAGGAGACATCGTGCACTGAGCCCAGGAGACAGCGTGCACTGAGACCAGGAGACAGCGTGCACTGAGACTAGGAGACAGCGTGCACTGAGACGAGGAGACAGCGTGCACTGAGACCAGGAGACAGCGTACACTGAAACCAGGAGACAGCGTACACTGAGACCAGGAGACAATATGCACTGAGACCAGGAGACAATATGCACTGAGACCAGGAGACAGCGTGCACTGAGACCAGGAGACAGCGTACACTGAGACCAGGAGACAATATGCACTGAGACCAGGAGACATCGTGCACTGAGACCAGGAGACAGCGTGCACTGAGACAGGAGACAACGTGCACTAAGACCAGCAGACAACGTGCACGGAGACCAGGAGACAGCGTGCACTGAGACCAGGAGACAATATGCACTGAGACCAGGAGACATCGTGCACGGAGACCAGGAGACAGCGTGGACTGAGACCAGGAGACAATATTCACTGAGACCTGGAGACAATATGCACTGAGACCAGGATACAATATGCACTGAGACCAGGAGACAACGTGCACTGAGACCAGGAGACAACGTGCACTGAGACCAGGAGACAGCGTACACTGAGACCAGGAGACAGCGTGCACTGAGACCAGGAGACAATATGTACTGAGACCAGGAGACAACGTGCACTGAGACCAGGAGACAGCGTACACTGAGACAGGAGACAATATGCACTGAGACCAGGAGACAGCGTACACTGACACCAGGAGACAGCGTGCACTGAGACCAGGAGACAGCGTGCACTGAGACAGGAGACAATATGCACTGAGACCAGGAGACAGCGTACACTGACACCAGGAGACAATATGCACTGAGACCAGGAGACAGCGTACACTGAGACCAGGAGACAGCGTACACTGAGACCAGGAGACAGCGTGCACTGAGACCAGGAGACAGCGTACACTGAGACAGGAGACAATATGCACTGAGACAGGAGACAGCGTACACTGAGACCAGGAGACAGCGTGCACTGAGACCAGGAGACAGCGTACACTGACACCAGGAGACAGCGTGCACTGAGACCAGGAGACAGCGTACACTGAGACAGGAGACAATATGCACTGACACCAGGAGACAGCGTACACTGACACCAGGAGACAGCGTACACTGACACCAGGAGACAGCGTGCACTGAGACCAGGAGACAGCGTGCACTGAGACAGGAGACAATATGCACTGAGACCAGGAGACAGCGTACACTGAGACCAGGAGACAGCGGACACTGAGACCAGGAGACAATATGCACTGAGACCAGGAGACAATATGCACTGAGACCAGGAGACAGCGTATACTGAGACCAGGAGAAAATATGCACTGAGACCAGGAGAAAATATGCACTGAGACCAGGAGACAATATGCACTGAGACCAGGAGACAATATGCACTGAGACCAGGAGACAATATGCACTGAGACCAGGAGACAGCGTGCACTGACACCAGGAGACAGCGTACACTGAGACCAGGAGACAACATGCACTGAGACCAGGAGAAAATATGCATTGAGACCAGGAGACAATATGCACTGAGACCAGGAGACAATATGCACTGAGACCAGGAGACAGCGTACACTGAGACCAGGAGAAAATATGCACTGAGACCAGGAGACAATATGCACTGAGACCAGGAGAAAACATGCACTGAGACCAGGAGAAAATATGCACTGAGACCAGGAGACAATATGCACTGAGACCAGGAGACAGCGTGCACTGACACCAGGAGACAGCGTATACTGAGTCCAGGAGACAATATGCACTGAGACCAGGAGACAATATGCACTGAGACCAGGAGACAGTGTACACTGAGACCAGGAGACAGCGTACACTGAGACAGAGACAATATGCACTGAGACCAGGAGACAGTGTGCACTGACACCAGGAGACAGCGAACACTGAGACCAGGAGAAAATATGCACTGAGACCAGGAGACAGCGTGCACTGAGACCAGGTGACAATATGCATTGAAAACTAGGAGACAGCGTGCACTGAGACCAGGAGACAATATGCACTGAGACGAAAAGGCAGCGTACACTGAGACAGGAGACAATATGCATTGAGACCAGGAGACAGCGTGGACTGAGACCAGGTGACAATATGCACTGAGACTAGGAGACAGCGTGCACTTCGACCAGGAGACAATATGCACTGAGACGAGAAGGCAGCATACACTGAAACAGGAGACAATATGCACTGAGACCAGGAGACAATATGCACTGAGACCAGGAGACAGCGTGCACTGAGACCAGGAGACAATATGCACTGAGACCAGGAGAAAATATGCACTGAGACCAGGAGAAAATGTGCACTGAGACCAGGAGAAAATATGCACTGAGACCAGGAGACAATATGCACTGAGACCAGGAGACAATATGCACTGAGACCAGGAGACAGCGTGCACTGAGACCAGGAGACAGCGTACACTGAGACCAGGAGACAATATGCACTGAGACCAGGAGACAATATGCACTGAGACCAGGAGACATCGTGCACTGAGACCAGGAGACAGCTTGCACTGAGACCAGGAGACAGCGTACACTGAGACCTGGAGACAATATGCACTGAGACCAGGAGACAATATGCACTGAGACCAGGAGACAATATGCACTGAGACCAGGAGAAAATATGCACTGAGACCAGGAGAAAATGTGCACTGAGACCAGGAGAAAGTATGCACTGAGACCAGGAGACAATATGCACTGAGACCAGGAGACAATATGCACTGAGACCAGGAGACAGCGTGCACTGAGACCAGGAGACAGCGTACACTGAGACCAGGAGACAATATGCACTGAGACCAGGAGACAATATGCACTGAGACCAGGAGACATCGTGCACTGAGACCAGGAGACAGCGTGCACTGAGACCAGGAGACAGCTTGCACTGAGACCAGGAGACAGCGTACACTGAGACCTGGAGACAATATGCACTGAGACCAGGAGACAATATGCACTGAGACCAGGAGACATCGTGCACTGAGACCAGGAGACAATATGCACTGAGACCAGTAGAAAATATGCACTGAGACCAGGAGAAAATGTGCACTGAGACCAGGAGAAAATATGCACTGAGACCAGGAGACAATATGCACTGAGACCAGGAGACAATGTGCACTGAGACCAGGAGACAGCGTGCACTGAGACCAGGAGACAGCGTACACTGAGACCAGGAGACAATATGCACTGAGACCAGGAGATAATATGCACTGAGACCAGGAGATAATATGCACTGAGACCAGGAGACATCGTGCACTGAGACCAAGAGACAGCGTACACTGCGACCAGGAAACGATATGCAAAGAGACCAGGAGACAGCGTGCACTGAGACCAGGAGACAGCGTGCACTGAGACCAGTGCATATTGTCTCCTGGTCTCAGTGCATATTGTCTCCAGGTCTCAGACCAGGAGACATCATGCACTGAGTCCAGGAGACAGCGTGCACTGAGACCAGGAGACAGCGTGCACTGAGACCAGGAGACAGCGTGCACTGAGACGAGGAGACAGCGTGCACTGAGACCAGGAGACAGCATACACTGAGACCAGGAGACAGCGTACACTGAGACCAGGAGACAATATGCACTGAGACCAGGAGACAATATGCACTGAGACCAGGAGACAGCGTATACTGAGACCAGGAGAAAATATGCACTGAGACCAGGAGACAATATGCACTGAGACCAGGAGAAAATATGCACTGAGACCAGGAGACAGCGTGCACTCAGACCAGGAGACAATATGCACTGAGACCAGGAGACAGCGTGCACTGAGACCAGGAGACAATATCCACTGAGACCAGGAGACATCGTGCACTGAGACCAGGAGACAGCGTGCACTGAGACCAGGAGACAGCGTGCACTGAGACGAGGAGACAGCGTGCACTGAGACCAGGAGACAGCGTATACTGAGACCAGGAGACAGGGTACACTGAGACCAGGAGACAACATGCACTGAGACCAGGAGAAAATATGCATTGAGACCAGGAGACAATATGCACTGAGACCAGGAGACAATATGCACTGAGACCAGGAGACAGCGTACACTGAGACCAGGAGAAAATATGCACTGAGACCAGGAGACAATATGCACTGAGACCAGGAGAAAACATGCACTGAGACCAGGAGAAAATATGCACTGAGACCAGGAGACAATATGCACTGAGACCAGGAGACAATATGCACTGAGACCAGGAGACAGCGTGCACTGACACCAGGAGACAGCGTACACTGAGTCCAGGAGACAATATGCACTGAGACCAGGAGACAGTGTACACTGAGACCAGGAGACAGCACGCACTGAAACCAGGAGACAGCGAACACTGAGACCAGGAGAAAATATGCACTGAGACCAGGTGACAATATGCACTGAAAACGAGGAGACAGCGTGCACTGAGACCAGGAGACAATATGCACTGAGACGAGAAGGCAGCATACACTGAAACAGGAGACAATATGCACTGAGACCAGGAGACAATATGCATTGAGACCAGGAGACAGCGTGGACTGAGACCAGGAGACAATATGCACTGAGACTAGGAGACAGCGTGCACTTCGACCAGGAGACAATATGCACTGAGACGAGAAGGCAGCATACACTGAAACAGGAGACAATATGCACTGAGACCAGGAGACAATATGCACTGAGACCAGGAGTCAGCGTGCACTGAGACCAGGAGAAAATATGCACTGAGACCAGGAGAAAATGTGCACTGAGACCAGGAGAAAATATGCACTGAGACCAGGAGACAATATGCACTGAGACCAGGAGACAATATGCACTGAGACCAGGAGACAGCGTGCACTGAGACCAGGAGACAGCGTACACTGAGACCAGGAGACAATATGCACTGAGACCAGGAGACAATATGCACTGAGACCAGGAGACATCGTGCACTGAGACCAGGAGACAGCTTGCACTGAGACCAGGAGACACTGTGCACTGACACCAGGAGACAATATGCACTGAGATCAGGAGTCAGCATGCATTGAGACCAGGAGACAGCGTGCACTGAGACCAGGAGACAGGGTGCAGTGAGACCAGGAGACAGCATGCACTGAGACAGGAGACAATATGCGCTGAGACCAGGAGACAATTTACACTTACACCAGGAGACTGCGTGCACTGAGACCAGAAGAAAATATGCACTGAGACCAGGAGACAGCGTGTATTGAGACCAGGAGTCAATATGCACTTAGACCAGGAGATAGCGTACACTGAGACCTGGAGATAGCGTACACTGAGACCTGGAGACAATAAGCACTGAGACCAGGAGACAGTGTACACTGAGACCAGGAGACAACGTGCACTGAGACCAGGAGACAGCGTGCACTGAGACCAGGAGCCAATATGCACTGAGACCAGGAGACAATATGCACTGAGACGAGGACACAGCGTGCACTGAGACAGAAGACAGCATGCACTGAGACCAGGAGATAACGTGCACTGAGGCCAGGAGACAATATGCACTGAGACAGGAGACAACATGCACCCACACCAGGAGACAATATGCACTGAGACCAGGAGACAGCATGCACTGAGACCAGGAGACAGCATGCACTGAGACCAGGAGACAGCGTGCACTGAGACCAGGAGACAATATGCACTGAGACAGGAGACAACGTGCACTAAGACCAGCAGACAACGTGCACGGAGACCAGGAGACAGTGTGCACTGAGACCAGGAGACAATATGCATTGAGACCAGGAGACAGCGTGCACTGAGACGAGGGGACAGCATACACTTTAGACCAGGTGACAGTGTGCACTGAGACCTGGAGACAATATGCACTGAGACCAGGAGACAGCGTGCACTGAGACCAGGAGATAATATGCACTGAGACCAGGAGACAGCGTACACTGAGACCAGAAGACAAAGTACACTGAGACCAGGAGACAGCATGCACTTCTACCAGGAGACAGCGTGCAATGGGAACAGGAGACAACGTGCACTGAGACTAGGAGACAATATGCACTGAGACCAGGAGACAGCGTGAACTGAGACCAGGAGACAGCGTGCACTGAGACCAGGAGACAGCGTGCACTGAGACCAGGAGACAGCGTGCACTGAGACCAGGAGACAGCGTGAACTGAGACCAGGAGACAATGTGCACTGAGACCAGGAGACAGCGTGCACTGAGACCAGGAGACAGCGTGCACTGAGACCAGGAGACAGCGTGCACTGAGACCAGGAGACAGCGTGCACTGAGACCAGGAGACAGCGTGCACTGAGACCAGGAGACAGCGTGCACTGAGACAGGAGACAGCGTGCACTGAGACAGGAGACAGTGTGCACTGAGACAGGAGACAGCATACACTGAGACCAGAAGACAATATTCACTGAGACCTGGAGACAATATGCACTGAGACCAGGATACAATATGTACTGAGACCAGGAAACAATATGCACTGAGACCAGGAGACAGGATGCACTGAGACCAGGAGATAGCGTGCACTGAGACCAGGAGACAGGATGCACTGAAACCAGGAGACAGCGTGCACTGAGACCAGGAGACAATATGCACTGAGACCAGGAGACAGCGTGCATTAAGACCAGGAGACAGGGTGCACTGAGACCAGGAGTCAGCGTACACTGAGACCAGAGATAGCGTGCTCTGAGACCAAGAGAGAGTGTGCACTGAGACCAGATGACAGCGTGCACTGAGACCAGGAGACAATATGAACTGAGACGAGAAGGCAGCGTACACTGAGACAGGAGACAATGTGCATTGAGACCAGGAGACAATATGCATACACTTGAGTCCAGGTGACAGCGTACACTGAGACCAGGAGACAGCGTACACTGAGACCAGGAGACAAAGTAGGCTGAGACCAGGAGACAGCATGCACTTCTACCAGGAGACAGCGTGCACTGGGAACAGGAGACAATATGCACTGACACCAGGAGACAGCTGGACGGAGACCAGGAGACAATGTGCACTGAGACCAGGAGACAGTGTGCACTGAGACCAGGAGACAGCGTGCACTGAGACCAGGAGACAGCGTGCACTGAGACCAGGAGACAGCGTGCACTGAGACCAGGAGACAGCGTGCACTGAGACAGGAGACAGCGTGCACTGAGACAGGAGACAGTGTGCACTGAGACAGGAGACAGCATACACTGAGACCAGAAGACAATATTCACTGAGACCTGGAGACAATATGCACTGAGACCAGGATACAATATGTACTGAGACCAGGAAACAATATGCACTGAGACCAGGAGACAGGATGCACTGAGACCAGGAGATAGCGTGCACTGAGACCAGGAGACAGGATGCACTGAAACCAGGAGACAGCGTGCACTGAGACCAGGAGACAATATGCACTGAGACCAGGAGACAGCGTGCATTAAGACCAGGAGACAGGGTACACTGAGACCAGGAGTCAGCGTACACTGAGACCAGAGATAGCGTGCTCTGAGACCAAGAGAGAGTGTGCACTGAGACCAGATGACAGTGTGCACTGAGACCAGGAGACAATATGAACTGAGACGAGAAGGCAGCGTACACTGAGACAGGAGACAATGTGCATTGAGACCAGGAGACAATATGCATACACTTGAGTCCAGGTGACAGCGTACACTGAGACCAGGAGACAGCGTACACTGAGACCAGGAGACAAAGTAGGCTGAGACCAGGAGACAGCATGCACTTCTACCAGGAGACAGCGTGCACTGGGAACAGGAGACAATATGCACTGACACCAGGAGACAGCTGGACGGAGACCAGGAGACAATGTGCACTGAGACCAGGAGACAGTGTGCACTGAGACCAGGAGACAGCGTGCACTGAGACCAGGAGACAGCGTGCACTGAGACCAGGAGACAATATGCACTGAGACGAAAAGGCAGCGTACACTGAGACAGGAGACAATATGCACTGAGACCAGGAGACAGCGTGCACTGAGACCAGGAGAAAATATGCACTGAGACCAGGAGACAATATGCACTGAGACCAGGAGTCAATATGCACTGAGACTAGGAGACAGCGTGCACTGAGACCAGGAGACAATATGCACTGAGACGAAAAGGCAGCGTACACTGAGACAGGAGACAATATGCACTGAGACCAGGAGACAATATGCATTGAGACCAGGAGACAGCGTGCACTGAGACCAGGTGACAATATGCACTGAGACCAGGATACAGCGTGCACTGAGACCAGGAGAAAATATGCACTGAGACCAGGAGACAATATGCACTGAGACCAGGAGACAATATGCACTGAGACCAGGAGACAATATGCACTGAGACCAGGAGAGAGCGTGCACTGAGACCAGGAGACAGCGTGCACTGAGACCAGGAGACACCATGCACTGACACCAGGACATAATATGCACTGAGACCAGGAGTCAGCATGCATTGAGACCAGGAGACAGCGTGCACTGAGACCAGGAGACAGCGTGCACTGAGACCAGGAGACAGGGTGCAGTGAGACCAGGAGACAGCGTGCACTGAGACCAGGAGACAGCGAGCACTGAGACCAGGAGACAGGGTGCAGTGAGACCAGGAGACAGCGTGCACTGAGACAGGAGACAATAAGCACTGAGACCAGGAGACAATATGCACTGAGACCAGGAGACAGTGTGCACTGAGACCAGGAGACAGGGTGCAGTGAGACCAGGAGACAGCGTGCACTGAGACCAGGAGACAGCGTGCACTGAGACCAGGAGACAGGGTGCACTGAGACAGGAGACAGCGTGCACTGAGACAGGAGACAGTGTGCACTGAGACAGGAGACAGCATACACTGAGACCAGAAGACAATATTCACTGAGACCTGGAGACAATATGCACTGAGACCAGGAGACAATATGCACTGAGACCAGGAGACAGCGTGCACTGAGACCAGGAGACAGCGTGCACTGAGACCAGGAGACACCATGCACTGACACCAGGACACAATATGCACTGAGACCAGGAGTCAGCATGCATTGAGACCAGGAGACAGCGTGCACTGAGACCAGGAGACAGCGTGCACTGAGACCAGGAGACAGGGTGCAGTGAGACCAGGAGACAGCGTGCACTGAGACCAGGAGACAGCGAGCACTGAGACCAGGAGACAGGGTGCAGTGAGACCAGGAGACAGCGTGCACTGAGACAGGAGACAATAAGCACTGAGACCAGGAGACAATATGCACTGACACCAGGAGACAGTGTGCACCGAGACCAGGAGACAGCGTACACTGAGACCAGGAGACAATATGCACTGAGACCAGGAGACAGCGTGCACTGAGACCAGGAGAAAATATGCACTGAGACCAGGAGACAACATGCACTGAGACCAGGAGACAACATGCACTGAGACCAGGAGACAGCATGCACTGAGACCAGGTGACAATATGCACTGAGACCAGGAGACAATATGCACTGAGACGAGAAGGCAGCATACACTGAGACAGGAGACAATATGCACTGAGACCAGGAGACAATATGCACTGAGACCAGGAGACAGCGTGCACTGAGACCAGGAGACAATATGCACTGAGACCAGGAGACAATATGCACTGAGACCAGGAGACATCGTGCACTGAGACCAGGAGACAGCGTGCACTTCGACCAGGAGACAATATGCACTGAGACGAGAAGGCAGCATACACTGAGACACGAGACAATAAGCACTGAGACCAGGAGACAATATGCATTGAGACCAGGAGACAGCGTGCACTGAGACCAGGTGACAATATGCACTGAGACCAGGAGGCAACATGCACTGAGACCAGGAGACAGCGTGCACTGTGACCAGGAGACAGCGTACACTGAGACCAGGAGACAATATGCACTGAGACCAGGAGACAATATGCACTGAGACCAGGAGACATCGTGCACTGAGACCAGGAGACAGCTTGCACTGAGACCAGGAGACACCGTGCACTGACACCAGGAGACAATATGCATTGAGACCAGGAGACAGCGTGCACTGAGACCAGGAGACAGCGTACACTGAGACCAGGAGACTGCGTTCACTGAGACCAGGAGACAATATGCACTGAGACCAGAAGAAAATATGCACTGAGACGAGAAGCAGCATACACTGAGACAGGAGACAATATGCACTGCGACCAGGAGACAATATGCACTGAGACTCGGAGACAGCGTGCACTGAGACCAGGAGACAATATGCATTGAGACCAGGAGACAGCGTGCACTGAGACCAGGTGACAATATGCACTGAGACCAGGAGGCAACATGCACTGAGACCAGGAGACAGCGTGCACTGAGACCAGCAGACAATATGCACTATGACCAGGAGAAAATATGCACTGAGACCAGGAGAAAATGTGCACTGAGACCAGGAGACAATATGCACTGAGACCAGGAGACAATATGCACTGAGACCAGGAGACAGCGTGCACTGTGACCAGGAGACAGCGTGCACTGAGACCAGGAGACAATATGCACTGAGACCAGGAGACAATATGCACTGAGACCAGGAGACATCGTGCACTGAGACCAGGAGACAATATGCACTGAGACCAGGGGTCAGCATGCATTGAGACCAGGAGACAGCGTGCACTGAGACCAGGAGAAAGCGTGCACTGAGACAGGAGACAGCGTGCACTGAGAGCAGGAGACAGCGTGCACTGAGACCAGGAGACAGCGTGCACTGAGACCAGGAGACAATATGCACTGAGACCAGGAGACAATATGCATTGAGACCAGGAGACAGCGTGCACAGAGACCAGCAGACAATATGCACTAAGACCAGGAGAAAATATGCACTGAGACCAGGAGAAAATATGCACTGAGACCAGGAGACAATATGCACTGAGACCAGGAGACAATATGCATTGAGACCAGGAGACAGCGTGCACTGAGACCAGCAGACAATATGCACTAAGACCAGGAGAAAATATGCACTGAGACCAGGAGAAAATATGCACTGAGACCAGGAGACAATATGCACTGAGACCAGGAGACAGCGTGCACTGTGACCAGGAGACAATATGCATTGAGACCAGGAGACAGCGTGCACTGAGACCAGCAGACAATATGCACTAAGACCAGGAGAAAATATGCACTGAGACCAGGAGAAAATATGCACTGAGACCAGGAGACAATATGCACTGAGACCAGGAGACAATATGCATTGAGACCAGGAGACAGCGTGCACTGAGACCAGGAGAGAGCGTACACTGAGACCAGGAGACAATATGCACTGAGACCAGGAGACAATATGCACTGAGACCAGGAGACATCTTGCACTGAGACCAGGCGACACTGTGCACTGAGACCAGGAGACAGGGTGCAGTGAGACAGGAGACAATATGCGCTGAGACCAGGAGACAGCGTGCACTGACACCAGGAGACAACGTGCACTGAGACCAGGAGACAATATGCACTGAGACCAGGAGACAATAAGCACTGAGACCAGGAGACAATATGCACTGACACCAGGAGACATCGTGCACCGAGACCAGGAGACATCTTGCACTGAGACCAGGCGACACTGTGCACTGAGACCAGGAGACAGGGTGCAGTGAGACAGGAGACAATATGCGCTGAGACCAGGAGACAGCGTGCACTGACACCAGGAGACAACGTGCACTGAGACCAGGAGACAATATGCACTGAGACCAGGAGACAATAAGCACTGAGACCAGGAGACAATATGCACTGAGACCAGGAGACAGCGTGCACTGTGACCAGGAGACAGCGTACACTGAGACCAGGAGACAATATGCACTGAGACCAGGAGACATCGTGCACCGAGACCAGGAGACAGCGTACACTGAGACCAGGAGACAATATGTACTGAGACCAGAAGAAAATATGCACTGAGACCAGCAGACAGCGTGCACTGAGACCAGGAGACAGCGTGCACTGAGACCAGGAGACAACGTACACTGAGACCAAGAGACAGCCAGCACTGAGACCAGGAGACAATATGCACTTAGACCAGGTGACAATATGCACTGAGACCAGGAGACAGTGTGCAGTGAGACCAGGATACAGCGTACACTGAGACCAGGAGACAGCATACACTGAGACCAGGAGACAGCGTGCACTGAGACCAAGAGACAGCCAGCACTGAGACCAGGAGACAATATGCACTGAGACCAGGAGGCAATATGCACTAAGACCAGGAGAAAATATGCACTGAGACCAGGAGAAAATATGCACTGAGACCAGGAGACAATATGCACTGAGACCAGGAGACAGCGTGCACTGTGACCAGGAGACAGCGTACACTGAGACCAGGAGACAATATGCACTGAGACCAGGAGACATCGTGCACTGAGACCAGGAGACACCGTGCACTGACACCAGGAGACAATATGCACTGAGACCAGGAGTCAGCATGCATTGAGACCAGGAGACAGCATGCACTGAGACCAGGAGACAGGGTGCAGTGAGACCAGGAGACAGCGTGCACTGAGACAGGAGACAGCGTAGACTGAGACCAGGAGACAGCGTACACTGAGACCAGGAGACAATATGCACTGAGACCAGGAGACATCGTGCACTGAGACCAGGAGACATCTTGCACTGACACCAGGAGACAATATGCACTGAGACCAGGAGACAGCGTGCACTGAGACCAGGAGACTGCACGCACTGATACCAGGAGACAGCGAACACTGAGACCAGGTGACAACGTACACTGAGACCAGGAGACAATATGCACTGAGACCAGGAGAAAATATGCACTTAGACCAGGAGACAGCTTGCACAGAGACCAGGAGACAGCATGCACTGAGACCAGGTGACAATATGCACTGAGACCAGGAGACAGTGTGCAGTGAGACCAGGATACAGCGTACACTGAGACCAGGAGACAGCATACACTGAGACCAGGAGACAGCGTGCACTGAGACCAAGAGACAGCCAGCACTGAGACCAGGAGACAATATGCACTGAGACCAGGAGACAATATGCACTGAGACCAGGAGACAATATGCACTGAGACCAGGAGACAGCATGCACTGAGACCAGGAGACAATATGCATTGAGACCAGGAAAAAGCGTGCACTGAGACCAGGGGACAGCATACACTTGAGACCAGGAGACAGCGTGCACTGAGACCAGGAGACAATATGCACTGAGACCAGGAGACAGCGTGCACTGAGACTAGGAGACAATATGCACTGAGACCAGGAGACAATATGCACTGAGACCAGGAGACAGCGTGCACTGAGACTAGGAGACAATATGCACTGAGAGCAGGAGACAGCGTACACTGAGACCAGGAGACAAAGTACACTGTGACCAGGAGACAATATGCACTGAGACAGGAGACAACGTGCATGGAGACCAGGAGACAATATGCACTGAGACCAGGAGACATCGTGCACTGAGACCAGGAGACATCTTGCACTGAGACCAGGAGACACCGTGCACTGACACCAGGAGACAATATGCACTGAGACCAGGAGTCAGCATGCATTGAGACCAGGAGACAGCGTGCACTGAGACCAGGAGACAGGGTGCAGTGAGACCAGGAGACAGCGTGCACTGAGACCAGGAGACAATATGCACTGAGACCAGGAGACAATATGCACTGAGACCAGGAGACAGCGTGCACTGAGACCAGGAGACAATATGCACTGAGACCAGGAGACAGCGTGCACTGAGACTAGGAGACAATATGCACTGAGACCAGGAGACAGCGTGCACTGAGACCAGGAGACTGCATACACTGAGACCAGGAGACAGCGTGCACTGAGACCAGGAGACAGCGTACACTGAGACCAGGAGACAATATGCACTGAGACCAGGAGACAATGTGCACTGAGACCAGGTGACAATATGCACTGAGACCAGGTGACAATATGCACTGAGACCAGGAGACAATATGCACTGAGACAGGAGACAATATGCACTGAGACCAGGAGACAGCATGCACTGAGACCAGGAGACAATATGCACTGAGACGAGAAGGCAGCATACACTGAGACCAGGAGACAATATGCATTGAGACCAGGAAACAGCGTGCACTGAGACCAGGGGACAGCATACACTTGAGACCAGGTGACAGCGTGCACTGAGACCAAGAGACAGCGTGCACTGAGACAGGAGACAATATGCACTGAGACCAGGAGACAGCGTGCACTGAGACCAGGAGACAATATGCACTGAGACCAGGAGACAGCGTACACTGAGACCAGGAGACAAAGTACACTGTGACCAGGAGACAATATGCACTGAGACAGGAGACAACGTGCATGGAGACCAGGAGACAATATGCACTGAGACCAGGAGACATCGTGCACTGAGACCAGGAGACATCTTGCACTGAGACCAGGAGACACCGTGCACTGACACCAGGAGACAATATGCACTGAGACCAGGAGTCAGCATGCATTGAGACCAGGAGACAGCGTGCACTGAGACCAGGAGACAGGGTGCAGTGAGACCAGGAGACAGCGTGCACTGAGACCAGGAGACAGCGTGCACTGAGACAGGAGACAGCGTACACTGAGACCAGGAGACAGCGTACACTGAGACCAGGAGACAGCATGCACTTCTACCAGGAGACAGCGTGCACTGGGAACAGGAGACAACGTGCACTGAGACCAGGAGAAAGCATGCACTGAGACCAGGAGATAGCGTACACTGAGACCTGGAGACAATAAGCACTGAGACCAGGAGACAGTGTACACTGACACCAGGAGACAACGTGCACTGAGACCTGGAGACAGCGTGCACTGAGACCAGGAGCCAATATGCACTGAGACCAGGAGACGATATGCACTGAGACCAGGAGACAATATGCACTGAGACCAGGAGACAGCATACACTGAGACCAGGAGACAATATGCACTGAGACGAGAAGGCAGCATACACTGAGACAGGAGACAATAAGCACTGAGACCAGGAGACAATATGCATTGAGACGAGAAGGCAGCATACACTGAGACAGGAGAAAATATGCACTGAGACCAGGAGACAATATGCACTGAGACCAGGAGACAGCGTGCACTGAGACCAGGAGACAATATGCACTGAGACGAGAAGGCAGCATACACTGAGACAGGAGACAATAAGCACTGAGACCAGGAGACAATATGCATTGAGACCAGGAGACAGCGTGCACTGAGACCAGGTGACAATATGCACTGAGACCAGGAGGCAACATGCACTGAGACCAGGAGACAGCGTGCACTGTGACCAGGAGACAGCGTACACTGAGACCAGGAGACAATATGCACTGAGACCAGGAGGCAATATGCACTGAGACCAGGAGACATCGTGCACTGAGACCAGGAGACAGCTTGCACTGAGACCAGGAGACACCGTGCACTGACACCAGGAGACAATATGCACTGAGACCAGGGGTCAGCATGCATTGAGACCAGGAGACAGCGTGCACTGAGACCAGGAGACAGCGTACACTGAGACCTGGAGACAGCGTGCACTGAGACCAGGAGCCAATATGCACTGAGACCAGGAGACGATATGCACTGAGACCAGGAGACAATATGCACTGAGACCAGGAGACAGCGTACACTGAGACCAGGAGACAATATGCACTGAGACGAGAAGGCAGCATACACTGAGACAGGAGACAATAAGCCCTGAGACCAGGAGACAATATGCATTGAGACGAGAAGGCAGCATACACTGAGACAGGAGAAAATATGCACTGAGACCAGGAGACAATATGCACTGAGACCAGGAGACAGCGTGCACTGAGACCTGGAGACAATATGCACTGAGACGAGAAGGCAGCATACACTGAGACAGGAGACAATAAGCACTGAGACCAGGAGACAATATGCATTGAGACCAGGAGACAGCGTGCACTGAGACCAGGTGACAATATGCACTGAGACCAGGAGGCAACATGCACTGAGACCAGGAGACAGCGTGCACTGTGACCAGGAGAAAATATGCACTGAGACCAGGAGACAATATGCACTGAGACCAGGAGACAATATGCATTGAGACCAGGAGACAGCGTGCACTGAGACCAGGAGAGAGCGTACACTGAGACCAGGAGACAATATGCACTGAGACCAGGAGACAATATGCACTGAGACCAGGAGACATCTTGCACTGAGACCAGGCGACACTGTGCACTGAGACCAGGAGACAGGGTGCAGTGAGACAGGAGACAATATGCGCTGAGACCAGGAGACAGCGTGCACTGACACCAGGAGACAACGTGCACTGAGACCAGGAGACAATATGCACTGAGACCAGGAGACAATATGCACTGAGACCAGGAGACAGCGTGCACTGTGACCAGGAGACAGCGTACACTGAGACCAGGAGACAATATGCACTGAGACCAGGAGACATCGTGCACCGAGACCAGGAGACAGCGTACACTGAGACCAGGAGACAATATGTACTGAGACCAGAAGAAAATATGCACTGAGACCAGCAGACAGCGTGCACTGAGACCAGGAGACAGCGTGCACTGAGACCAGGAGACAGCGTACACTGAGACCAGGAGACAACGTACACTGAGACCAAGAGACAGCCAGCACTGAGACCAGGAGACAATATGCACTTAGACCAGGTGACAATATGCACTGAGACCAGGAGACAGTGTGCAGTGAGACCAGGATACAGCGTACACTGAGACCAGGAGACAGCATACACTGAGACCAGGAGACAGCGTGCACTGAGACCAAGAGACAGCCAGCACTGAGACCAGGAGACAATATGCACTGAGACCAGGAGGCAATATGCACTAAGACCAGGAGAAAATATGCACTGAGACCAGGAGAAAATATGCACTGAGACCAGGAGACAATATGCACTGAGACCAGGAGACAGCGTGCACTGTGACCAGGAGACAGCGTACACTGAGACCAGGAGACAATATGCACTGAGACCAGGAGACATCGTGCACTGAGACCAGGAGACACCGTGCACTGACACCAGGAGACAATATGCACTGAGACCAGGAGTCAGCATGCATTGAGACCAGGAGACAGCATGCACTGAGACCAGGAGACAGGGTGCAGTGAGACCAGGAGACAGCGTGCACTGAGACAGGAGACAGCGTAGACTGAGACCAGGAGACAGCGTACACTGAGACCAGGAGACAATATGCACTGAGACCAGGAGACATCGTGCACTGAGACCAGGAGACAGCGTGCACTGAGACCAGGAGACAATATTCACTGACACCAGGAGACAATATGCACTGAGACCAGGAGACAGCGTGCACTGAGACCAGGAGACTGCACGCACTGATACCAGGAGACAGCGAACACTGAGACCAGGTGACAACGTACACTGAGACCAGGAGACAATATGCACTGAGACCAGGAGAAAATATGCACTTAGACCAGGAGACAGCTTGCACAGAGACCAGAAGACAGCATGCACTGAGACCAGGTGACAATATGCACTGAGACCAGGAGACAGTGTGCAGTGAGACCAGGATACAGCGTACACTGAGACCAGGAGACAGCATACACTGAGACCAGGAGACAGCGTGCACTGAGACCAAGAGACAGCCAGCACTGAGACCAGGAGACAATATGCACTGAGACCAGGAGACAATATGCACTGAGACCAGGAGACAATATGCACTGAGACCAGGAGACAGCATGCACTGAGACCAGGAGACAATATGCACTGAGACGAGAAGGCAGCATACACTGAGACCAGGAGACAATATGCATTGAGACCAGGAAACAGCGTGCACTGAGACCAGGGGACAGCATACACTTGAGACCAGGAGACAGCGTGCACTGAGACCAGGAGACAATATGCACTGAGACCAGGAGACAGCGTGCACTGAGACTAGGAGACAATATGCACTGAGACCAGGAGACAATATGCACTGAGACCAGGAGACAGCGTGCACTGAGACTAGGAGACAATATGCACTGAGAGCAGGAGACAGCGTGCACTGAGACCAGGAGACTGCGTACTCTGAGACCAGGAGACAGCGTACACTGAGACCAGGAGACAATATGCACTGAGACCAGGAGACAATATGCACTGAGACCAGGAGACAGCGTGCACTGAGACCAGGAGACAATATGCACTGAGACCAGGAGACAGCGTGCACTGAGACTAGGAGACAATATGCACTGAGACCAGGAGACAGCGTGCACTGAGACCAGGAGACTGCATACACTGAGACCAGGAGACAGCGTGCACTGAGACCAGGAGACAGCGTACACTGAGACCAGGAGACAATATGCACTGAGACCAGGAGACAATATGCACTGAGACCAGGTGACAATATGCACTGAGACCAGGAGACAATATGCACTGAGACAGGAGACAATATGCACTGAGACCAGGAGACAGCATGCACTGAGACCAGGAGACAATATGCACTGAGACGAGAAGGCAGCATACACTGAGACCAGGAGACAATATGCATTGAGACCAGGAAACAGCGTGCACTGAGACCAGGGGACAGCATACACTTGAGACCAGGTGACAGCGTGCACTGAGACCAAGAGACAGCGTGCACTGAGACCTGGAGACAATATGCACTGAGACCAGGAGACAGCGTGCACTGAGACCAGGAGACAATATGCACTGAGACCAGGAGACAGCGTACACTGAGACCAGGAGACAAAGTACACTGTGACCAGGAGACAATATGCACTGAGACAGGAGACAACGTGCATGGAGACCAGGAGACAATATGCACTGAGACCAGGAGACATCGTGCACTGAGACCAGGAGACATCTTGCACTGAGACCAGGAGACACCGTGCACTGACACCAGGAGACAATATGCACTGAGACCAGGAGTCAGCATGCATTGAGACCAGGAGACAGCGTGCACTGAGACCAGGAGACAGGGTGCAGTGAGACCAGGAGACAGCGTGCACTGAGACCAGGAGACAGCGTGCACTGAGACAGGAGACAGCGTACACTGAGACCAGGAGACAGCGTACACTGAGACCAGGAGACAGCATGCACTTCTACCAGGAGACAGCGTGCACTGGGAACAGGAGACAACGTGCACTGAGACCAGGAGAAAGCATGCACTGAGACCAGGAGATAGCGTACACTGAGACCTGGAGACAATAAGCACTGAGACCAGGAGACAGTGTACACTGACACCAGGAGACAACGTGCACTGAGACCTGGAGACAGCGTGCACTGAGACCAGGAGCCAATATGCACTGAGACCAGGAGACGATATGCACTGAGACCAGGAGACAATATGCACTGAGACCAGGAGACAGCATACACTGAGACCAGGAGACAATATGCACTGAGACGAGAAGGCAGCATACACTGAGACAGGAGACAATAAGCACTGAGACCAGGAGACAATATGCATTGAGACGAGAAGGCAGCATACACTGAGACAGGAGAAAATATGCACTGAGACCAGGAGACAATATGCACTGAGACCAGGAGACAGCGTGCACTGAGACCAGGAGACAATATGCACTGAGACGAGAAGGCAGCATACACTGAGACAGGAGACAATAAGCACTGAGACCAGGAGACAATATGCATTGAGACCAGGAGACAGCGTGCACTGAGACCAGGTGACAATATGCACTGAGACCAGGAGGCAACATGCACTGAGACCAGGAGACAGCGTGCACTGTGACCAGGAGACAGCGTACACTGAGACCAGGAGACAATATGCACTGAGACCAGGAGGCAATATGCACTGAGACCAGGAGACATCGTGCACTGAGACCAGGAGACAGCTTGCACTGAGACCAGGAGACACCGTGCACTGACACCAGGAGACAATATGCACTGAGACCAGGGGTCAGCATGCATTGAGACCAGGAGACAGCGTGCACTGAGACCAGGAGACAGCGTACACTGAGACCTGGAGACAGCGTGCACTGAGACCAGGAGCCAATATGCACTGAGACCAGGAGACGATATGCACTGAGACCAGGAGACAATATGCACTGAGACCAGGAGACAGCGTACACTGAGACCAGGAGACAATATGCACTGAGACGAGAAGGCAGCATACACTGAGACAGGAGAAAATATGCACTGAGACCAGGAGACAATATGCACTGAGACCAGGAGACAGCGTGCACTGAGACCTGGAGACAATATGCACTGAGACGAGAAGGCAGCATACACTGAGACAGGAGACAATAAGCACTGAGACCAGGAGACAATATGCACTGAGACCAGGTGACAATATGCACTGAGACCAGGAGGCAACATGCACTGAGACCAGGAGACAGCGTGCACTGTGACCAGGAGAAAATATGCACTGAGACCAGGAGACAATATGCACTGAGACCAGGAGACAATATGCATTGAGACCAGGAGACAGCGTGCACTGAGACCAGGAGAGAGCGTACACTGAGACCAGGAGACAATATGCACTGAGACCAGGAGACAATATGCACTGAGACCAGGAGACATCTTGCACTGAGACCAGGCGACACTGTGCACTGAGACCAGGAGACAGGGTGCAGTGAGACAGGAGACAATATGCGCTGAGACCAGGAGACAGCGTGCACTGACACCAGGAGACAACGTGCACTGAGACCAGAAGACAATATGCACTGAGACCAGGAGACAATAAGCACTGAGACCAGGAGACAATATGCACTGAGACCAGGAGACATCGTGCACCGAGACCAGGAGACAGCGTACACTGAGACCAGGAGACAATATGTACTGAGACCAGAAGAAAATATGCACTGAGACCAGCAGACAGCGTGCACTGAGACCAGGAGACAGCGTGCACTGAGACCAGGAGACAGCGTACACTGAGACCAGGAGACAATATGCACTGAGACCAAGAGACAGCCAGCACTGAGACCAGGAGACAATATGCACTTAGACCAGGTGACAATATGCACTGAGACCAGGAGACAGTGTGCAGTGAGACCAGGATACAGCGTACACTGAGACCAGGAGACAGCATACACTGAGACCAGGAGACAGCGTGCACTGAGACCAAGAGACAGCCAGCACTGAGACCAGGAGACAATATGCACTGAGACCAGGAGGCAATATGCACTAAGACCAGGAGAAAATATGCACTGAGACCAGGAGAAAATATGCACTGAGACCAGGAGACAATATGCACTGAGACCAGGAGACAGCGTGCACTGTGACCAGGAGACAGCGTACACTGAGACCAGGAGACAATATGCACTGAGACCAGGAGACATCGTGCACTGAGACCAGGAGACAATATGCACTGAGACCAGGAGTCAGCATGCATTGAGACCAGGAGACAGCATGCACTGAGACCAGGAGACAGGGTGCAGTGAGACCAGGAGACAGCGTGCACTGAGACAGGAGACAGCGTAGACTGAGACCAGGAGACAGCGTACACTGAGACCAGGAGACAATATGCACTGAGACCAGGAGACATCGTGCACTGAGACCAGGAGACAATATGCACTGAGACCAGGAGACATCTTGCACTGACACCAGGAGACAATATGCACTGAGACCAGGAGACAGCGTGCACTGAGACCAGGAGACAATATGCACTGAGACCAGGAGACAATATGCACTGATACCAGGAGACAGCGAACACTGAGACCAGGTGACAACGTACACTGAGACCAGGAGACAATATGCACTGAGACCAGGAGAAAATATGCACTTAGACCAGGAGACAGCTTGCACAGAGACCAGGAGACAGCATGCACTGAGACCAGGTGACAATATGCACTGAGACCAGGAGACAGTGTGCAGTGAGACCAGGATACAGCGTACACTGAGACCAGGAGACAGCATACACTGAGACCAGGAGACAGCGTGCACTGAGACCAAGAGACAGCCAGCACTGAGACCAGGAGACAATATGCACTGAGACCAGGAGACAATATGCACTGAGACCAGGAGACAATATGCACTGAGACCAGGAGACAGCATGCACTGAGACCAGGAGACAATATGCACTGAGACGAGAAGGCAGCATACACTGAGACCAGGAGACAATATGCATTGAGACCAGGAAACAGCGTGCACTGAGACCAGGGGACAGCATACACTTGAGACCAGGAGACAGCGTGCACTGAGACCAGGAGACAATATGCACTGAGACCAGGAGACAGCGTGCACTGAGACTAGGAGACAATATGCACTGAGACCAGGAGACAATATGCACTGAGACCAGGAGACAGCGTGCACTGAGACTAGGAGACAATATGCACTGAGAGCAGGAGACAGCGTGCACTGAGACCAGGAGACTGCGTACACTGAGACCAGGAGACAGCGTACACTGAGACCAGGAGACAATATGCACTGAGACCAGGAGACAATATGCACTGAGACCAGGAGACAGCGTGCACTGAGACCAGGAGACAGCGTGCACTGAGACTAGGAGACAATATGCACTGAGACCAGGAGACAGCGTGCACTGAGACCAGGAGACTGCATACACTGAGACCAGGAGACAGCGTGCACTGAGACCAGGAGACAGCGTACACTGAGACCAGGAGACAATATGCACTGAGACCAGGAGACAATATGCACTGAGACCAGGTGACAATATGCACTGAGACCAGGAGACAATATGCACTGAGACAGGAGACAATATGCACTGAGACCAGGAGACAGCATGCACTGAGACCAGGAGACAATATGCACTGAGACGAGAAGGCAGCATACACTGAGACCAGGAGACAATATGCAATGAGACCAGGAAACAGCGTGCACTGAGACCAGGGGACAGCATACACTTGAGACCAGGTGACAGCGTGCACTGAGACCAAGAGACAGCGTGCACTGAGACCTGGAGACAATATGCACTGAGACCAGGAGACAGCGTGCACTGAGACCAGGAGACAATATGCACTGAGACCAGGAGACAGCGTACACTGAGACCAGGAGACAAAGTACACTGTGACCAGGAGACAATATGCACTGAGACAGGAGACAACGTGCATGGAGACCAGGAGACAATATGCACTGAGACCAGGAGACATCGTGCACTGAGACCAGGAGACATCTTGCACTGAGACCAGGAGACACCGTGCACTGACACCAGGAGACAATATGCACTGAGACCAGGAGTCAGCATGCATTGAGACCAGGAGACAGCGTGCACTGAGACCAGGAGACAGCGTGCACTGAGACCAGGAGACAATATGCACTGAGACCAGGAGTCAGCATGCACTGAGACCAGGAGACAGCGTGCACTGAGACCAGGAGACAGCGTGCACTGAGACAGGAGACAGCGTACACTGAGACCAGGAGACAGCGTACACTGAGACCAGGAGACAGCATGCACTTCTACCAGGAGACAGCGTGCACTGGGAACAGGAGACAACGTGCACTGAGACCAGGAGAAAGCATGCACTGAGACCAGGAGATAGCGTACACTGAGACCTGGAGACAATAAGCACTGAGACCAGGAGACAGTGTACACTGACACCAGGAGACAACGTGCACTGAGACCTGGAGACAGCGTGCACTGAGACCAGGAGCCAATATGCACTGAGACCAGGAGACGATATGCACTGAGACCAGGAGACAATATGCACTGAGACCAGGAGACAGCATACACTGAGACCAGGAGACAATATGCACTGAGACGAGAAGGCAGCATACACTGAGACAGGAGACAATAAGCACTGAGACCAGGAGACAATATGCATTGAGACGAGAAGGCAGCATACACTGAGACAGGAGAAAATATGCACTGAGACCAGGAGACAATATGCACTGAGACCAGGAGACAGCGTGCACTGAGACCAGGAGACAATATGCACTGAGACGAGAAGGCAGCATACACTGAGACAGGAGACAATAAGCACTGAGACCAGGAGACAATATGCATTGAGACCAGGAGACAGCGTGCACTGAGACCAGGTGACAATATGCACTGAGACCAGGAGGCAACATGCACTGAGACCAGGAGACAGCGTGCACTGTGACCAGGAGACAGCGTACACTGAGACCAGGAGACAATATGCACTGAGACCAGGAGGCAATATGCACTGAGACCAGGAGACATCGTGCACTGAGACCAGGAGACAGCTTGCACTGAGACCAGGAGACACCGTGCACTGACACCAGGAGACAATATGCACTGAGACCAGGGGTCAGCATGCATTGAGACCAGGAGACAGCGTGCACTGAGACCAGGAGACAGCGTACACTGAGACCTGGAGACAGCGTGCACTGAGACCAGGAGCCAATATGCACTGAGACCAGGAGACGATATGCACTGAGACCAGGAGACAATATGCACTGAGACCAGGAGACAGCGTACACTGAGACCAGGAGACAATATGCACTGAGACGAGAAGGCAGCATACACTGAGACAGGAGACAATAAGCCCTGAGACCAGGAGACAATATGCATTGAGACGAGAAGGCAGCATACACTGAGACAGGAGAAAATATGCACTGAGACCAGGAGACAATATGCACTGAGACCAGGAGACAGCGTGCACTGAGACCTGGAGACAATATGCACTGAGACGAGAAGGCAGCATACACTGAGACAGGAGACAATAAGCACTGAGACCAGGAGACAATATGCATTGAGACCAGGAGACAGCGTGCACTGAGACCAGGTGACAATATGCACTGAGACCAGGAGGCAACATGCACTGAGACCAGGAGACAGCGTGCACTGTGACCAGGAGACAGCGTACACTGAGACCAGGAGACAATATGCACTGAGACCAGGAGGCAATATGCACTGAGACCAGGAGACATCGTGCACTGAGACCAGGAGACAGCTTGCACTGAGACCAGGAGACACCGTGCACTGAGACAGGAGACAGCGTGCACTGAGAGCAGGAGACAGCGTGCACTGAGACCAGGAGACAGCGTGCACTGAGACCAGGAGACAATATGCACTAAGACCAGGAGAAAATATGCACTGAGACCAGGAGAAAATATGTACTGAGACCAGGAGACAATATGCACTGAGACCAGGAGACAGCGTGCACTGTGACCAGGAGAGAGCGTACACTGAGACCAGGAGACAATATGCACTGAGACCAGGAGACAATATGCACTGAGACCAGGAGACATCATGCACTGAGACCAGGAGACATCTTGCACTGAGACCAGGCGACACCGTGCACTGAGACCAGGAGACAGGGTGCAGTGAGACAGAGACAATATGCACTGACACCAGGAGACAACGTGCACTGAGACCAGGAGACAATAAGCACTGAGACCAGGAGACAATATGCACTGACACCAGGAGACATCGTACACCGAGACCAGGAGACAGCGTACACTGAGACCAGGAGACAATATGTACTGAGACCAGAAGAAAATATGCACTGAGACCAGCAGACAGCGTGCACTGAGACCAGGAGACAGCGTGCACTGAGACCAGGAGACAGCGTACACTGAGACCAGGAGACAACGTACACTGAGACCAGGAGACAGCATGCACTGAGACCAGGTGACAATATACACTGAGACCAGGAGACAGTGTGCAGTGAGACCAGGATACAGCGTACACTGAGACCAGCAGACAGCGTGCACTGAGACCAGGAGACAGCGTGCACTGAGACCAGGAGACAGCGTACACTGAGACCAGGAGACAACGTACACTGAGACCAGGAGACAGCATGCACTGAGACCAGGTGACAATATACACTGAGACCAGGAGACAGTGTGCAGTGAGACCAGGAGATAATATGCACTGAGACCAGCAGACAGCGTGCACTGAGACCAGGATACAGCGTACACTGAGACCAGGAGTCAGCATGCATTGAGACCAGGAGACAGCATGCACTGAGACCAGGAGACAGGGTGCAGTGAGACCAGGAGACAGCGTGCACTGAGACAGGAGACAGCGTAGACTGAGACCAGGAGACAGCGTACACTGAGACCTGGAGACGATATGCACTGAGACCAGGAGACAGGGTGCAGTGAGACCAGGAGACAGCGTGCACTGAGACCAGGAGACAGCGTGCACTGAGACCAGGAGACAGCACGCACTGATACCAGGAGACAGCGAACACTGAGACCAGGTGACAACGTACACTGAGACCAGGAGACAATATGCACTGAGACCAGGAGACAATATGCACTGAGACCAGGAGAAAATATGCACTTAGACCAGGGGACAGCTTGCACAGAGACCAGGAGACAGCGTGCACTGAGACCAGGAGACAACGTACACTGAGACCAGGAGACAGCATGCACTGAGACCAGGTGACAATATGCACTGAGACCAGGAGACAGTGTGCAGTGAGACCAGGATACAGCGTACACTGAGACCAGGAGACAGCATACACTGAGACCAGGAGACAGCGTGCACTGAGACCAAGAGACAGCCAGCACTGAGACCAGGAGACAATATGCACTGAGACCAGGAGGCAATATGCACTAAGACCAGGAGAAAATATGCACTGAGACCAGGAGAAAATATGCACTGAGACCAGGAGACAATATGCACTGAGACCAGGAGACAGCGTGCACTGTGACCAGGAGACAGCGTACACTGAGACCAGGAGACAATATGCACTGAGACCAGGAGACATCGTGCACTGAGACCAGGAGACATCTTGCACTGAGACCAGGAGACAGCGTGCACTGACACCAGGAGACAATTTGCACTGAGACCAGGAGACAGCATGCATTGAGACCAGGAGACAGCATGCACTGAGACCAGGAGACAGGGTGCAGTGAGACCAGGAGACAGCGTGCACTGAGACAGGAGACAGCGTAGACTGAGACCAGGAGACAGCGTATACTGAGACCAGGAGACAGCACGCATTGATACCAGGAGACAGCGAACACTGAGACCAGGTGACAACGTACACTGAGACCAGGAGACAATATGCACTGAGACCAGGAGACAGCGTGCACTGAGACCAGGAGACAGCACGCATTGATACCAGGAGACAGCGAACACTGAGACCAGGTGACAACGTACACTGAGACCAGGAGACAATATGCACTCAGACCAGGAGAAAATATGCACTTAGACCAGGAGACAGCTTGCACAGAGACCAGGAGACAGCGTGCACTGAGACCAGGAGACAACGTACACTGAGACCAGGAGACAATATGCACTGAGACCAGGAGCAAATATGCACTTAGACCAGGAGATAGCGTGCACTGAGACCAGGAGACAATAAGCACTGAGACCAGGAGACAATATGCACTGAGACCAGGAGACAATATGCGCTGAGACCAGGAGACAGCGTGCACTGACACCAGGAGACAACGTGCAGTGAGACCAGGAGACAATATGCACTGACACGAGGAGACAGCGTGCACTGAGACCACGAGTCAACGTGCACTGAGACCAGGAGACAATATGCACTGAGACCAGGAGACAGCGTGCACTGAGACCAGGAGTCAACCTGCACTGAGACCAGGAGACAATATGCGCTGAGACCAGGAGACAATATGCGCTGAGACCAGGAGACAGCGTGCACTGACACCAGGAGACAACGTGCAGTGAGACCAGGAGACAATATGCACTGAGACCAGGAGACAGCGTGCACTGAGACCACGAGTCAACGTGCACTGAGACCAGGAGACAATATGCACTGAGACCAGGAGACAGCGTGCACTGAGACCAGGAGACAGCGTGCACTGAGACCCGGAGACAGCGTACACTGAGACCAGGAGACAACATACACTGAGACCAGGAGACAATATGCACTGAGACCAGGAGACAATATGCACTGAGACCAGGAGACAATATGCACTGAGACCAGGAGACAGGATGCACTGAGACCAAGACACAGCGTGCACAGAGACCAGGATACAATATGCACTGAGACCAGGAGACAATATGCACTGAGACCAGGAGACAGGATGCACTGAGACCAGGAGACAGCGTACACTGAGACCAGGAGGCAATATGCACTGAGACCAGGAGACAGGATGCACTGAGACCAGGAGACAGCGTACACTGAGACCAGGAGGCAATATGCACTGAGACCAGGAGACAATATGCACTGAGACTAGGAGAGAGCGTGCACTGAGACCAGGAGACAATATGCACTGAGACAGGAGACAGCGTGCACTGAGACCAGGAGACAATATGCACTGAGACAAGGAGACAGCGAGCATTAAGACCAGGAGACAGGGTGCACTGAGACCAGGAGTCAGCGTACACTGAGACCAGAGATAGCATGCACTGAGACCAAGAGACAGCGTGCACTGAGACCAGGTGACAACGTGCACTGAGACCAGGAGACAATAAGCACTGAGACGAGAAGGCAGCATACACTGAGACAGGAGACAATATGCTCTGAGACAAGGAGACAATATGCACTGAGACCAGGAGACAGCGTACACTAAGACCAGGAGACAATATACACTGAGATGAGAAGGCAGCGTACACTGAGACAGGAGACAATATGCACTGAGACCAGGAGACAATATGCATTGAGACCAGGAGACAGCGTGCACTGAGAACAGGGGACAGCATACACTTGAGACCAGGAGACAGCGTGCACTGAGACCAAGAGACAGCGTGCACTGAGACCAGGAGACAGCGTACACTGAGACCAGGAGACAAAGTAAACTGAGACCAGGAGACAGCGTGCACTGAGACCAGGAAACAACGTGCACTGAGACCAGGAGACAGCGTACACTGAGACCAGGAGACAGCGTGCACTGAGACCAGGAGACAGCGAACACTGAGACCAGGAGACAGCGTACACTGAGACCAGGAGACAATATGCACTGAGACCAGGAGACAGCGTGCACTGAGACCAGGAGACAGCGTACACTGAGACCAGGAGACAATATGCACTGAGACCAGGAGACAGCGTACACTGAGACCAGGAGACAATATGCACTGAGACAAGGAGACAGCGTGCTCTGAGACCAGGAGATAGCGTACACTGAGACCTGGAGACAATAAGCACTGAGACCAGGAGACAGTGTACACTGACACCAGGAGACAACGTGCACTGAGACCTGGAGACAGCGTGCACTGAGACCAGGAGCCAATATGCACTGAGACCAGGAGACGATGTGCACTGAGACCAGGACACAGCGTGCACTGAGACAGAAGACAGCATGCACTGAGACCAGTAGATAGCGTGCACTGAGACCAGGAGACAGGGTGCAGTGAGACCAGGAGACAGCGTGCACTGAGACCAGGAGACAGCGTGCACTGAGACAGGAGACAGCGTACACTGAGACCAGGAGATAGCGTACACTGAGATCTGGAGACAATAAGCACTGAGACCAGGAGACAGTGTACACTGACACCAGGAGACAACGTGCACTGAGACCTGGAGACAGCGTGCACTGAGACCAGGAGCCAATATGCACTGAGACCAGGAGACAACGTGCACTGAGACCAGGCGACAGCGTGCACTGAGACCAGGAGACAATAAGCACTGAGACGAGAAGGCAGCATACACTGAGACAGGAGACAATATGCTCTGAGACAAGGAGACAATATGCACTGAGACCAGGAGACAGCATGCACTGAGTCCAGGAGACAATATGCACTGAGACGAGAAGGCAGCATACACTGAGACAGGAGACAATATGCTCTGAGACAAGGAGACAATATGCACTGAGACCAGGAGACAGCGTACACTAAGACCAGGAGACAATATACACTGAGATGAGAAGGCAGCGTACACTGAGACAGGAGACAATATGCACTGAGACAGGAGACAATATGCACTGAGACCAGGAGACAGTGTACACTGAGACCAGGAGACAGCGTGCACTGAGACCAGGAGACAGCGTGCACTGAGAACAGGGGACAGCATACACTTGAGACCAGGAGACAGCGTGCACTGAGACCAAGAGACAGTGTGCACTGAGACCTGGAGACAATATGCACTGAGACCAGGAGACAGCGTACACTGAGACCAGGAGACAAAGTAAACTGAGACCAGGAGACAGCGTGCACTGAGACCAGGAGACAGCATACACTGAGACCTGGAGACAATATGCACTGAGACCAGGAGAGAGCAGACACTGTGACCAGGAGACAGCGTGCACTGAGACCAGGAGACAGCGTACACTGAGACCAGGAGACAATATGCTTTGAGACCAGGAGAAAATATGCACTGACACCAGGAGACAGATTGCACTGAGACTAGGGGACAGCATGCACTGAGACCAGGAGACAATAAGCACTGAGACCTGGATACGATATGCACTGAGACCAGGAGACAGCGTGCACTGAGACCAGGAAACAACGTGCACTGAGACCAGGAGACAGCGTGCACTGAGACCAGGAGACAGCGTACACTGAGACCAGGAGACAGCGTGCACTGAGACCAGGAGACAGCGTGCACTGAGACCAGGAGACAGCGTGCACTGAGACCAGGAGACAGGGTGCACTGAGACCAGGAGACAGCGTGCACTGAGACCAGGAGACAGCGAACACTGAGACCAGGAGACAGCGTACACTGAGACCAGGAGAAAATATGCAATGAGACCAGGAGACAGCGTGCACTGAGACCAGGAGATAGCGTACACTGAGACCTGGAGACAATAAGCACTGAGACCAGGAGACAGTGTACACTGACACCAGGAGACAACGTGCACTGAGACCTGGAGACAGCGTGCACTGAGACCAGGAGCCAAAATGCACTGAGACCAGGAGACGATATGCACTGAGACCAGGACACAGCGTGCACTGAGACAGAAGACAGCATGCACTGAGACCAGTAGATAGCGTGCACTGAGACCAGGAGACAGGGTGCAGTGAGACCAGGAGACAGGGTGCAGTGAGACCAGGAGACAGCGTGCACTGAGACCAGGAGACAGGGTGCAGTGAGACCAGGAGACAGCATGCACTGAGACCAGGAGACAGCGTGCACTGAGACAGGAGACAGCGTACACTGAGACCAGGAGATAGCGTACACTGAGACCTGGAGACAATAAGCACTGAGACCAGGAGACAGTGTACACTGACACCAGGAGACAACGTGCACTGAGACCTGGAGACAGCGTGCACTGAGACCAGGAGATAGCGTACACTGAGACCTGGAGACAATAAGCACTGAGACCAGGAGACAGCGTGCACTGAGACCAGGAGACAGGGTGCAGTGAGACCAGGAGACAGCATGCACTGAGACCAGGAGACAGCGTGCACTGAGACAGGAGACAGCGTACACTGAGACCAGGAGACAGCGTACACTGAGACCAGGAGACAATATGCACTGAGACCAGGAGACAGCGTGCACTGAGACCAGGAGAAAATATGCACTGAGACCAGGAGACAGCGTGCACTGAGACCAGGAGACAGCGTGCACTGAGACCAGGAGACAGCGTACACTGAGACCTGGAGACAATAAGCACTGAGACCAGGAGACAGTGTACACTGACACCAGGAGACAACGTGCACTGAGACCAGGAGACAGCGTGCACTGAGACCAGGAGCCAATATGCACTGAGACCAGGAGACGATATGCACTGAGACCAGGAGACAGCGTGCACTGAGACCAGGAGACAGCGTGCACTGAGACAGGAGACAGCGTGCACTGAGACCAGGAGACAGCGTACACTGAGACCAGGAGACAGGGTACACTGAGACCAGGAGACAATATGCACTGAGACCAGGAGACAGCGTGCACTGAGACCAGGAGACAATATGCACTGAGACCAGGAGACAGCGTGCACTGAGACCAGGAGACAATATGCACTGAGACCAGGAGACAGCGTGCACTGAGACCAGGAGATAGCGTACACTGAGACCTGGAGACAATAAGCACTGAGACCAGGAGACAGTGTACACTGACACCAGGAGACAACGTGCACTGAGACCAGGAGACAGCGTGCACTGAGACCAGGAGCCAATATGCACTGAGACCAGGAGACGATATGCACTGGGACCAGGACACAGCGTGCACTGAGACCAGGAGACAGCATGCACTGAGACCAGTAGATAGCGTGCACTGAGACCAGGAGACAGGGTGCAGTGAGACCAGGAGACAGCGTGCACTGAGACCAGGAGACAGCGTGCACTGAGACAGGAGACAGCGTGCACTGAGACCAGGAGACAGCGTGCACTGAGACCAGGAGAAAATATGCACTGAGACCAGGAGATAGCGTACACTGAGACCTGGAGACAATAAGCACTGAGACCAGGAGACAGTGTACACTGACACCAGGAGACAACGTGCACTGAGACCTGGAGACAGCGTGCACTGAGACCAGGAGATAGCGTACACTGAGACCTGGAGACAATAAGCACTGAGACCAGGAGACAGTGTACACTGACACCAGGAGACAACGTGCACTGAGACCTGGAGACAGCGTGCACTGAGACCAGGAGCCAATATGCACTGAGACCAGGAGACAATATGCACTGAGACAGAAGACAGCATGCACTGAGACCAGTAGATAGCGTGAACTGAGACCAGGAGACAATATGCACTGAGACCAGGAGACAGCGTGCACTGAGACCAGGTGACAATATTCACTGAGACCAGGATACAATATGGACTCAGACCAGCAGACAATATCACTGAGACCAGGAGACAGGATGCACTGAGACCAGGAGATAGCGTACATTGAGACCAGGAGGCAATATGCAATGAGACCAGGTGACAATATGCACTGAGACTAGGAGACAGCGTGCACTGAGACAGGAGACAGTGTGCACTGAGACCAGGAGACAGGGTGCACTGAGACCAGGAGTCAGCGTACACTGAGACCAGAGATAGAGTGCACTGAGACCAAGACACAGCGTGCACTGAGACCAGGATACAATATGCACTGAGACCAGGAGACAATATGCACTGAGACCAGGAGACAGGATGCACTGAGACCAGGAGACAGCGTACACTGAGACCAGGAGGCAATATGCACTGAGACCAGGAGACAGGATGCACTGAAACCAGGAGATAGCGTATACTGAGTCCAGGAGACAATATGCACTGAGACCAGGAGACAATATGCACTGAGACTAGGAGAGAGCGTGCACTGAGACAGGAGACAGCGTGCACTGAGACTAGGAGACAGCGTGCACTGAGACCAGGAGACAATATGCACTGAGACAAGGAGACAGCGTGCACTGAGACCAGAGATAGCATGCACTGAGACCAAGAGACAGCGTGCACTGAGACCTGGTGACAGCGTGCACTGAGACCCGGTGACAATATGCACTGAGACGAGAAGGCAGCGTACACTGAGACAGGAGACAATATGCACTGAGACCAGGAGACAATATGCATTGAGACCAGGAGACAGCGTGCACTGAGACCAGGTGACAACATGCACTGAGACTAGGCGACAGCGTGCACTGAGACCAGGAGACAGCGTGCACTGAGACCAGGTGACAACATGCACTGAGACTAGGCGACAGCGTGCACTGAGACCAGGAGACAGCGTACACTAAGACCAGGAGACAATATACACTGAGACGAGAAGGCAGCGTACACTGAGACAGGAGACAATATGCACTGAGACCAGGAGACAATATGCACTGAGACCAGGAGACAGCGTGCACTGAGACCAAGAGACAGTGTGCACTGAGACCTGGAGACAATATGCACTGAGACCAGGAGACAGCGTACACTGAGACCAGGAGACAGCGTACACTGAGACCAGGAGAAAATATGCAATGAGACCAGGAGACAGCGTGCACTGAGACCAGGAGATAGCGTACACTGAGACCTGGAGACAATAAGCACTGAGACCAGGAGACAGTGTACACTGACACCAGGAGACAACGTGCACTGAGACCAGGAGACAGCGTGCACTGAGACCAGGAGCCAAAATGCACTGAGACCAGGAGACGATATGCACTGAGACCAGGACACAGCGTGCACTGAGACAGAAGACAGCATGCACTGAGACCAGTAGATAGCGTGCACTGAGACCAGGAGACAGGGTGCAGTGAGACCAGGAGACAGGGTGCAGTGAGACCAGGAGACAGCATGCACTGAGACCAGGAGACAGCGTGCACTGAGACCAGGAGACAGGGTGCAGTGAGACCAGGAGACAGCGTGCACTGAGACCAGGAGAAAGGGTGCAGTGAGACCAGGAGACAGCGTGCACTGAGACCAGGAGACAGGGTGCAGTGAGACCAGGAGACAGCATGCACTGAGACCAGGAGACAGCGTGCACTGAGACAGGAGACAGCGTACACTGAGACCAGGAGATAGCGTACACTGAGACCTGGAGACAATAAGCACTGAGACCAGGAGACAGTGTACACTGACACCAGGAGACAACGTGCACTGAGACCTGGAGACAGCGTGCACTGAGACCAGGAGATAGCGTACACTGAGACCTGGAGACAATAAGCACTGAGACCAGGAGACAGCGTGCACTGAGACCAGGAGACAGGGTGCAGTGAGACCAGGAGACAGCATGCACTGAGACCAGGAGACAGCGTGCACTGAGACAGGAGACAGCGTACACTGAGACCAGGAGACAGCGTACACTGAGACCAGGAGACAATATGCACTGAGACCAGGAGACAGCGTGCACTGAGACCAGGAGAAAATATGCACTGAGACCAGGAGACAGCGTGCACTGAGACCAGGAGACAGCGTGCACTGAGACCAGGAGACAGCGTACACTGAGACCTGGAGACAATAAGCACTGAGACCAGGAGACAGTGTACACTGACACCAGGAGACAACGTGCACTGAGACCAGGAGACAGCGTGCACTGAGACCAGGAGCCAATATGCACTGAGACCAGGAGACGATATGCACTGAGACCAGGACACAGCGTGCACTGAGACCAGGAGACAGCATGCACTGAGACCAGTAGATAGCGTGCACTGAGACCAGGAGACAGGGTGCAGTGAGACCAGGAGACAGCGTGCACTGAGACCAGGAGACAGCGTGCACTGAGACAGGAGACAGCGTGCACTGAGACCAGGAGACAGCGTACACTGAGACCAGGAGACAGCGTGCACTGAGACCAGGAGACAATATGCACTGAGACCAGGAGACAGCGTGCACTGAGACCAGGAGACAATATGCACTGAGACCAGGAGACAGCGTGCACTGAGACCAGGAGATAGCGTACACTGAGACCTGGAGACAATAAGCACTGAGACCAGGAGACAGTGTACACTGACACCAGGAGACAACGTGCACTGAGACCAGGAGACAGCGTGCACTGAGACCAGGAGCCAATATGCACTGAGACCAGGAGACGATATGCACTGAGACCAGGACACAGCGTGCACTGAGACCAGGAGACAGCATGCACTGAGACCAGTAGATAGCGTGCACTGAGACCAGGAGACAGGGTGCAGTGAGACCAGGAGACAGCGTGCACTGAGACCAGGAGACAGCGTGCACTGAGACAGGAGACAGCGTGCACTGAGACCAGGAGACAGCGTGCACTGAGACCAGGAGAAAATATGCACTGAGACCAGGAGATAGCGTACACTGAGACCTGGAGACAATAAGCACTGAGACCAGGAGACAGTGTACACTGACACCAGGAGACAACGTGCACTGAGACCTGGAGACAGCGTGCACTGAGACCAGGAGATAGCGTACACTGAGACCTGGAGACAATAAGCACTGAGACCAGGAGACAGTGTACACTGACACCAGGAGACAACGTGCACTGAGACCTGGAGACAGCGTGCACTGAGACCAGGAGCCAATATGCACTGAGACCAGGAGACAATATGCACTGAGACAGAAGACAGCATGCACTGAGACCAGTAGATAGCGTGAACTGAGACCAGGAGACAATATGCACTGAGACCAGGAGACAGCGTGCACTGAGACCAGGTGACAATATTCACTGAGACCAGGATACAATATGGACTCAGACCAGCAGACAATATCACTGAGACCAGGAGACAGGATGCACTGAGACCAGGAGATAGCGTACATTGAGACCAGGAGGCAATATGCAATGAGACCAGGTGACAATATGCACTGAGACTAGGAGACAGCGTGCACTGAGACAGGAGACAGTGTGCACTGAGACCAGGAGACAGGGTGCACTGAGACCAGGAGTCAGCGTACACTGAGACCAGAGATAGAGTGCACTGAGACCAAGACACAGCGTGCACTGAGACCAGGATACAATATGCACTGAGACCAGGAGACAATATGCACTGAGACCAGGAGACAGGATGCACTGAGACCAGGAGACAGCGTACACTGAGACCAGGAGGCAATATGCACTGAGACCAGGAGACAGGATGCACTGAAACCAGGAGATAGCGTATACTGAGTCCAGGAGACAATATGCACTGAGACCAGGAGACAATATGCACTGAGACTAGGAGAGAGCGTGCACTGAGACAGGAGACAGCGTGCACTGAGACTAGGAGACAGCGTGCACTGAGACCAGGAGACAATATGCACTGAGACAAGGAGACAGCGTGCACTGAGACCAGAGATAGCATGCACTGAGACCAAGAGACAGCGTGCACTGAGACCTGGTGACAGCGTGCACTGAGACCCGGTGACAATATGCACTGAGACGAGAAGGCAGCGTACACTGAGACAGGAGACAATATGCACTGAGACCAGGAGACAATATGCATTGAGACCAGGAGACAGCGTGCACTGAGACCAGGTGACAACATGCACTGAGACTAGGCGACAGCGTGCACTGAGACCAGGAGACAGCGTGCACTGAGACCAGGTGACAACATGCACTGAGACTAGGCGACAGCGTGCACTGAGACCAGGAGACAGCGTACACTAAGACCAGGAGACAATATACACTGAGACGAGAAGGCAGCGTACACTGAGACAGGAGACAATATGCACTGAGACCAGGAGACAATATGCACTGAGACCAGGAGACAGCGTGCACTGAGACCAAGAGACAGTGTGCACTGAGACCTGGAGACAATATGCACTGAGACCAGGAGACAGCGTACACTGAGACCAGGAGACAGCGTGCACTGAGACCAGGAGACAGCGTACACTGAGACCAGGAGACAATATGCTTTGAGACCAGGAGAAAATATGCACTGACACCAGGAGACAGATTGCACTGAGACCAGGAGACAATAAGCACTGAGACCTGGATACGATATGCACTGAGACCAGGAGACATCGTGCACTGAGACCAGGAGACATCTTGCACTGAGACCAGGAGACAGCGTGCACTGACACCAGGAGACAATATGCACTGAGACCAGGAGTCAGCATGCATTGAGACCAGGAGACAGCGTGCACTGAGACCAGGAGACAGGGTGCAGTGAGACCAGGAGACAGCGTGCACTGAGACAGGAGACAGCGTACACTGAGACCAGGAGACAGCGTACACTGAGACCAGGAGACAATATGCACTGAGACCAGGAGACAGCGTGCACTGAGACCAGTAGACAGCGTACGCTGAGACCAGGAGACAGCGTGCACTGAGACCAGTAGACAATATGCCCTGAGACAGAAGACAACATGCACTGAGACCAGGAGACAGCGTGCACTGAGACCAGGAGACAATATTCACTGAGACCTGGAGACAATATGCACTGAGACCAGGATACAATATGCACTGAGACCAGCAGACAATATGCACTGAGACCAGGAGACAGGATGCACTGAGACCAGGAGATAGCGTACACTGAGACCAGGAGGCAATATGCACTGAGACTAAGAGACAGCGTGCACTGAGACAGGAGACAGCGTGCACTGAGACTAGGAGACAGCGTGCACTGAGACCAGGAGACAGGGTGCACTGAGACCAGGAGTCAGCGTACACTGAGACCAGAGATAGAGTGCACTGAGACCAAGACACAGCGTGCACTGAGACCAGGATACAATATGCACTGAGACCAGGAGACAATATGCACTGAGACCAGGAGACAGGATGCACTGAGACCAGGAGACAGCGTACACTGAGACCAGGAGGCAATATGCACTGAGACCAGGAGACAGGATGCACTGAAACCAAGAGATAGCGTATACTGAGTCCAGGAGACAATATGCACTGAGACCAGGAAACAACGTGCACTGAGACCAGCAGACAACGTGCACGGAGACCAGGAGACAGCGTGCACTGAGACCAGGAAACAACGTGCACTGAGACCAGCAGACAACGTGCACGGAGACCAGGAGACAGCGTGCACTGAGACCAGGAGACAATATACACTGAGACCAGGAGACAGCGTACACTAAGACCAGGAGACAATATACACTGAGACGAGAAGGCAGCATACACTGAGACCAGGAGACAGCGTGCACTGAGACCAGGAGACAATATACACTGAGACCAGGAGACAGCGTACACTAAGACCAGGAGACAATATACACTGAGACGAGAAGGCAGCATACACTGAGACCAGGAGACAGCGTACACTGAGACAGGAGACAATATGCACTGAGACCAGGAGACAATATGCATTGAGACCAGGAGACAGCATGCACTGAGAACAGGGGACAGCGTGCACTGAGACCAGGAGACAGTGTGCACTGAGACCTGGAGACAATATGCACTGAGACCAGGAGACAGCGTACACTGAGACCAGGAGACAGCGTGCACTGAGACCAGGAGACAGCATACACTGAGACCTGGAGACAATATGCACTGTGACCAGGAGACAGCATGCACTGAGACCAGGAGACAATATGCTTTGAGACCAGGAGACAGATTGCACTGAGACTAGGGGACAGCATGCACTGAGACCAGGAGACAATAAGCACTGAGACCTGGATACGATATGCACTGAGACCAGGAGACAGCATGCACTGAGACCAGGAAACAACGTGCACTGAGACCAGGAAACAGCGTGCACTGAGACCAGGAGACAGCGTGCACTGAGACCAGGAGACAGCGTACACTGAGACCAGGAGACAGCGTGCACTGAGACCAGGAGACAGCGTACACTGAGACCAGGAGACAGCGTGCACTGAGACCAGGAGACAGGATGCACTGAAACCAGGAGACAGCGTATACTGAGTCCAGGAGACAATATGGACTGAGACTAGGAGACAGCATGCACTGAGACAGAAGACAGCGTGCACTGAGACCAGGAGACAATATGCACTGAGACCAGGAGACAGCATGCACTGAGACTAGGAGACTGCGTGCACTGAGACAAGGAGACAGCGTGCACTGAGACCAGGAGACAATATGCACTGAAACCAGGAGACAGCGTGCATTAAGACCAGGAGACAGGGTGCACTGAGACCAGGAGTCAGCGTACACTGAGACCAGAGATAGCGTGCACTGAGACCAAGAGACAGTGTGCACTGAGACCAGGTGACAGCGTGCACTGAGACCAGGAGACAATATGAACTGAGACCAGGAGACAGCGTGCACTGAGACCAGGAGACAATATGCACTGAGACGAGAAGGCAGCTTGCACTGAGACAGGAGACAATATGCACTGAGACCTGGAGACAATATGCACTGAGACCAGGAGACAAAGTACACTGAGACCAGGAGACAGCATGCACTGGGAACAGGAAACAGCGTGCACTGAGACATGGAGACAGCGTGCACTGAGACTAGGAGACAATATGCACTGAGACCAGGAGACAGCGTGCACTGAGACCAGGAAACAGCGTGCACTGAGACATGGAGACAGCGTACACTGAGACCAGGAGACAGCGTACACTGAGACCAGGAGACAATATGCACTGAGACCAGGAGACAGCGTGCACTGAGACCAGGAGACAGTGTGCACTGAGACCAGGAGACAACATGCACTGAGACCAGGAGACAGCGTGCACTGAGACCAGGAGACAGCGTGCACTGAGACCAGGAGACAGCATGCACTGAGACCAGGAGACAATATGCACTGAGACCAGGAGAGAGCGGACACTGAGACCTGGAGACAGCATGCACTGAGATCAGGAGACAGCGTACACTGAGACCAGGAGACAATATGCACTGAGACCAGGAGACAGCGTGCACTGAGACCAGGAGACAATATGCACTGAGAGCAGGAGACAACATGCACTGAGACCAGGAGACAGCGTGCACTGAGACCAGGAGACAGCGTGCACTGAGACTAGGAGACAATATGCACTGAGAGCAGGAGACAACATGCACTGAGACCAGGAGACAGCGTGCACTGAGACCAGGAGACAGCGTGCACTGAGACCAGGAGACAATATGCACTGAGACCAGGAGACAGCGTGCACTGAGACCAGGAGACAATATGCACTGAGACTAGGAGACAATATGCACTGAGAGCAGGAGACAACATGCACTGAGACCAGGAGACAGCGTGCACTGAGACCAGGAGACAGCGTGCACTGAGACTAGGAGACAATATGCACTGAGAGCAGGAGACAACATGCACTGAGACCAGGAGACTGCGTACACTGAGAACAGAAGACAGCGTACACTGAGACCAGGAGACAATATGCACTGAGACCAGGAGACAGCGTGCACTGAGACCAGGAGACAATATGCACTGAGACCAGGACACAGCGTGCACTGAGACCAGGACACAGCGTGCACTGAGACCAGGAGACAACGTGCACTGAGACCAGGAGACAATATGCACTGAGACCAGGAGACAATATGGACTGAGACCAGGAGACAATATGCACTGAGACCAGGAGACAATATGCACTGAGACCAGGAGACAGCGTACACTGAGACCAGGAGACAGCGTGCACTGAGACCAGGAGACAATATGCACTGAGACAGGAGACAGCGTGCACTGAGAACAGGTGACAAAATGCACTGAGACTAGGAGGCAATATGCACTGAGACCAGGAGACAAAATGCACTAAGACCAGAGAAAATATGCACTGAGACCAGGAGACATCGTGCACTGAAACCAGGAGACATCTTGCACTGAGACCAGGAGACACCGTGCACTGACACCAGGAGACAATATGCACTGAGACCAGGAGTCAGCATGCATTGAGACCAGGAGACAGCGTGCACTGAGACCAGGAGACAGGGGGCAGTGAGACCAGGAGACAGCGTGCACTGAGACAGGAGACAGCGTGCACTGAGACCAGGAGACAATATGCACTGAGACCAGGAGACAACGTGCACTGAGAGCAGGAGACAGCGTGCACTGAGACCAGGAGATTGCGTACACTGAGACCAGGAGACAGCGTGCACTGAGACAGGAGACAGCGTACACTGAGACCAGGAGACAATATGCACTGAGACCAGGAGACAATATGCACTGAGACCAGGACACAGCGTGCACTGAGACCAGGAGACAATATGCACTGAGACCAGGAGACAATGTGCACTGAGACCAGGAGACAATATGCACTGAGACCAGGAGACAATCTGGACTGAGACCAGGAGACAATATGCACTGAGACCAGGAGACAATATGCACTGAGACCAGGAGACAGCGTACACTGAGACCAGGAGACAGCGTGCACTGAGACCAGGAGACAATATGCACTGAGACCAGGAGACAGCATGCACTGAGTCCAGGAGACAGCGTTCACTGAGACCAGGAGACAATATGCACTGAGACCAGAAGAAAATATGCACTGAGACCAGGAGACAGCGTGCACTGAGACCAGGAGACAATATGCACTGAGACGAGAAGGCAGCATACACTGAGACAGGAGACAATATGCTCTGAGACCAGGAGACAATATGCACTGAGACCAGGAGACAGCGTACACTAAGACCAGGAGACAATATACACTGAGACGAGAAGGCAGCGTACACTGAGACAGGAGACAATATGCACTGAGACCAGGAGACAATATGCATTGAGACCAGGAGACAGCGTGCACTGAGAACAGGGGACAGCATACACTTGAGACCAGGAGACAGCGTGCACTGAGACCAAGAGACAGTGTGCACTGAGACCTGGAGACAATATGCACTGAGACCAGGAGACAGCGTACACTGAGACCAGGAGACAATATGCACTGAGACCAGGAGACAATATGCACTGAGACCAGGAGACAGCGTGCACTGAGACCAGGAGACAGCGTGCACTGAGACCAGGAGACAGCGTATTCTGAGACCTGGAGACAATATGCACTGAGACCAGGAGAGAGCGGACACTGAGACCAGGAGACAGCATGCACTGAGACCAGGAGACAGCGTACACTGAGACCAGGAGACAGCGTGCACTGAGACCAGGAGACAATATGCACTGAGCCGAGAAGGCAGCGTGCACTGAGACAGGAGACAATATGCACTGAGACCAGGAGACAATATGCATTGAGACCAGGAGACAGAGTGCACTTGAGACCAGGAGACAGCGTGCACTGAGACCTGGAGACAATATGCACTGAGACCAGGAGACAAAGTACACTGAGACCAGGAGACAGCATGCACTGGGAACAGGAGACAACATGCACTGAGACTAGGAGACAATATGCACTGAGACCAGGAGACAGCGTGCACTGAGACCAGGAAACAGCGTGCACTGAGACCAGGAGACAGCGTACACTGAGACCAGGAGACAGCGTACACTGTGACCAGGAGACAATATTCACTGAGACCAGGAAACAGCGTGCACTGAGACCAGGAGACAGTGTGCACTGAGACCTGGAGACAATATGCACTGAGACCAGGAGAGAGCGGACACTGAGACCAGGAGACAGCATGCACTGAGACCAGGAGACAGCGTACACTGAGACCAGGAGACAGCGTGCTTTGAGACCAGGAGAAAATATGCACTGACACCAGGAGACAGATTGCACTTAGACTTGGGGACAATATGCACTGAGACTAGGAGAAAATATGCTTTGAGACCAGGAGACAATATGCACTGAGGCAGGAGACAGCGTGCACTGAGACCAGGAGACAGCGTGCACTGAGACCAGGAGATAATATGCACTGAGACCAGGAGACAGCGTACACTGAGACTAGGAGACAATATGCACTGAGACCAGGAGACAGCGTGCACTGAGACCAGGAGACAGCGTGCACTGAGACTAGGAGACAGTATGCACTGAGACCAGGAGACAACGTGCACTGAGACCAGGAGACAGCGTACACTGAGACTAGGAGACAATATGCACTGAGACCAGGAGACAGCGTGCACTGAGACCAGGAGACAGCGTGCACTGAGACTAGGAGACAGTATGCACTGAGACCAGGAGACATCGTGCACTGAGACCAGGAGACAGCGTGCACTGAGACCAGGAGACTGCGTGCACTGAGACCAGGAGACAGCAGGCACTGAGTCCAGGAGATAGCGTGCACTGAGACCAGGAGACAATATGCACTGAGACCAGGAGACAATATGCACTGAGACCAGGAGACAGCGTGCACTGAGACCAGGAGACAACGTGCACTGAGACCAGGAGACAATATGCACTGAGACCAGGAGACAATATGGACTGAGACCAGGAGACAATATGCACTGAGACCAGGAGACAATATGCACTGAGACCAGGAGACAGCGTGCACTGAGACCAGGAGACAATATGCACTGAGACAGAGACAATATGCACTGAGACTAGGAGACAGCGTGCAATGAGACAGGAGACAGCGTGCAGTGAGACCAGGAGACAGCATGCACTGAGACCAGGAGACAGCATGCACTGAGACCAGGAGACAGCGTTCACTGAGACCAGGAGACAATATGCACTGAGACCAGAAGAAAATATGCACTGAGACCAGGAGACAGCATGCACTGAGACCAGGAGACAATATGCACTGAGACGAGAAGGCAGCATACACTGAGACAGGAGACAATATGCACTGAGACCAGGAGACAATATGCATTGAGACCAGGAGACAGCGTGCACTGAGACCAGCAGACAATATGCACTGAGACCAGGAGAAAATATGCACTGAGACCAGGAGAAAATATGCACTGAGACCAGGAGACAATATGCACTGAGACCAGGAGACAGCGTGCACTGTGACCAGGAGACAGCGTACACTGAGACCAGGAGACAATATGCACTGAGACCAGGAGACAATATGCACTGAGACCAGGAGACATCGTGCACTGAGACCAGGAGACATCTTGCACTGAGACCAGGAGACACCGTGCACTGACACCAGGAGACAATATGCACTGAGACCAGGAGTCAGCATGCATTGAGACCAGGAGACAGGGTGCAGTGAGACCAGGAGACAGCGTGCACTGAGACAGGAGACAGCGTACACTGAGACCAGGAGACAGCGTACACTGAGACCAGGAGACAATATGCACTGAGACCAGGAGACAGCGTGCACTGAGACCAGTAGACAGCGTACGCTGAGACCAGGAGACAGCGTACACTGAGACCAGGAGACAATATGCACAGAGACCAGGAGACAGCGTGCACTGAGACCAGTAGACAATATGCACTGAGACAGAAGACAACATGCACTGAGACCAGGAGACAGCGTGCACTGAGACCAGGAGACAATATTCACTGAGACCTGGAGATAATATGCACTGAGACCAGGATACAATATGCACTGAGACCAGGAGACAATATGCACTGAGACCAGGAGACAGGATGCACTGAGACCAGGAGATAGCGTACACTGAGACCAGGAGGCAATATGCACTGAGACTAAGAGACAGCGTGCACTGAGACAGGAGACAGCGTGCACTGAGACTAGGAGACAGCGTGCACTGAGACCAGGAGACAGGGTGCACTGAGACCAGGAGTCAGCGTACACTGAGACCAGAGATAGAGTGCACTGAGACCAAGACACAGCGTGCACTGAGACCAGGATACAATATGCACTGAGACCAGGAGACAATATGCACTGAGACCAGGAGACAGGATGCACTGAGACCAGGAGACAGCGTACACTGAGACCAGGAGGCAATATGCACTGAGACCAGGAGACAGGATGCACTGAAACCAAGAGATAGCGTATACTGAGTCCAGGAGACAATATGCACTGAGACCAGGAGTCAGCGTACACTGAGACCAGAGATAGAGTGCACTGAGACCAAGACACAGCGTGCACTGAGACCAGGATACAATATGCACTGAGACCAGGAGACAATATGCACTGAGACCAGGAGACAGGATGCACTGAGACCAGGAGACAGCGTACACTGAGACCAGGAGGGAATATGCACTGAGACCAGGAGACAGGATGCACTGAAACCAAGAGATAGCGTATACTGAGTCCAGGAGACAATATGCACTGAGACCAGGAGACAATATGCACTGAGACTAGGAGAGAGCGTGCACTGAGACAGGAGACAGCGTGCACTGAGACTAGGAGACAGCGTGCACTGAGACCAGGAGACAGCGTGCACTGAGACAAGGAGACAGCGTGCATTAAGACCAGGAGACAGGGTGCACTGAGACCAGGAGTCAGCGTACACTGAGACCAGAGATAGCATGCACTGAGACCAAGAGACAGCTTGCACTGAGACCTGGTGACAGCGTGCACTGAGACCCGGTGACAATATGCACTGAGACGAGAAGGCAGCGTACACTGAGACAGGAGATAAAATGCATTGAGACCAGGAGACAATATGCATTGAGACCAGGAGACAGCGTGCACTGAGACCAGGTGACAACATGCACTGAGACTAGGCGACAGCGTGCACTGAGACCAGGAGACAATATGCACTGAGACTAAGAGACAACGTGCACTGAGACCAGGAGACAATATGCACTGAGACGAGAAGGCAGCATACACTGAGACAGGAGACAATATGCTCTGAGACCAGGAGACAATATGCACTGAGACCAGGAGACAGCGTGCACTGAGACCAGGAGACAGCATACACTTGAGACCAGGAGACAGCGTGCACTGAGACCAAGAGACAGTGTGCACTGAGACCTGGAGACAATATGCACTGAGACCAGGAGGCAATATGCATTGAGACCAGGAGACAGCGTGCACTGAGAACAGGGGACAGCATACACTTGAGACCAGGAGACAGCGTGCACTGAGACCAAGAGACAGTGTGCACTGAGACCTGGAGACAATATGCACTGAGACCAGGAGACAGCGTACACTGAGACCAGGAGACAAAGTACACTGAGACCAGGAGACAGCGTGCACCGAGACCAGGAGACAGCATACACTGAGACCTGGAGACAATATGCACTGAGACCAGGAGAGAGCAGACACTGTGACCAGGAGACAGCGTGCACTGAGACCAGGAGACAGCGTACACTGAGACCAGGAGACAATATGCTTTGAGACCAGGAGAAAATATGCACTGACACCAGGAGACAGATTGCACTGAGACTAGGGGACAGCATGCACTGAGACCAGGAGACAATAAGCACTGAGACCTGGATACGATATGCACTGAGACCAGGAGACAGCGTGCACTGAGACCAGGAAACAACGTGCACTGAGACCAGGAGACAGCGTGCACTGAGACCAGGAGACAGCGTGTACTGAGACCAAGAGACAGCGTACACTGAGACCAGGAGACAGCGTGCACTGAGACCAGGAGACAGCGTGCACTGAGACCAGGAGACAGCGTGTACTGAGACCAAGAGACAGCGTACACTGAGACCAGGAGACAGCGTACACTGAGACCAGGAGACAGCGTGCACTGAGACCAGGAGACAGCGTGTACTGAGACCAAGAGACAGCGTACACTGAGACCAGGAGACAGCGTGCACTGAGACCAGGAGACAGCGTGCATAAAGACCAGGAGACAGGGTGCACTGAGACCAGGAGTCAGCGTACACTGAGACCAGAGATAGCGTGCACTGAGACCAAGAGACAGTGTGCACTGAGACCAGGTGACAGCGTGCACTGAGACCAGGAGACAATATGAACTGAGACCAGGAGACAGCGTGCACTGAGACAGGAGACAATATGCACTGAGACCAGGAGACAATATGCATTGAGACCAGGAGACAGCGTGCACTGAGACCAGGAGACAGCGTGCACTGAGACCAGGAGACAACATGCACTGAGACCAGGAGACAAAGTACACTGAGACCAGGAGACAGCATGCAGTGGGAACAGGAGACAACATGCACTGAGACTAGGAGACAATATGCACTGAGACCAGGAGACAGCATGCACTGAGACCAGGAAACAGCCTGCACTCAGACCAGGAGACAGCGTACACTGAGACCAGGAGACGATATGCACTGAGACCAGGAGACAGCGTGCACTGAGACCAGGAGACAGTGTGCACTGAGACCAGGAGACAATATGCACTGAGACAGGAGACAATATGCACTGAGACCAGGAGACAGCGTGCACTGAGACCAGGAGACAGCGTGCACTGAGACCAGGAGACAGTGTGCACTGAGACCAGGAGACAACATGCACTGAGACCAGGAGACAGCGTGCACTGAGACCAGGAGACAGGGTGCAGTGAGACCAGGAGACAGCATGCACTGAGACCAGGAGACAGCGTAAAATGAGACCAGGAGACAGCGTGCACTGAGACCAGGAGACAGTGTGCACTGAGACCAGGAGACAATATGCACTGAGACCAGGAGACAGCGTGCACTGAGACCAGGAGACAGCGTGCACTGAGACCAGGAGACAGGATGCACTGAAACCAGGAGACAGGGTACACTGACACCAGGAGACAATATGCACTGAGACCAGGAGACAGAGTGCACTGACACCAGGAGACAATATGCACTGAGACCAGTTGACAGCGTGCACTGAGACCAGGAGACAGTGTGCACTGACACCAGGAGACAATATGCACTGAGACCAGGAGACAGCGAGCATTGAGACCAGGAGTAAATATGCACTGAGACCAGGAGACAGCGTGCACTGAGACCAGGAGACAGGGTGCAGTGAGACCAGGAGACAGCGTACACTGAGACTAGGAGACAGCGTGCACTGAGACCAAGAGACAGCGTGCACTGAGACCAGGAGACAATATGCACTGAGACCAGGAGACAGCGTGCACTGAGACTAGGAGACAGCGTGCACTGAGACCAAGAGACAGCGTGCACTGAGACCAGGAGACAGCGTGTACTGAGCCCAAGAGACAGCGTACACTGAGACCAGGAGACAGCGTGCACTGAGACCAGGAGACAGCGTACACTGAGACCAGGAGACAGCGTGCACTGAGACTAGGAGACAGTGTGCACTGAGACAGAAGACAGCGTACACTGAGACCAGGAGACAGTATGCACTGAGACTAGGAGACTACGTGCACTGAGACCAGGAGACAATATGCACTGAAACCAGGAGACAGCGTGCATTAAGACCAGGAGACAGGGTGCACTGAGACCAGGAGTCAGCGTACACTGAGACCAGAGATAGCGTGCACTGAGACCAAGAGACAGTGTGCACTGAGACCAGGTGACAGCGTGCACTGAGACCAGGAGACAATATGAACTGAGACCAGGAGACAGCGTGCACTGAGACAGGAGACAATATGCACTGAGACCAGGAGACAATATGCATTGAGACCAGGAGACAGCGTGCACTGAGACCAGGAGACAGCGTGCACTGAGACCAGGAGACAACATGCACTGAGACTAGGAGACAATATGCACTGAGACCAGGAGACAAAGTACACTGAGACCAGGAGACAGCATGCAGTGGGAACAGGAGACAACATGCACTGAGACTAGGAGACAATATGCACTGAGACCAGGAGACAGCATGCACTGAGACCAGGAAACAGCCTGCACTCAGACCAGGAGACAGCGTACACTGAGACCAGGAGACGATATGCACTGAGACCAGGAGACAGCGTGCACTGAGACCAGGAGACAGTGTGCACTGAGACCAGGAGACAATATGCACTGAGACAGGAGACAATATGCACTGAGACCAGAAGACAGCGTGCACTGAGACCAGGAGACAGCGTGCACTGAGACCAGGAGACAGTGTGCACTGAGACCAGGAGACAATATGCACTGAGACCAGGAGACAGCGTGCACTGAGACCAGGAGACAGGGTGCAGTGAGACCAGGAGACAGCATGCACTGAGACCAGGAGACAGCGTAAAATGAGACCAGGAGACAGCGTGCACTGAGACCAGGAGACAGTGTGCACTGAGACCAGGAGACAATATGCACTGAGACCAGGAGACAGCGTGCACTGAGACCAGGAGACAGCGTGCACTGAGACCAGGAGACAGCGTGCACTGAGACCAGGAGACAGGATGCACTGAAACCAGGAGACAGGGTACACTGACACCAGGAGACAATATGCACTGAGACCAGGAGACAGAGTGCACTGACACCAGGAGACAATATGCACTGAGACCAGTTGACAGCGTGCACTGAGACCAGGAGACAGTGTGCACTGACACCAGGAGACAATATGCACTGAGACCAGGAGACAGCGAGCATTGAGACCAGGAGACAGGGTGCAGTGAGACCAGGAGACAATATGCACTGAGACCAGGAGACAGCGTGCACTGAGACTAGGAGACAGCGTGCACTGAGACCAGGAGACAATATGCACTGAGACCAGGAGACAATATGCACTGAGACCAGGAGACAATATGCACTGAGACCAGGAGACAGCGTGCATTGAGACCAGGAGACAATATGCACTGAGGCTAGGAGACAGCGTGCACTGAGACCATGAGACAATATGCACTGAGACCAGTTGACAGCGTGCACTGAGACCAGGAGACAGTGTGCACTGACACCAGGAGACAATATGCACTGAGACCAGGAGACAGCGAGCATTGAGACCAGGAGACAGGGTGCAGTGAGACCAGGAGACAATATGCACTGAGACCAGGAGACAGCGTGCACTGAGACTAGGAGACAGCGTGCACTGAGACCAAGAGACAGCGTGCACTGAGACCAGGAGACAATATGCACTGAGAGCAGGAGACAATATGCACTGAGACCAGTAGACAGCGTGCACTGAGACCAGGAGACAGCGTGCACTGAGACCAGGAGACAGGGTGCAGTGAGACCAGGAGACAATATGCACTGAGACCAGGAGACAGCGTGCACTGAGACTAGGAGACAGCGTGCACTGAGACCAAGAGACAGCGTGCACTGAGACCAGGAGACAATATGCACTGAGACCAGGAGACAATATGCACTGAGACCAGTAGACAGCGTGCACTGAGACCAGGAGACAGCGTGCACTGACACCAGGAGACAATATGCACTGAGACCAGGAGACAGCGTGCATTGAGACCAGGAGACAATATGCACTGAGCCCAGGAGACAGCGTGCACTGAGACCAGGAGACAATATGCACTGAGGCTAGGAGACAGCGTGCACTGAGACCATGAGACAATATGCACTGAGACCAGGAGACAGCGTGCACTGAGACCAAGAGACAGCGTGCACTGAGACCAGGAGACAATATGCACTGAGACCAGGAGACAGCGTGCACTGAGACCAGGAGACAATATGCACTGAGGCTAGGAGACAGCGTGCACTGAGACCATGAGACAATATGCACTGAGACTAGGAGACAGCGTGCACTGAGACCAAGAGACAGCGTGCACTGAGACCAGGAGACAATATGCACTGAGACCAGGAGACAGCGTGCACTGAGACTAGGAGACAGCGTGCACTGACACCAAGAGACAGCGTGCACTGAGACCAGGAGACTATATGCACTGAGACCAGTAGACAGCGTGCACTGAGACCAGGAGACAGCGTGCACTGAGACCAGGAGACAGCGTGCATTGAGACCAGGAGACAATATGCACTGAGACCAGGAGACAGCGTGCATTGAGACCAGGAGACAATATGCACTGAGCCCAGGAGACAGCGTGCACTGAGACTAGGAGACAGCGTGCACTGAGACCAGGAGACAGCGTGCACTGAGACCAAGAGACAGCGTGCTCTGAGCCCTGGAGACAATATGCACTGAGACCAGGAGACAGCGTGCACTGTGACCAAGAGACAGCGTGCACTGAGACCAGGAGACAGCGTGCACTGAGACCAAGAGACAATATGCACTGAGACCAGGAGACAATATGCACTGAGACCAGGAGACAGCGTGCACTGTGACCAAGAGACAGCGTGCACTGAGACCAGGAGACAATATGCACTGAGACCAGGAGACAGCGTGCACTGAGACCAGGAGACAGCGTGCTCTGAGACCAGGAGACAATATGCACTGAGACCAGGAGACAATATGCACTGAGACCAGGAGACAGCGTGCACTGAGATTAGGAGACAGCGTGCACTGAGACCAAGAGACAATATGCACTGAGACCAGGAGACAATATGCACTGAGACCAGGAGACAGCGTGCACTGTGACCAAGAGACAGCGTGCACTGAGACCAGGAGACAATATGCACTGAGACCAGGAGACAGCGTGCATTGAGACCAGGAGACAGCGTGCTCTGAGACCAGGAGACAATATGCACTGAGACCAGGAGACAGCGTGCACTGAGACTAGGAGACAGCTTGCACTGTGACCAAGAGACAGCGTGCACTGAGACCAGGAGACAATATGCACTGAGGCTAGGAGACAGCGTGCACTGACACCAGGAGACAATATGCACTGAGACCAGGAGACAGCGTGCACTGAGACCAAGAGACAATATGCACTGAGACCAGGAGACAGCGTGCACTGAGACTAGGAGACAGCGTACACTGAGACCAAGAGACAGCGTGCACTGAGACCTGGAGACAATATGCACTGAGACTCGGAGACAGCGTGCACTGAGACCATTAGACAGAGTGCACTGACACCAGGAGACAATATGCACTGAGACCAGTAGACAGCGTGCACTGAGACCAGGAGACAGCGTGCACTGAGACCAGGAGACAGCGTGCACTGAGACCAGGAGACAATATGCACTGAGACTAGGAGACAGCATGCACTGACACCAGGAGACAATATGCACTGAGACCAGGAGACAGCGTGCACTGAGACCAAGAGACAATATGGACTGAGACCAGGAGACAGCGTGCACTGAGACCAGGAGACAGCGTGCACTGAGACCAGGAGACAGCGTGCACTGAGCCCTGGAGACAATATGCACTGAGACCAGGAGACAGCGTGCACTGAGACCAGGAGACAGTGTGCACTGAGACCAGGAGACAATATGCACTGAGACCAGGAGACAGCGTGCACTGAGACTAGGAGACAGCGTACACTGAGACCAAGAGACAGCGTGCACTGAGACCAGGAGACAGCTTCAAATGAGACCAGGAGACAATATGCACTGAGCCCTGGAGACAATATGCACTGAGGCTAGGAGACAGCGTGCACTGACACCAGGAGACAATATGCACTGAGACCAGGAGACAGCGTACACTGAGACCAGGAGACAGCGTGCACGGAGACCAGGAGACAATATGCACTGAGACCAGGAGACAATATGCACTGAGACTAGGAGACAGCGTACACTGAGACCAGGAGACAGCGTGCACGGAGACCAGGAGACAATATGCACTGAGACCAGGAGACAGCGTGCACTGACACCAGGAGACAATATGCACTGAGACCAGGAGACACTATGCACTGAGACTAGGAGACAGCGTGCACTGAGACCAGGAGACAATATGCACTGAGACTAGGAGACAGCGTGCACTGACACCAGGAGACAATATGCACTGAGACCAGGAGACAGCGTGCACTGAGACCAGGAGACAATATGCACTGAGACCAGGAGACATCGTGCACTGAGACCAGGAGACAGCGTGCACTGAGACCAGGAGACAATATGCACTGAGACTAGGAGACAGCGTGCACTGACACCAGGAGACAATATGCACTGAGACCAGGAGACAATATGCACTGAGACCAAGAGACAATATGCACTGAGACCAGGAGACAGCGTGCACTGAGACCAGGAGACAGCGTGCACTGAGACCAGGAGACAGCGTGCACTGAGCCCTGGAGACAATATGCACTGAGACCAGGAGACAGCGTGCACTGAGTCCAGGAGACAATATGCACTGAGCCCAGGAGACAGCGTGCACTGAGACTAGGAGACAGCTTGCACTGTGACCAAGAGACAGCGTGCACTGAGACCAGGAGACAATATGCACTGAGGCTTGGAGACAGCGTGCACTGAGACCATGAGACAATATGCACTGAGACTACGAGACAGCGTGCACTGACACCAGGAGACAATATGCACTGAGACCAGGAGACAGCATGCACTGAGACCAAGAGACGATATGCACTGAGACCAGGAGACAGCGTGCACTGAGACCAGGAGACAGCGTGCACTGAGACCAGGAGACAGCGTGCACTGAGCCCTGGAGACAATATGCACTGAGGCGAGGAGACAGCGTGCACTGAGACCAGGAGACAACATGCACTGAGACTAGGAGACAGCGTGCACTGACACCAGGAGACAATATGCACTGAGACCAGGAGGCAGCGTGCACTGAGACCAAGAGACAATATGCACTGTGACCAAGAGACAGCGTGCACTGAGACCAGGAGACAATATGCACTGAGACCAGGAGACAGCGTGCACTGAGACCAGGAGACAGCGTGCTCTGAGACCAGGAGACAATATGCACTGAGACCAGGAGACAGCGTGCACTGAGACTAGGAGACAGCTTGCACTGTGACCAAGAGACAATATGCACTGAGACTAGGAGACAGCGTGCACTGACACCAGGAGACAATATGCACTGAGACCAAGAGACAATATGCACTGAGACCAGGAGACAGCGTGCACTGAGACCAGGAGACAGCGTGCACTGAGACCAGGAGACAGCGTGCACTGAGACCAGGAGACAGCGTGCACTGAGCCCTGGAGACAATATGCACTGAGACCAGGCGACAGCGTGCACTGAGACCAGGAGACAGTGTGCACTGAGACCAGGAGACAATATGCACTGAGACCAGGAGACAGCGTGCACTGAGACCAGGAGACAGCGTGCACTGAGACCAAGAGACAGCGTGCACTGAGACCTGGAGACAATATGCACTGAGACTCGGAGACAGCGTGCACTGAGACCAGGAGACAGAGTGCACTGACACCAGGAGACAATATGCACTGAGACCAGGAGACAGCGTGCACTGAGACCAGGAGACAATATGCACTGAGACCAGGAGACAGCGTGCATTGAGACCAGGAGACAATATGCACTGAGACCAGGAGACAATATGCACTGAGACCAGGAGACAGCATGCATTGAGACTAGGAGACAATGTCCACTGATACCAGGAAATAGCATGCAGTGAGACCAAGAAACAGCGTGCACCTAGACCAGGAGACAATATGCACTGAGACCAGGAGACAGCGTGCACTGAGACCAGGAGACAGCGTGCACTGTGACCAAGAGACAGCGTGCACTGAGACCAGGAGACAATATGCACTGAGACCAGGAGACAGCGTGCACTGTGACCAAGAAACAGCGTGCACCTACACCAGGAGACAATATGCACTGAGACCAGGAGACAGCGTGCACTGAGACCAGGAGACAGCGTGCACTGTGACCAAGAGACAGCGTGCACTGAGACCAGGAGACAATATGCACTGAGACCAGGAGACAATATGCACTGAGACCAGGAGACAGCGTGCACTGAGACCAAGAGACAATATGCACTGAGACTAGGAGACAGCGTGCACTGACACCAGGAGACAATATGCACTGAGACCAGGAGACAGCGTTCTCTGAGACCAGGAGACAATATGCTCTGAGACCAGGAGACAGCGTGCACTGAGACCAGGAGACAATATGCATTGAGACCAAGCGACAGCGTGCACTGAGACCAGGAGACAATATGCACTGAGGCTAGGAGACAGCGTGCACTGAGACCAGGAGACAATATTCACTGAGACTAGGAGACAGCGTGCACTGACACCAGGAGACAATATGCACTGAGACCAGGAGACAGCGTGCACTGAGACCAAGAGACAATATGCACTGAGACCAGGAGACAATATTCACTGAGACTAGGAGACAGCGTGCACTGACACCATTAGACAATATGCACTGAGACCAGGAGACAGCGTGCACTGAGACCAAGAGACAATATGCACTGAGACCAGGAGACAGCGTGCACTGAGACCAGGAGACAGCGTGCACTGAGACCAGGAGACAATATGCACTGAGACCAGGAGACAGCGTGCACTGAGACCATGAGACAGCGTGCACTGTGACCAAGAGACAGCGTGCACTGAGACCAGGAGATAATATGCACTGAGACTAGGAGACAGCGTGCACTGACACCAGGAGACAATATGCACTGAGACCAGGAGACAGCGTGCACTGAGACCAAGAGACAATATGCACTGAGACCAGGAGACAGCGTGCACTGAGACCAGGAGACAGTGTGCACTGAGACCAGGAGACAATATGCACTGAGACCAGAGACAGCGTGCACTGAGACTAGGAGACAGCGTGCACTGAGACCAAGAGTCAGCGTGCACTGAGACCAGGAGACAATATGCACTGAGACTAGGAGACAGCGTGCACTGAGACCAGGAGACAGCGTGCACTGAGACCAGGAGACAATATGCACTGAGACCAGGAGACAGCGTGCACTGAAACCAGGAGACAATATGCACTGAGACCAGGAGACAGCGTGCATTGAGACCAGGAGACAATATGCACTGAGACCAGGAGACAGCGTGCACTGAGACCAGGAGACAGCGTGCACTGAGACCAGGAGACAGCGTACACTGACACCAGGAGACAATATGCACTGAGACCAGGAGACAGCGTGCTCTGAGACCAGGAGACAATATGCACTGAGACCAGGAGACAGCGTGCACTGAGACCAGGAGACAGCGTGCACTGAGACCAGGAGACAGCGTACACTGACACCAGGAGACAATATGCTCTGAGACCAGGAGACAGCGTGCACTGAGACTAGGAGACAGCTTGCACTGTGACCAAGAGACAGCGTGCACTGAGACCAGGAGACAATATGCACTGAGGCTAGGAGACAGCGTGCACTGAGACCAGGAGACAATATTCACTGAGACTAGGAGACAGCGTGCACTGACACCATTAGACAATATGCACTGAGACCAGGAGACAGCGTGCACTGAGACCAAGAGACAATATGCACTGAGACCAGGAGACAGCGTGCACTGAGACCAGGAGACAGCTTCAACTGAGACCAGGAGACAATATGCACTGAGACCAGGAGACAGCGTGCACTGAGACCAAGAGACAATATGCAGTGAGACCAGGAGACAGCGTGCACTGAGACCAATATGCACTGAGCCCTGGAGACAATATGCACTGAGGCTAGGAGACAGCGTGCACTGAGACCAGGAGACAATATGCACTGAGACCAGGAGACAGCGTGCACTGAGACCAAGAGACAATATGCAGTGAGACCAGGAGACAGCGTGCACTGAGACCAAGAGACAATATGCACTGAGACCAGGAGACAGCGTGCACTGAGACCAGGAGACAGCGTGCACTGAGCCCTGGAGACAATATGCACTGAGACCAGGAGACAGCGTGCACTGAGACCAGGAGACAGTGTGCACTGAGACCAGGAGACAATATGCACTGAGACCAGGAGACAGCGTGCACTGAGACCAAGAGACAGCGTGCACTGAGACCAGGAGACAATATGCACTGAGACTCGGAGACAGCGTGCACTGAGACCAGGAGACAGCGTGCACTGACACCAGGAGACAATATGCACTGAGACCAGTAGACAGCGTGCACTGAGACCAAGAGACAATATGCACTGAGACCAGGAGACAGCGTGCACTGAGGCTAGGAGACAATATGCTCTGAGACCAGGAGACAGCGTGCACTGAGACTAGGAGACAGCTTGCACTGTGACCAAGAGACAGCGTGCACTGAGACCAGGAGACAATATTCACTGAGACTAGGAGACAGCGTGCACTGAGACCAAGAGACAATATGCACTGAGACCAGGAGACAGCGTGCACTGAGACCAGGAGACAGCTTCAACTGAGACCAGGAGACAATATGCACTGAGACCAGGAGACAATATGCACTGAGGCTAGGAGACAGCTTGCACTGTGACCAAGAGACTGCGTGCACTGAGACCAGGAGACAATATGCACTGAGGCTAGGAGACAGCGTGCACTGACACCAGGAGACAATATGCACTGAGACCAGGAGACAGCGTGCACTGAGACCAAGAGACAATATGCACTGAGACTAGGAGACAGCTTGCACTGTGACCAAGAGACAGCGTGCACTGAGACCAGGAGACAATATGCACTGAGACTAGGAGACAGCTTGCACTGTGACCAAGAGACAGCGTGCACTGAGACCAGGAGACAATATGCACTGAGGCTAGGAGACAGCGTGCACTGAGACCAGGAGACAATATACACTGAGACTAGGAGACAGCGTGCACTGACACCAGGAGACAATATGCACTGAGACCAGGAGACAGCGTGCACTGAGACCAAGAGACAATATGCAGTGAGACCAGGAGACAGCGTGCACTGAGACCAGGAGACAATATGCACTGAGACCAAGAGACAATATGCACTGAGACCAGGAGACAGCGTGCACTGAGACCAGGAGACAGCGTGCACTGAGCCCTGGAGACAATATGCACTGAGATCAGGAGACAGCGTGCACTGAGACCAGGAGACAGTGTGCACTGAGACCAGGAGACAATATGCACTGAGACCAGGAGACAGCGTGCACTGATGCTAGGAGACAGCGTGCACTGAGACCAAGAGACAGCGTGCACTGAGACCAGGAGACAATATGCACAGAGACTCGGAGACAGCGTGCACTGAGACCAGGAGACAGCGTGCACTGACACCAGGAGACAATATGCACTGAGACCAGTAGACAGCGTGCACTGAGACCAAGAGACAATATGCACTGAGACCAGGAGACAATATGCACTGAGACCAGGAGACAGCGTGCACTGAGACCAGGAGACAGTGTGCACTGACACCAGGAGACAATATGCACTGAGACCAGGAGACAGCGTGCATTGAGACCAGGAGACAGCGTGCACTGACACCAGGAGACAATATGCACTGAGACCAGGAGGCAATATGCACTGAGACCAGGAGACAATGTCCGCTGATACCAGGAAATAGCATGCAGTGAGACCAAGAAACAGCGTGCACTGAGACCAGGAGACAATATGCACAGAGACCAGGAGAAAGCGTACACTGAGACCAGGAGACAGCATACACTGAGACCAGGAGACAGCATACACAGAGACCAGGAGACAGCGTGCACTGAGACCAAGAGACAGCCAGCACTGAGACCAGGAGACAATATGCATTGACACCAGGAGACAATATGCACTGAGACCAGGAGACAGCGTGCACTGAGACTAGGAGACAGCGTGGACTGAGACGAGGAGACAGCGTGCACTGAGACCAGGAGACAGCGTGCACTGAGACGAGGAGACAGCGTGCACTGAGACCAGGAGACAGCGTGCACTGAGACCAGGAGACAATATGCACTGAGACCAGGAGACAGCATGCATTGAGCCCAGGATACAATGTCCACTGACACCAGGAAATATCATGCAGTGAGACCAAGAAACAGCGTGCACTGAGACCAGGAGACAATATGCACTGAGACGAGGAGACAGCGTGCACTGAGACCAGGAGACAGCGTGCACTGACACCAGGAGACAATATGCACTGAGACCAGGAGACAGCATGCATTGAGCCCAGGATACAATGTCCACTGACACCAGGAAATATCATGCAGTGAGACCAAGAAACAGCGTGCACTGAGACCAGGAGACAATATGCACTGAGACCAAGAGACAGCGAGTACTGAGACCAGGAGACAATATGCACTGAGACTACAAGACAGCGTGCACTGAGACCAGGAGACAGCGTGCACTGAGACCAGGAGACAGCGTGCACTGAGACCAGGAGACAATATGCACTGAGACCAAGAGACAATTTGCACTGAGACCAGGAGACAGCGTGCACTGAGACCAGGAGACAACATGCACTGAGACCAGGAGACAGCATGCACTGAGACCAGGAGACAATATGCACTGAGACCAGGAGATAGTGTGCATGAGACCAGGAGATAGTGTGCATTGAGACCAGGAGACAGCGTGCACTGAGACCAGGAGATAGTGTGCATGAGACCAGGAGACAGCGTGCACTGAGACCAGGAGATAGTGTGCATGAGACCAGGAGACAGCGTGCATTGAGACCAGGAGACAGCGTACACTGAGACCAGGAGACAGCGTGCACTGAGACCAGGAGACAGCGTCCACTGAGACCAGGAGACAGCGTGCTCTGAGACCAGGAGACAATATGCACTGAGACCAGGAGACAGCGTGCTCTGAGACCAGGAGACAATATGCACTGAGACCAGGAGACAGCGTACACTGAGACCAGGAGACAATATGCACTGAGACTAGGAGACAGCGTGCATTGAGACCAGGAGACAATATGCACTGAGACTAGGAGACAGCGTGCAGTGACACCAGGAGACAATACGCACTGAGACCAGGAGAAAGCGTGCACTGAGACCAAGAGACAATATGCACTGAGACTAGGAGACAGCGTGCACTGAGACCAGGAGACAGCGTGCACTGAGACCAGGAGACAATATGCACTGAGACCAGGAGACAGCGTGCACTGAGACTAAGAGACAGCGTGCACTGAGACCAAGAGACAGCGTGCACTGAGACCAGGAGACAATATGCACTGAGACTAGGGGACAGCGTGCACTGAGACCAGGAGACAGCGTGCACTGACACCAGGAGACAATATGCACTGAGACCAGTAGACAGCGTGCACTGACACCAGGAGACAATATGCACTGAGACTAGGAGACAGCGTGCACTGAGACCAGGAGACAGCGTGCTCTGAGTCCAGGAGACAATATGCTCTGAGACCAGGAGACAGCGTGCACTGAGACCAGGAGACAATATGCATTGAGACCAAGAGACAGCGTGCACTGAGACCAGGAGACAATATGCACTGAGGCTAGGAGACAGCGTGCACTGAGACCAGGAGACAATATTCACTGAGACTAGGAGACAGCGTGCACTGACACCATTAGACAATATGCACTGAGACCAGGAGACAGCGTGCACTGAGACCAAGAGACAATATGCACTGAGACCAGGAGACAATATTCACTGAGACTAGGAGACAGCGTGCACTGACACCATTAGACAATATGCACTGAGACCAGGAGACAGCGTGCACTGAGACCAAGAGACAATATGCACTGAGACCAGGAGACAGCGTGCACTGAGACCAGGAGACAATATGCACTGAGACCAGGAGACAGCGTGCACTGAGACCAGGAGACAATATGCACTGAGACCATGAGACAGCGTGCACTGTGACCAAGAGACAGCGTGCACTGAGACCAGGAGATAATATGCACTGAGACTAGGAGACAGCGTGCACTGACACCAGGAGACAATATGCACCGAGACCAGGAGACAGCGTGCACTGAGACCAAGAGACAATATGCACTGAGACCAGGAGACAGCGTGCACTGAGACCAGGAGACAGTGTGCACTGAGACCAGGAGACAATATGCACTGAGACCAGAGACAGCGTGCACTGAGACTAGGAGACAGCGTGCACTGAGACCAAGAGACAGCGTGCACTGAGACCAGGAGACAATATGCACTGAGACTAGGAGACAGCGTGCACTGAGACCAGGAGACAGCGTGCACTGAGACCAGGAGACAATATGCACTGAGACCAGGAGACAGCGTGCACTGAAACCAGGAGACAATATGCACTGAGACCAGGAGACAGCGTGCATTGAGACCAGGAGACAATATGCACTGAGACCAGGAGACAGCGTGCACTGAGACCAGGAGACAGCGTGCACTGAGACCAGGAGACAGCGTACACTGACACCAGGAGACAATATGCACTGAGACCAGGAGACAGCGTGCTCTGAGACCAGGAGACAATATGCTCTGAGACCAGGAGACAGCGTGCACTGAGACTAGGAGACAGCTTGCACTGTGACCAAGAGACAGCGTGCACTGAGACCAGGAGACAATATGCACTGAGACTAGGAGACAGCGTGCACTGACACCATTAGACAATATGCACTGAGACCAGGAGACAGCGTGCACTGAGACCAAGAGACAATATGCAGTGAGACCAGGAGACAGCGTGCACTGAGACCAATATGCACTGAGCCCTGGAGACAATATGCACTGAGGCTAGGAGACAGCGTGCACAGAGACCAGGAGACAATATGCACTGAGACCAGGAGACAGCGTGCACTGAGACCAAGAGACAATATGCAGTGAGACCAGGAGACAGCGTGCACTGAGACCAAGAGACAATATGCACTGAGACCAGGAGACAGCGTGCACTGAGACCAGGAGACAGCGTGCACTGAGCCCTGGAGACAATATGCACTGAGACCAGGAGACAGCGTGCACTGAGACCAGGAGACAATATGCACTGAGACCAGGAGACAGCGTGCACTGAGACCAAGAGACAGCGTGCACTGAGACCAGGAGACAATATGCACTGAGACTCGGAGACAGCGTGCACTGAGACCAGGAGACAGCGTGCACTGACACCAGGAGACAATATGCACTGAGACCAGTAGACAGCGTGCACTGAGACCAAGAGACAATATGCACTGAGACCAGGAGACAGCGTGCACTGATGCTAGGAGACAATATGCTCTGAGACCAGGAGACAGCGTGCACTGAGACTAGGAGACAGCTTGCACTGTGACCAAGAGACAGCGTGCACTGAGACCAGGAGACAATATTCACTGAGACTAGGAGACAGCGTGCACTGACACCAGGAGACAATATGCACTGAGACCAGGAGACAGCGTGCACTGAGACCAAGAGACAATATGCACTGAGACCAGGAGACAGCGTGCACTGAGACCAGGAGACAGCTTCAACTGAGACCAGGAGACAATATGCACTGAGACCAGGAGACAATATGCACTGAGGCTAGGAGACAGCTTGCACTGTGACCAAGAGACTGCGTGCACTGAGACCAGGAGACAATATGCACTGAGGCTAGGAGACAGCGTGCACTGACACCAGGAGACAATATGCACTGAGACCAGGAGACAGCGTGCACTGAGACCAAGAGACAATATGCACTGAGACTAGGAGACAGCTTGCACTGTGACCAAGAGACAGCGTGCACTGAGACCAGGAGACAATATGCACTGAGGCTAGGAGACAGCGTGCACTGAGACCAGGAGACAATATTCACTGAGACTAGGAGACAGCGTGCACTGACACCAGGAGACAATATGCACTGAGACCAGGAGACAGCGTGCACTGAGACCAAGAGACAATATGCACTGAGACCAGGAGACAGCGTGCACTGAGACCAGGAGACAGCGTGCACTGAGCCCTGGAGACAATATGCACTGAGATCAGGAGACAGCGTGCACTGAGACCAGGAGACAGTGTGCACTGAGACCAGGAGACAATATGCACTGAGACCAGGAGACAGCGTGCACTGATGCTAGGAGACAGCGTGCACTGAGACCAAGAGACAGCGTGCACTGAGACCAGGAGACAATATGCACTGAGACTCGGAGACAGCGTGCACTGAGACCAGGAGACAGTGTGCACTGACACCAGGAGACAATATGCACTGAGACCAGGAGACAGCGTGCACTGACACCAGGAGACAATATGCACTGAGACCAGTAGACAGCGTGCACTGAGACCAAGAGACAATATGCACTGAGACCAGGAGACAATATGCACTGAGACTCGGAGACAGCGTGCACTGAGACCAGGAGACAGTGTGCACTGACACCAGGAGACAATATGCACTGAGACCAGGAGACAGCGTGCGTTGAGACCAGGAGACAGCGTGCACTGACACCAGGAGACAATATGCACTGAGACCAGGAGGCAATATGCACTGAGACCAGGAGACAGCGTGCACTGAGACCAGGAGACAATGTCCGCTGATACCAGGAAATAGCATGCAGTGAGACCAAGAAACAGCGTGCACTGAGACCAGGAGACAATATGCACTGAGACCAGGAGACAGCATGCATTGAGACCAGGAGACAATGTCCGCTGATACCAGGAAATAGCATGCAGTGAGACCAAGAAACAGCGTGCACTAAGACCAGGAGACAATATGCACAGAGACCAGGAGAAAGCGTACACTGAGACCAGGATACAGCGTACACTGAGACCAGGAGACAGCATACACTGAGACCAGGAGACAGCATACACAGAGACCAGGAGACAGCGTGCACTGAGACCAAGAGACAGCCAGCACTGAGACCAGGAGACAATATGCACTGAGACCAGGAGACAATATGCACTGAGACCAGGAGACAGCGTGCACTGAGACTAGGAGACAGCGTGCACTGAGACGAGGAGACAGCGTGCACTGAGACCAGGAAACAGCGTGCACTGAGACCAGGAGACAATATGCACTGAGACCAGGAGACAGCGTGCACTGAGACTAGGAGACAGCGTGCACTGAGACGAGGAGACAGCGTGCACTGAGACCAGGAGACAGCGTGCACTGACACCAGGAGACAATATGCACTGAGACCAGGAGACAGCGTGCAGTGAGTCCAGGAGACCGCGTGCACTGACACTCGGAGACAATATGCACTGAGACCAGGAGACAGCGTGCATTGAGACCAGGAAACAATATGCACTGAGACCAGGAGACAATGTGCACTGAGACCAGGAGACAGCATGCACTGAGACCAGGAGACAATATGCACTGAGACCAGGAGACAGCGTGCACTGTGACCAGGAGACAGAGTGCACTGAGACGAGGGGACAATATCCAGTGAGACCAGGAGACAGCGTGCACTGAGACCAGGAGACAGCGTGCGCTGAGACCAGGAGACATCGTGCGCTGAGACCAAGAAACAGCGTGCACTGACACCAGGAGACAGCGTGCACTGAGACCAGGAGACAATATGCACTGAGACATGGAGACAGCGTGCACTGTGACCAGGAGACAGAGTGCACTGAGACGAGGGGACAATATCCAGTGAGACCAGGAGACAGCGTGCACTGAGACCAGGAGACAGCGTGCGCTGAGACCAGGAGACATCGTGCGCTGAGACCAAGAAACAGCGTGCACTGAGACCAGGAGACAGCGTGCACTGAGACTACAAGACAGCGTGCACTGAGACCAGGAGACAGCGTGCACTGAGACCAGGAGAAAGCGTACACTGAGACCAGGATACAGCGTACACTGAGACCAGGAAACAGCATACACTGAGACCAGGAGACAGCGTGCACTGAGACCAAGAGACAGCGTGCACTGAGACTAGGAGACAGCGTGCACTGAGACGAGGAGACAGCGTGCACTGACACTCGGAGACAATATGCACTGAGACCAGGAGACAATATGCACTGAGACTAGGAGACAGCGTGCACTGAGACCAGGAGACAATATGCACTGAGACCAGGAGACAGCGTGCACTGAGACTAGGAGACAGCGTGCACTGAGACGAGGAGACAGCGTGCACTGACACTCGGAGACAATATGCACTGAGACCAGGAGACAATATGCATTGAGCCCAGGATACAATGTCCACTGATACCAGGAAATAGCATGCAGTGAGACCAAGAAACAGCGTGCACTGAGACCAGGAGACAATATGCACTAAGACCAAGAGACAGCGAGTACTGAGACCAGGAGACAATATGCACTGAGACTACAAGACAGCGTGCACTGAGACCAGGAGACAGCGTGCACTGAGACCAGGAGACAATATGCACTGAGACCAAGAGACAATTTGCACTGAGACCAGGAGACAGCGTGCACTGAGACCAGGAGACAACATGCACTGAGACCAGGAGACAGCGTGCAGTGAGACTAGGAGACAGCGTGCACTGAGACCAAGAGACAATATGCACTGAGACCAGGAGACAGTGTGCATTGAGACCAGGAGACAGCGTGCACTGAGACCAGGAGACAATATGCACTGAGACCAGGAGACAGCGTGCATTGAGACCAGGAGACAGCGTACACTGAGACCAAGAGACAATATGCACTGAGACTAGGGGACAGCGTGCACTGAGACCAGGAGACAGCGTGCACTGAGACCAAGAGACAATATGCACTGAGACTAGGGGACAGCGTGCACTGAGACCAGGAGACAGCGTGCACTGACACCAGGAGACAATATGCACTGAGACCAGTAGACAGCGTGCACTGAGACCAGGAGACAGCGTGCACTGACACCAGGAGACAATATGCACTGAGACCAGGAGAAAGCGTACACTGAGACCAGGAGACAGTGTACACTGAGACCAGGAGACAGCGTGCACTGAGACCAAGAGACAGCCAGCACTGAGACCAGGAGACAGCGTGCACTGAGACCAGGAGACAGCGTGCTCTGAGACCAGGAGACAATATGCACTGAGACCAGGAGACAGCGTGCACTGAGACCAGGAGACAGCGTGCATTGAGACCAGGAGACAGCGTACACTGAGACCAGGAGACAACGTGCACTGAGACCAGGAGACAGCGTGCACTGAGACCAGGAGACAGCGTGCACTGAGACCAGGAGACAGCGTGCACTGAGACCAGGAGACAGCGTGCACTGAGACCAGGAGACAATATGCACTGAGACTAGGAGACAGCGTGCAGTGACACCAGGAGACAATATGCACTGAGACCAGGAGAAAGCGTGCACTGAGACCAAGAGACAATATGCACTGAGACTAGGAGACAGCGTGCACTGAGACCAGGAGACAGCGTGCACTGAGACCAGGAGACAGCGTGCACTGAGACCAGGAGACAATATGCACTGAGACCAGGAGACAGCGTGCACTGAGACTAAGAGACAGCGTGCACTGAGACCAAGAGACAGCGTGCACTGAGACCAAGAGACAATATGCACTGAGACTAGGGGACAGCGTGCACTGAGACCAGGAGACAGCGTGCACTGACACCAGGAGACAATATGCACTGAGACCAGTAGACAGCGTGCACTGAGACCAGGAGACAGCGTGCACTGACACCAGGAGACAATATGCACTGAGACCAGGAGAAAGCGTACACTGAGACCAGGAGACAGTGTACACTGAGACCAGGAGACAGCGTGCACTGAGACCAAGAGACAGCCAGCACTGAGACCAGGAGACAAAATGCACTGAGACTAGGAGACAGCATGCACTGAGACCAGGAGACAGCGTGCACTGAGACCAGGAGACAGCATGCATTGAGACCAGGAGACAATATGCACTGAGACCAGGAGAAAACGTACACTAAGACCAGGAGACAATATGCACTGAGACCAGGATTCAGCGTACACTAAGACCAGGAGACAGCATGCACTGAGACCAGGAGACAGCGTGCACTGAGACCAGGAGACAGCATGCATTGAGACCAGGAGACAATATGCACTGAGACCAGGAGAAAACGTACACTAAGACCAGGAGACAATATGCACTGAGACCAGGATTCAGCGTACACTAAGACCAGGAGATAGCATGCACTGAGACCAAGAGACAGCATGCGCTGAGACCAGGAGACAATATGCACTGAGACCAGGAGACAATATGCACTGCGTGCACGGAGACCAGGTGACAGCGTGCACTGAGATCAGGAGACAATATGCACTGAGACCAGGAGACAATATGCACTGCGTGCACGGAGACCAGGAGACAGCGTGCACTGAGATCAGGAGACAATATGCACTGAGACCAGGAGACAGCGTGCACTGAGACCAGGAGACAATATGCACTTAGACCAGGAGACAGCGTGCACTGAGACAAGGAGACAGCGTGCACTGAGACCAGGAGACAGCGTGCACTGAGACCAGGAGACAGCGTGCACTGAGACCAGGAGACAATATGCACTTAGACCAGGAGACAGCGTGCACTGAGACAAGGAGACAGCGTGCACTGAGACCAGGAGACAATATGCACTGAGACCAGGAGACAGCGTGCACTGTGACCAGGAGACAGAGTGCACTGAGACGAGGAGACAATATCCAGTGAGACCAGGAGACAGCGTGCACTGAGACCAGGAGACAGCGTGCGCTGAGACCAGGAGACAGTGTGCACTGAGACCAGGAGACAATATGCACTGAGACAGAGACAATATGCACTGAGACTAGGAGACAGCGTGCACTGAGACCAGGAAACAGCGTACACTGAGACCAGGAAACAATACAACACTGAGACCAGGAGACAGCGTGCACTCAGACCCGGTGACAATATACACTGAGACCAGCAGACAATGTGCACTGAGACCAGGAGACAGCGTGCACTGAGACCAGGAGACAATATGCACTGAGACCATGAGACAGCGTGCACTGTGACCAAGAGACAGCGTGCACTGAGACCAGGAGATAATATGCACTGAGACTAGGAGACAGCGTGCACTGACACCAGGAGACAATATGCACCGAGACCAGGAGACAGCGTGCACTGAGACCAAGAGACAATATGCACTGAGACCAGGAGACAGCGTGCACTGAGACCAGGAGACAGTGTGCACTGAGACCAGGAGACAATATGCACTGAGACCAGAGACAGCGTGCACTGAGACTAGGAGACAGCGTGCACTGAGACCAAGAGACAGCGTGCACTGAGACCAGGAGACAATATGCACTGAGACTAGGAGACAGCGTGCACTGAGACCAGGAGACAGCGTGCACTGAGACCAGGAGACAATATGCACTGAGACCAGGAGACAGCGTGCACTGAAACCAGGAGACAATATGCACTGAGACCAGGAGACAGCGTGCATTGAGACCAGGAGACAATATGCACTGAGACCAGGAGACAGCGTGCACTGAGACCAGGAGACAGCGTGCACTGAGACCAGGAGACAGCGTACACTGACACCAGGAGACAATATGCACTGAGACCAGGAGACAGCGTGCTCTGAGACCAGGAGACAATATGCTCTGAGACCAGGAGACAGCGTGCACTGAGACTAGGAGACAGCTTGCACTGTGACCAAGAGACAGCGTGCACTGAGACCAGGAGACAATATGCACTGAGACTAGGAGACAGCGTGCACTGACACCATTAGACAATATGCACTGAGACCAGGAGACAGCGTGCACTGAGACCAAGAGACAATATGCAGTGAGACCAGGAGACAGCGTGCACTGAGACCAATATGCACTGAGCCCTGGAGACAATATGCACTGAGGCTAGGAGACAGCGTGCACTGAGACCAGGAGACAATATGCACTGAGACCAGGAGACAGCGTGCACTGAGACCAAGAGACAATATGCAGTGAGACCAGGAGACAGCGTGCACTGAGACCAAGAGACAATATGCACTGAGACCAGGAGACAGCGTGCACTGAGACCAGGAGACAGCGTGCACTGAGCCCTGGAGACAATATGCACTGAGACCAGGAGACAGCGTGCACTGAGACCAGGAGACAATATGCACTGAGACCAGGAGACAGCGTGCACTGAGACCAAGAGACAGCGTGCACTGAGACCAGGAGACAATATGCACTGAGACTCGGAGACAGCGTGCACTGAGACCAGGAGACAGCGTGCACTGACACCAGGAGACAATATGCACTGAGACCAGTAGACAGCGTGCACTGAGACCAAGAGACAATATGCACTGAGACCAGGAGACAGCGTGCACTGATGCTAGGAGACAATATGCTCTGAGACCAGGAGACAGCGTGCACTGAGACTAGGAGACAGCTTGCACTGTGACCAAGAGACAGCGTGCACTGAGACCAGGAGACAATATTCACTGAGACTAGGAGACAGCGTGCACTGACACCAGGAGACAATATGCACTGAGACCAGGAGACAGCGTGCACTGAGACCAAGAGACAATATGCACTGAGACCAGGAGACAGCGTGCACTGAGACCAGGAGACAGCTTCAACTGAGACCAGGAGACAATATGCACTGAGACCAGGAGACAATATGCACTGAGGCTAGGAGACAGCTTGCACTGTGACCAAGAGACTGCGTGCACTGAGACCAGGAGACAATATGCACTGAGGCTAGGAGACAGCGTGCACTGACACCAGGAGACAATATGCACTGAGACCAGGAGACAGCGTGCACTGAGACCAAGAGACAATATGCACTGAGACTAGGAGACAGCTTGCACTGTGACCAAGAGACAGCGTGCACTGAGACCAGGAGACAATATGCACTGAGGCTAGGAGACAGCGTGCACTGAGACCAGGAGACAATATTCACTGAGACTAGGAGACAGCGTGCACTGACACCAGGAGACAATATGCACTGAGACCAGGAGACAGCGTGCACTGAGACCAAGAGACAATATGCACTGAGACCAGGAGACAGCGTGCACTGAGACCAGGAGACAGCGTGCACTGAGCCCTGGAGACAATATGCACTGAGATCAGGAGACAGCGTGCACTGAGACCAGGAGACAGTGTGCACTGAGACCAGGAGACAATATGCACTGAGACCAGGAGACAGCGTGCACTGATGCTAGGAGACAGCGTGCACTGAGACCAAGAGACAGCGTGCACTGAGACCAGGAGACAATATGCACTGAGACTCGGAGACAGCGTGCACTGAGACCAGGAGACAGTGTGCACTGACACCAGGAGACAATATGCACTGAGACCAGGAGACAGCGTGCACTGACACCAGGAGACAATATGCACTGAGACCAGTAGACAGCGTGCACTGAGACCAAGAGACAATATGCACTGAGACCAGGAGACAATATGCACTGAGACTCGGAGACAGCGTGCACTGAGACCAGGAGACAGTGTGCACTGACACCAGGAGACAATATGCACTGAGACCAGGAGACAGCGTGCGTTGAGACCAGGAGACAGCGTGCACTGACACCAGGAGACAATATGCACTGAGACCAGGAGGCAATATGCACTGAGACCAGGAGACAGCGTGCACTGAGACCAGGAGACAATGTCCGCTGATACCAGGAAATAGCATGCAGTGAGACCAAGAAACAGCGTGCACTGAGACCAGGAGACAATATGCACTGAGACCAGGAGACAGCATGCATTGAGACCAGGAGACAATGTCCGCTGATACCAGGAAATAGCATGCAGTGAGACCAAGAAACAGCGTGCACTAAGACCAGGAGACAATATGCACAGAGACCAGGAGAAAGCGTACACTGAGACCAGGATACAGCGTACACTGAGACCAGGAGACAGCATACACTGAGACCAGGAGACAGCATACACAGAGACCAGGAGACAGCGTGCACTGAGACCAAGAGACAGCCAGCACTGAGACCAGGAGACAATATGCACTGAGACCAGGAGACAATATGCACTGAGACCAGGAGACAGCGTGCACTGAGACTAGGAGACAGCGTGCACTGAGACGAGGAGACAGCGTGCACTGAGACCAGGAAACAGCGTGCACTGAGACCAGGAGACAATATGCACTGAGACCAGGAGACAGCGTGCACTGAGACTAGGAGACAGCGTGCACTGAGACGAGGAGACAGCGTGCACTGAGACCAGGAGACAGCGTGCACTGACACCAGGAGACAATATGCACTGAGACCAGGAGACAGCGTGCAGTGAGTCCAGGAGACCGCGTGCACTGACACTCGGAGACAATATGCACTGAGACCAGGAGACAGCGTGCATTGAGACCAGGAGACAATATGCACTGAGACCAGGAGACAATATGCACTGAGACCAGGAGACAGCATGCACTGAGACCAGGAGACAATATGCACTGAGACCAGGAGACAGCGTGCACTGTGACCAGGAGACAGAGTGCACTGAGACGAGGGGACAATATCCAGTGAGACCAGGAGACAGCGTGCACTGAGACCAGGAGACAGCGTGCGCTGAGACCAGGAGACATCGTGCGCTGAGACCAAGAAACAGCGTGCACTGAGACCAGGAGACAGCGTGCACTGAGACCAGGAGACAATATGCACTGAGACATGGAGACAGCATGCACTGTGACCAGGAGACAGAGTGCACTGAGACGAGGGGACAATATCCAGTGAGACCAGGAGACAGCGTGCACTGAGACCAGGAGACAGCGTGCGCTGAGACCAGGAGACATCGTGCGCTGAGACCAAGAAACAGCGTGCACTGAGACCAGGAGACAGCGTGCACTGAGACTACAAGACAGCGTGCACTGAGACCAGGAGACAGCGTGCACTGAGACCAGGAGAAAGCGTACACTGAGACCAGGATACAGCGTACACTGAGACCAGGAAACAGCATACACTGAGACCAGGAGACAGCGTGCACTGAGACCAAGAGACAGCGTGCACTGAGACTAGGAGACAGCGTGCACTGAGACGAGGAGACAGCGTGCACTGACACTCGGAGACAATATGCACTGAGACCAGGAGACAATATGCACTGAGACTAGGAGACAGCGTGCACTGAGACCAGGAGACAATATGCACTGAGACCAGGAGACAGCGTGCACTGAGACTAGGAGACAGCGTGCACTGAGACGAGGAGACAGCGTGCACTGAGACCAGGAAACAGCGTGCACTGAGACCAGGAGACAATATGCACTGAGACCAGGAGACAGCGTGCACTGAGACTAGGAGACAGCGTGCACTGAGACGAGGAGACAGCGTGCACTGAGACCAGGAGACAGCGTGCACTGACACCAGGAGACAATATGCACTGAGACCAGGAGACAGCGTGCAGTGAGTCCAGGAGACCGCGTGCACTGACACTCGGAGACAATATGCACTGAGACCAGGAGACAGCGTGCATTGAGACCAGGAGACAATATGCACTGAGACCAGGAGACAATATGCACTGAGACCAGGAGACAGCATGCACTGAGACCAGGAGACAATATGCACTGAGACCAGGAGACAGCGTGCACTGTGACCAGGAGACAGAGTGCACTGAGACGAGGGGACAATATCCAGTGAGACCAGGAGACAGCGTGCACTGAGACCAGGAGACAGCGTGCGCTGAGACCAGGAGACATCGTGCGCTGAGACCAAGAAACAGCGTGCACTGAGACCAGGAGACAGCGTGCACTGAGACCAGGAGACAATATGCACTGAGACATGGAGACAGCGTGCACTGTGACCAGGAGACAGAGTGCACTGAGACGAGGGGACAATATCCAGTGAGACCAGGAGACAGCGTGCACTGAGACCAGGAGACAGCGTGCGCTGAGACCAGGAGACATCGTGCGCTGAGACCAAGAAACAGCGTGCACTGAGACCAGGAGACAGCGTGCACTGAGACTACAAGACAGCGTGCACTGAGACCAGGAGACAGCGTGCACTGAGACCAGGAGAAAGCGTACACTGAGACCAGGATACAGCGTACACTGAGACCAGGAAACAGCATACACTGAGACCAGGAGACAGCGTGCACTGAGACCAAGAGACAGCGTGCACTGAGACTAGGAGACAGCGTGCACTGAGACGAGGAGACAGCGTGCACTGACACTCGGAGACAATATGCACTGAGACCAGGAGACAATATGCACTGAGACTAGGAGACAGCGTGCACTGAGACCAGGAGACAATATGCACTGAGACCAGGAGACAGCGTGCACTGAGACTAGGAGACAGCGTGCACTGAGACGAGGAGACAGCGTGCACTGACACTCGGAGACAATATGCACTGAGACCAGGAGACAATATGCATTGAGCCCAGGATACAATGTCCACTGATACCAGGAAATAGCATGCAGTGAGACCAAGAAACAGCGTGCACTGAGACCAGGAGACAATATGCACTAAGACCAAGAGACAGCGAGTACTGAGACCAGGAGACAATATGCACTGAGACTACAAGACAGCGTGCACTGAGACCAGGAGACAGCGTGCACTGAGACCAGGAGACAATATGCACTGAGACCAAGAGACAATTTGCACTGAGACCAGGAGACAGCGTGCACTGAGACCAGGAGACAACATGCACTGAGACCAGGAGACAGCGTGCAGTGAGACTAGGAGACAGCGTGCACTGAGACCAAGAGACAATATGCACTGAGACCAGGAGACAGTGTGCATTGAGACCAGGAGACAGCGTGCACTGAGACCAGGAGACAATATGCACTGAGACCAGGAGACAGCGTGCATTGAGACCAGGAGACAGCGTACACTGAGACCAGGAGACAACGTGCACTGAGACCAGGAGACAGCGTGCACTGAGACCAAGAGACAATATGCACTGAGACTAGGGGACAGCGTGCACTGAGACCAGGAGACAGCGTGCACTGACACCAGGAGACAATATGCACTGAGACCAGTAGACAGCGTGCACTGAGACCAGGAGACAGCGTGCACTGACACCAGGAGACAATATGCACTGAGACCAGGAGAAAGCGTACACTGAGACCAGGAGACAGTGTACACTGAGACCAGGAGACAGCGTGCACTGAGACCAAGAGACAGCCAGCACTGAGACCAGGAGACAGCGTGCACTGAGACCAGGAGACAGCGTGCTCTGAGACCAGGAGACAATATGCACTGAGACCAGGAGACAGCGTGCACTGAGACCAGGAGACAGCGTGCATTGAGACCAGGAGACAGCGTACACTGAGACCAGGAGACAACGTGCACTGAGACCAGGAGACAGCGTGCACTGAGACCAGGAGACAGCGTGCACTGAGACCAGGAGACAGCGTGCACTGAGACCAGGAGACAGCGTGCACTGAGACCAGGAGACAATATGCACTGAGACTAGGAGACAGCGTGCAGTGACACCAGGAGACAATATGCACTGAGACCAGGAGAAAGCGTGCACTGAGACCAAGAGACAATATGCACTGAGACTAGGAGACAGCGTGCACTGAGACCAGGAGACAGCGTGCACTGAGACCAGGAGACAGCGTGCACTGAGACCAGGAGACAATATGCACTGAGACCAGGAGACAGCGTGCACTGAGACTAAGAGACAGCGTGCACTGAGACCAAGAGACAGCGTGCACTGAGACCAAGAGACAATATGCACTGAGACTAGGGGACAGCGTGCACTGAGACCAGGAGACAGCGTGCACTGACACCAGGAGACAATATGCACTGAGACCAGTAGACAGCGTGCACTGACACCAGGAGACAATATGCACTGAGACCAGGAGAAAGCGTACACTGAGACCAGGAGACAGTGTACACTGAGACCAGGAGACAGCGTGCACTGAGACCAAGAGACAGCCAGCACTGAGACCAGGAGACAAAATGCACTGAGACTAGGAGACAGCATGCACTGAGACCAGGAGACAGCGTGCACTGAGACCAGGAGACAGCATGCATTGAGACCAGGAGACAATATGCACTGAGACCAGGAGAAAACGTACACTAAGACCAGGAGACAATATGCACTGAGACCAGGATTCAGCGTACACTAAGACCAGGAGATAGCATGCACTGAGACCAAGAGACAGCATGCGCTGAGACCAGGAGACAATATGCACTGAGACCAGGAGACAATATGCACTGCGTGCACGGAGACCAGGTGACAGCGTGCACTGAGATCAGGAGACAATATGCACTGAGACCAGGAGACAATATGCACTGCGTGCACGGAGACCAGGAGACAGCGTGCACTGAGATCAGGAGACAATATGCACTGAGACCAGGAGACAGCGTGCACTGAGACCAGGAGACAGCGTGCACTGAGACCAGGAGACAGCGTGCACTGAGACCAGGAGACAGCGTGCACTGAGACAAGGAGACAGCGTGCACTGAGACCAGGAGACAATATGCACTGAGACCAGGAGACAGCGTGCACTGTGACCAGGAGACAGAGTGCACTGAGACGAGGAGACAATATCCAGTGAGACCAGGAGACAGCGTGCACTGAGACCAGGAGACAGCGTGCGCTGAGACCAGGAGACAGTGTGCACTGAGACCAGGAGACAATATGCACTGAGACAGAGACAATATGCACTGAGACTAGGAGACAGCGTGCACTGAGACCAGGAAACAGCGTACACTGAGACCAGGAAACAATACAACACTGAGACCAGGAGACAGCGTGCACTCAGACCCGGTGACAATATACACTGAGACCAGCAGACAATGTGCACTGAGACCAGGAGACAGCTGGCACTGAGACCAGGAGACAACGTGCATTGAGACCAGGTGACAGCGTGCACTGAGACTAGGAGACAGCGTACACTGAGATAGGAGACAATATGCACTGAGACCAGGAGACAATATGCACTGAGACCAGGAGACAGCATGCACTAAGACCAGGAGACATTATGCACTGAGACCAGGAGACAGCGTGCAGTGAGACCAGGTGACAGCGTACACTGAGACCAGGAGACAGCGTACACTGAGACCAGGAGACAATGTGCACTGAGACCAGGAGACAGCAGGCACTGAGACCAGGAGACAGCGTGCACTGAGACCAGGAGACTGCGTACACTGAGACCAGGAGATAGCGTGCACTGAGACCAGGAGACAGCGTGCACTGAGACCAGGTGACAGCGTACACTGAGACCAGGAGACAATATGCACTGAGACCCGGAGGCAGCGTGCACTGAGACCAGGAGACAGCGTGCACTGAGACCAGGAGACAATATGCACTGAGACCAGGAGACAATATGCACTGAGACCAGGAGACAGCGTTCACTGAGACCAGGAGACAGCGCACACTGAGACCAGGAGACAATATGCACTGAGACCCGGAGGCAGCGTGCACTGAGACCAGGAGACAGCGTGCACTGAGACCAGGAGACAGTATGCACTGAGACCAGGAGACAATATGCACTGAGACCAGGAGACAGCGTGCACTGAGACCAGGAGACAATATGCACTGAGACCAGGAGAAAACGTACACTAAGACCAGGAGACAATATGCACTGAGACCAGGATTCAGCGTACACTAAGACCAGGAGATAGCATGCACTGAGACCAAGAGACAGCATGCGCTGAGACCAGGAGACAATATGCACTGAGACCAGGAGACAATATGCACTGCGTGCACGGAGACCAGGAGACAGCGTGCACTGAGATCAGGAGACAATATGCACTGAGACCAGGAGACAATATGCACTGCGTGCACGGAGACCAGGAGACAGCGTGCACTGAGACCAGGAGACAATATGCACTGAGACCAGGAGACAATATGCACTGCGTGCACGGAGACCAGGTGACAGCGTGCACTGAGATCAGGAGACAATATGCACTGAGACCAGGAGACAATATGCACTGCGTGCACGGAGACCAGGAGACAGCGTGCACTGAGACCAGGAGACAATATGCACTGAGACCAGGAGACAGCGTGCACTGAGACCAGGAGACAGCGTGCACTGAGACCAGGAGACAATATGCACTTAGACCAGGAGACAGCGTGCACTGAGACAAGGAGACAGCGTGCACTGAGACCAGGAGACAGCGTGCACTGAGACCAGGAGACAGCGTGCACTGAGACCAGGAGACAATATGCACTTAGACCAGGAGACAGCGTGCACTGAGACAAGGAGACAGCGTGCACTGAGACCAGGAGACAATATGCACTGAGACCAGGAGACAGCGTGCACTGTGACCAGGAGACAGAGTGCACTGAGACGAGGAGACAATATCCAGTGAGACCAGGAGACAGCGTGCACTGAGACCAGGAGACAGCGTGCGCTGAGACCAGGAGACAATATGCACTGAGACAGAGACAATATGCACTGAGACTAGGAGACAGCGTGCACTGAGACCAGGAAACAGCGTACACTGAGACCAGGAAACAATACAACACTGAGACCAGGAGACAGCGTGCACTCAGACCCGGTGACAATATACACTGAGACCAGCAGACAATGTGCACTGAGACCAGGAGACAGCTGGCACTGAGACCAGGAGACAACGTGCATTGAGACCAGGTGACAGCGTGCACTGAGACTAGGAGACAGCGTACACTGAGATAGGAGACAATATGCACTGAGACCAGGAGACAATATGCACTGAGACCAGGAGACAGCATGCACTAAGACCAGGAGACATTATGCACTGAGACCAGGAGACAGCGTGCAGTGAGACCAGGTGACAGCGTACACTGAGACCAGGAGACAGCGTACACTGAGACCAGGAGACAATGTGCACTGAGACCAGGAGACAGCAGGCACTGAGACCAGGAGACAGCGTGCACTGAGACCAGGAGACTGCGTACACTGAGACCAGGAGATAGCGTGCACTGAGACCAGGAGACAGCGTGCACTGAGACCAGGTGACAGCGTACACTGAGACCAGGAGACAATATGCACTGAGACCCGGAGGCAGCGTGCACTGAGACCAGGAGACAGCGTTCACTGAGACCAGGAGACAGCGCACACTGAGACCAGGAGACAATATGCACTGAGACCCGGAGGCAGCGTGCACTGAGACCAGGAGACAGCGTGCACTGAGACCAGGAGACAGTATGCACTGAGACCAGGAGACAATATGCACTGAGACCAGGAGACAGCGTGCACTGAGACCAGGAGACAGCGTGCACTGAGACCAGGAGACAGCGTGCACTGAGACCAGGAGACAGCGTGCACTGAGACCAGGAGACAATATGCACTGAGACCAGGAGACAGCGTGCACTGAGACCAGGAGACAGCGTGCACTGAGACCAGGAGACAGCGTGCACTGAGACCAGGAGACAGCGTGCACTGAGACCAGGAGACAATATGCACTGAGACCAGGAGACAAAGTACATGGAGACCAGGAGACAGCGTGCACTGAGACCCGGAGACAATATGCACTGAGACCAGGAGACAATATGCACTGAGACCAGGAGACAATATGCACTGAGACCAGGAGACAGCGTGCACTGAGACCAGGAGACAATATGCACTGAGACCAGGAGACAGCCTGCACTGAGACCAGGAGACAGCCTGCACGGATTACAGGAGACAGTGTGCACTGAGACCAGGAGACAAAGTACATGGAGACCAGGAGACAGCGTGCACTGAGACCCGGAGACAATATGCACTGAGACCAGGAGACAGCCTGCACTGAGACCAGGAGACAGCCTGCACTGACAACAGGAGACAGTGTGCACTGAGACCAGGAGACAATATGCACTTAGACCAGGAGACAGCGTGCACTGAGACTAGGAGACAGCGTGCACTGTGACCAGGAGACAGAGTGCACTGAGACGAGGAGACAATATCCACTGAGACCAGGAGACAGCGTGCACTGAGACCAGGAGACAATATGCACTGAGACCAGGAGACAGCGTGCACTGAGACCAGGAGACAATATGCACTGAGACCAGGAGACAGCGTGCACTGTGACCAGGAGACAGAGTGCACTGAGACGAGGAGACAATATCCACTGAGACCAGGAGACAGCGTGCACTGAGACCAGGAGACAGCGTGCGCTGAGACCAGGAGACAGTGTGCACTGAGACCAGGAGACAATATGCACTGAGACCAGGAGACAGCGTGCACTGAGACCAGGAGACAATATGCACTGAGACAGAGACAATATGCACTGAGACTAGGAGACAGCGTGCACTGAGACCAGGAAACAGCGTGCACTGAGACCAGGAGATAATATGCACTGAGACCAGGAGACAATATGCACTGTGACCAGGAGACAGCGTGCACTGAGACCAGGAAACAATACAACACTGAGACCAGGAGACAGCGTGCACTCAGACCCGGTGACAATATACACTGAGACCAGCAGACAATGTGCACTGAGACCAGGAGACAGCTGGCACTGAGACCAGGAGACAACGTACACTGAGACCAGGAGACAACGTACACTGAGACCAGGAGACAGCGTGCACTAAGACCAAGAGACAGCGTGCATTGAGACCAGGTGACAGCGTGCACTGAGACTAGGAGACAGCGTACACTGAGACAGGAGACAATATGCACTGAGACCAGGAGACAATATGCACTGAGACCAGGAGACAGCATGCACTAAGACCAGGAGACATTATGCACTGAGACCAGGAGACAGCGTGCACTGAGACCAGGAGACAATATGCACTGAGACCAGGAGACAACGTGCACTGAGACCAGGAGACAGCGTACACTGAGACCAGGAGACAATGTGCACTGAGACCAGGAGACAGCATGCATTGAGACCAGGAGACAGAAGGCACTGAGACCAGGTGACAGCGTGCACTGAGACCAGGAGACTGCGTACACTGAGACCAGGAGAGAGCGTGCACTGAGACCAGGAGACAGCGTGCACTGAGACCAGGTGACAGCATGCACTGAGACCAGGAGACAATATGCACTGAGACCAGGAGACAATATGCACTGAGACCAGGAGACAATATGCACTGAGACCAGGCGACAGCGTTCACTGAGCCCAGGAGACAGCGCACACTGAGACCAGGAGACAATATGCACTGAGACCCGGAGGCAGCGTGCACTGAGACCAGGAGACAGCGTGCACTAAGACCAGGAGACAATATGCACTGAGACCCGGAGGCAGCGTGACTGAGACCAGGAGACAGCGTGCACTGAGACCAGGAGACAGTATGCACTGAGACCAGGAGACAATATGCACTGAGACCAGGAGACAGCGTGCACTGAGACCAGGAGACAGCGTGCACTGAGACCAGGAGACAGCGTGCACTGAGACCAGGAGACAGCGTGCACTGAGACCAGGAGACAGTATGCACTGAGACCAGGAGACAATATGCCCTGAGACCAGGAGACAGCGTGCACTGAGACCAGGAGACAGCGTGCACTGAGACCAGGAGACAGCGTGCACTGAGACCAGGAGACAATATGCACTGAGACCAGGAGACAGCGTGCACTGAGACCAGGAGACAGCGTGCACTGAGACCAGGAGACAGCGTACACTGACACCAGGAGACAATATGCACTGAGACCAGGAGACAAAGTACATGGAGACCAGGAGACAGCGTGCACTGAGACCCGGAGACAATATGCACTGAGACCAGGAGACAGCGTGCACTGATACCAGGAGACAGTGTGCACTGACACCAGGAGACAATATGCACTGAGACCAGGAGACAGCGTACACTGAGACCAGGAGACAATATGTACTGAGACCAGGAGACAATATGCACTGAGACCAGGAGACAGCGTGCACTGATACCAGGAGACAGTGTGCACTGAGACCCGAAGACAATATGCACTGAGACCAGGAGACAGCCTGCACTGAGACCAGGAGACAGCGTACACTGAGACCAGGAGACAGCGTACACTGAGACCAGGAGACAGCGTGCACTGAGACCAGGAGATAGCGTACACTGAGACCAGGAGACAATATGCACTGAGACCTGGAGACAAAATGCACTGAGACCAGGAGACAGCCTGCACTGAGACCAGGAGACAGCGTGCACTGAGACAGAAGACAATATGCACTGAGACCAGGAGATAGCTTACACTGAGACCAGGAGACAGCCTGCACTGAGACCAGGAGTCAGCATGCACTGTGGCCAGGAGACAATATGCACTGAGACCTGGAGACAATATGCACTGAAACCAGGAGAAAATGTGCACTGAGACAGGAGACAATATGCACTGAGACCTGGAGACAATATGCACTGAGACCAGGAGACAATATGCACTGAGACCAGGAGACAGCGTGCACTGAGACCAGGAGACAATATGCACTGAGACCAGGAGATAGCTTACACTGAGACCAGGAGACAGCTTGCACTGAGACCAGGAGACAGCGTGCACTGAAACCAGGAGAAAATGTGCACTGAGACCCGGAGACAATATGCCCTGAGATCAGGAGACAATATGCACTGAGACCAGGAGACAGCGTGCACTGAGACCAGGAGACAATATGCACTGAGACCAGGAGACAGCGTGCACTGAGACCAGGAGACAATATGCACTGAGACCAGGAGACAGCGTGCACTGAGACCAGGAGACAGCGGACACTGAGACCAGGAGAGAATATGCTTTGAGACCAGGAGAAAATATGCACTGACACCAGGAGACAGATTGCACTGAGACTAGGGGACAGCATGCACTGAGACCAGGAGACAATATGCACTGAGACCAGGAGACAATATGCACTGAGACCAGGAGACAGCGTACACTGAGACCAGGAGACAATATGCACTGAGACAGGAGACAGCGTGCACTGAGACCTGGAGACAATATACACTGAGACCAGGAGACAGCCTGCAAACTGAGACCAGGAGACAGCGTGCACTGAGACAATAGACAATATGCACTGAGACCAGGAGATAGCTTACACTGAGACCAGGAGACAGCCTGCACTGAGACCAGGAGACAGCGAGCACTGAGACCAGGAGACAATATGCACTGAGACCTGGAGACAATATGCACTGAAACCAGGAGAAAATGTGCACTGAGACAGGAGACAATATGCACTGAGACCTGGAGACAATATGCACTGAGACCAGGAGACAATATGCACTGAGACCAGGAGACAGCGTGCACTGAGACAGGAGACAATGTACACTGAGACCAGGTGATAGCTTACACTGAGTCCAGGAGACAGCCTGCACTGAGACCAGGAGACAGCGTGCACTGAGACCTGGAGACAATATGCACTGAAACCAGGAGAAAATGTGCACTGAGACCCGGAGACAATATGCCCTGAGATCAGGAGACAGCGTGCACTGAGACCAGGAGACAGCGTACACTGAGATCAGGAGACAGCGTGCACTGAGACCAGGAGACAGCGTACACTGAGACCAGGAGACAGCATGCACTGAGACAAGAGACAATATGCACTGAGACCAGGAGACAGCGGGCACTGAGACCAGGAGACAGAGTGCACTGAGACAAGAGACAATATGCACTGAGACCAGGAGACAATGTCCACTGAGACCAGGAAATAGCGTGCACTGTGACCAGGAGACAGCGTGTACTGAGACCAGGAGACAGCGTGCACTGAGACCAGGTGACAGCATGCACTGAGACCAGGAGACAATATGCACTGAGACCAGGAGACAGCGTACACTGAGACCAGGAGACAATATGCACTGAGACCAGGACACAATATGCACTGAGACCAGGAGACAGCGTGCACTGAGACCAGGAGACAACTTACACTGAGACCAGGAGACAACTTACACTGAGACCAGGAGACAGTGTACACTGAGACCAGGAGACAGCGTGCACTGAGACCAGGAGACAGCGTACACTGAGACCAGGTGACAACATGCACTGAGACTAGGCGACAGCGTGCACTGAGACCAGGAGACAGCGTGCACTGAGACCAGGTGACAGCATACACTGAGACCAGGAGACAACGTACACTGAGACCAGGAGACAATATGCACTGAGACCAGGAGACAGCATGCATTGAGACCAGGAGTCAGCATGCACTGAAACCAGGAGACAGTGTGCACTGAGACCAGGAGACTGCATACACTGAGACCAGGAGACTGCGTACACTGAGACCAGGAGACAACGTACACTGAGTCAGGAGTCAATGTGCACTGAGACCAGGCGACAGCGTGCACTGAGACCAGGAGATAGCGTGCACTGAGACCAGGAGACAGCGTGCACTGAGACCAGGAGACAGCGTGCACTGAGACCAGGAGACAACGTACACTGAGACCAGGAGACAACGTACACTGAGACCAGGAGACAACGTACACTGAGTCAGGAGTCAATGTGCACTGAGACCAGGCGACAGCGTGCACTGAGACCAGGAGATAGCGTGCACTGAGACCAGGAGATAGCGTGCACTGAGACCAGGAGACAGCATGCACTGAGACCAGGAGACAATATGCACTGAGACCAGGAGACAGCGTACACTGAGACCAGGAGACAATATGCACTGAGACCAGGAGACAGCGTGCACTGAGACCAGGGGACAATATACACTGAGACCAGGAGACAACGTGCACTGAGACCAGGAGACAACGTGCACTGAGACCAGGAGACAACGTGCACTGAGACCAGGAGACAGCGTACACTGAGACCAGGAGACAATATGCACTGAGACCAGGAGACAACGTGCACTGAGACCAGGAGACAATATGCACTAAGACCAGGACACAGCGTGCACTGAGACCAGGAGACAATATGCATTGAGACCAGGAGACAGCGTGCACTGAGACCAGGAGACAATATGTACTGAGACCAGGAGACAGCGTGCACTGAGACCAGGACACAGCGTACACTGAGACCAGGAGACAAAATGCATTGAGACCAGGAGACAGCGTGCACTGAGACCAGGAGACAACATGTACTGAGACCAGGAGACAGCGTGCACTAAGACAGGAGACAACGTACACTGAGTCAGGAGTCAATATGCACTGAGACCAGGCGACAGCGTGCACTGAGACCAGTAGTCATTATGCACTGAGACCAGGAGACAGCGTGCACTGAGACCAGGAGACAGCGTGCACTGAGACAGGAAACAACGTTCACTGAGACAGGAGACAACGTACACTGAGACAGGGGACAATATGCACTTAGACCGGGAGACAGTGTGCACTGAGACAGGAAACAACGTACACTGAGACAGGAGACAGCGTGCACTGAGACAGGAGACAGCGTGCACTGAGAACAAGGACAACATGGACAGAGAACTGGAGATGACGTACACAGAGACCAGGAGACAATATATAGAGAGATTGGTACGCAACAGCAACCTCTGGAGGATGACAGCATTGGAGTGAACATGGCAAATGATGGACAGTCATCCGGTAAAAAACAGAAGTGAAGGAACTGTGTTCAAGTTCCTCTGGCCACTTACTCCTTCTGTGTATACCTCGCTCTCAACAGGCAGTCCCGGACCAATCTCCGTGGGCAAGGGCTCCTCGTAGTAATCTTTGTAAACGTAGTCATAATCGTAGCCCGGATCACCGGGACCAAGATCTTCCCCAGTGAAATACTCCTTATACACCACATCGCCTGTAACCGGGTGCACGGTGGTAGCTGCCTGCTCCAGCTGCCCAGGAGCAGTGAAAGAGAAGCAAGAGCTGCATTAGGTTAGCAAAGCAATCTATGCCCTGTCTCATGCAATTACCACTGAGATGATCATAGCTTCGTATCTCCTGGCAGAACCCAGAACCAAGCTGAGGCTGGTCATCTCCAGGTTGTCAACATGCTCCAAATATTGCCTCAGCCCAAAGAAATAATTGGCTATGATCATGCTCACAAATTGAAGCAGCCTGACTGATGGTGTGGTTCCTGGCACAAAGAACTCAGGTCAAGGGTTCATCCATCTCAGACAGAGATGAGGAGGATTGTTTTACACAGAAATGAGGAGGGAAATGAATCTTTGGACTACTCAATCCCAAAGTGCATCCAAAAGAAAATCAGGAAGGGGGAGCTAAGTGACATGGTATTGGCTTGGAGGGTGTGAGAGTTAATGGCAGAAGTCATCATCTTCGTTTTTGTTCATCTTTCATAGGACTTGAGTATTACAGAATATGTGTGTGTGTGTGCGCGCGCGCATGGGGTTCTCTCAGCAATTCCACATGCATTTATATCTAAGCTTCCCCCTGTCCTTGTGTGTGAGTAGGTCAGTAGGTTTGACTGTGTTACCCCCTCATCATTCTGGGCTGGTCCACCGTCTCCAGCCTGGGCCGTCTTTCAGTACCCCACTGCAATACCCCCAACCCACAATCCTTGTTGGTGCTTGGCCCCAGCTAATATCTTCCATTGGGCACAAGTGCACACAGGTCAATCCAACTCCATGTAGTTTGTTTCACCAAAGCCCAACAGCACAGCTCCTTTCACTAAGACGTGGAACACCCCACCACCTTCTGGACTAGACTGGCACCTCTACCAACAGCAACCATGCCAGTGGTTCTTTCAGTACTTATACATTTGGTATTCAAGAACACTGCCCGCCCAAAGCTGCAGACCCGATTCAATCTTCTCCAATCTTTATTAATGCAAGCTGATGTTGGTCAGGGGACAGATGGGTCAAATGCCCTTGATCTTCCGACTCAAGGAGTGACAAGGCCAGATGAGAGTGGACTGAGTGATGGTTCGGGGTTCAAGTATGTGGCTGCTTGGAGTGTCACCCCAGTAGAATTGGCGTCACTCTGGATCACCCAGGATCGGAGGGTAGGATGTTAAGTGACTGCCCTCTTTGACACCAGGGTGTGTATTTTGGGTTTAAATCAACAGATCAAAAGCAGACCATTTAGCCTGAACTGCTGGTGTCTGCCATGCTCCACCCATGAGTTGATCCAGCGTTCTCCCATTGCAATATACCTCTTGGAATCTTGCCTTCCATTCTCTGTGGTCACACTTTACACATTCTTCCCTATCCTTTGGCTCAATTCCAAACTCCCTGTGGAATTTACGGCCAGGTTCTGTTCTCCTGCCTAAACAGAAAGAGCCTTTCCACGTCTAGCCTATCAAACCCCTTCAGAATTCTAACTCAGCCAGTTGGCCATCCATCACATCTTTCCTGGCTTAAAGAAGCCCCAGGATTTTGTTTTCCGGCTTTCCCCAGTTCAGGTATGGTCCCTTTCAAAACTTTTCTTTGTGCTGTTCTGCTGTGCCTGGAGATTCTCTTTCCAGCATGGAGAATAGAACTGCACGCAGTGCTGCAGTTATGGCTTCACAGGTTTTGGTCGGGGAGGGAGTTGGATTTGAGCAGTCTGCCCCAGGAAAATTTCACATCTCTGCCCGTGACCCCATTGCGATGTTTCCTATGGGGCTGCTCTAATCAGGTTGAAGGAAACAAAATTAGTAATATGCAGACAAAGGTGACCAGTGCCACTCAGGGCACTGCCAAGATGGATAGTTTGTGCTGGACTGCCTTTCCAGTGACCACTCCAATGTGACTCATTGGTAACTTTGCCCTCTGGCCAATTGGCTCCACTCGTCAACCACACGGGCATCCTCAGGGAGTCATCACATCCCAGCAAACATCCCATAGAAGTGACACTGTTGGTAGCAAGTATCGCCAGACTGTTCAGTACAGGGCCTCTCACAGTGTCGGAGAATCAGCAGAAAACAGCTTGGGTGATGGGTCATACCCAGCACCTCCCATCCTGTTAGATCCAGCGAAGGTGGCAATCCATTGTAAGGAACACTCTAATCACTATCAATTGATTTAGACCACCAGCTCCCATGCTGTGGGGCTTCGGGAAAGGAAATACCATACTCCCACCCTTCCCCCATGGCCATTTATGTGATTGCTAATCAAGTCACTGGCTAGAGTCACTGAAGAGGCAGACACACGCACACACAGACACTCACACAAAATGTACCATGGACAACTCATGAATACGCCTGTGTCCATTTACAGCTGATGTCTCTGACACTCCATGTAGAGAAATAACAGTGACTTATATAGAGACTTATATAGTGACTTATAAAAAGCCAAATGGCTTTTTGAAAGGGTTCCACCGAGATTGCTTTTCAACGTTGTTCTTGCTTGAATCCAACATCATGGACAGTGATCAGAACATTCATCCTCTCTTTTATCACAAAGTGCTCTCACCACTGGGATCATTGGTAAGTCACAGAGCGCACAGGAGCACCACTGGTCAATATTAATTGATATCTAGCCCTACACTGGACCTGACCTTACAGAGTTTCATGGGGTGGTGTCGAGAGAGCTTTACTTTCTGTTTACTTTTAGTTTAAAAAAGCAGAGGGAGCTTTATTTTCACTTTAAAAGAATAGAAGAAGCTTTCCTCTGTATTGAACCTTGTGCTGTCCCTGTCCTGTTAGTTTGATGGGGACAGTACAGAGAAAGGTTTACTTCCACTTTGAAAGTGTAGGGAAAGCTTTTCTCTGTATTAAAACTGTGATGTCCTGTCCTGTTTACCAGTGAGTGTCAAGGGAACTTTACTTTCAGTTTAATGGAATCGAGGGAGCTTTACTTCCCATTTACTTTTAGTTTAAAAAAAGCAGAGAAAGTTTTTCTCGGTGTTCAGCCCTGTCCTGTACCTGTAGTGGGTGTATTTGATGGAGACAGGGTAGAGGAAGTTTTATTTTCAATTTAAAAGAGGAGAGAGAGCTTTACTTTCAATGTAAAAGAGTAAAGCTTGCTTAATTTTCAATCTGAAAGATAGAGGTAGCTTTGCACTGGATCTAACCCTCTACCTGTCCTCAGAGTGTTTCATGGGAACAGTAATAGGGAAACTTTGCTCTCCTTTTAAAATAATAGAGGTAGCTTTCAGTTTTAAAAGGTAGAAAATGTGGAGAAAGAGTTTCCTTTCAGTTTAAAGAAGCAACAGAAGCTTTACTTTCAGTTTAAAAGAGTAGAGGGAGCTTTACTGTACATCTAACAGTGCATTGTGGTTGGCCTGGTATTGTTTGATGCCGACAATGTAAAGCAAGCTTTACTCTGTATCTGACCCCATGCTGTATCTGTATTTGATAGAACCTTGTCAGGAACTTTCAGTTTAAAAGAATAGAGGGAGTTTTACTCTATATTTAGAGTCATAGAGATGTACAGCATGGAAACAGACCCCTTGGTCCAATCTGTCCACGCCGAGCAGATATCCCAATCCAATCTACTCCCACCTGCCAGCTCCCGGCCCATATCCCTCCAAACCCTTCCTATTCATATACCCATCCAAATGCCTCTTAAATGTTGCAATTGTACCAGCCTCCACGACATCCTCTGGCAGCTCATTCCAAACACGTACCACCCTCTGCATGAAAAGGTTGCCCCTTAGGTCTCTTTTATATCTATCCCCTCTCACCCTAAACCTATGCCCTCTAGTTCTGGACTCCCCGACCCCATGGAAAAGACTTTGTCTATTTATCCTATCCATGCCCCTCATAATTTTGTAAACCTCTATAAGGTCACCCCTCAGCCTCCGATGCTCTAGGGAAAACAGCCCCAGCCTGTTCAGCCTCTCCCTGTAGCTCAGATCCTTGTAAATCTTTTCTGTACCATTTCAAGTTTCACAACATCTTTCCGATAGGAAGGATCCTTGTAAATCTTTTCTGAACCCTTTCAAGTTTCACAACATCTTTCCGATAGGAAGGAGACCAGACTTGCACGCAATATTCCAACAGTGGCCTAACCAGTGTCTTGTGCAGCCACAACATGACCTCCCAACTCCTGTACTCAATACTCTGATCAATAAAGGAAAGCGTACCAAACGCCTTCTTCACTATCCTATCTACCTGCGACTCCACTTTCAAGGAGCTATGAACCTGCACTCCAAGGTCTCTTTGTTCAGCAACACTCTCTAGGACCTTACCATTAAGTGTATAAGTCCTGCTAAGATTTGCTTTCCCAAAATGCAGCACCTCACATTTATCTGAATGAAACTCCATCTGCCACTTCTCAGCCCATTGGCCATCTGGTCCAGATCCTGTCGTAATCTGAGGTAACCCTCTTCGCTGTCCTCTACACCTCCAATTTTGGTGTCATCTGCAAACTTACTAACTGTACCTCTTATGCTCGCATCCAAATCATTTATGTAGTTGACAAAACGTAGAGGACCCAGCACCGATCCTTGTGGCACTCCACTGGTCACAGGCCTCCAGTCTGAAAAACAACCCTCCACCACAACCCTCTGTCTTCTACCTTTGAGCCAGTTCTGTATCCAAATGGCTAGTTCTCCCTGTATTCTGTGAGATCTAACCTTGCTAATCAGTCTCTCATGGGGAACCCTGTCGAACGCCTTACTGAAGTCCATAAAGATCACATCTACTACTCTGCCCTCATCAATCTTCTTTGTTACGTCTTCAAAAAACTCAATCAAGTTTGTGAGACATGATTTCCCACGCACAAAGCCATGCTGACTATCCCGAATCAGTCCTTGCCTTTGCAAATACATGTACATCCTGTCCCTCAGGATTCCCTCCAACAGCTTGCCCACCACTGAGGTCAGGCTCACCGGTCTATAGTTCCCTGCCTTGTCTTTACCGCCCTTCATTAAACAGTGGTACTACATTTGCCAACCTCCAGTCTTCTGGCACCTCACCTGTGACTATCGATGATACAAATATTCAAAGTTTGTGAGAAGATTTGTAGCTCGGTTGCTCATTGCTGTGGTTCTGTTCGCCGAGCTGGAAGTTTTTGTTGCAAACGTTTCGTCCCCTGTCTAGGTGACATCCTCAGTGCTTGGGAGCTTCCTGTGAAGCGCTTCTGTGGTGTTTCCTCCGGCATTTATAGTGGCCTGGCCCTGCCGCTTCCGGTTGTCAGTTTCAGCTGTCCGCTGTAGTGGCCGGTATATTGGGTCCAGGTCTATGTGTTTGTTGATGGAGTTTGTGGATGAGTGGGTCTAGGATAGACCTGGACCCAATATACCGGCCACTACAGCGGACAGCTGAAACTGACAACCGGAAGCGGCAGGGACAGGCCACTATAAATGCCGGAGGAAACACCACAGAAGCGCTTCACAGGAGGCTCCCAAGCACTGAGGATGTCACCTAGACAGGGGACGAAACGTTTGCAACAAAAACTTCCAGCTCGGCGAACAGAACCACAGCAATGATACAAATATCTCAGCAAGAGGCCCAGCAATCACTTCTCCAGCTTCCCACAGAGTTCTCAGGTAATCCTCTCTGTAATCCTCTGTAATCTGGACATTTTGCAAGATGTCACCATCTATTTCCCTACAGTCTATATCTTCCATATGCTTTTCCACAGTAAATACTGATGCAAAATATTCATTAAGGATCTCCCCCATTTTCTGTGGCTCCACACAAAGGCCGCCTTGCTGATCTTTGAGGGGCCCTATTCTCTCCCTAGTTACCCTTTTGTCCTTAGTATATTTGTAAAAGCCCTTTGGATTCTCCTTAATTCGAGTTGCCAAAGCTATCTCATGTCCCCGTTTTGCCCTCCTGATTTCCCTCTTAAGTATACTCCTACTTTCTTTATACTCTTCTAAGGATTCACTCTATCTATCCCGTCTATACCTGACATATGCTTCCTTTATTTCTTAACCAAACCCTCAATTTCTTTAGTCATCCAGCATTCCCTATACCTACCAGCCTTCCCCTTCACCATGACAGGAATATACTTTCTCTGGATTCTTGTTATCTCATTTCTGAAGGCTTCCCATTTTCCAGCCGTCCCTTTACCTGCGAACATCTGCCTCCAATCAGCTTTCGAAAGTTCTTGCCTAACACCGTCAAAATTGGCCTTTCTCCAACTTAGAACTTTTCTTTTAGATCTGGTCTATCCTTTTCCATCACTATTTTGAAACGAATAGAATTATGGTCGCTGGCTCCAAAGTGCTCCCCCACTGAAACCTCAGTCACCTGCCCTGCCTTATTTCCCAAGTGTAAGTCAAGTTTTGTACCTTCTCTGGTAAGTGCATCCACATACTGAATAGAAAATTGTCTTGTACACACTTAAGAAATTCCTCTCCATCTAAACCTTTAACACTATGGCAGTCCCAGTCGATATTTGGAAAGTTAAAATCCCCTACCCTAATTACCCTATTATTCTTACAGATAGCTGAGATCTCCTTACCAGTTTGTTTCTCAAGTTCCCTCTGACTATTGGGGGCTCTACAATACAGTCCCAATAAGGTGATCATCCCTTTCTTATTTCTCAGTTCCACCCAAATAACTTCCCTGGATGTATTTCCAGGAATATCCTCCCTCAGCACAGCTGTAATGCTATACCTTATCAAAAATGCCACTCCCCCTCCTCTCTTGCCTCCCTTTCAATCCTTCCTGTAGCATTTGTATCCTGGAACATTAAGCTGCTAGTCCTGCCCATTCCTGAGCCATGTTTCCGTAATTGCTATGATATCCCAGTCCCATGTTCCTAACCATGCCCTGAGTTCATCTACTTTCCCTGTTAGGCCCCTTGCATTGAAATAAATGCAGTTTCATGTATTAGTCCTACCTTGTCCCTGCCTGCCCTGACTGTTTGACTCACTTCTGTTCTCAGCTGTACCCGTCTCAGATCGATCTCTTTCCTCACTATCTCCCTGGGTCCCACCCCCCCCCCCCACCTTACTAGTTTAAATCCTCCCAAGCAGTTCTAGCAAATTTCCCTGCCAGTATATTAGTCCCCTTCCAATTTAAGTACAATCGGTCCTTCTTGTACAGGTCACTTCTACCCCAAAAGAGATTCCAGTGATCCAAAAATGCGAATCCTTCTCCCATATTCCAGCTCCTCAGCCATGCATTCATCTGCTGTATCCTCCTATTCCTGCCCTCACTAGCTCGTAGCACTGGGAGTAATCCAGGTATTACTACCCTTGAGGACCTCCTTTTTAAAGTTCTGCCTAACTGTCTATAATCTCCCTTCAGAGTCTCAACCTTTTCCCTTCCTATGTCGTTGGTTCCAATGTGGACAATGACCTCTTGCTGGACCTCTGTCCCCCGTGAGAACATTCTGCACCCTCTCTGAGACATCCTTGATCCTGGCACCAGGGAAACAACACACCATTCTGCTTTATCTCTGCTGGCCACAGAAACGTCTGTCTGTACCTCTGACTACAGAATCCCCTAACACAATTGATCTCTTGGAAGCCAACGTACCCGTCGTTGCATTAGAGCCAGTCTCAACACCAGAAACTTGGCTGTTCATGCTATGTTCCCCTGAGAATCCATCACCTCCTGCATTTTCCAAAACAGCATACCTGTTTGAAATGGGTATATCCACAAAAGACTCCTGCACTAGCTGCCTACCTCTCTTACCCTTCCTGGAGTTAACCCATCTATGTGACTGTATCTGAGACTTTCCCCCCTTCCTATAACTGCCATCATCACATACTGTTGCTGTTGCAAATTCCTCATCGCTTCTATCTGTCTCTCCAACCGATCCGCTCGATCTGATAAGATTCGCATCCAGCAGCATTTATGGCAGACATAATCCGCAGTAACCCTTAAACTCTCTTTAAACTCCCACATCTGACAAGAAGTACATATCACTGCAAAGGCCATTTTTGCTCCTTCACAATCGACAGACCCAGAAAATAACACCATCTTATTTCTCGACAAACACTGCCCAGGTTAAATTAATAGCTATGGCTTATATTTTAAGTTTAATCAAGAGACATATCTCCAAAAACATATAATCAAGAAAGAATCCACTATACTCACTACTGCAGCCTTTCTCTTGGACAGACCTATAACAACAATTAATTTAACTGATCCTGTGCTGTGAACTTCGTCCAACAGTTCCTCCAAGATTAGTTGTGAATTTCACTGTCTGTTAATTTTCCCAGATCCACTCCGATGTCCAGTGATACAAAATTCAAACAGCAAAGGCGGTAACTGTGCAGGTTCTCTCTCGTTTTTTTCTAAAGTTCCAAAACAATGCAACAGTATATATAACAATAATTGCTGCTCCTGGAATTCGAGGAAATCACCTCCAACACCTAAAATACCTCAAAAAAAAGGAGCAGCTCTTACAGCCAGAAATTTTTCCCATCCTCCATCTTGGATTACCCAGAATTCTCTCCATTTAATGCCATGCTGTATGTGTCCTGTCAGTGTTTGATGGGGCAATGTCCAGAGAACTTTAAAGTAATAAAGAGAGCTTAACTCTGTATCTAACACTATGCTGTACCTGTCCTGATAGTGTTGTGGGAGCTTTAATTTCAGTTTAAAAGAGTAGAGGTAGCTTTACTCTGTATCTAGCCCCGTGTTGTAACTGTTCTGGGAGTTTTTGATGGGTCTGATGTTGAGGAATCTTTACTTTCAGTTTAAAAGTGTCGAGAGAGCTTTACTTTTGTTTAAATGAGTAGAGGGAGCTTGTATCTAACCAAGTGTTATCCCTGTCCTGAGAGTGATTTATATTAATTGGTGCAGGATGATTAAAAAATGAATCCTGGAGTTTTTGTCTGACTCTTCCTCGGCATCAAATGATTCTCAGTGTCTCACTCTTTTCTGATGGGTTGACTGACACTGGCAGTGAGTGTGGATTTTGGGAACGAACAAACGTCAAGCAATCCCACTCCAGCTAAAGGAACCTTTCCGTGAAATACCTAGAGGGAGAAAGAAGCCAGCGAGCAGGAACTTGTGCTGACTGAAAGATTGTGTGAAGAGCAGACTGCAGCATCAAACTCAACTAATCTCAGAACCAATGCACTTCCAACTGAGTATCATTAGCAATCAATGGGGAAACCTCTCAAAGGATATTTCCGCCTGCAAGCTTGCCAAAGCCTATTTTTGTTTTTAATCTGGTGAATAGGTTTCTCCTGTGATGTTCAGCTTAGTCCTGACCAGCTCTCTGGAATTTCAGGAGGATATCTCAGAGCTCAGTTGCCACATGGGGAAAGTGGGCATGGTTTTGAGAAATATCTGGCGAATTCTCATCACTTGGCTGAATATCTGATAGTAAAGCCCTCAAAAGCAGTGGTAAGCAGGTCGTGAGCTCTGACTATTCCACCTTCCAACACTCACCCTCCCACTTCCCCAGCTTTGCCCACACTTGGCTTTCCTCAGCTGGTCCACTCTTTACATTCTGCCCCCCACATTCTCTCCAGCCTGTCCGACAGTACTAAGATCGTGGCACCAGAGCAGGAGGTGACCAAAAGCAGATTAACCTGCCCACCCACCAGCATCTCCACTTCCAAAACATAAATAATAATCTCACTTTGCAGTCGTGAAAATGGGGGCTATGAGGCCACTGGAAATGCAAGCGGGCCAAGTGGAGAGAGGATCGGAGCAGGGAAACCAGTTAGTCACCTCACCCAGGCCCATCTCCAAAAGGTGGCATTGTGCCAGGAATCGCCATCAGTTGACAAATAGACAACTTCTCATTTGACTTCAAAAAGCAAATCCAATGGTCCTGAACCATAGGTAACTAGCAATCTGCTGGCATTTCCCCCACCCTATGGAGGGAAGGCCACTTCTGTGATGGCACACAACTCAAAGTTTATTATCCATCTATCTTTAGCTTCACGGCTTGAATGTGTCTAGAGAATCAAAAACACCCATTGCCTGACTGTAGTCTCCCTGCACCAAGGATTAAATAAACACAAATTTGTCTGATCATGGGGCAGGATGGAACAGGTGAGTTGGAACAGGGGCCATGCGAGGTAATGTCCTTACCTCTGAGCCAGTCGCTTGGGGTCCAAGTCCCAATGTAAGACTTGATGGCCAAGGGAGGTGCATTCGCAACAGAGCCAACCAAGTCAGTCAATCAGTTTGCAAATCCTTCAACTGTGCCAATGGCAGGCACTAAATGCAGGACAGTCTCCTGTTCAGCCATGCCTGACAGGAAACTGCGTCCGGCAACAGGCTATGGTTCCATGTGAGTTAGGCACCACGAGCAAAGCCAAAATTTCTTGCCCTAATTGCCCTTGAACTAAGTGGCTTGCTCAGCCATTTCAGAGGATGGTTACGAGTCACCTTCAATGCCTGGTTTGGAGTCATATTTAGGTTTAAAATTAAAGTAGATTTACTTCCCGAAAAGGGCATGAGTGAACCAAATGTGGTTTTACAGCAATCAATGATAGCTACCATTGACTAGAGTTTCAATTCCATTTTTTACAAACTAAAATTACATTCAACTAGCTGCTGTGAAGGGATTTGAACCTGTGTACCCAAATGATTAGCCTGGGTCTGCGGCATATTATCACAGAGCTCCTCTGTGGGTGACATTAGAGTAACGTGGTTTAATTGGAGCCAATGGATCAAGTTTTTTGGGTTTTCAACAAAAGATTTGAAGCTGCAAATGAGGGAAGGTAGCATGCCCCATCCACAAGCATCACCACCAAAAACATCAACCAGACTGGTTCATCAGCTCAATTTCCCACCGTGCCACACCGAGTCAATGGCGAGCAAGATATGGGAGAACAGCTGTGTTACCTTGGTCACATCAGCCTCAACGATTTGCGGGAGCTCTTCTGTGACTGCCACCTCACCGTAGTCCTGTCTGGCTGGGATGTTCTCAACGGAGATCTCCTCCTCATAGAGAGCGGGGTCTGTTGGATCCTACAACCGCATCGTAACGGGGAGAAGAGTGCATTAGCGGCAGCGGGAGCGCCCCCCAGAAATGGGAGGACAAAACAGGGGAAAGGGAAGAAGGGAGAAAGGAAAGCGGTGCCATGAAGAGGCCATTATCGCTGAGATAATGGGGTGCCGGCAAAGCAAGGTGGAGCGAGACATGGAGTGAATGAGCGGATGAGAATGGAGAGAGAGAGGTGATGGTAGGGATGGGGTGATTATCCAGATTCTTTCCACAGTGGCTGGAGAGGAAAGATCAGGATAATCCAAACCCGCTCCCCCCAAACCTTTCTTGATGGTTGTGGTTCTACCTGTTGAAAACCATTTAGCCGGCTCTTCTGAGGGATTCTTGTGATGCCAGCCTTGTTGGTGGCAGCCTTGTTGGTGGCAGCGACACTGAACCTGACGGCAGAGTTCCGGGTGGCGGCTGTGGCCAGCTTGACGGAGGCAGGCTTCGGCAAGGGCGCCTTTCTCTGGGCAGCCTCAGCTTTCGGCTTCGCCTGCTTCCGCCCATTGGTTTTCCCTTTCTGCAGAATTGGTGATGGTGAGAAAATGGAATGGTGGAAGCCATGGAAGAGATGAGAGAGAGAGAGAGAGAGACACATACAGAATGGGCATGACCAATGGCATGAAATGAAATGATGCAATACATGGCAGCTAATGACAGACTCCCGAATAACTCCCTTTCCACGACCTTGTAACACGAGCACCAGTTCCCAATATTGATAAGACAGTTGCTATTACTAAACCCGAGTCATCAATCACCCCATCCTACCTTTGAGAGAGAGGTGGGAACCATAGGAGGCGAATATCTTCTATCCGTTTCCAATTTCATTTGATCTAGCCTTTTATATCTCTCCTTACCTTTCTTCCTATCTTTGATAGTATTGCATTACCGTTCAGGGGCTTTACACCGTACATTGATTAAATGGATTTGAGTCCTCCTTTCCCATGACGTGGCATTACCTCCAATGCCAATCCTGGTCTAAGCGAACAAAGCTCTATTCCTGCCCTCCACTCATATACATTCAAACTGTCTCAGTCTTCAACTGTTTAGATTAGATTACCTACAGAGTGGAAACAGGCCATTTGGCCCAACAAGTCCACACCGACTCTCCAAAGAGTAACCCACCCAGAGCCATTCCCCTACCCTATATTTCCCTCTGACTAATGCACCCAACACAATGGTGCAATTTAGCACACCAATTCACCTGGCCTGTGCACTGAAACTGGGGCACCCAGAGGAGACACAAGGAGAAGGTGCAAACTCCAGTCAGTCACCTAAGGTGGGAATTGAACCCAGGTCCCTGGCGCTGTGAGGCAGCAGTGCTAACCACTGAGCCACCATGCCACCTTAGGGATCAAGGTGTAGTGGGAGAAAGGAACAGGGTAATGAGTTGGATGATCAACCTTCATCATAATGAATGGCAGAGCAAGCTCAAAGGGCTGATTGGCCTGCTCCCATTTTCTATCTTTGTATCCTGAAGAGGGTCGTACCTGACTCAAAGTGTTAACTCTGTTCCTATCCCCATGGATGCTGCCAAAACTGCCAAATTTCTCCTGCACTCTGTGTTTGTTCAGATTTCCATCATCCATGGTACTTTGTTTTTATTCTATGTTTCAATGTCTCAGTCTCGCTCTCCTGTATTCTCTTACCACCCATTTGTGTCGGTGTCTCTCACACACTGACCATCTGTCTGCCACACCCATTTCCAATTTCATACCCCCACCTCTCCACCCTGACAAAACCAAAGAAAATATCTCATGAATATTGCGCCCCAGTGCTCGGCTCAAACTCTAAAACATGAAGGCAATCAATCAAGGCAAGCAATGATGGTAAAGCAGATGCTAACAGTAGGTAACTCTGGGTACATAACACTTTGGACAGATGGACACGGACACACATACACACACTGGCACATGCCTGGCCCAATGCCCTCCTCTTTGTACCTGCCCCGAATCAGGCTTTCCAACAGCTCCCTCAGGCACTGGCATGGTGGGCGGTACTAAAGTCTGAAACTCATCGTAATAGTCATAATACTGGTAATCTTCGTCATAGTACTATGAATGACAAAGACAGCAAGAGAGAAAAAACATAAAAACAGCAGAATTGTTAAAGAATAAATTAAGAGATTGGCACAAATTTCTGTTCATGTTCGGTGATAACAGATAAATTTTGGATACCTCATACAAAGCCACAAAGAGCAAGACTAGAGGGTGTCTCTACACGGAGTGAGACACTGACCAAGTCTCTCATTACCCTAAGGATATGATAACCACTTGGTCCACACGGACTGTACACCTTTCATCTGACATCTCTACTTACATACTGTACGTGAGAGGTCACCGAGGGCTGCACCAGAATTGATGCCTTTTAGGTTAATGTATCCTTTCAGAGGTTGTGGACACCCCACTTGGAATATTGGGAGCAGATCTGGCCACCATACTTTAAGAAGGATACATTGGCCTTGGAGGGAGTACAACATAAGTTCACAAGAATATTACCTGGACTTCAGGGCTTAAGATAAAGGAGAGATTACACAAATTTTCTCTAGAATTTAGAAGGTTAAATAGTGATATAATTGAAGTCTTCAAGATATTAACAGGAAGAGAGAGGGTAAATAAAGATAAACTATTTCCTCTACTTGGGGATTGTAGAACTAGGGACTGAGACTGAGAATTAGGGCCAGACTATTCAGGAGAGATGATAGTCAGCACTCTACTAGGAAAGATATTTGAAACTCTTCCATAAATGGCAGTTGAAGTTAAATCAGTTGTTCATTGTTAAGCAAAGATATTAAGGTATGTGGGGCAAAGGCAGGCATATAGACTTAGGCCACAGATCAGCAATGATCTCATTGAATGGCAGAACAGGCTGAATGACCTATTCCTGTTCCTATTCTCCTAGTTATTGCTCATCTCTAATCTCCCAGAAAAGTTGGGCATGGCGGGGGGGGATCTGGCTTTTGAACAGCCATTATCATTGAGTGTAGCTACACCAAGAATGCTGTGAGAGAGGGAATGCCAGTATTTTGATCTAACCATGGTGAAGGAATGTTTCCAAGTCAGGGTGGTGTCCAACTAGGAGGGGAACTTGCAAGTTCTGGTGTTTCCTGTATCTGCTGCCCTTGTCCATCTAAAAGACAGGGGTTACAAGGTGCTGGCAAAAGAGGCTTTGGTGAATTGCTGCAGTGCATCTTATGGATGGTGCACACTGCTGCCTCTGTGCATCAGTGGTAGAGGGAGTGAATATTTGTGGATGTGGTGCCAGTCAAGCAGGTTTACTTTGACCTAGGTGATGTTAAGCTTCTTGCGTGTTTGACTGCGCCAATCCAGATAATTGGTGAGTATTCCATCACACTCCTGACTTGTGCTTGTGGATGATGGACAGGCTCTGGGAAGTCAGGGATGAGTTATCTAAGGCATGACTCCTCGCCTCAGACCTGCTCTTGGAGTCACAGTCTGTATATTGCTTGTCCAGTTGTATTTTTGGCAAATGGTAAATACGCCAGGGTATTGATGGTGGTGATGGTCATGTCAAATGGTGGTATTTATTGGTCTATAAGGGATCACAATGGGTCTTGGAGGAACTGTTGAGTGAAGTGATTGGTCAGGGTGCTCCTGGGAATCATCTTTAGCAGATCAAGAGCTGGCTCTTGCTAAAGATGCATTGAGAGGAGAAGCAAAGCATAGATTGGCATGGAATCTCCTGACTGGATCTGGCTGATGATAAAATTCCAAATGATGGAAGAACCGCGTGAAATTCTATCACCACAGGGGCCTCACCCTCAGGTTCACAATCCTATCCCAACAGCACAGTCCCTTCCACAGGGTCCATCATAGATGTGGAGAGAAGGCAGTGGGGAATCTGAGGGAAGTGGGGATGGGTGGAAAGAACATGAACAAAAATCATGAAAGAGGAATCTCTTAATTTGCCGTGCGTAATCACAGACTGGCCATAGGTGTGTATTGCTTCTCAATACTATTTAATTAACAAGCGGCACATATTCAAGGTCTGGCATTTGCGTGCAGTGGGGCTGTGTTCATCTCTGTCAGTTTAGCAGAGCAACCAAACCTTTGCAGGCCTCAAACTGGGTTGGGAATTGGGGATGCAGCAGGGGAGCCTTCACTGTTGTCCCCCTCCCAACTGACTATTCTGTTGTAATTGGTCAACACATTGAGATCTGTTCTGTCACGCCTCGTGTTTGGGGAGCTTTGCCTCACTCCTCTTCACATTTGATCAAAGTGACTTTTCTCTCACCCAAGTCTCCAAGCTCAGGAGGTCAAGTTAAGACCTGTTAGTGATCAAAAAAGTGGAGCTTCATCGAACCCCACCCCACAACAACCACCATAACATGGACATACACACAGTACTGCCATGTGAACAGACTTGATCCCCCTCAAGCCAAGGAGGACCAGAAAGTGGTGGTGCTTCCCAAGACTGCATAGTCAAATGAACTTGGGAAAGAGTTCCATGCCCCAGGCCCAGCTGTGTGCAAACACAAAGTGGGACAGTTTCAGTATTAAGGGAATTGGTCTACAGGACATGACACAGGAGTCATGCTGAATACAGTCCACCAACCTATGATTGTGGCCCAATTAAGAGTTGTCTTAAAGAGTCATAACCAGGAGAGCTTTAAGGGAGAGAAAAATCACACAACTGAAAAGGTGACTCAACCATTAGCCACTTCCTTTTTGTTTTGTTGACATTATTTGAGGGATAAATATTGTCCAGGATATCTGAGATAACCCCTGCTCATCCTCCAGATAGTCCCTAGGATCTAGAAAGAAGGCTCTTGGTTGACTACCTTATCCAGTCCTGTGACAATGTTGCACTCTCTCAGTACCAGAATGTCAATCTATGTTTTTTTTTGTGCTCAAGACCTACAGTAGGACTTGGAAAGACCAGTGTCACCCCACTGCCTCCCCACACCACTTAAACTCCATCCCCCCTCCATCATTGCCATTGAGATCAAATTGTGCCTATTGGCATGACAGAAACAACTGGGCACTGATTGGACAATGAGGTTTAGACAAGTTAGGGGAGCTAAACTGACCAGTGCAGAGATGAACGTCGGCTTGGAGGAGCTGAGAACAGTGTCAGAACTGGTTAGACTGTTAGAACATCATGGACAAGCATCACTCATTTCATCACACAATAGAGATCCCACCACCTTCCAAACCAACCAGCCCTCAACCCCTCGAAATGCGGGTGTTACCCAGCCTCGACCAAGGGCAGACTGACGGGACTCCATCACATTAATGTAGAAGCTCCCAAGGCAGGAGAGAGAGAGAGCCCAAAATTTCCAATTGTTAGTTGCCAGCAAGTTCACTGGCCTGGCCTTTGCTCATTAATCTCAGCCACTGTTAAGTGGCATCCAGGTCAGCTAATTACAGAGGTTAAACTGTCTTTGAGGGCAGCAGACCAGCTGAGCCCTCACCCTCCTCAGCTTGTTTTAAGGTGGCAGAGGGAGAGCAGACAGGATCTTTCCCGTGAACCCAAAGGGTAGAGAGCCTTTAGCAAAACAGCAGAAGCAAAGCAAAAAAAAAAACACATGCGTTGACTCTTCCTACAAATTTGACTCGGAGGCATTCTCACCCGAACGTCAGTTCTTGTTGGCCGTTATCCCAGGAAAATTACATCACAACGATTCCCTCACCCAGGGATGAGTTTGCACGAAATACCTCACTTAATTCCACGACACGATTTTGTGAGTGGTTAGCACAGCACTGGGATTTGAACCCAAAACTCTGAGCATTGCTAACCCAGCTATGCCACTGCAGCCAGCAATCTCTGACTTCACATCGTCCACCTTCACACCCACATTTCCCGTTCCCCCATTCCCGCCCATCATCTGTTTCTCCTTCTTCCTCCCCCTCCCCCCACCTTTCTTCAAGAGATGAGGTGGGTGGCGAGGAAATGCTCTCTCATGCACACTTACATACTCCTTGGCACTGGGTTCCTGATTCTGGGGGTAATCCGGGAGCGGGGTGCCGCAGTCTGGGCTGTAGTGCTGGCAATAGTCATAGGCCGCCCGGGGGTCCGAAGATATCAGCAGCTGTTGGATATCACCCTGAGGGAGAGAGACAGAGTGAGAGTGTGCGTGAGAGCGAGGCTAGGCTGTTTGAACAAGACCAAGAATTTCCTGGATGTTTGCAATCTGCAGCGTGTTTACAGCTCCCTATCTTTCCCAATCAGATTGCGTGATCATTTATAAAACTGTCTAAACAATTACAAAGGAAAGAGCTACATTTTTAGACATTTTCCTAATCAAACCACTTGGCAACGTTATTATATACCTCCAGAGAAGGAACTTGAATACAGGCTCCCCTGGTTCAGAGGTATGGATACTACCACTATACCATCAGCGCCCTCAGGTCAGAATATTGTGCGGCTAAAAAAGGAATTGGTCAATTTGGTTCTTAACCCTTGTAACAAAAGGACAGGTTCTCCACATCTATTCTGTCCATTGCTCCTCTGAACTTTGTTTTAAAATATCTTAGACATGACTTCACTGACATATAGCTTGGGGAGAAACTTCTTCAAGGAGAAAGTGAGGTCTGCAGATGCTGGAGATCAGAGCTGAAAATGTGTTGCTGGATCTGACCTGACCTGCTGCGCTTTTCCAGCAACACATTTTCAGCGAGAAACTTCTTCACCCAGACAGTGATGAACCTGTCGAATTCTCTGCCACAGGATACAAATGAGAGCCCAAAACGTTGAATGTTTTCAAAAAGAGACAGATGTAGTTTGTAGGGTTAAAGGGATCAATGTGTTTGGGGAGATAGTGGGAATAAGATTAGATGATCACCCATGATCATACTGAATGGAGCAGTAGGCTTGAAGGGCTGAATGGCCTCCTCTTGCTTCTATTTTCCATGTTTCAAATCTCAATGATTCCAAATTAGCTCATAAACCAGATATCAGAAATCCATGGAGACCACTTTGCCAACATTTGGCCCATATCCCCAAACCCTTCCTATTCATATGCCTTTTAAATGTTGTAATTGTACCAGTCACTTCTCTGGAAACTCGTTCCATATGCACACCACCCTCTGCATGACAAAGTTGCTCCTCAGGACTCTTTTAAATCTTTCCCCTCTCACCCTAAACCTATGCCCTCTAGTTTTGGACTCCACTACGCTGGGGAAGAGACCTTGGCTATTCACCCTATCCATGCCCCTCATGATTTATAAACTTCTATAAGGTCACCCCGAAGCTTCCGACGCTCCAGGAAAGATAACCCCAGCCTATTCAGCCTCTTCCCTAGAGCTCAAACTCTCCAACCCTGGCAACATCCTTGTCAATCTTTTCTGAATCCTTTCAAGTCTCACAATAACATTCCTATAGCAGGGAGACCAGCAATCAACTCAAGTTTCCAAACATGGCATACCTTACACTGTCCTGTACAGCCACAACATGACCTCTCAGCTCCTACACTCAATGCACTGACCAATAAAGGTAAGCACACCGAACAATTTCTTCACTATCCTGTCTATCTGCAACTCTACTTTCAAGGAGCTATGAACCTGCACTTCAAGGTCTCTTTGTTCAGCAACACTCCCCAGGCCCTTTCCATTAAGTGTGCAAGTCCTGCCCAGATTTGCCTTTCTAAAATGCCTTTCTAAACTCCATCTGCTATTCCTTAACCCACTGGCCCATCTGAGCAGGTCCAGTTGTACTCGGAGATAATCTTCTTCATTGTCCCCGACACCACCATTTTTGGTATCATCTGCAGACTTACTAACCATATCTCTTATGTTCTAATCCAAATCGTTTGTTTAAATGACAAAAAGCAGTGGACCCAGCACCAATCCTTGTGGCACACTGCTAGTCACAGGCCTCCAGTCTGAAACGCAATCTTCCATCACCACCCTCTATCTCCTACCTTTGAGCCACTTCTGTATCTAGATGGCTAGCTCTCCCTGGATTCCATGTCATCTAACCTTACTAACCAGTCTGCATGTGGAACCTTGTTGAACACCTTACTGAAGTCCATATAGATCACGTTCATCCCTCTGCCTTCACCAATCCTCTTTGTTACCTCTTTTAAAATTCAGTGAAGTTAGTGAGACACGATTTACCATGCACAATGCCATGGTGACTCTCCCTAATCAATCCTTCACTTTCCAAATTTTTTTTTATTTTAAAAATATACTTTATTCATAAAATAATTTGATGGTCTGTACAGTTGGTCATGCCATACATATGTAAATATTTGCATACAGAGATCAGAATTTATCATTTGTATATACAGGTCTGTACATTTATCAATCATATGTCCATACATTCAGCTGAGGCGTCAGCAGAGCCCAAATGACTGCATGGGCCCCCTGTTCTTCTGAGGCAGGCAGATGTTACACAGTGGTCTTTCCCCACCACGCCTTGGCGGCAGCTGCCCCAAGCTTCTGCGTGTCCCTCAACACGTAGTCCTGGACCTTGGAATGTGCCAGTCTGCAACACTCAGTCGGGGTCAACTCCTTCAGCTGGAAGATCAGCAGGTTTCAGACCACCCAGAGAGCGTCCTTCACCGAGTTGATGATCCTCCAGGCACAGTTGATGTTTGTCTCGGTGTGCGTCCCGGGGAACAGGCCGTAGAGCACGGAGTCCCGCGTCACGGCGCTGCTCGGGACGAACCTCGACAAACACCACTGCATTCCTCTCCAGACTTCCTCTGCATAGGCACATTCCAGAAGGAGGTGTGTGACAGTCTCGTTCCCCCCGCGGCCGCTTCGAGGGCAGCGTGCGGTGCGGCTGAGAGTCCGGGCGTGCATAAAGGATCTCACAGGCAGAGCCCTTCTCACCACCAGCCAAGCCATGTCTTGGTGCTTGTTGGAAAGTTCTGGCGATGAGGCATTCTGCCAAATGGCTTTGACAGTCTGCTCAGGGAACCACTTGACAGGATCCACCCTCTCCTTTTCCCGAAGGGTCTCAAGGACACTACGTGCTGACCACTTCCTGATGGACTTGTGGTCAAAGGTGTTTTTCTTCATAAATTTCCCTACCAAGGACAGGTGATATGGAACGGTCCAACTACTCGGAGCGTTCTGCGGCAGCGAGGCCAGGCCCATCCTTTGCAACACCGGGAATGGGTAGAACCTCAGTACGTAGTGACACTTGGTGTTTGCGTACCGGGGATCCACGCACAGCTTGATGCAGCCACACACAAAGGTGGCCATCAGGGTGAGGGTGGCATTGGGTGTATTTTTTCCCCCATTGCCCAGATCTTTATACATTGAGTCCCTTTGGACCCGGTCCATCTTTGACCTCCATATAAACTGGAAGATGGCCCGGGTGACTGCAGCGGCACAGGTTCTGGGAATAGGCCAGACCTGTGCCACATATAACAGCAATGACAGGGCCTCACACCTGATGACCAGGTTTTTTCCCGTGATGGAGAGCGACCGTAGCTTCCACCTGCCCAGTTTCTGCCTCACTTTGCTGATACACTCCCCCTAAGACTTGGCGCACGCCCCAGCCCCCCCGAACCAAATACCCAGCACCTTCAGGTGGTCGGTCCTGATGGTGAAAGGGATCGAGGATTGGTCAGCCCAGTTCCCGAAGAGCATGGCCTCACTCTTGCCTCGGTTTACCTTGGCCCCCGAGGCCCGTTCGAACTGGTCACAAATGCACATGAGTCTGTGCACGGACAGCGGATCCGAGCAGAAAATGGCAACGTCATCCATGTACAGGGAGGCCTTAACCTGCAGGCCCCCGCTGCCAGGAATAGTCACCCCTCTCAGGCTCGCATCCTTCCTGATGGACTCGGCAAATAGCTCTATGCAGCACACAAACAAGGCAGGAGAGAGAGAGGGCAGCCCTGCCTGATTCCAGATCTGACTGGGAAGCTATCTGATTCCCAACCATTGATTGAGACTGCACTGACAATGTTGGTGTAAAGCAGTCTGATCCAATTGCAGATTCCCTCCCCAAAGCCCATTTTGGAGATAACATCTCTTATATACGTGTGTGATATCCTGTCAAAGGCTTTCTCCTGGTCCAGGCTGATCAGGCAGGTGTCCAACCCTCTGTCCTGCATGCATGTAAATCCTGCCCTTCCAACAACTTGCCTACCACTGACTTCAGACTCAGCAGTCTATAGTTCCCTGGCTTTTTCTTACCACCTTTCTGAAATAGTGGCATCACGTTAGCCAACCTCCAGTCTTTGGCACCTCATCTGTGGCTATCGATCATACAAATATCTCAGTAAGCCACCCAGCAAACACTTCCCTAGCTTCCAACAAAATTCTAGGTACACCTGATCAGGTCCTGAGGATTTTATGCATTTTAAGATGTCCAGCCCCTCCGCCTCTGTAATATGGCTCTTTTTCAATTCTGATTTTTTTTTCTATTTATATGTAAATAAAATGCATTTACATTAAATGTATTTTGCTTTTTTATTTCCAAATTAAACATCCTTTGGAGGAGGTGGGAGCGTGTGAAGGGGGAGGTAGGAGAGGGTGAGGCGATGGGGGGTGGGGGTTAGGTGGGAGACGGTCAAGGGAGAGATGGGAGAGGATGGGGGAAATGGGTGTGGGTTGGGGGGAGGTGGGAGAGGGTGAGAGGGAGATCGGAGGGGGTGTGAGAAAGCAAGAAGATCTGGAGTGAACATGGGAGTGAATGAGGAGGAATGGTAGGGAGAAAAGGTAAGTGGGAAAGGCAAGAGGTCTGAAAATGTCAACACCACATCAGTTTCTTTTGGCAGTGAATGTTAGAGAATTACTACAGTACAGAGGAAGGCTACTCAACCCATCAACTTTTTCAAATTAGCATCATTATTTAGCGCCAATCTGTTGCTTTTCCCCCCATTGCTCTTGCACGTTATTTCTAAACAAGTAGCCATCCAATGTCCCTTTTGAATGCCTCTATTGAACCTGCTTCCATCTCATTCCCAAGCAGCGCATTCCAGATTCGAACCCCTCTCTGTATTTCAGGTTGTCACACAGTCAGGGACCTGCCTTCCCCAGCACTTCCTTCTGTAAATGGAAACTGCTTCACTTTCTTTCCATGAGGTGGATTAGTTAGCCGCTTAATCCCGGATTTGTTTCGCAGCCCTGACAGCTCCAAGGCAGTGGTTGGTGACGATGGTAGGGCTAAGAGCCAAGAAGCAGCTGGAGGGAGGTGGGGGAGCGTGACCTGATAACCCGTGGTTGTTAGGAGAGACACCGTGTCCTCTGAACACAGCAGAAGTTCAGTCAGTCTGAACGGTATTTGCAGGCTACCTGTCACAACCCAAAAAGAACTGCTTCTGAATTGTTGCACGCTACCAAAGGCTCAGCACCAAGTGTTCACAGTATGATCCCACAAAAACATACAGTGATGCCTGCAGGATTTTTTTATTCAACCAGAAATGTACCCATCCTGTGACTCTTTGATATGACTGTGGGGAAGTTTTACTCTGTATTTCACCCTTTGGTGTACCAGCACTGGGGAGGGGGTGCTTGACAAAAAAAGTGTATAGAGAGCTTTACCTTTCGGTTAAAAGAGTAGTACACAGACCATAGAACAACACAGCGTAGAACAGGCCCTTCGGTCCTTGATGTTGCGCCAACCTGTGAACTAATCTAAGCCCTTCCCCCGACACTATCCCATCATCATCCATGTGTTTATCCAAGGACTGTTTAAATGTCCCTAATGTGGCTGAGTTACCTACATTGGCAGGCAGGCCATTCCACGCCCTTACCACTCTCTGAGTAAAGAACCTGCCTCTGACATCTGTCTTAAATCTATCACCCCTCGATTTACAGCTATATCCCTCGTACAAGTCGACATCATCATCCTAGGAAAAAGTCTCTCACTGTCTTGTGTCAGTGCTTGTGACAGAAGGAGCATTGCTTTCACTTTAGAAGCATAGATAGAGCTTTACTTTGAGTTTAATAAAGTAGATGGAGCATTATGTTGTATCTAGCCTTATGCTGTGCTTGCCTTGGATTATTTGATGCGACAATGTGGAAGGAGCTTCCCTCTGTATCTACGCCTGTGATGTATCTGTCCTGGGAATGTCTGAGGCAGCAGTTTAAAATAGTAGAGTAGGCTTTACCTTCAGTTTAGAAAAGTAGAGGAGCATTACTCTGTCTGGCCCCATGCAGTACCTGTCTTGGGCTTGTTTGGTGGGATAGTGTTGAGGAAGCTTTGCATCTCATTTAATTGCACTTACTCGCCATCATGTTGCTTTCTTTACTTAGTCATTCACATGATGAGGATGGCACCACCTAGGCCAGCATTTATTGCAGCTAAGAGTCCCTAAAGGGCAGTGATGAACCAGACAGCACTTCTCATTCCAGATTTTCTTTTTATTATTGAATTTAACTTCTATCATCTGCCATTACCTGGGTCTCTGGATTAACAATCCAGTGATAATACCGCTAGGGTGTTGCCTTTCCCCCTGTCAACATTTGTGAACTGTAAAGTGACAATTGTGATTTTAGCAGTCCAACCTCATATCAGTGTACAGTTGTACTCTACTTAGAAAAGGCTTTGTGTATGAAACGTACAATAGAAAAAAGCATTTTACCTCAAACACGTCTTCATCTAAAATCCTGGTTCCGAACACCACAATCCCCTTGGTGTCAATGATGGGCTTGTTACTGCGGGGCAGGAGTTTGGTCACAGTTTTTTTGCAATCAAAAATCATAGTGATCTTCTTCTTCTGCACACTGATAGCAACTCGATGCCACCTGCAGGTGAGAAAGAGAAAAAAAAAAGTGGGTAAGGAAGAGAGGGAGCAAGAGACACAATTGTAAGGGAGAGGGGGAGGGAGAGATATGGTGGGTAAGGGAGGGAAGGTGAGAGAAACACTGTGGGTAAAGGAGAGAGGGAGTGAGAAATAGTGGATAAAGGTTAGGGAGTGAGCAACACAGTGAAAAAAAGGGTGAGGGAGCACAAGAGAGAGGAAGGGAGAGACACAGTGGGCAAAGGACAAAGTGAAAGAACGACACAGTGTTTAGGGGAGAAACAGAGTGAGAGACGAAACAAGTGACACAGTGGGTAGAGGAAGGATTGAGCGAGAGACATGGTGGATAAGCAGAGAGATATATGGCAGGTGCAGGAGGAAGAGACACGGTGGGTAAGGGAGAGATGGAACAGGAGACATAGTGAACATAGTCAGAGATGTACAGCATGGAAACAGACCCTTCGGTCCAACTCATCCGTGCTGACCAGATATCCCAACCCAATCTAGTCCCACCTGCCAGCACCCGGCCCATATCCCTCCAAACCCTTCCTATTCATATACCCATCCAAATGCCTCTTAAATGTTGTAATTGTACCAGCCTCCACCACTTCCTCATACACGTACCACCCTCTGTGTGAAAATGTTGCCCCGTAGGTCTCTTTTATTTCTTTCCCCTCTCACCCTAAACCTATGCCCTCTAGTTCTGGACTCCCCAACCCCAAGGAAAAGACTTTGCTAGTTTACCCAATCCATGCCCCTCATAATTTTGTAAACCTCTATAAGGTCACCCCCTCAGCCTCTGATGCTCCAGGGAAAACAGCCCCAGCCTGTTCAGCCTCTCCCAATAGCTCAAACCCTCCAACCCTGGCAACATCCTTGTAAATCTTTTCTGAACCCTTTCAAGTTTCACAACATCTTTCCGATAGGAAGGAGACCAGAATTGCACGCAATATTCCAACAGTGGCCTAACCAATGTCCTATACAGCCGCAAAATGACCTCCCAACTCCTGTACTCAATACTCTGACCAATAAAGGAAAGCATACCAAACGCCTTCTTCACTATCCTATCTACCTGAGACTCCACTTTCAAGGAGCTATGAACCTGCACTCCAAGGTCTCTTTGTTCAGCAACCATCCCTAGGACCTTACCATTAGGTGTATAAGTCCTGCTAAGATTTGCTTTCCCAAAATGCAGCACCTTGCATTTATCTGAATTAAACTCCATCTGCCACTTCTCAGCCCATTGACCCATCTGGTCCCGATCCTGTTGTAATCTGAGGCAACTCTCTTCGCTGTCCACTACACCTCCAATTTTGGTGTCATCTGCAAACTTACTAACTGTACTTCTTATGCTCGCATCCAAATCATTTATGTAAATGACAAAAAGTAGAGAGCCCAGCACCGATCCTTGTGGCACTCCACTGGTCACAGGCCTCCAGTCTGAAAAACAACCCTCACCCTCACCCTCTGTCTTCTACCTTTGAGCCAGTTCTGTATCCAAATGGCTAGTTCTCCCTGTATTCCGTGAGATCTAACCTTGCTAATCAGTCTCCCATGGGGAACCTTGTCTAACACCTTACTGAAGTCCATAAAGATCACATCTATATGGACTTCAGTAAGTGGAAAGAAGGAGCAAGAGACACAATGGATAAGGGATGGATAGAGAGAGATGGTAGGTGAGGGAAGGAGAGACAAAGGTAGGTAAGAGAGGGATTGAAAAAGAGATGGTACATAAGGAACAGAAGGAGTGAGAGACACGGTGAGTAAAGGAGAGACAGAGTGAGAGATGAAGTGAGAGACACGGTGAGTAAAGGAGAGACAGAGTGAGAGGTGAAGTGAGAGACACGGTGGATAAGGAAGAGAGGGAGCGAGAAACATGAGGGGTAGGGTGAGGCATGGTGTGTAAAGGAAAGAGGGAGCGAGAGACAAGATGGGTAAAGGAGAGAGAAGTGATAGACACGGTGGGGAAAGGAGAGAGGGAGCGAGAGACACAGTGATAAAGGAGAGAGGGAGCAAGAGACACAGTGGGTAAAGAAGAGAGGGAGCGAGAGACACAGGTAAAGGAGAGAGGGAGTGAGAGACAGTGGTAAAGAAGAGAGGGAGCGAGAGACACAGTGATAAAGGAGAAAGGAAGTGAGAGACACAGTGGGTAAAGAAGAGAGGGAGCAAGAGACACAGGTAAAGCAGAGAGGAAGCGAGAGACATGGAGGGTAAGAGAGAAAAGCGAGAGACACAATAGGTAAGGGAGAGAGGGAGTGAGAGACATGGAGGGTAAGAGAGAGAAGCGAGAGACACAATAGGTAAAGGAGAGAGGGAGTGAGAGACATGGAGGGTAAGAGAGAGAAGCGAGAGACACAATAGGTAAGGGAGAGAGGGAGCGAGGGACAGTGGGTAAAACAGAGAGGGAGCAAGACACATGGAGGGGAAGGGAGAGAAGGAGTGAGAGACACAGTAGGTAAAGGAGAGAAGGAATGAGAGACATGGAGGGTTAAGGGAGTGAGAGACACAATGGGTAAAGGAGAGAGGGAGCGAGAGACATGGAGGGTTAAGGGAGAGGGGGAGTGAGAGACACCATGGGTAAAGGAGAGAGGGAGTGTGAGACATGGTGGGTAAAAGAGAGGCAGTGAGAGATATGATGGGTTAAGGAGAGAGGCATCGAGAGATGGTGAGTGAACCATAGAGAGTTAGAGAGAGAAAAGATACATAGCAGGTAAGAAGAGAGGGGTGAAGTTCACAGTGGATCAGGGAAAGGGAGGGAGAACACAGGGTTTGCTCATACGTAAGTATATAGGAATTAAAAGCAGATTTGGGCCGTTTGGTTGCTCAGGCCTGCTGTGCTATTCAGTAAGATCATGGCTGATGTTTTTCTGTGCCGATATTCACATTTCCACCTCCTTTTATTCCATTGCTGAATAATGTTTATCTCCCTCCCCCTTCAAAATATTCAATGACCCTGCTGCCTTTGCTTTCTCCGAAAATTACCTCCAAAGTCATACAACTCCCTGAGAGAAAAAAGCCTCCACATCTCTGTCTGGAAAGGATGTATCCTAAGTTTAAAAAGGTGTCTTCTACTTTTACAGTGACTCACAAGAGAACGCCTTCAACACGACCATTCAGAGTTTTATACAATTCAGTCGTCACCTCTCCCTCTTCTAAACTCCAGTGAAAACAAGCCCAGCCTGTTCAAAGCTAAAAATCACACAACACCAGGTTATAGTCCAACAGGTTTAATTGGAAGCACTAGCTTTCGGAGCTCCTTCATCAGGTGATTGTCTGATTTTTAACTTTGTACGCCCCAGTCCAACACCGGCATCTCCAAGTCATGGCCAGCCTGTTCAAACATTCTTCATAAGACAACTCACTCATTCCAGATATCAATCTAATAAACCTCTTCCGAAACTCCTCCACTCCACTTATATGCTCCCTGAAATAAGGAGACAAAAACTATCCATAATGTTTGAAATGTGGTGTCGCCCATTTCCTGGGAATGAAAATTTCGGCTACAAAGTACAATACAGTGACAAAGACATATTCACAGTGCATTGTGGACACAGGAAAAACTCTCTCACACTACACAAACATATATAGATACACACTACACAAGATACAGAAAGACACATTCACAATGTAATGCAAGAATTGGAACAGACACACATTCATACACACAGTCACACAAAGGAATATACAAACATTGGAACTGACTGGCATTCAAACAGAACAATACACAGGCAAGATCAGACTGACACAGAATCACTTGAAAGCAGAACAACACAGTTGAAACTTTATTGCTGGAACAGCACAGCAGGTCAGGCAGCATCTAGGGAACAGGAGATTCGATGTTTCGGGCACAGGCCCTTCTTCAGGAATACGTCGAATCTCCTGTTCCCTAGGTGCTGCCTGACCTGCTGTGCTGTTCCAGCAATAAAGTTTCAACTTTGATCTCCAGCATCTGCAGACCTCACTTTCTCCTAGCAGAACAACACACACACACACACAAACCAATTCACAGGTGCAAATAGAGACATCACAGGTAATAAAATAAATGGCAAAAGAGAAAATGCTGGAAAATCTCAGCAGGTCTGGCAGCATCTGTAAGGAGAGAAAACAGCTGACGTTTTGAGTCTAACTGACCCTTTGTCAAAGCTGCCAGACCTGCTGAAATTTTCCAGCATTTTCTCTTTTGGTTTCAGAATCCAGCATCCGCAGTAATTTGCTTTTATTTATTGAAATAGATGGACTTGCAAAAGCACAATGCGCACAGACAGCAGATTGACAAACACCGAGAGCAGTAGAAAAAAGCCAAAAAAACTGCAGATGCTGTAAATCAGAAACAAAAACAGAAGTTCTGAGTAAGAGTCACCAGACCTGAAATGTTAACTCTGATTTCTCTGCACAGATGCTGCCAGATCTGCTGAGCTTTTCCAGCAACTTCAGTTTTTGTTAGAGAACAGTAGGAATAGTTTGATAGAGAAAAATACTGTACAGACACACACATACATCTACCTCAAAGCAAAGAGACAGACACACAAACATTAAAAAAAAACAGACAAGAATACCAAGGGAGCGAAACAAAATGATATACACTTAAACAATGGCAGACAGACACACAGTGAGCAACTCACAAAATGACAGACACGGCAGTATATACAGGGAATAATACATAAAAATAGAGACAGAGGGACACACAGAGGCACACTCAACAATAGAAGCAGACATGGATCAGTACAAAGACACAATCAGACTGATGATGAAGGATCAAACCTGCAAACACACACATAATACACAGGCTCTGAAACAGATTGACACTGACACATAGAAAAACATACAAACATGGAAAGAAACTAACAGAAAAAGAGCAATGCAAGGTCACAGGCTGAACAGTACAAGGGCATTTAAACTGACAAGACAATGTAAAGACAAACACAGAGAACCGGACCAGAATGACACAGAAACACACTCAATATTAAAAGATGTAGAACTAAAGGCATAAGAACAGACTTCAACAAACAGACACAGAAATGGACTGTCACAGAAACAACATGCAGATAGAAAAACAGACCAATGCAAAAAGCACAATAAACATTCGGAGGAATTGACTGACACATGCCGAATACGTTGAGAACAGAACAATACATAGACACCACATGCATAATAACCGAGACACACACAAGGCATACAAACAACAGGCACAAACAATGAGCAATAGATGCACAAGAATAGAAAAATAAAAATGGAAAATGTGCAGACATTGAAACAGAATGATGCATGCACAGCGAATGGTACCCAGACACAGACAAACACAGACAATAGAGGAACATTGACCAATACACTGAAAAATACAGATACTAAAGAGGCTCCAAAGCACACGATATGATGCACTACCCCAGGAACTGGTACACAAACAAATACCGAGGGAAAAAAACAGAAATTAGACAGATATACACACAAAACAACAAAAACTTGCAGGACATCTATGTCGGACTTCCTAGGGGTAGAATCCTAAATGCAAATATCTTCAACAACGTCAAAGATGTTCCCTCCATCATAAGGACAGAAAGTGCGAACATTTGCCAATCATTTCACAATGTTCAGCACCATTCTCAACTCCTCAGACACGCAAGCAGTCAATGTCAATGTGCAGCAAGATCTGGACAAAACCCAGGCTTGGGCTGACAAGTGTCAAGCAACGTTTGTACCACTGGTCAATGACCATCACCAATAACAGAGAATCTAACCATCGCCATTGACTGAAACACTCACTACAAACATCCTGGGGATTACCAGTGACCAGAAACTGAACTAGACTAGCCAAATATGTATACACACGCAAACATACATACAGACTAACAACATAGTTTTGCATCCCAGCACAGCAGCCAATGTAATTTAAAACAAATAAAATCTGGAATGCAAAGCCAGCATTAATAATTGTGACCATGACAACTATCACTGGCTGTAAAGACCCTTCTGGTCCCCTAATTGTCTTTCAGGGAAGGAACTAGTTTGGCCTACATGTGACTCCAGACCACAGCAATGGGGTTGGGTCTTCATTCTCTTCTGAAATTACCGAGCAAACCATTCAAATGAAGGGCAATTCAGGATGGGCAACAAATGCTGGCCTAGTCAGCAATATTAGAAATGCGTCAAATCAGTGCAGATATTGGACATATGCAGAGCAAAGCAGACATAGAAAGAAGTTAATATTCACGCAGAACAACAGACAGTTATCAAATCAGACTGACACAGATACACAGCAGTATACAGACACAAGAACAGAAAAATAACACATACGTTGGACAAAACCCAGAGACAGAAACAAATACACACAAAAAGCATCATAGCAATATGGGATAGACTGACAGATTCAGAAGAACGCACTGAGATATTAAAAAAAGACTGTCAGATATATAGAAAAATATATAGATGCAGAAAAGACTAATATAGAAGTCATAGAATCCCAACAGTGGGGGAAAAGGCCAGTCGGCCCAACAAGTCCACTTAAACCCTCCAAAGAGTATTCCACCCACACCCATTCCCCTACCATATTACTCTACATTTCCTATGACTGATCCACCTAACCTACACATCTTTGGATTGTGGGAGGAAACCAGAACATCTGGAGGAAACTCATGCAGACACGGGGAGAATATGCAAACTCCACACAGACAGTCACCCGAGGCTGCAATCAAATCTGGGTCCCTAGTGCTTTGAGGCAGCAGTGCTAACCACTGAGCCACCCCATGGCCACAGATAAGCACATAGACCTACAACCAGGCTGGTACACTGACACAATGCATTACAATACACTAATCTTGAATTAGACTGTCTGACACACACACACACACAGAACAACACATCCATATGGAAGCACACCCAAAGAAAAACACAGATGCACACAATACACATAAAAAAGAAACAGACTGACACAAGAGAACAATGTGCAGGCATAAGAAATGATCAACATAAATAGAGGAATACACAGATGGAAAAACAGATTTATACACAACAACAGAATAGACAGATGCAAGCATCCAGTATTTTACACACACACACACACATAGAATACTGCACAGAATTAGGAATATACTAAGACACTCACAGGGCAAGGATATAAAAATGGTAAAGCACAGAGTAGAAACACAAGGAATACACAAAAAATACATTAAATGGGAACAGATGGCCCCATTCGGTTATCAATGTACAGGCAGACTGGCATATAAAAATAATACAAAGATAGACAGACACAAAAACAGCAATACCACGGAACAACAGAGTGGAAGGATGGAAATAATAATTAATAGCGATAAGAACTCATTTAATCATGCACAGAACAATACGAAGCTACTGAAAGAAGAAAACACACAGAAAGCACAGTCAACAGACAGTCTTACACACACAAAAATAATTCAAGGAAAGATGAAAAAGCCTACAGGCACACATAGTATAGGTGCAGAGAAGAATACCCAAATAGAATAATATATGCAGACCCAGAACAGACTTCCAGGTACAGACAGCAATGCACAGATGTAGTAACTGCATGACAGTCATGAAAAATAGGCACAATACAATGAAAAAGACTGACACAGTCACAGTAATACACATATAAAAAGTAGACTCATACTCACATGGAAATGGACTGAGACAGAGACCAATATATAGACATAGAAACAGACTAGCACATACACACAGGACTACATAAAGTGACATGCAAAGGGAAAATACACAGACTAACAGAGACATGAAGTAATGCATAGGCAGAGAAATACACTCACGCACAAAGACAGGTATGTAGACATGGAGTCAGTACGGAAAGCACAAACACAACATCCAGACCAGATGCAAGTACGCACAACAGAACCAGAGTACAAACATACCAGTATCCAGACCATAGAACCAGAGTGACAAACATACCAGTATCCAGACCATAGAACCAGAGTGACAAACATACCAGTATCCAGACCATAGAACCAGAGTGACAAACATACCAGTATCCAGACCATAGAACCAGAGTGACAAACATACCAGTATCCAGACCATAGAACCAGAGTGACAAACATACCAGTATCCAGACTACAGAACCAGAGTGACAAACATACCAGTATCCAGACCATAGAACCAGAGTGACAAACATACCAGTATCCAGACTACAGAACCAGAGTACAAACATACCAGTATCCAGACTATAGAACCAGAGTGACAAACATACCAGTATCCAGACCATAGAACCAGAGTGACAAACATACCAGTATCCAGACTACAGAACCAGAGTGACAAACATACCAGTATCCAGACTACAGAACCAGAGTGACAAACATACCAGTATCCAGACCATAGAACCAGAGTGACAAACATACCAGTATCCAGACCATAGAACCAGAGTGACATGACAAAACAGTACCCAAGCATGGTTAAAAACAATCTGAATAATTGGCAGTCATGAAGGGTGGAATTTAATGCTCCTCCACATGGTGAGTTTGGAGGGTGTGGGATGGGAACTCTGCACAAATGAGAACAAGAAACAAAGAACAATACACATCTTGAAATAGACCACAGAATAACACAAAGACTAAAACCTGACATAGAGACCACAAGACAGGATTCAGATAGAACAGTCCACAGACAGCAGCCAGACGGGGCAATACAACGCCTTGGACCAGACACATAGAACAATGCACGGACTTAACCTGACACAGAAAACAATATGGAGAGAGTGAGGACTGCAGATGCTGGAGATCATAGTCAGAAGGTGTGGTGCTGCAAAAGCACAGCTGCTCAGGCAGGAGAAGTGTTGTTTCGAGCATAAGTTCTTCATCAGGATTGAGGTGTGGGGGGAGGGTGGCAAGGGGGTGATATAAATGGGAGGGGTGTGAAGCTGGGAAAAGGTAGCTCGGAATGCAATAGGTGGATGAAGGTGGGGGTGATAATGATAGATCATTGTGGAGGGTGGAACGGAAGGAAGATGGTCAGGTAGAACAGTCCAAGAGGGTGGTGCCAAGTTGGAGGGTTGGATCTGGGATATGTTGGGGAGAGGGGAGATGAGGAAACTGGTGAAATCGACATTGATTCTGTGTGGTTGGAGAGTACCAAGGCGGAAGATGAGGTGTTCTTCCTCCAGTTATCGGATGGCTAGGATTTGGCAGTGGAGGAGGCCCAGGACTTGCATGTCATTGGTGGAGGGGGAGGTGGAGTTGAAGTGGTTAGCCACAGTGCGGTGGAGTTATTTAGTGTGTGTCCCAGAGACGTTCTCTGAAACGTACCACAAGTTGGCGTCCTGTCTCCCCAGTGTAGAGGAGATCAAATTGAAAGCAATGGACACAGTAGATGAGCTGATTGGATGTGCAGCTCAGATATGGAAGGATCCTTGGGAGCCTTGAATGGAAGTGAGGAGGAGGTATGGACAGAGGTTTTTCAGCTCGTGCGATGGCAAGGGAAGGTGCCGGGAGTGCATGGTGTGTTGATGGGTGTGGACCGAACAAAAAGTCATGGAGGGAATGGTCTCTGCTGAATGCATTTGGGGTGGGGAGGGAAATATATCACTGGGTGGTGGGATCTGACTGTAGCTAGTGGATATAGGGGAGGATGATACGCTGTATCGCGAGGTTGGTGGGGTGGAAGGTGAGGACCGGAGGGTTCTGTCCTTCTGTTTGGTGGGGTGGGGTTCAAGGGCGGAGGTGCGGGAAGTGGAGGAGATGTGCTGGAGGGCATTGTTGACCACGTGGGAGGGGAAATTGTGGTCCTTGATGAACGAGACCATCTGGGATGTTTTGGAGTGGATTTGCTCCTCCCGGGAGCAGATGAGGTGGAGGAATTAAGGATTTTTACAAGGGGTGGGGGTGGGGAGGTGTAGTCCAGGTAGCTGTGGGAGTCGGTGGGTTTGAAGTAGATGTCCCTGTTGAGTTGGTCGCCAAAAATGGAAAGGGAGAGGTCCAGGAAGTGAAGGGAGGTGTCCGAGATGGTCCAGGTGATCTTGAGGTCGGGGTGGAGAGTGTTTAAGAATTTGATGAACTGTTCAGCCTCCTCGTGGGAGCATTATGTGGCAACAATGCAGTCATCAATGTAGCAGAGGAAAAGGTGGGAAATAGTATCGGTGTAACTGTGGAAGATAGACTGTACCACATAGCTGACAAAGAGACAGGCATAGCTGGGGCCTATGCGGGTGCCCATTGCTACCCCTTTAGTCGGAAGGAAGTGGGAGGATTCAAAGGAGAAATTGTTGAAGGTTAGGACCAGTTCAGACAATTAAATGAGTGGAACGGTAGTGGTTGGATCGGCGGGAGAGGAAGAAATGGAGGGCGTGGAGACCTTTGTTCTGTACAATCACACCCCACCACCAGAGATATATTTCCCTCCCCATCCCTTTCAGCATTCCACAGAGGCCAATCCCTCTGCAACTCCCCCGTTGGATCCATACCACCCACCAACCCACCCTCCACACCCAGGACCTTCTCTTGCCACTGCAAGGGGTGTAAAACCTATGCCCACACCTCCCCCTTCACCTCCAACCAAGGCCACAAAGGATCCTTCCACATCCGGCAGAGATTTTTCTGCACCTCCACGTATGTCATCCAGAGACACAGAACAACAAAGAATTTGTATTCAGACAACCGGACCACATCACAGTTTGGAATTAGACATTCACCAACCAATACACAAACTGGAATGAAACACGCAGAACAATATGTAGTCCAGGATCAGACACACAGATAAAATACACAGACTGAGACCAGACATACGGAACAATGCACACATTGGAAACACTTACAGAGAGCAAAACACCAGCTGTAACCAGACAGACAGAACAATAAACATTCTGGATCCAGACAGCCACAGCAAAACACAAATTGGAACTAGACGATACACAGATTGGAACTAGACAATGCACAATTTGCAGATAGGAACAAGATACAAAGAAAGTACACTCAGTGATTCACAAACTTGAACAAAACTAAACAATGCATGGACAGAAACCAGACAGACACAGCAATACATGTATTGACGCCAGACAGAATAATGCACACACTCAAACAAGACAGCATAATACATGGACAGAAACAAGACAGGCAGAACAATATACAAGCTGGAACCTGACAGATAGAACAGTACACATAGAACAACACACAGTCAGAAACTAGACATAGAACAATACCCAGACTGGAAAAAGAAAACAGAACTATGCACAGGCTGGAACCAGATAGAACAATAACTAGACTAGAACCAGGCACATAGTGAAAAACACAGGCTACAGAAATACAGAGCATGGCACAGACTGCAATCACACAGAAAAATACACTGAGGAGTAGCAGCTTCACAGAATGATGCACGGGCAGGAATTAGACACAGAAGAATACACAGTGTGCTACAGACAGAATAATACACACACAGCAAGAAATAATACATAGAGGGTGATAAACAAACTGAAATTAGATATAAAGAACAAAACACAGACTAGAACCAAACACAAAGACAATATACAAATGGACACTAGACATAACAATACATAGAGAGATGTCAGACACAGAACAATACACAGACAGGAGCCTTTAATGCAGAACAATACACAGGCAGGAGCCAGTCACTCAGAACAATACGCAGACAGGAGCCTTTAATGCAGAACAATACACAGGCAGGAGCCAGTCACTCAGAACAATACGCAGACAGGAGCCTTTAATGCAGAACAATACACAGCCAGTAGCCAGTCACTCAGAACAATACGCAGACAGGAGCCTTTAATGCAGAACAATACACAGACAGGAGCCAGTCACTCAGAACAATACGCAGACAGGAGCCTTTAATGCAGAACAATACACAGACAGGAGCCAGTCACTCAGAACAATACACAGACAGGAGCCTTTAATGCAGAACAATACACAGGCAGGAGCCAGACACACAACAATACAGCCAGGAGCCAGACACAGAAGAATACAGACAGGAGCCAGACACACAACAATACAGACAGGAGCCAGACACAGAACAATACAGACAGGAGCCAGACACACAGAATAATACAGACGGGAGCCAGACACACAACAATACAGACAGGAGCTAGACACACAGAACAATACAGACAGGAGCCAGACACACAACAATACAGACAGGAGCCAGACACAGAATAATACAGACGGGAGCCAGACACACAACAATACAGACAGGAGCTAGACACACAGAACAATACAGACAGGAACCAGACACACAGAACAATACAGACAGTAGCCAGACACACAACAATACAGACAGGAGTCAGACACACAGAACAATACAGACAGGAGCCAGACACACAGAACAATACAGACAGGAGCCAGACACACAGAACAATACAGACAGGAGCCAGACACACAGAACAATGCACAGACAGGCGTCAAATACACAGAGCAGTACACAGACAGGAGCCCAGACACACAACAATACAGCCAGGAGCCAGACACACAGAATAATACACAGACGGGGGTTAAACACAGAACAGTATACAGACAGGAGCCCAGACACACAACAATACACAGACAGGCACCAAAAACATAGAACAATACACAGACAGGAGCCAGACACACGGAACAATACACAGACAGGAGCCAGACACACATAACAATACACAGACAGGTGCAAACACACAGAACAATACACAGACATGCACCAAAAACATAGAACAATACACAGAACAGTATACAGACAGGAGCTCAGACACACAGAATGATACACAGACAGGAGCCCAGACACACAGAACAATACACAGACAGGAGTCAGACACACAGAACAATACACAGACAGGGGTCAGACACACAGAACAATACACAGACAGGAGCCCAGACACACAGAACAATACACAGACAGGGGTCAGACACACAGAACAATACACAGACTGGAGTCAGACACACAGAACAATACACAGACAGGGGTCAGACACACAGAACAATACACAGACAGGAGTCAGACACACAGAACAATACACAGATAGGAGTCAGACACAGAACAATACACAGCCAGGAGTCCAGACACACAGAGCAATACACAGTCAGGAGCCCAAACACACAGAACAATACACAGACAGGGGTCAGACACAGAACAATACACAGCCAGGAGCCCAGACACACAGAACAATACACAGCCAGGGGCCAGACACACTGAACAATATACAGCCAGGACCCAGACACACAACAATACAGACAGTAGCCAGACATGCAGAACAATACACAAGCAGGCACCAAACACACAGAACAGTACACAAATGGGCCAGACACACAGAACAATACACAGACAGGAGTCAGACACACAGAACAATACACAGATAGGAGTCAGACACAGAACAATACACAGCCAGGAGCCCGGACACACAGAACAATACACAGCCAGGAGCCAGACACACTGAACAATATACAGCCAGGACCCAGACACACAACAATACAGACAGGAGCCAGACATGCAGAACAATACACAAGCAGGCACCAAACACACAGAACAGTACACAGACAGGGGCCAGACACACAGAACAATACACAGACAACAGCCAGAAAAGCAACAATACAGACAAGAGCCAAATATGCAGAACAATACAATAAAAGGGCCAGACACACAGAACTATGCACAGACAGGAGCCAGACACACAGTACAGTACACAGACATGCGCCAGACACACAGAACAGTACACAGACAGTAGGCAGCCACACAGAACAATACAGACCGCTGCCAGACACATAGAACAATATGCAGACAGGAGATAGACACACAGAACAACACAGTAATGCAGAACAATACACAGACAAGAGCCAGACACATAGAACAATACAGAGGCTAGAACCAGACCCACAGTACAATGCACAAGCTTAAACCAGACACAGAGGAATTCCTTCCCTAACAGCATTATGGGTCTACCTGTATCACATGGATTGCAGCAGTTCAAGAAAGCAGCTCACCACCACTTTCTCAAGGACACGTAGGGAAAGGCAAGAAATGCTAGACCAGCCACCAATGCCCAGTGATCACACAGACTAGAATCAGACAGAACAATACTCACACTAGATAAAGACAAACAGAGTAATACACAGACAGGAACCAGACATGATGTAGAGGTGCAGGTGTTGGATTGGGGAGGACAAAGTCAGAAATCAGACGACACAAGATTATAGACCAACAGGTTTGTTTGAAATCACAAGCTTTCAGAGTGTTGCCCCTTCATCGGGTGAAGTGAGAAATAAAGAACTGCAGATGCTGTAAATCAGGGGCAAGGGCAAGAGCTGCAGAGCGACCCGACAGGTCTGGCAGCATCCATGAAGAAAAATCAGAGTTAACATTCCAGGTCCAGTGACCCTTCCTCTGGTGTTTCTTCACAGATGCTGCCAGACCTGCTGGGCATTTCTGTTTGTGTTCCATGTTATTCAGTCATTTGGTTTGTCTCCAGCACTGCCTTATTTTTAATTTGTTGTCATTACCTCTCTGCCTCATTTCATTAGATTATAGGTCCTTTGGTTGTTATTCAGCTCTTGATACTTGATTCACTGTCTACACACTTGGTCACCTGCAGAGACTTCTTATTCTTTCTGCCCATAAATTCTGTGTTCTGTGTGCTTCCCTCTCACTTCACCTGATGAAGGGGCTACATTCCAAAACCTTGTGCTTTCAAGTAAACCTGCTGGACAGGAACCTGCTGACGCACAGAGAACAATACCAAGACTGCAACTGGACACACCAAATAATACAAAGACCACAAAAAAAAAAGACATACAGACAATATGTAGATGGGAACAAGACACAAGTAAACAGTACATTGACTGATCCAGTCACTCAGAGCAATTCACAAACTGGAACCAAACTGAACAATGCACAGACAGGCACCAGACAGACAGAGCAATGTGTAGACTGGAACCAAACAGAACAATGCATAGACTCAAAAAAGACAGCACCACAACACAGGCGGGAACAAGACACACAAAAATGTGTAAACTGAAAACGCAGACAAAATGCAAACTGAAACTAGACACACCAATACATAGGATGAACTCAGACACACAATAAGATTCTGTACAGACTAGAATGAGACACAGAGAACAACACAGGAACCAGACAGAAAAATGCACAGACTGCAGCTAGAAATACAGAACAGCACATGCATGGAATCAGACAGAACAATATACAGGCTGGAAGCAGACAAACAGAACAATAAACAGATTGCATCCAGACAGAACAATGCACAGACGGAAATCAGAGACACAGAAGGTGACACTGATTTGAATAAATACACAGAACAATACACATCCTTCAACTTGACAGGGAGAACCGTACAGAGACTGGAGCCAAATGCACAGTAAAATACATAGACTAGAATGAGGTAATGATAACATTATGCAGAGTGGAATCTGACAGAACATTACACGGACTGGAACCAGACATGTAGAACAAATCATGGACCAGGACAAACACAGCAATCAATTCAGAGACTGGAACCAGACAGAACAATGACCAAACTAGAACCTAACAGGAAAACATACAGACTGGAATCAGACACACAGACCAAGACACAAACTGGAAGCAGACGTACAGGGCAAGACACAGACTGAAAGCAGACATACAGAGCAATATACAAACTAGAAGGAGACATGCAGAGCAATACACAGACTGGGAGCAGACACAGAGAGCAATGTACAGACTGAACACAGACTCAGAACAATACACAGACTGGAAGCAGACACACAGAACGATACACAGACTGGAAGCAGACACACAGAACGATACACAGACTGGAAGCAGATATACAGGCTGGAACAAGACACAGAACAATGCACAGTGTGTAACCAGAGGGAACAATATGTAGAATGAAAGCAGATACACAGACCATAACCAGCTGAGGAACAATAACCAGACTGGAAGCATGCACACAGAAAAATAAATAGATTGACGCACAGAAGAATACACAGACTGATCCCGACGTCCGGAGCAAAACACAAATTGAAACAGACGGGACAGCAAACAAGAAACAGACTTGGATCTTTCAGAAAATGAGGACTACGCTGACTGGAACTAGACACAAAGGACAATTTACAGACTGGAAACAGACAGAACAATACACAGACTAGAAGCAGAGACATAGACCAATGCACATACTGGAAGCAGACACACAGAGCAATACACAGAGAGAAAGCAGACTCACAGAAAAGCCCAAAGACGGGAACAGGCACACAGAACAATGCACTGACTGGAAGCAGGCACAGAGAACAAGACACAGACTGGAAGGATATTTGCAGAACAACCCAGAAAAATACATGGATTGGAATTAGACACACAGATCAATACACTGACTGGAAGCAGACATGCCATGCAATAAACAGACTGGAAGCAGACCCATAGAGCAATTCACAAATTGAAAACAGATACACAGAGCAATACACAGACTGGAAGCAGGTACATAGAGCAATATACAGATTAAAAGCAGGCACACAGAACATTACACAGACGGAAACCAGACATACAGAGGAATGCACAGACTAAATGCGGCCCCACTGAATAATACACAAACATGAAACAGACACACAGAATAATATGGAGCCAAATACCAGGCTGAAAAATACACAGAGTGTAACCAGATAGAACAATATGCAGAGTGGAAGCAGACATACAGAACAATACACAGACTGGATGCATACACACAGGAAAATACACACTGACATACAGAAGAATATATAGAATGATCCTGATATCCAGAGCAAATCACAAATTAGAACCAGATGGACAGCAGACAATCATTCAGACAATGAGGAATATGGGGACTGGAACCAAACCCAAAGGACAATACACAGACTGCAGACAGGAACACAGCACAATGCACAGAATGGAATCACACACACAAAACAATACACAGATTAGAAGCAGACACACAGAGCAATACACAGTCTGGAAGCAGACACAAAGAAGAACACATAACAACAGGAAACAGACAGAAGGAGCAATACACCAACAGAAAAAATGATATATGAACAATACACAGACTGAAACCAGATACGCAGAACAATGTACAGACTACTCTGAGTCACACAGAAAAGTACACAATCTGGAGTCAGACAGAGTAATACATAGACTGCAGACACGAGCACAGAACAATACACAGAATGGAATCAAACACAACAAATTGGATCCAGACACAGTGAACAACATACTGCAAAAACAGATACAGACAAAATGGAGATTGGGACAAGACCCACAGAGGAATGCACAACTGGAACAAGACAGAAAAATACATGGATTGGAATTAGACACGCAGAATAAAACACAGACTGGAACCAGATATAGCACAATACACAGACTAGGAAAAGACACATAGAATAATGTACACTCAAGAACCAGACAGAACATAATGCAGAATGGAAGCAGACACACAGGACAATACACAGATTGGAATCATATACACAGATAATTATACAGGCTGATCCCAATATCCAGAGCAATAAACAAATTGGAACCAGACAAACAAGACACAAGACACAGACTGAGTCATCCAGGCAATGAAGAATATATTGACTGGAAGCAGACACAGAGGACAATACAAAGACTGGAAGCAGACACACAGAACAATACACAGACTGGATGCAGACATACATGACAATGCACAGACTGGAAGCAGACAAACAGGGCAACACACAGACTGGAAGCAGACATACAGGACAATACACAGACTGGAACCAGGCAAACAGGAAAACGTACAGACTGGAAGCATGTATACAGGACAATACACAGACTGGAAGCATACAAACACAGAGCAATACACAGACTGGAAACAGACATACAAAACATACACAGACTGGAATTGACAGACAGGGCAGTACACAGACTGGAAGAAGACAAACAGGACAATGCACAGACAGGAACCAGATACACAGGACAATACACAGGTTAAAAGCAGGCATACAGGACAATACATAGACTGGAAGCAGACACACAGACAGTAAACAGACCAAAAGCAGACACACAGGACAATCTATAGACTGGAACCAAACACACAGGACAATACACAGGTTGGAAGCATTCATACAGGACAATACATCAACTGGAACCAGACACACAGGACAGTACACAAACTGGAGGCAGGCATACAGGACAATGCACAGACTGGAAGTAGACTTACAGAACAACACAGACTGGAAGCAGACACAGAGGACAATAAGCAGACTGGAAGCAGACATAAAGGTGAATACACAGACTGGGAGCAGACACACTGGAAAATATACAGGTTGGAAGCAGGCATACAGAACAGTACAGGAACTGAAAGCAGACACACAGGACAGTACACAGACTGGAAGCAGACAGACAGGAAAATACACAGACTGGAGCCAGATACATAGGGCAATACACAGACTAGAACCAGACATACAGGACAATACATACACTGAAAGCAGACACACAGGACAATACACAGACTGCAACCACATACACAGGGCAATACATAGGTTGGAGGCAGACACATGAGACAATATACAGACTGGAACCATATACATTGGACAATACACAGGTTGGAAGCATACACACGGGACAATATACAGATTGGAAGCAGACACACAAGACAATACACAGACTGGCACCACAGACACAGGACAACACACAGGTTGGAAGCAGACACACGGGACAATACACAGACTGGAACCACATACACAGGACAATACACAGACTGAAAGTAGACACACACGTTAGTACACAGACTTGAAGCAGACTTATAGGACATTACACAGATTGGAACCAGATACACAGGGCAGTATATAGACTGGAACCAGATATACAGGACAATACACAGGTTGGAAGCAGGTGTACAGGGCAATTCACAGACTAGAAGCAGACACGCAGGTTAGTACACAGACTGGAAGCTGACTTATAGGACAATACATAGACTGGAACCAGATACACAGGACGGAACACAGGCTGGAAGCAGACATACAAAACAGTCCACTAGCTGGAACCAGAAATCCAGAACAATACACAGACTGGAAGCAGACACACTGGACAATCCACAGACTCAAAGCAGACATACAAAGGCAATACACAGACTGGAAGCAGACACACAGGATAGTACACAAGACAAAACATTCCAAAGACTGGAACCAGATAGGCACCAAGTATTACACAGACTGGAATCAGATATATAGGATAATACACAAAATGTAACCAGTCACACAAAGAACAATATGCAGGCTGGAATTAGACACAGAGAACAAAGTGCAGACTGAAATAAGACAGAAAAATACATAAACAAGAATCAGGCACACATTCGGATCAATTACAGACTGGAAACTGACACATAGAACAATGCATAAATTGGAAAAGACACATTAACAGATTGGACCAAGAAACATGGACCAATACACGGGCTGGAACCAGATACACCGAAAAAATACAGACTGGAATGAGACACAGAGAACAACACATAGACTGAAAGCAGACAGAACACCAAGGAAGGGCTTCACGAATGGAGCCGAGACTGAGAGGTGGGCATGATGCAATATTGTAGAGAGGCTGGCAGGCCCTGTTGAAGGAGCTGATGATCGAGGGATAATATTTTGGGTAGTGCAGAAACATTGACTAGGCATCATGGAAGGGGTAAGGGTCTGTGAATCTGTTGAGCCTCTCTCCGTCAAGGATAAAATCCGATTCATTGGTCTCTTAACAAGCCTCAAAGGTCCAAAGGGTGCGCAAGTCACTTGACACCTTGAGTTCTGAGGAAGGGTAACTTGACCTGAAAAATCAACTCTGATTTCTCTCCATGGATGCTGCCAGAGCTGCTAAGCTTTGCCAGCAATTTCAGTTTTTGTTTGAGAACAGGACACAGACTGGATCATGTCAGAATAGTACACAGATTGGAACCAAACACAGAGAACAATACAGAGAATAGAACAAGACACAGCGAACAATGAGGATTGTGGAATCAGACAGAACAATTTGCAGTCTTCGTACGGGTACATTAACCAGTACACAGCAAAGAAGCAGACATATACAACAATACACAGACTGGAACCAGCCAAATAGAGCAATACACAGACTGGAACCAGATACACCGAACAAATACAGAGATGAGAAAAGACATACAGGTTACATGCAGATTGGAACTTGAAACACAGAACAACACAAGGCTGGACCCCGATATACAGAACCACACACAGACTACAGTGAGTCACAGTGAAAAATACACAATCCGGAGCCAGACAGAAAAATGCGCCGAGTGTAACCAGACAGAACAGGAACATAGAACAGTACACAGACTGGACCCAGACAGACAGAACAATACAGCCTGCAAAAAAATATATAAACAACACACAGATTGGAACCCAGACACTCACAACAGTACACACACTGAAGCCAGACACTCTCAGGAATGGAGAGACTGGAAGCAGACACATACAGTAATACCGACAGTAATCAGACACGAAGAAAAATACTCAAACTGTAAATAGGCGGACCAAATCATACACAGGCTAAAAACATACTCAGAATAATTTACAGACTAGAAGCAGACACACAGAACAATACATAGACTGGAACCAGATACAGCAATGCACAGAGAGGGAAAAGGTATGCAGGAAAAAAATACATGGACTCGAATCAGAAAGAACAATGGATAGACAGGACCCACACAATGAACACAGCTTCTACTGACTGCAAGCATATACACAGACCAATGCACATACTGTTCCAGAAACAGCTTACAAACCAGACAGACACGAACCAAGACACAGAACGGAAACCTTCAGAAAATGAGGAATGCACAGACTGGAACCTAACACACAGGACAATACACAGACGAAAAACAGACAGAACACTACAGAGACAGAAACCAGACAATACACTACATAGAGAGGAATCAGCCAGAACAATGTGTAGACAGGAACCAGACACACTGGACAGTACACTAACTGGAACCAGACATACAGGACAGTACACTAACTGGAACCAGACATACAGGACAATACACCAACTGGAACCATACACAGTGCAGTACACCAACTGGAAGCTTGCACAGGACAGTGCACCAGCTGGAACCAGACACCCAGGACAGTACAGCAACTGGAACGAGACACCCAGGACAGTACATCAACTGGAAGCAGAACACTGGACAGTAAACCAACTGGAACCAGACATGCAGGACAGTACACCAACTGGAAGCAGAACACAGGACAGTACACTAACTGGAACCATACACAATGCAGTACACCAACTGGAATCTTGCACAATTGTTTTTAACCAGTTTTTACCTACTTACACAGTACAGTACATCAACTGGAAGCAGACACACAGGATAATACACCAACTGGAACCTGACACACAGGACAGTACACTAACTGGAAGCAGACACAAAGGACAATAATCCAACTGGAACCAGACTCTCAGGACAGTACACCAACTGGAACCATACACACAAGGCAATACACCGACTGGAACCAGACACATAGGATAGTACTCCCATGGAACCAGACACACAGGAGAGTAGACCAACAGGAACCAGACACACAGGACAGTACACCAACTGGAACCAGACACACAGGAGAGTACACCAACAGGAACCAGACACACAGGACAGTACACCAACTGGAACCTTGCACAGAATAGGACACCAACTGGAACCAGACACACAGGACAGTACACCAACTGGAACCAGACACACAGGAGAGTACACCAACAGGAACCAGACACACAGGACAGTACACCAACTGGAACCAGACACACAGGAGAGTAGACCAACAGGAACCAGACACACAGGACAGTACACCAACAGGAACCAGACACACAGGACATCTACACCAACTGGAACCAGACACACAGGAGAGTAGACCAACAGGAACCAGACACACAGGACAGTACACCAACAGGAACCAGACACACAGGACAGTACACCAACTGGAACCTTGCACAGAATAGTACACCAACTGGAACCAGACTCACGGGAAAGTGCATCAACTACATACAAACACGCAGGTCAATACATCAACTGGAACAAGGCATACAGGACAGTACATCAAATATAACCAGACATACAGGGCAATACACCCAACTGAAACAAGACACAGGAGAGTACACCAACTGGAAGCACACACACAGGACACTACACGAACTGGAACCAGACACAGAGGACAGTACACCAGCTGGAACCAAACACAATGCAGTACACCAACTGGAACCTTGCACAATTGTTTTTACCTAGTTTTTACCTGCTTTAACAGGACAGTACACCAACTGGAAGCAGACACACAGGACAGGACAGCAACTGGAACCAGAAACGCAGGACAGTACACCAACTAGAAGCAGAACACAGGACAGTACACCAACTAGAAGCAGAACACAGGACAGTACACCAACTGGAACCAGACACGCAGGACAGTACACCAACTGGAACCATACACATTGCAGTACAAAAACTGGAACCAGACACACAGGACAGTACACCAACTGGAATCATACATAGTGCAGAACACCAACTGGAAACTTGCACAGGATAGTACACTAACTGTAACCAGACACAGAGGACATTACATCAACTGGAACCAGACACACAGGACAGTACACCAACTGGAACCAAACTCACAGGACATTACATCAACTGGAACCAGACACACAGGACAGTACACCAACTGGAACCAAGCTCACAGGACAATACACCAACTGGAACCAGACACAGAGGACAGTATACCAACTAGAAGCAGAACACTGGACAGTACACCAACTTGAAGCAGAACACAGGACAGTACACCAACTGGAACCAGACACGCAGGACAGTACACCAACTGGAACCATACACATTGCAGTACAAAAACTGGAACCAGACACACAGGACAGTACACCAACTGGAATCATACATAGTGCAGAACACCAACTGGAAACTTGCACTGGACAGTACACCAACTGGAACCAGACACACAGGACACTACACCAACTGGAACCAGACACAGAGGACAGTACGCCAACTGGAACCAGAACACAGGACAGTTCACCAACTGGAACCATACACACAGGACAGTACACCAACTGGAAGCAGACACACAGGACAATACACCAACTACAACCAGACACACAGGACAGTACACCAACTGGAACCAGACACGCAGGACAATACACCAACTGGAATAAGACACACAGAACATGTACACCAACTGGAAACAGACACAGAGGACATGTACACCAACAGAAATGAGACACACAGGACAGTACACCAACTGGAAACAGACACGCAGGACAGGACACCAACTGGAAACAGAAATACAGGACAGTACACCAACGGAAACCAGACACATAGGACAGTACACCAACCGGAAGCAGACACGGAGCATGCACAAATTGGAACCTTGCAAAGTACAGTACATTAACTGGAACCAAACTCACAGGACAGTACGCCAACTGGAACCAGATACAGGCCACAGTACACCAACTGGAACCAGAACACAGGACAGTACAACAACTGGAACCAGACACGCAGGACAGTACACCAGCTGGAACCAGACACACAGGACAATACACCAACTACAACCAGACACACAGGCCAGTACACCAACTGGACCCAGACACAGAGGACAGTACACCAACTGGAACCAGACACACAGGACAGTACACCAACTGGAACCAGATACGCAGGACAGTACACCAACATAAACCACACACACAGGGCAGTACCCCAACTGGAACCAGACACAGAGGACAGTACACCAACTGGAACCAGACACACAGGACAGTACACCACTGGAACCAGACATGCAGGACAGTATATCAACTGGAACCAGACACACAGGACAGTACATCAACTGGAATCATACACAGTGCAGTACAACAACTGGAACCTTGCACAGGACAGTACACCAACTGGAACCAGACACACAGGAAACTACATCAACTGCAGCCAGTAACACAGGACAATACACCAATTGGAACCAAACACACAGGACAGTATACCACCTGGAACCAGAACACACAGGACAGTACACTAACTGGAACCAGAACACAGGACAGTACACCAACTGGAACCAGACAGACAGGACAATACATCAACTGGAACAAGACACACAGCACAGTACACCAACTGGTACCAAACACACAGGAGAGTAGGCCAACTGGAACCAGCATCCAGGGAACAGGAGAATCGACGTTTCGGGCATAAGCCCTTCTTCAGGAAGGGCTTATGCCTGAAGAAGGGCTTATGCCCGAAACATCGATTCTCCTGTTCCCTGGATGCTGCCTGACCTGCTGCGCTTTTCCAGCAACACATTTTCAGCTCTGATCTCCAGCATCTGCAGACCTCACTTTCTCCCCAACTGGAACCAGACTCATAGGACAGTACATCAACTACTACCAAACACACAGGGCAAGGCACCAACTGGAACCAGACACACAGGACATGTACACCAACTGGAACCATACACATTGCAATTCACCAACTGGAACCTTGCACAGGACAGTACAGCAACTTCAACCAAACGCAGAGGAAAATACACCAACTGGAACCAGACACACAGGAGAGTACACCATCAGGAACCAGACACACAGGACAGTACACCAACTGGAACCAGACACACAGGACATCTACACCAACTGGAACCAGACACACAGGAGAGTACACCAACTGGAACCAGACACACAGGAGAGTACACCAACAGGAACCAGACACACAGGACAGTACACCAACTGGAACCTTGCACAGAATAATACACCAACTGGAACCAGACTCACGGGAAAGTGCATCAACTACATACAAACATGCAGGTCAATACATCAACTGGAACAAGGCATACAGGACAGTACATCAAATATAACCAGACATACAGGGCAATACACCCAACTGAAACAAGACACAGGAGAGTACACCAACTGGATCCAGACACACAGGACAGTACACCAACTGGAACCAGACAGAGAGGACAGTACACCAGCTGGAACCAAACACAATGCAGTACACCAACTGGAACCTTGCACAATTGTTTTTACCTAGTTTTTACCTACTTTAACAGGACAGTACACCAACTGGAAGCAGACACACAGGACAGGACACCAACTAGAAGCAGAACACAGGACAGTACACCAACTGGAACCAGACACGCAGGACAATACACCAACTGGAACCATACACATTGCAGTACAAAAACTGGAACCAGACACACAGGACAGTACACCAACTGGAACCATACATAGTGCAGAACACCAACTGGAAACTTGCACAGGATAGTACACTAACTGTAACCAGACACAGAGGACAGGACATCAACTGGAACCAGACACACAGGACAGTACATCAACTGGAACCAGACACACAGGACAGTACATCAACTGGAACCAGACACAGAGGACAGTACACCAACTGGAATCAGACACAGAGGACAGTACATCAACTGGAACCAGACACACAGGCCAGTACACCAACTGGAATCATACATAGTGCAGTACACCAACTGGAACCTTGCACAGGACAGTACACTAACTGGAATCAAAAACAGAGCACAGTACACCAACTGGAACCAGACACACTGGGCCGTACAACGACTGGACCCAGACGTACAGGACAGTACACCAACTGGAACCAGGCACACAGGGCAGTACATCAACTGGAACCAGACGTACAGGACAATACACCAACTGGAACCAGACACACAGGACAGTACACCAACTGGAACCAGACATACATGACAATACACCAACTGGAACCAGACACACAGGACAATACACCAACTGGAACCAGACATACAGGACAATACACTCACTGGAACCAGACACACAGGACAATACACCAACTGGAACCAGACACACAGGACAATACACCAACTGGAACCAGACATACAGGACAATACACCAACTGGAACCAGACACACAGGACAGTACACCAACTGGAACCAGACATACAGGACAATACACCAACTGGAACCAGACACACAGGACAGCACACCAACTGGAACCAGACACACAGGACAGTACACCAACTGGAACCAGACACACAGGACAGTACACCAACTGGAACCAGACATACAGGACAATACACCAACTGGAACCAGACACACAGGACAATACACCAACTGGAACCAGACACACAGGACAGTACACCAACTGGAACCAGACACAAGGACAGTACACCAACTGGAACCAGACATACAGGACAATACACCAAATGGAACCAGACACACAGGACAGGACACCAACTGGAACCAGACACACAGGACAGTACACCAACTGGAACCAGACATACAGGACAATACACCAACTGGAACCAGACACACAGGACAGTACACCAACTGGAACCAGACATACAGGACAATACACCAACTGGAACCAAACACACAGGACAGGACACCAACTGGAACCAGACACACAGGACAGTACACCAACTGGAACCAGACACACAGGACAATACACCAACTGGAACCAGACACACAGGACAATACACCAACTGGAACCAGACAAACAGGACAGTACGCCAACTGGAACTCGACACTCTGGACACTACACCAACTGGAACCAGACACACAGGACAATACACCAACTGGAACCAGACACACAGGACAGTACACCAACTGGAACCAGACACACAGGACAGTACACCAACGGGAACCAGACACACAGGACAGTACACCAACTGGAACCAGACATACGGGACAATACACCAACTGGAACCAAACACACAGGACAGTACACCAACTGGAACCAGACACACAGGACAATACACCAACTGGAACCAGACACACAGGACAATACACCAACTGGAACCAGACACACAGGACAGTACGTCAACTGGAACTCGACACTCTGGACACTACACCAACTGGAACCAGAACACAGGACACTACACCAACTGGAACCAGAACACAGGACAGTACACCAACTGGAACTAAACAAACAGGAAATTACATCAACTGGAACCAGACACACAGGGCAATACACCAATTGGAACCAGACACACAGGATAGAACACCAACTGGAACCAGACACACAGGACAGAACACCAACTGGAACCAGACACACAGGACAGTATATCAACTGGAACCAGACACACAGGACAGTACACCAACTGGAACTAGACACACAGGACAGTACATCAACTGGAAACAGACACACAGGACAGTGCACCAACTGTAACCAGACACACAGGACAGAACACCAATTGGAACAAGATGCACAGGACAGTACACCAACTGGAACTAGACACACAGGACAGTACATCAACTGGTAACAGACACACAGGACAGTGCACCAACTGGAACCAGACACACAGGACAGAACACCAATTGGAACAAGACGCACAGGACAGTACACCAACTGGAACCAGACACACGGGACAGTACAGTAACTACAGCCAAACACACAGGACAGAACACCAACTGGAACTAGACACACAGGACAGTACATCAACTGGAACCAGACAAACAGGACAGTGCACCAACAGGAACCAGACACACGGGACAGAACACCAATGGGAAACAGTCACTCAGGAGAGTACACTAACTGGAACCATACACAGGTGAGTACACCAACTGAAACCAGACACACTGGGCAGCACAACTACTGGACCCAGACGTACAGGACAGTACACCAACTGGAACCAGGCACACAGGGCAGTACATCAACTGGAACCAGACGTACAGGACAATACACCAACTGGAACCAGACACACAGGACAGTACACCAACTGGAACCAGACATACATGACAATACACCAACTGGAACCAGACACACAGGACAATACACCAACTGGAACCAGACATACAGGACAATACACCAACTGGAACCAGACACACAGGACAGTACACCAACTGGAACCAGACATACAGGACAATACACCAAATGGAACCAGACACACAGGACAGCACACCAACTGGAACCAGACACACAGGACAGTACACCAACTGGAACCAGACACACAGGACAGTACACCAACTGGAACCAGACATACAGGACAATACACCAACTGGAACCAGACACACATGACAATACACCAACTGGAACCAGACACACAGGACAGTACACCAACTGGAACCAGACACAAGGACAGTACACCAACTGGAACCAGACATACAGGACAATACACCAAATGGAACCAGACACACAGGACAGGACACCAACTGGAACCAGACACACAGGACAGTACACCAACTGGAACCAGACATACAGGACAATACACCAACTGGAACCAGACACACAGGACAGTACACCAACTGGAACCAGACATACAGGACAATACACCAACTGGAACCAAACACACAGGACAGGACACCAACTGGAACCAGACACACAGGACAGTACACCAACTGGAACCAGACACACAGGACAATACACCAACTGGAACCAGACACACAGGACAATACACCAACTGGAACCAGACAAACAGGACAGTACGCCAACTGGAACTCGACACTCTGGACACTACACCAACTGGAACCAGAACACAGGACACTACACCAACTGGAACCAGAACACAGGACAGTACACCAACTGGAACTAAACAAACAGGAAATTACATCAACTGGAACCAGACACACAGGGCAATACACCAATTGGAACCAGACACACAGGATAGAACACCAACTGGAACCAGACACACAGGACAGAACACTAATTGGAACAAGACTCACAGGACAGTACATCAACTGGAAACAGACACACAGGACAGAACACCAATTGGAACAAGATGCACAGGACAGTACACCAACTGGAACTAGACACACAGGACAGTACACCAACTGGAACTAGACACACAGGACAGTACATCAACTGGAAACAGACACACAGGACAGTGCACCAACTGGTACCAGACACACAGGACAGAACACCAATTGGAACAAGACGCACAGGACAGTACACCAACTGGAACCAGACACACGGGACAGTGCACCAACAGGAACCAGACACACGGGACAGAACACCAATGGGAACCAGTCACACAGGACAGTACACCAACAGGAACCAGACACACGGGACAGTACACCAATGGGAAACAGTCACTCAGGACAGTACACTAACTGGAACCACGCACAGGTGAGTACACCAACTGAAACCAGACACACTGGGCAGCACAACTACTGGACCCAGACGTACAAGACAGTACACCAACTGGAACCAGGCACACAGGGCAGTACATCAACTGGAACCAGATGTACAGGACAATACACCAACTGGAACCAGACACACAGGACAATACACCAACTGGAACCAGACACACAGGACAGTACACCAACTGGAACCAGACACACAGGACAGTACACCAACTGGAACCAGACACAGAAGACAGTACACCAACTGGAACCAGACACACAGGACAGTACACCAACTGGAACCAGACATACAGGACAATACACCAACTGGAACCAGACACACAGGACAGTACACCAACTGGAAACAGACACACAGGACAGTACAGCAACTACAACCAAACGCACAGGAAAATACACCAACTGGAACCAGACACAGAGGACAGTACACCAACTGGAACCAGACACACAGGACAATACACCAACTGGAACCAGACACACAGGACAGTACGCCAACTGGAACTCGACACTCTGGACACTACACCAACTGGAACCAGAACACAGGACACTACACCAACAGGAACCAGACACACGGGACAGTACACCAATGGGAAACAGTCACTCAGGAGAGTACACTAACTGGAACCATACACAGGTGAGTACACCAACTGAAACCAGACACACTGGGCAGCACAACTACTGGACCCAGACGTACAGGACAGTACACCAACTGGAACCAGGCACACAGGGCAGTACATCAACTGGAACCAGACGTACAGGACAATACACCAACTGGAACCAGACACACAGGACAGTACACCAACTGGAACCAGACATACATGACAATACACCAACTGGAACCAGACACACATGACAATACACCAACTGGAACCAGACATACAGGACAATACACCAACTGGAACCAGACACACAGGACAGTACACCAACTGGAACCAGACATACAGGACAATACACCAACTGGAATCAGACACACAGGACAGCACACCAACTGGAACCAGACACACAGGACAGTACACCAACTGGAACCAGACACACAGGACAATACACCAACTGAACCAGACATACAGGACAATACACCAATTGGAACCAGACACACAGGACAATACACCAACTGGAACCAGACACACAGGACAGTACACCAACTGGAACCAGACACAAGGACAGTACACCAACTGGAACCAGACATACAGGACAATACACCAAATGGAACCAGACACACAGGACAGGACACCAACTGGAACCAGACACACAGGACAGTACACCAACTGGAACCAGACATACAGGACAATACACCAACTGGAACCAGACACACAGGACAGTACACCAACTGGAACCAGACATACAGGACAATACACCAACTGGAACCAAACACACAGGACAGGACACCAACTGGAACCAGACACACAGGACAGTACACCAACTGGAACCAGACACACAGGACAATACACCAACTGGAACCAGACACACAGGACAATACACCAACTGGAACCAGACAAACAGGACAGTACGCCAACTGGAACTCGACACTCTGGACACTACACCAACTGGAACCAGAACACAGGACACTACACCAACTGGAACCAGACTCACGGGAAAGTGCATCAACTACATACAAACATGCAGGTCAATACATCAACTGGAACAAGGCATACAGGACAGTACATCAAATATAACCAGACATACAGGGCAATACACCCAACTGAAACAAGACACAGGAGAGTACACCAACTGGATCCAGACACACAGGACAGTACACCAACTGGAACCAGACAGAGAGGACAGTACACCAGCTGGAACCAAACACAATGCAGTACACCAACTGGAACCTTGCACAATTGTTTTTACCTAGTTTTTACCTACTTTAACAGGACAGTACACCAACTGGAAGCAGACACACAGGACAGGACACCAACTAGAAGCAGAACACAGGACAGTACACCAACTGGAACCAGACACGCAGGACAATACACCAACTGGAACCATACACATTGCAGTACAAAAACTGGAACCAGACACACAGGACAGTACACCAACTGGAACCATACATAGTGCAGAACACCAACTGGAAACTTGCACAGGATAGTACACTAACTGTAACCAGACACAGAGGACAGGACATCAACTGGAACCAGACACACAGGACAGTACATCAACTGGAACCAGACACACAGGACAGTACATCAACTGGAACCAGACACACAGGCCAGTACACCAACTGGAATCATACATAGTGCAGTACACCAACTGGAACCTTGCACAGGACAGTACACTAACTGGAATCAGAAACAGAGCACAGTACACCAACTGGAACCAGACACACTGGGCCGTACAACTACTGGACCCAGACACACAGGACAGTACACCAACTGGAACCAGGCACACAGGGCAGTACATCAACTGGAACCAGACGTACAGGACAATACACCAACTGGAACCAGACACACAGGACAGTACACCAACTGGAACCAGACATACATGACAATACACCAACTGGAACCAGACACACAGGACAATACACCAACTGGAACCAGACATACAGGACAATACACTCACTGGAACCAGACACACAGGACAATACACCAACTGGAACCAGACACACAGGACAGTACACCAACTGGAACCAGACACACAGGACAGTACACTAACTGGAACCAGACATACGGGACAATACACCAACTGGAACCAGACACACAGGACAGTACACCAACTGGAACCAGACACACAGGACAGTACAACAACTGGAACCAGACACACAGGACAGTACACCAACTGGAACCAGACACACAGGACAGTACACCAACTGGAACCAGACATACAGGACAATACACCAACTGGAACCAGACACACAGGACAATACACCAACTGGAACCAGACACACAGGACAGTACACCAACTGGAACCAGACACAAGGACAGTACACCAACTGGAACCAGACATACAGGACAATACACCAAATGGAACCAGACACACAGGACAGGACACCAACTGGAACCAGACACACAGGACAGTACACCAACTGGAACCAGACATACAGGACAATACACCAACTGGAACCAGACACACAGGACAGTACACCAACTGGAACCAGACATACAGGACAATACACCAACTGGAACCAAACACACAGGACAGGACACCAACTGGAACCAGACACACAGGACAGTACACCAACTGGAACCAGACACACAGGACAATACACCAACTGGAACCAGACACACAGGACAATACACCAACTGGAACCAGACAAACAGGACAGTACGCCAACTGGAACTCGACACTCTGGACACTACACCAACTGGAACCAGAACACAGGACACTACACCAACTGGAACCAGAACACAGGACAGTACACCAACTGGAACTAAACAAACAGGAAATTACATCAACTGGAACCAGACACACAGGGCAATACACCAATTGGAACCAGACACACAGGACAATACACCAACTGGAACCAGACACACAGGACAGAACACCAACTGGAACCAGACACACAGGACAGTACATCAACTGGAACCAGACACACAGGACAGAACACTAATTGGAACAAGACTCACAGGACAGTACATCAACTGGAAACAGACACACAGGACAGAACACCAATTGGAACAAGATGCACAGGACAGTACACCAACTGGAACTAGACACACAGGACAGTACACCAACTGGAACTAGACACACAGGACAGTACATCAACTGGAAACAGACACACAGGACAGTGCACTAACTGGTACCAGACACACAGGACAGAACACCAATTGGAACAAGACGCACAGGACAGTACACCAACGGGAACCAGACACACGGGACAGTACAGTAACTACAGCCAAACACACAGGACAGAACATCAACTGGAACTAGACACACAGGACAGTACATCAACTGGAACCAGACACACAGGACAGTGCACCAACAGGAACCAGACACACGGGACAGAACACCAATGGGAACCAGTCACACAGGACAGTACACCAACAGGAACCAGACACACGGACAGTACACCAATGGGAAACAGTCACTCAGGACAGTACACTAACTGGAACCACGCACAGGTGAGTACACCAACTGAAACCAGACACACTGGGCAGCACAACTACTGGACCCAGACGTACAAGACAGTACACCAACTGGAACCAGGCACACAGGGCAGTACATCAACTGGAACCAGATGTACAGGACAATACACCAACTGGAACCAGACACACAGGACAATACACCAACTGGAACCAGACACACAGGACAGTACACCAACTGGAACCAGACACACAGGACAGTACACCAACTGGAACCAGACACAGAAGACAGTACACCAACTGGAACCAGAACTCAGGACAATACACTAACTGGAACCAGACACACAGGACAATACACCAACTGGAACCAGACACACAGGACAGTACACCAACTGGAACCAGACATACAGGACAATACACCAACTGGAACCAGACACACAGGACAGTACACCAACTGGAACCAGACACACAGGACAGTCCACCAACTGGAACCAGACATACAGGACAGTACACCAACTGGAAACAGACACACAGGACAGTACAGCAACTACAACCAAACGCACAGGAAAATACACCAACTGGAACCAGACACAGAGGACAGTACACCAACTGGAACCAGACACACAGGACAATACACCAACTGGAACCAGACACACAGGACAGTACGCCAACTGGAACTCGACACTCTGGACACTACACCAACTGGAACCAGAACACAGGACACTACACCAACTGGAACCAGAACACAGGACAGTACACCAACTGGAACTAAACAAACAGGAAATTACATCAACTGGAACCAGACACACAGGGCAATACACCAATTGGAACCAGACACATAGGATAGAACACCAACTGTAACCAGACACTCAGGACAGAAAACCAACTGGAAACAGACACACAGGACAGTACATCAACTGGAACCAGACACACAGGACAGAACACTAATTGGAACAAGACTCACAGGACAGTACACCAACTGGAACCAGACACACAAGGCAGAACACCAATGGGAACCAGTCACACAGGACAGTACACCAACTGGAACTAGACACACAGGACAGTACATCAACTGGAAACAGACACACTGGACAGTGCACCAACTGGAACCAGACACACAGGACAGAACACCAATTGGAACAAGATGCACAGGACAGTACACCAACTGGAACTAGACACACAGGACAGTACATCAACTGGAAACAGACACACAGGACAGTGCACCAACTGGAACCAGACACACAGGACAGAACACCAATTGGAACAAGACGCACAGGACAGTACACCAACTGGAACCAGACACACAAGGCAGAACACCAATGGGAACCAGTCACACAGGACAGTACACCAACTGGAACTAGACACACAGGACAGTACATCAACTGGAAACAGACACACTGGACAGTGCACCAACTGGAACCAGACACACAGGACAGAACACCAATTGGAACAAGATGCACAGGACAGTACACCAACTGGAACTAGACACACAGGACAGTACATCAACTGGAAACAGACACACAGGACAGTGCACCAACTGGAACCAGACACACAGGACAGAACACCAATTGGAACAAGACGCACAGGACAGTACACCAACTGGAAACAGACACACGGGACAGTACAGTAACTACAGCCAAACACACAGGACAGAACACCAACTGGAACTAGACACACAGGACAGTACATCAACTGGAACCAGACACACAGGACAGTGCACCAACAGGAACCAGACACACGGGACAGAACACCAATGGGAAACAGTCACTCAGGACAGTACACTAACTGGAACCATACACAGGTGAGTACACCAACTGAAACCAGACACACTGGGCAGCACAACTACTGGACCCAGACGTACAGGACAGTACACCAACTGGAACCAGGCACACAGGAGAGTACATCAACTGGAACCAGAACACAGGACAATGTACCAACTGGAACCAGACACAAAGGACAGAAAAACAATGGGAAGCAGTCATGCAGGACAGTACACCAACTGGAGCCAGACACACAGGACAGTACACCAACTGGAACCAGACACAGAGCACAGTACCCCAACTGGAACCAGAACACAGGACAGTACACCAATTGGAATCAGACACACAGGACAGTACACCAACTGGAACCAGACACACAGGACAGTACACCAACTGGAAGCAGACATACAGGACAGTACACCAACTGGAACCAGAACACAGGACAGTACACCAATTGGAATCAGACACACAGGACAGTACACCAACTGGAGCCAGACACACAGGACAGTACACCAACTAGAACCAGACACACAGGACAGTACACCAACTGGAGCCAGACACACAGGACAGTACACCAACTGGAACCAGACACAGAGCACAGTACACCAACTGGAACCAAACTCACAGGACAGTACAGCAACTACAGCCAAACACACAGGACAATACACCAACTGGAACCAGACACACAGGACAGTACACCAGCTGCAAACAGAACACAGGACAGTACATGAACTGGAACCAGATACAGACCACAGTACACCAAATGAAACAAGACACACAGGACAGTACACCAACTGGAACCAGGCACACAGGACAGTACACCAACTGGAACCAGGCACACAGGACAGTACACCAACTGGAAGCAGAACACAGGACAGTACAACAACTGGAACCAGAAACGCAGGTCAGTGCACCAACTGGAACCATACACAGTGCAGTACACCAACTGGAACCTTGCACAGGACAGTACACCGAGTGGAACCAGACACACAGGAGAGTACACCAACTGGAACCAGACACACAGGACAATATACCAACTGGAAGCAGACACACAGGAAAGTATGAGCTGAAAATGTGTTGCTGGAAAAGCGCAGCAGGTCAGGCAGCATCCAGGGAACAGGAGAATCGACGTTTCGGGCATAAGCCCTTCTTCTGCCTGACCTGCTGCGCTTTTCCAGCAACACATTTTCAGCTCTGATCTCCAGCATCTGCAGACCTCTCTTTCTCCACACAGTAGAGTATACCAACTGGAAATAGACACACAGGACAGTACACCAACTGGAACCAGATACACAGTGCAGTGCACCAACTGGAATCAGACACACAGGACAGTACACCAACTGGAACCAGACACACAGGGCAGTACACTAACGGGAACCAGACACAGTGCAGTGGACAAACTGGTACCTTGCAAAGTACAGTACACTAACTGGAACCAAACTCACAGGACAGTACAGCAATTACAGCCAAACACACAGGACAATACACCAACTGGAACCAGACACACAGGACAGTACACCAACTGGAACCAGACACACAGGACAGTACAGCAATTACAGCCAAACACACAGGACAGTACACCAACTGGAACCAGACACACAGGACAGTACACCACCTGGAACCAGACACAGAGGACAGTACACCAACTGGAATCAGATGCTGTGCAGTACACTAACTGGAACCTTACACAGGATGGTACACCAACTGGAACCAGACATACAGGACAATACATCAAAAGGAACCAGACACACAGGAGAGTACATCAAATGGAACAAGACACACAGGACAGTACACCAACAGGAACCAGACACACAGGACAGTACACCAACTGGAACCAGATATACAGGACAATACACCAAATGGAACCAGACACACAGGACAGTACACCACCTGGAACCAGACACAGAGGACAGTACACCAACTGGAATCAGACGCTGTGCAGTACACTAACTGGAACCTGACACAGGATGGTACACCAACTGGAACCAGACATACAGGACAATACATCAAAAGGAACCAGACACACAGGACAGTACATCAAATGGAACAAGACACACAGGACAGTACACCAATTGGAATCAGACACACAGGACAGTACACGAACTGGAGCCAGACACACAGGACAGTACACCAACTAGAACCAGACATGCAGGACAGGACACCAACTGGAGCCAGACACACAGGACAGTACACCAACTGGAACCAGACACAGAGCACAGTACACCAACTGGAACCAGACACACAGGACAGTACACCAACAGGAAGCAGAATACAGGACAATACACCAACTGGAAGCAGACACGCAGGACAGTATACCAATTGGAACCATACACAGTGGAGTACACCAACTGAAAACCTTGCACAGGACAGTACACCAATTGAAGCAGAACACAGGACAGTACACCAACAGGAACCAGACACACAGGACAGTACAGAAAGTGGAGAAAGAACACAGGACAGTACACCAAGGGGAACCAGACATGCAGGACAGTACACCAACTGGAACTATACACAGTGCAGTGCACCAAGTGGAACCTTGCACAGGACAGTACACCAACTAGAACCAGACACATTGAACATTACACCAAGTGGAACGTGACACACAGGACAGTACACCAACTGGAACCAGACACAGAGGACAGTACACCAACTGGAATAAAACACACAGGAGAGTACACCAAATGAAACAAGACACACAGGACAGTACACCAACTGGAACCAGATACAGACCACAGTACACCAAATGAAACAAGACACACAGGACAGTACACCAACTGGAACCAGGCACACAGGGCAGTACACCGACTGGAAGCAGAACACAGGACAGTACAACAACTGGAACCAGAAACGCAGGTCAGTGCACCAACTGGAACCATACACAGTGCAGTACACCAACTGGAACCTTGCACAGGACAGTACACCGAGTGGAACCAGACACACAGGAGAGTACACCAACTGGAACCAGACACACAGGACAATATACCAACTGGAAGCAGACACACAGGAGAGTATGAGCTGAAAATGTGTTGCTGGAAAAGCGCAGCAGGTCAGGCAGCATCCAGGGAACAGGAGAACCGACGTTTCGGGCATAAGCCCTTCTTCTGCCTGACCTGCTGCGCTTTTCCAGCAACACATTTTCAGCTCTGATCTCCAGCATCTGCAGACCTCACTTTCTCCACACAGGAGAGTATACCAACTGGAAATAGACACACAGGACAGTACACCAACTGGAACCAGATACACAGTGCAGTGGACAAACTGGTACCTTGCAAAGTACAGTACACTAACTGGAACCAAACTCACAGGACAGTACAGCAATTACAGCCAAACACACAGGACAATACACCAACTGGAACCAGACACAGAAGACAGTACACCAACTGGAACCAGAACACAGGACAGTACACCACCTGGAACCAGACACAGAGGGCAGTACACCAACTGGAACCAGACGCTGTGCAGTACACTAACTGGAACCTTACACAGGACAGTACACCAACTGGAACCAGACATACAGGACAATACATCAAAAGGAACCAGACACACAGGACAGTACATCAAATGGAACAAGACACACAGGACAGTACACCAACAGGAACCAGACACACAGGACAGTACACCAACTGGAACCAGACATACAGGACAATACATCAAAAGGAACCAGACACACAGGACAGTACATCAAATGGAACCAGACACACAGGACAGTACACCACCTGGAACCAGACACACAGGACAGTACACCACCTGGAACCAGACACAGACGACAGTACACCAACTGGAATCAGACGCTGTGCAGTACACTAACTGGAACCTGACACAGGATGGTACACCAACTGGAACCAGACATACAGGACAATACATCAAAAGGAACCAGATACACAGGACAGTACATCAAATGGAACAAGGCACACAGGACAGTACACCAACTGGAACCAGACACACAGGACAGTACACCAACTGGAACCAGATATACAGGACAATACACCAAATGGAACCAGACACAAAGGACAGTACACCAACAGGAACCAGACACACAGGACAGTATACCAACTGGAACCATACACAGTGCAGTACACCAACTGGAACCTTGCACAGGACAATACACCAACTGGAACCAGGCACACAGGACAGTACAGAAAGTGGAACCAGACATGCAGGACAGTACACCAACTGGAACTATACACAGTGCAGTGCACCAAGTGGAACCTTGCGCAGGACAGTACACCAACTAGAACCAGACACATTGAACATTACACCAAGTGGAACGTCACACACAGGACAGTACACCAACTGGAACCAGACACAGAGGACAGTACACCAACTGGAACAAAACACACAGGACAGTACACCAATTGGAACCAGACATACAGGACAATGCACCAACTGGAACAAGACACACTAGACATTACAACTACTGGATCCAGACACATAGGACAGTACATCAAATGGAACCAGACATACAGGACAGTACACCAACTGGAACCAGACACATTGAACAGTACACCAACTGGAACAAGACATACAGGACAATGCACTAACTGGAACCAGACACACAGCACAGTACTGAAAATGTGTTGCTGGAAAAGTGCAGCAGGTCAGGCAGCATCCAAGGAACAGGAGAATCGACGTTTCAGGCATAAGCCCTTCTTCGGGAAGGGCTTATGCCCGAAACGTCGATTCTCCTGTTCCTTGGATGCTGCCTGACCTGCTACACTTTTCCAGCATCACATTTTCAGGTCTGATCTCCAGCATCTGCAGAGCTCACTTTCTCCACACAGCACAGTACATCAATTACAACCAAACACACAGCACAGTACATCAACTACAATCCAAAACACAGGACCATACACCAACTGGAACCTGACACACAGGACAGTACACCAATTGGAACCAGACACACAGGACAATGCACCAACTGGAACAAGATACACTGGACATTACACCAACTGGATCCAGACACGCAGGACAGTACACCAACTGGAACCCGACAAACAGGACAGGACATCAACTACAACCAAACACACAGGACCATACACCAACTGTAACCAGACACACAGGACAGTACACCAACTGGAACCAGAACACAGGACAGTACATCAACTGGAACCAGAACACAGGACAGTATACCAACTGGAACCAGACACACAGGGCAATACACCAACTGGAACCAGGGACACAGGACATGGACACCAACTGGAACCACACTCTCAGGACAGTACACCAACTTGAACCATAAAAAATGCAGTACACCAACTGGAACCTTGCACAATTGTTTTTAACCTAGTTTTTACCTACATACACAGGACAGTACACCAACTGGAAGCAGACACACAGGATAATACACCAACTGGAACCTGACACACAGGACAGTACACCAACTGGAACAAGACACACAGCACAGTACACCAACTAAAACCAAACTCACAGAAGAGTACATCAACTGGAACCAGACACACAGGACATGTACACCAACTGAAACAAGAAACGCAGGACAGTACACCAACTGGAACAAGACACACAGGACAGTACACCAACTACAACCAGACACACAGGACAATATACCAATTGGAAGCAGAAACTCAGGACAGTACACCAACTGGAAACAGACACACAGGACAATACACCAACTGGAACCAGACACACAGGACAGTACACCAACTGGAACCGTACACATTGCAGTACAAAAACTGGAACCAGACACAGAGGACAGTACACCTAATGGACCCATACACACAACACAGTACACCAACTGGATCAAGACACACTGGACAGTACATCAACTACAACCAAACACACAGGACAGTACATCAACTACAACCAAACACACAGGACCATACACCAACAGGAACAAGAAACGCAGGACAGTACACCAACTGGAACAAGACACACAGGACAGTACACCAACTACAACCAGACACACAGGACAATATACCAATTGGAAGCAGAAACTCAGGACAGTACACCAACTGGAAACAGACACACAGGACAATACACCAACTGGAACCAGGCACACAGAACAGTACACGGACTGGAAACCATGCACACAGAATAGTACATGGACTGGAAACCAGGCACATGGAACAGTACATGGACTGGAAACCATGCACACAGAATAGTACACAGACTGGAAACCAGGCACACGGAACAGTACACAGACTGGAAACCATGCACACAAAACAGTACACGGACTGGAAACCAGGCACACAGAACAGTACACGGACTGGAAACCATGCACACAGAACAGTACACGGACTGGAAACCAGGCACACAGAACAGTACACGGACTGGAAACCATGCACACAGAACAGTACATGGACTGGAAACCAGGCACACGGAACAGTACACGGACTGGAAACCAGGCACACAGAACAGTACATGGACTGGACATCACGCACACAGGACAGTACATGGACTGGAAACCAGGCACACAGAACAGTACACGGACTGGAAACCAGGCACACGGAACAGTACACTGACTGGAAACCATGCACACAGAACAGTCCACGGACTGGAAACCAGGCACACAGAGCAGTACACAGACTGGAAGCCAGTCACACAGAACAGTACATGTTCTGGAAACCAGGCACACGGAACAGTACATGGACTGGAAACCAGGCACACAGCACAGTACACGGGCTGGAAACCAGGCACACAGAACAGTACACGGACTGGAAACCAGGCACACAGCACAGTACACGGACTGGAAGCCAGGCACATGGAACAGTACACGGACAGGAAATCAGGCACATGGAACAGTACACGGACTGGAAACCAGGCACACAGAACAGTACACGGACTGGAGACAACGTACATCGAACAGCACATGGACTGGAAACCGGGCACACAGAAACATACACGGACTGGAAAGCATGCACATAGAACAGTACACGGACTGGAAACCAGGCACACAGAACGGTACACAGACTGGAAAGCATGCATATAGAACAGTACATGGACTGGAAACCAGGCACACGGAACAGTACACGGTCTGGAAACGAGGCACACAGGACAACACACGGACTGGAAGCCAGGCACATGGAACAGTACATGGACTGGAAACCAGGCACACAGAACTGTACACGGACTGGAAACCATGCACACACAACAGTACATGGTCTGGAAACCAGGCACACGGGACAGTACACGGACAGGAAACCAGGCACACAGAACAGTACATGGTCTGGAAACCAGGCGCACGGAACAGTACACGGACTGGAAACCAGGCACACGGAACAGTACGCGGTCTGGAAACCAGGCACACGGAACAGTACACGGACTGGAAACCAGGCACATGGAACAGTACATGGACTGGAAACCAGGCACACGGGACAGTATACGGTCTGGAAACCACGCACACAGAACAGTACATGGACTGGAAACCAGGCACACGGAACAGTACACGGACTGGAAACCATGCACACAGAACAGTACACGGTCTGGAAACCAGGCACACAGAACAGTACACGGACTGGAAACCATGCACACAGAACAGTACACGGACTGGAAACCAGGCACACAGAACAGTACACGGACTGGAAACCATGCACACAGAACAGTACATGGACTGGAAACCAGGCACACGGAACAGTACACGGACTGGAAACCAGGCACACAGAACAGTACATGGACTGGACATCACGCACACAGGACAGTACATGGACTGGAAACCAGGCACACAGAACAGTACACGGACTGGAAACCAGGCACACGGAACAGTACACTGACTGGAAACCATGCACACAGAACAGTACATGGACTGGAAACCAGGCACACAGAGCAGTACACAGACTGGAAGCCAGTCACACAGAACAGTACATGTTCTGGAAACCAGGCACACGGAACAGTACATGGACTGGAAACCAGGCACACAGCACAGTACACGGGCTGGAAACCAGGCACACAGAACAGTACACGGACTGGAAACCAGGCACACATTACAGTACACGGACTGGAAGCCAGGCACATGGAACAGTACACGGACAGGAAATCAGGCACATGGAACAGTACACGGACTGGAAACCAGGCACACAGAACAGTACACGGACTGGAGACAACGTACATCGAACAGCACATGGACTGGAAACCGGGCACACAGAAACGTACACGGACTGGAAAGCATACACGGACTGGGAACCAGGCACACAGAACGGTACACAGACTGGAAAGCATGCACATAGAACAGTACATGGACTGGAAACCAGGCACACGGAACAGTACACGGTCTGGAAACGAGGCACACAAGACAACACACGGACTGGAAGCCAGGCACATGGAACAGTACATGGACTGGAAACCAGGCACACAAGAACTGTACACGGACTGGAAACCATGCACACACAACAGTACATGGTCTGGAAACCAGGCACACGGGACAGTACACGGACAGGAAACCAGGCACACAGAACAGTACATGGTCTGGAAACCAGGCGCACGGAACAGTACACGGACTGGAAACCAGGCACACGGAACAGTACGCGGTCTGGAAACCAGGCACACGGAACAGTACACGGACTGGAAACCAGGCACATGGAACAGTACATGGACTGGAAACCAGGCACACGGGACAGTACACGGTCTGGAAACCACGCACACAGAACAGTACATGGACTGGAAACCAGGCACACGGAACAGTACACGGACTGGAAACCATGCACACAAAACAGTACACGGACTGGAAACCAGGCACACAGAACAGTACATGGACTGGAAACCATGCACACAGAACAGTACACGGACTGGAAACCAGGCACACAGAACAGTACACGGACTGGAAACCATGCACACAGAACAGTACATGGACTGGAAACCAGGCACACGGAACAGTACACGGACTGGAAACCAGGCACACAGAACAGTACATGGACTGGACATCACGCACACAGGACAGTACATGGACTGGAAACCAGGCACACAGAACAGTACACGGACTGGAAACCAGGCACACGGAACAGTACACTGACTGGAAACCATGCACACAGAACAGTACATGGACTGGAAACCAGGCACACGGAACAGTACACGGTCTGGAAACGAGGCACACAGGACAACACACGGACTGGAAGCCAGGCACATGGAACAGTACATGGACTGGAAACCAGGCACACAGAACTGTACACGGACTGGAAACCATGCGCACACAACAGTACATGGTCTGGAAACCAGGCACACGTGACAGTACACGGACAGGAAACCAGGCACACAGAACAGTACATGGTCTGGAAACCAGGCGCACGGAACAGTACACGGACTGGAAACCAGGCACACGGAACAGTACGCGGTCTGGAAACCAGGCACACGGAACAGTACACGGACTGGAAACCAGGCACATGGAACAGTACATGGACTGGAAACCAGGCACACGGGACAGTACACGGTCTGGAAACCACGCACACAGAACAGTACATGGACTGGAAACCAGGCACACGGAACAGTACACGGACTGGAAACCAAGCACACAGAACAGTACATGGACTGGAAACCAGGCACACAGGACAGTACACGGACTGGAAACTCGGCACACAGAACAGTACATGGACTGGAAACCAGGCACACAGGACAGTACACGGACTGGAAACCACGCACACAGAACAGTACATGGACTGGAAACCAGGCACACGGAACAGTACACGGTCTGGAAACCATGCACACAGAACAGTACATGGACTGGAAACCATGCACACAGGACAGTACATGGACTGGAAACCAGGCACACAGAACAGTACACGGACTGGAAACCAGGCACACAGGACAGTACACGGAATGGAAACCAGGCACACAGAACAGTACATGGACTGGAAACCAGGCACACGGAGCAGTACATGGTCTGGAAACCACGCACACGGAACAGTACATGGACTGGAAACCAGGCACACAGGACAGTACATGGACTGGAAACCAGGCACACAGGACAGTACAAGGTCTGGAAACCAGGCACACGGGACAGTACACGGACTGGAAACCAGGCACACAGCACAGTACATGGACTGGAAACCAGGCACACAGGACAGTACACGGTCTGGAAACCAGGCACACAGGACAGTACACTGACTGGAAACCAGGCACACAGAACAGTACACGGACTCGAAACCAGGCACATGGAACAGTACACGGACTGGAAACCATGCACACAGAACAGTATACGGACTGGAAACCAGGCACATGGAACAGTACATGGACTGGAAACCAGGCACACGGAACAGTACACGGTCTGGATACCACGCACACAGAACAGTACATGGACTGGAAACCAGGCACACGGAACAGTACACGGACTGGAAACCAGGCACACAGAACAGTACATAGACTGGAAACCATGCACACAGGACAGTACACGGACTGGAAACCAGGCAAACAGAACAGTACATGGACTGGAAACCAGGCACACGGAACAGTACACGGTCTGGAAACCACGCACACAGAACAGTACACGGACTGGAAACCACGCACACAGAACAGTACACAGACTGGAAACCAGGCACACAGGACAGTACATGGACTGGAAACCAGGCACACAGAACAGTACACAGACTGGAAACCAGGCACACAGGACAGTACAAGGTCTGGAAACCAGGCACACAGGACAGTACATGGACTGGAAACCAGGCACACGGAACAGTACATGGACTGGATACCAGGCGCATGGAACAGTACATGGTCTGGAAACCAGGCACACAGAACAGTACACGGACTGGAAACCAGGCACACAGAACAGTACATGGACTGGAAACCACGCACACAGAACAGTACATGGACTGGAAACCAGGCACACAGAACAGTACACGGACTGGAAACCAGGCACACAGGACAGTACACGGAATGGAAACCAGACACACAGAACAGTACACGGACTGGAAACCAGGCACACGGAGCAGTACATGGTCTGGAAACCAGGCACACGGAACAGTACATGGACTGGAAACCAGGCACACAGGACAGTACAAGGTCTGGAAACCAGGCACACGGGACAGTACACGGTCTGGAAACCAGGCACACAGGACAGTACAAGGTCTGGAAACAAGGCACACGGGGCAGTACACGGACTGGAAACCAGGCACACAGCACAGTACATGGACTGGAAACCAGGCACACAGCACAGTACAAGGTCTGGAAACCAGGCACACAGGACAGTACACTGACTGGAAACCAGGCACACGGGACAGTACATGGACTGGAAACCAGGCACACAGGACAGTACACTGACTGGAAACTAGGCACACAGAACAGTACACGGACTGGAAACCAGGCACACAGAACAGTACACGGACTGGAAACCAGGCACACAGAACAGTATACGGACTGGAAACCAGGCACACGGAACAGTACACGGACTGGAAACCATGCACACAGAACAGTACACGGTCTGGAAACCAGGCACACAGAACAGTACACGGACTGGAAACCAGGCACACAGAACAGTATACGGACTGGAAACCAGGCACACGGAACAGTACACGGACTGGAAACCAGGCACACAGAACAGGACACGGAATGGAAACCAGGCACACAGGACAGTACACGGACTGGAAACCATGCACACAGAACAGTACATGGACTGGAAACCAGGCACACAGAACAGGACACGGACTGGAAACCAAGCACACAGGACAGTACACGGACTGGAAACCAGGCACACAGAAGGATACACAGATTGCAAAAACATATAAAGATAGCTTGCAGTACAAAACTCAAAGAAAATTATACAGACTGCATATAGTCATAGAGTTTTACAGCACAGAAACAGACCCTTTGAGCCAACTCATCCATGCCAGTCAGATATCCTAAATTAATCTAGTCCCTTGTGCCAGCTCTTGGTCAGTTTCCCTCGCAACCCCTTCCTGTTCATATTTGTGTCCAGATGCCTTTTAAATGTTATAATTGTACCAGTCTCCACTACTTACTCTAGCAGCTCATTCCATACATGCACCATTCTCTGTGTGTAAATGTTCCCTCATCATTCACAGCAATGTTCATACTGGAAGCAGGCACATAGAGCAACACATAGACTTTAACCAGACAGAAAAATGTAGATGCTGGATCCAGATAGACAGGGTGATATGCAGACTGATATCAGATAGAACAATGGACAGACTGGAAACAAAATACACAGAAAGGAACAAGACAGACGAAATAATAGTGTCGAACCAGACAGACTGAACAGTACACAGACTGGAACCAGTGAGAATAATATATAGACAGACCCAGACACACTGAGCAATACACACACTTCAAGAAGACTACAGCCATGTTGCAGATGGGAACAAAATACACAGAATAATACATAAACTGGACCATACACCAAGAGCAATATACAGACTGGAAACAGATAGTCAGCACAATGGACAGACTGCAAAAGGACACACAAACAATACACAGGCTGCAATCAGACAAAAAGGCACCTGCTGGACAAAGCAAATATACAGAATAAGACACTCAGAACAATGCACAAACTTTAACTGAATAGACAGAACAGTGCATAAACTGGAATTAAATGGAGAATACACAGGCTGGAGCCTAACATACAGTACAATGTACAAACTAGAATGAGGCAAGGATAACAATGAGCAGCTAAACCCCAGCAAAACATTGACTGGAACCAGACACATAGAGCAAACAGACTACAATGAGACACAGAGAATAACACCCGACCTGCAACCAGACACAGCAATGTACAGGCTGGAACCAGAGAAAATAATACACAGACTGGACCCGCACAGACTGCAAACAGACAGCCATTCAAGCAGCATCCAAGGAACAGGAGGGTCGATGTTTTGAGCATAAGCTCTTTATCAGGAATGAGGGGGTGGCCCAAAGGAGCTGAGAAATAAATGGGAGGGGGAATGGGGCTGGGGGGAAGGTAGCTGGGAATGCAAGAGGTAGATAAAGGTGGGGGTGAAGGTGATCGGTCAGAGGAGGGTGGAGCAGATAGGTGGGAATGGAGATGGACTGGTAAGACAGTTCAAGAGGGCGGTGCCAAGTTGGAAGGTTGGATCTGGGATAAGGTGGGGGGGGTGGGGAGATGAGGAAACTGGTGTAATCCACATTGATCCCAAGGCAAACATGAGGCATTCTTCCCCCAGGTGTCAGGTGGCTAGAATTTGGCAGTGGAGGAGGCCCAGGACTTGCAGGTTTTAGGTGGAGTGGGAGGGGGAGTTAAAGTGTTCAACCAGAGGGCAGTGGGCTTGTTTAGTCCGTGTGTCCCACAGATGTTCTCCAAAACGTTCCGCAAGTCGGCATCCTGTCTCCCCAATGTAGAGGAGACCACATCGAGAGCAACGGACACAGTAGATGACGTGTGTGGGATTACAGGTAAATCTCTGTCGGATGTGGAAGGATTCTTTGTGTCCTTGGGTGGAGGTGAGGGGGGAGGTGTGGGCGCAGGCTTTGCACTTCTTGCGGTGGCAGGGGAAGGTGCTGGGTGTGGAGGGTGGATTGGTGGGGGCTGTGTGGACCTAACAAGGGAGTCGAGGAGGGAATGGTCTCTCCGGAATGCAGATAGGGTGGGGAGGGAAATAAATCCCTGTTTGTAGGTGGCAGAAATGGCAGAGGATGTTGCAATATATCCGGAGGTTAGTGGGGTGGAAGGTGAGGACCAGACAGGTACTGTCCTTGTTGTGATTAGAGACTGCAAACAGGCACACAGGACAATACACAGTATGCAATATAACATGCAGACAATCCACAGATTGGAAGCAGGTGCACAGTACAATACACAAACTAGAATGAGACATGGGAAACACATTCTGGAATCAGGCAGAACAATGCACAAAATGCAACCAAAACTCTGAACAGTACACAGCATATAGCCAGTCAAATAGAGCAGTATACAGACTGGATCCAGACAGAACAATGCACATACTGGAGTCAGAAAAATGGAACAATACACAGACTAGAAAGAGATACACAAAATATTATACAGATTTAATATTACTCAGACAGAACTACACACAGAGTTCAACTTGACAGACAGAACAATATTCGGGAGTGAATTCTACTCAGAATACAGACTGGAAGCACACACACAGTACAATACATAGACTAGAATGAGACACAGATGCCAATGCATGGACCAGAACCCAACAGAACAATACACAGACTGGAACTAAACGAACAATGCCCAAATTGGAATGACATAGCACACTAAACAGATAGAAACCAGAAAAACACAGCAATACACAGACAGGAAGCAGACACACAGAACAAGAAGACAAAAATAGCAATATACAGGCTGGAACTCCTCACAGAACAACACACTCCCTGGAACCAGACACGCAAAACAATATGCAGACTTGAACCTGACAAACAGATAAGTGAAAGGTTGGAACTAGACACACTGGATAACATGCAGACTGGAACTAGACACAGAGAGCAATACACAGACTAGCATCACACACACAGAGCAATATACAGACAAGACCCAGGCAGACAACAATACACTGACTGGAAACAGACACACAGAACAATGAAACCACACAGAATAATATCCAAATGCATAAGCAACCCAACACATACAAATGTAATACAGAAATGAATATCAGCCTGAAATACAGTGCAGGGTAAACCACAAAAATAGAAACAGACTGATGGACAGAAGAACAAAAGGGACATTGGAACAAACACAAGCTATATTGCACAACACACACACAGCAAGAGACAAACATTGACATGGAAGAATACACAGACATAAACACACAAACCAAACAATACAACCCCGACAGACATACCAAGACATACAGAAAAATAGACAGACATAGAAATGTCTGAAAAGGCACAAAGTAATATGACAAAACATATTGATTCATGCACGTACACACACACACACACACACACACACACACACACACACACACACACACACACACACACACACACACACACACACACACACACACACACACACACACACACACACACACACACACACACACACACACACCAATATCCAGGTCAACAGATGACTAGCACACATACAAAGCGAATTGTTGACATCAGAACACACACAGGATAATGTGCAGACTCCAAATCAAACTACAATAGAAATTGACTCACATGGATATCAGAATAGTACTCAGTTTGGAACAGGCTGACATGTCATAGAATCTTAGAATCTCTACAGATCGGAAAGAGGCCATTCAATACATCGAATATGCACTGACTCTCTGAAGAGCATCCCACCCAGACCCTGACACCCCAATCCCCAAAATCACACATTTCCCACATCTACTCCACCCCGCTTGCATATCCCTGAACACTATGGGGCAATTTAGCACGGCCAATCCACCCTAACCTGTACCGCTTTGGACTGTGGCAAGAAACCAGAGCACCCAGAGGAAACTCATGCAGATACGGGGAGAATGTGCAAACTCCACACAGACAGTCACCTGAAGTCGGAATTGAGCCTGGGTACCTGCCACTGTGAGGCAGCAGTGCTAACCACTGAGCCACCATGCCCCCCATGTCCTTTTGGGAAAGGAGCAGTCTTCCTTTCCTGGTCTGGTCTCCATGTGACTCCAGACCCATAGCAATATGATTGACTTCTAACTACCCTCTAGGTAAAAAGGAATGGGCAATATGAGCAATGCTCATATCCCACGATTGAATAAGACAAAAATACACCTAGAATGATATACAGGCACAGAAAATAGAATTCTCCCAGAAACAGATTCACATCCAGATAAAGAAGCAAAGATATGCATTAAGAACAACACATAGACAAAGGAACAAACAGACACATAGTGAACTGGGAACAGTCAGAAAACAGTGTGAGATAGACAAATAAATGCAGAACATTACACAGGCTGTTCTCATGTAAACAAATTCACACATACCACAAATAATCCACCACCATAGTCAGAGACAGACAGACAGACCCAAAGCAACATGTTAACACAGCAAAATGCTTACAGGCATGCACATGGAGCAGAAAATAGGTCAAAAATCAACTGATACTCACACAACAATGCTTAGATAGTGAAACAGGCTAACATATCTACAAGACAATGTGCAGACAGTGCAAACACCAACACACACACACAAAACAATGCACAGACAGTGAAACAGGCCAACACATCTACAGGCAATGTACAGATAGTGCAAACACCGACATACACACAGACAGTGAAACAGGCCAACACATCTACAGGCAATGTACAGATAGTGCAAACACTGACACACACACAGACAGTGAAACAGGCCAACACATCTACAGGCAATGTACAGATAGTGCAAACACCGACATACACACAGACAGTGAAACAGGCCAACACATCTACATGCAATGTATCGATAGTGCAAACACTGACACACACACAGACAGTGAAACAGGCCAACACATCTACAGGCAATGTACAGATAGTGCAAACACTGACACACACACAGACAGTGAAACAGGCCAACACATCTACAGGCAATGTACAGATAGTGCAAACACTGACACACACACAGACAGCGAAACAGGCCAACACATCTACAGGCAATGTACAGATAGTGCAAACACCGACACACACACAGACAGTGAAACAGGCCAACACATCTACAGGCAATGTACAGATAGTGCAAACACTGACACACACACAGACAGCGAAACAGGCCAACACATCTACAGGCAATGTACAGATAGTGCAAACACTGACACACACACAGACAGCGAAACAGGCCAACACATCTACATGCAATGTACCGATAGTGCAAACACTGACACACACACAGACAGCGAAACAGGCCAACACATCTACAGGCAATGTACAGATAGTGCAAACACTGACACACACACAGACAGCGAAACAGGCCAACACATCTACAGGCAATGTACAGATAGTGCAAACACCGACACACACACAGACAGTGAAACAGGACAACATATCTACAGACAGTGCAAATACTGAGACAGATACACAGATTTAATAAACAGACAGACATATAGACCAATGCACAGACACAGAAACAAAAACACACAGGCACACAGTTACCCAAAAACAGACACATACATGCATAAACAGAGACACACTTTTATTGATATAGACAAATACAGATATAAAGGGAAATGAACAGAAACAGAGAGACAGAGATACACAGATGTGGGAACAAAATCACACACACACACATACACACACACACACACACACACACACACACACACAGCCATAAAAAGGCATTCACACACAGAAATCCACAGACTTATAAACTGAAATCCATAGACACAGGCACAAACAAATACACACTGGGTGATACACAGACACAGAAACTAACAGACATACACAGAGAGGTATAGACACAAACAGATACGCAGTCATAGAACAAATAGACACATACATAGAGAGATAAACAAATACACAGATATTGATAGATATACAGACACAGAAACACTCAGGTAAATACATTGATGGATACACAAATAGAAAAATAGTCACACACAGACAGATATACAGGCACATAGAAATACAGAAACAGACACACCCAGGGACAGGTAAACAGGCACAGAAACAAATGGATACACAGGTAAACAAATACCCATACAGAATAAGAAACACACATGGACTGACATACAGAACCAAAACAAACAACTACACATGTAGATACAGAGCCACAGGTTGAAAGAGGCACAACGTAGAGAGAAATACTGTCGGAGAAACAAACAGACATAGAGATACAGGGTACACCAATACAGAAACATGCATACAAATGCACATATAAGCACATAAACAAACAGGTGCATTTATGCAGAAAGACACAGGCGCAGCAACAAACACACACACACAAAGAAAGGTACAGACACAAACAAACAGACACACAAGTAGAGAAATACAAAAACAGAGACATACACACAAGACAAATACAGACACAAAAAGAGAAAAACACAGAGAGATGTGCAGAAATAGACAGATGCAAACATACACAGACACAGAATCAATTAAACTCACATGGACATATACAAAGACACAGATACAGACACACACAGAAACAAACAGAGAACCATACAGAGACATAGAAACAGACATATGTATAGAGAGAGATATACAAATACTAACTCAATGGACACATAAATGAGGAGACACAAAGACACAGCAACAAATAGACACACACACATAGAGAGATACAGACAGAAGCGAATGGAGACACATATACAGAAACATTGAGACCCAGGTAAATCAGATATTCAGAAAAAGATACAGAGACAAGGAAGAAGCAGCCTCACATAGAGAAGGATTCTGAGAGACAGAAACAAACAAAAACAGACAGAATTATATACATTGACACACACACATACAGAGACACAGAAACAGGCAGACAGCATAGACAGAGAAGCAAACAGACACACAGAGAGACACATAGACAGATATGCAGAAATAGTCAACCACGCATAGAGAGGTACAAAATGAAGAAACTAACAGTCACAGAGAGGTACAAACACAAAGAAACTAACAGTCACACATATATGGAGATATACTGCACAGTCATGGAAACAAACAGACACACAGAGAGACAAATAAACTAACACAGAAACTAAGAAAAGATACAAAGATACAAAAGCAGATTGATAAACACAGGTAGAGGCACGGAATGAAACACAGACAGGGACAGATACACTGATACGGAAAGAAACAGGCACATAGAATGATACATACACAGTAACAGACAAACACATACAGGCACAAAGATACCCAGATACAGATAAAGACATACCTAGTAAGATATATAGTTACAGAAACACACACACTCTCACACACACACACACTCTCACACACACACAGGTACAAAGACACAGAAACAAACACAGACGTATAGATACAGGCGGGGACAAACTCAGACACAGATATATAGATTAAGAAATAACCAGACACAGAGATACACAGCCACAAAAACAGACACAGAGATGGATACAGAGGAACAGAGTCAAACAGGTATATAGACGCTGAGACAGACCACGATTCTAGAGATGTAAAAAGACATGTTATAAAAGACAAATATAGAGAAATACACCATCACAGAAAGAAATACATACATGCACACTGAGAGAGATAGGCAGTTACGGTGACAAACAAAACACGTAGACACAGAAGGAGATACATAGACTCTGAAGAAACAGCCACACACAGAGAGACACAGTGACACAGAAACAAACATAGATCGAAAGAGAGACAGACAGAGATAAAAATGCAGCAACTGACACAGCAATACGGAGACATAGAAAGACTCAAGCAGACATATAGAAAGATACACAGAGATAGTGACAAACAAGCTGAGACAGATATACCATCACAGTACAAAATGATGTGCCCAGAGAAAGATGCTCAGGCACACAGTGACAAATAGATACATTCACACTGAGATACACAGATACTGAAACAGACAGAGAGAGAGAAATACATAGACAGAAATAGATGCACAGAGACAGATACACAGACAGAACCAAACAGATGCATGTGTTCAAATACACACAGAGAGAAGCAGACAGGCACACACAGAGAGAAACAAACGGACAGAGAGATACACAGACACAGAAACAGATACTTGTCTAAAAAGATACACAGACACAGTCTGAGAAACGCACATGGAGAGGGTCACGCAGAGAAAGAAACTGATCCACATCTAGAAACAGACAAACAAGTAGAGAACTATACGAGTGCATATATTCAAGACCAGATGGGCAGAATAGCTTTCAGATACTCATAAGACACCACAACATTCTGATATCTGGTATCAAGTTATCCACTTTGCTTTCAGTAACTATCAGAATGCAATGTTGTCAATGATGTGTATTCAGTCAGTTTGTCATGCGTATGTAATGTACAGTATATAATAACATCAGAGCTGAAAATGTGTTGCTGGAAAAGCGCAGCAGGTCAGGCAGCATCCAAGGAACAGGAGAATCGACGTTTCGGGTATGAGCCCTTCTTCAGGAATGAAGAAAGTGTGTACAGCAGGCTAAGATAAAAGGTAGGGAGGAGGGACTTGGGGGAGGGGCGTTGGAAATGCGATAGATAGTCAAGGTGAGGGTGATAGGCCGGAGTGGGGGTGGGGCCGGAGAGATTGCAGGTTAGGAAGGTGGTGCTGAGTTCGAGGGATTTGACTGAGACAAGGTGAGAGGAGGGGAAATGAGGAAACTGGAGAAATCCGAGTTCATCCCTTGTGGTTGGAGGGTTCCCAGGCAGAAGATGAAGCGCTCTTCCTCAAACCGTCGTGTTGCTATGGTCTGGCGATAGAGGAGTCCAAGGACCTGCATGTCCTTGGTGGAGTGGGAGGGGTAGTTGAAGTGTTGAGCCACGGGGTGGTTGGGTTGGTTGGTCTGGGTGTCCCAGAGGTGTTCTCTGAAACGTTCCGCAAGCAGGCGGCCTGTGTCCCCAATATAGAGGAGGCCACATCGGGTGCAGCGGATGCAATAAATGATGTGTGTGGAGGTGCAGGTGAATTTGGTTCTGTGTCAGTATCTTTGTGTTTGTGTGTGTGTATCTATGCCTGTGTTCCTCTCTATGTGTACATCTGTTTCTCTCTGTGTGTATCTCTGGGTGTGTGTCTGCTTATTTATGTTTGTTTCAGTGTATTAGTATATGGATGAAGAGCAGGAACAGGCCATACTGCCCTTTGGTGGGGAATGGTGGCGCATGAGGTCATAATCAATTCAGCCACGCACACGTGTTTGGGTCTTAACAGCATGGGAGGGAAGAAATGGTGAGGACCTGTCTTCCAAATTTGGGAATGGTGGGTGACCATAAACCAGTACTGGTCCTCACCCTGAACAACTTCTCTTTCCAATCCTCCCACTTCCTCCAAACCAAAGGAGTAGTCATGGGCACCCGCACAGGCCCCATCTATGCCTGCCTCTTTGTAGGATATGTGGAACAGTCCATCTTCCGCAGCTACACTGGCCCCACCCCCCACCTTTTCCTCCACTACATCGATGACTGTATCGGCGCTGCCTCGTGCTCCCACGAGGAGGTTGAACAGTTCATCCACTTTACCCACACCTTCCACCCCGACCTCAAATTTACCTGAACCGTCTCAGATTCCTCCCTCCCCTTCCTAGACCTTTCCATTTCTATCTCGGGTGACCGAATCAACACGGACATCTACTACAAACCGACGACTCCCACAGCTACCTAGACTACAACTCCTCCCACCCTGCCCCCTGTAAAAACGCCATCCCATATTCCCAATTCCTTCGTCTCCGCCGCATCTGCTCCCAGGAGGACCAGTTCCAAAACCGTACAACCCAGATGGCCTCCTGCTTCAAAGACCGCAATTTCCCCCCCAGACGTGGTTGACGATACTCTCCACCGCATCTCCTCCATTTCCCGCTCCTCCACCCTTGAGCCCTGCCCCTCCAACCGCCACCAGGACAGAACCCCACTAGTCCTCACCTACCACCCCACCAACCTCCATATACAGCGTATCATCCGCTGTCATTTCCGCCACCTCCAAACGGACCCCACCACCAGGGATATATTTCCCTCCCCTCCCCTATCAGCATTCCGAAAAGACCACTCCCTCCGTGACTCCCTCGTCAGGTCCACACCCTCCACCAACCCAACCTCCACTCCCGGCACCTTCCCCTGCAACCGCAAGAAATGTAAAACTTGCGCCCACACCTCCCCCCTTACTTCCCTCCAAGGCCCCAAGGGATCCTTTCATATCCGTCACAAATTCACCTGCACCTCCACACACATCACCTATTGCATCCGCTGCATCCGATGTGGCCTCCTCTATATTGGGGAGACAGGCCGCATACTTGCGGAACGTTTCAGAGAACACCTCTGGGACACCCGGACCAACCAACCCAACCACCCCATGGCTCAACACTTCAACTCCCCCTCCCACTCCACCAAGGATATGCAGGTCCTTGGACTCCTCCATCGCCAGACCATAGCAAAACGACAGTTGGAGGAAGAGCGTCTCATCTTCCGCCTAGGAACCCTCCAACCACAAGGGATGAACTCAGATTTCTCCAGTTTCCTCATTTCCCCTCCTCCCACCTTGTCTCAGTCAAATCCCTCGAACTCAGCACCGCCTTCCTAACCTGCAATTTTCTTCCTGATCTCTCCCGCCCCCACCCCACTCCGGCCTATCACCCTCACCTTGACCTCCCTCCACCTATCGCATTTCCAACGCCCCTCCCCCAAGCCCCTCCTCCCTACCTTTTATCTTCGCCTGCTGGACACACTTTCCTCATTCCTGAAGAAGGGCTCATGCCCGAAACGTCGATTCTCCTGCTCCTTGGATGCTGCCTGACCTGCTGCGCTTTTCCAGCAACACATTTTCAGCTCTGATCTCCAGCATCTGCAGTCCTCACTTTCTCCTCGAAGATATAATAACATGAGTAAGCATCATTTGCACAATCTTCAGCCAACTGAATGTTTCATCCCAGCCTCCTCCAGTGGTCCCCAGCATCACAGATGTGAGTCTTCAGCCAGTTTGATTCACTCCATCTGACATCAAGAAACAGTTGGAGGCACTGGATACTGCGAAGGCTGTGGGTTCTGACAACGTTCCGGCAATAGACTTATGCTTCTGAGCATGCTGCTCTCCGAGTGAGGTGTTTCCAACAGAGTTACAACACTGGCAACTACACAACAATATGGAAAAATGCCCAGGTATACCACGTACACAAGGAGTTGGACAAATCCAACCTGGATATTTACCACCCCATCAGTTTACTTTCGATCATCAGTAAAGTGATGGAAGGTGTCATCAACACTGCTATCAGACAGCCCCTGCTCAGCAATAACCTGCTCAGCAACATCCAGTTTATGTTCCGCTAGGGCACTCAGCTCCTGACCTCATTACAGCCTTGGTTCAAACATGGACAAAGCAGCTGAATTCTAGAAGTGAGTTGAGAGTGACAGCCCTTGATATCAAGGCCGTGGTTGTCTGAGTGTGGCATCAAGGATCCTAGCAAATCTGGACATTCCCGGATGGGAACTGGAGCAAATTCAATGCTGGTTGGAGTCATATGTGGCACATAGGGAGATGGATGTGTTTAGTTGCAGGTCAGTCAGCTCAGCTCCAGGACACCTCTGCAGGAATTCCTCAGGGTAGGTGCCCTCGGTCCAACCATCTTCAGCTGCTTCATCAATTACCTTGCCCCCATTCGAAGGTTAGAAGTGGGGAACTTCACCGATAAGTGCATAATATTCAGCTGTCAGATATTTACATGACACCACAACATTCTGACATCTGGTGTAAAGTTTGCCTTCAATAACTACCACATTGCAATGTAATCAGTGATGTGCATTAAGTCAGTTCAATTATATGTATGTAATATACAGTATATAATAATATGACTAAGCATTATTTGCAGCAGTTAGAAATGCCAATTGAAGGATCCATCCATTCGTGACTCCTCAGATACTGAACATGTCCATGTTCAAATGCAACAAGATCTGGGCATTATCCAAGCTTGGGCTGACAAGGAGCAAGTAATGTTCGTGCCGCACTAACACCAGACAAAGATTATCTCTGATAAGAGACGATCTAACCATCACCCTTTGGCATTCAATGGTGTTAACATGATTTAATCTTCCACATTATTATATAATAATGTAAATAGTTAGTATCACTAATAAAATAATCAAAAAATGTGGTGATGGAAAAACAACTGGTCAGGCAGCATCTGAGGAGCAGGAGAATCGATGTTTCGAGCATAGCATCACACTTTTTGACTCTGATCTCCAGCATCTGCAGTCCTCACTAACAAAGTACACAACATCAGCTGAACAAGAATCCAAAATTCATGGTCTATGTGAACAGAAATGACAGCACTCAGACTATGTCATACTGAGGGCAATGCTTAATCCAACAGATATGCTAAAAGCAAATGATCATCAATCATAAATACTTTGTGTGACAAATCAAAGATACCTTTATTGACACATAAACCACCATAAGACTTCCAGGAATAGAAACAGGAGTAGGCCATTCAATAAGATCATGGCTGATCCAACAGCCCTCTTGTCCATTTTCCTGTCCTTGACCCGTAACTTGTGATTCCCCTACTGATTGAGAATCTATCGATCTCAGCCTTAAATATGCTGCCCTTAGTTTCTGCCCCTACAGCTCTCTCGCTGGCAAGGAGTTCTAAATACTCACAACCTTCTAAGAGAAGAAATACTTTCTCATCTCAATCTTAAATTGGTGCCCTTTATAATGAGACAATGCCCTCTGATCATAAAGAAGGGCTTATGCCCGAAACGTCGATTCTCCTGTTCCCTGGATGCTGCCTGACCTGCTGCGCTTTTCCAGCAACACATTTCCAGCTCTGATCTCCAGCATCTGCAGACCTCACTTTCTCCTCTGATCATAAACTCTCCCATAAACATCCTCTCAGCATCTCTCATGCCTCTCAACACAACATTCAGTATGTTCAGTGAACCCCAATAAATTGTACCTGATAACAGCTTGTCATACATGAGGACCATTCCAAGACATATGCAGGAAATGGGGTGTTCAAAATATTACTTCCCCTCCTCACTAACATTGTATCATCTCACAGAGTGCACTGGTTGTACAGTAAGATCCATTATCATCAAATGTAAAGCAATTTGCCAAGGTTTTCAGATGACTGTCAAATCTATGTGCTACTACCCAAGGTACTGGTTTATGGTCACCCACCATTCCCAAATTTGGAAGACAGGTCCTCACCATTTCTTCCCTCCCATGCTGTTAAGACCCAAACACATGTGCGTGGCTGAATTGATTATGCCCTCATGCGCCACCATTCCCCACCAAAGGGCAGTATGGCCTGTTCCTGCTCTTCATCCATATACTAATACACTGAAACAAACATAAATAAGCAGACACACACCCAGAGATACACACAGAGAGAAACAGATGTACACATAGAGAGGAACACAGGCATAGGTACACACACAAACACACAGATACTGACACAGAACCAAATAAGTACATACACAGATGCAAAACAACCTGATAGAGACACAGAGAGAGACACAAGGATACAGAATTAAACTGACACACACTCACAGAAAGATACACCAGCAGAAATCAATAGACAGAGAAATACGCATAGACATCGAAGCAAACAGAGACATACAAACACAATACAGAGAAGTACAGGAAAAGAAACATACAGGCACGTGGAGAGGTAGAGACATGGAAAGAAAGGAGCATAGAGAGAGAGAGAGAAACTGACAGAGAAACAAACAGAATACACATAAATACGTAGGCTTACATACATGGTCACAGTCAAACAGACACATACAGAGAAAAGGGAAGACACAGAAACAAACAGCTTAGCACACATAGAAAAATAGGCACAAAAACAGAGAGAAATGCGCAAATACACACACATGGTCACAGAAACAGGGTCATAGACAGAAACAGAGTCAGGCATACACAAGGAGAAATGGCCAGTGCACTCTGTGAGATGATACAATGTTAGTGAGGAGGGGAAGTAATATTTTGAACACCCCATTTATCTTTTTATTTAGATTTGCTACCTGCCCACTCTAACTTAGTGTACTGTTGTGCACCTGGGTCCCTAAATCTCTTTCGCCTTCCACTATTTCACCATTTAAATAATACCCCGGTCTGTCCCTTTTTGCTACAAAATAGATGATCTCACATTTTCCAGCAATGCAATCCATCTGCCACATTTTTCCCACTAGCTGATCTTTCCGTGTCTCTGTGAAATGTAATGCCTGAGTATGCAGTATGTGAAACGTCAACAATCCTGTTCCATAGAATATACGGTTCCCGATTGTAAAATCTAACTCACTAACCAGATGTAGGAGCAGACAGGCAATATAAAGAAATGCGCAGACATCAGCACACAGGACACAATAAACCTTTTAGTTAACTGGGAATAGGCATACTGAGAGATAGGTGCAGACAAGTGCAAAGATTTATGTCTAAAATCCTGCACACACAGGAATACAGGAGCCTGCAGGCTATTAGCCTAATGCACTTTGTATGGTGTGATCTGCCTGTAGTGCATGCAAAACAAAGCTTTTCACTGTACCTGGGTACATGTGACAATAATTAATCAAATCCAAAAAATGAACTCAGGAAACAGACAATCCAGGACTTACAAAGTAGATAAACGGAAGCTGGAAGAACTCAGCAAGCCAGGCAGCATCAGGGGGTGGAGGTGGGGACTGCAGATGCTGGAGATTAGAGTCAAGACTAGAGTGGTGCTGGAAAAGCACAGCAGGTCAGGCAGCATCCGAGGAGCAGGAAAATCGACGTTTCGGGCAAAAGCCCTTCAACAGGAATGCCTGTTGACGGGCTTTTGCCCGGAACATCGATTTTCCTGCTCTTCAGATGCAGCCTGACCTGCTGTGCTCGAATCCAGCATCAGCAGGTGGAAAAGTCAATGATTCTGGTATAACCCTTCTTCAGGTCTTTCAGCCTCATGTTTGTCTACTTTGGATTCTAGCATCTGCAGTTTTGGTGTTTCTAATATAAGAAGATTAAACAGACACACATACCACACACACACACACAAACGCTCTCTCTCTCTCTAGCAAAGCACATAACTATAAGAAGTTAAAATTTGTGTTAACTCAATGTAGTAAAACCCCTAAAAGACTTCACAGGAATGATTATCAAGCAAACCGTGATGAAAACATTCTTTGACAAGCCATAAAAATAAGAATGAAAGAAGTGATTGAAACCACAGTCAAAGAGATGGGCTTTCAGGGTGTCTGGAAAGGGAAAACTGAGGTAGAGGGATGGAGAGATTCAGGGAGGGAATTCCTAGTATCAGGGCCCAGGCAGAGCCACAAATGGTGGAGCAAGTGCAATCAAGGATTTTCAAGAGGCCAAAGTTAGAGGAACACAGAGAGTCATGGGATTGTAGGAGATGACAAAAACAGGGAGTTGAAGAGAAGAATGAGAGTTGACACCAAGTTAGGAGTGGGAGGGAAATGAGGCTCAGGATGAGTTAAGTTATGAGCAGCAGAGTTTGAGGTTCATCTTTTTTACAAGAGATGGGATAACGGACAGGAGAGGTTTGGAGTTGCCAAGGAGGTAGTAAAGGCACAGATCAGTGTTTTAGCAGGTGGATGAGCTGAGGTGGACACAGAGACAGACAATCATCCCGGGATGGGAATAGGTGGACTTAGCGATGGAGAAGATATGATCAGGAACCCAGCTCAGTGTAAAACAGGATACCAGGATTTGGCTCAGCATCAGAAATGGCAGGGGAAGTGACAAAGCATAGAGACTGATACACAGACATAGAGACACATGCACAAAGCATAGAGGCTCACACACCTTCACACACAAGCACACAAAGCACAGGGACTGATAAACAGAGTTACACTCACAAAGCACAGAGGCTCACACATATACACAAAGCAAAGGAACTATTATACATACATAAAGACATTTGCACAAAGCACAGAGGGTCTCTCTCTTTCTTACATACACACACACACACAAACACACACACAACACAAAACACAGAGACTGATACACGCCTAGAGATACATACAAAAAACAGAGGGACTAATGTGCAAACAATAAGAAATATACACACACCAATTACAGAGACTGATACACATGCAGATACACATGTGCAAAGCACACACACAAAGCACAGAGACCATATACACACACTCTCACATACACAAAACACTGGGACTGATGCACAAACATAGTGATACACACACACACCAAACAGAGACTGATACACACACACATACACACACAGCACCAGGATGGCTGCATACACAGAGACACACATACAAAGTGCAGAGGCTGACGCACACACAGACAAAGCATAGGGAGTGGTATACACACAGAGACACACACAGACACAAAGCACACGGACTGATACACACAAACACAGACATGTACACACAAAGCACAGGGGACATACACGTACAGCAGCCCTATCTACTAACTTTCCATCTGAGAGATTGATGCCTCCAAAGATGGGGTAGTCCTCGGGTGCAGGCTTCCCACTGTGGTCCTCGTACAGGAAGACGGGTGAACGGCCTATCTCCACTCCCACCTGCTGCATGCCTTGCTCACTGTAGATGGACAGCAGGAAAGCTTGGTTTCCAGCCTTCGGTTTCACCAGTGTCATGATGGAGAAGTCTTCGGGGAATCGAGTACCTCCTGCACAAGAGAAGGGATCATTTCATCACTCATGCTCAGTGGCCATAGAGACAAGGAAAGGGTCAGTGAGTGACAAGAAAAGATTATTTAGTGGCTTCAGGGACAAGGGAATGGTCACTCAGTAACCATACATACAAGGAGAGGGTCACGGGGTGGTTATATGGACAAGGGGAGGATCAATGTATGGCAGGGATGAGAGGGAGTCACTGAGTGAACAGGGTTAAACAGAGACAGCTCAGTGACACACCATGCAATCAGATAACCTGCATTTACAACAAATCCTGACTTGACAACATATTGCTTTCTACATAAGCTCTTGGCATTCCTCTGGAACATGCAAAGGCAGCACGTGTCCGGTTCAAAGAGCCACAGCACAGTACTGCACATATGGATATGATCCACAGACTATCATTGTCTGGGGCAGGGTGATGAGGTCAAAGGTGGACTGTCAATCACCAGTCCGCAGCTACTGGGGGTAGAAAAAATGAGTAACCCCCAATCATTAACCAAAGGGTCAACCTATGGCCCCTCTTCCCCTTCCTCTACACCAGGATTTTCAGACATTGCGCAGAAGGCCTCCAGTTTCCCAGCATGCTCAGTTTGCTGCCCGTGCTTACCTGGGAAGAGCTGTTTGGTGGGAGCGCTGATTTGAGCCTTTTTGGATATTCTGTAAGCCACATCTGCACTGGAGACGGATTTCCTTTTGGGGCAGAAGCCTGTGGTCGTCCTCACTCCTTCAGGTAACCTGTTAAACTGCAACACTTGTAAAACATCTACTGGATCAGCTGTGGAGAGAACAGATGAGAGGATAAGTCAGGTGGTGTGCTCAGACATAACAGAGGGATATCCACCATAAGCACATCAGAACCCTCCTGAACTAAGCCTCAAGTATCCCACAGTTATCCTTCAAATTACCTGTCAGGCCTAAAAGTTGCTGAATCTTTAACCTAATCCTTCTCTTATCTCGAGGCTATCCTTTCAGGAAGCTGTGATACGCTCAGTGACCACTCCCACAATGTCCCACTAGCCGTATGATTGATGTTGACCCTTCTCCAACTCCCAGAAGCCCAGAGAAACCTCCCCAATTCCAGATTGTCACAAGCATCTAGCTCAAAAATATCCCTGTCATTTCCAAATGATCAGAAAATCCTTTTATTTGCGCTTGATATGAAATCTAAACACAAAATATATTCAAAGACATCTGTCTGATCAGCACAGAGTCGAAGGGATGAATAGCCTCTTGCTGTGCCAGAATGATGGATGTTCAAGGGTCATCCCCAAATTAAGGATCAAAGTGCCCACTGAGTTGGAACAGTGGATGACTAATTGGAGAGGTGTCTCTGGTACAGAGGGATTAAACAACTGACCCTGAGGCACTATTTGTACATGTGGGGTTAAACAGTTCAGATAGGAGGCATTCCCAATACACAAATGGTTGAACAGTGCATTGTCAGATTCTCTCTCTGTCCACATGTGGTTAAGCAGTGTGCCGTCAGTCTGTCTCAGTACACAAGGTGTTAAACAGCTCTGTAGGCAGTCTTGTTGCACAAATGGTTAAACAGCTCGCTGTTCGATTCCCCACAATACACGAGAAGTTAAACAATTCACAACAAGACACACTCAACTAAACAGCTTAATGCCATATTCTCTCGACAGACAACGTAACAAACAGTTCACTGTGAGACTCTCTCTGTATAATTGTACCATTCCCTTGTACTCAAACGGCTAAACAGCGCACTGCAGAATTCCCCAGTACACAAGCGGTTAAACAGTCTTTCAAGTTTTCCCTGGTTTTAAAGGGGTTAAACAGCTCACTGCATGATTCCTCGGTACACAAGGAGTTAAAATACCTCACGGCATGATTATTATGATACAGAAAGGGTTAAATAGGTCTCTGCACAGCCTCCCAGTACATGAGTGGTTCAAAAGGTTACTGCACGATTCCCCCAGTACATAAGGAGTTAAACAGCTCGCTGCATGATTCCCCAGGGGTTAAGTAGATCACTGTGATATTCTCCAGTACACAAGAGGTTAAACGTCTCAGTATATGACCCTGGTGCATGTGGGGGTAAATACTCACTGCACAATTTTCCTGATACACGAGGGGTTAAACAGCTCACTGCACAATTTCTTTGGTACATGAGGGGGTTAAATAGGTCACTGCATGATTCCCCTGATCCACGAGGGGTTAAACAGTTCACTGCACAATTCCCCTGGTACATGAGGGATTAAACAGCTCACTGCACAATTCCCCTGGTACATGAGGGGTTAAGTAGAACACTTGATGATTCCCCAATATGAGAAGTTAGGCAGCACAGTGACTGACTCGCTCGGTACATGAGGGGTTAACGAGTTCACACTGAGACAGTGCAATTGTGCAAGTAGTGAAACAGCTCACTGTCAGACAGCCCCTCTGAGACAAGGAGACAAACACATTACTATGACACTGTCTACATACACGAGGGTGGGGTGTGGGCATAGGTGGAGTTCAGCAGTTCAAACTGAGAAACTCCTGGTCTCTGAGCACCTAAAATAACTCTCTTTTGGGGGCACTCAGTATCTAAGGGGTTAAGCAGAAGGGCCAGGCTGTGAGTTAAAAACGGCAGGAGAAAGTGAGGTCTGCAGATGCTGGAGATCAAAGTTGAAACTTTATTGCTGGAACAGCACAGCAGGTCAGGCAGCATCCAGGGAACAGGAGATTCGACGTTTCGGGCACAGGCCCTTCTTCAGGAATGAGCAGAGAGTGTTCAGCAGGAGAAGATAAAAGGTAGGGAGGAGGGACTTGGAGGAGGGGCGTTGGAAATGTGATAGGTGGAAAGAGGTCAAGGTGAGGGTGATAGGTCGGAGTAGGGTGGAGGCGGAGAGGTCAAGAAGAAGACTGCAGGTCAGGAAGGCGGTGCCGGGCTGGAAGGATCCGGCTGAGACAAGGTGGGGGGAGGGGGGATGAAGAAACTGGTGAAGTCCAAGTTCATCCCCTGCGGTTGGAGGGTTCCCAGTCGGAAGATAAGACGCTCCTCCTCCGACCGTCGGGTTGTTGTGGTTTGGCGGTGGATGAGTCCAATGACCTGCATATCCTCGGTGGAGTGGGAGGGGGAGTTGAAATGCTGTGCCACAGGTTGGTTGGGTTGGTTCGTCCGGGTGGCCCAGAGGTGCTCCCTGAATCGCTCCGCAAGTAGGCGGCCTGTCTCCCCAATATAGAGGAGGCCACACCGGCTGCAGCGGATGCAGTAGATGATGTGGGTGGAGGTGCAGGTGAATCTGTGGCGGATATGGAAGTTTCCCTTGGGGCCTTGGAGAGAAGTGAGGGGGGAGGTGTGGGCGCAAGTGTTGCACCTCCTGCGGTTGCAAGGGAAGGTGCCGGGAGTGGTGGTTGGGTCGGTGGGGGGTGTGGATCTGACAAGGGAGTCGCGGAGGGAGTGGTCTCTACGGAAAGCTGATAGGGGAGGGGAGGGAAATATATCCTTGGTGCTGGGGTCTGTTTGGAGGTGGCGGAAGTGACGGCGGATGATGCGCTGTACATGGAGATTGGTGGGGTGGTAGGTGAGGACCAGTGGGGTTCTGTCCTGGTGGCGGTTGGAGGGGCGGGGCTCAAGGGCGGAGGAGCGGGAAGTGGAGGAGATGCGGTGGAGGGCACCGTCGACCACGTCGGGGGGGAAATTGCGGTCCTTGAAGAAGGAGGCCATCTGTGTTGTACGTATTTTGAACTGGTCCTCCTGGGAGCAGATGCGACGGAGACGAAGGAATTGGGAGAATGGGATGGCGTTGGAACCCTCCAACCGCAGGGGATGAACTTGGACTTCACCAGTTTCTTCATCCCCCCTCCCCCCACCTTGTCTCAGCCGGATCCTTCCAGCCTGGCACCGCCTTCCTGACCTGCAGTCTTCTTCTTGACCTCTCCGCCTCCACCCTACTCCGACCTATCACCCTCACCTTGACCTCTTTCCACCTATCACATTTCCAACTCCCCTCCTCCAAGTCCCTCCTCCCTACCTTTTATCTTCTCCTGCTGAACACTCTCTGCTCATTCCTGAAGAAGGGCCTGTGCCCGAAACGTCGAATCTCCTGTTCCCTGGATGCTGCCTGACCTGCTGTGCTGTTCCAGCAATAAAGTTAAAAACGGCAACCTTTCATCAGTCTGAAGGTGTCTCAGAAATGAGATTTGATTAGATTAGATTCCCTACAGTATGGAAACAGGCCACACTGACTCTCCAAAGAGTAACCCACCCAGACCCATTTCCCTCTGACTAATACACCTAACACTACGGGCAATTCAGCATGACCAATTCACCTGACCTGCACATCTTTAGACTGTGGGAGGAAACCCACACAGACACGGGGAGAATGTGCAAACTCCACACAGACAGTCATCCGAGGCTGTACTCAAACCCAGGTCCCTCATGCTGTCAAAGCGCAGCGAGGTCAGGCAGCATCCAAGGAACAGGAGAATCAACGTTTCGGGCATAAGCCCTTCTTCAGAATCCATGCACTAAACAAACATTTCTTCCTAGGATTCAGTGGTTACACTGAGCCACCGGAAGTGTCAGGGACCCTGTCAATACTCCAATTCCTAAAAGGATGGTAGCTGGCAGATGGAGGTGGCACTTTGAATCTGCCATCCTCAGTATGTCACCCCCCAATGTCCTGGCATCACCAGCCTTTGGCACCCCTCAACAACAACAACCTGCCTTCATATAGCACTTTCAAGTCCAGAAAGCCATCTCCCCACTAAGGAGCCTCGCAGGAGTGACTGTCCCCGGATTAAGACAGGTTTGAGTGACCAAAACGCTTGGAGGGGAGAATGAGGAAAAGAGGGGTGTTCTGCAGAGTTTCCTAATGGATTGACTCGGGCAGGAAGGTACGGAGCTTTGGGGACCCTGAGGGCAGGGCAGCCGGTGATGGAGTGTTTAAAATCGGGTTTGATGGGTGGGGGCGGGTGTTGATGCTCAAGAAAGAGGCCAGAACCGGAGGAATGATGGCCAATCTTGGAAGGTGGCAGGGCTGGAGCTGGAGCTGGAGATGGAGATGAAGACGAGGAGGGGCTCGAACAGGTGCCTGGGGAATGTTGAAAGCAGGAAATGCACATTTGCAATGAACTGAGGGTTGCCAGGGGCCTGGAAGTTCCGGCTGTACCCAACCCACCCTCTAAGTAAAACGAAGTGTCTGATCTCAGGCAACTGGGAAGGGGAAAAGGCAATCTGCAGTTGGACCATCAGTCTCAAGTCCTGTATACCACCATCAGTAATAGTTTTACAAGGCAAATGAACAAGAAGATTTAAGGATAACAGAACAGCATTCACAAGTGAGGTAAAAGCAGTAATAAAAATAAAGTCATTGATTACACTGGATCTGTATTTTTGGGGTAACACCAGACCAGTATGTGTCATGTGCATGTATTACCAGTTTGACCTTCTGGCTTTTATCTAAATGATGTTATCCAAATCCCCTCTACTGTGCTTTGTTAACCCCACTCCCATTCTGATCCAGCGGATTCATTTTCTTGTCCACAGAAATAGACACCAGGAACATAGGTGAGAAGTGATGGGCGAGGTCCTGCTATAGATATTTCCTTATTAAACTGTGCAGAGATAGAGTCATAGAAATGTACAGCACGGAAACAAACCCTTCAGTCCAACTTGTCCATGTTAACCATGTATTCTAAATTAATCTAATCCCATCTCCCAGCATTTGGCCCATATCCCTCTAAACCTTTCCTAATCATGTACCTATCCAGCTGCCTGTTTTGATATTGTGATTGTACCAGCCTCCGCCACTTCGTTTGGCAGCTCGTTCCAGACATGCATCACCCTCTGAGTGAAAATGTTACCCCTTAGGTCCCTCTTAAATCTCTCTCCTCTCACCTTAAACCTATGCCCTCTAGTTTTGGACTCCCCTACCCAGCCCTACCCTGGGGAAAAGATCTTAGCTATTCACCATATCCATGCCCCTCATGATTTTATTAACGTCTGTAAGGTCACCCATCAGCCTCCAATGCTCCAGGGAAAACAGCCCCAGCCTATTCAGCCTCTCCCTGTAGCTCAAACCCTCAAACCCTGGCAACATCCTTGTCAACCTTTTCTGTAGCTTTTCAAGTTTCACAACATCCTTTCTATAGCAGGGAGACCAGAATTGTTTTGACACACAGTTGGAGCAAGTGTGGGATTGAATGAGCCCTCCTGACCGTGATATGAGGATACTACCACCACACCACAGGAGCTCCTATCTCTGTTCTGCAGTGTTAAACAATCCCTGGGTCCTCTGATGGACCAGCCCCTCTCCCTGGTACTACGAGGAAAGCGTTCGCGACGTCTGAGCATTCCATTCCGCACAGATGCCTCAAATCTAAAGTCACTGCTTAAAAAAAAAAGTGAAAGAAAACACCAGAATTCCAAACCAGCTCTGGGAGCTTGCTATGCGCGATTTGGCTAACCTGGCCTGTTCACATTCCGGAACTCGGGGAAAGAGAGAAATGCAAACAAAATATCAAAAACTGCTGGGGCAGAGAGAGTCAAAAACCTGCCTTTCACAGTCGGCAAAGGTCAGACTGCGGTGTGAGGCTGGCTACCAGTAAACGCTGTCTTTCTCTGTACTATAGAGCCCAACATTGTGCTTCGCTTCTGAGCCGCTGGCAGCCACATGCATTTGGCAGCATCCAGCTGTTTACATATTTCACATTGCTTTCCCCCATGCTGCCATCCCTAAGCTCAGCTGCTGAGCTTCATTCCCCTCCGGTACTGGGATGGAGCTGGCTGCCCCCTCTCAGATCTTCCAGTCTTGAACAGGCCAGATGCCGGGGACAAGTAAAGCAGCCAAAACAAACAGATTAGGGAGTGGGGGAGTGCAGGGTTGGAATGGATAGAAAAGCCTACATCCCATTTAATAAAATAGTTTTACTGGCAAAAGAAAAGTTTTTGTTTTACAAAAAATATCTTAAATAGAGGCAGCATGAATCCAGTGAAACTCCGTGTTGAACTTTTAACTTATTTCTTTATTTTTCTACCTTGTACCTAAGATTTTGGACTGAGGTGCCTTTGTACCCAAGATGGCACCAGTGAATGGTGATATTGTACTTCTGTACTTGAGTACATGTGGCAATAAAACCTAATTCTGATTCAAATTCTAACACTTCAGTTTAAACTGAAGGTGGATCTGGATGTGCCACGTTGGCAGAGGGACGAGGTGGGAGGACAGCATGACAAGTTACCCAGTAAGATTGGGAGGAATAAGAGTAGAGGCCTTTAGAGAGAGAGGTGGACACCATATTCCAGGGTTGGTGGGGGGGGGGTGGGGTAGTGGCACCCTTACCTCTCTCCAACTCCATTTAAACTGAACCACACTTCTCTGTTCCTTCCCTTCCCCCTGTTGTCAGGGTCGCTGCACTGCCCCTGGTGGTCAGTGCTTGTCAATCCTTCTTTGAATTGGTGCTAACCTGCTGACTTGGTGCAGGTAGTTAACAAGAAAGATACACGGGTATGGGTAGTCCGCGTGGCCCATCATACCTGCTCCACTACCCAACCTGTTGTCCTTGACACATACTTTGATGGAAGATCTGTCTAAATCAGCCTTGGATATAGTCAAAGAGCCAACCTTTTGGAAGATGGAATTTGAATACAGGGTTCAAGGCAGGGTTCTTGGCAGGAACAGAGGGGTCTTAGGTTCCAGGTCCATAGATCCCTCAAAGTTGCCACCAAAGTTGATAGGGTTATTAAGAAGACATACGGTGTGCTGGCTTTCATTAGCTGGGGGATTGGGTTTAAGAGCTGTGAGGTTATGCTGCAGCTCTATAGAGCCCTGGTTAGACCACACTTGGGATATTGTGCTCAGTTCTGGACACTTTTTCGAAAGGGTGAGGAAGCTTTTGAGGGGTGCAGAGGAGATTTACCAGGATGCTGCCTGAACTGGACGCCATGTCTTATGAAGAAAGTTTGAGGGAGCTAGGACTTTTCTCATTGGAGTGAAGAAGGATGAGGGGATGACTTGATGGAGGTGTACAAGATGATGAGAGGCATAGATAGAGTGGGTAGTCATAGACATTTTTCCCAGGATGGAAATGGCTATCACTAGGGAGCATAATTTTAACATGATTGGAGGAAGATTTAGGGGAGATGTTAGTGGTCAGTTCTTTACACAGAGAGTGGTGGGTGTGTGGAATGCACTGCCAGTGGTGGCAGTAGAGTCAGATACATTAGGGACATTTAAGCGACTGTTGGATCGGCACATGGATAATAGTAAAGTGTAAAGTGATAGTAAAATGTATGTTGGATAGTTTGATCTTAGAGTAGGATAAAAGGCCGGCACAACATCAAGGGCCGAACGGCCTGCACTGTGCTCTACTTTTCTATGTTCTATGTTCAACTGTCTCTGGGGAAACTAAATTATTCATAGTAAGGATGGGCCCACCCCATCCTTCTCTCAAAATGCAATTTCTTCTCATCTCCAGCTTTAGACAGGACACCCCTCCCTTTGGAAAGCCCAACTCTCCTCCTATAAGAGGACACATGCTCTCAGCATCTCATCCTGCTTTTTCCATCTCTGACCCGTCAATATTGAATCTTCTGGGTGCCCTTAGCACTTGGTTACTTGATGACCAACAAATTGCAGCATGGATCTCCTGTTTTTCTGCTCAATTTCCTCCCATTGGTTGAAAACAAATTGGCTCATTCACCGCTCAGTAGCCAATAAATGCCCAAGTGTTGGCTTATGGCACGGTATCCAATCAGAGCACACATTGGCCACTTGCTACACTGAGGGCTCATTGGTTCCTTCACAGCCAAGTATCCAATCAGAGAATTTGTTGATCATCAGTAATCAAGTGCTAAGGGAGCCCAGAAGATTCAACACTAATTAGCACCTTCAGGACCAGGTATATCAAAAACTCAATGATGGCTGCAGTCAAGTAGCCAAGCCTCGCCCCAAGATATTTGATGCTCAGTTTAAAGCTGGCATCGGTACCCCATGCTGAGGGATTACCGCCCTTGCTGAGGTTATTTGGTGGGAATGTTGAATTTTGGTCCTGTCTGACCTCTCAAGTAGAGAAAGAATAGCACGCATACACTATTTCAAAGAACAGCAAGATGAGAGTCCTAATCTATACTTATCTCTCAGCCTCACTGGCAGCATAGAGTCACGTGAATCCCACCTCATGATTTGCCACATTATCCCTTAACACACCCTCCATCCTCACCAACCTCTGAGAATCCCAATATCCTTGAGTGTCTGAGCAGTTGTCATGGTGATAGTGGCAAACAAATAGTCAGGAGGAATGGTCTTGGGACATTGGCTACTTTTAGACAGACAAAGCTTGGTGTCCAGTCACCCCTTTTTTGTCAAGTTCCTGTGACACATTCTGCAAACTGCATGATTCTCCTGTGAGGCAGTGTAACAGATTCCCCTGTAATGCATTGCAACGTTACAGTGGAACAGATTCCACTGTGCCAGATTACACTTTGAAAATGTCAACAGATTCCACTGTGACACACTAGGGCTGATTTCACTGTGACTCAGTTTAACAGAATCCCCCCACTGTAATATACAATGACTGATTTCACTGTAATACAGTGTAACAGGGCAGCACAGTGGTTCATGGTTAGTATTGCTGCTTCAAAGCGCCAGAGAGGACAGTGCACCCCTCGGTTGACTGTCCGTGTCGTCCCCATGTTTGCATGGGTTTTCTCTGGGTGTTCCAATTTCCTCCCGGTCCATAAATGTGCAGGTTATTTGGATTGCTCTTGGGAAATGCAGAGCTACAGGGATAGGGTAGGGGAGTGGGTCTGGGTGGGAAGCGCTTTGGAGGATTGATGGATTTGATTAGTCAAAAAGCCTGCTTCCACACTCTAGGAATTCTCCGATATGATAAATAACTGATTTCCCTGTAACACAGCATAACAGCTTCCACTTAAGTACATCACAACTGATTTGACTGGAATACAGTGGAACAGATTCCACTGTAATACACAACTAATGTAATTATACTGCACAGAAACAGATTCTGTGCTAAGCATTTTAACAAATCTCACTGTAGCACAGTGTAACAGATTCTCCTGTTGCACTGCAACAGGTTTGACTGTAGCATGATGAAATAGATACTCCTGTAACACACTATAATAGATTGCACTGTAACATCGCACTGTAACAAAGTAACCAATTTTACTGCCACAGATTCTACTTTAACTGATTTAACTGTAACCAAGCAAAAAATTTTACTGTAACAAAGTATAATACAGTGTAACAGATTCTACTGTAACAGATTTCAGTGTCGTGTAACAAATTCCACTAATGCACTGTGACAGATTTATTCCAATGCACTGTAACAGATTCTGCTGTAACACACTATAATGGATTCCAATATTGGACTGTAATAGGTTCCCGGTTAAGCATGCTAACAGATTCAACTATACCATGGTATAGGATATGTCACTTTACCATGGTGTAATAAATGTTCCTATAACACACAAAGATTTCACTATAGCATAGTGTAACAGATTCTCCTGTATCAGATTTCACTCTAGCATGGCAACAACATATTCTCCTGTGATACTGCATAATTGATTCCTTATAACACACACTGTAACAAATTCAGACTAATCACTTCCAAATTTCTGGTAAATTATTGCAGTGTCCCATGTCACACACTCTAAACAATTCTGTGTAATGCACTGCAGACGACTGCTAGTACTGAGGAATGGATTCATTGTCAGTTACTGTCACAGGTTCTCTTTAACCCATGGTTCTCCTGTTACACAGAGCAGTTGAACATTCATGGGGTGGTGGGTGTGGAGTTAGGGCAGGCCAGGAAAATGGTGAGAGACTATGTCAGGAGAGCCACTCCCATGGCCAATAATGTTCCCTGACAGCGTGCAGGAGGGCAGACCAGGCAGAGATACACAATGGAGCCTGGCAGCCAATTTACCTCATTACATACCCAGGGCAAGGGTACCGTAGCTGGCTCCCTGGCATGGTGCCAGTGCCAAAGTGGACCCAGGCTGCATTCCAAAGCTGCCAGCTCAGTAGAGTTAGCCACTCATGCAGCCGTGTGCATTTTTGTAGACAATGGGGATTGAGCTGAGTTAAATACAGCCCCAGCTGCGGTAGTGCCTATTCCTGTGTTACATTTCCATATGATCATGCTAATCCTTTTGCTCCTTCTTCTATCCCCCCCACTTCTTGCCAGTGACCAGGAATGGAAGTGCCCTTGTTCCTCTCCCCAACGAATCCATCTGCTGCTGCCCACTCTTGGAAGTTTCCAGCTCCTCCAGCAGATCCCATTGCTGGCGGTTAGGCTGACAAACCTTCAGTGCTAAATGGCCACCTACTGACTTATCGATGAAGCTTGGCTACATCACTGCACGGACCCTCCAGGTCACCCCGACATCAGGATCCCAAAGCCTGGGAGCTTGCCCTGTCCTACTGTGACAAAATCCCTGCGGGGTACTTTAAGCTTATTCACTGTAATCACAATCAAATTCCCTGTCACCACAGTTGAAGATTCCTTATATTAGACTCGTGTATGAGTCCATGTAATGCACTGGCTGTAAAAGGTGTTCTGAATCACTTTAACATTCTCTGTAGCAGACTTTCTTCAACACACTGATCTGTAACATACAGCAACATATTCCTCTCTGATTCATCGTAACACCTTACCTGAAATACTCTGTAGCAAGTTGCTTAACGTACTTGTTGCACACTGAAACGTATTTCTCTACATCCATTCACAGGTAATTGAACAGATTCTCTTGAAATGTGCAATAACAGATCACCTATACCACACTGCAATAGATTGTTTGCAACACATCATTTATAACACATTGTAACAGTTTCCCTACAATGTGCTGTAAAATATTTGATGTAACACGCTAACAGAACATTTATTCTTTCATGCTCATTTTGTTGTTCATCCCTTAGTGCCCTGCTAGGCCACTTCAGAGGGCAGTTAAGATTCAAGCATATTGCTGTGGGTCTTTGCAGTCACTTGAACTGAGGCCAAGCAAGGATGGCAACTGCCTAAAGGGCATTCATAAACCAGATATGTTTTTTATGATAATGGTTTCCTGGTCTCTATAATAGGCTGTCTATTTTAATGCTGAAAATGTGTTTATGGAAAAGCGCAGCAGGTCAGGCAGCATCCAAGGAGCAGGAGAATCGACGTTTCGGGCATGAGCCCTTCTTCAGGAAAGGCTCGATTCTTCTGCTCCTTGGATGCTGCCTGACCTGCTGCGCTTTTCCAGCAACACATTTTCAGCTCTGATCTCCAGCATCTGCAGTTCTCACTTTCTCCCTGTTTATTTTAATGGCAGAATTTTTAAAAGTTACTTGAAAGGTAAGTTTCACCAACTACTATAATGGCATTTGATCTCATATCTTCGAGGGCATTTTATTCCTAACCCAATCACACCAGCAGCACTTCCCCAGCTGTCTGTGTAAGTTACACTGTGATCGAGTTCCTGTAATACACAGTAACATAGTTTCCTGCAATGCATTGGGACAGAACAGTGCACTATAACAGATTTCCTGTGCTCGAATGGAATGGATGTATTTAATCTGCTCTATCAGATTCCTAGTAACATGTTATTGTACATTCTCTGCAACAGATTCCCTTTCATACATGGGAAAAGATTCCTTTGAAAGGTACAACATAAATCTGAAACCAAAACCGACATTGCTGGAGGAAGTCAGCAGGTCTGGCAGCATCCGTGGAAAGAAACAGAGACACTGTTCCAGATTCAGTAACCCTACCTCAGACCAGTTCTGAAAAGGGTCACTGGACCTGAAATGTTAACCATGTTTTCTCTCCACAGATGCTGTCAGATCTGCTGAGTTTCGTCAGCAATGTCTGTTTTTGTCCACTGAGGGACAATAAGCAGACTGTCACAACTTTGAGTTGATATGCTATCATGTCGGCATCCTCACAGGTTACGTCAAGTGATGGAGCTGCAGCGAATCCAGTGGTGACTGGATAACTACCTATTTCCTTTTGCTGATGAGACCAATCCAGGAGAGGCAGCTTCTGCCCTGAGTGTCCAGGTTGAGGCAGTGGCCAGCTCTGGGTTGTTGCTTTGGGATCCCATGCCTGCTGCTGAGCTGTTCCAGCCCCTTGACCATGACTAGTGCCTCCCAGATGTGATCATCAATGTCGAGGAGTCTTTGGCATCCTACTGCCCAGGGAATCCACCTACAGCAGGTATACCAAATTGAAAATATTTGGGGGCTGTGAGCATCCTCCATGAAACTTAGACAGCAGCGCCTTCTTCCTGATGATTGCTGAATACACCTTTTTTTTGAGAGTACCTTCAACCTTTGTGCTTTTGTCCTTCTGAGGGATGGCGAGAAGGTGCTGCAGACCTCTTAGGTGAATGTGTTTCCACTTCCTTCCTTGGTCGCTGCAAGCTGCCTGCAAGCCACTATGGGCTGAGCACACAGGCCTCATAAACCAGGAACCCCCATGCTGCTTAAGAGGCAGCTTAGTGCCATCCCATGCTCAGCTCCTGTTGTTTTTATTTCAAAAATATACTTTATTCATAAAACTATTTTGATGATCTGTACAACTGGTCATGCCATACATATGTAAACATTCCATTTCATTGCATACAGAGATCGAGTAATCATTCATATATACAGGTCTGTATATTTACTATCCATACATGCAGCTGAGGCATCAGCGGAGTCCACTTACTGCGTGGGCCTCCCTGTGCTTTGGCAGGCAGACATTACACGGTGGTCTCTCCCCACTGCGCCTTGGCGGCAGCTGCCCCAAGCTTCAGCGCGTCCCTCAACACGTAGTCCTGGACCTTGGAATGTGCCAGTCTGCAACACTCAGTCGGGGTCAACTCCTTCAGCTGGAAGACCAACAGGTTTCGGACCACCCAGAGAGCGTCCTTCACCGAGTTGATGATCCTCCAGGCACAGTTGATGTTCGTCTCGGTGTGCGTCCCTGGGAACAGACCATAGAGCACGGAGTCTCGCGTCATGGCGCTGCTCGAGACGAACCTTGACAAACACCACTGCATTCCTCTCCAGACTTCCTCTGCGTAGGCACATTCCAGAAGGAGATGGGTGACAGTCTCGTCCCCCCCCCCCGCAGCCGCTTCGAGGGCAGCGTGCGGTGCGGCAGAGAGTCTGGGCGTGCATAAATGATCTCACAGGCAGGGCCCTTCTCACCACCAGCCAAGCCATGTCTTGGTGCTTGTTGGAAAGTTCTGGCGATGAGGCATTCTGCCAAATGGCTTTGACAGTCTGCTCAGGGAACCGCTCGACAGGATCTGCCCTCTCCTTTTCCCGAAGGGTCTCAAGGACACTACGTGCTGACCACTTCCTGATGGACTTGTGGTCAAAGGTGTTTTTCTTCATAAATTTCTCCATGAAGGACAGGTGATACGGAACGGTCCAACTACTCGGGGCGTTCCGCGGCAGCGAGGCCAGGCCCATCCTTCGCAACACCGGGGACAGGTAGAACCTCAGTACGTAGTGACAGTTGGTGTTTGCGTACCGGGGATCCACACACAGCTTGATGCAGCCACACACAAAGGTGGCCATCAGGGTGAGGGTGGCATTGGGTGTATTTTTTACCCCATTGCCCAGATCTTTATACATTGAGTCCCTTTGGACCCGGTCCATCTTTGACCTCCATATAAACTGGAAGATGGCCCGGGTGACTGCAGCGGCACAGGTTCTGGGAATAGGCCAGACCTGTGCCACGTATAACAGCAACGACAGTGCCTAACACCTGATGACTAGGTTTTTACCCACGATGGAGAGTGACCGTAGCTTCCATCTGCCCAGTTTCTGCCTCACTTTGCTGATATGCTCCTTCTAAGACTTGGCGCACGCCCAAGCACCCCCGAACCAAATACCCAGCACCTTCAGGTGGTCGGTCCTGATGGTGAAGGGGATCGAGGATTGGTCAGCCCAGTTCCCGAAGAGCATGGCCTCGCTCTTGTCTCGGTTTACCTTGGCCCCCGAGGCCCGTTTGAACTGGTCACAGATGCACATGAGTCTGCGCACGGACAGCGGATCCGAGCAGAAAACGGCGACGTCAACCATGTACAGGGAGGCCTTAACCTGCAGACCCCCGCTGCCAGGAATAGTCACCCTTCTCAGGCTCGCATCCTTCCTGATGGACTCGGCAAATGGCTCTATGCAGCACACAAACAAGGCAGGAGAGAGAGGGCAGCCATGCCTGACTCCAGATCTGACTGGGAAGCTATCTGATTCCCACCCATTGATTGAGACTGCACTGACAATGTTGGTGTAGAGCAGTCTGATCCAATTGCAGATTCCCTCCCCAAAGCCCATTTTGGAGAGAGCATCTCTCATATACGTGTGTGATATCCTTTCAAAGGCTTTCTCCTGGTCCAGGCTGATCAGGCAGGTGTCCAACCCCCTGTCCTGCACGTAGGCGATCGTATCCCTGAGGAGTGCGAGACTCTCAGCGATCTTCCTGCCCGGCACAGCACAGGTTTGGTCAGGGTGAATCACCGACCCCAGAGCAGACCTGACCCGGTTGGCGATTACCTTTGACAGAATTTTGTAATCCGCATTCAACAGTGAGATTGGTCTCCAATTTCTGATTTCCTCCCTCTCCCCCTTCCGCTTGTAGACGAGGGTGATGATGCCTTTCCTCATGGATTCACTCATGGTACCTGCCCGAAACATACTGACATACACCTCCAGCAGGTCCTGGCCAATCAAGTCCCACAGAGCGGAATCGAGCTCGACCAGTAAGCCGTCGCTTCCGGGAGTTTTATTCTTTTCGAAGGACTCGAGGGCCTTGGTCAGCTCGTCCAGAGATAGCGCCTGGTCCAGGTCTCCCGTGTTCTGTCGTCCAAGACCTCCATGATAGAGGACAGGAACGACTGGGAGGCCGCGTTGTCGGTTGGCTTCGAGTCATACAGACTGGCATAGAAGGATTTACTGATCCTCATGAGATGACGTTATCGAGCCATCTTCTTCCTTCAGGCTGCTGAGCACAGAGCTCTCTTTGTGCACCTTCTGGAAGAAGAAACATGAGCACATCTCGTCCTGCTCCACGGAGCTGACTCTGGACCGGAAGATTATCTTGGAGGCCTCCGAGGCAAAGAGCAAGGCTTGCTGGCCCTTCACCTCCTTGAGGTCCTCCGTGACATCGACCCCCATCGTCTGCAGCAGGAGCAGGTTCTGCATATTTTCCTGGAGCTGGGACAGTTTTACCATGCGCAGCTCCTGTGTCTTATAAAGGCAGGAACTGGTGTGTGTGTGTATGTGTGTATGTGTGTGTGTGTGTGTGTGTGTGTGTTTAAGGGAAGGCAAGTTACAGTCATTGGAGAGACAGTCTATGAGTCTTTGTGGCAGAGTTTCCATGTGAACAGAAATGTTAGTGTAACCTACTGAAACAGTTTTACCTGTAAAAATACAGCATTCCTCATGATACTCTGTTACAGATTCCCATGGACTGCAGAAGAGACTCAATAAAAGACAGAGGAACTTTGCAACAAATTCCTCTGTAACGTACTATAACAGATTCCTCTGCCTTTTACTGAAAGTGTTCCACAATGAAGGGGTATCTGTTACAGAGCACCACAATGTGCAAAACTTTATTACAAAGAATCTGTTACAAAATTACAGACAATCTGGTGCAGTGCACTACAGGAAAACCATTGTAATTCTTTAACATTTCTGTCATTGGAATGCACTGTCTCAAATTCACTGAAGTATGCTATATCTGATTTACATATTGTAAAAGATTTACTGTGCACAGCACATTTCCTGTTACATACCATAATAGGTTACTTTGTAATGTATGAACAGATTCCATGTAATGTACTATAAGGCATTCCCACAATGTATCAAGAACACATGGTGACAGATTTACTGTGACACATTATAATCAAATTGCTAAAACATATGTGAAAGATTACCTGCAACATCCTGTTGCAGATTGTCTGAAACTAACAAATTCTCGTACAGTTTGAGGTGCACAATAAGGCGCTGTACTAAATGCATCAATGCATTATAGTAGATGCTGCTGTAATACACTATAACCAAGTCTCCTGTAACACATTCTAACAGAACCCCGTGTACCTTATGCGGTTCCCTTCTAATAGTTGGTAATATGTCGTCCTGTCATCCACGGAAACCGATCCCAGTTAATGTATGTTAACAGATTCCTCTGTAGTAGTAACCCCTGTAACGCACTGTAACTGATTCATGCGTAACATATTGCCTCCCATGCCACATAATACATTGTTTGAGATTCCCTGTAATGCACTGGAGCAGAGTTCTTGAAAAGCACTGTAACAGAATTGTTGAAATAGATGAAAGCTGATAGACTGTGCAACAATGTTGTATACTCATTTTAATTGCGGATTGCAAATGATTCCTGTAACTTATTCCTTGTAAAACATGTAAGAAGTTTCCAGGAATGCAAGAGTCCTGTGTAATATGTTGAAATTCATTTACCATGGCGATGTGCAACAAAATTTGGCACAGTTGATATAACACACTGTAAGAGATTCCTTGTAATTCACCAGAACATATACTATGTGGTACAATGTAACTGGACTCACTATAGCTCCCTACAACAGATTCCCTTTATAACACATTGCAATATATAGAACAGAATCTCTAATAGTACACAGTAATAGAATGCCCTGTAGCATCCATAATAGAATCCTTGTAATTAAAGTAATGTTGTGTAAATATATTGGCCTGTAATGGATTTCCCGATAATATGTTGTCCCTTCATTTTATTTATCACACTGTATTCTCTATAATGGATTGCAGCAGAATATTTGAACTTCTCTCTAGTAGAGTTGCTAATGCAACAGAATCTATGTAATACGTTGTAACAGATTCCTAAAATTGTAACAAATTCTCTTTGATATACTGTAGCAGTTTGCATCACAACAGAATCCTTGTAATGCAAGGTAATAGTATGTAAATAGATGCCCTGAAATTTTACAGTAACAGATCATTGTAAAACATGGTGATAGATTTATTTTAATTAAGTGTAATAGATCTCTATGTTTGCAGATTTCCTATAACAAGACATAATTTCCCTTACAATGAAGCATAACAAATTCCCTGTAATGTAGTGAAACAGATTTTTTTATAGCCCAAAGAAAAATGTTTCTTGTAATATATTGTAATAGTTTTTCCAAGTCAGATGATCACAAACTCACTGTAAAGCACTCTAACAGATTCACTGTCACATACTGTTGTGAATGTCTTGCAGTTGATCATAACGAATTATGGTTACATGCAGGAACAGATCATCGTTCACATTGTGCAGTAGATTCTAAGTAATGCAGATCCACTGCTGTGGATTCTCTATAAAGCAACACACACTGCATTACAAATGTTAACAGGTTCAAGATAATACATATATGACAGATTTCCATGTAATGCACTGTAACACATTTCGCATTATGGAGTACAACTGCCTTATATTATAACAGCGTTGCTGTAACACACTATCATAAATTATCTGTACCACATTACAATAAACTGGATATTTTCAGTAACTATAACGACCAAAGTCCATGAAATATACTGTAATACAGACACTGTATTACACTGAAGCAGGTCCTCTGTGACACATTTTCACTGATGTCCCATAATGCACTATTAAGATTCTTGCGTGTTCCCAGCAGCACACACAGTATCAAGTGTTCAGCAATGCATAGCATCAGATTGATTGTAAAAGATTCTAACACATTCATTAGAAAGTACTTGATTCAATTGTCATCAACGTATTGTATCATATTCCCTGCAACAGGGCACAGCAAATTCCCTGAAATCCACTTTATCAGAGTTCTGGAAATACAGCATAACAGAATCACTGTAATGCAATGCAGAAAATTCTCGAAAACACATCATAAAGGTTTTCTTGTGACACACCATAACAAGTTCTCTCTAATATCTAATAAAATCCACAAAAAGACTTGTATATATTCCAGGTGACAGACTGCAGATTTCCTGTAAAGCACTGTAACAGATTCTTTGTACTTCATTATGACAGAATCTCTGCGAACGACTACCTATCGTAATCTGTACCGTGTCCCCAGAAAAGCAATGTGACAGATTCCAAGTCAAGCAATTGTGTCACACCTTAGCAAACGCCCATAATGTACTATTGCAGATTTCTTACAACACATGTGACATATTTGTTCTACCACACTGTAATATATTTCCTGTAAGACCCTGCAAAAGATTCAATGAAACAAACGATTCATTCATCCCTTGCAATATATTGCAACAAAATTCTAGAACAGTAATTCATTAGATGACCTCATGCATTTGTAAATGTAGCAGGTTCTCTGTGACGCAGTGGAATGGATTCAGAGTAAGTACTATCGTATACAAATCAACAGGTCCCCCATAACTTACTGTAACAAATTCCATGTAACATACTCTATAATACATTGTCACAGATATCTATAAAATTGCAACACACATGCCCTATGATAGACAGTATCAAATTCCCTAAATTGGTCTGTGTTACACTGGAACAGGTTGCTGAACATATTTTCACAGATTACCTGCTGTTGTAGTTCCCCTTGAATGCACCAAAATAGATCCTTTAGAATTCACTGTTGCAGGATTCTTGGATTGATTTGTCACCAATTCCCTGGAACAATCTATAACAAACTTATCATCATGTTTTGTAACTAATTCTGTGTAATGAGTTTTCTGTAACCGCAAATAGATTCTCAGTAACATATAGTAATAGATCAACATATTGGACCCTCTTTGAGACCCTGATTTATTATCTGTAAGACATTTGAAGAGATCTGTAACTGATTCCAAGTATGTACTGTTACAGAATCCCTCAGCAATGGATTACTAATAGTGTACTCTGTCATATTTTATATGACATTTTTCCAGGTTATTCACTATCAAAGCTTTGTTGTAACACTTATAAACAGTTGCTGCAATATACTATGGTAGATTCCTTTAATACCATTCCACTGTAATGCACTGTGACATATTCCTTTATAGTACACTGTGACTAATTCACTGCAACACATAGCAATAGATTTCTAGTAACAGGCTACGGTTAATTCCCCTTCAATACAATGTTACAGACTCACTGTAATGCAATCTAACTAATTCTCTCTAGTCCATTGTAATAGATGTTGCGAAAGGCACTGTATTGGATTCTCTGTAATGCTCTATTTCAAAGCTCTCTAATGCACTATTGAAAATCCTCCACAGTGAACTCTCACAGGTTTGCTTTAACAATTGATAATAGATTTCTTAATATGCATTGTCATAGAATCCCCATAATTTACTGTAATGGGCCAACCTATAAAATGTAACAGATTAATAGATAACATTGCAGTAGATTCCTGTCATACATAGTAATAACCATATAATATACATTGAAACAATTCCCTTTACATATAATGAATTCCTGTAATGTTCTGTCACAGTTTCCCTGTAACACACATTCTGCAGAGTCCACATAATAAATATGGCCAATAGCCTGTAACAACCTATAATAGATTACCCACAAAGCATGGTAAAGCAACATGTGTAATGTACTGAAACAGTTTTTCTAGAAACATACTGTTGTAAATGCTCTTTCATAATGAGGAATAGATTTATTGGAAAGCAATGTATCTGATTCCCTCCAGCATACCATACCATACAGAGATGTGGTGACAAACTTTTGCAGATACCCTGTGAGACATTGTAACAGATTTTCAGGAATATACCATAAGGGATTCCTAAAATACACTGTGAGCAGATTCATTGTAACATATATTAATGACTACCAGCTAATTATTGCAAATTGTCTTTAATGAGTGGAAACAGATTCCTGTAGCCGCTATAATGCAATTTCTATAATTTACCTTTAACGGATTGCTGGTAACACACCGTAACAGATTATTTGTAAAGTTTAATTGATTCCCTGTAACACAGTGCAATAGATTACCATAGTGAGTGCAATACATCCCTTTAACACACTACTACAATCGATATCCTGTAACATACTATGAAAGTACTGTAAGACTGTAATTCATTATGATGTATTTTCAGTACTACATTGCCGTTCTCTCTCTGTAATTTGCTGTAACAGATTCCCCAGTCTGCAATGGACAAAACCCACTACCAAGCAATATGTAACAGGCTCCTCATGACAGTAATAGATTTAATGTAATACTGGATTAGATTCCCATAGTGCATTGAACTGATTCCTCTGTAACAGCTCGCAACAGTGTATCTGAAACATACTTTAATAGATTTCCCTGTAATACATTTCCCACTGTAACAAATTAACATGTTGCTCACTGCAACAAATTTCTCCAAGACTCACTCTAACAGATTTCTCTGTAAGACACTGTAATAACTGAACATTACCATTGTACAGGAATCTCCTGTAACACATTTCCCTTCAGCAATTTGTAACACATACCCTGTAACACCCTGCAGAAGATTACTCTGCAATATACGGCAGAAGATTTCAGCATAATGCTAGAAGAGATTTCCATGTAATTCAATGGAACACATTTACTGACACATGCTGTAACAGATTTCCAAAAACACAATTCGAGATTACTCTCATCATTATGTGAAGTTCCCCAATATACAATGCGAGATTCCTTAACACGCAGAAATTCCTGTAATACGTTCTCTGGATTATACTTCAATGTATTCCTCTAATGCCTTGTAAGGGCCTTCTGCAATGCATTATAAGGCTTCCTGTAGGGTATTGCAGCAGATTTCCCATGAAATACTTGAACAGATTTCCTGCAAACAGTCAGATAACAGATTACCTGCACTTCACTGCAACAGAACACCTGTGCTATATTGTAATGGAATCACTTTAATGCTCTGTAAAGGATTTTTATGATATTTTAACCATGTTGCTATATTACACTTTAACATTAGAACTGAAGAAGTATTGCAAAATCCTTGTTATTCGTTGAATTGATGCTCATTAATGTATTGTCACAGATTCTCAGAAATAATATGTCACAGATCCCTGGTAATACACTGTAACATTCCAAATAACAGACCTTCTTTAACACATTGTAAAGGGTTCCATTGTCACCGCTTGGAATATATAATGATGTGATAAGTAATAGATTTCAGTCATGCAGTCCCTGTAATGCACTGTAGCGATACCTATAACACACTAATAGATCCCCTGTCGCTCTCTATAATGCATTCTTTGTAACACACTGCAACACTGTATAATACACCCATTGTAAAAGAATTACCTGTAATATATGGTTTTTGTCATGGATCGTGACTGAATTGTTGCAATGCGCCATAATAAATTTCTTATAACACACTTATGTAGAGTCACTGTAATTATTGTAACTGAATTATTGTTGTGTCCTGTAACAAAATAACCTATAACACAGTGTGACAATTTCCGAGTGATACACTGACACAGATTCCTGTAATGAGTTCTCTTTAATATACAACATCAGATTCCCTGTAACACCTTGGAGCAGCTTCCTAATATCACATTCTAGCATATTCCCAGAACATACTGTAATTGATTGTCCTGAATATCCTGATATAACAGATTTCTTGAAGCACATTTTGGCAGCTTCCTCTTGGATTTGTATCTTGGATACAAATCCTCCTTATGGATTTGTAACCTCTATAATGAATTTCCTGTAAACCTTTGTAATGTATTTGAACAAAGTCATTGCAGTCCACTCTAATGCTTTTTATGAGGGCTTATAACACATGGTAACAGGCTTACTCTAACTTACTGTCACTAAACACACTGTCATTGTTTCCCTGTAAGGTATTGTCAGCGATTTCTTGTGATGGGCTGTAACAGATTCTATAGAGCACTCTGTAAAACATTCCTTATAATGCAATGTAACATGTTTCCAGAGTGGCACAGCTTCCAAAATACATTTGATAAGGTTAATACACATGGTAAGATCCAATGGAATTAAGGGTAATGTTTGAACTTGGATAGAGGATTGGTCCCAACTATTTACAATCTACATTCATGGCTCAGGATGGAGGGATAGAAAATGCAATAGCCATGTGTCCAGATAGAATAAAATAAATGGGAATGTAAGTTGCAATAAAGAAAGAAGAAATATACAAATCAAATGAACAGATTAGGAGAATTGGCCAAAATTTGGCTGTTGTCGTTTAACATGGATAAGTGTGAGATGCTCCTTTTTGGTAGAAGGCATAGAAAGCCACCTTATTATCTAAATGGAGAAAAACTTCAGAGTGTCTTGGTGCAGCTGGATCTGCATGTGCTCGAGCAGAAAATCACAGGAAACTTTGATGTGTATACAGCAGATAATAAGAAAACGAAGTGAGTCTGTATAAGCGGCAAGTGATAGACAGAGCTAAGTGATCCCACAACCAATGGATCAGATCCAAGCTCTGAAGCTCTGCAATGTCCAGGCATGAATTATTGTGGACAATCAAACATCTCACTGGAAGAGGTGGCTCCGCAAATCTCCCGATCCTCAATGATAAAGGAGCCCAGCACATCAGTGCAAAAGATAAGGCTAAGATTTGAACAAACTTCAGCCAGAAGTACCGAGTGGATGATCCATCTCGGCCCTCAGCATTACAGATACCAGTCTGCAGCCAATTTGATCCACTCCATGTGATATCAAGGGACAGTTGGAGGCACTGGATGCTGCAGAGCAGATGGGCCCTGCCAACATTGCGGCAATAGTACTGAAGACTTGTGCTCCAGATCTTGTCACTCCCCTAGCCAATACTACCCAGTTCCAGTATAGTACTAACATCCACTCGACAAATAGAAAATTGCCCCAATATGTCCTGTGCATGTCGTGGGTGGCACGGTTGCACAGTGGTTAGCACTGCTGCCTCACAGCGGCAGAGACCCGGGTTCAATACCCACCTCAGGCGACTGACTGTGTGGAGTTTGCACGTTCTCCCCGTGTCTGCGTGGGTTTCCTCCGGGTGCTCCGGTTTCCTCCCACCGTCCAAAAATGTGCAGGTTAGGTGAATTGGCCATGCTGAATTGCACGTAGTGTTAGGTAAGGAGTAAATGTAGGAGTATGGGTGGGTTGCGCTTCAGCGGGTCGGTGTGGACTTGTTGGGCTGAAGGGCCTGTTTCCACACTGTAATGAAATCTAATCTAATCTAATGTAATCTAATCTAAAGCAGGACAAATCCAACCGTCCCATTAGTCTACTCTCGATTATCAGGAAAGTGATGCAAGATGTCATCAACAGTGTTATCAAGCAGCAGCTGCTCAGCAATAACCTGCTCAGTGACGCCCAGTTTGGGTTCTGTCAGGGCCACTCAGCTCCTGACCTCATTACAGCCTTGGTTCAAACATGGACAAAAGAGCTAAATTCAAGAGATAAGCTGAGAGTGACAAACCTTGACATCAAGGCTACATTCAGCTGAGTATGGCATCAAGGAGCCCTAGCAAAACAGGAATTAATGGGTATCAGAGGGCAAACTCTCCACTGGGCTATGCCAGACTATGACTATCACGAATGAGAAACAATCTAACCACCACCCGTTGACTGTCAATGGCATTACTATCACTGAATCCCCCACCAACAATATCCTGAGGGTTATCATTGGCCAGATACTTAACTGTCTTCACCACATAAACATAGAGGCTACAAAAGCAGGCCAGAGGCTAGGAATACTGCAGCAAGTAACTCACCTCCTGATCGCCCAAAGCCTGTCCACCATCTCCAAGACACATGTGATGGGATATTCCCCAGTTGCCGGGATGAGTGCAGTTCCACCCCAAGAAGCGTGACACTATCCAGGACAAAGCAGCCCCCCTGACTGGCATCACATCCACAATCATCCACTCCCTCCACCACCAACACACAGTAGCAGCAGTGTGTACTATCTACAAGATGCACTGCAGAAATTCACCAAAGATCCTCAGACAGCACCTTCCATGACCACTTCCATCTAGAAAGACAAGGGAAGCAGATCCATGGCAACACGACACCTTCAAATTCAAAGATCAGCGTTCCTTCACTGTCACTGGGTCAAAATCCTGGAATTCCCTCCCTAATGGCATTGTGGGTCAACCCACAGCAGGTAGACTGCAGCGGTTCAAGAAGGCAGTTCACCGCCATATTCTTGGGGCAACTAGGGACGGGTAATAAATGCCAGGCCCAGCCAGTGACACCCACATCCCACAAAAGTGTTTTTTTTTTAAATCTGGAGTATTGTGTACAATTTTAGTCCCCTTACTTGAGCAGGGATGTAGTTGTATTGGAGACAGTTCAGAGGAGGTTCACTGATTGAGCAGAGATAAGAGGTTTGTCTTATGAAGAGAGATTGAACAAATTAGGCCTGTATTCTCTGATGCTTAAAAGAATGAAAGGAGTTTTGTTTCTTACCATTATTCACTCATTCATAGGTGGTGGACATCACTGGTTAGGCCAGTTTTGATTACCCGTCCTTACCCACAGAGAGTCAACCACAATGCTATGGTTCTGGAGTGTCATGTAGTTCAGATCAGGTAAGGATGGCAGATTTCCCTCACAAAAGGCATTAATGAACCACATGGGTTTCTCCCAATAATCAGAAATGGAGCTCTGTCATCATTAAAATTTTAATCGCAGATTTTTAAACTGAATTCAAATTCTGCCATCTGTCGTGAGGGCTCATTGTTTTACGACAAGGGGTAGCAGATTTAAAACAGAGATGAGAAGAAATTACTTCCCTCAAAGGGTTGTGAAGCTATGGAATTTGCAACCCGGGAGTGAGCCAGGACATTTAATAAATTTAAGGAGGAGATAGACGGGTTTTTAATCAGTAATGTGTTAAAGAGTTAGGGGGAGCAGGCTTGAAAATGGAGTTGAGGCCAAGATGAGAGCAGCCATTTTTGTATTCAATGGCAGAACGTGTTTGAGGGGCTGAATGGCCTACTCCTGTTCCCAGTTTTTCTGTTCTTATGTTACATTAATCTGTTCCAATGGTTTCTCTGGAATGCATCGGAACAGATTTCCTGTGTGCACTATGACAGATCCTCAATACCATGGTAACAGCATCATTGTGATCACATATTTTCAGTAAATGTTGTAACGTTGCTCGTAAAGCAATGTAACCAATTCCATGTAACACTGTCGAAGCATCTTTGTCACAACATAGTCTTCACATCAGACTGTAACAGATTTCCGACAATGCACCGTAACATTGGTCCTGAAAAGCAGTTTGAATTTCCTGTAAGCATTGTAACAGGCTGTCTAATAATTAGACATTGTATGTGTAATCCCTCCTTCCATACTGTAGGGAGTCTAATCTAATCTAAATTTCCCATTGCACCATAACAAATTTCACCTGATATGTGATGCATTGTAGCAGATCCACTGCATCAGATCGAATGTAACCACTGTTGTATATTGCTGTATTGCACTATCACAAGTTTGTTGCAACACCACTTCAGACAGGTGTCTGTGCCGCATGGAAAAATTGTCCGTGACATGCAAAGCCAGTTGCCTGTGACAAAATAAAACAGTTTGCCTGTACCACTGTGAAACAGCTTGCCGGAACCACATTTTAACAGTTTAATTGGACCACATAAATGGTGTGCCTTTATCAGTCTGCAGTAGATTCCTGATCGTCACTGTCAATGAGCAGACAGTGGAAATGGGAAATGAGCAGATAGTATACCTGTTGTAATTGATCATTTATATGTAAATGAACTACTTCTTTTAACAAACTGCAACAGATTCCCCATACATCAGCAAAGAGACCAACAATACATACTGCATTGTAATATTCAACTCGACACAATGTAACCATTCCATTCCGATAACGTTTACAATACATGGTCAGATTTTACCTGTGACACATAGTAACAGATGACTTGTAACTGACTGCAACCAAGTGCCTACAATGCATGGAAGTAATTCCCAGTTTATCACTAGAACAGATTTCCAGGAGTACAATTTAATAGATTTCCCTGTAATTCCACGTAATCCTTTTAATATGCAATAACAGATTTGCTATAAACCATCTTAACCAATTCTTGTATTACCAGTTGCTTGCCTAAAATTGTAACAAATCCCTCATAGCACAATGTAACAAATTCCATGTCACAGAATTCCCCAAAACCTGCAGAAACTTCAACACACAAACCACTTCCACTGACCACACAGACCCACTTGAGGTTTTATAAAACACTCCCTTTAATGAACTATAACAAATCCCTCATGATGCAGTGAAACAGATTCCAAGGACATTACTTGAATGGATTCACCTGTCACATACTATAATGGATACCCTGCAAGTGATCTCATGGAATGGGGCAACGACATAGATTGGCAGAGTGTCACTAAATCCAGCAAGCCTAATCCCTCAGACGAACATCCTGGGAATAAGAATTTGAATCTACCAAGGTAGATGGTGAAATGTAAAGATTAAGCCTGGAACTACAATGTAAACCTGATAGTAATCGTGTAACTTCCATCTGGTTCACTAATGACTTATTGGAAATGGAATCTTACTTGTCCTCCCTGTGTGTGATTCCAGACCCATAGCAATGCAGTTGCCCCTTAGCAACAAGCTTTAAGTGCTGGTCGAGCCAGTGATGCACTACCTCGCTGATTACACATTGCTACGGATTCCCAGTAACTGTTTCCCTGCAATGCATTGCACTAAACCTCCTACAACAAATTGTGAAGGATTCCTCACGTTATTCAGTAATAATTGGAAACAAACACAGAAGTTGCTGGAAAAGCTCTGGCAGTGCCTGTGAAGAGAAATCGCAGGTAACATTTTGGGTCGAGTGACCATTCCTCATTGGACCTGAAACATTAATGCTGATTTCTCTGCACAGATGCTGCCAGACCTGCGGAGCTTTTCCAGCAATTTCTGTTGTGGTTTCTGATTTACAGCATCCGCAATTCTTTCAGTTTTTATTCCATAATAATTCCTTTGTAACAGGGTTCCTGTAATACCAAGAACACAGCAACACTAATAACTCTTGTAACACCAATAAGTTTGCTGTCACCATTGTTCCAGATTTCCTACAGTACAGTATAGCAAGTTGCTGCTGATGTACCGTATCCGATTCTGAGTGAACACTGCCTGAGCCGATAATGTCTACAAGCCATGAGCAATTTTGTTAAAAAAAAAATGCATTGCCGAAGATTCCCTGGAATGTAATTTGTGAATACTTTTGCAATACACTGTAGCAGATTCCCAGCAATGAATCTGAAAGGATTGTGCATCATTAGCCATGGCTCAGCAGGCAACACTCTTACCTTGGAGGGAAACAATGTGCTGGGATCAAATCCCACTCCAGAACTCGAACGCAAAAATCAAGGTGAATCCTCCTCCAGGGGACATGCTGCTCTTAGAGGAGATGTGAAACGGACATCCAGTGAAGCTGAGGTAAAACAATTCTGTCATACTATACCACAGTCCTGGCAGCATTTACTCAACCAAAAAATGAGTCTCATCTCATCAGAAGCTTGCTGCAGCCAAACTGGCTGCTGCTGTAAGTGATGTCATGTTACTGTTAGATCTGTTTGGAACATCTGTATAGGTCTCAGCGTCCTGGCATCAGCGTTCATATTGGGAGCAGAGGGTGACAGTCACCCAGCCAGTAGCTATTGGGAGGTTTTGTAATGTAAAACACGACATTTAGATCTCTCGGCCAGAAGCTCTACATTGTGGTCAGAGGGAGGTATAGTGGTCATTGCTGAGGTAGTAATGTTGAAACCCAGTCTAGCAGTGATGCACGGATGTGAACTCAAATCCCAGCAGCATTACTGACAGGAATTAATGATTGAGTTTAGGAGTTGGGACATCTTGTGCAGCTGTACAAGATGTTGGAGAGGCCACATTTGGAGTACTATGTGCAGTTCTGATTACCCTACTGTGGAAATTATGTTATTAAACTAGAAAGAGTGCAGAAAAGATTTACTACAATGCTACCTGGGCTGGAAGGTTTGAATTATAAAGAAAGGTTGGATAGGCTGATTCATTGTTTTTCTGGAGCGTTGGAGACTTATGGGTGACCCTATAGGGGTTAATTAAATCATGATAGCCGATAGATAAGGTAGATAGCTAACAGCTTTTCCCCATGGTCGGAGAGTCCAAAACTAGGAGGCAGACATTTATGGTGAGAGGAGAGAGAGATACAAAAGGATTCAGAGGGGCTTTTTTGTTTGCACAGAGGGTGGTGAGTGTCTGGAATGAGCTGCCAGAGGTAATATGGGAGGCGAGTACAACGTTGTCATGTAAGAAACATTCAGACAGGTACATGGATGGGATAGGTATAGAGGGATATGCGCCGAAGGCAGGCAAATGGGACAAGATTAGTTATAAAAATCGGGCAGCATGGACAGGTTGGGCTGAAGGGCCTGTTTCCGTGCTGTAGATCTCTGCCACTCTATAGTTATAAAGTTAGCAGGAATTGTTTCAAACTCCACTGCTACCTTTACCTGGTCTACATGTGACTCCAGACTCAAAGCAACCTGGCAGACTGCATCAGAGATAGATAATGGAGCTGGTCTTGCCAGTGAGGGGGGGGGGGGGGGGGGGGGGAAGACCCACTGGCCAGTCAGCCCCAGAGGGGTAAAGGGACAGTGTCTGACCCACCCAGTCCCAGAGGAGGAGAGAGACAGTGTCTGACCCACCCAGTCCCAGAGGAGGAGAGAGACAGTGTCTGACCCACCCAGTCCCAGAGGGGGGGAAGGGACAGTGTCTGATCCACTCAGTCCCAGAGGGGGAAAGAGACAGTGTCTGACCCACCCAGTCCCAGAGGAGGAGAGAGACAGTGTCTGACCCACTTAGTCCCAGAAGGGGAAAGGGACAGTGTCTGACCCATCCAGTCCCAGAGGGGGAAAGGGACAGTGTCTGACCCACCCAGTCCCAGAGGGGGAAAGAGACAGTGTCTGATCCACCCAGTCCCAGAGGGGGAAAGAGACAGTGTCTGACCCACCCAGTCCCAGAGGGGGAGAGAGACAGTGTCTGATCCACCAGGTCCCAGAGGGGGAAAGAGACAGTGTCTGATCCACCCAGTACCTGAGGAGGAGAGAGACAGTGTATGACCCAAACAGTCCCAGAGGGGGAGAGCAACAGTGTCTGACCCACTCAGTCCCAGAGGGGGAAAGGGACAGTGTCTGACCCATCCAGTCCCAGAGGGGGAAAGGGACAGTGTCTGACCCACCCAGTCCCAGAGGGGGAAAGAGATAGTGTCTGATCCACCCAGTCCCAGAGGGGGAAAGAAACAGTGTCTGACCCACCCAGTCCCAGAGGGGGAGAGAGACAGTGTCTGATCCACCCAGTCCCAGAGGGGGAAAGAGACAGTGTCTGATCCACCCAGTCCCAGAGGAGGAGAGAGACAGTTTATGACCCACCCAGTCCCAGAGGGGGAGAGCAACAGTGTCTGACCCACCCAGTCCCAGAGGGGAAAAGGGACAGTGTCTGACCCACCCAGTCCCAGAGGGGGAGAGAGAGACAGTGTCTGACCCACCCAGTCGCAGAGGGGGAGAGAGACAGTGTCTGACCCACCCAGTCCCAGAGGGGGAAAGGGACAGTGTCTGACCCACCCAGTCACAGAGGGGGAAAGGGACAGTGTCTGATCCACCCAGTCCCAGAGGAGGAGAGAGACAGTGTCTGACCCACCCAGTCCCAGAGGGGGAGAGAGACAGTGTCTGATCCACCCAGTCCTAGAGAGGGAGAGAGACAATGTCTGAACCACCCAGTCCCAGAGGGGGAGAGAGACAGTGTCTGACCCACTGTCCCATCCAGTCCCAGAGGAGGGAGAGAGACAGTGTCTGACCCACTGTCCCACCCAGTCCCAGAGGGGGAAAGGGACAGTGTCTGACCCACCCAGTCCCAGAGGGGGAGAGAGACAGTGTCTGACCCACCTAGTCCCAGGGGGGGGAGAGAGACAGTATCTGACCCACCCAGTGCCAGAGGGGGAGAGAGACAGGGTCTGACCCACCCAGTCCCAGAGGGGGAAAGGGACAGTGTCTGACCCACCCAGTCTCAGAGGGGGAAAGAGACAGTGTCTGACCCACCCAGTCCCAGAGGAGGAGAGAGACAGTGTCTGACCCACTGTCCCACCCAGTCCCAGAGGGGGAAAGGGACAGTGTCTGACCCACCCAGTCCCAGAGGGGGAGAGAGACAGTCTGATCCACCCAGTCCCAGAGGAGGAGAGAGACAGTGTATGACCCACTCAGTCCCAGAGGGGAAAAGGGACAGTGCCTGACCCACCCAGTCCCAGAGGGGGAGAGAGACAGGGTCTGACCCACCCAGTCCCAGAGTGAGAAAGGGACAGTGTCTGACCCACCCAGTCCCAGAAGGGGAGAGAGACAGTGTCTGACCCACCCAGTCCCAGAGGGGGAAAGGGACAGTGTCTGATCCACCCAGTCCCAGAGGGGGAGAGAGACAGTGTCTGACCCACCCAGTCCCAGAGGGGTAGAGAGACCGTGTCTGACCCACCCAGTCCCAGAGGGAGAGAGAGACAGTGTCTGACCCACCCAGTCCCAGAGGGGGAGAGAGACAGTGTCTGACCCACCCAGTCCCAGAGGGGGAAAGGGACAGTGTCTGACCCACCCAGTCCCAGAGGGGGAGAGAGACAGTGTCTGATCCACCCAGTCCCAGAGGGGGAGAGAGACAGTGTCTTATCCACCCAATCCCAGAGGGGGAAAGGGACAGTGTCTGATCCACCCAGTCCCAGAGGGGGAGAGAGAGAGACAGTGTCTGACCCACCCAGTCGCAGAGGGGGAAAGGGACAGTGTCTGATCCACCCAGTCCCAGAGGGGGAGAGAGACAGTGTCTGATCCACCCAGTCCTGGAGGGGGAGAGAGACAGTGTCTGACCCACCCAGTCCTAGAGAGGGAGAGAGACAATGTCTGAACCACCCAGTCCCAGAGGGGGAGAGAGATTGTGTCTGACCCACCCAATCCCAGAGGAGGAGAGAGACAGTGTCTGACCCACTGTCCCATCCAGTCCCAGAGGGGGAAAGGGACAGTGTCTGACCCACCCAGTCCCAGAGGGGGAGAGAGATTGCATCTGACCCACCCAGTCCCAGACGGGGAGAGAGACAGTGTCTGACCCACCCAGTCCCAGAGGGGGAGAGAGATTGCGTCTGACCCACCCAGTCCCAGAGGGGGAGAGAGACAGTGTCTGACCCACCCAGTCCCAGAGGGGGAAAGGGACAGTGTCTGACCCACCCAGTCCCAGAGGGGGAAACGGATAGTGTCTGACCCACCCAGTCCCAGAGGGGGAGAGAGACAGTGTTGAACCCACCCAGTCCCATCCAGTCCCAGAGAGGGAGAGAGACTGTGTCTGACCCACTGTCCCGTCCAGTCCCAGAGAGGGGGAGGGGAGGATAGTGTCTGTCCCCCTACACGTTCCCAAAGCGAGTGGGGAGGAGGACAATGTTTGACCCACTGACCCATTAGGATCAGACTGGATATGTCTGGGATTGTGATGAGGCCAGCTGGGGTAATTCGAGTTCCCTGATTGGGGCTGTTAATGTGGTCCAATCAGGAAGGCCTGGCTGACAGACAGCAACAGGAATGTCGACCCTCAGGTGGTGCAGTGGTAGTGTCCCTACCCCTGGACCTCGGTGGTCTGGGTTCAACTCCCACCCTCCTCCAGAAATGTGGAATAACATCCCTGAACAGGTTGATTCTAAAACTACAAATAGGCAGGTCAGGGCTTCTGTTCTGAGAGCTGGCTCTGAGGGAGCTGGAGCAGTGTCAAGGACTCTCCAAGTGTAAATAAAGGGTGACTAGGTGGTGGGATGCCAGCCTCTGTGGAGTTATTTCACATCCAGTCCCAGAGGGAGACATTTGCAGCCCTGCTCCTGGGATGGGAGATCAGAGCTGAGAGTGTGGTGCTGGAAAAGCACAACAGGTCAGGCAACATCCGAGGAGCAGGAGAATTGACGTTTCAGGCATAAGCTCTTCATCAGGAAATTTGCAGTCTCACTGGCTCCTACCTCATTTCAACCTGACTGCAAAGCCTCTTCCAAGGATGCCTACCCTGAAGAAGTTCTTTTCCTGATGAGGGGCTTATGCCCGTAACGTCAATTCTCCTGCTCCTTGGATGCTACCTGACCTGCTGTGCTTTTCCAGCACCACCCTCTCAACTCTGATCTCCAGCATCTGCAGGCCTCACTTTCTCCTCCCTGAGAGATCACTGTCTGACTGACTCACTGTGGACCAGAGGTCAAAGTTCAGTGCTTGATCCAGTCATGGATCTCAAGTCTCAGTGGCTGGCATCTTGTCAGTTCAGTCCCGGAGGTTACTGGACAGTGCCTAACCTTGTCCCTGGGGTTAGCATGTCCTACTGTGCATCCAGTGCTCAAGTAAAGCAGCTTTCAGGGTGAGATTCAGGGAGCAGGTGACCCAACCAGCTAACTAGATTAGATTACTTACAGTGTGGAAACAGGCCCTTCGGCCCAACAAGTCCACACCGACCCGCCGAAGCGCATCCACCCAGACCCATTCCCCTACATTTACCCCTTCACCTAACACTACAGGCAATTTCACTTAACCTGCACATCTTTTGGACTGTGGGAGGAAACCGGAGCACCCGGAGGAAACCCACGCAGACACGGGGAGAATGTGCAAACTCCACAAAATCAGTCGCCTGAGGGGGGAATTGAACCCCGGTCTCCGGCGCTGTGAGGCAGTAGTGCTAACCACTGTGCCACCGTGCCACCCAACTACATGCTCATCTACTCACTCTCAACAGTCCTTTCATATAAACGAGAGATAACCACTCGACCCTCTCAGCCTGCTCTCCCACTCAATGACTTTAACCTCAACTCTGCCTCCTGCACACCTCTCTCCCCCCCGATAACCCATCATCCCATTGGTCATCAAGAACGCCTTAAACATATTGAGAAATTCTGCACCCACTGACCTTTAGAGGAAGGGAACTCCAAAACCTCAATCCTCTGAGAGAATAAAAACTCCTCACTTCTGTTTCAAATGGGTGACCCCCAATTTTTAAACAATGACCCCTAGTGCTGGATTCTCTCACAAGAGGATAGATGTTGGGGGTGACCTTATAGAGGTTTACAAAATTATGAGGGGTATGGATAGGGTAAATAGACAAAGTCTCTTTCCTGGGGTGGGGGAGTCCAGAACTACAGGGCATAGGTTTAAGGTGAGAGGGGAAAGATATAAATGAGACCTAAGGGGCAACATTTTCACACAGAGGGTGGTACGTGTATGGAATGAGCTGCCAGAGGGAGTGGTGGGGGCTGGTAAAATTGCAATATTTAAGAGGCATTTGGATGGGTATATGAATAGGAAGAGTTTGGAAGGATATGGGCCGGGTGCTGGCAGGTGGCACTAGATTGGGTTGGGATATCTGGTCGGCATGGACGGGTTGGACTGAAGGGTTTGTTTCCATGCTGTACATCCCTATGACTCTATCTCCCCCCACCCCCACCCCACACAAGTCAAATCCCCCTGAGGATCGTATCCATTTTGACCAAGTCACCCCGATTGATCTGAACTCCAAAGGGGTTTGTGCCCAACCTGTTTGCCTGACCACTCACTGTGAGCGCTGCAACTCACTGTCTTTCATCTTTGAAAGTGCCGTCGCAAGATGGCGCACAATTCCACTTGCTCAGATAGTAGTCCACAGCTTCGGCCAGGCTGAGTCAGTTTTCCAGGCATTTGCCTGAGCCAGTTTCACCCTAACCTCTGCATTCAGCATCCTGAGCAGACACAAAGCCATCAACAGGAATGCTGGATCCCTTCGGACAGCTGATGTGAGAGGAGCTCGATTAACACAAGTGACTGCAGGCCCTTTCACTTCATCCCTCATGGCACGGTGGCTCAGTGGTTAGCACTGCTGTCGCCCAGCGCCAGGGACCTGGGTTCGATTCCATCCTCAGCGACTGGCTGTGTGGAGTTTACATCTCCTCCTCGTGTCTGCGTGGGCTTCATCCCGCAGTCCAAAGATGTAGACGTTAGGTTGGGTTAGCCATGTGAAATGCAGAGATGGGGAGGAGGGGCGGGGGGGGGGGGGTTAGTTTGGGTGGGATGCTCTTTGGGGGGTCAGTGGGTTGAATAGTCTGCTTCCACAATGTGGGGATTCTATGATGAGAGCTCAGCTCTGACAGCCAGTCCTCCCTTCCCAACTGTGGGTCAGACATCCTGCTGGGTGAGAGGGTGACAGGTTTCAGGCTTAGCGTCAGGCATATTGCTGAGCAGCTGAAGCAGTCTATTACCCAGGCTAAGGCAATGTTTCCCAACTGAGTCTCTCACCCAAAACTACATGCTCAGTGAAAATTGCAGAGGCTCTGATTGGTTCATGTTTAGCATGCTTGCCTTCATTGCTCAGATGTTTGAGTATAGGAGGTGGGACGTCATGTTGAAGTTGTACAGGACGTTGGTAAGGTCGCTTCAGGAGGATTGTGTCCAGTGCTGTTATAGACAGGATGTTATTAGACAGGAGCGGGTTCAGAAAAGATTGACCAGGACGTTACCAGGAATGGAAGGTTTCAGCTATAAAAATCAGCTGGGACTTCTTTCACAGGAAGATAGGAGGTTGAGAGGTGACTTATAGAAGTTTATAAAATCATAACAGGCATAGATACAGTGAATAGCAAAGGTATTTTCCATTATGTGGGGGAGCATATTTTTAAGGTGAGAAAAGAAACATTTTTAAAAAAGGATTTATACAGAGGGTCAATTGTGTCAGGGATTTGGTGGATGTGGGCACAGTTACAACATTTAAAAGCCATTTGGATAAGTAGACGAATAGGAAAGGTTTGGAGGGATATGGGGCAGGAGCAGGCAGGTGGGACTAGGTTAGTTTGGGAACATGGTCAGCATGGACTGGTTGGACTGAAGGGTTTGTTTCCGTACTGTCTGACTTGATGAATCTATGACTCTATAAGGCAGTGTAGAGGAACGTTTAGTCTAACCTCTGTGCCGTACCTGCCCTGGGACTGTTTCATGGAGCCAGCGTAATGTGGGACTAACTTTCAGTTTAAAAGCATAGAGGGAGCTGTACTCTGTATCTTACCCCATGCTGCGCCTGTCCTGAGGGAGTTTTATGGAGTGGGTATAGAGGTAGCTTTAGTTTTGGTTTCCTCTGACTCCATATGGTCCCTGTCCTGGGTGCATTTGATGAAGACACTGTCAGGGAACTTTATGTTCAATTTTAAAGTGTCTGAGGGAGCTTTAAGTGCAGTTTCAAAGAGTAAAGTGTGACTTGCTTTCAGTCTAAAAGTGTAGAGCAAACTTTACTCTGTATCTAACCCCATGCTATCACTATCCGAGGAGTGTTTGATGGGGATGGTGTGGAGAAGTTTTACTCTCAGTTCAGGAGAGTAGATGGAACTTTACTATGTGTCTTGCCCTATACTGTTCATGTCCTGGTAACATCAGATGGGGACAGTGTAGAGAGCATTATGTTCAGTTTAAAAGGGTAGAGGGAACTTTACAGATTATCTAACCCCATGCTGTCCCTTTCCTGAAGTATTTGTGTCCCTGTCCCTGGAATATTTGATGAGACAGTGTAGAGTGAGCTTTATGTTCACTTTAAAAGAGTAGATGGAGCTTTCCTCTACATCTGGGCATCCTCTACATCCTCGGTGGTTAGCACTGCTGCCAGGGACCCGGGTTCGATTCCAGCCTCGGGTGACTGTCTGTATGGAGTTTACATGTTCTCCCCGTGTCTGCTTGGGTTTCCTCTGGGTACTCCAGTTTCCTCCCACAGTCCAAAGAGGTGCAGGTTAGGATGGATTGGCCATGCTAAATTGCCCCAGTGTTCAGGGATGTGTAGGTTGGGTGCATTAGTCAGGGGTAAATATAGGGTAGGGCCTTCGGAGGGTCGGTGTGGACTTGTTGGGCCGAAGGGCCTGTTTCCACACTGTGGGGAATCAAACCTCCTGCTGTCTTTATGATGAGGGCAGTTTGTCCTTCTAAAGTCAGGGTAGGGGTGGAGGTTTGGGACGGCGGGGGTAGGGGGTGTAGTTGTTAAATTTGAATCTATCTGAGCACCCAGCCCCACATCCTTCAGGATGATCGATTGTCATCTCCAAACACCCCCAAACTCCCTCTGCCCCCCCCCCCCCCCCCCCCCCCCACCCTCCCTGAGGACAGGAGACGCTCAGCTCCCTGGGACTCCCTCCTCCCCTCTCACTGAAAGCCACAGCGCAGAACAAAGACCACATTCAGAGCAGGCTCTCGGCTCCCATCAAATGGACGGAGTTTCCAGTCTGGGACAGTCGGATACTTCCTGGGGAACTGAGTTAAAAACCACACAACACCAGGTTATAGTCCAACAGGTTTAATTGGAAGCATTAGCTTTCAGTGGGCCGCTCCTTCATCACAGCTGGGGGCTGTGGTGAGAGAGAGAGAGAGAGAGAGTAAGGGTCACTTGTGTAGCTGGCGAAACCCGAAGCCAGCTTCCTACCTCAGGAGTCAGAGCCTGGAGGCTATTATCCAGACTTCTCAACTCACCTCCCCTAAACAGCGTCCCCTGTCTCTCCCCGGGGCGCTGCAGTAGCTCAGTGCAACCCGAACACTTTCTGCTCAAACACTCCCTCGCCCTCCCAAAACAGGCTTGTCATTGTAGGCAATGTTAGAGGGTTGGGAGGTGGTGGGGGGGGGGGATTGGTTCTGTCAGTAGCTCAGCAGCAGTCTGAAAGACCCCCATTCTATAGTCAGCGCCTGCAGACTGCCAGGAGCTGGCTTCCTGTTGACTGTGGGGAAGGTTAGATCATAGCGCCTGGACCAGCTCCCAGTTTGCTGGCTCCGCTTCGACCTCCCTCTCTAGGTCGCTCGCTCGGCACACAAAACTACCTTTATACAGACAGCCAAACAGCCGGCTGCAAGGAGGTCCCCTGAGGACTTGACAGAAACAGTCTTTTAAACAGGCAGGGGTAATGGAGGGGGGTGTCGGTTAAACTGCAAAGGAATGAAATCAAAGCCCAACGGTGGAACTGAATAGAAAGTGAAGGGTTGGAAAGGAAAACGATTGCAGTGAAGTGGAATGCAGTAATGGAAAGAGATTGAAACGCAGGGAGAGAGAGAGGGAGAGAACAAGAGACAGAGAGAAGCACAGTGTCTGTCAGATGATCAGTGGTAGACACACACACACACCTAGGTATACACTGTACACGAGTTTATAGACACACAGACCACACAGCAAAGATAGACACACTGACCAAACCACATAGATAGACGCGCGCGCAGTCGGGCAGGTCGAGATAGAGTCGGTATGCACAGATAGAAACACAGACTGGGACAGACACACACAAATAGACACAGAGAAATGCAGACACAGAGAAAGACAGACACAAAACTGCAAAGACACAGATACAACGGGAAACACACACAGAGATAAACAGACACGTATAGACAGAGACACAGATACAAAGGGACACATAGATAGACAGAGAGATACACACATAGAGGCAGAGAGAGACACAAATAGGCAGTCACGCACACACCGAGATAGACAGCAGAAACAGGTCGATAGAGTGGGACAGTCACAGATGGACAGAGTGAAACACCAGACAGAAACATTTTTTCAGGGTTAGTCAGACACACATGTAAGGAGAGAGACACACACAGACAGAGAGAGATGCACACATAGATAGACGGAGACACACACATTGACTGACAAAGAGGGACACACACACGGATGCGTGAATAGACGGTGACTCTCACACAGGGATATACAGAGCTAACCACAAACACAGACTGAGGGAAAGATGCACACACCCCCACAGTTAGACAGTCCCTCTCTCACACACAGACAGACACTGAGACACACACATAGACTCTGATAGACAGGGACACACAAGACAGAGCTGGAAGGACAGACACATGTACACAGGGAGGCACACAGAGATAAATAATGAGATATACATACACTGACAGATGGGGGAACGTATAGAGAGTGTCAGCAAGTTACAGGCAGAAAGAATAATACACAAAGACAAATAAACAATGAGATGCTGATAGACAGAGATATATAAACACAGACAATAGCACACAGAACTACTGACAGACAGTAACACACACAAAGACATACAGGCAGTAATGCACGTAGAAACAGATAGACAGTGACACTTACAGAAATGGGAAATAAGGCAGTGCAGGTGACTGACGTGTCAGTGGGGGAGCACTTTGGGGCCAGTGACCATAATTCTATTCGTTTTAAAATAGTGATGGAAAAGGATAGACCAGATCTAAAAGTTGAAGTTCTAAATTGGAGAAAGGCCAATTTTGACGGTATTAGGCAAGAACTTTCGAAAGCTGATTGGGGGCAGATGTTCGCAGGTAAAGGGACGGCTGAAAAATGGGAAGCCTTCAGAAATGAGATTGCAAGAATCCAGAGAAAGTATATTCCTGTCAGGGTGAAAGGGAAGGCTGGTAGGTATAGGGAATGCTGGATGACTAAAGAAATTGAGGGTTAGGTTAAGAAAAAGAAGGAAGCATATGTCAGGTATAGACAGGATAGATCGAGTGAATCCTTAGAAGAGTATAAAGGAAGTAGGAGTATACTTAAGAGGGAAATCAGGAGGGCAAAACGGGGACATGAGATAGCTTTGGCAAATAGAATTAAGGAGAATCCAATGGGTTTTTACAAATATATTAAGGACAAAAGGGTAACTAGGGAGAGAATAGGGCCCCTCAAAGATCAGCAAAGCGGCCTTTGTGTGGAGCCACAGAAAAAGGGGGAGATACTAAATGAATATTTTGCATCAGTATTGACTGTGGAAAAGCATATGGAAGATATAGACTGTAGGGAAATAGATGGTGACATCTTGCAAAATGTCCAGATCACAGAGGAGGAAGTGCTGGATGTCTTGAAATGGTTAAAGGTGGATAAATCCCCAGGACCTAATCATGTGTACCCGAGAACTCTGTGGGAAGCTAGAGAAGTGATTGCTGGGCCTCTTGCTGAGATATTTATATCATCGATAGTCACAGGTGAGATGCCGGAAGACTGGAGTTTGGCAAACGTGGTGCCACTGTTAAAGAAGGGCGGTAAAGACAAGGCAGGGAACTATAGACCGGTGAGCCTGACCTTGGTGGTGGGCAAGTTGTTGGAGGGAATCCTGAGGGACAGGATGTACATGTATTTGGAAAGGCAAGGACTGATTAGGGATAGTCAACATGGCTTTGTGCATGGGAAATCATGTCTCACAAACTTCAGTGAGTTCTTTGAAGAAGTAACAAAGAAGATTGATGAGGGCAGAGCAGTAGATGTGATCTATATGGACTTCAGTAAGGCGTTCGACAAGGTTCCCCATAGGAGACTGATTAGCAAGGTTAGATCTCATGGAATACAGGGAGAACTAGCCATTTGGATACAGAACTGGCTCAAAGGTAGAAGACAGAGGGTGGTGGAGGGTTGTTTTTCAGACTGGAGGCCTGTGACCAGTGGAGTGCCACAACGATCGGTGCTGGGTCCTCTACGTTTTGTCATTTACATAAATGATTTGGATGCGAGCATAAAAGGTACAGTTAGTAAGTTTGAAGATTACACCAAAATTGGAGGTGTAGTGGACAGCGAAGAGGGTTACCTCAGATTACAACAGGATCTTGACCAGATGGCCAATGGACTGAGAAGTGGCAGATGGAGTTTAATTCACATAAATGCGAGGTGCTGCATTTTGGGAAAGCAAATCTTAGCAGGACTTGTACACTTGATGGTAAGGTCCAAGGGAGTGTGGCTAAACAAAAAGACCTTGGAGTGCAGGTTCATAGCTCCTTGAAAGTGGAGTCACAGGTAGATAGGATAGTGAAGAAGGCGTTTGGTATGCTTTCTTTTATTGGTCAGAGTATTGAGTACAGGAGTTGGGAGGTCATGTTGTGGCTGTACAAGACATTGGTTAGGCCACTGTGGGAATATTGCGTGCAATTCTGGTCTCCTTCCTATCAGAAAGATGTTGTGAAACTTGAAAAGGTTCAGAAAAGATTTACAAGGATGTTGCCAGGGTTGGAGGGTTTGAGCTATAGGGAGAAGCTGAACAGGCTGGGCTGTTTTCCCTGGAGCATCGGAGGCTGAGGGGTGACCTTATAGAGGTTTACCAAATTATGAGGGGCATGGATAGGATAAATAGGCAAAGTCTTTTCCCTGGGGTGGGGGAGTCCAGAACTAGAGGGCGTAGGTTTAGGGTGAGAGGGGAAAGATATAAAAGACACCAAGGGGCAACGTTTTCACGTAGAGGGTGGTACGTGTATGGAATGAGCTGCCAGAGGATGTGGTGGAGGCTGGTACAATTGTAATATTTAAGAGTCATTTGGATGGGTATATGAATAGGAAGGGTTTCGAGGTATATGGGCTGGGTGCTGGCAGGTGGGAGTAGATTGGATTGGGATGTCTGGTCAGCATGGACAGGTTGGACCGAAGGGTCTGTTTCCATGCTGTACATCTCTATGACTCTATGACTTTAAATATAGACTGACAGTAATGCATACACAAACACAGGCATACATTAATACACATAGCAAGACAGATAGACAGTAATACTCACAGAAATGTAGACTGACACAATCATAAATAAATCATAGCATGCACGCACACACATAGTAATGCCTGCAGAAATACAGATAGACACTAACACCCACAGCGACACAGACAGATGGACAGACACAGTGAAAAGAGAGACACAAATGACATACACAGATAAACAGAAAGACATTGACTAAGACATATAGATAGTCAGAGACACAGACAGAGAAAATGAGCACATGTATCCATGCACAGAGGCAGACACATCGACTGCATAAACAGAAAGAGACACATACAGATAGACAAGAAGTTACAATTAGAGAGATACACGTACTTTGAAAAACATACAGATAGACAGAGAAATCCATTCAGTCAGGAAGACACACAAAAGCACAGACACATCCAAACACAGATGGAGAGAGAAACACAAAGAGTGAGTCATGCAGACATACAGACAGACACACAAACAGACAGTGATACACACATACAGAGGCACAGGTAAATACCACAGGTAGATGGGGCTATACAAGCTCAGGTACAGAGAGAGAGATACACTGAGACAGAGCGTGGGACATGCACGTGCAAATAGAGAAACAAATGAGCTCCTGTGTCTCTGAATTGTAACAGTAATTGTATTTCAATAGTACCTCACCCACAGATGGAGACTTCCTGGGGTTGTGAAAGGTGCTATGTTAATGTAAATATTTCCTTTTCAAAGGGAGGGTGGCAGTCAGCTTGAACTAAGCACAGGGAAAAGGCCAGGCAGAATGAATGAAAGCTGAGGGACCGAAATGAAGAGTAAACAAGAGACTGTGAGTTTGCAGTATCATAGAAAGCGTAAGCATTTTCCAAACAAAATGACCAAGATGTAAAAGGCAGTGTTACCCAAAGCCAGTTTCAATGTTAACTAAAGGCATGAAGAGATGTGGGACGAAAGGAGGTATATGGAGTCAGTCTGATGAGCTATGATCTCACTCAATCCCCATGTGCTGGGGTGGAGAGATGATGCCTCACAGAGACACATGGTAAAAGATAGAACTGAAACCAGTTTTTACAAAAAACTATAAATCTTTATTTATAGAAACACATGCAACAAGTTTGCCCTCTCCCAACTCAAAAGCCACGTTTTCAGCTTGTACCTATTAATAGGTGGCTCCGGTTAATTTCCTCCACCAGTATGCAAAGAAATATGCTGAATAAGTAACTAAACACAAGGTTTGAGATTTTTCAGAAAGTAAATATTTTTCAAAAACTATTAAAATAAATACTATGCCAATCAAGTATTGCATCATTATTTATAGGTATATTTTGTCTTTTTTTGGTAAATAAATATGACTTTTGCCTAAATATGCACTCTATCCTTTCTTAGTATTCAAATTACAACCTCAGAGGCAAGAGCACTTACCTACTGAGTTATGAATAACATGTATTTATACAGCCTTCTGAAAGTCACCAAAGTGCCAAGTATTAATGTGTCAACTATAAACATCCCCTGCTTGTATATGGAGGATGTTAAATACGAACAGGAAAATGGTCATGGCATGATAAAAACTCTGCAATAGGAATTTCTATATTGCTACAGGGTATAGATAGTGAGAGCTTGTTCACCAGGTGTGTGCTGCATCATGCAATCTTGCTTAGCAGTTCATCTTTTTTATTATTATTGTCATCATACACCTCTTAAAAGCATCACAAGAATTGTGATGGAAAATTGGAATTGGCTCAATTAACCACATATTCAGCAGTCTGCTCATACTATGAAGGTAAAACGCTGCAGATGCTGAAAACCTGAGATGAACATGAAGGATCGGAAACAATAAGGAGGCATATCTGAGCATTTGAAGCAGAGCTTATCAATTCTGACCTGAAAGCTCAAGTCTTTCACTCCACATGTTGCCTGACTCACTGAGTGTTTTCTCATCTGTTTATTTGTCTCATTTTATTAACTATACAGCTCAATCATGTGAGGCGCCAGTAAATAAACTTTTCTAAAATGCTGAAAATGTGTTGTTGGAAAAGTGCAGCAGGTCAGGCAGCATCCAAGGAACAGGAGAATCGATGTTTCGGCAATAAGCCTTTCATTCCTGAAGAAGGGCTCATGCCCGAAACATCGATTCTCCTGCTCCTTGGATGCTGCCTGACCTGCTGCGCATTTTCCAGCAACACATTTTCAGCTCTGATCTCCAGCATCTGCAGTCCTCACTTTCTCCTTTTCTAAAATGCTCCACACTTCACTGTCAAATGAACAATACAGTTTTCTGAAATTCCTGCAACAATTTTCAATATCGCATGCTTCATTCTGTCCTTAATGCCAGGGGCTGGGGTTTGACCAGATTTTCAAAATTGTACTGTAGCTTTTCAGTCAATATTTCCCTGATTGTGAGCACACCCTATTTCAGCTGAAATGTTTCTGCTTTTAAGTTCACCAAGTTCTCATCTTGTTGTGTTGTTACACATATGGTCCATATCTGTTCATAATAGATTATATTTCTTGGATCTGGCATAAACATACAGCAAACATTATCCTTATGTTAGATTGTGATGTTTTTATGTGATATATTCCATGTGGTAACAATGGTGTTCATTTGTTAATACTGTGGACACCATCGTTGGCATAAATCACTGGCAAACTCATTTGCGTGAGCAATAAATGCTGAAGAGGGTGTTGAACTCAATGATTACTTTCCCAAAACTCTACACTTCAATATATTGACAATTGCTTCAAAAGGTTTGGTTACAATAGCAGAAGTCCAACGAACAGAAATATGTTCGACAAGTGGAGAGGGCTTACAGTCTAATGTGTAGTTCCATGTTGTGTTAACTCAAACTAATTACAATTATGCAGCTCTTCCTTAACTACAAAACTGATTATTTTTTCATGTATCTTACTGGGGCGCTTTTTAGGCAAATTCATGTCCATAAATATGCTGTGAAAACTCTGCTCACATTGTGGACAATTCCACAACTGCCAGTGAGAAGTTCAACAGTGTTCTGAAGAAAATAACCCACAGCACCGTAAAACAACATGTGAATTAACCTTATCTCCAAATGGTATTGGACCTTTAAATAACTATTCCAGGACCTGGATTCTGATCCAGACCTTTAACAAAAGCTATTAATCTTTCTTTGGGCCATACCTTACTGTACACTATGTTTTGTTAAAATGCATGTAGTATAGGGTTTACACATAAGTATGGATGGAAATATTACCTCCATTCACCTTGAATGAAGAAGAGAATGATCAGTAATGTTATTTTGCTGCTTCTGTAATGAAAACTTCACCATAAACAGCTGAGATAACGAAGTGTCACTCTGTCAAATGACTTATATTTATTTGTACAAACACAAGAGCAGAGAAGGAAAACATGTTTTTTTGGGTGTTCTCTGGAAACCAGGTAGGTCAGGTTGCTATTCTCATCTGTGTTTCTGACAGCCATCTGTTCCAATAACAAGTCTTTACATAAGACCTTACATATGTCCATAAGACACAGGAGCAGACATAGGCCATTCAGCCCATCCTATGGGAGCATTGCCAATCCAATTATCCTCAACCCCACTTTTCTGATTTTCCCCATATCCCTTGATTCTTTTAATGATTAAAAATCTATCACAGCTGTGAATATACTTAATGACCCATATCTAACAGCGATTAAACCATTACAATTCTCTTAAGAAGTTAACGAAGTTCTATTGGCAAACAACTTTGAATGTTTTGCAGACTAAATTTATTTACAGGGAAACAATAAATACATATGGTATGTGCAACAAAAACTGTGACAATATATCATTTTAATATTAATTGTCATATTAATATCTGTATAAGCATTGGCACTGTTACAGTAATTCCTCTGGGTGAAATAATTCATTATCTGTAACCACGCGTAACAGTGCATACATGCACTGATGCCAACAGCTGAATTTGTATTACTAATGCTCATTAATAATAATCCCATTGTCGAAACAAGAGTCAAGATGCTGACCTCTCTGCAGCATTCAGGAAATGAGTGAGATGGTAAATGTCACTTTGACAAATCCAAAAAGCTTCAGATTTTTTAACCATATGTTTGCCCACCCCGACTTGTGGATGAATTGACCCAGACCATCCCAAGGGATGATTCTAGATTGTTGTAGTAGCCTCCAAGATATGCCATGGGTTAAAGTTGAACCATTGTGTGACCTATGGTTCATTGCAGTTTAGAGGGCAAACAGAGGTCACGACATCATGTCATGTTGGACAGATTCAACAGTGGGTTCATTTCAGTTCGGCAGCCTAATGGGAGGTAGAATTATTCAATGTAGTAGACCAAGATCACCTATTGCTCTCTCCCCTGCCAAGAATCCCACAATCCTGCTTGACCTGTATTCTTCCCATGGGGTTGCACACTGCTAACTTCCAGTGCTATCAGCTTCAGGACAGTGAGAGATCAAACCAACCAGTCACTCTGACCTCCAGGCAGAAACTTCACCAATCCGGCCACTGCGGACCCCATCAAAATGCCAAACAAACAAGTCTTCTCAACACATGCTCCTTCCAACACCACTCACTGCAGATTTTGAAACTGAATGGTAAATGTGCTAATCAGTACAGTCAGAGGATTAGATGATAAATGTCACCAGGCACTAAACATCACATCACCAGCCTCACCTATCAAACCGGCTGTCTCATCTGCTGGTCTGCGCTAATTGCCAAGTAAACTACTGCCAGCTCCTGGTCTAACTGATCATTCAACTGACAGCCAAATCACTTAGTAACCAACTTATGGACTGGTGTGCCATTGTAATTGGTTCATCCAGCTAAGGGGTTGCCTAGCTAGCCAGCCCACCAAACTAACTAGCCAATGCACCAAACTAGCCAATGTATCAAACTAGCCAATCCACCAAACTAATTGGCCAGTCTACCAAACTGACCTGACAGTTCACTAAAACATATAGCCAGTCTGCCAAACTGACTAACCAGTCTGCCAAACTAACTGGCCAGTGCATCAAACTAACTAGCCCATCCATTAAAAGAAGTGGCCAGTCTACCAAACTGAGTAACCAGTCCACCAAACCAACTCACCAGTCCAGCAAACTGTCTAGCCCATCCACCAAGACATAATCAGTTCACCAAACTAACTAACCAGTCCATCAAATTAAGTAAGCCCATCCACTAAAACAAATGGCAAGTCCATCAAACTGACTAGCCAGTTTACCAAACTGACTAGCCAGTCCACTAAAACTAACTAGCCTATCCATCAAAACAAATAACCAGCCCCTCAAATTAACTAGCCAGAGCTCCAAACCCAAATTACCAGCTTGCCAAACTAATTATCCTGATCACCAAACCAATTAACCATCTACCAAACAACTAGACAGTCTTCTTAGCCAACCAGCCACCTACAAAACCAACTCACTCTCCTACCAAACTGACTAGCCAGTCCACTAAAACTAACTAGCCCATCCATCAAACTAACCAGCCTACCTAAATGGCTCACTCCACTGTTCTGATCCAAACCAACTCTCCCATCATGAAACAAGCCACTCAACCAATTTACAACAAAATGATCTTCAAGCCCCTTGTGATGTATCACGTAGTGGGATTCTCAGTCCCATTAAATAAGATTTACACTGACATCAAGGCAGCCTCTGATATATAACCAATATCCCTGCAAATCATTTCCAATTGACTCAATCTCATGCATCCTGCTGGAGTCATCACTGCAGTACTCGGTGAAAGGGTTGGCCTCAGAAATAAAAGATACAGTTACAAGCTTATTCTTAGCAATCTGTGTCGTTTAACTTTCAACTTCCGAACAAACCAAGACCCTTACTTACAGCTATGTTATGTCAGTGAGAATATCAGTGACCATTCACATTGGTCAGCAGAGTCTGTGTTAAGTCAGTTGGGGATGTCTCACTGATCATCTGGTTCTCTGGTCCACTAAGTTTAGGACAAAGTGGGCCCATTTTCTCAATGGGTGTTTTTTTTCCCCCACAGTTCTTTCAATGTGCCTGAGTCGCTTATTGAGAGAGGAAATTACAAGATAGCTTACAGTATAGAGTCTGGAGTCAAATGAAGGCCAGAGAGCAGGTAAATGGGCTGATAGACTATCTGACAATGCAGTGATCAGGATGGTGCTTTATTCCGGATGGTGGGATTCGAGTTGTCAACATCTCCAAAGCATTGACCCCAAATTTCTGGAGCAGTTAGTCCAGTCACATCCTCACTGTACTACTCTGGGCACACTGGGTGAGTTTAAAATCACGCCATTAAAAAAAAGCAGCCAGGCTTAGAAAGGGTCTGTGCAAAACGTGTGTGACCGATGGGTATCTCGGAGGCTTGGGGTGCATTACCTCGTGCGAAATTACATTTTCAAATGTAAATTTTAGGAAGAGGCTCTCCTTTTTTTTTGGAATTTCGTTACAGTCTCCCCCTAGTGGCTGTTTGCTCTGGTTTATTTTCAGTTCGGTTAGCTCAGCGAGAGCTGGGGGGGAAAACATTAACTGACTGCCAATGAGCCGTCAGGGACAGGGAGCAGAGGGGAGCCCTCGCTCGGTGCCTGGCTTGGGGAAGCAGGAATCTCAGGGGGAGTTCAAGCTAACAGTCCTCTCCACCACCCCTATCCCTTCGCCCTATCATTGCTGCGGGGTGGTTGGAGAGGGGAGGTGGGGGGTGCTTGGGGCTGGCGGGGCTGGCGAATGAGTCGTGTGCGCAGTTGTCTCCGGGACAGTCCCTCCTGTTTCGCCCAGGGCACCCAGCGAACCGCCAGCAGCAGCAATAGCAGCCACAGCAACAGCAGGAGGCAGTCAAGAGCTGTAACACACCACACTGCGCGCACACACACACACACACACACACATTACCTCCTTCCTCAATCACTTCCAAATCTCTCTCTCTCTCTACTAAATCGCACATTGCACAGCATATTCATGCCCAGTTCTACCACCCTAATTTCACATCGGAATGAGCACGTTCGCCTTTGATCGGGCCTGGGGGATTTGACGCCTCGGGGTGGGGGGGTTGGGAATGGGGGTGGAACTGAGAGAGGGTGCACTGTGCCCTCGGGAGCGAATCTTCAGAGCCCAGCCCTTACACAGTGAAGGTTGTGTGTTTGAAAGTATGAAGGAACGCTCCCGCATTGATCATTGCAGCCATGAAATCAGGCCATTCGCTGTTCCTCAGCCTATCCCCCCACCTGCCCCATTGTCACAGAATCTTACCGAATTGTTACGGTGTTAGAAGGAGGCCATTCGGCCCACTGTGCCTGCACTAATCCTATCCCCTCGTGTCAATGCCCCTGCCTTTTACCCCGTGCCCCTGATCACCGGTTCGATCCAAATACCCATCCAACGCCCCTCTAAGTGAACCTGCCTCGCCCACATTTCCAGGCAGTACACCCCATCATATCAAAGCTCATCTCACCCAGGCTCCCTTAGCACCTCGCCATCGCGGGGGGGTGGGGCTGGTGGGATAATGGCAGCGGCAGCGGGAGCACAGAACCTCAAATCCCACCTGCTCCAGTGATGTTTCCTAACCCCTCTGAGTAGATCCATCACGCCAAATCTGAATTGGTTCTTGGAACCGTTGCTTTTTTTCTCTCTACAAGCGCCAACAGCTTCTCCCGATCTCCGTTATATTTATGTATAACGTGTAGTTTTGTGTGCAATGTGCCCTACAAGATCCCTGCAGCGATTCTAAGCTCGGTGCATACAATTCAGCTCCAGGGCGATAGACACCATCACATTGCATCCTTTAATAAGGTTTGCTACCCCGTTTGGAGCCAGGGATCGGCTAGCTCAGCTGGCTGGATGGCGGTGGAGAGTGACACAGTTAAAAATCACACAACACCAGGTTATAGTCCAACAGGTTTAATTGGAAGCACTAGCTTCCGGAGCGACGCTCCTTCATCAGGTGATAGCGGAGGGCTCGATCGTAACAGAATTTATAGCAAAAATTTACAGTGTGATGTAACTGAAATTATACACTGAAAAATTGATTGTCTGTTAAGCCTTTCATCTGTTAGAATACAGTGATAGTTTCACTTCTTTCATGTGTAAATCACAAAACCCTTTTTTTATAAAGTTGCATTCTCGGGGTTAGCTGTTAACAATGGTGATAGCTAGACAATATGTTGAAGGTGTGACACAGGCAGAATGGGATCCATCCCTGCGCAGGGTGAGGTTACCATGAAAGATTCTCCTTGCCTTCCCACCCCCCCACCCCCTTTGGAGTTAGTGACCCCCTCAAGTTTAACCACCATCACCACAGCTCTGATGAGAGCGCAGCTCCGCGTGTGTCTGGTCAGTCTAAGGCAACGTTAGCAGCTGTGCAGTGTGAAATAGTGTCTTGGGGATAAGCCGAGGGGCGGAATGTGTCAGGGAATCGGTCCACGTTGTGGTGCCCAGCTGGTGAAATTGAAATATTTCACCATTGGCATTTAGGGAAGATCCGAGCCAGCGCTGAGCTCAGTGGGTGCCTGGAGCTGACTCAAGTGCAACATTAAATGAATATCAGGATTTATGTCACATCTACCTTTCCCCTGTCCCCCCCCCCAACTCTTTGTGGTTTGTCGACTTGGGTCCCTGTTTTGGTTGGGCGAGTTTCTGAGATGTTCACTCTTTAAATCCACCCCGCGCCGCCCCCCCCCCCCCCCAAAAAAAGTCTCGATCCGCAGCGCCCCTTCGGCCCGGCGGGGATAGCACAGGCCTTGACAGGAGGCCGATCTGATTGGCTGGGGGCTTGGCCCAATCAGCTTGGAGTTCAAGCGGGAAGGCAGTTGGTTCTTTTTTTTCAAATTAAATTTGGAAGCTCATTCTCAGGGAAGGTTGCTATCCAATAAACATTAAAAGCCAGTTACTGCGGACGCTGGAGTCTGAAACCAAAAGAGAAAATGCTGGAAAATCTCAGCAAGTCTGGCAGCATCTGGAAGGAGAGAAAAGAGCTGATGTTTGGAGTCTGACTGACCCTTTGTCAAAGCTCAGACCTGCTGAGATTTTCCAGCATTTTCTCTTAAGGTTTCTATCCAGCCACTGAAGAGATAGTGGGAGGGACGGGGTGGGTTGGGTTTGGTGGGTGAGGGAAGGGAAACCCGGCTGGGAGATCAACTGGGACAAGGGATGTCCCGATAAGTCCCGAATTTGGTTCCGACTGGGCGGAGGTTCGGTCGTGTCTCAAGTGGCCCATCTCATTCAGAAATCCCAACTCCAACCTCCGACCTGTTGCTGTCCACTGGGTTCAGGCGATGTACAATTCCCATCAGGATGGGGTGGTGACCCCTGGGAGGGTAGTGTGGTGTGGTGCCTGTCCCCCCCCCCCCCCCCCCCACACACACACACACACACACACATACACACACCTTGTGTGTAAACCCCAGCTGCCAATGCTGCAAGCCAAAAGCAACAACAACTTCTGCCCAGGTGGCGCCTCCAACGCACGGAAAGCTCCCAAGGCGGGAGCATTGCTGCCCCCCAGCGGAGGAGGGGTGTGGGCGGGGGGGTGGGGGGGGGGGGTGGGGAGGAGACACTGAGAGGTGGAGGAGGGGAAGGTGAGGATTTCAGATCCCCGTGCAACTGGGAACATCTCTGACTATAGTGGAGACCCAATAAATCCCCCCCCAGTGCCCAGACCTGAGGGGGGGGGGGGGGAGGCGGGGGTCAGAATGGGGGGAAGGGGAGAGCAGAAATTTCGGAGGATCTTCAACCTGTGGGATGGGGGTGGGGGGGGGGAGGGAGTCACAGAGAGACTGGAGCGGGGGGAGGGCATGGGGAGGAGAGACGTACAAAGATTTAAACTGGAGGGGAGCGCTGGCATCATTAGTGCCCCCTCCCGCTGCTGCCAGGGTCAATGCCACGTCTGCATGGGAACAGAAAAGGTGCTGGGAGCAGAAACTGGGAGGAGGGTCGGGGAGGAGGGGTGGGGGGTGCGAGTTTCAATCTGGGATAAGAAAGAAAAGGGCCCATTTGAACGCCAGCCGTCTGATCAGCACGTCCCCTGGCTGTGTTTGTTTGTCTTTCTCCGGCTCGCCCCTTCTCTCCCTTCACCGCAAAGCTGTATCCTGACTGGCCCCATTCATCCGCGCTTCCTGGCCGAGGGCACCGCTTTCACAACGGCGTCTTTCATGGAGAAAGCGAGTGTGCTGCCTGCCTTGGTCTGTCCGGGAAGGTGGGGAGGCACTCGCTCGGTGTAACTCCAGCCTGTGCTGGAAAGTCACCTTCACCTACACCGCCCCCCCCCCCCAAACCCCTTACCACCCCAAAACAAACGGTTCCGGGCCACCTCAGCACTCAGCTCACCCTGCCCTGTGTGACAGCTCCTCTCTCTCTATCTCTCTCTCTGTCTGTCTGTCTCTCTCTCTGCCTGTCTCTCTCTCTCTCTGCCTGTCTGTCTCTCTGCCTGTCTCTCTCTCTTTCTGCCTGTCTGTCTCTCTCTCTCTCTCTCTGCCTGTCTCTCTCTCTGCCTGTCTGTCTCTTTCTGTCTGTCTCTCTCGGCCTGTCTATCTCTCTCTGCCTGTCTCTCTCTGCTTGTCTGTCTCTCTCTCTCTGCCTGTCTCTCTGTCTCTCTCTCTCTCTCTGTCTGTCTGTCTCTCTCTCTCTTTCTCTCCCCCCAACCGCGCCCCCCACCCGGTCAGCTTGTTAAGAAGACTTTGGGAGGTCCCTGAGCGTGACATGTGCTCTGCCTCTCTCCCCCATCCCACCCCCACCATGGACTGGGGTTGAAGGGTGGGGTGGGGGGGGGGGAGAGGTGAGGTGTCATTATCAGTGGAGGGGGGGGGGGTGTCGGATTTTAACCGGCTGGGCCTTGCATTTATTGTCCTGGAGGAGGTGATGGTCTCGAACTGACTGGTGCAGTCAGGGAGTGAGGTTTAGCAGAAAGTAAGGACTGCAGATGCTGGAGAATCAGGGTCAGGCAGCATCCGAGGGGCAGGAAAGTCGACCTTTTGGGCAGAAACCCTTCCTCATCCCCGGAGAGTCGACACTCCTGCCCCTGAGGGCTGCTGCCTGAGCGGCTGTGCTTTTCCAACGCCACACTTTTCAAGGGAAGTTTAACAGATGGAGCCCGTGTGTTTCTTTTTATAGTTTAAGTGATGGAGTGGACTCGCTCGATGGGTTCAATGAACTGGAAATGCTCAGGTTTCCCGAGAGGGTCGTTTTGCGAGAGGTTGTGGAACTGCACTGTTTGAGGTTTGGGCTATGGGAATGGTCCTGCTCCTCTCCCCCTGCTCCCGCCTTCCTTATGGCTCGGGGGATTCCGGGATTGGGGCGGGATGTCTGAAACCTCTCGGGTGGATTGGAGCTGGGAACAAAAGCTGAGTATCCAGACCCCCTCCGCATTCCCCCCCCGCCCCGAACCCCAGTTGCTGCTTGTGGGATTTCGGCGTCCCTGTTTAACCCACAGGAGAGGTGCTGTGCAAGGCCGGCTTCGAGTCAGCCCCGGTGCACCGTGGAGACGTTCACCCCCCCCACCCCCCACACATCCTCCCCACCCACCCCCACCCTACCCCACTCCCACACAGTCATTCACCCCCCACCCCCCACCCCCACTCACATCTCAGAGACTCAGCCGTGTTGGTGGGGAGCGGGGGGCGGGGGAGCTATTGAGGGGATTAGCCAGACAGGGAGCTGGAATAATAGTGGGAGAGAGAGAGAGAGAGAGAGAGACGTGTGTGTGTGTGTCTGTGTGTGTGAGAGAGACAGGTGTGTGTGTGTGTGTGTCTGTGAGAGAGAGAGAGACGGGTGTGTGAGAGAGACAGGTGTGTGTGTGTGTCTGTGAGAGAGAGAGAGACGGGTGTGTGAGAGAGACTGGTGTGTGTGTGAGAGAGAGACAGGTGTGTGTGTGTGTCTGTGTGTGTGAGAGAGACAGGTGTGTGTGTGTCTGTGAGAGAGAGAGAGACGGGTGTGTGAGAGAGACTGGTGTGTGTGTGTGTCTGTGTGAGAGAGAGACAGGTGTGTGTGTCTGTGAGAGAGAGACTGGTGTGTGTGTGTCTGTGTGTGAGAGAGACAGGTGTGTGTGTCTGTGAGAGAGAGAGAGAGAGAGAGACTTGTGTGTGTGTGAGAGAGACTGGTTTGTGTGTGAGAGAGAGAGACTGGTGTGCGTGTGTGTCTGTGTGTGAGAGAGAGACAGGTGTGTGTCTGTGAGAGAGAGAGAGACTGGTGTGTGTGTCTGTGTGTGAGAGAGAGAGACAGGTGTGTGTGTGTCTGTGTGTGTGAGAGAGACTGGTGTGTGTGTGTCTGTGTGTGTGAGAGACTGGTGTGTGTGTGTGTGAGAGAGAGAGACTGGTGTGTGTGTGTGTGAGAGACAGGTGTGTGTGTGTCTGTGTGTGTGAGAGAGACAGGTGTGTGTGTGTCTGTGAGAGAGAGAGACTGGTGTGTCTGTGCCTGTGTGTGTGAGAGAGACAGGTGTGTGTGTCTGAAAGAGAGAGAGAGAGACTGGTGCGTGTGTCTGTGTGTGTGAGAGAGATACAGGTGTGTGAGAGAGAGAGAGAGACAAGTGTGTGTGTCTGTGTGTGAGAGAGAAGTGTGTGTGTGGAGGTGTGTATGTGAGTGAGTGAGAGAGAGAGAGAATCTCTGATCAATCCTGCCCTATGACACTCAAATATCAGACAGCTGTATACACCGTACACCCGTCGGTGCAGCCGAACTTTTGGGGGGGAGGGGGTGGGGGGTGGGGAGGTGTGGTGGGAGGAGTGCAGTTGTCTGAATATTCGGAACTTCTACACCTCCTGGCACATTCTCAAACGGAGACACGGAGAAAATGGGAGCAAGGGTAGGCCACTCGGCCTTTTGAGCCTGCTACCCCATTCAACATGCCCAGTGGCTGATCCGTCCAACTCAGTTCCCTGTCCCCCCCCGCGCCCGCTGATCCCTTGAGCCTCAGGACTGTATGTGTGTGCTGCAACCCCATGTTGCAACGCTTTAATATTCTGGCCTGAACCATTCTCTGCGCCCGAGAATTCCACAGTTTTCCCCAGCAAAAGAATTTTGCCCCTCATCACAGCCTAGCTCGTAGGGTGAGACTGTGACCTCCTGGTTCTGTCCCCTCCCTCAATCTCCAACCCAGCCCCCCCCCCCCCCCCCCCCGCCCAGTTATCAGAAACACCCTGCATTAACCATGTCTAGTCCTGTTAGAGTCTCATAGGTTTCTGTGAGATCTCGGTCCCCATTCCTCTCAACTGCAGTGAATCTAGTTCTGACTAATACAATCACTCCAGACGCTGGCCTCCATTCCTGGTGAATGGATGTACATGATCAGGTATGATAATGTGACTGTAGGTATGTGAGTTGGACCCAAGGTCTGTTTCCATGCTGTGTATCTCTCCGACTGTGAGTCAGTCTGTGCACACACTCACTATCCCTTGGGCTCACCCTGGTTCAGCGCTACCCGCCTCTGAAACACTGTCCTTTTGTCTGTGGGGGGAGGGTGTGGAGGGAGAGGCAAATTTTCACCCAGTCCCACCCCCGGACCTGTTGCTCTGAGCGGCCAATGCACCAGCCTCACAGCCCTCTGACTGAATGCGGGAGGTAAGAAAGGAGAGCCAGTCCGCCCCCTCTCCTTCCAGGGGAACAAG